>NC_064643.1:231256486-232506486 GCF_023864345.2 Schistocerca serialis cubense
ATGACGGCCTAACGGTGTGCGGGACCGTAGCCCAGCTTCATGGAGACGGTTGCGAATGGTCCTCGCCGATACCCCAGGAGCAACAGTGTCCATAATTTGCTGGGAAGTGGCGGTGCGGTCCCCTACGGCACTGCGTGGGATCCTACGGTCTTGGCGTGCATGCGAGCGTTGCTGCGGTCCGGTCCCAGGTCGACGGGCACGTGCACCTTCCGCCGACCACTGGCGACAACATCGATGTACTGTGGAGACCTCACGCCCCACGTGTTGAGCAATTCGGCGGTACGTCCACCCGGCCTCCCGTATGCCCACTATACGCCCTCGCTCAAAGTCCGTCAACTGCACATACGGTTCACGTCCACGCTGTCGCGGCATGCTACCAGTGTTAAAGACTGCGATGGAGCTCCGTATGCCACGGCAAACTGGCTGACACTGACGGCGGCGGTGCACAAATGCTGCGCAGCTAGCGCCGTTCGACGGCCAACACCGCGGTTCCTGGTGTGTCCGCTGTGCCGTGCGTGTGATCGTTGCTTGTACAGCCCTCTCGCAGTGTCCGGAGCAAGTATGGTGGGTCTGACACACCGGTGTCAATGTGTTCTTTTTTCCATTTCCAGGAGTGTATAATGGGAATTAGTGAAGTTCGGTGGCAGAAGGAACAAGACTTTTGGTCAGGCGATTAAAAATTTGGTCAGTACTATAAATACAAAATCAAATAGGGGGATTGCAGGAGTAGCTTTAATAATGAATAAAAAAATAAGAGTGCGGGTAGGCTACTACAAACAATATAGTGAACGCATTATTCTGGCCAAGATAGACACGAAGCCCAAGCCTACTACAATAGTACAAATTTATATGCCAACTAGCTCGGCAGATGATGAAATAAAAGAAATTATTCAGATAGTGAAGGGAGACGAAAATTTAATAGTCGTGGGTTACTGGGAATCGGTAGTAGGAAAGGGGAGAGAAGGAAACGTAGTAGGTGAATATGGATTGGGGCTAAGAAATGAAAGAGGAAGCCGCCTGGTAGAATTTTGCACAGAGCACAAGAATTATGAAAGAAGGCTATATACATGGAAGAAGCCTGGAGATACTGACAGGTTTCAGATAGATTATATAATGGTAAGACAGAGATTTAGGATCCAGGTTTTTAATTCTAAGACATTCCCAGGGGCAGATGTGGACTCTGACCACAATCTATTGGTTATGGCCTGTAGATTAAAACTGAAGAAACTGCAAAAAGGTGGGAATTTAAGGAGATGGGACCTGGAGAAACTGAAAGAACCAGAGGTTGTACAGAGTTTCAGGAAGAGCATAAGGGAACAATTGACAGGAATGGGGGAAAGAAATACAGTAGAAGAAGAATGGGTAGCTTTGAGGGATGAAGTAGTGAAGGCAGCAGAAGACCAAGTAGGTAAAAAGACAAGGGCTAGTAGAAACCCTTGGGTAACAGAAGAAATATTGAATTTAATTGATGAAAGGAGAAAATATAAAAATGCGGTAAATGAAGTAGGCAAAAAGGAATACAAACGTCTTAAAAATGTGATCGACAGGAAGGGCAAAATGGCTGAGCAAGGATGGCTAGAGGACAAATGTAAGGATGTAGAGGTTTATCTCACTAGGGGTAAGACAGATACGGCCTGCAGGAAAATTAAAGAGACCTTTGGAGAAAAGAGAACCACTTGCATGAATATCAAGGGCTCAGATGCAAACCCAGTTCTAAGCAAATAAGTGAAAGCAGAAAGGTGGAAGGAGTATATAGAGGGTCTATACAAGGGCGATATACTTGAGGACAATATTAAGGAAATGGCAGAGGGTGTAGATGAAGATGAAATGGGAGATATGATACTGCGTGAAGAGTTTGACAGAGCACTGAAAGACCTGAGTCGAAACAAGGCCCCGGCAGTAGAAAACATTCCATTAGAACTACTGACAGCCTTGGGAGAGCCAGTCCTGCGAAAACTCTACCATCTGGTGAGCAAGATGTATGAGACAGGCGAAATACCCTCAGACTTCAAGAAGCATATAATGATTCCAATCTCAAAGTAAGAAGGTGTTAACAGATGTGAAATTTACCGAACGATCAGTTTAATAAGCCACAGCTGCAAAATACTATCGCGAATTCATTACAGACGAATGGAAAAAGTAGTAGAAGCCGACCTCGGGGAAGGTCAGTTTGGATTCCGTAGAAATATTGAAACACGTGAGGCAATACTGACCCCACGACTTAGAGACAGCTTTTGACAATGCTGAGTGGAGTACCCTCTTTCAAATTCTGAAGGTGGCAGGGGTAAAATACAGGGAGCGAAATGCTATTTACAATTTGTACAGAAACTAGATGACAGATATAAGAGTCGAGGGACATGAAAGGGAAGCAGTGGTTGGGAAGGGAGTGAGACAGGATTATAGACTATCCCCGATGTTATTCAATCTGTATATTGAGCGAACAGTGAAGGAAACAAAAGAAACATTCGGAGTAGGTATTAAAATCCACGGAGAAGAAATAAAGACTTTGAGGTTTGCCGATGACATTGTAATTCTGTCAGAGACAGCAAAAGACTTGGTAGAGCAGTTGAACGGAATGGACAGTGTCTTGAAAGGAGGATATAAGATGAACATCAATAAAAGCAAAACGAGGATAATGGAATGTAGTCAAATTAAGTCGGGTGATGCTGAGGGAATTAGATTAGGATATGATACACTTAAAGTAGTAAAGGAGTTTTGCTATTTGGGGAGCCACATAACAGATGATGGTCGAAGAATAGAGGATATAAAATGTAGACTGGCAATGGCATAGAATGCGTTTCTGAAGAAGAGAAATTTGTCAACATCCAGTATTGATTTAAGTGTCAGGAAGTCATTTCTGAAAGTATTTGTATGGAGTGTAGCCGTGTATGGAAGTGAAACGTGGACGATCAATAGTATGGACAAGAAAGGATTAGAAGCTTTCGAAATGTGGTGCTACAGAAGAATGCTGAAGATCAGATGAGTAGATAACATAACTAATGAGGTAGTATTCAATAGGATTGGGGAGAAGAAAAGTTAGTGGCACAACTTGACTAGAAGAAGGGATCGGTTGGTAAGACATGTTCTGAGGCATCAAGGGATCAATTATTATAGGAGGGCAGCGTGGAGGGTAAAAATCGTAGAGGGAGACCAAGAGATGAATACACTAAGCAGATTCAGAAGGATGTAGGTTGAAGTAGGTACTGGGAGATGAAGAAGCTTGCACAGGATAGAGTAGCATGGAGAGCTGCATCAAACCAGTCTCGGGACTGAAGACCACAACAACAACAACAACAACAACAACCCATACAGGTCGTTCTCTTTTCTACAAATGTCTCTAATTTTCCTGTAGGCAGTATCTATCTTACCCTTAGTGATATATGCCTCTACATCCTTACACTCGTCCTCTAGCCATCCCTGGTTAGCCATTTTGCACAACCTGTCGAAATCATTTCTGAGACGTTTTTATTCCTTTGTGCCTGCTTAGTTTACTGGATTTTTATATTTTCTTCTTTTATCAATTAAATTCAATATCTCTTCTGTTACCCAAAGATTTCTATTAGTCCTCGTATTTTTTCCTCCATGATCCTCTGCTGCCTTCAGTATTCCATCTCTCAAAGCTACCTATTTTTCTTCTATGTTTCTTTCCCCGTTTGTGTCAGTCGTTCCATCATGATCACTCTGAAACACTCTACAACCTCTGGTCCTGTTAGTTTATCTAGGTCTCATTTTCTTAAATTCCTACCTTTTTGCAGTTTTTTCACTTTTAGCCTACAGTTCATAACCAATAAATTGTGGGCAGAGTCCACATCTGAATCTGGAAATGGCATACAGTTTTAAACTTGGTTCCTAAATCTCCATCTTACCATTATGTAATCTATCTCAAACCTTCCAGTGCCTCCAGCCTCTTCCACCTATACAACCTTGTTTCATGATTCTTAAACCAAGTAGCTATTGCTATGTCATGCTCTGTGCAAATTTCCATTAGGTGGCTTCCTCTTTCATTCCTTACCCTCATTCCATATTCACCTACTACTTTTCCTTCTCTTCCTTTTCCCACTATCGAATTCCAGTCCCCAACGACTATTAAATTATCGTCTCCTATCATTATGTGAACGATTTCTCTAATCTCCTCATACATTTCTACAATCTCCTCATCATCTGCGGACCTATTTTTCATATAAACCTGTGCCACTTTGGTAGGCGTGGGCTTCGTGTTTATCTTGACTACAACAATGCGTTCACTATTCTGTTGGTAGTAACTTACCCGAGCTCCTATTTTTTTATTCATTATTAAACCTACTCCAGCATTACCCCTATTTGATTTTGTATTTATAACCCGTATTCACCTAATTCCAACTACATCTAACGTTAACCTATCCATTCCCATTTTTAAATTTTCTATTCTACCTGCCCGATTAAGGGACCGGACATTCCACTCTCCGATCCGTAGAACGCCAGTTTTATTTATCTCGATAACGACGTCCTCCTGAGTAGTCCCCACCCGGAGATCCGAATGGGAGACTATTTTACCCAAGAGGACACCATCATCATTTAACTATATAATAAAACAGAATTCCCTTGCTTTCAGCTGTTTGCAGTGCAGCACAGCAAGGTCGTTTTGGTTAATGTTATAAGACCAGACCAGTCAATCATCCATATTGTTGCTCCTACAACTACTGAAAAGGCTGTTGCCCCTCTTCAGGAACCACATTTTTGTCTGGCCTCTCAGCAGATATGCCTCCGTTACGGTTGCACCTACGGCACGGCTATCTGAATCGCTGAGGCACGGAAGCTTCCCCAGCAACGGCAAGGTCCATGGTTCAAATGGGTATCTTAGGAATAAATCAATAAAATGTCATCCATTTGCTGTGCATACACGTCTAGGTATCCGCCGCTTGGTTTTTGTACCTAAAAACCATATTTTTCGGGTATTCTCAGGAACCGCCCATGAACTAAACGGTCGCTCCATAACTTACTTAATGCACATCGTAGATCACATTTACTTCAAAAAGAAGGAACCGATTTTCTCAATCTGCCTAAGCCGGAGGAATAGTGTATTGTTCTAACCTTGAACCTGTGCTGTAGGGTAATTACATAAAGGCGAACCTTCTGTTGGGTGTACAGTAGTCCCAAGTCCAAAGACCATCAAGAACATCTTACCGCACTTTTCTCTGGGTAATAGAACCCTGTTTTATGCGCTTCGTTACGGAACAATCAAACTGACAGTAACGAAGAACAGAAATTTGGTTGTCTTGGATCAGTGACCTACTTTTCACTGTCTTTAAAATCGAAAAATAACCACAGTTTTTGACTATGGCGCGAACTTCAACTACAGTACACCTTCTCTTTTCTATCAAAACATGCATATAAAGTAAAATAAAGATAAAACCTACCAAGTGTACTGTTCATAAAGAATAATTTCTTGATACAGAAGTTATATATATTTTCTGCAAGTTAAATATCTTCACATCCATATTAAAGTTTCCTTCTCAAATGGTAAACATACATATTAATGCAAAAATGATCGCCTATACCTTCGTCTGGAGTATTTGATCTGTGGATATTCTCGCTTGATGCTCCGACAATAGTCAGCCATTATATCCACTTCCCAAGTGACTTGATACTGTGCCTCTATGACTTTCAAATATTGGTGGAATCAATTTACCTGCTCATGACTGTCTGCATCAACATTTTCCGGGAAGTCAACTAGATGGCTACGTAAGGAAGTAATATGATGCTCATTTTGCAACCAAGAATTTTGAATCTCTACAAGAGAATCTGGACGATTTCAGTGTAATTCTGTGCTCGTGTTCTTCTAATGAATTCTAAGACAATATTTTGGAATGTCAGCTAAGCACCCTTCTTCAGCTCAGTCGTTGTTCGGATAAAATTCTCACGTTTAACTAGCCACCGAATCTGTGGACCATGAGACACGTCGGACTTTGTTTTTTCTTATGTCAGTCTATGAAACGACGAAATGAGATTCTTGAAACAGTCTCCTCCATTTGATAGACCTTTCACAAAACGCTTTATGAGAACCAGTTTTACATACTGGGGTGAAAATGTTATTTTCTTTTTGCCGGTAAGTGCATGATGTAGAAATGTTTAGATGATAAGGTTTCAGCTTGAATCTTCGCCGCCATGTTAACTGTACCCAATGCTTCTCGCGAACTCCTCTATCCACATACATAAAAAAACAGGAATATTTGGTAAACCATCGTTGCTAACCGAGGAGGAAGCAGACCACTTTCAGGTCTACACACATGATCCACTGGTGCATGTTGTATTGCATCAGATCAATGACTATCTTTATGTGTTCGTATTTTTTAGGCAAACAAACTGATTGGCCGATTAGGACTACCAAACAAAATTCCATTGCGCAGGAAAACACAATTCAAGTTTCGCATTGAGGTGTCGGATAACAATCGCCGCCGCGCGGTCTGAGGCGCCTTACCACGTTTCGCGCGGCTGCCCCTGTCGGAGGTTCGAGTCCTCCCTCGGCCATGGGTGTGTGTATTGTCCTTAGCGTAAGTTACTATAAGTTACATTAAGTAGTGTGTAAGCCTACGGACTGATGACTTCAGCAGTTTGGTCTCATAAGAACTTACGACAAATTTATATTAAAAGAAAACCAAAAAGAAAGAAAAAGAAAAACAGTCGCCCTTCAGTTGCGATCTAGGCTGAAAATTCCCAAATCTTCCATTAAACCATGTACGTTATGACAATATACAAATCTGTCATCGCATTGAAAGTATTGCGGAACTGTATTTTCCCTTCATCGAAAGCAAAACACCTTAGCTCTTTCTTCTAGTAAGTTTTCCTTGCGCAGTCATGATGCTAACAGTTCTGAACATTTTTTTAGAGTTCCAAACCTCATGCCAAACCATTCCACTCACATTGCTCATATCCCTCACGAACAGAATGATCTTCAGCAGCAAACTCCTCGTCATTGGGATCACTTCGATCTTCATGGTTCGTATTCCTACGCTTTCAAAGAGAGTAATTCTTTGAAAACTGGCACTTCGATTTCAGCTGAATAAGTCAGTGGGACTAAAGTTAATGGTAAAGTAGGATACTCTACTTAACATTTGTTGTTCTTGTTTTCTGACGTTAACCTATGCAAAAAACCACAATTACTTGATGGTCCTTTGGGCACTCGCCAAATCGTAGGTATACCCTGTAGAAGCTAATCACATGTTCCATATGTTGACCCTGAAAACTCTATACACACTGCTTACACGATTACTGAGGGATCCGTAACTTATTTTGATAACCAGTTTTCACTATAAAGTAATTACAGGGGCTTTGCTGACAGATGTACTGATGTTTGTCCTCTGACTGGGTATGGTACGACCGCCCAAATATACGAGCGTCATTCTGAATGTCATGCCATCCATAGTATATCTTGCATGAAGCTACGACAGGGGAGTTCCACGATTTTCATTGAACCAGTATGGCAGCGTATATCTGAATGCCACCATAAAATAGGAATTCCTGCACCGGACGTCACGCTAAAGACTGAAATGGAACACATAGATTGGAACCATGTGTAAATCTACTGTGGACAATACAAATGGAACGGAAATGAATCCGAATCGACTGGTGTAGTTCAAAATAGTCGCCCAGTCTGTGCACACAGCGTTGGCAACGATAGGGAAGGCACTGAATGCCTTTGGCATTGTCATCAATGTTTCCCACTTGTTGCCGAAATGCACTCCCCTGGTTTGAAAAGCGTCTCACACACAATGGTTTCCACAATTGCGCAATGAGTTCGAAGTCTCATGGAATGAAGTCTGGTAAGTAGGGTGGGTGGGCAGAACCATGTAGCAGCACAGCTGATCACATAAAAAATGTCTGAGGCACTGGTACAAAAAAATGGTTCAAATGGCTCTGAGCACTATGGGACTCAACATCTTTGGTCATCAGTCCCCTAGAACTTAGAACTACTTAAACCTAACTAACCTAAGGACAACACACACATCCATGCCCAAGGCAGGATTCGAACCTGCGACCGTACCGGTCACGCGGTTCCAGACTGTAGCGCCTAGAACCGCACGGCCACACCGGCCGGCCAGAAACTGGTACCGAGACATCCTCACATGCAATCACAATCTACCAGTTGATTTCGGTACTGTTTTCTGTGGACTTTAGAATGTATTTAATGCAATAACGGTAACGCTCCATATTCGCACAATACGCAATAGTTGCCATGACGAGTGGAATGACCCTCGTATAACCAAATAAATGTGGGCCATTTCAGTGCTTACAACTACCAGAAGTTGTTATAAGGAAACGTTCCATTTCATTTGTACATAATAGCTAAACACTGCTAAACAAAAAGTCGAACTCCACACTGGAATGTGCATCACTGTATCACAGCGACGCGCAATGTCTAAGTACAGCGTCTCAAGCGTAACTGAACTGTCTAGACCAGGGCCGGCCAAACGCTGCACAGTGTGCAGACGTGCGGAAGTGCTGCACATGTGCGCACGTGTGCGACAGGGAGCGACAGCGACATCTGTCATTAGACATGTGTCCTAAATGAACGGCGGCGGCTCCACTTCCCTGTTTATGTGGTACAAGCAAGAGGAAAATTGGTCATTAAACAGATTGTTTCAATGTATACCTACATTTAGGTTTTTTTATAAATGTGTGAAGGGCTACGCTCAGCTGAAGTAGATAAAACATAACATTCATCTAACTGTCGGTTATTATGCAGATTTCAGACGGAACTGATGAAAGATATATAATGGTATTGAAATAACAGGTGATCATCGAGATGTCTGGGTTATCATTCTGTTCAGAGGTCAGTGAGACGGAAATTATGTGGGTGTAACTGAGGGCACTGAGAATTAGTTATAGGAAACCTTGCATTAGTTTAATGTTACTTGAAATCGTGAATAAGGTTCGTTGGAAGTCGCTAAGTGCTCTCCTTCTTAAATACTAGCTCAAAAAAATTACGCGTATTTGCCGTCATTCAAGCTTCCTTAATAAAAACCCACGGTTGTTAACTGTATTACATGTATTACTGGGTTAAACAGTTAACATAAAAGTAGACGTCTCAATGAGTAGACTGTGACAGTATTTAAATGTTTAATACGCGAAATACCTTCCCATGGTTGGCTTGCAAGCTGTGGAAAGAGCACTAGAATGCGCCGGTACAGAGTATCCCAGCAAGTGGTTAAAGCGACATCTGTGCGTAGAAACATGCACTACATGAACGCTGACGGCTGCGGCGTGCACGCTGTGACCCGGAAGTTGAACATGTGCAGGAGCATTGCACGCGTGCAGAATTTCTGACCGGCCCTGGTCTAGACATTGGTCTGCTGCAGTGTTATTCACCCCTCTCGTTGCCTCTAGTAGAAGGTTTGTGTCAACCAGAAGAAGAGCAACAATACCCTTCGATTCCACAGAGAGAGGTTGCATTCACATAAGGGGTAGAGAAAAATCTTCATGGGGTAGAACTAACTACAGTTTTGAAATGAGCAAGCCTTTGTAAAACAGCTCAGAAATCGAACTCAACACAAATTGTGTTAGAAAGTATTGCCCGGTGTCAAGAGTGAGAAATGACAGAGTGTAACGCCCGTTCCATCTGTGGCTGAGACAACGTGGTTTGACTGTGTCTGTGCTCTTTAGGTGCTCTGTAGAATGTCCACGTAATCTCTGATCCAGAGCAGTTCAGCATCTCATCTGCTGTGCCTTGGTGGCACTAGGGCTCTTTCTACAAAGTAGAGAAATAAAAGATTTACGCTGGCAGCACTGCATATGTATGGCCAAACGACTTGTTTGGCTTACACGCAAAACTTCTCATGAATCGGTCTCTCCAACTGTAAAACCAATAACAAAATCACTACGGTAGTCCCTGAGATTATGCTTCCCACACTGCCTTCATGACAGATGCACATCATACAGAAACGAGGAGCACTATATTCCACGCGGATGAGCAGAGCGCTCCGATACGAGTTAATACACGAAGTCCCCACTTGTTGTACTGATGTGGCTTTTGCACATCAGGTGGTTCGTACTCCCTTTAAAAATAATATGTCTTTAGGAAACGCACCACTTTACTCCGAAATTTATTCTTTCGTCTGTTCATGGGATTCGCTAAATAAGTTTGGACCAGGACATACGAACTGATTCAAATTCTATTCTCCTTCGGCGAATCTCAATCCATTCACATACTCTTTTGTTTTGATAATGTATCATAGACTAATGGTTTAATAATCCCTATCCACACAAGTGTCCTTAAGATTCATATGCCTTGTTGACTTTCTGATAGTTCATTCTTAAGTACTAAGAATGAAAAATAATCCTAATGCTAATGATTGTTGTGAGTTCAATGTTCACCCCACATTCTTCTTAAGGTGATAAATTATCTTAAACTTGAATGTTGGCCTAGTCTCCAAGTTTCATTTAGTAAAGAGCGGCCCAAATGTAGGAATGCGCATGAAGCATAATCAGTTCAGAAACTGTTAACAATAATGTTTATTACCTTGAGGTAATGACAATGTATTGTGGAAGTTTTCCAAAAGCCATACTATTTCTTACAATCCTCTTAAGTCATTAGCCAGTGATCTATAAAATTTCAGAATACACTTATACTAACATTCAGTGAGGAAGTTGGTTAATCGGTTAATAACATTTCAAGGAGTCACTGTCCAACGCAGACTTGCCACATTTAAAATAGTGGCGAGTAACTTACTTAATTTGGTTTGGATAATATTCCCTTCCAACGGCACAACTCGTTTGTTCAACTTACCCAAACACATCATTTCAGTTCCAACAAGTGCCTTTTTTATGGGTTTCATTCCCAGTATTAACTTATTCTTTAAAGCCAATAAGCAACTGTAAAGAGAGCTGTATGGCACAAAAGAATTCACTTACATCAAACCACATAAAATTTAAATATTGGAAGTAGGGCGAGGGAAACGCTTAATCTCAGGGTAACAGATAGACAGACAATGGCAGTAGCCAACCTAATATACAGACAGAATTGGAAACGCCCAGCTAACATTGTGGTAAGTAAACAAATATAAATAATTATCACACAGGCGGCTAGTTTGGAAAATAGCATACGTCAAGTAACAAAGACTTGATGTAATGCACTGGACTACTGACTTAATAATGAATATCCTTTCACAATTGTACGAAGTGTGTGAGAAAAGTAATTAGACTGGCAATTGGGCGAGCGATCTGGAAACGCTGTGTTGTTCTGTTTGTGTAGACCGGTGTTTTTAACCCTTTCAGACTCTCTGTCCCAGTTCCAGCTCAGTACAGCCATTACGTGATTTTTGAGAGCGCCATCAGAGAAGTTGTGTTTGTGTTGTGTGTTAAGAAAATGAAAGGGTGGAGTTTACAGAAATGTTTTGCAATCACGTTTTGTGTTAAACTAAGGGAATAAGTGTGTAGCACCTTTGAAAAGATCAAAAAGGACAATGGGAAACATTCCATATCAGGACCACAAGTTTTTTGCTGTTTTACTTTCTTGACAGTAGGGATGTCGTGCATGAGGCATTTGAGTCACCAGGACAAATTGTCGATGGAGTGTTTTGCGTAGATGTCATTTAAAGGCTCAGGAAAAGGGCGAAAATGATGAGAATAGGCATTGTAGAGACGTGGAAGCTGCATTATGACAACTTCGCAAGTCACTTCCATCACGGAATATTTGACCTAAGAAGCATTCCTCTGGCTCCACAGCCTCCCTGTTATCTTGATTTGAGCACTTGTGTCTTTTTTCTCTCAGAAAAATTAAAAATAAATCTTAAAAGTATGCCATTTTGGGACTCAGGAGAGGATTCAGAAGAATGCGACCGACGTGTTAAAGGCACAACCAGTTAAACGACTCAGCGCTGCTTACCAAGACGGGAAACAACGATTCCACCATTGTATACCTGCCGAAGGGAACTGCTTTGAAATGGACAATGTTGTGGTTTGGAATCAATAAAAACTATGGCAGATAAAATTCAGTCTCGTTACTTTTCTCACACATCTGGTATTGGAGAATCCGATGAATGTCACCATATGGAGTAAAGCATAATATGAGATACCTGACAAATAGAGCATTAAGTAACGGTTAAACTGTCCTGTAACTCATATAGGTAGATCTAAACACTGTTATACCTAGATATAAAACAAATGCATTAAAGTATATTTATCAAGCACTGGAGGCATAAAAAATTACAAAAACGAAATTTCGGTGGTCAATGAATAAAGTCAATTGGGGAGGCACTAAGCTCCAATCAGTATTCACATGAAATGACAAACCCATCAAAATGCTGATGAACACTATTTTCATAAAACACAAGATACTAAATAACATTTAGGGTTGGTAGATTATACTGAACCTTAACAGTAAGTACCTTGAACTCTGTTTTAATGAGACAGAAACTATCTTAAAAAAAACTGGCCTGGATGACACAAAAGGATCATAGCAGATAAATCTACAGAATGAAAAAAAAGCAAAACCCCGCTACCCAGTAACTTCATACAAATACAATAAAATTTGACATTTAATGTGCCTTCGCCAGAAATCACGAGTACTTACCTAGAGTTAAAACACAACAAAGAAATCCTATGTTCATCTATGAAAATGGACTCGATAAGCAGCCTGAGCTATCAGAAATCGGAATCTGACCTGCATAACATTCTTGTATGAGTGTCAGTTTCACTGTCATTTAAGCCCTCAACAAATCGTTAGATGAAAAACTTAAAACTCATATTTGGATAAGCAGTCTGACTGCATATTTGAAAATGAAAAGTTAGAGGAACAAACAAACATGTGACAACGAATACCTTAGCTACCTGACTGCATACTTCAATAAGAATTTACAAAAGATACAGAATCTGGCTTTTGCAACGGAATTTACTCTATTAGAGTACATGATATGTTGTGGTGTGTCAGTGTCTCTGTTTTGGCAGTAAGTTTTGCACTCGTCTCTTTGGATGACTGCCTTTCCTAAAGTGGTTTTCAGCAATTCGCAGCAGCAGCGGCTAAAGCTTATTGCTACTAAGAATGAATTTAGTAAAAAGGATTTTGCATGGGATCTGCTGTTAACTACTAAATAACTTGTAAGAAGGGATTTCATTAATTAAGTCTATTTAAAAACTTCAGATATCATCATGACCAATAACAGTTTGACAAGTGTTAACAATGACGAAATGCCTGACAATGACCTTATAAGTATTAACAATGGCTGGGTGCCACTTTAATAAATGATTTCGATTCCAAAGTTACAATAACCAAAGCATATTTATGAATTATATGTGGAGAATAATTATTACTGTTTGCAGGATAAGTAGGCTTCTTTAACTAGTCACCAAAACATGGGATTATCGCAGACTCGGACTAACAATCACGAGCCTGACTCTGCAACTGCGCTTTACGCTATGCTTGCGAATTATACCATCTCCAAGGGTAGTTAAGCTGTCTAAATCTCTCATGGCCATATAAATGAAACCAGGACTTGAGTGAGGTAAGATCTGCCATCACCGACGTGAGGGCAGCGTAACATGTCTTCTGCCTCTGGGCTCTTGACCAACAATACTAAAATTTTACTGTCACGAACAGACCTCGTCTCACAACAATGCTTAGAATCGCGCTGCCATGTTTCGCCCATGGACTGTTACTATCGACATCTGAGTGCTTATTTATTTCCACAGAGAATTGCAGAACCTTACACAATACAAAGAATAGCCTTAAGTTCGCTATATTGTTTTCGATGCTCAGTGTAATATTTAATCGATGTGATGGAGAGTTGTGACACACTCCTTACAAATTGAGGTCCTTCAGCTCACAACACAAAACCGAGTAATGACTAAAGTTACAATTATAACTACTTCTACATGACTACTCCGCAGCCGGCTGGAGTGGCCGAGCGATTCTAAGCGCTACAGTCTGGAACCGCGCGACCGCTACGGACGCAGGTTAGAATCCTGCTTCGGACATGGATGTGTCTGACGTCCTTAGGCTCTTTAGGTTTAAGTAGTTCTAAATTCTAGGGGACTGATGACCTCAGAAGTTAAGTCCCATAATGCTCAGAGCCATTTGAACCGTTACTCCGCAAATTCATAATCAACCGCCTGGCACGGGGCTGATCGAACCACTTTTAAACTACTTTTCTACCGGTCCACTCTCGATCAAAGTGGGGGAAAAACTGAAGTACGCACGTGAGCAACGAGAATGCAGCTGTTAACAAAATTAAGGATTGTTCTCCACCACATGGGTAGACAAGCTCTTTGGTCTCCTTCAAAAATCGACTAGCTGACGGTTTAACGACCAACCCGCGTGATGGAGCCGACACCACCCAACAAGTCGCGCCGTCTCATTCCAGCTATGTTCGGAAAAACACAACGCTCACACGTCCTAGATAAATGCCGACTTTCAACTGCGCACTGCTGCCAGCAAATACTTTATATAGCTATCTAAGCGCAGCCCTATAACCGCGTCCAGTGCAGCTTACATGCACCACCTTCCGGCCAACTACCCTCTAGTCACCCAGTACCAGGACAAACACAAACACTGAGGCGCTGCAATCGGTAATAGAACCACAGACACAGTAATCACACCGGACTTCCCTCTTCTTATTAGATACCCTACGTGAACCGGGTACACTTTCCGTCTGGAGGTTAACAGTCGCAATCTTACAACTTGTTTTTCGCGCTTCTGGTAAGCTATGTTTCTTTCTTTCTTTCTTTCTTTCTTTAGTCATCAACCTTCTGACTGACGCAGCTCCTCAAGGATTCCTTTCCTGTGGAAACCTCTTCATTTCAGAGAAGCCCTTTGAACCTAAGCCCTCAGTTGTTTGCTGAATGTTATTCAGTATCTGTTTTCTTCTACAGTTTTTACTCTCATCAACTACCTCTACTACCATAGAAGTTATTCCGTAATGTCTTAACAGAAGTCCTACGACTGTCCGTATTTCACTACCGTTCAATTCTGTGCTCCAGACGTACATTCTCAAACTGTTTTCCTCAAATTGAGTCTTATATTTGGCACTAATAAACATCTCTTGGCCATGAATGCCGTGATCATCTATCCTGATGTTAAGTTCATCTTTGCTCTCACTTCCGCTATATGTTACTGCGTTCTTGTTTCTTCTATTTACTTTCAAAAAGTTCTCAGAACGAAGAATGGGTTATAGGGAAGGTGAGATCAAAGAATACGGTTTCATAGGTGGTGAGAGGAATTATAGAGAGTAAAGACAGCAGCAATTAAAAGAGAAAATGTAGCGTCATTGGAAATCGCTAGATTTTTGTTTACAAAGTTTTGGGGGAGTGTAATAGAAAGGCACTTGCGGCCATAGTGTCAGAGAGAGTGTGTGTGAGAGAATAGAAGAGATATTAACAACGAGTAAACATAAATGTTCAAATATGTGTGAAATCTTATGGGACTTAACTGCTAAGGTCATCAGTCCCTAAGCTTACACACTACTTACCCTAAATTATCCTAAGGACAAACAGACACACCCATGACCGAGGGAGGACTCGAACCTCCGCCGGGATCTGCCGCACAGTCCATGACAGCAGCGCCTCAGACCGATCGGCTAATCCTACGCGGCCGATTTACTTTCAATCAATATTCTATACACCTTGAATTTTAATACCGCTCTTGAACTTTTCTTTGATATCCAACACTGATTCTTCGATGTATGGATTGAACAGTAACGGCGAAAGACTACATGCCTGTCTTACACCCTTTTTCACTCCGAACACTTGGTTCTTGGTCTTCCGCTTCTATTGTTTATTCTTGGCGCTTGTGCATACTGCATATTACTCGTCTTTCTTTATAGCTGACCTCTATTTTCCGCAGAATTTGAGCATATTGCACCTTAGACAATGCCGGACGCTTTTCCTGGATCGAAAAATCTTGTGTCCGTTTCTGAGTGTTTCTCTAGCCCTGCTCCCATTATCAACCGCAGCTTCAGAGTTGGCACTCTGGTCTATCCTAAAGCCAAACTGATCGTCATCTAACAGACGGTCAATTTTGTTTTTCACTCTTGTGTATATTATTGTTGGCAGCTACTTGGAGACCTGATCTGTTAAGCTAATTGTGCAATAATTCTTCCGTAAGGACCCGAAAAAGTGATACTTCCAGGTTTTAGCGTAACATTATAAGTTAATATCAGTAACAATGTTGTTGAAGAACAACTTAAGTAAAATTCTTTTTTTTTTTTTTTTTAATCGAATATGAGCTAAGCCAGAATTTATGATCTGGTCCGAAGTACATACTGTTCCCTTCACTGCTATTGCTTCCATTGTACTTAGGAATGCATTGTTACGTCCTTGATTCTCAGCTATTTCGAGGGCCTTTGCATCCTTTTGCGTCCCAGCAGTCCCTGCTGCACTACCAGCTAGTCCTCCAACCTCAAATAGAGCAGCAAACGAAGGGACGAGAAATAAGACTCAACCTACTTTTGGACTGTGAATTCTACACAGTGTGAAGAGCGATTTTGCTTTTGAAGCAAACGGTGAATTAGTTTAATGAAATATTTTCACATTTACCATAAGGTTATCGCCCAGGTGGTTACATTTGAGAATACTTGGATCTGTATTAATTATTCTGTTCACTACGTTCTCTGCGAATTTGTGAAAGAACAGAAAAAACAAATGAGTATGACGAGGAAGACCGTTATGATGTTGATGAAGGGTCATTAAAGAAAGTGGTAGCAGTGACATGGTGTAAACTGTTAGCATACTCCCTAACAAACCAAGATACCGAGACACATGGTACTATACAGGTAATCTGATTTGATCTAATGGTAGAGACGTAGATGATTCTAACTTGCTGGTAACAGTTGATGTGACGTAATGGTTTAATAATGTTCAATGTAAGATACTGGGGACCTGAATGTTATGTTACATATAGTTTCAAGTTAAATGTCCTAAGTGGAGTTAAGCAGCCCAAGATCATCAATATTATTATAATATTCTAAGGGCTATTAGTATTCATAAACAAGGCTTGGTCTTCTACATACTATCGAATTCCATCAGAGGCCATCAATATATTACTATCGTAAAGACTGAGGTAAACAAAAGTAGGAGATCATTAGTGAGAAATAATGAGATACATATCCTTGTGAGAGAAAACAAACGTACACCTAAAGTTAAATGATAGTAATGTATAACTGTTGAGAGATGATGAGTTACATATCCGTATGGGGGAAAACATACATGTTCTTGAAGTTTGTGGTTGTCACATAGTCCCCAGTGAACGTCAACGTTCTACGATTTAGTTCACTGATGTTAGCCGAAGTAATTGGCAGAGCTATTACTTTCTTTGCCACTTGTCGGACATATTTTAAATGGAATTGAGGTGCTTTTCGTTGATTTGGAAACATTTCGCGTATTCACTGTACTGAGTTGCATTTCGCTTATCAAACTGCATGCATAGAGTGTTGGGAACCAATGACGCATGACTATATTCATTTCAAAGGAGAACTGAAATTATACTCTGCATTATAGCACCAGATTTACGAGTTCACCTTGACGGAAAGCTGGAACTTAAGAAAGTGCGCCCATCTGAGCCAGTGCAGGGGTGCATCTAATCTCATCTACCTGGAAGACTGTGGCACCTACTGTTTTGACACTGAAAAGCCGTGGTTTAGTTTTTTATGAAGCATTCAGGCATTAGACAGTGATGGTAAATTTTTACTGCAAAAATTTTTGCTTTCGCTGTAAGACCACTCAATGTAAACATTAGCTTGTTTTATGTTGCACTGAGGTGGAGTGACAACATATGCATTTAAGACTACCCTACACTTTCTTTGAACGCACATATCTGATGTGTTCTAATCTGTACCTCATAGCTGGCCGGTGTGGCCGTGCGGTTCTAGGCGCTTCAGTCTGGAACCGCGTGACCGCTACGGTCGCAGGTTCGAATCCTGCCTCGGGCATGGATGTGTGTGATGTCCTTAGGTTAGTTAGGTTAAACTAGTTCTAAGTTCTAGGCGACTGATGACCTCAGAAGTTAAGTCGCATGGTGCCCAGAGTCAATTTTGTACCTCATATGTTGTTACCTATTATTGTTTGTGGAACATCACAGACATTGTCGTAGTCACTGTAGTCATGGCCGTGGTTTAGCTCTTACAAGTTTTCTTACCACTAGTACAAATAAACCTGACGTTTGGTTAGCAATGAAGAAGGCGGAGACGCTTCTGTTTCCATGTTGCAGAACTTGAAGGATCTTGGTTGGGACCCAAATGGACTGAAAGGCTATCAGCATTGGAGAAGGGAGAGTGGCATCAAACTTTGTGGCATGACTCGTCAATGCCAAATAAGAAGTTTCAGTGCAGGCTTACTTGAAGGACAGCTAAATATACCTATCAGAAAAATTATTGCCTGTCAGTAACAGTGAACCTGGTTTTCTCAACAGTGGCACTATCTGCATCATTTATCGTGGACAGTGAGCTATATGGATTCAACAGATTACAAAATTAGTTGTACGAACCACATAATTTAGTTTCAGCTCTGGTACGTGCCGAGTAAAAAGTGTTTATGAAAATGTTGGTTCCTATCCATAAGGTATCTCGCATTGGGACTGTAAGAAATATTAATATTTCCATCTAAACGAAGAATGTAAGATATTCTTTCTTCCATGAGTGCTAGTCTTGCAAGATTCTTAGGAGATATTCTGTGAAGTTAGGAAGGTAGGAGACGAGGTGTTGCCGGAAGTACAGCTGTGAAAAAGGGCTGCTGACCAGTGCCTGGGTGATTCAGTCAGTAGAAAAATTGTCCGCAAAACGCAAGTATTCTAAAGTCCAGAGTTCGAGTCTCTATTTAGCACAGTATTTTAACTGTCAGGAAGTCTCACATCAGCACCTGCTCTGCTGCAGAGTGAAAATTTCAACATCCATTCCTTAGATACTTACATTTCCTGGCTAAAATGTCAGTAATTCACATTCCGAAACTGCTACGAACAACGCCAATGTAGTTAAGTCCCGTGAATACTTACGGTTTGTTTGTGTCTTTGTAAGTGTAGAGCTACGAGGCTTGATACAGATTCTGAGTTTAGTCAATTAATCCTAAGAGATGTACAGTCAATTCAGTCACATCTTACTTCTGTTCAGTGTATTAGATACACTGCGTCTGGTATCGATACGCTTTCCATGTAATCAGTGAATACATATGTACTTTACATAATATTTGTTGTTGTGTGCC
Organism: Schistocerca serialis cubense; assembly: GCF_023864345.2. Classification (NCBI taxonomy): domain Eukaryota; kingdom Metazoa; phylum Arthropoda; class Insecta; order Orthoptera; family Acrididae; genus Schistocerca; species Schistocerca serialis. Next base: position 231,275,645 of record NC_064643.1, read on the forward strand.
AAAAATGTGTGTAATATTCCGTTTAATTGAATTTTAGAGCAAATGACATGTAGCGTTTGTAAACATTTGTTCATATCTTGATTTCAGTTGTTACATGTTTATTATTTATCTGAATTAACGTAACCTATATTTTGCAAGCATTATCTACCAGCACAGAAAATATAATATCTATGGCGCTGTATAATGAAGTACTGTAATATATTAATATTTCATCTCGCATTAAAGTTAAATCCCGTTGTTCTGAATATAACGTATCCAGTTCTGTGCATGACTACTTCGGTAACGAAGGAATATGAGGTGATCGTACGTGTTACAGAGACGTAGTATGCAGATAAGCATAAGTTCCATGTTGTGTATTTGACTGTGATAATCATCAAGTTGGATTTACTTACATACCCAGCGCATCGTGTTCGCCAAATGTCCAGTTACTAAATCGCATTCGCTATTGCTAGAACACGTGAGTTTTCGTATTGCTGTTTCTTTAATTTGATGTTGCGCTTCTGTAGTAAGTGTGAACGGTTCAGGTAACATGCATTGTATGTGATGTAGTCAAACTGTGTTCCTTAAATAATTACGTGGGAAGTAACTTTATCCGTATTGTGGCACAGCTTGTTCAAATCAGTACCATTTAAGATTGACTAGCACGAGTAAACCAAACTTTAAACTGAGAGTTACTTAACAAACTATAATTAATAGTTATAAATCGTTCCCATGCTTTCACTGTATTCTGTCAGTGCTAAATCAACTATGCTAAACTGAATGCTGAACTTTCGATTTCTGAAGACGACTCTAAACCTAATCACTGTGTATCGATGTGTCAATTGTGCGACTTCCGAGTGTATCAAGCCATCTGGAAAATAATGGCCAACTACCTTCAAGTTTGTAGAGCACCAATCAAGCTGTGTAGGGTCAATAGATACAGACGGCGTAGAATGTGAAGTGTTTATCGTGTTACTTAAGAGTAAACGCAGTTATGAGTAGATGATGAGTTCGAAGTGCTGTTATTACTGTAATTTCACCTTTGTATTTAATACTTTTATCCAACAAATTGTCATTTGATCTCTTTGGAGTAAATATTGCTTAGATACGTACCCACGTTTGATAGGAAAAGTGGAGAGCATCACTGATGAATTAAAAATCTGCGAAGTAGCAAAGTTCAATAAATTAATACATGAGAGAATCAGATCTTACCTTCAAACTGTTACAAACGAATATACCAAGTACAGGTGAGGTTATCGAACCACTGGATCTCGTAAATTGTTAACAGCAGTTACTACAAAATACAAATAAAAATTATGAATTACTGTAGACATAAAATTCGAGCATGCTTCTATAGAGATCTATGGCAAGTGCGTGTAATCCATGGATTCTGAACTAGGATTAGAAAGTACGTCTACTCGTTTCCGAGGTCAGCGCTAGTTATCGTATCATCCGAATCACTGTCGGAGATAGTTATCGATTACATGGGGGAGAAACGCGATATTCACCTGACAAACTGCAACGATTCATACGTCTACGTAATGGTCGTTTCTTCTGTAAATTGTTTCACTACCATAGGTACAAGCAAGACATGGTTTGTTACTACTGAAGAAACAAATGTGAAACTGAATTACAGAAAGACATGCATGGTGTTTGATTGCAAGCGATGAATACCATAAATGTTGCGTCATTGGTAAGTAATTAAAAAACACTTTAGCGCAGGAATTTCTGTGGGAGAGAATTGTGACTACGAGTTATGCAAGCGATGACACTTAACCAAATTTATTTTAACTTAATTAATGGTATGATACGAACAGTTGCCAGAGTGCAAGCTTAAGACAAAGCAAACCAAGAGTTCACAGTCAGGTTAGCAAACAAATTAATAACAGATATAATAAAATAAATATTTTCTAAAATAAGCTCTAGCCCCACAGTAATAACAAAATCCTTAAGAGACCACAAATGAATATAGCCCACATTCAGAAAATTTTAACCTAATATACGAGTACTTATAATATTTCGTATAAATACTTCACCCCGACTAACGTTAACTGTTCAAAGAGGTGCACTCGATATAGCCTCCAACACTTAGTAGTCAACAAGGGGGCATAAGGATAGTCCACTATGACTTAAATCTTCAGAAAGCAAGGAGAGAAAACCACGGACAACATACACAGTCTACAGTGACACGAAAACTCAATGTGCAGCAATCATCACTGCATAGAAAAAAACTTGAATGATTGAAACCTAGTCACTAATAAACAGTTCCTCAGATCATTCACTGCTTTACGACATTCAGGTTTCCCACAGCCACTCCGTGTATCATCAAAAAACAGTACACATATACAAGGAACTGATCCTCAAATTACTGGTCCACTGTTGGCCCGGCTGTGTTTCTCCAGTTCAAACTTTAGCAAGACACACATTTCATCATAGACCCATAGATGAGCACAACAAAATGGCCCAGGTAGCATTTATACAAGGTCTTCCGATCATTTTAATGGAAATATTTCTTCTGCAGATGCATCCTATCTGCTAACTGTTGTATCCGCAGGACGTATGGAGGAGGAAACAGTCTGTTGCTCCAGTCAAACAATGCCTTGAGTTAAGGAGAGGCAATTCCCAATGCTGAAGGTCCACAATCCCACTGCCTTGCTTCCTGCACGCAATTTGCTTACAGAATATAATATAAAACGATGTAAATTTTACTTCTTCCTTAAATTAATTATTCATGTGAATTTATGAATGTATGAAATTAAGTAATCCTTCTTAACTGAGTCGATATATAGGAAGCCACAGTCATCTGTCAAAAGAAGACAGTAGAAATGTTTTTTTGGAGAGAAAGCTCTTTCACATTTTACTCTCTCTCGCTTCTTATAGAGCAGGAGATAGATGTTGGTATATATGTGGCTGTCTTGTCATTGCGGTTTCAGCAAATAATTATTTGATATGATTCCAAATGAGATTATAATTATTAGAATATCCTGTATGTTTGCATGTATTCTTTACGTTGCATACTCTCTTTTGTAGCAAAAGATGATTTAGTAAGGGTAACATACACTGTTCAAAAGCCCGACAGACCGATTGCAAATCATCTCATGCTGTTTGAGCATCGCATATCAATTAGAACCTGCATCTTCTACTACGAAATTAAAAATTGTGTTCAGAGAACTATTTTAAGTGTAAGTTTACATTTTTGTATGGTCAACCCACTTATCAAATAATAGAATGTTATACAATACCTACGGCTTGGTACGATAGGCGATCATGAAGAATATTTAGTTTACGGTGTGATTATAATTAAAGCTAAACTTTCAAAACGCTGTAAAAATAACACCACTGGTCAGTATGACGTCAAATTCTAGCGGAATATTGTCGAAGGGAGACAACGTATGGTAGAAGAAAAAAAAATCTGAAAATGAATCAATAGATAGTGCTCTATGTGTCAGAATATGAAAGCACCTCTCATGCGAACGACCCACTGAAGTTGGTGTAAACACGCCAAGTATACGGCTTTTCCTCCTTTCGCGTTTGCGACGTTCGCCATGACTGTCTCAATGCAGGATCACGCTCTGCTTGTAAAGCTGTATTACAAGAATGATGACGGTGCAAATGTCGCTCTGCAGAAGTTCCGGACACTGAAGGGTTTGAAAAAAGGCGTTGGTTCGATGACTACTGTGCTCTGGAGAAAATAATTCGGAAATTAGAGAAGACGGGTTCTTTTGGTGTGCAACTTGGTAGAGGGAGGAAACGTATTCATTCGATGTCTGTGGAAGCAGTGGCCACAGCAATGCAGGAGGAGACGAGTGGTGGTGTGCAAACGCGTAGTGCGCGGAGAATTACCCGAACATTGGATGTACCCGGGAGCACGGTGCGTAAAGTCCTACGGAACATCCTTCTTTGCTATCCATTCAAACTTACCCATGTGCACGAGTTGCTTCCTGTTGACCGGCCAGCAAGACAGACCTTTGCTTTAGAATTTATTGTTCGCATGGAAGTGGGCAGTGAATTGCCATGGGACATTTTGTGGACAGACAAAGTCCTCTTCCATCTAACACGATATGTCAATACACAGAATTGTCGAATATGGACAACGGAAAATGCACACGCAAATCAGCCAGTACTTCATCCTGAAAAGGTCATTGTGTGCTGCGGGTTTACGGCATCATTTATCATAAGGCCGTATCTTTTCGAAGAGACAGGAGCTTCCGGTCCTGTTACCTGCACCGTCACTGGTAAGAACTATGAGTATCTTTTGCGCAACCACGTCATTTGAACTCTCCAACAGTGCAGCTGCGAGGATGGGATTATTTTTATGCAAGATGGCGCATCTCCCCACATTGCAAATCCAGTTAAGCCGTTGCTGAAGCACCATTTTGGAAATGCTAGAATTATCATCCGCCATTTCCCTAAAGCCTAGCCGTCCCGTTCACATGATCTTAATCCGTGTGGCTTCTGGCTGTGGCGCTATCTGAAAGATGTTGTGTTCAGTGTTTCGACTGCCAACTTAGCTGTATTGAAGGCACGCGTTGCGCAACACATTGTAAACGTGACCCCGGAAACAGTTGAGTAACATGCTGTTTCTCGATTTCAAATTGTTGCAGAAAACAGTAGGCAGCATATTGAACATGTTTTGCAACTGTCACACAGAAATCAATGATCCGATTTGATTTTGATTGATGGTTTTTAAACGGTTTTTGGCCTCAGGACAATTAAAAACCGATTCTTCCTATCCGAAGTGGTATGACCGTGCCGTGGTGGATGGTCTTACGTAACTAACAATATCACAACTGTACACCAATGCACACTGAGTAGTACAGCTTGTTTAGCAACAAAGGTACACCTTAGGCATTATTGTATGCTTCATTTGTCATTTGTAGTCGACCACTATTAAATTATTATGCTTGCAGCACTATCTATTGCTACATTTTGTCACTTTTTATTTTTCTTCTGCCATACGTTTTTCCCCTTCTCCTTTGCAATTTGACGTTATTCTGATCAGTGGTGTTATTGCCACAGCGGTTCGAAAGTTTAAACTTTAATTATAATCATCCTGTACTTTTCAGAAGTTAAATCAACTTTAAACACGTCGTTTAGCGCTTTTGTGGCACTTGCGATGTATGGTAAAACTTTACTTATGCACTACGCATCACTTACCTGATTTAATTACCTTCACCTCGCTATTTGTGCCAGGCGAAAGATACATCGTATGCTGATACTACTGGTAGCACTGATATGCTTCATCCAGCGTATGTTCGGACTCACTAACAGGTTCCAACCACCTTCATCTACATCTATGTCTACATCTATGTGATTATTCTGCTATTCACAATAAAGTGCCTGGGAGAGGGTTGAATGAGCCACCTTCCGCTACGGATGCCTTTCACCGGCGTATAGTCACCCATTCACCATCACACAGAGCAGTGCTCTGCCCATATTCACCAGCACTACTGAACCCAAAAAAACTCGACCACTGCCAAGACATGGCCCCCAGTGGAGGCCATTGGACTTGTCAGCCTATTCCCACATTGACGCAGCAAGGTCTCCCAGAAGATTTGGTTGAGTCTCCTCCGGGCGTACAGCCCCTTGTACACCGGATTGCGTGCACTGCAACAGCTCGATGGACTAGACATACCTATGCAACGCATTCTCAGACAGCACGAACTGAGAGGCCCCCAGACTTTTGAGTCATTGTCCATTGTGGCTTGTCCGAGGCTCCCAGCCCAAATTGTCCATTCATTTCTGTACTTTCCATTGTTGCCGTTCTCTGCACGCATTCCAGCTCTTCTGCGACTCTGTGCTGCTCCGCCACAACCACAGCTCGTCTCGTAGTCTATACACAAAGGACAGCCACTACCGACTGGCCACAGCCAGCCATCAGCCGTGTGGCCAGGTACCACACCTCAGTGGCCAGCACGCAGAGCCTAAATCTGTAAAAGGGAAATAATCCCAGGTGGAACACAGCACGCATCTCCGTGCACCTGACTGAAGGACTTGTTCGCCGCTGCTGTTGCTCCTTCTCTGTTGTGCTACCAAGTGCATTCCACTCAGTCGGTCCGCCAAGCTAGAGTCGGCGTGCGCGTTGCGTTCATCAGCTCGCCTGCATCCGCGTCCTCTGATGCTAGTGGAGTGTCGGACGCGCTTTGGTGCAAACAGCTTGCCGAGACGGTAATTCGGGCTATTCACAATAAAGTGCCTGGGAGAGGGTTGAATGAGCCACCTTCCGCTACGGATGCCTTTCACCGGCGTATAGTCACCCATTCACCATCACACAGAGCAGTGCTCTGCCCATATTCACCAGCACTACTGAACCCAAAAAAACTCGTCCACTGCCAAGACATGGCAGTGCTGTGCTGTGATACATATTTCACAGCACTATTGAAACACAGAAGAAAGCAAACAAAATAGACGACTGCATCTCGTCTCATATCACTTTCTTTTCACAATCCGCTATAAAATTTAAGTACGGGACAGATGGAACTCCGGTCAACACTAGGAAACTTATTTACAATGCTAGTTCTTTCAACATTTCTCCTAGCACATGTGGCACAGATTTAGGATAGGGTTAATCTGATATCTTTGGAGATGTAATAAATTGAAGTATTCTGTCGATGTAGCTGTCGACAATGCGGGTTTGTCAACGTTGTACTTGTGGCAAAGTTCTCCTGGAGACTTCCTCCACAGAGTTGTTTATGTGTTACTCTATATTGTAAATGATTATGTTTTCTCATGTGTATGTAATGGATTTTGTGTTAATTATCACTACGCAAGAGCAAGCTACCTTAACTTATTATGTCCTCCTGCTCTTAATGACTACACCATTAACAGTGCCTACTAGTCTCTCTCATCAACATGAGCCGCAAACTTTCGCCTGGGACACTGTGTAACGATTTTCGAGTTGGCACCAAAAGCACCTGTTCTTCCGCTTTATTGAATACGTGGAAAACGGTGTGTAATATTTTCGCTGACCACTCTCGCCGAGTAATTTTAAAATTTAGCCTAGAGGGTTGACTTAAATACTTTTGGTTTCCAGCAGATTTTATGTTATTGGATGCAATATTTTTAAAGCTCTCCTAGATGTTTAGTTCAGATGCGGTGATCTCAGATGTTGATTGTTACCTTGTTTTCCATCAAACAGGACTCTATTAGTAAGTTTATCATAGTTTCGTATGTAGTCGTAGAAATCATCACACTTACTGTACGATATGAATAGACATCTATTGTCGTTGTACCGTATGAAAATAACATTCGACCACTGAAGTGATTAACAAAAATATCCCACATTTCAGCCAATTATAAAACCGTTCCATTGCCTCTACCGTGACACTGAATTCAGTCTTCATTTGCTACATTATGTCCATAACAGTCTCGTTAAGACTGTTTTTATTCTGTTATTCCCCATACCGTAGCATCTTCTACAAACGCACAAATATTTTTGTAACATGAGCCGAAACATTTACACCGCCCCTCAGGTACCACTACCTAGTGACAACATAGCACGCACTTCACATTACTTTACGATCATTATTCAACGTTGTATTGCCCAGTTTCTTTTTTTAGTGAAATAATCCTCTTTGCCTGTAGAATACTTTTTATTAAAAGTTACCACCACCGGGTTCGCGCCACTAGAAAACTCATCCTTAGGTGATAAAAATTCTTTTTACCATGTCATCACCAAAAGGTAACTGCCTTAGAGCCACTCCTCATCATTCGCATAAACAAATAGCGCGCTAAAAGTGGTATTCGTTATTTAAAACGAAGGGGGTAGTAAGGTTTTGGTTCCTTGTAAACTCAAATTTCTACGTGGAGTGCTATCTGTCATCTCATAGAGATCCCAGCAAGCAGAAAGAAGTATCAGCCTGAGATTAAGCACAGTAGTTACAATTTGAAAAAAAAAGATGACTACGATGTAGGGGAAGGTGAGGTAAAATAGCGACTCTAAGGGAAATTGAATTTTCACGAAAGCATGAGTACTGATGGAAGCTTGCCTGTTACACATTTTCAATCTACATCTTACAAGGAATCACGCCAAATATTTTGAAGTTAAAAAGAATAATATGTAGGAGGTATAAGCGTTTTTATATAGGCTGACATAAGAGGAATTTTTCCCTACCCAAGGAAGTAATTTGGTCTATTTTCTTTATAGATTATTAATGTAAAATTATGTGGTATTTTGTTCCGCTTTTCCGACTGTAATGCTGATCTCCGTCAGTCATTCACTGGGGACGGGAAAAAAGTGATGGCGATGGTTAAGAGATACTGAATGAGACTGAAGTGAGAGGTGTTGTGGAATTCCTGTCAAATCGAGTGTTTACTGAGCGATAGAATGTGACAATTTCAGTATTTTTGTCTGTTTCAAAGTTAAAAAGCATTCTCCATGTTAATTTCTCCTTCGCTTTCCCCCCTTCGTCTTACCATCGAAGACATGCATTTGTTTCAGTTCGTTCCTGAAATAATGGAAGGAACTTCGAGGGGCCTAGTTGTGTTCTGCGACTTCAAGATAGAAAACTGAGATTCTGCAATACTCCACTAACCTGAGGTGTTCTTTGATGCCCTGCAATACTCCACTAACCTGAGGTGTTCTTTGATGCCCTCGTCCTTGCGGAGATGTGGTGCTCATGTTACGAGTTCGTTGTTTTTGATGTAAGGCCGTAAAATAACTGCTGAGATTGCTAAGGCTATCCGTTCTACTAAATGATTTGCTAAGTTCCAAATTTGGGGTGCCAATAGCTTCTCTTTTATCCACAGCGCACTAAGCAGATAAAGCTATGAACTACTAATAAAACGTTTTGCATATATGTACGTAAAAATTCAAATCATTTACACTTCATATTAGAATCTTTCACAAGCATATTATACTAAATATCGTATAGAATAAATGTTCATAAAAATGGTACAAAAATTTACTCCGTTCGTCTCCGATTTGCACAATGTTTCGCAATATCTGAATGCAATTTTATGCCTCACGCACCCGAGTTCTTAATTGTGCATCCTACAAACCAATCCATAAGGCTGGTTCTCACTAGGCCAGTACTTTAGTTAAGTAACAAGCGACCTTGTAGCTATATTTGAGGACTGAATGGAAAATAGGCAAGTGCGTGTTCACATATGATTTCGTTGGCAATCAAGTGTTCGGCGCTGTCGAATATGCACTGCAACATGATTCGAAGAGCGAAAGTTAACCAAGCTATACATCCTGCAGCAAAGATTGTACTGGAAGAGGCAGAAGAAGAGACTTCAACTGCAAGAAGAGAAGGTGGGTACGAAAATGGACTGGCCGAAGAGATTCGCAAGGAGCATCCAATGTGCTTCTCAAAGAACTTGCGACTGAAGACCAAAAAGAATACTTTCCAGCACTGAGAGCGTCGGAAAGTTACTTCAGTTGCCTATTAGAAAAAATGTGTAGTAAAATCCAGTGTACTGGTTCAAATGGCTCTGAGCACTATGCGACTTAACTTCTGAGGTCATAAGTCGCCTAGAACTTAGAACTAATTAAACCTAACTAACCTAAGAACATCACACACACCCATGTCCGAGGCAGGATTCGAACTTGCGACCCGATGCAATTGTTGTTTTCCAGACTAGCGCGTAGAACCGCACGGCCACTCCGGCCGGCAATCCAGTGTACTGAAACTCGTCTAAGAGAAGCCATACGTGCAGGAAGTAAATGGCGGATACAGTTGGTATCTTCTTGCTTCTGCGTGTAGTTTACGGACCGTGACACGCCTCTTTCGACTAGGTAAGTTAGGTGTTTCTTTTTATTCTTTCGAGGTGTTTGTGATGCTGTTTATGAAGCGATGAAGCAATTCGTCAAGGTAAGGACTCAAAAATCGACCCAGTATGGTTTTATTCTATTTATTTTAATACAACATATTTTTAAAATAATTATTGTATGAAACAATAAAACATATTTAAAGAAAGATTTTATCACACATCATTAATGAAATCGAGTTTATCAGCGGTCATTCTTGAAATGAAACGTCCGTTAGAGAATGTGTCGTGTTTAATGATGAATGAGAAGTATGTGATCGTGTTTCAGTACATTCTGACATTTCTTGTTCTAAGTCTGGTGTATGCTAGTAGCATGTGATGCGAACGAAGGAACTGTCTCTCCCATGCTTAAGTTTAATTAGGTACAGTTGTTGTTTCCTTGACTTAGTGCATAAGGTAAAGGCGATTCCATCGAAGTGTGGGGTACGATTTTTATTCTATTTTGCTCAGCAGAGTTTTGTAATATAGGCTGTCGACGAATCCTGTTTAGATTAAGTTGCATGCGGTCCTGCGCCTCCAGCGACAGTAGCAACGGAAATGATTTTAGCTTGAGTGCAACGTGTTTTCTAAACATAGCAAACTCAGTTTCTTCCGACAAAGTGCTTACGGTCTGAGTTCCATCTTTTAATTCGGAAACCAGATTCTTTAGGTCAGAAATCTTTTGCTTCTTGCTCCCACTGCCTTGTTTCGTTAGGCGAAATTTGATACTAGAAGCACTACCTATTGAATTTTTTAAACTAGAAATAGTAGGAGCCTCAGTGTGCTTCCTGTTTTGTCTTCATTTGTTTGGAAAGAACTGAAACACATGTGGTTGTATCTCATAAATACTCTTATAATTATTCTACATTTCTTAGTGATTTCTAGATAGAACAAAACTGAAAATATGTTCAACAAAAATCAAAAGGTGGCGTTTCAGAGAATACTTAAAATGCCTTATCTCGACCGATTATATCGACAACCTCACAATATGTTCACGTTAAAACAAACATCGTAGCACAGTATATAAGTACACTACTGGACATTAAAATTCCTACAACACGAAGATGACGTGCTGCAGACGCGAAATTTAACTGACAGGAAGAAGATGCTGTGATATGCAAATGATTAGCTTTCCAAAGCAATCACACAAGGTGGCGACACCAACAACGTGCTGACGTGAGGAAGGTTTCCAACCGATGTCTCATACACAAACGGCAGTTGACCGGCGTTGCCTGGTGAAACGTTGTGATGGCTCGTGTAAGGAGGAGAAATATGTACCATCACGTTTCCAACGTCGATAAAGATCGGATTGTAGCCTATTGCGATTGCGGTTTATCGTATCGCGACATTGCTGCTCGCGTTGGTCGAGATCCAATGACTGTTAACAGAATATAGTATCGGTGGGTTCAGGAGAGTAATACGGAACGCCGTGCTGGATCCCAAAGGTCTCGTATCACTAGCAGTCGAGATGACAGGCATCGTATCCGCATGGCTGTAACGTATCGTGCAGCCACTCCTCGATCCCTGAGCCAAGAGATGGGGACGTTGGCAAGACAACAACCATCTGCACGACCAGTTCGACGACGTTTGCAGCAGCAGGGACTATCAGCTCGGAGACTATGCCTGCGGTTACCCTTGACGTTGCATCACAGACAGGAGCGCCTGCGATGGTGTAGTCAACGACGAACCTCGGTGCACGAAATGCAAAACGTCATTTTTTTCGGATCAGTCCAGATTCTTTTTACAGCATCATGATGGTCGCATCCGTATTTGGCGACATTGGAAGCGTGTACGTTTCATCGCCATACTGGCGTATCACTAGACGTGATGGTATGGGGTGCCATTGGTTACACGTCTAGGTCACCTCTTGTTCGCATTGACGGCACTTTGAACAATGCACGTTACATTTCAGATGTGTGGGCCCACCCTTCATTCGATCCCTGCGAAACCCTACATTTCAGCAGGATAATGCACGGCCGCATGTTGCGGGTCCTGTACGGGCCTTTCTGGATACAGAAAATGTTTGACTGCTGCCCTGGCTAGCACATTATCCTGATCTCTCGCCAACTGAAAACGTCTAGTCAATGGTGGCCGAGCAACTGGCTCGTCGCAATACCCCAGTCACTACTCTTGATGAACTGTGGTATCGTGTTGAAGCTGCATGGGCAACTCTACTTGTACACGCCATGCAAGCTCTGTTTGACTGGATGCCCAAGCGTATCAAGGCCGTTATTATGGCCAGAGGTACTTTTTCTTGGTACTGATTTCTCAGGATCTCTCCACCCAAATTGTGTGAAAATGTAATCACATGTCAGTTCTAGTATAATAAATTTGTCCAATGAATACCTGTTAATCATCTGCATTTCTTCTTGGTGTAGCAATTTTAATGGCCAGTAGGTTATATTAAAATAGCAGAGTATATTATTACTCAGGGATTTACTGGCCAGACAAATCGATATATAGTTGTAATATGCTTTCTGGTCTCTGGTACAGCAGAGTGAGCTACTATTGAGGATGGCCTTCAAACACAATGGAACTTCCCACGACTATTGTTGGGTAATATATTGTCATTAGGTGTCTCCCTGATTCAGGAATTTTGTACTTCATCTGCAAGCAAACAAACCGTATCTTTCTAATGGTTGTTGCTGACCTTAAGTACTGCTTTTCCTATGTGGGCATAGGATTCAATGTGAGAGCTGCTTTTCTTATATGGGCACAAGATGCAATGTGAGCGTTAGTGATGGTGGTGTATTTAAAACCCGCACTCTGCAGGGTGCACTCGAAAATGATTTGCTGCGAGCAGATTACTTTTATTGGTAATAATGCATTTCCTGTTAATCCTCAACTTCTAAGACATTTCCAGAAAGTCAAATCACCACCAGGAATAAGACTCCTAATTATAGATTATGAAGGGCTAGATGGAGTGCAGAAAATACTTTTGACATGCTGGTAGCTAGATTTCGAATATTTGAGAAGCCAATATCCTATACACCTGAATAGTAATGAGCATTGTCGAGGCCTGCGGTCCTCTACAGGGCTAGCTCAGACAAACTACATTACAAAACAGGCTCGTGGAGTTTACTATGGACTAGGAAAGTATTCAGACAGGAATGATCGTTAATGGCAGTTGGAGGGAACAGCCACAGTCCGCTGGACTACAGTCACTACCAAGAACTTCAGACCATCATGGATCACACAGCTCTCGCGCTATTCAGGTACAGTATGATGAGTAATTTGTAGGGGGAGTATCGATTCCTCGGCAATCACGCATGATTTTCTAGCAGGCAATAAGTGTACAATTTCAGTGGACATTGAAGTACATTTCAACTCCTTCTATATCTATTTCATGCCTAAACGATCAACAACTAATGCTCAACATTGGCTTACCACTTGCTTTCACTTTACGTAGTTTGTGTTTTCACGTTTCTGACACGTTCGCCCCAATATCTTTAAGAATTTAAAGTTTGGCACATACACTGCAACAACGCCCATCCTTGAAGATTTTGGTTTCTTCACTTCTTTCAATTCTTGGGAGTAGGTAGATTTGTTAGGCATATGTTATGTGATAATTTTAATACTGTACCAGTACTGTAAATGTTACAATCTAGATCCGATTTCCTCGTAATGGTACAATGTTCAGTATATTAAAACAAACAATAAATACTGACCTGGTGCTTTTAACTTTCTGTTCCACCTCCTTCACCTGAAACCCTGATTTCCCATCGCCTTCTCTAGCTGTGTGATTGCAGCTGCTTTGTTTTTGTACAGTGGATATTTCAGGGTCCACAAATACTCTTGTTCTTTGTAAGCAAAAACAAACTTAACCATTGTAACGCCACTCCAATGTGTCATTGTTGATCATTGACAAGGAACAGTTAACAATGCGCCAGTGGTAAGTGACGTGGGGTGGGGGAAGCTGTGTTGGTGTGGGCGAAGCTACTTGCCTGGATCGGGCCGACTAAACCGTTTTACTAACCAGTTTTACTTAACGATGTCGTTCATACATATTTAGTTACTAAATCACTCGCCACTTGACTAAATTACCGGCCTAGTGTGAAACAGCCGCTAGCGACCAGCCCTACATACTCAATCACCTATACGCTTTGCATCGTACCGCACTTTTGGTGGGAACCGAAGACACTCGAAATGCTGATGTTAATAAAAATTGTTATAGAAAGGACATCTGAAACAAGCGAATTAAAGCTATTGAGAGTCTATTCACTGCAAAAGAGAATTAACTCTGAATTTTACTTTACCTGATATTAATAAATTAATTTTCGAAATTTGGCGCTGGCTAGTGTGTCGGCAACCAACTAGACTATCCTCTTATTAAACAAGCTCAATTTCCCATGTAATTTGTACTCACTATACCATCTGTTGTTGGCCTCTAACACAATCTCTTACGTAATGCCTTCGCTGCTGATGTCTCAATAAAACTAAGGAGAGAATCTTGGGATGGAATCTTGTAGTTCCAGAACCACAAATGTCACAAATTTCGAATATATGATTAAGGATTTCTTCTCCTTCACCTTCTTCTTCCCTGAACACCTTTAGCTTCCCATAACCACTCCACTGTCGGTTTCATCTCTTTTTTTCCCTAGAGCTCTTTCTTTCCAGCGTGTTAAGTGAAACAGTAAATTCCTTTGCTTAAGTAAAGGAGGGATTCTCGAATTCTTCACCACCTCAGTCACAATTAACATCGCAACAGAGTGTTCTCGTTTATAGACATATTTGTAATGATTTTTGTACTATACCAAATACAACACAACAGAGATGGGTTTAAATATAATAGGTTAACTTATTCCAAATTGTCACAGTTGGATAGAACCATGAATGATAGGTTTGTGTACAAAAGGATTTGTAAGTCAGTCTGTAGTATTATGCGTGATATGTGGAAGTAACTAAATCTCAGTGGAGTTAACAGATGTGCGGCTGGTCCCGGAGGAGGTTCGGGTCCTCCCTCGGGCATGGGTGTGTTTTTGTCCTTAGGATAATTTAGGTTAAGTAGTGTGTAAGCTTAGGAACTGATGACCTTAGCAGTTAAGTCCCACACTCATTTGAACATTATTTTAGTAAAAAGACTCATAACAAGGGAAGGTGGCCACTTTTTCCGACGATTAGTGTGGCCACTTTACATCACGGTTCTGAATTCCTCGATGAATACTGCAGTGAATAGACGAATTGTTTGTGATATCACAGCATGTAAACTACCAATAAGACTGCCCCATGTTCAGAGCCAACAATTAAGTGCCGTCAATAATCCAATGAAATCAAACACAAAAGGTTATGGGATTAAGTGGTGTTGGTGGTAAGTTCCTATGGGACCAAACTGCTGAGCTCATCTGTCCCTAGGCTTACACACTACTTAATTGAACTTAAACTAACTTACGCTAAGGACAATACACACACACACACTCACACACACACACACACACACACACACACACACACACACACACACACATATGCCCGAGGGAGGACCCCGCGCGGCATTGGATTAAGGGGTTGATGTATGAATGGCACAGATCGCTTAGACAATTAACATATGAAAGAAAAGAATTTATTTGAGTATCGTTTACAGAAAGCAAAGCATAACTGCAAATCTCAGGGAAGATTTGATTGGGTGTGGGCGCGTCTCAATTATGAAGGGGAAGGAGGGAGAATGAATCCTCTCACCATTCTTCAACGACGTTGGACGTGTGGCAATGACGGCGGCAGGCACTGCCTCGGTAAGGCACATCGGCTCGGAGCTGTGCGGCGCGAGTCGGCAGTTGTCGGTATTCATGGCTTTGCGTTGAGGTCCAAGTGCCGTGTTCGCGTTGTCTGCCCCTTGTGGGTCAATATTTCGGCGTGGGAAGGCGGACGTTGGCGATGGATTGAAGAGCCCTACTGTACTCTAGCTTCCGCGCTGTCTCACCGACTGCCTTCTCTTCACCGTCAGCCATTTCTCAGCTCAACTGCTCTCCTAATATTTCTCCCCTAGCGGCACTGTCATTCACGGATTCAATTTGCAATTCTACCCAACGACTGATCGCCTTTTCATGACGACACCTCTCCTTGCAAGTTGGAAACTTGCTATCTTCCGTGCGCTGGTGAGTGACTGCCAATTGGCGTCTTTCTCAGGATTCCACCGGCTTTGGTGGTACATTCTCCCGATATACTTCCGGATTCCGAAGTTATTGTGAAAGGTCGCACACAACACTTCTGTGCAACATCTATCGCTGTATGACGCCTCCACAGACTGATGGGACTAGGTCTCAAAATCTGCTGGCGTCCATGATTTAGGAGGAACGCCCTTACAGTCCAGAAAACATCTTTTTAAGGACGGTAGGAGACCAAACGGGCCGACTTGGAGCAGGAGAGTCATCACAGGACATTTTAATTTCCACTGTCTATGACTTTAAGAATAAATGCATAAAACTTTGCCAGCATGACCAGGAAGGATTTAGGACTCACACTCATAGCAGTGGAAGTTCAAAAACATAACAAAATAATTTTTTTGACATGTGAATTTTCATCATTTTTTCCGCTTCCTATTGGCTACGTTTGTTGCTATAGGTACATTTCTCTTCACAAGTAAAAGATATTCTTTGATGAATTTTGCACAGCATACAAACCATACTTACAGGTGTATGAAACTCTAGAATTTTCCAAATCTATTAAAAACTGTGGTAAAAATTGAGATAATTAACTACAAAATGCGATTTTTTATAAACATAACGTTTAAAACGTAACAGATCATTCATTTTTTTCATAAATTAAATAGATTATAGAGTCTCATACACCTGTAAGTATGGTTTGTATGCTGTGCAAAATTAATCGAACAGCCTCTCTTACTTATGAAGAAAAGTGTACCTATAGCAACAATTACAGCCAATAGTAAGTGAAAAAATGATCAAATTTCACATGTAAAAAATTTATTTTGTTATGTTTTTGAACTTCCGCTGCTATTAGTGTGAATCCTGAATCCTTCCTAGTCATCCTGACAAAGTATTATAAATGTATTTGTAAAAGTATAGGCGCTGGAAATTAAAATGTCCTGTGGTCCCTCTCCGGCTCCAAGTCGGCCCGTTTGACGTCCTACACCCTTTAAGAAGACCGACTTCTTCTCGACGCCTATCGGTGCGAATTCTTAGCGCTTTGAGTACGCTCCTCCCAATTTCTGTAGGGTGTTGACGACATGTTCTTGGTTTCTGAGGCAGGTAAAACGGCGGACGCTAGGCCAGAATGCACATGTTTCAAGTGTGCATTCTTCATGCTCCACCATAATGGCTGCAGGAATCCATCAGCTTTCGGCACACTTCTCGTTGTCTGCTAGGCTCTTCGCAACGTGTGCATTCTTAAGTGATGCGAGGGCATCCTCTGGCCTGCCTCCTGTGTGACTGCAGAATGGCTCTTGTGTCCGTGTCTCAAGCGCTCCCCCCGCAATAGGTCCGGCTCCATCCTCCTCCTCGGCCGCTGGGGCGGCGAGCTGGCGAAAGTGGCCCCCGGCGGAGGTATAATAATACACTATTGGCCATAAAAATTGCTACACCACGAAGACGACGTGCTACAGACGCGAAATTTAACCGATAGGAATAAGATGCTGTGATATGCAAATGATTAGCTTTTCAGAGCATTCACACAAGATTGGAGCCGGTGGCGACACCTACAACGTGCTGACATGAGGAAAGTTTCCAACCGATATCTCATACAAAAACAGCAGTTGACTAGCGTTGCCTGGTGAAACGTTGTTGTGATGCCTCGTGTAAGGAGGAGAAATGCGTACCATCACGTTTCCGACTTTGATAATGGTCGGTTTGTAGCCTATCGCGATTGCGGTTTATCGTATCGCGACATTGCTGCTCGCGTTGGTCGAGATACAATGACTGTTAGCAGAATATTGAATCGGTGGGTTCAGGAGGACAATACAGAACGCCGTGCTGGATCCCAACGGCCTCGTATCACTAGCAGTCGAGATGACAGGCATCGTATCCGCATGGCTGTAAAGGATCGTGCAGCCACTCCTCGATCCCTCAGCCAACAGATGAGGACGTTGGCAAGACAACAACCATCTGCACGAACAGTTCGACGACGTTTCCAGCAGCAGGGACTATCAGCTCGGAGACCATGGCTGCGGTTACCCTTGACGCTGCATCACAGACAGGAGCGCCTGCGATGGTGTACTCAACGACGAGCCTGGATGCACGAATGGCAAAACATTTTTTCGGATGAATCCAGGTTCTGTTTACAGCATCACGGTGGTCGCACCCGTGTTAGGCGACATCGCGGTGAACGCACATTGCAAGCGTGTATTCGTCATCGCCATACTGGCGTATCACCCGGCGTGATGGTATGGGGTGCCATTGGTTACACGTTTCGGTCACCTCTTGCTCGCACTGACGGCACTTTGAACAGTGGACGTTACATTTCAGATGTCTCACGACCCGTGGCTCTACACTTCATTCCATCCCTGCGAAACTCTACATTTCAGCAGGATAATGCACGACTGCATGTTGCAGGTCCTGTACGGGCCTTTCTGGATACAGAAATTGTTCGACTGCTGCCCTGGCCAGCACATTCTCCAGATCTCTCACCAACTGAAAACGTCTAGTCAATGGTGGCCGAACAACTGGCTCGTCACACTACGCCAGTCACTACTCTTGATGAACTGTGGTATCGTGTTGAAGCTGCACGGGTAGCTGTACCTGTACACGCCATCCAAGACTAAATGCCCAGGCGTATCAAGGCCGTTATTACGGCGAGAGGTGGTTGTTTTGGGTACTGATTTCTCAGGATGTTTGCATCCAAATTGCGTGAAAATGCAATCACATGTCAGTTCTAGTATATTTGTCCAATAATAACCGTTTATCATTTGCATTTTTTCTTGGTGTAGCAATTTTAATGGCCAGTAGTGTTTTTTTAGTGATACCGCGTCGTAATCTTCACATACCGGGTGTTATGTGGAATGATTCGTACCCAGTCATTGAGTTTTGTTACTCCGATTCGGGGAGTCGACGTGCCGCTGTTTATCTTACGTACCAATTCTTTCATAAAGAGGTAGTAAAATCTAACATTTCCTACCAGAATAGCCGGCTGGAGTGGCCGTGAGGTTCTAGACGCTGTAGTCTGGAACCAAGCGACAGCTGCCGCCGCTGTCACAACTTACGTCACCCGTGGACTAGTGACGACAGACACCTTGGGAGGTATCGTCGAAGCACCGTATGTAAGTACTACTAATAATATATTAAAGAATGTCACTGTTAAGTAAGTATTATTGATTCTCCGTTCGCCGGCCGGGGTGGCCGAGCGGTTCTAAGCGCTACAGTCTGGAACCGCGCGACCGCTACGATCGCAGGTTCGAATCCTGCCTCGGGCATGAATGTGTGTGTTGTCCTTAGGTTAGTTAGGTGTAATTAGTCCTACGTTCTAGGCGACGGGTGACCTCGGAGGTTTAGTCGCATAGTGCTCAGATCCATTTGAAACATTTGAACCTACCAGAATACACCGTCCGCCCCGGTAGCTGAGTGGTCAGCGTGACAGACTGTCAATCCTAAGGGCCCGGGTTCGATTCCCGGCTGGGTCGGAAACTTTCTCCGCTCAGGGACTGGGTGTTGTGTTGTCCTAATCATCATCATTTCATCCCCATCGACACGCAGGTCGCCGAAGTGGTGTCAAATCGAAAGACCTGCACCAGGCGAACGGTCTACCCGACGGGAGGCCCTAGCCACACGACATTTCCATTTACCAGAATACACCAAATCCCCTTGATCTCTCGCACCAAGAAGTACCACATGCTCTTGCATGTATTTGGCTGAGTGGTATAACGCCACAAAAGCAACCAGTCGACTTCAGTTTTTATTGTGTTACTCCTTGTAATATTCTTGTGTTTTCTGTTATGTTTGTTTATAGTGAACACTTAAAATGAATTCTGGTATGTCAAATGAATATGACGATGCGCCTGACTGCATGGAAAAGGCAATATGTGGAAGCGGAGTTTTTGAAATACGGAAAACATAACTCCCTTGCAAGTGGAATACCTCAAGTCACGTGTAAACACAACTATAGCCTGTGCAAAGCATTATGTATATCAGAAGATGACATGATACGTGAAAATAACAGATACTGGAAAACTTCATATGCTATAAGAAAAATTTTAATGGTGTATATCGTGAACTATTCTAAAAGAAGAAGACCTGATCAAGGTTAGAAAGAATGTTCGAGCAAGAAGAAAGCTATATAATCTACAGGACACGAAAAACTCATCAGGGGTAGGTCCCGTTTGTAAGTTTTCATTCCTTTGTGCTTTAATGTTGTGAGAAGTCAGTTTGAACATGCAGCTGACAGGAAAATGTACAGCGGGGCAGCAATTCCCAGAACGAGACGTGGTGCAATGCTTGGTAACGATATGAAGAAACTACAGGCGAAAATTGTAGCTCACCTATCAAGTTTCAGATGCAGAGAACAGCCCTGGAGGAGAAGAAAGAACTAGTAAGAAAACAATTGCCTCAAGAATTAACCATACTAAAGATCAGGAACAGCGTTATTTGTTCATGAAGTATAATTTGTACACTTTTAAAATAATTTTGTGACAAAAAATACCAAATACTAAATTAATAATAACTGTACAATAATAATGACTAATACCTGAATTTTTTCTAAAACAATTATCAGTGAGTCACAGACGAACTGTACATCGATTATGGTTTGAATAGTTGAACTATTGTGGCTACAGGAAATTTTTCTGCGCAACATAGATATACGTCCAGTAGGATTTAGTATGTTTTGCAGACAGTCTCAACAGAATATGAAACAACACAATTTCTAGAAAACGGAGCATCATACGAAAAACAGACTATAGGTCTAAAGGTAATACTAATAGAGGGAATATTTTCTGTGTTGAAACTGGCCACCTTCTATCCCACCATTCCGACCTGGGCGGGATCAACATTTAATTTTCAAATTGGAATCCCCGTTTGTAATGCATATTCGGATTCTTCGTCAATAATCACGTACGCTTTAGTCAAACTATTGCCTTCCATTCGTACCAGATGTCGTTATAATCGACAAATATCAAGTGTGTCTGTTTTTGGAATTAGGAAGGGATGCATTTGTTTCAGCATTTCATGTAAGATGTAAGTGGAAAGCTATGTGCTCTAATGGTTAATATTTCTGTTCTAAACTTACTTTAGCATTGCAAATTTGATTGTACGATACAGTATGGGTACCCATTTCAATGTCTGGTTGAAAACTACATTTATCATGATCCAGAAAAAACACCGTGTGTGTAATAATTTTATGTTCCCATCAGGTGCTTCATTGAGCCCCTTGCCTTTCACCATGGGGATGCTTCGTTTCAGTAGGTTCCCTTGCCTCACACCACAACCGTAATTGACAAACTGATGACTTTCAATTTAGATACATTTATTAATTTGTGCTTGGAATGTATGTACAAAACATAAAAGCCTTATGAACTACAATTATGGCGAGATGTAAGGGGATTCACCAAAATAAGGCAGCCCAATGGTGAGAGGCAAGGTGTCTCTTCGATATCAAGCATCCATATGGTGGGAGGCTGTGAGGTTCACCGAAATCGTGCACCCCGATGTGAACAGGAAACTATTAGACCCAGTTCGTTGTTCCTGGATCATGCTAAACGTAGTTTCTAACCAGACATTAAAACAGGTAATCATACAGTACTGTACAGTCTAATTTGCCACACTATGTAAATTTCGAACATCAACTGTTAGAACACAACGGTTTACATTTACAGAATGAATAAAACAGAGAATCAAAGGCTTCGATTACTAACTGCGGAAACAGGTATATTTGTCATTTACGATGCCATCTCCCACGAGTGGGAAAAAACGGTTTGAGTAAAATCGGATGTATTTACGGAATAATAAGAGTGGCCGACGAAGAAAAAAAGTGCTCGTATTAAAAAGGGTGTAAGACAAGAACGTAGCCTATCGCCCCTATTGCTCAATCTGTACATCGAGGAAGCAAAGATGGATATAAAGGAAAGGTACAGAAGTGGAATCAAAATTCAAGGTGAAAGGATATCAGTGATACGATTCGCTGTTGACAACGCTATCTTGAATGAAAGTAAAGAATAATTACATGATCTACTGAACGGAATGAACAGTCTAATGAGTACAGAGTACGGACTGAGAGTAAATCAAAGAAACATGAAGGTAATGAGAAGTAGTAGAAACGAGAACATCGACAAACTTAACATCAGGATTGACGGTCACGAAGTAGATGAAGTTAGGGAATTCTACTACCTAGGCAGTAAAATAACCTATGATGGACGGAGCAACGAGGACACCAAAAGCAGCTAGCAGTGGCAAAAAGGCATTCCTGGCCAAGAAAAGTGTACTAGTATCAAACAGCGGCCTTAATTTGAGGAAGAAATTTCTGAGAATGTACGTCTGGAATACAGTACTGTATGGTAGTGAAACATGGACGTGGGAAAACCGGAACAGAAGAGAATCGAAGCATTTGAGACGTGGTGCTATAGACGAATGTTGAAAGTTAGATGGGCTGATAAGATAAGGAATGAGGAGGTTGTGCGCAGAATCGGAGAGGAAAGAGGAACATGTTGAAAACACTGAAAAGGAGAAGGGGCAGAATGGTAGGACATCTGTTAAGACATGAGGGAATGACTTCCATAGAACTAGAGAGAGCTGTAGAGGGCAAAAACTGTAGAGGAAGACAGAGATTGGAATACATCGAGCAAACAATTGAGGACATAGGCACTGGAGAGGAATTCGTGGTGGGTCGCATGAAACCAGTCAGAAAACGGATGGAAAAAAAAATACGGAGTAGAATTCGAATATGCAACAAACACGGGGATTTACATTTGAAAATACAAAATTGACCTTTCCCATGCAGGAGGCGTCATTAGGACGTAGCCAGATATCCACTTCCCTAACATTAACTTTCTAGCTAGAACATTTTTTTCGTACAATACAACGTTTTAGAATTATTTAGTTCTTTCAAATTCAAAGGAACACGTTGTATGTATAGCCTTGAGAACAGACCTAAACTAAAATGCAGGCAGTACGTAGCGAAATAAACATTTGAAGACCATCAAACCAAGCATGGGTTATCACAACACGAGAGCAAGTCATTTTGCATGGATTTGACTCAGCTATAATTCAGCATCAGCCTAAAACCTCTTTGGCAAATTCTGATACAGTGAAATCGACTTAGTGCTGAGGCACAAATGTATGAAACTGGTGGTCCGCAATCACGAGTTTGGTTTTATAGAAAAGTTCTCAGACAGAGAATTGCGTGATTGGGTTACTCTCCGACTGAATTTTTGTTTTGAAAACATTCGCTTCGCATATGCAAATGAAATTCATCTATGTATATTATATTGCTTTGTACAGTGTAACTAAGAAAACAGTTGTCTTATTAGGGTACAATACGTACTTCAATCGACTGTGACTCCCGAAAAAAATTAATGCTGCACAAGTGTAGGTTTTCTGTAGGTTAAAAACCTCTGCAAAATATCTAACATTAAACTTATTTGTATAATCTGTAACCTATGTTCTTCGAATACCACTAGTTCAGGAGGCCTGTCACATTTGATGTTTCTTTCGTGAGTAGGCGCACAGTAACAGCTAAACGAATCAGCAAAAATGCGTGTAGTTCTACTTCTACAACTACATCTTTACAGACCACTGGCATTGGAAACTCCCCATCTCAGCCCCTTTGGATTTTGTCGTAAGATGTCCCAGTGGATAGCCCGTCAAAAGCTCAACACAGACCAAGCACGAAAATAAGGGGAATGTCTACTGAACTGTGAAAATAGAAACAAAATAGAAACAGCGAATTGTCCAAGAACAAGATGTGCCACATCGAGATGATCTGCGTTGGACTGCGGCGTGGGGGGTCCGAGTGCGAATGTCGCTCTTATCCCAGACTTTCTTCTCACAAGATTATGAACTTGCCGTCCTTTCATTGACGTGTCTCTTCTCCGATAGTCTTGGCAGTTGTCATACTATACATTGGGCAAAGAATATGAGTCATGAGATAAGAACATATTACCGTCACAAGTAAATGTGATGAATAGTAAGAGCATGTGAGATGGTGCATACACCTCACACAGAAATGAAAACAACAAATTAACTGTTGTGAGCTATGTTACAACATATATGCCTTAAAGTGTAGAACAAAAGTGAAGCAGTAAATAAGGTAAAATAAATTTGCCTCTTCCTATGGCATGTGCTCCTTGTAGTACATAACTCATAAGAGGCAAAGAGGATGACAGAAAAATCCATACAGAACATTCATTCAAAAACAATTTTACAATTTATTATGAACTGAATGCGTATGATGTCTGTAAGGAAGCTATATAATTTTAAAAAATTAAAGAAAATTTAAGTCCTGAGGGGTTTTGTCAAATTAAAACAGTTCTCATTTTACAGCCAACATAAAAAAGAATCCAGGGTTAATAGAAAGAAAGAATTAGTATTCTGCTTGTAATCAATAAAACTGTCCTCGTCTTTGTAGCCCACATAAAGCAAAAGATAAAAAAATTTCGAACCAGTCCTTATATTTGTTATCCTTCTTCAAATTAAAATGTTCTTCTGCAATATAAAACATGTACTCTTCTAAGTTCGAAGTTTTGTTTGTTAACACGTACAACACAATCTGTTCCAGAAGCCAATAACTGTTATTCTTTCCGGACGTATCACATTGCCAGTCAGGTTGTAAAGCTTCAGTTACCGGTATTAACTTTATGTGGTTCTGTTGATAAGAGCTAATTTCCTCTAGTCCAGTTCCGAACACTAATTTTATTTTCAATAAGAACATGTACGCAACAGTTTCTAAAAGCTGACATTGGTCGCGGAATGGAGATGGTCACGATTTGATTTTCCATAATCGTTTCTCTGTGGCTATCGTTTCGTTTATGACGTCACACCATACGACACTGACCCTAGTCGGTAGAATTTTATTGTTGATATTTTTCCAAATGTTAATCCAGTTTTTAGCAGGGTTTTACCTGAATTTGGTTGTGAAAAGGATTTCTGGTAATACAATCATAGTTCTAGTGTTGAATTGTGGCGGAAGTCTTATATAGCTCCAATGAACATGGTACTTTCGAACGTAATCTAGGCTGGAATCTATATGCGGTACGTTAACAGGAGTGTTCCTGTCCCCAAGATCTAACGAGAGGTTAGAAGTTTCGTAATGCTTGTCTTAGAGGCATGTATTAGTTCTAAAGCACGCGTTAGAAACAGTGCGTCACATCTAGATTTAATGTCTTTAATTCCAAGACCCCGTTGTTCCTCTGCAAAGTAGCTGTGTGGAAGGATACTTTGAAGTTATTTTGTTTCCATACATACCAACACACTGCAGCAAGTATTTTTTGAGCGGTGACGTGGGGTATCGGTGAGACTGCTGCGACATGATTACTTTGCTAAGTATGTAAGTATTTATAAACTGAACTTTCTGCAAGCGTTCTAACGAACGCATGTTCGGGTCCTTCAGAAAGTCTCTGATGACATTATGTTTCCGTTCCCAATTGTTCGTAGCCATGAGTTTGGGATTGCCCTTAACCATAATCCCAGTTGGAGTCTCTCTTCGGTTACATCTAACCAGTGGGCACCTTTTGCACTACTGTAAGAACGGAGATGCATTATTTTGGATTTTTTTAAGATCCAATTTTGCACCAGAGGATCGTGAGTACTGGTGTGCCAAACGTAACACTTCATCGACCTCAGTATTCGAATTTACAATAACGCTTATGTCGCCAGCGTAACCGTGACAAACTGTCTTTTCAACTTCTGCCTGCTTGGCTGAGTGGTTACATGCTTCCCTCCCATGCAGCGGGCCAATGTCCGATTCCTGGACGGGTTGTGGAATTTCTTCGCTCTAGGCCTAGGTTTTGTGTTGTCCTGGTCATCATTCCATCCTTATCACTGGCATGTGAATAGCCCAATATGGGATCAACTGCAATAAGGCTCGCACTCGGCAGCCTATTTCCCCGGATGGGGCATCCCGGTCAGCAATGCCATACGATCATTTTATTTCTTTTGTCTTAATATTGAAGATCTGTAGTCCTCTCAGCTTCCCGTGCGTTGTTGAAAGCACTGTGGTCGCATACAACGTCATAGACAGTAGACATCCTTGACGTACTGATTGTTGAAATGGAAATGTTTCAGTCAGTTGTCCATTGGTTTTAATCCTTAAAGAAACACCACTGGTACGTTTAGGTATGACAGTTATAAAGTGGTCGTTGAATCACATTATCTGCATGTTGCTGAATAAGGAGCCAAGATTGATTCTATCAAAGGCTATACGAAAATCGATAGAAACAATAAGGAGAGACTATTGTCATTTATCCAAGTGAGGTTTATCACCTCCCTATACACCAGAGGTTGTAGAGAATTTCAGGGAGAACATTATGGGACGATTGACAGGAAGGAGGGAAAGAAATACAGTAGAAGAATGGTTAGCTTTGAGGGATGAAATACTGAAGGCAGCAGAGGATCAAGAAGGTAAAAAGACGAGGGCTAGTAGAAATCCTTGGGTAACAGAGGAAATAATAAATTTAATTGGTGAAAGGAGAAAATATAAAAATGCAGTAAGTGAAGTAGGCAAAAAGGAACACAAACGTCTCAAAAATGAGATCGACAGGAAGTGCAAAATGGCTACACAGGCATGGCTAGAGGACAAATGTAAGGATGTAGAGGCTGATCTCACTAGGGGTAAGATAGATACTGCCAACAGAAAAATTGAAGAGACATTTGGAGGAAAGAGAACCTCTTGCATGAATATCAAGAGCTCAGATGGAAAACCAGTTCTAAGCAAAGAATGGAAAGCAAAAAGGTGGAAGGAGTACATAGAGGGTCTGTACAAGGGCGATGTACTTGAGGACAATATTATGGAAATGAAAGAGGATGTAGACGAAGATGAAATGGGAGATACTGCGTGAAGAATTTGACAGAGCACTGAAAGACCTAAGTCGAAACAAGGCCCTGGGAGTAGACAACATTCCATTATAACTACTGACAGCCTTGGAAGAGCCAGTCCTGACAAAACTCTACCATCTGGTGAGCAAGATGTATGAGACAGGCGAAATACCCTCAGACTTCAGGAAGAACATAATAATTCCAATCCTAAAGAAAGCAGGTGAAAATTACCGAACTAACAGTTTAATAAGTCACGGCTGCAAAATTCTAACGTGAATTCCTTACAGACGAATGGAAAAACTGGTAGAAGCCAACGTCGGGGAAGATCAGTTTGGATTCCGTTGAAATAATGGAACACATTGTTGACTGGAACACTCTATTTGAAATTCTGAATGTGCCGGGGGTAAAATAGAGGGTGCGAAAGGCTATTTACAATTTGTACAGAAACCAAATGGCAGTTATAAAAGTGGAGGGACGTGAAAGGGAAGCAGTGGTTGGGAAGGGAGTGAGACAGGTTTGCAGCCTCTGCCAGATGTTATTCAATCTGTATATTGAGCAAGCGATAAAGGAAACAAAAGAAAAATTTGGAATAGGTATTAAAATCCATGGAGAAGAAATAAAGACTTTGAGGTTTGCCGATGGCATTGTAATTCTGTCAGAGACAGCAAAGGCTTAGGAAGAGCAGTTCAACGGAATGGCCAGTGTCTTGAAAGGAGGATATAAGATGAACATCAACAAAAGGAAAACGAGGATAATGGAACGTAGTCGAATTAAGTCGGGTTATTCTGAGGGAATTAGATTAGGAGAAGAAGCGCTTAAAGTGGTAAAGCAGTTTTTCTATTTGGGAAGCAAAATAACTGATGATGGTCGAAGTAGAGAGGATATAAAATGTAGACTGGCAATGGCAAGGAAAGCGTTTCTGAAGAAGAGAAATTTGTTAACATCGAGTATAGATTTAAGTGTAAGGAAGTCGTTTCTGAAATTATTTGTATGGAGTGTAGCCATGTATGGAAGTGAAACATGGGCGATAAATAGTTTGGACAAGAAGATAATAGAAGCTTTCGAAATGTGGTGCTACAGAAGAATGCTGAAGATTAGTTGGGTAGATGACATAACTAATGAGGGGGTATTGAATAGAATTGGGGAGAAGAGGAGTTTATGGCATAACTTGACTAGAAGTAGGGATCGGTTGGTAGGACATTTTCTGAGGCATGAAGGGATCACCAATTTAGTATTGGAGGGCAGCGTGGAGGGCAAACATCATAGAGGGAGACGAAGAGATGAATACACTAAGCAGATTCAGAAGGATGTAGGTTACAGTAGGTACCGGGAGATGAAGAAGCTTGTACAGGATAGAGTAGCATGGAGAGCTACATCAAACCAGTCTCAGGACTGAAGACCACAACAACATACTCACATAAGGTGTCTAGCATTGATCTTCCCTTAATTCAACTCGTTTCGTAAGGACCTATGACATTTTGCAGGAGTGGATTCATCCTTCTATTAGCGATGCGAGCGAGAATTTTAATTTCCTTTATTATTTGATGACTGGTTTCGAATATAAACTCCAAATCATCTAGTAAGCTATGCAATAGCATATATTACGACAACCACATGAATGTCCATTGTAGTTAAACACATCTTTAGTATAAGTCAGTTGGGGCTGTAATTCATTCAGTTAAGTGAATGCATAGTTCATTGTATTATTTGATGGAGATCTTAGGCTCGAAACTAGTCATCGAGTAAAAAGGGAAATTAATAATGCTTGGTTCTCTAAAGTTTATTGTATCACTTGATTAATATTTTAGATTTAGTAAGATATGCCAACGGCCTTGCCACAGTGGTAACACTGGTTCCCGTCACACCACCGAAGTTAAGCGCTGTCGGGCTGGGCTAGAACTTGGATGGGTGACCGTTCTGTCGAGCGCTGTTGGCAAGCAGGGTACACTCAGCCCTTGTGAGGCAAACTGAGAAGCTACTTGATTGAGAAATAGCGGCTCCGGTCTCGGAAACTGACATATGGCCGGGAGAGCGGTGTGCTGACCACATGCTCCTCCATATCCGCATCGAGTGACGCCTGTGGGTTGAGGATGACATGGCGGCCGGTCGACACCTTTGGGCTTTCATGGCATGTTCGGGAGGAGTAGTAAGATATGGTTGTCAGTCATAATTCCGCATTCTGTGTAACGTCTCATTAGCTACTCCATCCAGTTTTGACCTCCAGCGGCACCCTAAAGTGGGTAGCTTCCCAAAACCATCATTGTCTTTGCTCACAACTTCCAGTTGTCACTCAGAAGCGTCAACTACTGACCGTGCAAAGCGAGCTCGTGCAGTTTCTATCGCTGTTATTCACTCTGTCGTTTCACGAACCCACTGTAGGTGGACATCCCAGTAATTACTGGAGCGTTTATGACATTAGTGATGTTGAATATACATGCCGCGATGGAACAAAACTGTAATTATTCTGCTTCATGAAAGTGACAATAGTAGTGCGAACAGGTGAAAGGACTTTTCATGTCATCAGAACTGGCGCGTTAATTAAAAAAAGATGTAGCGGACACTGCTGTTAAAACAATGGCATGCAAATTTTTTTGCAGATTGAGGATGCTTTAACGGAAACGCCAAAAACGTTTATAGATATTTACATACCTGAAATCCTTCTGACTTACAAACCTAGTACTGCCAGAATTACAAATCACGGTAAAATATATAAAGGGAAACCATTATCCCTTGTACACTGCAGCTTTATTTACGAATAAACAATTTACTTCAGAAATTTTGTTCCGTTGGGCTTTAGCAAGGTACCTTAGGCATGAAGTATTTACATTACGTAAAATGACAAAATAATCATAAACTTCATTTGGCTTTTATCACTGTAGTATTATAAGACCCAGTAAATTATGTAAGAATGAGATGATTTTACTGTCAGTAACTGGAAACTATGTGAGACAAAACCTATGGTTAATAATTAAATTCCGATTGCAGTGTCTGGTCTAGAATCGCCTTTGGCCACCTACTTCTAAACACGAACATAACGGTGCAAATTACTTTTGATGTATGTAATATTGATTACTCTAAACTGTATCTGATTGTCAGTAAATGAATGTAAAGAATAACTGTCAAAAATAGTCACAATGACTTTTTCATGAAACATCCACACACAATGGCTAACTGTTGCGTAACCAGACCTGTTTCCTCTTATAAAACGCATGTACTGAATTTGAATGACATTTTTAACTGAAAACAATTCCTACTACTCTCATATAATGTGCGGCTAGGCCAAACAATTGTTTCCTACTTTGCAACAGGTAACTCGATTCTGGTCAGTCGGCACTGCAAAAACGATGAACTGAAATAAAACACCGGTCGGGGGTTTTGCCCTTTTAATTCTTTCACCATGCTGCATTAGCAAATTAAGCTTTCGGTCCTTTTTTCAGAAATGATAATCACTGTTAACGCAATGGTCCAATGCGTGAGAGTGCAACCATTTACCAAACACATTTTTCATTTAAACTGTGAGGATAATCTTCAGTGATATCCTTCGTAAATAAGTAAGAGGGTGTTTCGGAATTAGAGTGAAACCTTGTAAAAACACAGAAAAAACTCTGACTCATACGAACTCTTATTCTTTCTTAACATTATGATGCTGAGAAATTACGAACTTCCAGCAAGGGGAAGTAACTTAAGTCAGCAACTTCTGTAAATCAATAGAACGAAACACCAGCCCAAGTTGCAAATATTTCATTTTTCATTCGATGGCTTGTTCCGGGCAGAGAACCATTTTAAAATCAACATAACGAAGTCGAAAATAGCATTTTTGAAAATGTCAATTAAATGTGTAATGTACGCTCACAGTTACCCGTATGCACAATGAATGTACACTACACGTTTTGTTGACATATTTGGAAATGGCATTTTCGATTATGTTATGTTGATTTGAAAATGGTTCTAGGTATGAAAGTAGCCATAGAATAAAACGCAAAATATTAGCAACTCTTTTACATTAATTATGAAATATCTACAAGTTAAATTAGCCGATGAAAGCTAATTAGAACACTGAAGACATGACTGATCGTTTTCTCTGGAAACCAACACGTGCAAGCAGATATTCTTAAACTTAAATCTGTACGCTACCGTAATTACTGCATTAGTGATTGCAGCAAAATAAGCCCATTGTATATTTT
Organism: Schistocerca serialis cubense; assembly: GCF_023864345.2. Classification (NCBI taxonomy): domain Eukaryota; kingdom Metazoa; phylum Arthropoda; class Insecta; order Orthoptera; family Acrididae; genus Schistocerca; species Schistocerca serialis. The sequence goes on from NC_064643.1 coordinate 231,306,462, forward strand.
TTTTAGCGAATGAGTCGTGTCTCTATAGAACTGTATCAGAACATCTTCCATCCTCCATCACGCATCATGGAACATCTCAAATAAAAATCTGTGTGCGGTATATCCGTTATCCAGGTTTCTCACTCTACCTTGACACAACACTCCCTGTACCTCTCTGGCCGACAACTGCTTCAGACTCCCTCGCTCGCCCGAGCTCTGTTCAGTAATACTACAACCTCAGGTAGCCGAAACATACGTATCGCTAACGTACTCGGTGTGCAAATACGCTCACTGTGGTAAACATTTCAAATAAACTGTCAAAATGTTCACAGAAATTGACTTCCCCATGGTATAATCATCTGTTACAAGCGTTTATCCTTATATGTGTAAACTATTAAAATGGAATCACATGTGATGGACATGGCCAGGAGTCAGTGAGTGGCACCAGTAAGCAGCTAGTACACCCGGCGCCCCGTGACGCAAGCGGCAAATGCGCAAGCTCTACGTCCATGGCTTGTTGATCAGCCTAGAGAACAACGCTATTGCTTGAAAAAAAGTGGTCAGATGTGTGTGAAATCTTATGGGACTTAAGTGCTAAGGTCATCAGTCCCTAAGCTCACACACTACGTAACCTAAATTATCCTAAGGACAAAAACACACACCCAAACCCGAGGGAGGACTCGAACCTCCTCTGGGACCAGCCGCACAGTCCATGACTGCAGCGCCCTAGACCGCTCGGCTAATCCAGCGCGCTATTGCTTGAGTCTGGAGTAACTTAGCCATAGACTCCACCAATGTCACGGAGTCTTTGACAGTTGAATGTACGAAGCCTAAAGAATGGTCCTTCCTTCTGAGCTGGGAGCTTTTGTAACAACTCTGGCTGGATGTGTTATGACAGTTGGTAAGTTCCTTAATGTTCTCGGCAGAGGTGACTTAGACACAACACAATCTGCCTGAAGATCACACTTTAAGCACTGTGGAACGCCAGGTGAAGAGCAGTAGCATGGAAAAATTCATACTAGAAAAAGTGGGTTATATTGCAAAAACACCAGGCAAGGCGGCGCAGCGATTAGCACATTGGACTGGCATGCGGGAGGCTCCATTCAAACTCGAGTCCGGCCATCCAGTGTTAAGTTTTCCGTTATTTCCCTCAATCACTCAAGGCAAATACCGGGATGGCTCCTCTGAAAGAGCACGGCCGATTTTCTTCCCTTGCTTGTGCTCCGTCTCGAATGACCTTCGTCCTTCCTTCGTGATTATATTGCAACTGTTTCGTAGTATTGCATCAACACCTATAAAAACATCTACATCCCCATGTACTGATATTGCGCTGTGAATTCTGCGATGTAGTGATGGAATATTGGCGAAGGCCCCAGCCTGAACAGCTGAGACTGTGGGAGCAACCCCTCAAAACGTCTGTAGTTTCTGGCTCCAAGCTCCTGAGGGCTTATGGTACCTATAGTGTACCCTGTATGTTTCATTAGGAACAAACTTGAAACTGGACAGGGGGACATGGCGTGGGAACGTGAGAAAGGGCATCTGAACTTTTCATTATAGTAGGAGAGGTTTCAGGTTACAAACACATTTAGAAACAGCTTCACGAAGACACAATTTATTAACTTCAATACATGGCGAAAATGCTTACTGATTGCTCAATGCTTAGACTAATAAATTTAGTAAACATATGTTTCTCGTCGAAAGTCATTGTCTCATTTCAGTTATATGTGTAAGAGGTACAGCCTGCCTAGGGTGATTCGAAAGTATTGAGTTATGGCTGTCAAATGGCGGTGACTTCAGTAATCCAGGAGCGTAAGTTTCCCACGTTGACGTAGACGGCGCCCCCAAGGAGGCAGTAGCCACTGCTCCAAGACACGATGCCCATCTGCGTAGTGCCGCTCACTAGAGGACCGCCCGAATCTCCGTGGCACACGCTCTTGCCCGTTTCTCCGGCGCGTATCATACGGGGGGTCACCTCGCGCCCTGTGTTAGGGAAGTTACACTCGGATCGGTCCCTAATGGCGATGTCCACCTTCTTCAGGATGCTGGGCAGGTACGCGTCCTCCGTGTCTCCCCAGCCGGTCGCCGTGACAGCGAGGCCGGCTGGCGGGTCGTAGCCGGCCTCTGGAAGGTTCACGATTGCCACATTGGTGCCCAGCGGTAAAGAACCGTCAATCTGCAGAATTAAACGGTAGCTAGAGCGATGGAATATTTTCCCATGTTTGAAGCATTTCTTGAATTAGAAATGTTCAAATGTATGTGGAATTTTATGGGACTTAACTGCTAAGGTCATCAGTCCCTAAGCTTGCACACTACTTAACCTAAATTATCCTAAGGACAAACACACATACCCATGCCCGAAGGAGGACTCAACCTCCTCCAGGACCAGTCGCGCAGTCCATGACTGCAGTTCCTTAGACCGCTCGACTAAACACGCGCCGCGAATTAGAGAAGGTTTTAGCAAAATAGTATAGTCCACATCGTCACTATTTTAAAGCTGTATGCATCGTATAGTAAGTACGTGAAACGTAACTACTAGATACGGTATGTGCCTCAAATAATGTTCATGAATAAGAATATGAACTAAAGAAAAAGATTTTGTTCGTGTACATGCGCTGTTTCTGAATAGTAATTGTTCCAAAACATTATAATACAGGGTGATTTAGCTGCCCTTACCAGTGGGTTTTATGCAACTTACAACGCTTCCAAAACCTCTGCACAAAATTTTCATATAATCTCGCTCGCTGCGTCCAAACTATTAGTCTTAAGGAAAAAAATGTACAGAACCTATTTGTAGGAATATATAGTTATATGTTCTGCTAGGATATGTTTACACTGAAGGTCATTGTCTCCGATTTACTCAAGAAATACGCATTTGAAAGTACCTGATGTGCACTTCTCTCGAATAAATCGAAAACCACAGCCTCTGGAGGAAACGTATCCCGGCGCAAAATTTAGCTATGCTGTCTCTCTTACAAAAACGTCCTGTACTTATTTTTTACTATGACTAAGAGTTTTCACATAGCAAGCGAGAGAATATGAAAATAATGCACGTGAATTTTGAAGGGGTTGCAGGTTGTATAAAACCCATACGTAGAGGCAAGTAAATCACCTTGTGTATATAAATCATTTCCGCTAAGCTTTATGTATTATTTTTCTGCGTAATTGCACCTTTCATGTCGGTTTATCGAGTACCAGTTTGTGTTGATAGGCGCAATATGCTTTAAAATCTACAAGGAGGGATTCGTAATAACAAATTTTTTTTTGCTGTACAGTAAGTACACTTTGGTGTTTGAAATCGTCACTGCCTTTGCATTTAATTTGTCAGTAGCAACATTTTTTTACAGAGGCCCCACCTGAATTCAGTAACCCGTTCATCGAGATTCATACCAATGTCATTGCAGCCACGGTAAGCATGTGTGAGCTATTAGGTACCAAGCAAGATTACTGTAAATGTCTGAAGCTTGGATGACACGAGGGTTGACTGAAAAGTAATGCCTCCACCTTCGTAACTCTTCAACAGTTGGTAGCATTGGTATGCGGCAGGCATTGGCTTGTTCCGTAGCCTCTTCTCTACAGCTCCAGTTGGCGGAAGCCTTAGCATTGAACGGTTTTGTTGTTACAGCGTAAAGTATGGAACCCTGCGCAGACGGTCGGTCAATGCGATTTAAGCAACATGCAGTCATTGAATTCTTGACACCAGAAGCTGTCATCCAAAAGGAGATCAGAGATTGAAAGCAGTTTATTGTGACTGTGTTGATGTGAGTACTGTATGTTGCTGCGAGAGTGGATTTAAAGATGTTGAGGCGGGAACATCTGACCTGCGTGCCAAGCAGAGAGTTGAACGTCCTGTGACAGCAACTACGGAGTTTCACAAGCAAAATGTTGACAGATTGATTCAGGACCAACGTCGTATCACTCAGAGACAAACTGCAAGTACTATCGGCATTTCACAAGAACGTGTGGGTCACATTATTGCTTTGCTTGGCTATCGGAAGATCTGTGCACGATGGGTACCTCTGATGCTGCCCCTGAAATGAAACAGCACAGTCTTGAAATTTGCCAGGAACTGCTCTCTCGTTACGAGAATGAAGGTGACGCCTTTCTCCAATCAATTGTGACAGGAGACGAAACGTGGGTACACCATTATGAGAGAACTGTGACGTAGTGGTTGCGGAAACAGAGTGTCGACTTCTTCCGTGCCAGCTTCAGAAAACTTGTTCATCGTTGGCAGAAATGTATCCAACTGGCTGGTGATTATGTGGAAAGTTAATATTGTTAATTAAAGATCACATTCTAAGGATAATATCTGCGTTTGATTTATTAAAATATTCCCTTCCAAACCCAATTAAAGAAGATGCACACATTACTTTTCATTCAACCCTCGTACATCTGTACGGAACATACTGTTCACTGCGTGCCCATTATTCTTAATGTTGGTGGATCTTGCGATGTAGTTTATGTCAATAAAAGTTTATTAACAGATGTGTAACAATAGAACAGCATGAGTACTAGACAGTATATTATGATTATACGTACCAACGTTTCAAGAGAAAAACTTTTAATCTTATCACTAAATTCCTGTTGCTGTCAGAACAGAACTGTAAGTGATTTGTTTTAGATAGTGCATTTGAAATTATTAAACTGCACTAGAATTATGGTGTTTGTTCAGCTATATTTGACGTAATATCGGATACATAGCACTTTGTGCCACTGTTACTGAGAATTTAAATGATCAGATTAAGAGTAAGTTACGACAACACTCGTTGTTGCTGCTCGATGCCATAATTGGAACAGTGGAATGTACCGCTGTTACTATTGATAAATGACATCCGGAAAAAGGGTGGGGTTTTTTAACTGACTGAAAACACATTTTTTGGCACATTTTCCTAATGTTTTGTTGCTGAGTATCAGAACCTCTCAGTTTAAATTATTACGTTTCTTAAAAACATGGTCACGTCATATTAACATGACCACTGCCGATGTTCCCCGTGAACTTGTAGCAAACAATCACGCACGGGACGTGGCAGCCCTAGGTACGGGATTGCATATAACGTGTGTTGGCGGAAGCGAAAACAGTGCCGTAGTTGACGTAACGAAAGGACGGAGCGATGTAATTGACGTTTAATAAGGCATGATCATTGGCTTTTGGGCAAATAGTGCAATCATTTTCGAAGCAGCTAAGATTCTGTAACGTGCGCCTACCGCTGTGGTAGAAGTATACCGTGAATGGCAAAATCGCGCCATCCAAAAGCTGTGCCAAGGCAATAGTGGTGCACCACGAGTCATAGATGAAGGGCGAACGCCGGTTACGGAGGTGAGTACAAGTGAACAGACGTTTAACTGTTGAGCAACTGACCACCCACATGAACCAATAGGATATCAGAAGTGTCATCTCTACGACTGTTCGGTGAACCTTGCAACGTTTAAAACTTCGCCGCAAGCTCCCAGTTCATGCAAGCATGATGACTGCTTTTCATCGGCAAGGTAGGCTGGAATATGTACACCAGTCCTACAAATGGACGTCCACCGAGGTGGCATTTTCAGATGAATTACGTTTCAAGCTCGATCGGACACATGGCGGTTGGCTGTACGGTCTGAAACGCCTGAAAAATATACGTGCGGCAGTTCGAAGTGGCCCAGAATAAGTCTACCGCACTCCCTTGGCGACCAAACTACCTCTATGTAAACCCGGTCGAGAATCTGTGGGACCACCTCGGTAGGGCTGTTTGCACCATGATTGCTCAAGCGAGAAACTTTGCCAAGCTGGCAAAGGCAAATCGACTTCTGTACTTCCCAGAGCCTCATCGACGCTCTTCCCCCACTTCTTGCAGCGGTCCCACCCGCCAAAAGGCGGTTGCTCCAGCTTTTGATGGGTGGTCGCATTAATTTGACTGGACAACATAAAAATTGATAAATATAGACTAGCAGCAAAAGATGGTTATTCGAACTTTTGGCAGGAGGTCACATGAATCTGACTGGGCAGTGTAGTATCTGATAAATAAACAGTAAATGATGACTAACTGAAAACCTCAGCTGCCGACAGGTGTTGTTGATATACCTCGATGTGGAGAGCTGAAAATGTGTGCCCCGACCGGGACTCGAAGCCGGGATCTCCTGCTTACATGGCAGACGCTCTATCCATCTGAGCCATCGTGGACACAGATAAACAGCGCGACTGCAGGGACTTATCCCTTGCACGCTTCCCGTGAGATTCACTTTGCCAACTGTCCACAATTCTACATATGTATTGAACCTTATAGACATCTGCCCACCCACTCATCTGTGTCTACGGTGGCTCAGATGGATAGAGTGTCTGCCATGTAAGCAGGAGATCCCGGGTTCGAGCCCCGGTCGGGGCACACATTTTCAGCTGTCCACATCGAGGTATATCAACATCACCTGTCGGCAGCTGAGGTTTTCAGTTAGTCATCATTTATTCCAGGGAAAAGCTGCACGGTCATCAACAGTAACTGTTCTTTCGAGAACAAGTTACTGTCTTCGTATATATAATAAACAGTAGACTAGCAGTATGAGTAGGAGCGTGGTGTACCCAACTGTCGGCAAAGTGGTCATACTTCCGCTATGCAGCGCTGCACGTAACTCTAGTGATGTATTTTTTTCTCAGTGACTACTCACGCGAAGGACGGCGATGTCGGAGTCGCCAGAAATGCTGTCGTGCTTTTCGTGTTCGTGGACCTCGGCCACGTCCAGCACGACGCCCCCACTGCTGCGGTCGGAGGATCCGGCGCGCACGCTGTACAGCGACTGGTACTGCGCTCTGTAATAGCTGACGCAATGGGCCGCCGTGAGGGCCCAGCCGGTTCCGATTATGGAGGCGCCGCTTTGATAGTAGCCGCCGTACTTCAGGGCCACCTGCCACGGGTAGTCCTCAATGCTGGCTTCGGTGCCGCCGATGATGCGGCCGTGAAGCCTCGATCGCAGAAGCAGCCCCCGTGGCGTCACCAGCTGCAGCTGAGCAGCCAGCAGCAGGCACAGCACGGCGACCTGGGTTCCTGCCATCGCGTGTCTCACGCCTCAGTGAATGAGCAGTCACATTTTATAGCGACACTACCTGCTTTCTCGTCGCTGTTATCTCCGTCCTCCAAATTGCTCGGATAATATACGCTATTATGATGTCCAAGAACTGGTTCCTTGCAGAGTTTTATCCCTCGGCGAACGATGTCGAAATGTTGCATCACAGGAAGTATGTGCTTATCCTAGATGACGATCAATTTACGGCTCGACAGAGCTCCAGCATGACTGATACATTCTTTTTCATGTTGGAACTTACTGGTGAATCCATTGTAACAAAGTAATGACAGAAGTGACTGAGTGGGACATGCGACATCTGTAACTGAGACAACGTAATTTCCTGTATTTTAACATCCGTTGAGACTATCGTCATATCCGTAAATATAATTCCATATTATTACAGGCGTCTGACAGCAGCTGGTCAATGGAATACAGCACTACTGCACCAACAGCTGTTATATTGGTACTGTTTTATTAGACACCCAGTTTAAAACAAAGCACCAATATTCGTATCGGGTCTACATGTACATCTACATTTATACTCCGCAAGCCAACCAACGGTGTGTGGCGGAGGGCACTTTACGTGCCACTGTCATTACCTCCCTTTTCTGTTCCAGTCGCGTATGGTTCGCGGGAAGAACGACTGTCGGAAAGCCTCCGTACGCGCTCGAATCTCTCTTATTTTACATTCGTGATCTCCTCGAGAGGTATAACTAGGGGGAAGCCATATATTTGATACCTCATCCAGAAACGCACCCTCTCGAAACTTGGACAGCAAGCTACACCGCGATGCAGAGCGCCTCTCTTGCAGAGTCTGCCACTTGAGTTTGCTAAACATCTACGTAACGCTATCACGGTTACCAAATAACCCTGTTACGAAACGCGCCGCTCTTCTTTGGATCTTCTCTATCTCCTCCGCCAACCCGATCTCGTACGGATCCCACACTGATGAGCAATACTCAAGTATAGGTCGAACGAGTGTTTTGTAAGCCACCTCCTTTGTTGATGGACTACATTTTCTAAGGACTCTCCCAATGAATCTCAACCTGGTACCCGCCTTACCAACAATTAATTTAATTTGATCATTCCACTTCAAATCGTTCCGCACCCATACTCCCAGATATTTTACAGAAGTAACTGCTACCAGTGTTTGTTCCGCTATCATATAATCATACAATAATGGGTCCTTCCTTCTATGTATTCGCAATACATTACATTTGTCTATGTTAAGGGTCAGTTGCCACTCCCTGCACCAAGTGCCTATCCGCTGCAGATCTTCCTGCATTTCGCTACAATTTTCTAATGCTGCAACTTCTCTGTATACTACAGCATCATCCGCGAAAAGCCGCATGGAACTTCCGACACTCTCTACTAGGTCATTTATAGGTATATTGTGAAAAGCAATGGTCCCATAACACTCCCCTGTGGCACGACAGAGGTTACTTTAACGTCTGTAGACGTCTCTCCATTGATAACAACATGCTGAGTTCTGTTTGCTAAAAACTCTTCAATCCAGCCACATAGCTGGATACATCCAAACTCTTCGGAACCAGATACGAAATTTGGTGCCTTGCTTACACATGCACGATTGGTACTTACGTCATTCACGTGAGAGACCTAAAGATAAAGTGACTGGAACGTCGAAACTGGTTGCGTATTAGGCAACAATATAAAAATAACGACTGTTGGTACAGCATTATTATTTTTCAGTTCTAATATATTTTTGTTACTGACTGTGCGTATAGGCACTATTCAAATCTGATCTCTTTGTTGTTCTATTCTACCAGTAAGACTATAATTCAGTTTCAGCAATCCTTTCTTTAATTCAATAATACTGTTATTCTACAAATCGGTGTTATCAATCAGATCATCTTTTATAAACTAGATCATTTTTCCTTTTGTTTAGGCCGGCCGGGGTGGCCGAGCCCTTAAAGCCGCTACAGTCTGGAACCGCACGACCGCTAAGGTCGCAGGTTCGAATCCTGCCTCCGGCATGGATGTGTGTGATGTCCTTAGGTTAGTTAGGTTTAAGTAGTTCTACGTTCTAGGGGACTTATGACCACAGCAGTTGAGTCCCATAGTGCTCAGAGCCATTTGAACCATTTGAACCTTTTGTTTAATAGCAGTAACTAGCGTCTTCAGAGTTAAATACCTGTTCTACAACACAGTCTTTCGCCATAGTCTAATTCTTAACGTATTCTGTCTTTGTCTGCAACTGCGATTTGATTTTGAGTTTGTCCCGATACATGTAGTGTTCTCCTCCAGCGAGTTTACCAGTGAATGTCTTCCTCTCGTTTTCTACGCTCCCTGCTTGCTTCAGCCTTGCACCTCACCAGCCATTTTATATTCATAGTCAGATTCCGTCAACTCCGGTTCAGTCTTTAGTTTCAAGTATTTCGACTCCACCACGTTAGTTATTTACTGTAACAATGCGATAACTGTACTAAGGTTCTCATGTATCCTACTTATAATTTAATGACTTTTATCATTCGTAATTTTGTGACCCCTAATTACGCACTGCTTGCAAGTTTGTGTCTTTAGACTTACGGATTATGTGTGTGAAATCTTATGGGACTTAACTGCTAAGGTCATCAGTTCCTAAGCTTACACACTACTTAACTTAAATTATCCTAAGGACAAACACACATATCCATAACCGAGGGAGGACTCGAACCTCCTCCGGGACCAGCCGCACAGTCCATGACTGCAGCGGCTAATCCCGCGCGGCTTTACGGATTAGGTTCTGTCCTGTAACAAGGACGTTCGATGGAACGTCCGTTACCTTCCTCTATTTGCATATATAATTCATCTGTATACGTGTCTCACTCACAGCAACAAACAAAACTGCAAGTCGTCCCGTGGCGAATTTAGTGCTGTGTCACCGTAAGCCAAGCGCAGTGACCTCTCAATGAACAATCCTATATGGCTTGCTAGATATAAAGAACTACTGAAAGCTATATTTCAGTTTAGTACCCTGCAGTTACTTAAATTAATTTTCTTCATTCAAACAGTTAAATAGTATATCCTGCAGCCACTATGAATCAAGACAAAAAAGGAATTAAAGTCATCAGCTGGCAGTGGGCACTGCCTCAAATCAATGTGGAAGTAGAAAATTTGTGCCATACCTGGTCTCGAACCCGGATCTTCTGCTTACACGCGCGTGACCACAGCACCATGCCAACACAGTGAGCATTGTAACTGCAGGGACTACACAAACACGCCAATCGTCAGACCCAAATTCTCAATTTATAGAGACACTAGTAATGTAGTGTCCCTTGACCATTATCCTCATAGTTCACGGCATCTAGCCGATTCCCGCAGGAGTTCCAGGCCAGTGTGCATCTGTACTGAAGGGATCACTGGCCGTCCTCTCTCGAACACTTAAGGGGGTTGATGAAATGTCGCCAGTTATGAGGATAAAATAGTTCAAATGGCTCTGAGCACTATGGGACTTAACTTCCGAGATCATCAGTCCCCTAGAACTTAGAACTAGTTAAACCTAACTAACCTAAGGACATCACACACATCCATGCCGAGGCAGAATTCGAACCTGCGACCGTAGCGGTCGCGCAGTTCCGGACTGTAGCGCCTAGAACCGCTCGGCCACTCCCACCGTCTGTTATGAGGTGTGTGGACAGGTTGAGAATTTGGCCTGACGGGAGAACTACAAAGGTAGTCCGTGCAGTTATAACGACCACTGTGTCCTGTTGTCAGTCATGGTCGCGCACTCGGCCGGTGCACGTCGTGCGGTGACGGGCGCGGGCCAGTGTTTACATCGCGAGCGGTACTGCGGTGGGGAGCCGAGCAGCGTGTGGGAGCGTTACTTACGTCTGTTTTCTTAATAGCTGTTGCAAGTACGATGTCGACAATTACCAGAGTCAACATCGTTCACTGTCATATTGATCGCGCTGAGTTGCGGCCGACGGCGTTTGAAATTCATGAGTGGATTTTTGAGGATTTGAAATAGCCTGAAGCTATAGGGGACACGTTTCAGCGAAATTTATTTCGAGTGATGCTTACGAGAAATTTGTTGAGGAGCATGCTGGCATGAGACAATTTCGTCGTACTGGTGCTAGTATTAGTAATGACCAGAGCGTGCCTTAGGGATACGAAGTGAGAAACGTCAGGGTACGTAATGTGCCACCTAAGTGTTCTAATGAGCTCATTGCAAGTTCTTTGTCTCGGTACGGTGTTGTTGTTTTGTCGGTTACGAATGAAAAATGGTGAAGTGCATAACATAACCAAGTTACCAGCGGCGTGAGAAGTGTACGTATGACTTAAAAAAGCATATACTTTCGTGTGTTGTCATTAGCGGCTGTCGCGCGGGTAACTTACATTTGTCAACCTCCTACCTGTTCGATGTGCCATTCAACAGAACATTTGCGGATGAACTGCACATGTCGACGTCCATTTCAGTTTCCACGGGAACGTCCTCCAGATGGTAGTGAAAGGCTTGTGCCATTATTGAGTGAGGTAGTCGCGGGGACTATACCACAACCACGACAGCCGGAACATGTTAACGAAGCGGCAATGCCAGTTCAGGTGGAAAGCAGTGGCAAAGACATTCCCGGTAGAATGGACGGCACTTCGGCCCCGTCATCAGCGTCGGGACAGTTACCACTGGATACCGACGCTGCGCCGGCCACCTCTGAAACTCAGATGTGTGAGACGCAGGAGCGGTTGCAGATCCGTTTACCTGAACCACCCCTACCGGCAGAGACTGCAGCGGAAACGACGTCGTAGGGGAAGCAAGGGGAACAGTAGCAAAGAGGGAAAGTCGGATTATTTGATAACCGTACCCATGTCAGAAAGTGGCAGCGAGACCTAACCTCAGTCTTCTTGCTCAGTGCGCTGCGAAAACACCGCAAGGCAAGAACGCATTCGTGAACAAACATCTGAAGGCACTACTGAGTGCCTAGAGGGAACAGAGCACCGCTAACGGCCAACAGGAAGAGCGAGCAGAGCAGCGAGCAGCTGCCGCAGCGCTCCCGTAGGAACTCGCTGACGTCAGTCGCAGCCCCGAATGATGGCCAGGCGGATGCGGCCACGTTGACAGACTCAACCGGCGGTGGCGGGCAGGGCTGTGAGCGCACGGCGCAGCACCCCGACAGCAATGAGCCTTGGTGACAGCAGGGCGAGGAGACGCAGCAGTAGCGGCTCTCGAGCATGACTATCGCGCTGCGGCCCTCTGTCATTCCCAGACACGTTATGGCTCTGACGTACCGCCTCATACTCCAGACATTGCCAAACGAGCCTGGTTTGAAGCTGTCGAAAAGGATGATCACACCACTCAGAGCTTATCGCCCTATGAGCCACTATGCGCGTTAACCAAACGTATAATATTACCACACTTCACATCAACAGGATTCAAAGCGCGGTGAAACTCCGTTCGCTAACTGATTTCTTGTATGGTACCGCCGTTGACATTGCCCTGCTACAGGAGGTAGTCACTGTCTTAAAAGTTCCCGGATATGTACTTACTGATAACATGAACATGCCGGATGCTGTAGGCACTCCCATACTTTTGCGCGATGGTATACCTTTACGGACGTGCTACGGCTGCCTAATGGTCGTGACATTTCTCTTCGAGTGTATGTTGTGCAGACTGTTAACGTGTACGCCCCCTCAGGTAGCAGTCATAAGAGAGAACGTTCGACTGTTTATATAAACGACGTTCCCATTCTTCTTAGAGCTTATCGTGCACATCTCATTCTTGGTGGTGACTGCAGTTGTGTGCTTAACGACAGAGACCAAACTCCTAATACGAATAGATGTGTGTATAACTTGAACATTTAATTCGTAGTATGCGTCTTCACGATACGTGGGGAAAACTGTAAGGTGAACAGGTAGCGTAAATCTTCGTATATAGTCATTTTGCCAGTCGGCTCGATAGGATCTAATGTTCGACGCCCTCCAGCGACACACTGTGAACTGTGACATAGCTCCTGTCAATATCTCTGACCATTGCGCATGTCAGCGTTACCTTAACTTACAACGTCAGCAAATCTGCCGATGTAAAGGCTACTGAAAATTGAATGTCAGCCTTCTGCAGGATGCCCAACTTGAAGAGGAGCTGAACATAATGTGGCAACAGCTCCAGCGATACCGACGACGTTATGCTAGCGTTCTACAGTGGTGGATTCAGTGTTCCAAGCCCAAATTACGCCTTACCATCGTGACATACGCCCGACAAAAAAGCTTTTGGCAGAAACAGACTATTGAATTTTACTATCGCTGTTTGAGAGAATTGTAGTCACACTACCATACCTTCTCGCGATATCGATGCCAAGATCGACTATTGAATTTTACTATCGCTGTTTGAGAGAATTGTAGTCACACCACGACACCTTCTCGCGATATCGATGCCAAGATCGATTGATGTAAAACGATAATCACGCCGATCCAACGCAAACGAATGGAAGGAATCATCTTGCGAACCCACCCAAAAGACGTTTCCGCCGAAAAACGGGCCTCTCTGTATCCAATTCTGAGAACGACGAAACGGTGTAAAGCAGTGTTGATTGAAGCGGTCGTTGATGAAACCGAGAATGCCATCACTAAACAACGTGACATCATCTCGCACGTCTACAACTGTTATTGTCAACTTTACAAGAAGCAACCAGTTGATAAACACTTGTGCGACAATTGTCACACGAGGATAATACAAATCTGGAATCTGTTTTCGGAGGACGAAATCCTACGAGCGGTTCACATCGCAATGAAAGGGAAATCAACAGCACCCGATGGTCTCAGCGCTGAGTTTTACTAGCGCTACTGGAACCTCCTCGGCCCGACACTCCTCGAGACAGCGAAAGAAATCTGGCACCTGGAAGTAATACCAAGGTTTTCATGGAAGGTATCATCTTACCCTTACCGAAGAAAGGTAACAGCAGGAAGGTAGGAAACATGCGACCCATCAAACTCCTGAACACCGATTTCAAAATCATTACCAGATCAATTAGGCTACGGATGCAAACAGTTATGCACAAGGTTTTAGGTAATTACCAATTCAGGGCAGTGCAAGGCCGAACTGCAATCTCAGCTGCTTGTGATTTAAGGGACATCGTCTGTTCATATGCTGAAACCAAAGGAAATGGCGTTCTGATCTTTCAAGATTTTGAGAAGGCGTATGACCGTGTACGTGACTTCCTCTTTCAAACAAGGTGAACATAGGTTTTGGACCTATTCTCATAGAATTAATTCGCAAACTAACTACATACGTCTCTTCCCGGATTCTTATTAATGGCCATTTTACAAAAGAAGTTTCCATTGGGAAATCCATCCGACAAGGATGTCCTCTGTCAATGACTTTTTACGCCATTGTAGTAGAGCCGCTACTGCAGAACTTAGTGCACTGTGGAATCGGGCTTGGAATCGGTTCTGTTACTATCCCATGCATTGCGTACGCCAACGGTATATGCGTAGCTGTTTCATTGTCACAACAACTTATGTCAGCTGAAACTCTTTCACAAGCATTTACGTTTCTTTCAGGAGCAATATTAAATAGAGCAAGAACCATGACTTTTCCCATCGGAGGCGGTATCTGAGATATATCCCATGTTACCCGGAGTATTGGGACAGGGCCGGCACCATTCCAAAATACCGAATGTATCCGGCACGTGTTGTCTCTCTAGTCGTTATTACCGTAGCGGGTTGCGACATAGAGAGAGTCCATTCCAAAGCATCGTTAGTAGACAACAACAAGGTCGCACGCAGTGTATCCGGCAAGTGTTGACTCTCTAGTCGTTATTACCGGCGCGGGGTTGTGACATAGAGAGAGAAACCCTTTCTGGAACTCGAACCCTGCTCCTCCTGGGTGGAAAGGCCAAGTGCTCCCACCTAACACAATTAAACCACCAGACACACATGGAATTGATGGGAAATTAAAAATGCCGGAGCCCTTTCTGGGACTCGAACCCTGGTGCTCCTGGACGGAATGCTCAAGTGCACCCACAACACATGAAACCTGTCTAGATGCGGGAGAGGAAGGTTAGGTTAGTGTACGTAATTTATTTTGGTCGAGAAACTGACGCAAAGATCGATCCTAATTGCGTAATTAATCACAAAGATAGGTCCTAATTACACAAATATATGCAAAGCACTACAGAAGGACGGCATAAAATCGCAATACGCCGCGAAAACTGACGATACCATACAACTGGTGTTATCCTGTCAAGAAAAAAATTCGCAGAACCACTCGAAACCAGCGACAGAAACATCGAAACTCTACCCTACACCTACAAGCTGCCAGAGTCGATATTAGCTAACTTTGAGACGAGTGTATTTCCTGCTTTTCATGTATGCGTGTTTCTACTGCATTACAGAGAAGTTATTATCAGAGTTTTTTTTTTCTTTGTATACGTCTACGGCATTGCATGTTTCGAATTCTTTAAGTTCAATGGGCTCCATGTACAATTAATCTTAAATAGAGTGATGGTAGTACTGCTGTCTGGACGCTTCCATATGAGGTCTACTTTTTTTCGTATTTGGTCTTCGTGGTCCTTATGCGCAATTAATGTTAGCTGCAGTAGAGTCGTTTGGTAGTTACCTTGAAATGAGGGTCTCTAAATTTTGTGTTTACAGTTCCTAGGAAAGAACACCGTCCTCCAAGGACTTCTGTTTGAGTTCTGAAAGCAGCTCCATGGCACTTACAGGTAACAAATCTAGAAGCCATTCGCCGAAATTCTTCAACATGACCTAGAACGGATCAATCCTACCAGTGAAGTAAGCAGGACGATAGTAATACTTCACCTGAAAGTTACTGGTTTATTATTCCTACTCATCAGCATTAACTTGCATTTTTTCCGCATTTAAGGCTAGCGACCATTCATCACACCAAATGGAAATTTTGTGTAAATCGTCTTGTGTCCTCCTACAGTCACTCAGCTTTGATGACTTATCGTAGACCGCTGCATCGCCGGCAGACTACTGACCCGCCAAATCATTTAAGTATAAAGAGAACAGCAGCTATCCAATTGCACTGGGCTGCATATTGGATATAGCCACTCTCTTATCTCTGAGCATGTTACATATGCTCGTGCCTTCGTTAACGGGCTGCGATGGGAGATCGTGTCATATACCTTCCTGAAATCTAGAATATGTAATCCACCTGTTACCTTCCTTTATAGTTCTAGATATATCACGTGAAATAAAGGCATGCCGAGTTTTGAACGAATGATGCTTTCTAAAATCAGGCTGATTCATCAACATAAACAGCTTAGCCTCAAGAATGTTTATTATATTCGAACTGAGAATACGTACAAAGATTCGGGAGCAGTCCGAAGTTAGGGATATTGGTCTGTAATTTTGCGGTCTGTTCCTTCATCTTTCTTGTGTACTGGAGTGACCCGCGCTTTCTTTCTTTCCTTTATACCATTCGTTTCGATCTTCGTGTTGGACGAGAAAGAAAGAGAGAGGGAGACAGAGAGAGGCGGGGTGATGGACCAATTCCCTGGAGTACTCCTTCTAAAATCTAACAGGAATGCCATCCGGACCAGATGATTTGTCTGTTTTTCAAATCTTGACGGTGCTTCCTTATGTCACTTACACATCTTCCATACGGGGGTCCGTCCGAAGGTCAAGAGACTGCATGTTTGTACGGTTTTCATGCTTGAACGATGTCTTAAACGTGAAATTTTAAACTTAGGTTTGGCTTTTGCTATCTTCAACTGCCGCACCAGACGTGTCAACAAGGAACTGAATGGAATCCTTAGACTCGCTTACCGATTTTACACACGGCCTGAAAGTTCTCGGCTCCCTGCCAAATCTTTTGCTAAGTTGTGACGGTGGCAGTTACGTGCTTCACGCATTAATATTTCGGCAGCAGGCTAATGACTTACGAGGTCTCGATTCAATCTATTAAACGTGCTTGATTCGACTATTCTATTCCCTACAGCTTACAGCCATGAAATATCGGTCAAATTATACATCATCTTCGTTTTCCATTAATGTCGATGGTACTTCATTCCTAAATATACGGCTTACAAGTAGTATTGTTTAGTGCTCGTCGCAGTTATGAGTACCGGTAACTACAAGCGAGGTTCATTACAAAAGCGATTCATTACAAAAGCGATACTGTCTGACTCGAAATAGCCAGGTATCTATGACAGGGTATGCTAATACACAGAAAATTCGGTGCATAACTGATTCTTTGTCTATGTGATGCACAAAACTAATTTCATTTTGTTTTGATGTTATTTATTTATTTATTGATTTTAGTTTCAGAAGCTATCCCCGATAGCTCCGCATCGCCGTCACCACTACCATCACTGCCAAGATGGTACTTACTTCCGGAGGAGGGGTATGGAAAAGATGATAATGATGACGATGATGATGATGTAATATTTCTCTGTGAAATAATAAACATCGACTAAAAGCACTACATATTTTGGAACACAACCTACGAGCAGCTTAGAGACAGAAGTGATGACACTTTCTGCGGGACCTGACCATCATTTTGCAGAACAATGCTCAAGCACGTAGAGTGCAAACTGTTACTGATTTGTTTGACTGATGGGAGTGTTGAGTGCTGTACCACCTACTGAGGTCCCCTGACGTAAGTCCTCGTGAGGTCAACTCGATTTCTGACTGAAGGAAACACTTCACGGCATTTGCTTGACGACTGCTGCAACTCATCGATTAACAGACCGCGCCACTCGAACTGTCGACACATGTGACACTGCTAAGAGCATCACTGGCAAGGGTTATACACTATGCTGGAGACTACTTTGAAGGTCAATAAAACTTTGAAAGACATATTTATTTTGTACGAGCTGTAAGTAAATAGTTTCCACTGTTAAATTTACAATCCTCGTATATAAACTCTCTCCTAGTATCCACCATCTTCTACAAGACGAGTCCCTTACAACAGAGTATACCACAGAGGTGCATGTGTGTTTGATGCTTTAGAAATACGCAGTGTGTTGCCTCTACAGTTGCTAAATTCATCATAGCATCCACAGTGAGTAAATGATACACTGTCACTGTTGCGGCCAAATTATACATCATCATGTATTGTACTTAAACTGCCAACAGCCTTGTTCAGTCTATTTCAGTAATGTCCAGCCTCGTACCTATCCATATATCCTCAATTTACACTATAACTTTGATGCCACTGGCTGATCTCCATGACAGCAGCAATATCTCCCTCCCTGTAATACTATTACTTGGAGTGCAATAAGACTCTTCACCAACTGTTCGGTGTTGTAATCCAGGAAGAAATTAACCGCGTATTTACCTTCTCAGAGGAACCGAAAGTATAGGACCACTCGGATTACGTTTCGCAGACTCATCCATCATTCAATTTGATTTCGTTTGGCTCCCATACAGCTCAGCTGATGACGCCATTCTTACGTGCTCTCCGTCCCACTCAGCAACTTGTGTGTTGAAGACGCTCGATCTGCTCACCACACAACGAATTCAACCACTGATGGTGTTAAAGATTAATATGTTTTAGAACAGTTAGTCTAATTCTGAAGCCGACGCTAGTTGGACTGATTATGGCATTGGTCTTCCGCTCCTAGTCTGCTTCTGTCTGTAACGGCAGGTTCAATTCAACGTCATGCTTATCTGTTGAACAAAACAAGAGTTAGTTTTACACGTTACAACAAGTAAAAATCAGTGATAGTGGTCAAGGTTCATGGATGGACTTGAGAGCATCTATCTTTTGTGATGACCTTCATTATCATCCTTTAAACAGACTGGCGTGTTGTTTTAGCGTCTCTGCTTAACTCAAATAGTTAAGCCTAGACTCGGCTAGCGTCGCTAATACGTCTCTACAACACTCCTACTGCCCAAATCATCAATAAGCTCTGTCGATCACGCTATTGCGTGCGACCAGCCACCTGATTTACGTCTTTCTATGACGGCTCAAAACTCGTCTTTTCACACAACATCCTCATCACACCGATTACGAATTATCCATGTTTGATGCGTCCCTATCGCCTAATTTCGATTGACTGGCCACCGGATAGTCGTTTTGATCACCGTGCTCACACTATCAACACAATTGAGATAACACGTGCGTCTCGAACACCACTGCGTCGGACAGACCACCTCATAATTATCACCCGAAACACCCACAATCGCCATACGCCGATAACGCAACGGGTGGGTCCTGAACACTACCGCATCGGACGTCATACCCTGCACTCGTCTCAAGAAACGCAACACATTCGGTGGGACGCAATATCCACCTACCACATCACAACACGCTCAACACGCCCCAAATCCAACCACCACAGAGCCAGATTTTATCCTGAAAGCTCTCCTGTCCAATAGCCTTGCCATAAAATTTTGTATAGGAAGTTATCTACATAAGATAACCCCTTCTATAATTAATCTAATACTTCTAAATATTGTTTGTGTCATAGCTGAAGCAAATTTTCTATACTAAGCGACCCAGTGCTCCCAATACAACAAAATTTAACATCAAACACATAATATACACACAATCCATACCAAAATAAGACAAGCACATGAAAATAGGAAAATAAATACACACAACATAAAACAAATAATCACAAAACACAAATAAAACACTGCCTATACTAATACAAATAAACATCGCCAACAAATCACAAAATCTAATCTAATTATACACTACTTTGTTCCCGGCCGCGTTCTTCCGCCGCCGAGTGTGACGCCCTAGTCATTCTTGTCTGTTTTGCGCAGTTTGCGTACGGCCAGGGTTCGCCGGACGTATTTTGATTATTTGTGTAGGTTCTGGATTGCGGTCTTCACTCGCTCTCCAGTTCTGCACTGGTTGATCCCTTCCATTTTTATTGGTTGGTTTCCAGTTATTATAACCCTGGTTCCACCTACGTTCCTGTGACGGATAATGTTTATCCTCTATTATCGCGTCACTGTGGATTGTTTCTTCAAGTTGCATGCTTTGTGGGCTGCACTGCGGAACTTACCCGTAAGATGACAATGGTCTCTACGAGGAGTCTCAGCTTTTCTATCTAAGGCCAGCCCGCAAATATGACAATTAACAGCCTTTTCATACAAGTCATCATTTTCATTTGATTTGGTCATGGGAATATTGATGCTGTAGAGCTTGTGAACTTGCCATGAAAGTTTTCCAAGCTCAGTGAGAAGCCAAACCGCCGGATCGCTCCCTACATAAGTCTGATAGCTATTAAGTTTTACAATCATATGCGCATACAACTTGGAACACAGCCGCATAAGGTACGTGTTTTTGCGTGAAGGTTGTGTGTGAGGCTAAGGGGTTCCCTTCACAACGAGTAATAGGAGCCACCAAGCATCAAAATCGGCGTACACAACAAAAGGACAACGCTGCTGGTGGTGAGCATTTTAAAATTTAATTAAGTTATTTTCCTCAGTGGGCATAACAACATGTACCGGGACCATGCATGCACAATCTAATAGATGTGTCGCTAATAACTCTTGAGATGAAAAATAATTCAAACACCTTATACAAATATATAGTTTATGTTCACTTTTTCTTAACTGGGAGGAAATGAGTCGGGACATGTCTTTGATCCAGACGTAGTGATAATTATCACGTTTGGAGAAGAGCAGCATGTTGACATGCAACTCTCGCTCACATGCAAATTTTGAGAAATGGAGGGGGCCTACTACTGTATGCTTGTTCTGCTCATCTGACTTGCTTTTCCTCTCCAAACCACAAACGTGGACCGATATTGCGGTATTCTGAGCTTAAAACTTAGGTATGTCCTGGATTCTTAAAGGGAACTCTATTCCATCAAAGTTGTACTGTCTCTTAATATCTTTGACTTTGTAACTGCTGGGACGCTCGGGATGATGTTTGTAATTGTAATTGTAATTTCTCTCGCAAGCCAGGACTGACCATGCAAAACACGCATTATCATACTTATTTTGAACATTAATGCACGCCTGCTTTATCTCAATATCTATAGGGAGTTTAATATAACTGAACCCTCCATTCATTGGATCATAGACATGTATATGGATGTCGAGGTGTGGTATACTGCTGAACGCTTTAGCGGATCCACGTACTTCCATCTCGGAAAATCGGGCCATAATAGCGCTCAAGGTGGATTCTCGGTACAACTCAGCAATCGATGTGCTCCGAGAAATAACACCATTTTCACCCCATATATAATGCAGAGTAGCCGTCTCCGCGTCACCTTGATGTTTAGGGGGGTGACTCAGTTCACTGCATAATACCGCACTGCATTTAAAGGCGTTAAATTCCGGATCTTCTAAGAGCTTGAGGAGCTCGGTCTCCAAGACGGGGAGGCACGCCTCCAAAAACCTTACAGGATCGCGATACCTCCCGCATGGATTCTCAATTCTGGTGAAAGAGATTCGCCCATCAAACGCTCAAGCAACTGCTGAGTATTCTAAGGGAGTCATTACGCCGTTATTCTGATCGAATTCGTTATCGATAGGACGGGGGGGAGAACTACCGCTAGCCATAAGGAAATTACTATTATTACTGTTGCTACAACTAGGAGTCCATCCGATAGATGAATGGACTGGTGATGGGTGATCGTAATCATCATCATTTGCGGGGAGAGGTATACGTCTCGGAACGCATACCTTGCGTGGGCGGCGAGCTGCTGCTTCTAGAGGAGGAGGGGGTGACAGCCGGTTTGAAGGGCCAGGCTGTGGCGACGGCGGACGGGCTGCGCAGCCAAACGGTTGCGACAGCGCTGGGGGAGGAGGTGGCGCTAACTCTCTCTCTTGGCTTCTCACTGAGCTTGGAAAACTTTCATGGCAAGTTCACAAGCTCTACAGCATCAATATTCCCATGACCAAATCAAGTGAAAATGATGACTTGTATGAAAAGGCTGTTAATTGTCATATTTGCGGGCTGGCCTTAGATAGAAAAGCTGAGACTCCTCGTAGAGACCATTGTCATCTTACGGGTAAGTTCCGCAGTGCAGCCCACAAAGCATCCAACTTGAAGAAACAATCCACAGTGACGCGATAATAGAGGATAAACATTATCCGTCACAGGAACGTAGGTGGAACCAGGGTTATAATAACTGGAAACCAACCAATAAAAATGGAAGGGATCAACCAGTGCAGAACTGGAGAGCGAGTGAAGACCGCAATCCAGAACCTACACAAATAATCAAAATACGTCCGGCGAACCCTGGCCGTACGCAAACTGCGCAAAACAGACAAGAATGACTAGGGCGTCACACTCGGCAGCGGAAGAACGCGGCCGGGAACAAAGTAGTGTATAATTAGATTAGATTTTGTGATTTGTTGGCGATGTTTATTTGTATTAGTATAGGCAGTGTTTTATTTGTGTTTTGTGATTATTTGTTTTATGTTGTGTGTATTTATTTTCCTATTTTCATGTGCTTGTCTTATTTTGGTATGGATTGTGTGTATATTATGCGTTTGATGTTAAATTTTGTTGTATGGGGAGCACTGGGTCGCTTAGTATAGAAATTTTGATTCAGCTATGACACAAACAATATTTAGAAGTATTAGATTAATTATAGAAGGGGTTATCTTATGTAGATAACTTCCTATACAAAATTTTATGGCAAGGCTATTGGACAGGAGAGCTTTCAGGATAAAATCTGGCTCTGTGGTGGATGGATTTGGGGTGTGTTGAGCGTGTTGTGATGTGGTAGGTGGATATTGCGTCCCACCGAATGTGTTGCGTTTCTTGAGACGAGTGCAGGGTATGACGTCCGATGCGGTAGTGTTCAGGACCCACCCGTTGCGTTATCGGCGTATGGCGATTGTGGGTGTTTCGGGTGATAATTATGAGGTGGTCTGTCCGACGCAGTAGTGTTCGAGACGCACCTGTTATCTCAATTGTGTTGATAGTGTGAGTA
The DNA here is from genome assembly GCF_023864345.2 of Schistocerca serialis cubense. Taxonomy (NCBI): domain Eukaryota; kingdom Metazoa; phylum Arthropoda; class Insecta; order Orthoptera; family Acrididae; genus Schistocerca; species Schistocerca serialis. The sequence goes on from NC_064643.1 coordinate 231,329,279, forward strand.
CGGTGATCAAAACGACTATCCGGTGGCCAGTCAATCGAAATTAGGCGATAGGGTCGCATCAAACATGGATAATTCGTAATCGGTGTGATGAGGATGTTGTGTGAAAAGACGAGTTTTGAGCCGTCATTGAAAGACGTAAATCAGGTGGCTGGTCGCACGCAATAGCGTGATCGACAGAGCTTATTGATGATTTGGGCAGTAGGAGTGTTGTAGAGACGTATTAGCGACGCTAGCCGAGTCTAGGCTTAACTATTTGAGTTAAGCAGAGACGCTAAAACAACACGCCAGTCTGTTTAAAGGATGATAATGAAGGTCATCACAAAAGATAGATGCTCTCAAGTCCATCCATGAACCTTGACCACTATCACTGATTTTTACTTGTTGTAACGTGTAAAACTAACTCTTGTTTTGTTCAACAGATAAGCATGACGTTGAATTGAGCCTGCCGTTACAGACAGAAGCAGACTTGGAGCGGAAGACCAATGCCATAATCAGTCAAACTAGCGTCGTCTTCAGAATTAGACTAACTGTTCTAAAACATATTAATCTTTAACACCATCAGTGGTTGAATTCGTTGTGTGGTGAGCAGATCGAGCGTCTTCATCACACAAGTTGCTGAGTGGGACGGAGAGCACGTAAGAATGGCGTCATCAGCTGAGCTGTATGGGAGCCAAACGAAATCAAATTGAATGATGGATGAGTCTGCGAAACGTAATCCGAGTGGTCCTATACTTTCGGTTCCTCTGAGAAGGCAAATATGCGGTTAATTTCTTCCTTGATTACAACACCGAACAGTTGGTGAAGAGAGTCTTATTGCACTCCAAGTAATACACTCCTGGAAATGGAAAAAAGAACACATTGACACCGGTGTGTCAGACCCACCATACTTGCTCCGGACACTGCGAGAGGGCTGTACAAGCAATGATCACATGCACGGCACAGCGGACACACCAGGAACCGCGGTGTTGGCCGTCGAATGGCGCTAGCTGCGCAGCATTTGTGCACCGCCGCCGTCAGTGTCAGCCAGTTTGCCGTGGCATACGGAGCTCCATCGCAGTCTTTAACACTGGTAGCATGCCGCGACAGCGTGGACGTGAACCGCATGTGCAGTTGACGGACTTTGAGCGAGGGCGTATAGTGGGCATGCGGGAGGCCGGGTGGACGTACCGCCGAATTGCTCAACACGTGGGGCGTGAGGTCTCCACAGTACATCGATGTTGTCGCCAGTGGTCGGCGGAAGGTGCACGTGCCCGTCGACCTGGGACCGGACCGCAGCGACGCACGGATGCACGCCAAGACCGTAGGATCCTACGCAGTGCCGTAGGGGACCGCACCGCCACTTCCCAGCAAATTAGGGACACTGTTGCTCCTGGGGTATCGGCGAGGACCATTCGCAACCGTCTCCATGAAGCTGGGCTACGGTCCCTCACACCGTTAGGCCGTCTTCAGCTCACGCCCCAACATCGTGCAGCCCGCCTCCAGTGGTGTCGCGACAGGCGTGAATGGAGGGACGAATGGAGACGTGTCGTCTTCAGCGATGAGAGTCGCTTCTGCCTTGGTGCCAATGATGGTCGTATGCGTGTTTGGCGCCGTGCAGGTGAGAGCCACAATCAGAACTGCATACGACCGAGGCACACAGGGCCAACACCCGACGTCATGGTGTGGGGAGCGATCTCCTACACTGGCCGTACACCACTGGTGATCGTCGAGGGGACACTGAATAGTGCACGGTACATCCAAACCGTCATCGAACCCATCGTTCTACCATTCCTAGACCGGCAAGGGAACTTGCTGTTCCAACAGGACAATGCACGTCCCCATGTATCCCGTGCCACCCAACGTGCTCTAGAAGGTGTAAGTCAACTACCCTGGCCAGCAAGATCTCCGGATCTGTCCCCCATTGAGCATGTTTGGGACTGGATGAAGCGTCGTCTCACGCGGTCTGCACGTCCAGCACGAACGCTGGTCCAACTGAGGCGCCAGGTGGAAATGGCATGGCAAGCCGTTCCACAGGACTACATCCAGCATCTCTACGATCGTCTCCATGGGAGAATAGCAGCCTGCATTGCTGCGAAAGGTGGATATACACTGTACTAGTGCCGACATTGTGCATGCTCTGTTGCCTGTGTCTATGTGCCTGTGGTTCTGTCAGTGTGATCATGTGATGTATCTGACCCCAGGAATGTGTCAATAAAGTTTCCCCTTCCTGGGACAATGAATTCACGGTGTTCTTATTTCAATTTCCAGGAGTGTAGTATTACAGGGAGGGAGATATTGCTGCTGTCATGGAGATCAGCCAGTGGCATCAAAGTTATAGTGTAAATTGAGGATATATGGATAGGTACGAGGCTGGACATTACTGAAATAGACTGAACAAGGCTGTTGGCAGTTTAAGTACAATACATTCTATCCCTGTATTGGCGTCCTTGGCCGCAACAGTGACAGTGTATCATTTACTCACTGTGGATGCTATGATGAATTTAGCAACTGTAGAGGCAACACACTGCGTATTTCTAAAGCATCAAACACACATGCACCTCTGTGGTATACTCTGTTGTAAGGGACTCGTCTTGTAGAAGATGGTGGATACTAGGAGAGAGTTTATATACGAGGATTGTAAATTTAACAGTGGAAACTATTTACTTACAGCTCGTACAAAATAAATATGTCTTTCAAAGTTTTATTGACCTTCAAAGTAGTCTCCAGCATAGTGTATAACCCTTGCCAGTGATGCTCTTAGCAGTGTCACATGTGTCGACAGTTCGAGTGGCGCGGTCTGTTAATCGATGAGTTGCAGCAGTCGTCAAGCAAATGCCGTGAAGTGTTTCCTTCAGTCAGAAATCGAGTTGACCTCACGAGGACTTACGTCAGGGGACCTCAGTAGGTGGTACAGCACTCAGCACTCCCATCAGTCAAACAAATCAGTAACAGTTTGCAGTCTACGTGCTTGAGCATTGTTCTGCAAAATGATGGTCAGGTCCCGCAGAAAGTGTCATCACTTCTGTCTCTAAGCTGCTCGTAGGTTGTGTTCCAAAATATGTAGTGCTTTTAGTCGATGTTTATTATTTCACAGAGAAATATTACATCATCATCATCGTCATCATTATCATCTTTTCCATACCCCTCCTCTGGAAGTAAGTACCATCTTGGCAGTGATGGTAGTGGTGACGGCGATGCGGAGCTATCGGGGATAGCTTCTGAAACTAAAATCAATAAATAAATAAATAACATCAAAACAAAATGAAATTAGTTTTGTGCATCACATAGACAAAGAATCAGTTATGCACCGAATTTTCTGTGTATTAGCATACCCTGTCATAGATACCTGGCTATTTCGAGTCAGACAGTATCGCTTTTGTAATGAATCGCTTTTGTAATGAACCTCGCTTGTAGTTACCGGTACTGATAACTGCGACGAGCACTAAACAATACTACTTGTAAGCCGTATATTTAGGAATGAAGTACCATCGACATTAATGGAAAACGAAGATGATGTATAATTTGACCGATATTTCATGGCTGTAAGCTGTAGGGAATAGAATAGTCGAATCAAGCACGTTTAATAGATTGAATCGAGACCTCGTAAGTCATTAGCCTGCTGCCGAAATATTAATGCGTGAAGCACGTAACTGCCACCGTCACAACTTAGCAAAAGATTTGGCAGGGAGCCGAGAACTTTCAGGCCGTGTGTAAAATCGGTAAGCGAGTCTAAGGATTCCATTCAGTTCCTTGTTGACACGTCTGGTGCGGCAGTTGAAGATAGCAAAAGCCAAACCTAAGTTTAAAATTTCACGTTTAAGACATCGTTCAAGCATGAAAACCGTACAAACATGCAGTCTCTTGACCTTCGGACGGACCCCCGTATGGAAGATGTGTAAGTGACATAAGGAAGCACCGTCAAGATTTGAAAAACAGACAAATCATCTGGTCCGGATGGCATTCCTGTTAGATTTTAGAAGGAGTACTCCAGGGAATTGGTCCATCACCCCGCCTCTCTCTGTCTCCCTCTCTCTTTCTTTCTCGTCCAACACGAAGATCGAAACGAATGGTATAAAGGAAAGAAAGAAAGCGCGGGTCACTCCAGTACACAAGAAAGATGAAGGAACAGACCGCAAAATTACAGACCAATATCCCTAACTTCGGACTGCTCCCGAATCTTTGTACGTATTCTCAGTTCGAATATAATAAACATTCTTGAGGCTAAGCTGTTTATGTTGATGAATCAGCCTGATTTTAGAAAGCATCATTCGTTCAAAACTCGGCATGCCTTTATTTCACGTGATATATCTAGAACTATAAAGGAAGGTAACAGGTGGATTACATATTCTAGATTTCAGGAAGGTATATGACACGATCTCCCATCGCAGCCCGTTAACGAAGGCACGAGCATATGTAACAGGCTCAGAGATAAGAGAGTGGCTATATCCAATATGCAGCCCAGTGCAATTGGATAGCTGCTGTTCTCTTTATACTTAAATGATTTGGCGGGTCAGTAGTCTGCCGGCGATGCAGCGGTCTACGATAAGTCATCAAAGCTGAGTGACTGTAGGAGGACACAAGACGATTTACACAAAATTTCCATTTGGTGTGATGAATGGTCGCTAGCCTTAAATGCGGAAAAAATGCAAGTTAATGCTGATGAGTAGGAATAATAAACCAGTAACTTTCAGGTGAAGTATTACTATCGTCCTGCTTACTTCACTGGTAGGATTGATCCGTTCTAGGTCATGTTGAAGAATTTCGGCGAATGGCTTCTAGATTTGTTACCTGTAAGTGCCATGGAGCTGCTTTCAGAACTCAAACAGAAGTCCTTGGAGGACGGTGTTCTTTCCTAGGAACTGTAAACACAAAATTTAGAGACCCTCATTTCAAGGTAACTACCAAACGACTCTACTGCAGCTAATATTAATTGCGCATAAGGACCACGAAGGCCAAATACGAAAAAAGTAGACCTCATATGGAAGCGTCCAGACAGCAGTACTACCATCACTCTATTTAAGATTAATTGTACATGGAGCCCATTGAACTTAAAGAATTCGAAACATGCAATGCCGTAGACGTATACAAAGAAAAAAAAACCTCTGATAATAACTTCTCTGTAATGCAGTAGAAACACGCATACATGAAAAGCAGGAAATACACTCGTCTCAAAGTTAGCTAATATCGACTCTGGCAGCTTGTAGGTGTAGGGTAGAGTTTCGATGTTTCTGTCGCTGGTTTCGAGTGGTTCTGCGAATTTTTTTCTTGACAGGATAACACCAGTTGTATGGTATCGTCAGTTTTCGCGGCGTATTGCGATTTTATGCCGTCCTTCTGTAGTGCTTTGCATATATTTGTGTAATTAGGACCTATCTTTGTGATTAATTACGCAATTAGGATCGATCTTTGCGTCAGTTTCTCGACCAAAATAAATTAAGTACACTAACCTAACCTTCCTCTCCCGCATCTAGACAGGTTTCATGTGTTGTGGGTGCACTTGAGCATTCCGTCCAGGAGCACCAGGGTTCGAGTCCCAGAAAGGGCTCCGGCATTTTTAATTTCCCATCAATTCCATGTGTGTCTGGTGGTTTAATTGTGTTAGGTGGGAGCACTTGGCCTTTCCACCCAGGAGGAGCAGGGTTCGAGTTCCAGAAAGGGTTTCTCTCTCTATGTCACAACCCCGCGCCGGTAATAACGACTAGAGAGTCAACACTTGCCGGATACACTGCGTGCGACCTTGTTGTTGTCTACTAACGATGCTTTGGAATGGACTCTCTCTATGTCGCAACCCGCTACGGTAATAACGACTAGAGAGGCAACACGTGCGGGATACATTCGGTATTTTGGAATGGTGCCGGCCCTGTCCCAATACTACCTGGTGCAATGTAAAGGATTGTCACAAAACTGTCGGTGTAACCTTTGAGGGCGTCCCAGACCTATTTCTGACGAAAGACTGGTCAAAAATGCTTAATAAATTAAGTGCTGGTTTGATAATCCACTCTGAATGCGATTTGAGCATACTACAGAAGAAAGTCAAGACTGTAGGGATCGCCATTACAAGCAAGATGAATTATTTAGCGCAAATTCTTCCTATATCCGACCATCTAGCAAAAAGTATACAACAAGCGCTACGCTTTGTAGAGGGCACATTTTCCAATGTTCAGTTTGATACATTTAATTTACCTACGTCCAAAGGTGGCCTTACCTCATTACGGTACACAAAAAATGTATCACCCTGCTCCTACATCGCGTCACGATGAAGTTCGTACCCGGAGGACTAGAATCAACACAAACCTCATCCAGCGGTGGATGCCAGATAGCCTTGACCCACTCGTTGATATCACCGGCATTCCGTTTTATTACCGACATGTGCCACTGCACTACATAAACTGAGCTACATCCGACACAACATCTTCGATACCGGCAGTCTGACCAACAGGAAACTTTATAACCTTCTCATAACAACAAACCACAGCAATAGTTTGGAAGACATATATCCATATATAACATGGAGTATAGTATGGCGGAATGTGCCCAGCGACATGTTACCGTCACGCGTCATAGCCGACTCGTATCTCAAAATCAACGATAAAGCGGCAATGAATTACAAGCTACATAAAATAGGCCTTCATCCGATGCCCAATTGTGAAGCATGCGGGAGAGTCGATACACTAATTCACAGGCTCACGTGCGAACATGCAGAAGAAATGATATTTCTTCTTCAAAGATTGTCGGGGATAGACCGCACGACGCCAAATATTGTAGACCTATCAGAGATCATTCAGCCACAAAAACTGAGGTATTCACGGAAAAAAAAAAAACGCTGCAACGCGGATCATGGGCCACACGGCATAGTTTACTATCCAAAATAAGCATGCTACTTTCCTCGATTTTCTATCTTACGTCGAAACTGAACACCTTAAAATAAGTCAACATCGGGACTACAGGAGATTATTTGGAAATATGCTGCACATAACAATAAAACGGTTGAATACTTCAAACCCAGTATTCCGGATGGTAGAGGTTGACACTGTTCTGTCTAGAAGAATACTATTGCTTCCTGAGACTTTAGCTATTGTCTAAACTTTGAGATATTATTCCAGGCGCATACCGTGGCAGAAGACAATTTTATTTCCCTGTTAATGTTCCTACATTTCCTTTTTCTCGCAAAACAGGAGAGCGAATTTCCTTCAACAGTGAAGTGATAGTCATTCGTGTAATATAAGTTTTTCTGTTTACCACTTTGGAAAGAAGAAATATCAAGAAGAAATGTCAATGAGAAATTTCATTTCATATATTGCGCAACGGAGGGTTGCAAATAATAGGTACTTTGTTAGTTCTACTCACATCACAATTGGAGAAAATGTTTATTTTTTCTTCCACATCAATGGAACTCCATCCATTTCCTCTTTTTTTTCAAATGGAATGTAACGATCTATTTGCAAATTCAGCTTAGAAGCTGGCCGATTAAGGCAACATAGGTGGAAAAAGAAAAAAGGATGGCGTAGTGGTCAGCACTTCTCCCTATTAAGCAGGAGACGTGGGTTAGAATCCCGGTCTGGCACAAATTTTCTACTTCCCCCATTGACTTGAATCACTGCCCACTGGCAGCTGGTGTCTTTAATTCTTTTGTGTCAGTTAAAAAGTCACATAATATTTGTTATAATTAAATCATTTCAGTTTTGAAAAGGAGTAATTGTAATCTGTCTCTGGTTTAACACAGTATCTAACTTACTACTCGTCCACCTCTGTAGCTGAGTGTGCCGAGCGAAATGATGCAGTGGGTAGCACATTGGACTCGCATTCGAGGAGACGACGGTTCAGACCCACGTCCCGCTATCCAAACTTAAGTTTTCTGTGATACCCCTAAACCGCTCCGGCCAAATTCCGGGGTGGTTCCTTTGAAAGGGCAAGGTCGATTTTCTTCTCTTCTCTTGACACAATCCGAGCTTGTTCTACGTCACTAACGACCTCGAAGTGGACGGCGTTTTAAACCTAATCTCCCTTTCCTTCCCTCCTTGTAGCTGAGTCGTTAGCACGGCTGATTGCTATATGGAGAATGTGGATTCAATTCCCAGTGCTACGAGAGATTTTACCTTGGTGGGAGGACTGGATAGGGATGCACTCAGACTCGGGATGACAAATCCGGAGCCGGCTGAAGTGGCCGTGCGGTTAAAGGCGCTGCAGTCTGGAACCGCAAGACCGCTACGGTCGCAGGTTCGAATCCTGCCTCGGGCATGGATGTTTGTGATGTCCTTAGGTTAGTTAGGTTTAACTGGTTCTAAGTTCTAGGGGACTAATGATCTCAGAAGTTGAGTCCCATCGTGCTCAGAGCCATTTGAACCATTTGAACAAATCCGGAGCTACTTATTGGAGTAGTAGCGGCTCCAGGTCACGAAAACTGATAAAGTCCAGGAGAAAGACGTGTAAACCCCACTCTCCTCCGTACTGATGTACTAACGAACACTATAGTTAATCGAGCCTCGAACTCTCAGTCACTGAATTAAATATATCTTCAGCTTACTGGAGAGAAAAGAGCTAGCTTAGCCGTAATATAACACACTGGGCGGTCTTATTACGACCAGCTATCTCTGCAACAACTACCTGTATACTCTAACTTTTTAGACGATGACATACTGAGTTTTTTTTATGATAAATGGGGAACATGGAGACCGAGCATCGATGACTGCAGGTATTATAAGTATTTTGAATAATTGTAATTGGTTCACATCATACTGGTTTTCACGTTGTACACTGAGATTTTCTGTATAGGAGAACACGTGGATATCAGGCTGTAGATCCACTCAATAATGCGCCATAAAACATTACTTCTTAGACATAAATTATTCTACGGTTTAAATCTGTAGAAATTTCAGTGGATGGGAATCTCGCTTGTTTGGAATTGTCGCTCACCGTTATCGAATTAAATAGTTTCCAAAGGCATGTCTATAATTTACGAAATTAAATTTTAGTTGCAATAATCTCCCAAGAGAAAATTACTAGCCATTCCACAACAGATCACAGCGATAGCTCTGAATTGTTGAGTATTGTATAGAATTGGTACCGGGCAGTGTCATGTGACCTATCACTACCGACGTAAGCGATGGCAGGTAAATGATATATATTATTCAGATGGCTTCATGGTATCGTAAGGACAAGATGGCTCGACTTGGAGCTGTGACAGATTGGCAGGAAGGAGTAGATGAGCTTTAAAGTGCTCGGAACTGCAATGTGAATGACGAAGGGCAGCAGTTTTACGAGGAATGGTATGCCGGTCGCAGACGTATAGCTCGGGTAATGTTAGAAGTGTGATGTCCGCTGTGTATATACTCATATTATTCAAACAACGGAAGGTTCGGTTGAACTTTATATACCTGTCATACCTTGTTGTATTGCTATTGGGGGGGGGGGGGGGAGGGGGGGCGGGAGGACTGGACCCGGTAGATGAGGTAGCACCTAATACCACTCCGTGTCACTGTTGAGACTCTTGAGAGAGGGTGAGAGCGGCTGATATATTGCGTCACCGATCCAGAATAAATCTGGGAATGAACTAAATGAACTGCGAAGACAGTATTGTCCCGAACGAGATAAGCTAGTTGGAAAATCACCTGCAACTGTTTTAAATCGCGGACAAGACCAAACAATCGTAACGCTAGTGGATGTTTTAGGATTCAGAACACGGAAGCTATGGTTGACCATCATACAGATAGCAAGTTGCTGTAGGTGGCTGAATCAGACTGGTAGGCGAACGCTTGAAAGTGCTCGTTGTTCCTGTTATGACCCAAGAGAGAGGGTAGTGGCCACTATCTGGCTTCGTATTTCCTTTGTCATTAAGCACAATGTATCATCGCGCACTTCTTATCGCCGAGCAGATATTGCAAAAGTCTTACTGTGCCCAAAATAAAGCTTCAAAATATTAACCAGAAACAGTAAAACTGCTTACAGAGTAGCTACAGGAATTCTGAGGGCATCGCTGAAATCGTAGTAAAGAGACGAATGTAATAAAATTATTAACACATTTCTACAACAAACATATCACGCTGGAAATAACGTTTATTTGTAAAAAAATTTATAACGATAGTAACAAAAGCTACAGAGAATGTACATGTGTGTCAAGCACACCAGCATCTCGGCCTTGAAGTCAGCTATAAAATATCCTATTACTCAGACACACTAACTATTTTAAATATGAACCAGTTATCTTATAAGTCAATGTAAAACGTATGTCTGAATAATGTAATCTGAAAGCAGCAAGCTGAATAAAGTCGCATTTTTGACTCGTAGTTTTGATTCCGGCTATGTGTGAGGTGTAAAATATTCATTAAAGTGATAATAATGGAATGTTTAAAGCCTAGTGGAGTAATATCTTCCTGCAAATTTTCTAAATAGGCCTATATTTATTGGATATCTGAAAGATTTAAAACTGTGGAAATTCTATTCAGTAGAATGGTTGTCTGTCTACAAGATATACACTTGTCTGCAGTAGTTCGTTACATGATATAGGAAGCACAGTATGATGCTTCTGGTAAGATCTGAGCAGGCAGGAACTCACGCGTGCTTAAATGACAGTTCGATGATAGGAATATTTACACTGAAGAGCCAAAGATATCGGTACACCTACTTAGTATCGTGTAGAGCCTCCGCGAGCACGCAGTAGTGCCGCAACGCGACGTGGTATGGACTGAAGTGGTGCTGGAGGGAAATGGCACCACAAATCCTGCAGGGGTGTCCATAAATCCGAAAGAGTACGAGGAGGTGGAGATCTCTTCTGAACAGCACGTTGCAAGGCATCCCAGTTATGCTCAATAATGTTAACGTCTGGGGAGTTCGGTGGCCGGCGGAAGTGTTTAAACTCAGAATAGTATCCCTGTGGCTACTCTGTATCAATTATAGATATGTGGGGTGTCGCGTTGTCCTGTTGGAACTGCCACAGTCTGTCGGAATGCACAACAGACATGATTGGATGCAGGTTATCAGGCAGGATGTTTACGCACGTGCCATCCGGCAGAGTCGTATCTAGACGTATCAGAGGTCCCGTATCACTCCATCTGCACACGCTCGCCATTAAAGAGCCTCCACCAGCTTGAAAAATGACCTGCTGATATGCAGGGCCCATGGATTCATAAAGTTGTCTCCATATCCGTACACGCCCATCCTCTCGATATAATTTCAGACGAGACTCGTTCGACCAGACATCCCCCAGGCTGTGGCTAAGCCATGTCTCCGCTATATCCTTTCTTTCTGGAGTGCTAGTTCTCCAAGGTTCGCAGAAGAGCCTCTGTAAAGTTTGGAAGGTAGGAGACGAGATACTGGCAGAAGTAAAGCTGTGAGTGCCGGGCGTGAGTCGTGCTTCGGTAGCTCAGATGGTAGAGCACTTGCCCGCGAAAGGCAAAGGTCCCGAGTTCGAGTTTCGGTCGGGCACACAGTTTTAATCTGCCAGGAAGTTTCATATCAGCGCACACTCCGCTGCAGAGTGAAAATCTCATTCTGGATCATGTTTCCAGTCTTCAACAATCGAATGTCGGTGTTGACGAGCCCAGGCGAGGCGTAAAGCTTTATTTCGTGCAGTCAGCAACGGTACACGTGGGACTTCGGCTCCGAAAGCTCATACCGACGTAGTTTCGTGGAATGGTTGCGACTCTGGCTCTTGTTGATGGACCAGCATTGAAATCTGCAGCAATTTGTGGAACAGTTTCACTTCTGTCAGGTAGAAAGATTCTTTGCAGTTGTCGTTGGTTCTGTTCTTGCAGGATCATTTTCCGGTTGCAGCGATGTCGGGTGTTTGATACTTTACCAGATTCCTGATATCCACGGTACTCGATAAATGGTCGTAAGGGAAAATCCCCAGTTCATCGCTACCTCGGAGATGGCGTATCCCATCGCTAGTGCGTCGAATATAACACCACGTTCAAACTCGCTTAAATCTTGATAATCTACCATCGTAGACGTTTGCGCCAGACACTTGTCTCATATAGGCATCGCCGTATTCAGCCTGTTTTCTCTGGCGCTCTGGTATAGATGTGCGTCCATTCGGTACTAAATGGTGAACTGGTTATTCTATATGAAGTTGAATGAACTGTTGAACATCTTGGATTTATTCAATTTCAAAGATTTTGGTGCCCGACACGCTGGCAGTTACCGCTATGCTTGTCCTGTTACATCAGTTACTTCATATTTTGGTTCGTATTTTATCTATCTTCAGCAACTATAGTAGAATTAAGCACAAAGCATAACTTAATCATAGCTAACACTTAATTTAAGAATCATGAAAGAAGGCAAGGGAAGGTTTGACATTGATTATAGAACGGTAAGACACAGATATCGGAACCAGATTCTAAATTGTAAGTAATTTCCAGGGGCAACTGTGTACTCTCATCACAATTTATTCGTTATGTACAGTTGATTAAGATTGTAGAGACTGTAAAAAGGCAGGAGTTTTAGAGGATGGGAACTGCATAAACTGATTGAAGCAGGGATTTTAGAGTGTTTCGGAGGGAGCGTAAGGGAACGATTGACAAGAACAGGGGAAAAGAGTGCAGTACAAGCGTGGTGCGTAGCTTTGAGAGACGAAATAATGAAGGCATCAGAGTAACAAGCAGGTACAAACGCGAGGGTTAGTGGAAATCTATTGGACATAAGAGATACTGAATTTAACTGATGAAGGGAGAAAATATAAAAAATGCAATAAATGAAACAGGCGAAGGGGAATACCAATTCTAAAAACACGAGACTGAAAAGAAGTGCTGTTCAGGAATGGCTAGATCACAAATGTAAAAATTTATAAGCATGTATCTCTAGGGGAAAGGTAGATGCCGCCTATAGGCAAATTAAAGAGACCTTCACAATAAAGAGCACCATCTATAAGAATATCAAGAGCTCATGTGGAAAACAAGTACTAGCCAAAGAAGAGGAAGCAGAAAGATGGAAAGAGTACATAGAGGGTCTTTACAATGGAGATGTACCTGAGGGCAATAATACGGAAATGGAAGAGGACTTAGATGATGATGAAAGGGGAGATATGATATTGCATAAAGAAATTGACAAAGTAGAGAAAGACATGAGTCGATACGCGGCCGCGGGAGTAGACAAAATTACAACTACTGATGGCCTTGGGAGAGCCAGTCATGACAAAACTCTTCGATCTGGTAAACAAGAGTGTATAGAACAGCCGAATTACTCGTGGGACTTCAAGAAGAATGTAGTAATTCAAATTCCAAAGAAAGTAAAGCTGAAACGTGTGAAAATTAGCGATCTATCAGTTTAATCAGTCACCGTTGCAAAATACTAACACGGAGTCTTCAAAGAAGAATAGAAAAATTGGTAGAAGCCTGCCTCGGGGAAGATAGTTAGGTTCCCGGACAATGGCCACTGGAATACTGTCTTTAAAATTCTGAAGGTGGCAGAGTAAAACACAGGGAGTGAAAGGCTATATACAAATTGTTCAGAAACAATCTGGCAGCTAAGAGTCGAGGCGTATGAAAGGGAAGCAGTGACTGAGAAGGAAGTGAGACAGGTTTGTAGCCTATCCCAGATGCTACTCAATGTGAATATTGATCAAGCAGTAACGCTATTAAAGGAAAATTTTCGAGTAGGAATTACAGTCCAGGGAGAAGAATTAAGAACTTTGAGGTTTGCCGATGACATTGGAATTCAATCAGAGACAGCAAACGACTCGAAAGAGCAGTAGAACGGAATGGACAGTGTCTTGAAAGGAGGATATGAGATGAAGATCAACAAAAATAAAACGACGATATGGTGTGTATGAAATGCCGAAACTAGTAGCCTTCACAGTAAAATAAAATAATATTTTACATTACACGGCTGTTGATGAACTTTATTGATAATGAGAATAATGGAGTGTAGACGAATTAAATCGGGTAATGCTGAGGGAATTAGATTTGGAAATGACACACTTAAGATAGTTGATGAGTTTTGGTATTTGAGCAGCAAAATAAATGATGATGGTCGAAGTAGAGAGGATATAAAATGTAGATTGTCAATGCAAGGAAAACTTTTCTGAAGAAAAGAAATTTGTTAACATCGAGAAATGATTCAAGTGTCAGGAAGTATTCTGAAAGTATTTGTATGGAGTGTAAGCATGTATGAAAGTGAAACATAGACGATATACAGTTTAGACAAGAAGACTGTAGAAGCTTTTGAAATGTGGTGCTACGGAAAAATGCAGATGATTAGATGGGCAGATCACGTAACTAACGAGGTGGCACTGAATAGAGCCGGAGAAAAAAGAAATTTGCGGCACATCCTGATTAGAAGAAGGGAACGATTGGTAGGACACATTTTGAGATATCAATGGATCACAAATTCAGTAGTGTAGGGAATCGTGTGGGGTAAAAATAGTAGAGGGAGAGAAAGAGATGAAAGAAGTAATCAGATTCAGAGGGATGTAGGTTGCAGTAGTTCTCGGAGATGAAGAGGCTTGCACAGGATGTAGCAGCATGGAGAGATGCAAGAAACCATTCTTCGGTATGAAGACCGCAATGGCAACATTATCCACAGGCGTCATCCTTTTTATCCGCTTTATTTAATAATCTGTTTCATTTACTTATGTGCTTTAGTAAACTGTTCACTGATTGTTCATTAGGCTGGCTGTATGATTAATTGATTCCTGTGTAAATTCTCAACGCAACAGTTGCTCAACTGAACTCCTAAGTTAGCAAACGAGCCACTTACAACTTTTTATGTTCACGTATTCCTCCTCTTGTGGTTAGGTAGCTGTAAACTGATTTCAACTGCCCACTGAATCCACAAAATTCATCGGTTACCAAAACACCGTGTAACATTGCAATAACTTGGTGAGGATTTGGAACAGTTGTAAATAGTGACGTTGAAAACGGTGTACGAATAATGTTTTTGAAAGCATAATATCCGCCAGGCACTGGAGACAGGTATTACGTGTAGTCAGTGACATTCGTTTTCAAACCCCACCGTATTTACTACTTTTCGTGAATGAAAGTTCATTCATCCAGTTTTCAAGCAAACACTACCAAGGGAACTCAAGGCTATGTACATTTGGTGTCGGGTCCTCGGAAAATGACAGTAGCACATAAAGCTGCTGGTAATCAGTGAATCAACCGAGGAGCCCAGTGAGGGTACAAAAAGGCGTGTAACCTGCTGTGTAAAGAGAACGTTATTGGGGGGCGGTAGCGGGGAGGTGGGGGGGGGGGGGGGGTTGGGGTTGGGGGTGGTGGGTGGAGTAGGGGGAGGGGTTACAGTAGCATGACTTGGGCACATTAATCCAGCATATCGTGAACATGAATTAGGATGTTCAACATTCTCAATGGCCAATGTGTTGAGCTTTCTTGTAGAGCGTGATTTTCCCTATTTCTCAAGAAGACAACATCAGTATTCTCAACGATGCATTCATACGAGCCTGGTTTGACGAATACAGAGGTACACTATCGCATTGCTCAATACCATTGGTATCTGTATCCAATCACAGGCCCCAGAAGAATTTTATAATTGTGAAATTTCGGTCGAGGTACAATACAAAGCAAAACAATTAATGAGAAGACATCAGTAAAATCTTTAGAAAATCTGATGTATCTCTAGTGTCACTTATCTTAAGAGCTCTCACGCCAATTGAACGTCATTGTTCAAGGTTCCGCGAGTGTCGTGGTACTTTGTTTGGACTGATACTGAGTCACAGTACCTCCATATCTTAATACGTATCGTCCTGGTGGTTTGTTGCCGCTAAGGAAGCTCAGAGCGTTCGGTCAGAGGGCTCGCTGCCCTCTGTAGTAAAGTAACTGAGTGAAGAGTCAATGAACGGCTTGAATAAGTGACATGTGGCTTCAACCCGGACCAAATGACTAGAAAAATGACAAAGAAAAAAATTAGAAAAAGTGGTAAAACGTGTGGCTGGAAGCTGAGAGGTCACGGTATCGAATCCTGTCCGGACCACGGAAATAATGTAGCTTTTACTTCCCAACCACGTGAAGAATCCACAGGACATTGTTCGGATCCCACGTCAAACTGTTGCTCCTCTTTTTCCCGATAGGGTAAGGGGAGTAGATTAGCATCACCCAAGTTGCCCAAACGGTGCGCAATTGAAAGACTTCCATCCGATCACTGAGACACAGCCATTCATTATTAGCCGCTCACAATAAAAAGTGAAGCACATTACATTTAATTAAAATTTTTATTCGTGCGCTGAAGAAGGGCCGGGGAGAATATTGGAACCATCTGTTGTCCGCACACAGAATTAACGTCAATTAATGGCGAAAGTTCTCACTGCACCACGTAACGACTGATAGGTTTTTGAGTGGCCATTTCAGATAAAAGGAACTAAAGAAAACAATTTCTATAATGTAATTTTATCTTACATACTAATGTACACTTCATGTTGTACAAATCGAAGGCACTGGAAATGCTGAGGATCCCTAGCGCTTCTCTCACGTTTATCATATTATCCATCACTTCACAGCATTTCCTTTCGTAACTTGTTGAGAAACTGAAGAAACATCAATGCATGGCGACATTTTACTAATAGTGCGCATGTAGGGAAATGGCCCTTACTGTATCCAAATGAGAATACAGAAAACAGGTATCAGTAACGAAGTTTACTATTTAATGAAGTGTTTTAACCGGTGAACCACCTCCATCGATCCTCAGGATTTGTTCTAGAAGCTACACATCTCTTCCAGTACAAAACGATGTTCTTGATAGAAAAAGAAAATCAAACAATCGTGTAGTCTTCCCCACAAATTTATTATCAGAATTATCGTTTGTGTTGTACAGTTGGCAGTGTGTTACTGGTCTTGGAACAGGTTTGTTACCCGTATATGGCTAAGTACTACGAATCTTTCCGCTATCCATACCACAGCACATGAAAAGTTGAATACGAATACACATATATCAATGCGCAAGGTAGTCACACGCAGATGGTGCCCAAATCATTCCTACTTTTAGGGTAATTGATGACTGTAGCGTAAACGAAAACGGCCGGCAACAATATTAATGTAAAATAAATTTCCCTATTTAAGGTACTATATTTCCATCATTATTTGTCCCTAAATACAAAGAAGCAAGTCTTATTCATAGATTTCCTTGCATGTAATATAGTGTTCGTAGTAAAACAAAGAGATAGCATCTGTTGTCTGAATTACTTGCCATTGTCACGGCTTCTTATGCACGATTTTTTGTCTTATTTCCCTATATTTGTTAAAGACTAGATCGAAAAATCATCCAGCCACATTGAATAACAAGATTCGAAAGAATTTATCATTTGCTTTGTCACTGTTTGACTAGCTACTGTAAAATTAGGCCACATGATTTTCTGAGATTTTCCTCTCATTATAGGAAATTGAAGATGCTGGAAGTTGTTGTCAATGTTTACACTGCACCAAAGTAAGAGAGGATAATGGTTCTCTACGAGAAACATGGATCGAATTCACATCTTTAAAATGTCCTAAAGCGAATATTCTTTGCTCAAAAATAAGACTATGACGTACTCTCTCGGGTTCCTCTCCGTTTGAACTTAGGTTGTTAGAGCAGTAACCCTCTTCTGCTATATAGTGTCTCAGAAGCTGCAAAAGTGCACTGAAATAGAAGCCTTCACCTATATGCCAGGAGTAGTTCCTGAAAGTGAAAACTGTATTTAAACACATACATTATACAACCGTAGCATGAAACGCACATGTAATCGAACGTAAGGTTCTAAAATAAGTAGTAATGATGAAAACATAAGATTTAACTGAAATTTATTGTTATGAGGTCTGTGCGATGACCTCCTGCGAAGCTTTTACTCTCATGAAGTTTTTTTCTGTCCGAACGAAATGCTTTGCAGTACGCTGATTGGCGAGCGCCCCCTTGATCTGCGGGGCCCGGTGCTCTGCAAAGGAGGAAGGAGTGCGGACCGAGTCTGCACGGTGCATCGCGGGAGACCAGTTGGTGCGCGGTGTACCACTGTGACGCAATGGTTTTGTCAATGCGGCACCTGTGGCTGTCAGTGAGAGAATCTGGGGTGTGGCTGCAGTGACAAGTAAGCATAGGCTCCGTCCAAGAGTCGCTCCGCCTTTGCGCTGCGACGAGAACCCCTGAGTTTGGCCTGGCTTGTACGTCTGTGGCAACTCCCTGGATTAATTTTAAAATGATGACCTATTTGTGTGGTGGGTCCTTTTCAGTCTGTGACTGCTCCTCGTGACCACTCTGTTTGTTCGAAAAGTGTTGTTCTAAATCGCTTGAGTGATCAGTTTGCATCACTGTGAATCGCGAGTGGAATTAACTGACTTGAGTTTGCTATCAGTTCTCGACTGTTGTTGGTTGTGGCCGATATTCGCCGAATTTGTCTCTTGTGTGAGTGAATTCCTACTTTCACGATTTGTCAATGAATTCCTCATCTGCTTGCTATAGGTTAACTTTCAGCTTAACTTGGATTTTGCTGTATCACTGTCTGCCTGTGGGCGGTAGTAACTTGTTGATAACTTTGTCCCGTCAAAGGGCGGTATTGTTAGTGGTTAAAA
The DNA here is from genome assembly GCF_023864345.2 of Schistocerca serialis cubense. Classification (NCBI taxonomy): domain Eukaryota; kingdom Metazoa; phylum Arthropoda; class Insecta; order Orthoptera; family Acrididae; genus Schistocerca; species Schistocerca serialis. Next base: position 231,347,740 of record NC_064643.1, read on the forward strand.
GTGCGTGCAGATATTAGATCTTTACAAGGTCAAGTCCTGAGTGACTGCGCAAACTACCTTTGTGAAAGTTAATTTGATTCAAGCTGTCTGAGACGCCCTGCTAAACCCGGTAGTTTAAATTGTGGAAAGGGTCCAAAGTAAGCGGCTGTCAGTTACACTCGAACATACAACTTTATTTATGTTACCAAACACTACAAGAGCGAAGAAAATTTTTAAAAAACACAGCATTACTTTTTGGAACTTTATTGCCGGCTGAATGCGCCGTACAATCTCATGTTTTAAGGTCAAGACCACCTTAATTTAAAATCGTCTAAAAGTCAATAACTTAAGACCCAAACCAAAATCAGAAATGTACAATGCATAAGGCCTTATCTTAAAACAGTTCTTCAATGTAGCTGAAGGCCCAAACAATCTGACACCTTAAGAGCAAAACAACTTAAATTTAAAAATCGGCTGAAAGCCCATCACTTGAAAATCAAACGAAAATAAATTTTTAAAAGGCCAAAGGCCTTACCTTAAAACTCTTCTATAAATTAGGCTGAAGACCCAAACGAACTTACGCGTTAAGGGCAAATCAACTTTAATTTTAAAATCGTCTAGAAGTCATACAAATACAAACAACAACAAATAAGAAAAGGCAGTACATTCAACGGCGCTCAGAAGTTTCTAAGGGTCGGTCTGGAATTCAAACACTAACGCTCGCTTGGGTGAGACAGGCAGTCGGCCCAGACATCCTCGATCCGACGACAACCAAACCGACAGATAGTCAACGGACAAGATAACTTCCGCTCCACCCGACTAGCAGACAACAGGGAGTTCAATGGAACAACTAGACGGTATTGGCGCCCACAACCAATTATATATTGAGCTGTCAAACTACACACCGTGCGGGACAGCGACAAAACGATGAGCACAATACACTGTCTGAATTTAAGTCAACGGCCAGGACAGGTAAATGGAACGTTAACAGCCACAAGGCAGAAGATTCCAATGGTGCACTGCAATCAAAACAACCACGTACAGTTAAACTCGACTGGAGGGTGGCTAAAATTGAAAACATATTTTGTTGCTTGCGGGAATGTCCCAACAGCCGACAAAGAAATTCAAACTAAACAATGGGAACAGTCGTGACTTGCTGGTATATTATGTCACAAGTCAACTTTCACGTCCAGGATCGGTGAGCCACGGACCTCGTAGCAATGGGAACAGCACCACACACTCCGACCGCGCGTGGACGCCGCCAGCGGCCTTCGCCAAACTATGCGCCGCGATTTCCTTGCTGCTCCACGCCAACCGACGAACTGACCGCACACAGCACAGAAGGAAACTATAAGCGCCAGGCCAAAGATAGTACAAGGTGCGAATATCGATACACACCGCTGCTGCCACTCGCGGAGAGAGGGGATACCAGCATAATGGCGACAACCGCGGGAGACTAAACACAGAATAGCAATCAAGGTTTAATCCAACGCAAAACATGAGCCAGCCACGGCTCACTGTCTTACTTGCAGAATTAACATCAACTGCAGTTGCAGTTTATTACGCAATGGCGAATTGAAGAAACCTTGAGCCGAATCTCATTTCCATTTGTTTTCTATTTCAATGAACCTATATTTTACCATTTTGGTTATTTGTTCAAGTGAATCGTATATTAAGGATATTTTTGTATGTGTCACAGAAGCTGTTGTCAGAGTGCAGCCGATGCTAGTTGTTGTTTCTGGTCGGGTCTCACGTACGAAATTCAGACGCGCGGCAGATGTCGAACGCCACCGTCAATAGCGCGCTGATTTGTACCTACTCCTTTCAGTATACTGCATCATGTAATGGTCACCCAATATTTGCTCTCATGCTTTTCTCTGCAAGCTGCAGATTCTTTGGTTGTCAATCAAATTGCTCAATTGTTATAGCGACTTTTGCTGTTAAGACAATTTACAGTTGAATAGTTTGATACCTTCTAGCTTACTATAATCTGTGTTATCATGTTGGCATTCATAAGGGGCTAACAAGTTGCCTTGGTTAGAATTCGTTCATTCAATAGCCGTCAGCATTTTTTAAATTTGGTTCTGAAGTAAATTCTATGTAGTGGTAGTACTTTTTTTTTAATGTTTTGGGTCGTAGGGCCGTTTATCCTCCACACCCTCAGCAACAGTTTACTTAAATGGGTGCTAATTTTTTAAAAATTTTGTTTTAATTAATGGCCGGCCGAAGTGGCCATGCGGTTAAAGGCGCTGCAGTCTGGAACTGCAAGACCGCTACGGTCGCAGGTTCGAATCCTGCCTCGGGCATGGATGTTTGTGATGTCCTTAGGTTAGTTAGGTTTAACTAGTTCTAAGTTCTAGGGGACTAATGACCTCAGCAGTTGAGTCCCATAGTGCTCAGAGCCATTTTTTTAATTAATGCTGTTACCATGAGCATATGTCTCGCGCATGGATGTGTGTGATGTCCTTAGGTTAGTTAGGTTTAATTAGTTCTAAGTTCTAGGCGACTGATGACCTCAGAAGTTAAGTCGCATAGTGCTCAGAGCCATTTGAACCATTTGAACCATGAGCATACCATTAGTATACCATCAGTCGCTTATAATACTATCGTTCGGTAACTGTGTTGTTAACAGTGTCTGGATCTTGGTTTTGCCAAATAAATCTCTATTTTTTCTGTGTCCACAAATTGTGCCTCAGCCTTTTACCGTGCTCCCTAAGTTATCAGTGACCGCAATTTTTGCGGGAAGGGGGGGCTCGGCGTAGTACTAATTATAAGTCATTGGTAACAGCATAGTGGCTAGTGTACAACTTTTATTTTTAATGAGCTTGTTATTGGTTGTTGTTTGGGTCTTGTTCTGTCGTCGTTTGTTTTGTTGGACTACGAGTTCCACAAGACCGAGGAAGGTCATCGGTATAGCCAGTCTCAGAAAATCCTGCTAAGAATGTGAAAGCAGGATGAGGAAGACAGTGTACTGGAACTTCTGCATCTACATGGATACTCTGCAAATCACGTTTAAGTGGCTGGCAGAGGGTTCGCCGAACCACCTTCACAATTCTCTATTGTTCCATTCTCGTATAACGCGCAGAAAGAATGAACACCTATATCTTTCCGTAGGAGCACTGATTTCCCTTACTTTATCGAGATGATTGTTCCCCCCTATGTAGGTCGGTATCAACAAAATATTTTCGCATTCGGATGAGAAGGTGACTGGAATTCCGTGAGAAGATTCCGTCGCAACGAATAACGCCTTTCTCTTAACGATTTAGAGCCCAAATCCTGTATCATTTCTGCGACACTCTCTTCCACATTTCGCGATAATTTAAAACGTGCTGGTTTTCTTTAACTTTTTCGATGTACTCCATGAGTTCTATCTGGTAAGGATGCCACACCACGCAGCAGTATTCTAAAAGAGGACGGACAAGCGTAGTGTAGGCAATCTCCTTAGTAGGTCTGTTCCATTTTCTAAGTCACCTGCCAATAAATCGCAGTCTCTGGTTAGCCTTCCCCACAAAATTTTCTATGTTCCTTCCAATTTAAGTTGTTCGTAATTGTAATACCTAGGTATTTAGTTGAATTTACGGCTTTTAGATTATACTGGTTTATCGTGTAAACGAAGTTTAACGAGTAGTATTGCATCTTTCTCAATGCTAGCGGGCTGCGTGGACGTCGCCAGTGATCATCTTGCAGGAATCGGTGGGAGAGGTCAGTGAAACCATACTCTTTTGTAAAAATTAGTTAGGAGACATTCAGGATGATGTGATAGACCTTCAGTATGCATCGCCGTCGCGAAGGTAAGACCCTCCTTGATCATTTGCTCAACATGTAGCCCCATATGCGTGGAGTCAGTAAAGATCCTCCGGTGTTAACCGAGAGTCACAAATTGCAGGACGAAGTTTTAGCTGTGCAGCAACAAATATTATCTTTAAACTGGCATGAGGATGAGCAAAATGTTGATACTAATGTTGGTCAAGAAAGTCTAGCATTGAAGAGTCACAGTGTGTTTGGAAGATTACCTAATCCTCTAATGGCTATTCTTAATGTGGTACCAAAGTTGTCCATGGAAGGTACTGACAAGTTGTTTGAACTCTGCTGGCACTAGAAGGCTAACATGTTCTGAATCAATCATAATGTAGTATCGCAACTTATTTACCCATTGGCCGTGGGACGTTTAGCGAGGATAGTTACAGAAGAATTAGAAAATCAGGAAGCATTATCGGATTTTCGGAACACGCTCTTAAATAAGTGTGTTGATACTCATGAGAAGCCGCGCGGAGTGGCTTGCTCGGCCCCTCCCGCCGGAGGTTCGAGTCCTCCCTGCGGTATGTGTGTGTGTTGTTCTTGCCATAAGTTAGTTTAATTAGTGTGTAAGTCCACGGACCGATGACCTCAGCAGTTTGGTCCCTTAGGAATTCACACACACACACACACACACACACACACACGCACACACACACACACACACACACACACGTACACACACACGTACACACACACACACACACACACATATACACTCATGAGAAGAAAGACATAACTGATCAACATCTTTATCGGGTGCAAAGGAAAGATGAAACAATTTCTTACGTTAAATAAGTGCGTCTTGCCATCTTAGCATTGTGTGTTGATTTCTCAGAGGCTCAAGCGGTTGCAGTTACGAGTACCTTGGAAAATATGTGGTCCACCGATAGATGCACGATTCTCTTTTTTAATAAGCCATCATGTTTTGCCGATTTAGAAGAGTTGTTGACTAAAGGTGAAAATGTTCGTCATGGTGATTGCAAGCTCGGAGACTTAGAAGCATGCTGTAGTGAGGTTGTATGTTGTTGTTGTGGTCTTCAGTCCTGAGACTGGTTTGATGCAGACCTCCATGCTACTCTATCCTGTGCAAGATTCTTCATCTCCCAGTGCCTACTGCAACCTACATCCTTCTGAATCTGCTTAGTGTATTCATCTCCTGGTCTCCCTCTACGATTTCTACCCTCCACGCTGCCCTTCAATACTAAATTGGTGATCCCTTGATGCCTCAGAACATGTCCTACCAACCGATCCCTTCTTCTAGTCAAGTTGTGCCACAAACTTCTCTTCTCCCCAATCCTATTCAGTACTTCCTCATTAGTTATGTGATCTACCCTTCTAATCTTAAGAATTCTTCTGTAGCACCACATTTGGAAAGCTTCCATTCTCTTCTTGTCCAAACTATTTATCGTCCATGTTCCACTTCCATACATGGCTACACTCCATACATATACCTTCAGAAATGACTTCCTGACACTTAAATCTATACTCGATGTTAACAAATTTCTCTTCTTCAGAAATGCTTTCCTTGCCATTGCCAATCGACATTTTATATCCTCTCTACTTCGACCATCATCAGTTATTTTGCTCCCCAAATAGTAAAACTCCTTTACTACTTTAAGTGTCTCATTTCCTAATCTAATTCCTTCAGCATCACCCGACTTAATTCGACTATATTCCATTATCCTTGTTTTGCTTATGTTGATGTTCATCTTATACCATCCTTTCAAGACACTGTCCACTCCGTTCAACTGCTCTTCCAAGTCCTTTGCTGTCTCTGACAGAATTACAATGTCATCGGCGAACCTCAAAGTTTTTATTTCTTCTCCATGGATTTTAATACCTACTCCGAAATTTTCTTTTGTTTCCTTCACTGCTTGCTCAATATACAAATTGAATAACATAGGGGAGAGGCTACAACACTGTCTATCTCCCTTCCCAACCACTGCTTCCCTTTCATGTCCGTCGACACTTATAACTGCCTGCCCGCAGCTCGCGGTAGTGCGGTAGCGTCCTCGTTTCCCACGCCCGGGTTCCCGGGTTCGATTCCCGGCGGGGTCAGGGATTTTCTCTGCCTCGTGATGACTGGGTGTTGTGTGATGTCCTTAGGTTAGTTAGGTTTAAGTAGTTCTAAGTTCTAGGGGTCTGATGACCATAGCTGTTAAGTCCCATAGTGCTCAGAGCCATTATAACTGCCATCTGGTTTCTGTACAAATTGTAAACAGCTTTACGCTCCCTGTATTTTACCCCTGCCACCTTCAGAATTTGAAAGAGTATGTTCCATTCAACATTGTCAAAAGCTTTCTCTAAGTCAACAAATGCTAGAAACGTAGGTTCGCCTCTCCTTAATCTAGCTTCTAAAATAAGTCGTAGGGTCAGTATTGCCTCACGTATTCCTACATTTCTGCGGAAATTAAACTGATCTTCCCCGGGGTCGGCATCTACTAGTTTTTTCATTCGTCTGTAAACAATTCGCGTTAGTATTTTGCAACCGTGATTTCTCTATGTCTACAGATGCTAGAAACGTAGGTTCGCCTTTCCTTAATCTAGCTTCTAAGATAAGTCGTAGGGTCAGTATTGCCTCACGTGTTCCTACATTTCTGCGGAATCCAAACTGATCTTCCCCGAGGTCGGCATCTACTAGTTTTTCCATTCGTCTGTAAAGAATTCGCGTTAGTATTTTTCAACCGTGACTTAATAAACTGATAGTTCGGTAATTTTCACATCTGTCAACACCTGTTATCTTTGGGATTGGGATTATTATATTCTTCTTGAAGTCTGAGGGTGTTTCGCCTGTCTCATACATCTTGCTCACCAGATGGTAGAGTTCTGTCAGGACTGGCTCTCCCAAGGCTGTCAGTATTTCTGATGTAATGTTATCTACTCCCGAGGCCTTGTTTCGACTTGGGTCTTTCAGTGCTCTGTCAAACTCTGCACGCAGTATCATATCTCCCAATTCATCTTCATCTACTTCCTCTTCCATTTCCATAATAATGTCCTCAAGTGCATCGCCCTTGTATAGACCGTCTATATTCTCCTTCCACCTTTCAGCTTTCCCTTCTTTGCTTAGAACTGGGTTTCCATTTGAGCTCTTGATATTCATAAAGTGGTTCTCTTTTCTGCAAAGGTCTCTTTAATTTTCCTGTAGGCAGTATCTATCTTACCCCTAGTGAGATAAGCCTCTACATCCTTACATTTGTCCTCTAGCCATCCCTGCTTAGCCATTTTGCACTTCCTGCTGATCTCATTTTTGAGACGTTTGTATTCGTTTTTGCTTGCTTCATTTACTGCATTTTTATATTTTCTCCTTTCATCAATTAAATTCAATATTTCCTCAGTTACCGAAGGATTTCTACTAGCCCTCGTCTTTTTACCTACTTGATCCTCTGCTGCCTTCACTATTTCATCCCTCAAAGCTACCCATTCTTCTACTAGTGTATATATTTCCCCCCTCCTTGTCAATTATTCCCTTATGCTCTCCCTGAAACTCTGTACAACCTCTGGTTTAGGCAGTTTATCCAGGTCCCTTCTCCTTAAATTACCACCTTTTTGTAGTTTCTTCGGTTTTAATCTACATGGTGATGTTAGTATAAATAATGTTAACACATAGCATCGGCGGCCGAGCTCGGTTGATAAAGTAGTGTGCTACCGCTGTAAGAAAACAGTGCATTTTATTAAGGACTGCCTCATTCTGAAGAGTAGGCGGATAAGTAGGCGGATAAGAGCTGACGCCAGAAGAAAGGGGTGCCGCCAGTGTTCCGTATCAAGCTCCCTGCTGGTTTCCGTAAAATACGTGCTGTAGAGCGTCAGCGGATCGCTTACATGTTGTACGGATACTGTTTGTGTTCTAATTGCTTCGGGCAGTAGTGTTTCCCTGACTCATGATGACTGATATACGAGATACCGACTTGTAGCTAGGTTACCGGAGTTAGGTCTAGTCAGTCAATCTTGCTGTTCTGTGAATGGGAGGCCTTGTGAAGTAGCAGACCAGGCCGGTTTGGAATTGAGTATTTAAGTGTTTACATGGTGCCTTGAGTGTCTGGTTATTAAAGGGTTATCAGTTAAAGTAATTTTGAAGTGCAATTTTTTGCACTTAGCGCTGTGTTTAGTGTTTTGCGCGGGAGGTCGATTTTGTTTCAAGTTTAGGCCAAGTGGGAGTTTTAGGGTATGTTCTCATAATGGTGGGGCGAGGGCATGTAGAGTGGGCGTTCAATGGAACAGGAGAGACGTCAGTCATCTCTCTGAAATCTAGCTTCTAAGTTCGTTGAGTTGTTGGACGAATTCCCAGAGGTGTTTACGGATCAGTTGGGTATTACTAACAACATTCGGTGTAGTATTCAGCCCAGGGATCAGAAACCCATATTCCAGACACCGCATCGGTCGTGTCCTTCTTAGATGCAAAAACTACAGGAAATCATTGATCAGCTTCTTACTGATGGCGTAATTGGACCTTCCCTCTCGCCCCGCGCTGCCTGATTTTCCTCCTTTTTGAGACCCATGGTGAAGGGTTTTGATCCGTGATTATCAGGACTTAAATCATAAGCCTGTATTGGAATCTTTTCCGCTTCCCGAGTTACATAACTGTTTTACATGGTTTTCATGTGCTAAGGTTTACAATGTCCTTGACGTAAACAAAGCCTATTATTATATTCCCTTTGGAAAAGAGTCTACACCTATTTCCGCCTTGTGCAATGATTTCAAGCTTCTGAATTCAACAGAGTATTCTTTGGGTTGGCTACTCAAGCTGCCGTTTCGTCGCAACTATTGGATTCTGTGTTGGGCGACCTGAAATTTGGGTTCTTGTGTAGTTATTTAGATGAAGTGGTGATGTACTCTGCCAGTTTTGGGGAACACCTTGAAAACTTTGAACATCTTAGGGAAGTTTTATGGCTCCTCAAGGAAGCATATCTCACCGTAAATCCTGCTAAGGTGGCCCTAGTCCCCAGGCCGATTTTCTTCTTGGGCCATGTGGTATCGATAGTAACGATGCCACATAGTTTCAAAGGTTGTCACTACCACGAGACACCGACGGCAGCGCCCTCTAGCTGCTGCTGTGCAGCTCTACGGGCTCCGCCACAGATTCTGTCCATTTTCATCAGGTTCAGCCAGCCAGGAATCTTCGCTTCAACTTCGCACCACCTTGCAAGTTATGTATTCTTACTTGTTGAGTAAAAAGGGTTTAAATTCGTACAGCAGTACCGACGTGTCTTACCTTTTCCTGATCCAGCCCACGCGCTGCCTTCCAGGCGGGACATAAAAGGCCACATTTACCAGCCAGTTTTGGAACTGAGTTTATGTAGCCACATTATGAAAAAGAAAGGGATACCACATGTAGCTCCGATAATTTGAATGAAAACAGGCTGATTTTATTTTATACAATTAAAACTATAGTATCTTTCAGTACCTTAAAGAGAAAATTCAGCCATCTTGAGGTTCCTCAGTTGCCTCAGGAACTCTATGAACGTGCCCCACCGAAGGACCTCGCCGCACCCGTTAAGACGCCACGGGGTCGTCAGAGTTCAAGCCCTTGCTCTCTGGCGGCAGCGACCACGGTCGGCCCCATATCCAATACTGACCCCGTCAGCTCTGCGCCAGAAGTCGTTCTGCCCGCGAACATCACGCGGTTCCACAGTGCGCCGTCGTCGCGGGATCTCCCGCCCTAATGCGGAACTCGGCGCGACTGTCGCGAAATGAAGAACTGCGCAGCTGGCGGCAGCCGAACACTGCCGCGTCCATCAGGGCACAAGTTAAACGTCTAAACAAACGTACACTAATGTGAAAAATATCATTATATTTGCATTTTTAGGAAAACGCGTCCTTGCCGCTTACCAAACACTCTGAAACAATCCAATTAACAGTCGTAATTAAGGAACATGCGCCACGGCGCTCACTAAATCTTTAACTGATAGAAATTATGGTTACAAGGTACTTAAGATCAAAATGCGCCCCTGCGTTGAACAAATGATTAATTAAATATCAATGGTTCAGCGCGAAGTAAGCTCCGAACTTAAATGTGAACAAGCGCCAGAATGCCAGCAAACGTATTTAAGAAAGTAAGAAATGTGCTGTAAAGCTATTGTTGTTTTATAGCTTCGACCTCGAATCGTCAGCAGACCAGTATGAGATGGCTTGGCGTTTTCTAGCACCAACACGACGGTCGGTCGGTCACTAAGAGAGCGGCGCCAGACCAGTGGCTGACCAGGCCAGCGGAAACCTGCGACAAGCTCTCACCAATCAACTGATCACATGACACAGGCCCATAGGTGGACTGTACAGCACTCCGTCTTAAGGTCACCAGCGGCCTACCGGGACCATCAGACCGCCGTGTCATCCTCGGAGGAGGATGCGGATAGGAGGGGCGTGGGATCAGCACACCACTCTCCCGATCGTAAGATGGTATTCTTGACCGAAGGCGCTACTATTCGGTCGAGTAGCTCCTCAATTGGCATCACGAGGCGGAGTGCACCCCGCGAAATGGCAACAGCGCTTGGCGGCCTGGAGGGTCACCCATCCAATTTCCGACCACGCCCGGCAAGCGCCCAACTTCTGTGATCTCACGGGAACCGGTGTTGCCACTGCGGCAAGGCCGTTGCCCGGACTGTACAATAACTGACTAAAATTCTAAATCAACAGACACAAGGATGAACAATTACAAACGGGAACATACCTATTCCACTTTAGGGAAATGAGAGTGATAATATCTTTGAATTCAAACAACAAGAAATTGTGAACTCCACCACAAATCACGGAATTAATTTTGCTCCCGAAACATCAATAATGGCTACCAAACTCAAGGTAGAATATTACGCTTATAAGGGCACAGTGATCTGTCTAACAGCCACGACTACATAACACTTTGATTATCACCTATTATAACGCTTCTGAACTTTGGCAGCCTTAAGTGGTGGCTTATTACGCCTCAACAAATGACAGAATTGTTGTCTATAAACTCCACTGGAGCTTCAAAGCAGCGCACGATGTGGTCTTTTACATGTAAACAAGCACTTTTGAGACGAAATGACTTACCAGATTCAGGAATGGGAACTGGCCACATAGTTTGGCTAAAGGTTCTGCATGGTAGTCAGCACCTGAAGGTTGTCACTCCTCCCGCGGTGATATCGGCGTCCATACACCACACGCACCGACATGAAGGTAGCAACCCTGTCTGCCTCTCGTCATGTCTGCAAACGCCGCTCGCTGCATACACTCCAACTTCCTGTCTTTACTTTTCACAGCAAGGAGCCCTCCCTAAATGCTGTGGGCAAACTTGTTGCTGATGTACCACTCGCTTTTGTACTTTCTTCTTTCCACCAGCCAGCCAATTCTGCATGCAAGGATCGCAAACCAGTCCATCAGAGATGTATCGAATCGTGCCACACGGCTAATGCTCTCCAGCCCAAAACTCAGTACGGCCTGACCTGTAATTTTTGAAAAAGAAGGAGACATTTAATCCTGAAACCCTTCCAGTAGGAAAGTTCCATACCAATATTCTGACTGGATTAAGAACCTGAATAACGACACAAGGCCTTACAAAACAGGGTGTCAGTTTATCAGGAAAAGCGTGTACCAATCTCGACTTGGAACTCGCTTCGCCTTGACTATAATGGCGCGTCTGCTTCTGGTGTGCGATGCTAATATTTCCTCGCAGTCGTCTCCAGTTCTCCTGAATCAAGTCAAGTGTCGCTTTCTCCGGGAGCAGGTCATTAACTGACCGCAGGTTGGCCAAGAGGGACTTGACCAAACATCAAGGATGTGGGTGTGGTTTCAAGAGTTTCATGGCAGGCGGAATTAATCGCCAAATTAAGATATGGTAACGAGGAATCCCATTTGTAGCGTGAATGAGATTGGAAAATAGTGAAGGCTACCTTCATATTACGGTTCACTCTCTCTGAAAATGAACGTTGCAGCTAGTATGATGCAGTCGTGGAATGAGTTATTACATTATACATGGAGAATCTTCTAAACTGATGTGAAATAAAAGGCAGCAGTTTTCTCATTGACAGCACATGGAAAATACTCCCCACAAATGACGAATAGGTAACCCAGCGGCCACTCCACTACTGGGGACTAACCAGAAAAATCCGGAGAAGGCATCAGCCACGACCAGGGCGTACCGGTTCCCGTTACGGGCATGCGACAGGCCATTGACGTAATCAACGAAGAGCTTACCCTTTGCAAGTACGGTTTTGGAAGTTACTTACAGAAATTTATTTACATCAAGACGTACCTACCATGTTATCAGGGAATTTTACTATTTTAAAAAATTTGTAACTGTTAATTTTTTGCAGGTGTGTTCTCATACTTCAGTTAACGGTTCCACCTTACACTTGAGCGTTGTATATTTCAGAATAACACAAGAATTGCTAAGGTTAATAAGATAAGATTTTCAATTGACAGGTTCGTTATGCAAGTGGCTGGACAGCGTCGGTTCTAATCCAAAATATACGTCTTTCAGATTTTAAGGTTGTGAATAGATAAAGGCTTCACAGCTATGAGTTGGAATGATGTTGCTTTTCTGCCATTACTGCAGAACGAGGTTTAATTTAACATATGAAATCACAGTACTGTTTCCTATGACAAAGGCGTTGTGGTTATATGTTACTTATATTTCAGGTTCTCATGATCAATAGCAGATTTATTTCGCACTTGTGACATCTGATAATCGTAACTGAGCTTAACTGAAATTAGATACATAAACTTCCTGTAATTTATTGCGACTATCGCTTGACAACTGAACTGATGTCAAATAAATGTGAAAAAAGAAAAAGCAACTTACATTTAGTCGCGCTCTAATTACGATTCTAAAATTGGGTTTAGCAACTTTAAATTCATACCAATCCCACACTAAACGCCGTATATCTTTACACAACGTGGGCCAATTAAGAAATTCCCTCACCTGGCTAAGGTTCCGACCAATTCCCAAATGCTCTCCAACCACAGACTTATGAACGTAGTGGAAAATGGCAGGAATCAAGTCTCCCTTTTGTGGGTTATATCCCAGCGCTGATATGCAGCTTAATAAACCTTACTAAATTTTACACAAAACAGGGTTTTGGTCGTGTTCGTGGTCCAAATTATTGAATAATTTGGGTATCTCAGTCAGCGTTCAAAAGAAAATATCTGATATTTACTTCCTGAAATTTTAACATAGGGCACATTACGTGAACAGGTACTCAATTGTTTGAGTGATTTTAGAAGGGAATGACAGTCAGAATCTCTGGTTTCTCCGCCAATCAAGCTAGCTCGGGGAAACATGTATTACGTTTCATACGACCATTAATTTACCTGCTATTAGATATATGAGGGAGATAATTCAATTCAGAACATTATTAATCCAAGTGGATGTAGATAAAATGCTTTATTTTAGCATGGAATTCCAGAGTCATCGAGTAAACTTGTTGTGTAGCGCTGTGCATCGTGAGTTCTGTAAGACTCGCACACATTTTAAAGCATCTTTTTTGTGCTCTACACTCATAATGAATAGCGACGATAATGCAAACTACTTGTGTCATAGTTCTCCACCAGCTACACGAAGACCAGAGTTTCCACAGATACGATTGCTAGCCAACTCGTCACCTTCAGCAAGAAAGCAAGAACTCCATACATATAATTTCTTCACAGCACTACTACTACTATGGAAAGAAACAGGAGGACCTGCTACATACTATGCGATGGACTGTGATGGGCCACTAGTGGAATTGTCACGGTGCTCTGTTGTTCTTCCTGTGTTTTTTTTTCCTTGATTGGTGGCTCAAGTACTAAATGTTAACCAAGTGGTACCAGAGCTGCGACTAGCATCGCTGCGTCAGTTTATACATGACTCCTGTGCGGATGCCTTATTCTCTCGAGAAGGCATTGCCGTAGCTGAGGTAGAGATGCCTGAACCTGTTTGAGGGCTAGGCTGTAGACTTTTGGACCTCACCTTGGATATTTTACATGCTCCATGTGGTTCTGGTCACACAGTGGAACGTTCGCGGCTTTATAAAGACGAGATTATTTGTGTTTTACGTAATATTCCTCAGGGTCTATTATTTGTGTTGATTTTAATTATGTTGTGCTTCCTGTGATCTGTCTCCCCATTTTATTTATTGTCGGGTTTTAAACGAATTTATACGCTCGATTACTATGAAAGAGGTTTGAGAGTGTTAACATCGATCGTTGGCCAAATTTATGCATTTTGCTGAAACTTCTAGTAGCACGAGTGACCGATTCTGCTTCTCAGGCTTGGATGCGCAGTCTTATTCTTTCAGTTGACGTTATCCCTGCTAGCTTCTATGATCAAATTGCTTTGGCCGCTCTCCAGTTTGATCGGCAACCAGTGAAACTATTCCGTTCCCGATGAATGTTACATGTCGCCCCATTGGCAAGTCCATCTATCGATGTCGTCATACACGATATGTAGGAGCGTGGTTTTCAATCCTCTTGGAGGTACTTTACCACTCTGGAATGCTGAACTGTCCTTGCTAAACTGAAGCTCTGACAAACTTTGATCACTTGTTATGCTGCTGGGGACAGGAATTTTCGAACTCATTTAATTTATTATTCCCTCTTATATAAACTGCATGACGGTGCGGATCGCTGACCCTTGTGGAATTCAGGTATATGATGTATTAAAACAAAGTTGCTACAGTGGGGTGTGGCTGAGCGGTTCTAGGCGCTTCAGTCTGGAACCGCGCGACCGCTACGGTCGCAGGTTCGAATCCTGCCTCGTGCATGGATGTGTGTGATGTCCTTAGGTTAGTTAGGTTTAAGTAGTTCTAAGTTATAGGGGACTGATGACCTCAGAAGTTAAGTCCTATAGTGCTCAGAGTCATTTGAGCCATTTTTTTGCTACAGTGGAAGCGGCGACAGGTGTTAGGTTTTCTGGTGCGATTGAAACTCCGATGACTAGTCGCGGAGAAATTGACTTCGTTGTACCATCTGCTTCGGCATCAAGTTAGGCGTAGCCGCACTTCCACTGTTTCTCTTACTGCAGCTGACGGCAGTCAGCTGAGAGCGCGAGGTGGTATAGTTCACGCTTTATGTCAGTACTAACATTAGTATCATTTGGATTTTCACGACGTGGTTACATCTAGCAACTTATTGAAAGTTCCGCCAATAGCCAGGTATGGAAGGCTCCCCAGAGAATTTTATATGCGTTTTTGACCGCTCCTGGGCATCACATATGCGTTTATGTTGAACGATGTGATAAGAGGCGGTTGTGCCCGCTCCTTCCAAGGTGGGAAAATTGTACTGATACCTAAACATCCCGGTCGTAATGCTGTTGATAGTTTTTGTACTCCCACGTCAATAAATTCTGATTACATGACAGTTGTGGGGATGGTACACTGATGATGTGATTCGTTTTACTCCGTCGACGTACAAAGGTACCTCTGCCCAATGCGAACTTCAATTATTATTTCCGAGGGCAAATGCAAACCTCTGCATTTACGGGGTTTCGATGCATTAGTCACGTAGGCCACTGCTGTGGATCGACTTACGTCACTAGGACTTGTTATTGATCGTTGTCCCCTCAAAATGGCGACTCTCAATTGTAAATACTGGAACATGAACAACGATCTCTTGTCCATCTCCAGAAGGTGCGAACTTTTGATACATATGCGCTCTGCAAGGCCTATTACATCTCACATCTATGCCTTTACATGTCGGCACTTCATCTTAGCGTCCATCGAGTCTTACTCCCCTCCTGACGTTGTCTTAATTTTAAATTGAGAGGTCTAACTAGACGTGAACTATTAGGGGGCTGACATACTGCAACGGCCTGTGCACACGACCAAATTTTTGTTGATCAAGTGGCAAGGGATTCCATGAACCAAACCAGCTGAATAATTAGCACCACGAATATCACTAGCCAGTAGTGAAAATGAAAATGGTGTGACATAAATGTTTGTTGATTATATCGACCATGTTGATAACGAAAACGATAAAGAAGAGCTCGAATTAGCTCTCGTTTCTAAATTGCAGGGTGGTACATTTAATTGTAATTATATATTATTAGCAGTCAGTGTCAGTTCCTTCCCATATGGGCTTAGAAATCCCACTGCTGGTAGACAGTGTGATGAAATTTCAGGCAAAAATAGATGTGTGTATTTTGACGCTATTTTGAGCCGGAGTCGTAGCAAAAAGGGGAAGAGAAAGGGAGGCATGGAGGATGTTTAATGTAAGCATATTTTCAGCCTGTTAAAAGCTGTGTTCTGTTAGTGTGCAGAAAGAACATGTCACTAAAATGTAGAAAGTATGTGTGGTCGTTGTACTGCCAGAGATTCAATATGCCTCGCAAAGGCGTGATTAGTGCTGAGAATTTTTGCCACATTTGCGGACAGGTTATAATGAAATCAAATAGGTGGCCAATAACGCCATATATTAGTTAGACCTATAGACCGTATTTTCGCTGTAAATTCCGGAAACAGGAAAAGCCCACGGTTCCTCAAGTATACTGCGTATTTTGGGTTTCGAATTTTCATTCGCGGTTGAATCGAAAAAGATATTCCATGGATTTTGCTATACCTATCATCTGGCTATAGCCATCAAGCCATGTGAATGTTTCTTGTGTATGACAACTCCACGAACATATGATGTTTCTTTCTTGACGTGTCCTAACATATCGCCGGCCATGAGACCAGTGTCTCAAAGAAACCGACTCCTTGTTCCTGACTCACCGAGTTTGATAGTCAAACTAGTGCGGCACCATCACCTTCAAAACCCAGTTCTTCGAAAAATCCTGTTGTTGTGTGTAGCGATGAGTACACAGAGATTCACAAAATAAAGCAGTGAGAGAGCTGGAATTGTCGAAAGGTAAAGGTAATTTGTTGGCGTTAAGATTACAACGGTGGAATTGTCTTGATAGGACCCTTAATATGATTGCGTTCCTTCCCGTCTTGTAAAGTGAAATATCTTGCTATTTTGTAGTGATGTACAGGGACTGAAATCCGGTTTCGCGGGACAGAGAGGATCAGGTTGTGGAAAGGGGCCAAGCTCAATTACTGTTAGTTATACAAGAACACACACAACTTTATTGCTCAGACCAATGCACAGTTTTCTCTTTAAAACAACAAAGATCAATTCAAGGCTGAGTGCACAAGTAACTTCCCCAGAACAAGTCTGAATGATTGCTTTTAAAACACCAGGATTTAAAGTAACGACTGAAGGCCTTACTTAAACAAAATTACAATAACTTATCGGCTAAAGACCGAAATAATATTTAAGATCAGCTAAGGAATTCCTTAAAAGCCAAACTTTCAGAAATTCCGGCTAAAGGCCCTATTAAGGAAAATTCAAGTTAATTCTTCGGCTGAAAAGCCAATAAAAATTTTTCTTTGCATAATAAAAGACACGCTTTTAGGCTAAGCCTTTACACAGTGCAACAGAAAAACAATGTTAGGAAACTTTAATTATCTTGTCGACTGAAGCCCAAACAATTACTCAATGATAATCAAAGATAAACTTAAACATTTACAGAACACGGCTGAAGGCCGTTTCAAGAATTCAAGATAATTAAAGAGAAACCTTACAGACAAGGATTTACATATTAGAGACACAGATTTTGAAGCAAACGCGGCTGAAGGCCTAAATACAGAGCAATAAGTATTTTAAATAAAACACGGCTGAAGGCCTAATCTTAAAATTGTTGTCCTGAAGTTCGGCTGAAGGCCATATACTAAACATCAAACAGACAATATTAAAACACGGCTGAAGGCCGGGCACAGTACCTGCGACCAAATAAAATGACAATGACAAGCAAAAAACGTTCGTGCTCAGGAGTGTTCCAAGGGTCGGCCTGGGGAGGAAACTCTAACCACAGTTTAGGTGAGACAGGCAGCCAAGCGTAACAAATCCTAGGGACGGCTGAAGAACCAACCAACATCCTAATCAATTCCCTTACACCTGACACACTCACTGCTTTATTTCAACCGTCCGGGCGGGCCGGAGTGACCGAGCGGCTCTAGACGCTACAGTTTGGAACCGCACGACCGCTACGACAGCAGGTTCGAATCCTGCCTCGGGCATGGGTGTGTGTGATGTCCTTAGGTGAGTTAGGTTTAAGTAGTTCTAAGTTCTAGGCGACTGATGACCTCAGAAATTAAGTCGCATAGTGCTCAGAGCCATTTGAAAATGAAGAAGAATTACATGATCTGCTGAATGGAATGAACAGTCTAATGAGTACAGAATATGTATCGAAGAAAGACGAAAGTAATGACAAATTGCAGAATTGAGAAGAGCGAGAAACTTAACATCAGATCACGAAGTAGATGAAGTTAAGGAAATGTGCTACCTAGGCAGCAAAATAACCAATGACGGACAGAGCAAGTAGGACATGTAAAGCAGACTACGACTGGCAAAGAGAAATTTACTAATATAAAACATAGGCCTTAATTTGAGGAAGACATTTTTGAGAATGGAAGTTTGGAGCAAAGCATTGTGTGGTAATGAAATATGGACTGTAGGAAAACCGGACAGGAAGAGAATCTAAGCATTTAAGATGTGGTGCTATATAAGAATATAGAAAATTAGGTAGATTGATGAGGTAAGGAATTGAAGGTTCTATACAGAATCAGAGAGAAAAGCAATATGTGGAAAAAACTGACAAGAAGAAGGCACACTATGAGAGGGCATCTGTTAAGACATGAGGGATAGACTTCCATGGTACTGCAGGGAGCTGTATAGGGCTAAAACTGTAGAGAAAGACAGAGATTGAAATATATCCAGCAAATAATTGAGGACGTAGACTCCAAGTACCAATCTGAGATGAAGAGGTAGGCAAAGGAGAGGAATTCGTGTCGCACTGCATCAAACCGGTCAGAGAACTGATGACTCAAAAAAAAAAAAAAAAAAAAAAAAAAATGAAGCAATTACCACCATCACCGCCAATACTATATAATGTTACGCGGACGAGAAAGAAGTTAGGAAACAGTTCACGTCACTACAAAATTTATCACTGTTACTGGACGCAACCTACACCTGGAGCCATGGATAGAAGAATTCTGTGAAACATTGTCGGAATGTTCGTCACATGTTTTAAAAATTGGATTCGTATGATCTCACTTCAGTGAGGTGGAAGCGACGAAAATGCGAGAAAACTCCAGGAAACGCAGGCCGTCATACGAATTTACCCGAACTTTCCTTGAAGTATACTGGTCTGAGGGAAAACAACAACAGAGCTGGAAATCATGTTGACAGAAAATTACGTAGACTCGAGGTGGCCATGTCTACAGCATTTTGCAAAGGTTTGGTATCGGGAGGAACCAATGTTTAGCCGTTACTAATGAGACATCGGAATTCATACAACTTTGATTGATCTCAAATTCAGAGAGAGATACGAATTAGTGGTACAAAAATGTAAGATGTTCGACGTTTCCAGCAGCTTCTGGACGAATTAAGGTACAACAGGAGCGGAGAAGCGAAGATACCAGTATATTTTTCTCAAATTAACTTTCAACCAGTAAACCAGCAACTGAGCAACCAGAAATGCGGAATGAAACACCCGCCAAGAAGGAACGTTAATGGATGTGACAGAAGAAAAGTTGACACCACGTTAAGGATCTCACTTTCGGCCAGATGACCTTAGAACCAACTGAAGACGTGATGACCGACCAAATAATGATAGACGAGTTGATAGGCGAGAGGGAAGGGTAGGTATTGTTGAAGATAGTGAACCTGACCACCGGCAAAACCCCAGGAATGGGAAGCAAATGAAAGATTCACGAAATTAGGTTCAAAGTTGTGAGTACCCTGTTGCAAACACATATTTTACTGAGAGTTTTAGGCCAGTGTACACTTGATACAGCTAGCAACGTTTCGATTTTAAATGAGAGTTTTTATCAAGTTATTGATAAGAAAAGAGATGGCTAGTATTGAAGGCGCCGAAATTTGATGTTAGGCAGAGGATGTGTGTTGGGAATCTCAGGAAGCCGAAGAGTATAGCGTGTTCACGCGAAATAAAACTTCACGCGAGGAATATAGCGATGGAGAGGTTACATAGAAGAGGCAAAATCATTGCATAAGATATAGTTTTATTAAAGTCAAGGATGTGTTTAAAAAAGAATCACTATTTAAAATAAATTTTTCTGCATCTTTTGTCGACATTACCGATTACGCAGAATCGTCCACCACAACATCTACGATGTCTTAAGTCAACTGAAAGCCACCACGATACGCAGAACGAACAGAGACGCAGTATCTAATCTCCAATCTGTCGTAAAAATAAGCAGCTGATACTCGGAACTAGAGGAAATATACTAACGGAGGAAGTTCTCGTTTGGAACAAGTCCTTTTGTGCCAGAAGCAGTCAGAAAGATCGTACAGGAAGTACAGAAAAGGGGAATATTAACCAGATCGTTGGCCACAGCTGCCTTGATGAACAATTGTGTATTAACTTGAAGTTTAATTTGGGTAGGTATGCCAAAAGCTATAACGCACTTATGAGGAAGCTTATCAGGCGTGAAGGAACGTTACACAGTTCGGGTTTAGCAGACACAGAGCAAAGGTGCACAGTTAATGTTTAGTAGAGGTTGGAAACGCTGCCGTATGTGAGTAATTCTATACGAGTGATGTATGTGGATACTGATACGTTGATTTATATGGGAATTTTTGTGAGCTGTTGAGAGTGTTACGTAATGGTTTTAGGTTGTTGTTGTTGTGGTCTTCAGTCCTGAGACTGGTTTGATGCAGCTCTCCATGCTACTCTATGCTGTGAAAACCTCTTCATCTCCCAGTACCTACTGCAGCCTACATCCTTCTGAATCTGCTTAGTGTATACATCTCTTGGTTTCCCTCTACGATTTTTATCCTCCAAGCTGCCCTCCACTACTGAATTGGTGATCCCTTGATCCCTCAGAACATGTCCTTCTTCTAGTCAAGTTGTGCCACAAACTCCTCTTCTTCACAATTCTATTCAATACCTCCTCATAAGTTACGTGATCTACCCATCTAATCTTCAGCATTCTTCTATAGCACCATATTTCGAAAGCTTCTATTCCATTCTTGTCCAAACTATTTATCGTCCATGTCTCACTTCCATACATGGCTACACTCCATACAAATACTTTCAGAAACGACTTCCTGACACTTAAATCAATAGTGGATGTTAACAAATTTATCTTCTTCAGAAACGCTTTCCATGCCATTGCCAGTCTACTTCGACCATCATCAGTTCTTTTGCTCCCCAAATAGCAAAACTCCTTTACTACTTTAAGTGTCTCATTTCCTAATATAATTCCCTCAGCATCACCCGATTTCATTTGACTACATTCCATTATCCTCGTTTTGCTTTTGTTGATGTTCATCTTATCCCCTTCTTTCAAGACACTGTCCATTCCGTTCAACTGCTCTGACAGAATTACAATGTCATGGCGAACCTCAAAGTTTTTATTTCTTCTCCATGGATTTTAAGGCCTACTCCGAACTTTTCTTTTGTTTCCTTTACTGCTTGCTCAATATACAGATTGAACAGCAACAGGGAGAGACTACAACCCTGTCTCACACCCTTCCCAACCACTGCTTCCCTTTCATGCGCCTCGACTCTTATAACTGCCATCTGGTTTCTGTACAAATTGTAAATAGCCTTTCGCTCCCTGTATTTTACCCCTGCCACCTTTAGAATTTGAAAGAGAGTATTCCACTCAACATTGTCAAAAGCTATCTCTAAGTCTACAAATGCTATAAAAGTAGGTTTGCCTATCCTTAATCTTTCTTCTAAGATCAGTCGTATCGTCAGTATTGCCTCACGTGTTCCATCATTTCTACGGAATCCAAACTGATCTTCCCCGAGGTCGGCTTCTACCAGTTTTTCCATTCGTCTGTAAAGAATTCGCGTTAGTATTTTGCAGCTGTGACTTATTAAACTGATAGTTCGGTAATTTTCACATCTGTCAACACCTGCTTCCTTTGGGATTGGAGTTATTATATTCTTCTTGAAGTCTGAGGGAATTTCGCCTGTCTCATACATCTTGTTCACCAGATGGTAGAGTTTTTTCAGGACTGGCTCTCCCGAGGCTGTCAGTAGTTTCGACTTAGGTCCTTCAGTGCTCTGTCAATCTCTTCACGCAGTGTCGTATCTCCCATTTCATCTTCATCTACCTCATCTTTCATTTCCATAATATTGTCCTCAAGAACTTCACCCCTGTATAGACCCTCAATATA
Source organism: Schistocerca serialis cubense (assembly GCF_023864345.2). Lineage (NCBI taxonomy): Eukaryota > Metazoa > Arthropoda > Insecta > Orthoptera > Acrididae > Schistocerca > Schistocerca serialis. Next base: position 231,369,652 of record NC_064643.1, read on the forward strand.
CTCCTTCCACCTTTCTGCTTTCCTTTCTTTGCTTAGAACTGGTTCTCCATCTGAGCTCTTGATATTCATGAAAGTGGTTCTCTTTTCTCCAAAGGTCTCTTTAATTATCCTGTAGGCAGTCACTATCTTACCCCTCTAGCCATCCCTGCCTAGTCAGTTTGTACTTCCTGTCGATCTCATTTTTGATACGTTTGTATTCCTTTTTGACTGCTTCACTTACTGCATTTTTGTATTTTTTCCTTTCATCGATTAAATTCAGTATCTCATCTGTTACCCAAGGATTTCTAGTAGCCCTCGTCTTTTTACCTACTTGATCCTCTGCTGCCTTCACTATTTCTTTCCTCAAAGCTAACCATTCTTCTTCTGCTGTATTTCTTTTCCCCATTCCTGTCAATTGTTCCCTTACGCTCTCCCTGAAACTCTTTACAACCTCTGGTTTAGTCAGTTTATCCATCTCCTTCAATTCCCACCTTTTTGCAGTTTCTTCAGTTTTAATCAACAGTTCATAACCAATAGATTGTGGTCAGAGTCCACATCTGCCCCTGGAAATGTCTTACAATTTAAAATCTGGTTCCTAAATCTCTGTCTTACCAATATATAATCTATCTTAAACTTTTTAGTATCTCCTGGGTTCTTCCATCTATACAATCTTCTTTCATGATTCTTGAACCAAGTGTTAGCTATGATTAAGTTATGCTCTGTGCAGAATTCTACAAGGCGACTTTCTCTTTCATTTCCTACCCCCAATCCATATTCATGTACTATGTTTCTTTCTCTTCCTTTTCCTACTGTTGAATTCCAGTCACCCGTGACTACTAAATTTTCATCTCCATTCACTACCTGAATAATGTCTTTTATCTCATCATACATTTCATCAATTTCTTCATCATCTGCAGAACTAGTTGGCATATAAACCCGAGTACAAGCAGGCGTGGGCTTCGTGTCTATCTTGGCCACAATAATGCGTTCACTATGCTGTTTGTAGTGGCTTACCCGCACTCCTATTTTTTTATTCATTATTAAACGTACTCCTGCATTACCCCTATTTGATTTTGTGTTTATAACCCTGTATTCACCTGACGAAAAGTGTTGTTCCTCCTGCAACCGAACTTCACTAATTCCCACTATATCTAACTTTAACCTATCCATTTCCCTTTTTAAATTTTCTAACCTAGCTTCTCGATTAAGGGATCTGATATTCCACTCTCCGATCCGTAGAACGCCAGTTTTCTTTCTCCTGACAACGATGTCCTCTTGAGTAGTCCCCGCCCGGAGATCCGAATGGGGGACTATATTACCTCCGGAATATTTTAGCCAAGAGGACGCCATCATCATTTGATCATACTGTAAAGCTGCACGCCCTCGGGAAAAATTTCGGCCGTAGTTTCCCCTTTGATTTCAGCCGTTCGCAGTACCAAAACAGCAAGGCCGTTTTGGTTAGTGTTACAGGGCCAGATTAGTCAATCATCGAGACTGTTGCCCCTGCAACTACTGAAAAGGCTGCTGCCCCTCTTCAGGAACCACACGTTTGCCTGGCCTCTCAACAGATACCCCTCCGTTGTGGTTGCACCTACGGTACGGCTAACTGTATCGTTGAGGCACGCAAGCCTCCCCACCAACGGCAAGGTTCATGGTTTCGGGGAGGGGGGAGCGGGTTGTTTTTAGGTATCTCCAAGAAATATCAACAGGGCAGACAGCTGAATTACGAACCGTGACGATGTAAAACTGAAAACAGAAGAGGGGATAAAAAGTTTATAATCTAATCCATGCTGATAGAAAGAATGTTAATCAATTTTGGATCTACCGCTAAAAATAGGACAGACCATGAATAAAGGCAAAATGGGATGAAGGTAGCTGGCCGTTGTGACCGAGTTGTTCTAGGCGCTTTAGTCCTGAGCCGTGCTGCTGCTACAGTCGCAGGTTCGAATCCTGCCTCGGGCATGGATGTGTGTGACGTCCTTAGGTTTGTTAGGTTTAAGTAGTTCTAAAGCTAGGGGACTGATGACCTCAGATGTCAAGTCCCATAGAGCTTAGAGCCATCTGAATTTTGGATGAAGGTAACTTTTAAGAATGAAAAGAAGTAATGTAAAGGGATACTGAGATTTAAGGACATTGAAAAAAAGTGATATGACATCTACTTACACATGGATAGTTCGCAAATCACTCTTAAGTGGGGTACATCGAACTACCTCCACAATAATTCTGTATTATTCCAATGTCGAACAGCGCACGGTGTAGACGAACGCCTATATCTTTCCGTGAGAGCTCTGACTTCCTTTATGCTATTACTATGATCGTTTATCCCTATGTAGGTCGGCGTGAACAAAATATTTTCGTATTCAGAGGAGAAATTTGGTGATTGAAATTTCGTGAGAAGATACTGCCGCAACGAAAACTGCTTTTGTTTTAATTATGTCTATCACAAATCCTGAATCATGTCAGTGACACTTTCTCCCCTGTTTCCGACAATACAAAACATGCTACTCCTCTTCGAAGTTTCTCGATGAACTCCGTTTATCCTATCCGGTAAGGATCCCAGACTCAGCAGCTGTGCTCCAAAAGAGGACGGACAAGCGTAGTGTGGGCACTCTGTTTAATACATTTGTTACACTTTCTATGAGCTCTGCTTATAAAACGCAGTCCTTGGTTTGCGTTTCCTACAATATTTTCTTTGCGTTCTTTCCAATTTAATTTGTTCGTAATTGTAATTTCTAGGTATTTACGATAAGTAAATCTTGTATAAGTTGAGAGCCAAATTATTCTTTTGCTCTTTTTGTTACAGGTTTGCGATCTCTGGTACGAAGGTAAACACATAAGTAGCGAAGGATATGAGAAGATGGATTAATGGAAACCACAATTTCAGAGATGAAATAACAATGGAAGGACTTAAATTAGACGAATGAGTAAAACTTAGGTCTAAACGGTAGTGTGTCCACAGCAGTCTTTGTTTACAGGGTACTACATGGCAATGTGCAGGTAACTGAGAGAGAAATCTTGAGTATCGGTAGACATCTCGGTTATAACTTCTAGTGCATGAAATCGAGCGCTAACCCCTTGAATAACTAATCACTGATGTACCAATGACTTAACTCCCAACGAAAAGAATCTTCTGCAGTATTTAAAAAAAATTCTGAGAAATAATGATTTTTTTTGTCAACAGTTGCAAGGGAAAAACTTTTGGAAGTTATAATATAAAAAATCAAGTAATAAATAGGAATTTAATTAGTTATCATTTCTAGATAAACCTTAACTGAATGATAAGTTCATTGAAAGTAAAAGTGGCAGAACCTCAACTGAAATTAAAGTAATGATTCCAATAAATTTATTGAGAATAGTATCCATATTGACCGTAAACAATGGCGAGAAATATTGTAAGGTTAGATTGTATTTGGATTTGTGCAAATTATTTTGTTAATGAATTTTTTGTAAAGCAGTTACGAGAGAAATGTAAACGGGATCTGGAACACCAGAACGGAAGGGCGTATGACCACAGGCAGACGTCAGCTGCACAAATGGAGCACAATAAAATTGGGCAGCAGGTTTAACAGCTGCGGTGCGTGGCCGGAGTCACAGCCTGCAACCTGCGGCCGCTACCTGTGAGCGCAATGTGCTGGCAGCTTAAGCCTTTGCAAAAGACAGGAGATTTATGAATGCTGACCGCCAACCCTGCACAGGCAGCCGGGACACCTCTCCGACCTTCTGCCTTCACTACAGGGTAAACTGCAGATCGCTGGATCCCATAAAAGCAAGTAACAGCAGCGTCATTTGCATGTGGAGTGTTTCGACAATAGGAGAGTAATTCAAGTAGCCTGTCTACTAACTTCAGAACATCGTGCAGACAACATGAGACAGCATTTCATGGTGAAGGAAGACTGCAACTCTCTGATTTCGTACCCATGAACTTGCAAGCCTTTGTTGTGTGAGAAAAGATGTCTGACCACTCCTTGCCATTAACACTGATCACTGCCAACAACAGGGAGTGTAGATAGACAATAACCACTTTGTGTTAAATGACATTGGTTTAATCTGTTACAGTAACGGCGATTTAATATTTTAATTTGGCCATCCATGATCTGATCAAAGATTCGTACTTACATAGACAGACTACAATCGCCAACGCTGTGAAAAATTGAACTTCGAATGTTGTATGTTTGTGTGTACAACTGATTAAGGAGAAACTTTATTCCATGGATGATGTTGTATTGCGATTAGGTTGCCTTAATCAAATTAGGTCCCACTCATTACTATGAAACGAACGTACTTCCAGCATTAACTGTGTACCTCTCGTAACGCGACCATAACATTATAATTCTGATGTGACGAACTCAATGGGTTTTCAACCATCAGTTTCTTTTATGGGATAACTATTCAGAGACAATACTTTTTATTTTGTGTATTCTTGCATAAATACTGTTAAACAGAGACTGACTTTATAGGTCTTACAAATGAACGTAATTAATGTATTCTTAACTGTTGTATTTGGTCTTTTGTAATTATGATTTTCTTTGGATAGCTGACTTGCGAAAATGTTAAACTCCACCGTACTGTAACTTTAAATGTACTAATGGTCATCATGCTTACGGACTCTAACTCATACAGAGTAACACAAGAGTATTTTGAATACAGAATTAGGAATCTGAGTTTGGATTTGAATCGATATTATTTTTATGAGCTTGTAATTCCACATATGTTACCTTGTAAAAATCTTACATCATTGCACCTGTCTGAATTTTGATTTATTTTACGTTCATATGCTTTGACTTTTGTGTGTCATGTACTGTTTATTTTATTATCTGATGTTGTGCAGTTTTAAAAGTTTATCACCCTGTTACAGCTTATATGTTTTACGAGTGTGAACAATATATATATATATATATATATATATATATATATATATATATATATATATATATATATATATATATATAAAGTATGGTGTATGAATGAGAACCAATCGAAGTGTAAAACACGAAATAGGTGAATGTTTTCAAGCCGCCGATGTGTGATTTTTGTCATTTGGCTCCACGGAAGCTGAAGGCCTACGGGGGGTAATTGACCCGGATGGCTGTTAGGGGCCAGTTTCGTTGCATCTCTGCACTCGCAGCGTCAGCGCGCCACTCCTCTTCTAACTTGAGTACGCCGTCAGTAGTGTTCCTCACGGTCAGTATCAGTACAGTCACTTAGCGGAGGGTTAGTCATTTCAGTACCCGCGTCTGATATTGTCGGTATCTGTCGTAGCAGTACTACAGACTACTGGAGGACAACGTGCCTTGACAATCTGTCTTTCTCTTTCACCACGATTTGGATTGCGTCTCTCTTTGATATTGGCCTGCTGACATTATTGTGGTGACGGTTTCTGCTTTGCATTTAGTTGCTTACATCTGCTGCTTTGGTCTTGTCCATGTCTTTGTCCTGTCCGCCATCGTCACCTGTGCTTATCTCGACGGCCACTCGGTGTCATGTTCTCTTACGCGGGGAGCCATCCCTCTTGGCAGCTTCAGGTGTTTCTCTCTTCGGTTCTGACACGTGTGCTGATATCTGGCTACTGGCGGGTACAGCATAACTGAGCAAATAATGTAATTTCCTACCGTTTATAAAACATTTTGGTTATATATTGTTCACACTCGTAAAACATATAAGCTGTAACAGGGTGACAAACTTTTAAAACTCATCATGTTGAAGTCTTACCCAGATCATGTTACTGAACAGGACCCGAATCAGTAATAAAGAATGAGGAAAAGGGAAGTGGACCATTTTCGAAATTTATGAGTTTCGGTGAAGCGACATCAGATGCTGGATGCAGTATTACGTTCACGATCAATTTTGAAAGAATCTCTGATATATGAGTTACATAGTTGCGTTGATTAATTGCGTGTGCCAATATCAATGGTTGTCTTTGGAATGGACAAGTACAACTGTATGTGTGGATACGAAAAATACGTTATTGCTTGAGATTACAAGAAGACTTATTTATCACGGTTACGGAATTTTTGCCTCTTCTTCTATTAAACAAGAATCATCTGGAATAAAGAATTTTTTCGAAAGAGATGACGGTGATATCGACCCAGTCAGTATTGGCGTAATAGTCTGCAGTACTCTCGTTAAGTTGTGATCTTAGCAGGATAGCCTCATTGATCAGTGTCAAGACTACTTAGCTGCTTAGCGCACTGAAATCTGGAAACGGTTAACATATAGCATCAGAGTTGCTAATATCGTTGGAAACGTATTTTAACCAAAATATTGCATGGCCAGCTCGATTGGCAGACACTGTATAAAAAAATATATAATACATGCACTTCGCCCCACCGTAGAGACCGAAATGTGTGAAGGAAGGGAAAGGAAATCGGCCGCGCCCTTGCAAAGGAACCATCCCGGATTTAAGGAAATCTCAAAAATTGAAAGCAGAATAACCTGATGCGGTTTTGAACTGTCGTCCTCCCGAAATACAGACTCCAACTAGTTTGTTATGGAGAAAAATGAGTCCGTAACGCAACACACTGTGTGCTCTGTAAGGTGGTCAAAGCAGAATTCGGTTGTCTGGCGGGAAACTATAAGCAAGAACAAACGTTTTGCATCACCTCTTCATTTTGAAATACTTCGCAGAGAAAGCAAACACTGGCTGTGAAGCAGATGTACACACCCATCGGAAATGTGTCCAGACCACCAAATCAGAAAAACAAACATTTGTGTAACCACAGAATTGTCTTCTTCCCATCCTTTTCTCTTCCAATGCACTCCTGTGCAACGTAAATACGTGGTGGAACGACACCTCGATCAGGTGCTGGCTAGAACACATCGTGGCCTAAAATCAGTCAGATCATGAGAAGGCCCTGCTTCAGTCTTCAATGGCTGTCACGCGTATTTCTCGCAAAGTACGTAGTCGTTGTCGAGGTCCTAAAACAGCTCCTTTCAACGGATTCCACACATATACGATTGGGTTCATGTCCGTGGAACAGGCAGGCCACTCTATTCTGATGATCCTACCGTGATGAAAGAACGTGTTCACGAGAACAGAATGAGCACGTAAGTTACCATCCATCAGGATGAACTGGTCACCTAAATGTTGGCGATACGGTCCCACTGTTGGTTGCAGAATCTCGTCGCCGAATTCAAGCTCAGTAGGATTGCCCTCAACAATTGCATGAAGTGTACGTGGCACCATGTAACGCCATTCCAGACCATCACTCAATCACTGCCTTGTTGGAGTAGTTCGATATTACCCGTTTGTCTCCAAACACGTTGTCTGCGATTATCTGGGTACAACAGGATACTTTGACTCAAAAGTAGTTGACATCGACTATCCTGTGCACTTGTCGAACGTGAATGGCCTGTGTGATATATGAACCCAACACTACACGTCAGCTGGAACAAAAAATGGTTCAAATGGCTGCCGCGCGGGATTAGCCGAGCGGTCTGGGGCGCTGAAGGCACGCACTGCGCGGCTGGTCCCGGCGGTGGTTCGAGTTCTCCCTCGGGCATGGGTGTGTGTGTGTTTGTCCTTAGGATAATTTAGGTTAAGTAGTGTGTAAGCTTAGAGACTGATGACCTTAGCAGTTAAGTCCCATAAGATTTCACGCACATTTGAACATTTTTTTTTTCAAATGGCTCTGAGCACTATGTGACTCAACTTGTGAGGTCATCAGTCCCATAGAACTTAGAATTACTTAAACCTAACTAACGTAAGGACATCACACACATCAATGCCCGAGGCAGGATTCGAACCTGCCAACGTAGCGATCGCGCGGTTCCTGACTGTAGGGCCTAGAACCGCTCGGTCATCCCAGCCGGCTCAGCTGGAACAGATTCCATTTCCGTGCCACATCACTTTGTACATGAGTCGAGGAACCTCCCTTGTTGCCAAACAGTCTGCGCGTAACGTCATGATATGAACTTGATCATGGCATGTTGGTTATTCACATTACTTTATCACAGACTTCTCTAACGCGTCCCTACTGGTGCTTCACTTTCAAATCAAATGCTCAGATCCATTCGAGTGCAAAGGCCTAGTTACAGGTCGGACTCACGGTAACTGTGTCTGTGCTTACAAACAACTTCAGAGGGGATCTTTCGGTCGGGCCAGAAATAGTCACAATAGCAACACAACTGGACGACGTATAACAGTGGTGCAACAGCTTTGTTGATATGTATCTTTGTGTTTACTTGCTTGTCACAACGACAAGTATCTCGTTGCAAAAGCTGGCGTTAGTATCAGATTACATCTGAATTTTGTCGTTATTTCCAAAGCGTAAAATAAGCTTTCTCTCCATGTTTTCTGTTAAATAATCCCTTATCAGCCCCGTGTTGCTGCCACAACGCACGTTTTGTCTGTTCCATTTTGAATCGTACTAACTCTCTAGACGGAACTGTCAAAGAAGATTTGAATAAAGGTAAATTACTTTTCATTAGATAATAACGGTTGGCTGAACATTTCACAATGTACGATATGTCGTTTGAAACACATTACTGTGCAGATACGAGCAAATATAATGGCTGGCAGGCGTGTCGAGACAAGGTAGCTCCAAACGTGAAGCAATACGGGCATATGTATGTCATTACGTCGCAATAACTGACAAGTGTTTACCGTGGAATTTTACGAAAATGTCCTTTTCATTTTCGTTACGTTACTCATATGTTGTTATACTTCACTTGCTGACCTCTGCTGAAGAAATACACATAACTTCCAAATGACTAGTTGGCGAACACTAGCTGAATTCAGAATGCGGAAGCGTGACCGTCATTTTGATGAAAACACTTGTGAGACAGGCGTGAGAAGGAGTTATTGTCTGTAGATCACAGGATCCAGGGTTCGATTCTCGACCAGGAGAGATGTTTTGTTCGCTCGGAGAACGGATGTTTTGGTTTGTCCTAATCATTCCATCTTACCCTCATCGACGAGCAAAAATGACGTCACGTAGAAAGACTCGCACCACATGGCCGAAAACTTCAGACTGGGAATTTCTAGCCAATAATAATATAGAGTCATTTCATTTCTAACCCCTGACACATTTCCCAAGCAGTCCGCAACAATCCAATCCACTTCAATCAAACATAACTTTTCGTATCTTTAGTCTTATGCGCATTAGGCCATAGCCCAAGGCATTTTGCTGTGCTTGACATTTCGTCTTCCAGTGGTGATTCTGATTCAGTTTCTGTATGGAGACCAAACGGCGAAGGTAATCAGTCTCCTACTCACTCCCAGGACAGAAGCAGTTTATCCAATTTGTCTGGTTATATATTGTGTGTGCAACTATGAGAAAGTGTTCTGAATGATTGTGTAGCGTGTCTGTGAAATAGAAAATGGGAATCAGACTGGTATTCCCCAAATGCGATATGGGAAATCGCCTAGTCGCCATACTCAGGCTGTCTGGCATACAGACCCGTCGACGTTAATGCACCGGTCGTAATCGACCCGGTGCCAGCGTACCTCACCACCCCGAAAAAGGTTGTGTTAACAAGTGTGGCCATTCGGGAGGGTCTTCCAGTGCAGGAACTGTGATCAGTGATTATGGAGCTTCTTGCTTGCGACTGAAGCAGCCGTCGACAGCGGCTTTGCATTCGTCGAAAAATCTAAGATGGCAGTGGCAGGAATTACAAAGATGCAAGATAGCTCCAGTGGGAACTTTAACAAATAGAAGACAGCTCCGGCAGAAGATCAAAAATGGAGGTTATCAGTAGTGGGAACTTGGGAAAATCCATTCACCCACATGTGCTAGTTGCCATTATTATGTTATGTTGAAAAGTATCCGAATCATTTGTATTTTTGCCTTCGTCAAAAGTATCTGACGATCTGAACTTTTTATCCCGTGTTCAGAGGAATATGACCTGCCCGCTTTATTTACTGCCTGTCATTGTAAAGCTACTATCTTCGCATGTTATCAGAATCTGTAGAACCTCAATTTGCCACCACGTTCAAAAGCATTATTTATCAAAAAAACGTACCACTACCGACAGTAGTGTTCTAAATTGGCACCAGTGTATACCTTCCAGATCAATGAGCCCAATTTGATATGTGTACCACATTTGGCGTTAGTCACATTTAAATATTTCCACATGTAAATTGTCTGTCTGCTTTATCAAAAATGCATAAGCAACCACAATAGTTAGGTGAGACTTATTTCCTTGTATGAGCAGTAGTATCTGGAAATTCCTCCAAGACCTTAATAGGTGTAAGATAATTGCGGTAGATAATCAATGAAATATATGCAGGTTCATACAAAATGTTTGCATGTTATTTCCAGGTCAAAGTATATAAAGGGTGTAACTTTTGGTATTTCCATGTCTAAAGTGAAAGTTAAAAAGTACAACAGCTAACAATGACTATGTCTAAAATATATAACAAATGTAAATTACAATATTTCTGCATCTGAAGTGCTGTATGACTGAACATAACACATGTACTCTAGCCGGCTGTGGTGGCCAAGCGGTTAAAGGCGCTGCAGTCTGGAACCGCGCGACCGCTACGGTCGCAGGTTCGAATCCTGCCTCGGGCATGGATGTATATGATGTTCTTGGGTTAGTTAGGTTTAAGTAGTTCTATGTTCTAGGGGACTGATGACCTTAGAAGTTGAGTCCCATAGTGCTCAGAGCCATTTGAACCATTTGAACACGTACTCTACTAAAATAACATATTAAACCTGCAGCCGAACTTCCATTCTAATTCTAAATGAGACAATGCAAAAGAAAAGAAGACTTACCAGGCGCCATTTCAAGGTGGAGGAGTACATTACAATTTACCAAAGTCTAAATTGTGTAACTATAGAACACATGTGCTCTGGGAAAATAACATAGTAAGCAGACGTTATCATTTCATCCTAGGCCTACATGAAGTTTTGATGATGATGAGGTCTCACTCCGAGGAGAGTAGGGGACGATGCGGGAGACCCGCACCGCCGACCAGGCAAGGTCCTAGCGGAGGTGGTTTGCCATTGCCTACCTCCGACCGCAATGGGGATGAATGACGATGCTGAAGAAGACACAACAACACCCAGTCATCTCGAGGCAGGAAAAATCCTTGACCTCGCCGGAAATTGAACCCGGGACCCCGTTCGCGTGAAGCGAGAACTTTACCGCAAGACCACAAGCTGCGGTCTTCATGAAGTTGTGACCCACAAAATGCCTGAAGGATCCTGTAACAGTACGAAACACTTGTGGGCTAAAATATTATCCTAAACAAGTGAGTAGTGATAGTTGATACAAACAAACAGGCAGCCTGAAATACTATTCCACAACTGTGCGCCACTGCAAGAATGTGTTTAATGTGAAACCTACACTTGATCCCTAAAATCTGAGTGTGAACTCTTAGTTTAATTGCCACAAGCTATTTCCGTTTATTCATTGTATTTAAAATTCTCAAAAGACGTAAAGATATTGGCATCTATCTTAGAGTGTATTACTTGCGCTTCAGAGATCGAACTATGGTCATCTGAAGTCTAGAATTCTTTCAGCGCCAGCCGGGGTGGCCGAGCGGTGCTAGGTGCTACAGTCTGGAACCGCGCAACCGCTATGGTCGCAGGTTCAAATCATGCCTTGGGCATGGATGTGTGTGATGTCCTTAGGTTGGTTAGGTTTAAGCAGTTCTAAGTTCTAGGGGATTGATGACCTCAGAAGTTAAGTCCCATAGTACTCAGAGCCATTTGAAACAATTCTTTCAGCAATTCTAACCCTCTCCAGGCACTATTTTAGAGGGTAAGAAGATATTGCATCATTTTCAGCATTAAAAAGTGTAATCGATGTTACTGACTTACTTATATAGCTGTTGTATTACATTCAATCTTGACCACACTTGTGGTAGCACATAACTGTCCACAGGCACTAAATATTCCAACATTTTAGCACAACGAACTGTACTAAAGGTGTTGTAGTTCGATGAGATGCTTCAAGCATTGCTTCGCTTGTTCTATGTATTTTCGAAGTACACAAGGATAACTTTGGAATGCAAAAATTATGGAATGTAAACACGCAACATTGCAACACAATTCAAAAGCTTGGATACAATGATGTTCAGGCTTCCACACATACAAAGTTTGATATACAAAAAGAACAATTCTGGCAAAATAATGAAGTTGTTTATTAAATTCGTTAAGAAATACAAAACACATTCAGATTGCTTAGCATAATGCATAAGTATAATTACAGATAACTAATCATGAATGAAACTTGGCTCTGGCAGGAACATATATCAATATTATTTCTCAAAATATTCTCAAGTGCAAAATACATGTGGCACTACTGTTGTAGTTTAATTGTTATATAACAAAAGTAAATAAAATTAACTATGCTTGCAGTAATAACGATTTTCGACCATTCAAACATAGTTGGAGTCGTTACATAATGATCTGGTTCCTTCAGTGCTTAATCATTTAGCATTACATTATTTTAACTGAAGCTAGATTTTCTGACAAAGCTCGATAGCCTTATTCTTTAAAGTAACTTTACACAAATGTCTTAACATTAATTAGCTTATGTTCTCAAGCAATATCAACTGTACTGCTAAACAACATTCCACTTCACTCTATACCACAAACGAAACTGCCATTGAAGAGAATAATTTTAAAAGGAGTATCAAAAATAAAATCTCAGATTTAAATGGAGTAGTTCATTTCAATAATTATTCTTAGTGTAATATATTAAAAGGTACTGAAACCATGAAAGGTACACCTTCAATGTGGACCTGGGTTCCAGTATGTGGCTATAATAACCACTATATTCAGTGGTTATTCTAGCCTCATACTGCAACTGTGTGGTATTTTCCTTGTTCTGTAACCATTGACTGAGACAAGCAGTGTGGGAGCAGCAAAAAAGAAACAGAAAACAACACAATAAGGAAATGCACAAGAAGAAAGGAAAAACGGAAAATTTCGATAAAATCATTTTTAAAGATTTCATAAAGAACACTCTGTTACAACGTCGATGGAATGGTAATCACTGCTTTTGCGCCAATCGATGAGTGTTGTAATACCAGGGTAACACAGTATCTGATTCATAAGCCATGGTAATTTTTATAAATTTTATATGGAAATTGTGATTAGTAATTGCGATAGGAATGCAAACGGTAATGAGAACATGGCAAACTTCATGTTTTACGTGAGAAACATGAATCCTCGTTATTAATTTGTTTTTGTGAACCAATATTTTTAATACCACATGTGACAAAATGATAAAACTATTTCTTGATAACTGTACTAAGCCGCTACAGTGGAAAGTCATAAATTGTTGTCAAAGCATTAAGTTATGCCAGAAATAGAGAAAATGTCAACTACAGAATGAGTTGAACATAGTGATCACAATTTACAAGATGATGGCAGCAATTTGCTAACTCGGTGATAATTGACCCATAACCTTCAGCTTAGGAAACAGAACAAGCGGTGGAAGGTGACACTAATTCCACAACAGAGCAGTAATGTGAATCCGTTCGTGGAGATATATCAACGATTAAAACGAATAATGAGATCAAACATACAAATCCATCTCTATGTCGAATCGGTAAAACAAATTTAATTCAACTCTTGACCTGCTGAAACAAGACGAAATTATGTCAAACCAAGATGAATTTAATGCAAACAGAAACGAATTTAAGCCTAAGCTGGATGACATTCAGTCCAATCACAACACATTAGAATATAAACTTAATGCTATACCACGTATAACTGAAAAGTTATCTAATAACATGAGTTTATTGTTGGTAGAAAGGACTATTAGAACTGTTTGCTGGACCGAGACTCGAACTTGGGACTTTTGCCTTTCGTGGGCAAGTTCTCTACCATCTGAGCTACCCAAGTAAGACTGATGGTCCATCCTTACAGCTTCAGTTCAGCTAGTAATTCGTCTCCTACCTTCCAGACTCCATAGAAGCTCTTCTACGAACCACTTCCCTGCGAAAGGCAAAGTCTCAGTCCAGCACACAGTTGTAATCTGCCAGGAAGTTTCATATCAGTGCACACACTGCTGTAGAGTGAAAATCTAATTCAGAATGGACTAGTTTGAAAGGTACTGCAAAGCAGTTACCAGAACAGGTTATTTTCCTGTCCCCTCTAAATTAAAAGAACATTTCGAAATTCAGAGCAAACAACTTCCAGACGATTTTTCGAAGTGGACATAGGAAAAGAAAAAAAGAAAAAACAAGCAAATCGGTGAAAAGGTGGGCTCTGAATTGAAGATATTGGTTCAGCAAGCAGCTGCTGAAGCTTTATCAGAGGGAGGGCCTTCACTACAAATAATTTAAGCCGAATTAAATTAAATAAAAGATACACTTAGTGAGATGATAATCAAATTACATGATAAGTGATTACACAAATTAACGACATGGGAAAAGAATTGTCCTCTGTACAACTGGTAGTTCATGAATCATCATCCCTTTGTTCTAGAGTAGGTGACATTTACAGTGTTAATAATCGTTATGAATGATAAAAGAATAGCGAGTATAATTGTAGCAGCTGGTCATCTATGGCATATTTGACAGCTACCACTCCAACCTTATCATCAATCTTCCCAGACTGTACAGACACAGTCAGTTTCAGATGCTTATCTCTGACAAAAAGTAAAGCAACCCAATAGTCTTCACAGAATCATTTAAGAATGTATTACCTCAACTGTGGGGTGATAGACAGAAAATAAAGTTCACGACAGCTTATATTGAGGGAGACGTAGCACTGCTTCCGATAGAAACTGCTGAACATTGTCAAATATATGAGCGGTTTGAGAGAGGTATCTCAGCAAAATATTGCTCGGTATGTGTACATGAAAAGCAGTATTTAATCCCGAGTCATGTAGATTTATGGAGTGTTATTCGATTGTCGGGCGAACCAGTTTTATGTACTAAGAACTCTGACAGCTGAATTATCATTTTATGATAGAGAGAAACTTGAACATGTTCCAGAATCTAATCTGGAACATTTCATGTCAATACTAGATTTGACTGACCTGATACAAGTGGACACAAAGATAGGTAATGGAAATGGCCAGTGACAGCTGAATCAGTGAGGGAACCATTCCAAAGGGAATAATCAAAACATAAGTTGATGTGGTAAATTGATGCTGCAGGCAGAAGAGACTATAACAAATAATGTGTGCATGATAGCCACACTTCTCAAGAATTTGGTTAAATGAGGCACGAGGTTAATAGAGACATTGCTGGGTGTTATCTGGATAATATGTAGAATCTTATAAATACTTTAAATGACACCCATCATAGACAAAAGCTATATTTCAAAACCCTCCTCCTGATACGCATATGGGCAATCAAAACATTTATCAGATGCGATGTAGTGTGAGTGACGCAAATTGGCGCAATTACAATGAATCAGTTAAGGATGGTCGATGAGGAGTATTGGCTTTGACAAACTAAATGAGATCCCATTTAACCCTCCAAAGTCGTATACAGGACAGGGAGAAAGTAGCGGAAATGAATCAATTCATCCGTTGCGGTACAATGTTGGTGTAGACCTTAGAGAGAGTTATATGTATATCCTGATAAACATGAGGAGCGGCGTGAAGAGCTACGACAATCATGAATCAAAGCGGAGGTCTTAAATATCCTCACTGCCGTATTTTAAACACTGGAGCTTCGGGAAATATAATACCCATGGGCTTATTCTCGAGAATTAATACTATCTCCAAAGTACCAATCTCATCTGTCCAGAATGGTAGGACTGTGAAGCCATTGGTACTAAGTCACAGACTGTGAGTTGCATTTTAGTGTTTGAGTCGTTGTGAGATAGGAATAGAAGAATTGATCTCTGAAATAAAAAGCACTACCTGTGTACTAAGGGAATGGCCATTATAATCGACTTAATAAGTACCAAAGGCAAACATGGCAAGTACTGTCAGGAGGTCAAGGTCAGATTTATTGGAACTAAAGTTCTACAAATTAGCAACCAATTACCTCATTCGACAGAAACAAATGAACAGCTCCAGCATAGGTCAATGCAATTAATAGAAGCTCAGGTTAAAGAAAAGGTTTCTGTGTCTCAGTGTTTGAATTTGTCACAGTAAGTAGATTTGGTTTGTTTGGTAACAAGAATCTTAACTGTATTTGCTGAAGAACCTGGAATTGTTAGAGCCAATGAATACCACATAGAAACATATTGTTACACCAATTACTCCAAACGGTGGTCGAACCATGGGCAGTCACGCAATTAGGAAGATACTAATAATAAATTTTAACATAAATGCTATACAGTTATCACATAGAAAACTTTATTAGTTTTTGTATCACATTTATTTATATTTGTCATACTTGGATAAAATTTCCACTGCAGAATTTCCAGAGAAAAAGGTCAGTATGTAAATAATGTGAGTAACAGGTTTATGGTAGTGTTTAGTAAGATGATATATATATATATATATATATATATATATATATATATATATATATATCGTGAGTTCGGTATAGTGATCCAGTTACTTACGATCGAAAGTAAAAATCCATCTGAGGAAATAATGTAAACTGTGGGATATGCTGCTCTAAGCTCAAACTCGACTATATACTAGAAGAGGTGATAGAATATGTTATAAGTGAAATAGCATATTTGTTTTAATAGTAAACTAAATTTATTAGTCAACAACCTGTAGTTATAGAAATGAAGAAGCAACCATGAATTATGCACTTTTCAAGCCTACATCTACATCTACATCCATATTCCGCAAGCCACCTGACGGTGTGTGGCGGAGGGTACCCTGAGTACCTCTATCAGTTCTCCCTTCTATTCCAGCCGTTGAATACACTATAAATGTACATAAGAGTGTCATTAATAGTTCTGAATAGTATTTTCAACTGATGGTTCCCAGTTGTACAAATAGATAGTTCTGTGCCCCATGACGGTACTGTATAGATATGCTTCATCTGCTGTGACACTCATGTTAACAGTTGTGACAAAAGTTTAACTAGACAAGCATCTTCTGTGCTACTGCATGTTCCTTCTTTTTGGCAGTTTTCTTTTTCCCTTGAAGTTTTAATGTGATAGCACATGCAGGAATTAATGGTTTCGAAGAAAGAACTGTGATCCCCTTACTCGTCAATTTACATGCAAATGAAAACGATATACGAAATAGTATGCGTGTCTGTCAAGTACAGGCCAAAGACACGCTGAGACGGTCATAAGTTACTGAAAGTGAGAAAATTTTTTCATTATGTGCATGAAAATATAGTAAATGAACAAGATGTATTGTAAACAGTATATTTTAGAGCACTATGGGGCCAAATAGAACACTCTTTATGGACAAACCAAAATGAAACGCAAGACAAACACTATCATGAACCTTATGCAGAATTGATAGTGCCTGAGTGTAGTAAGGTGAACGTTCAAATTATTACTGCAACCGATACTATGAAGAACTGGTATGGACGGCAAAACTAGTATACGAGCAGTGAAATGTAATTTCCCACACACCTTTTCTTGACCTGTTGTGCGATGTATCTGTACAAGCATTCTAGCGAAAGACTCAAAGTTGAGAAGACCTGGAAGAACTATTAACATAAACATGGAGAGTCGAGTTTTCTGTGAAATGTAGTAACATCTGCAGCCGCTGTGGTTCTCGTACGTCACTGTAACCTGTATCACGTCCGACAGTGGATATGCGACGCTACAGAGAAATATATCACATGTTGAACAAGTGGGGGATACTAATTAAGGCCCGTATTAAGAATAGAGAAAAAAGGCGCAGACTATTTACAGTGTTACTCAGTTTTGTAATGGCATAAAATTGCCGTTAAAACTTACAATATCGGTCTAAGGCCATTCAGTAATATAGAACTTGTAATTCCGGACTCAAAACAATCGTTACAAGGACCATTTTCACCGCAGTGGCCGACTGGTTGAATATCAAACTGAGTTAAGATCAAATTGAAACAAGTAATTCCTTTAGACACTGAGGGCACAAACGCATTTAATTTTAAGCGGAGTGGTAGCACAAGTTTTGAAGTAAATTCGGACCGGGATCGACTGAATGAATCAAACCTGATCAGAAACAAGGAGGAGACTAGTGTATGATGTCCCATCGACAACGAGATCATCGGAGACGAAGCACAACCTCGGATTATGGAAGACTGGGAAGGAAGTCGGCTGTGCCCTTTCAAAGAAGCCACAACAGCGTATGCGTGAAGCGATATATAGTGGTGCGTTGTGCTGCCACCTGCTGGAACATACCGCATATCAGCGACCTCAGTAGTCATTACACATCGTGAGAGAGCAGAATGGGGCGCTCTGCGGAACTCATGGATTTCGAACGTCGTCAGGTGATTGGGTGTCACCTGTGTCATACGTTTGTACGCGTGATTTCCACACGCCTAAACATCCCTAGATCCACTGTTTCCGATGTGATAAATGGAAACGTGAGGGGACACGTACAGCACAAAAGCGTACAGGCCGATCACATCGGTTGACTGACAGAGACCGCCGAAAGTTGAAGAGAGTCGTAATGTGTAATAGGCAGACATCTATCCAGTCCATCACACAGGAATTCCAAACTCCGTCAGGATCCACTGCAAGTACTATGAGACCTAGGCGGGAGGTGAGAAAACTTGAATTTAAAGGTTGAGTGGGTGCTCATAAGCCACATATCACGCCGGTAAATGCCAAACGACGCCTCGCTTGGTGTAAGGAACGTCAACATTGGACGACTGAACAGTGGAAAAACGTTGTGTGGAGTGACGAATCACGGTACACAATGTAGCGATCCAATGGCAGGGTGTGGGTATGGCGAATGCCCGGTGAACGTCATCTGCCAGCGTATGTAGTGCCAACAGTAAAATTCGGAGGCTGTGATATTATGGTGTAGTCGTGTTTTTCATGGAAAGGGCTTGCATCCCAAGTCGTTTTGCGTGGCTCTATCACAGCACAAGCCAACATAAATGTTTTAAGCACCTTCTTGCTCCCCACTGGCCTGCACAGAGTACTGACCTGAATCCTATAGAACACCATTGGGATGTTTTTGAATGCAGACTTCGTACCAGGCCTCCCCGACGGACGTCGATACTACTCCTCAGTGCAGCACTTCGTGAGGAATGGGCTGCCATTCGCCAAGAAACCTTCTAGCATCTTATTGAATGTATGCCGGCGAGAGTGGAAGCTGTCATCAAGGCTGAGGGTGGGCCAACACCATATTGAATTCTAGCATTACCGATGGAGGACGCCAGCCTGGTGTGCGGATGCTTTTCATAACATAATATATAAATTATTTAATGTTAGTTTTATCAATGATGAATTCTGTCTAACTGAACCATCGGCCAACCCTTCCTCTATTCGCCTGGGTTGTTTTTCTCGAGTTGATATAGCAAGCTTGTCTGTGTTATTTCTATTGCTTTACTAAATGACTAAAATTCCATGTCAATTTTTTCTCCTGCAGGGTTACTCAAATGAATGGTTGAGATTTTTATTAAATACAAGTTGGTCAAGGCCTAACAGAGCAGAAACGAGAAGACCTGTATTTAGTCTTTAGCCCTGAAGGGTCCGCGTGTCATATTCAGACGGCTTGTGGCGCCATTAATCTGAACACAGCCTGTCTCGGATGGAAATAGTGTTTGCATCGTAAGGGACGGAAGTCCATATCATAATAAAATCGTGGTGTAGCTTAGGGGTGTCTAGTAACGCCAGGAGTACCTCACGACTTTTTCTCTCAAGCCAAAAGTGACAGGGCGTGCAGAATCATATGAACTGAGCCCTGAGGAACCACATGTCGCCAATATTTTTTCAGTTGTGCTGTGGAAGTTTCGCTGGAAGTTACTTACACACCCTCTTTACAGTCACGCGCACTCGTGATGCGAATCCCATTTTTAGAGGCGCAAGAAAGATATTCGTGGCTGTCGATTTGCCTCTGACGAAAAGGTGTGTGCCTGGGTGCAGTCAAGGGTGCGTAGCAACCGCTAACAATTTTTCACGCAAGCATTTCCAATTTGTCTCACAGTGGGTTAGCGCATTAACAGTTGTGGTTGTTATTTTTGAAATAGTAATCAGTTTTCATACTTTTTTCCAGCTGTATCATTTTCAGTTGCCTGCGCCTAATAATCCGGCCTATTATGCAATCTTTCGTGGGATGCCTGTAATTAAATTCCCATGATCCTATGGGGAGCCAAATGTTTATTAGTATGTGCAACTGGCACAGGCCATTCTGGCATCTACAGAGGTATGTTCATTGCTGAGCCGCAGCATCACACTTTACCTATGGAGAAAGCTGTGAGCCCTATTGAACGGTTGAACGGAAACATAAAGTCGTTTTCATCATAAGGGGGAATGGAAAATACTTAAAGAATTTCAGATGTAGACAGAGAGCACTGAACGTCCGTTGGAAGGGGCCACAGTGTGGCACAACCGATTCAAGGAAGGGCAATTGTTGTGATACACCAACTGGGTCGCCATATCACATCAGCGAAACCATTATCCAGCTATCGTTACTCTCATTATTGTAGACCAGCGGGTTTCGGTGACAGGCACTGTCCTAGATTACAAATTGAGCGTCAGAATTGCAACGGACGTGCAGTGTTCTCTGTAAGCTTATGCTCTCTCGAATTCACGTTTCTCCGAATTGCTGGAGTGAAATACACTACATCTCTTTTCTCTTCGTCTGTAACCCCATTTGCTCTTTTTTCGGCATTACAGTGCGAACTGGATGGTCGACGCTTACACATGCTTGATTTGTCCTCAAGAGGCCGTGTGCCCACGTCTTTCAAGCAGGGAGACTGTTCTTTCAGCGGTCTTAAGGGGCCACACCTGCAGTCACTTTAGCTGTTTTAATGCCACAGCCTCTGATGCATTTCTCTTTAAATGGCGCTAACAGGCAAGGCAATGACGGTTGGCACAGACAAATAAGCATTCAGAAGTGAAATTGTATTCTAGTTCCAGAAACTGACCATATATTTGACACAACTTGGCAGTGGATGTCATGTACTGTGTCTTAAAGCTTAATTTTAAGCAGGAGATTACAGCCTATGTGCCTTAAATTGGCTATAGATGGTGGACGTTATTGTGCCAGTCGTGGCAGACATTATGGCTAGCATTACGTCAGGTACTTTTACGAGGCAATGATGGTCAATTGCCGTTAGGTGACTGCCATTACCAAAATTATACAGATCATATTGGGGCAATTATGTCAGCAGTTGTGTAGTTGTTATTCTTCTTTTTCTCAGCGCTTCAAATCTTAGGCAATGCGTTTTCCGACCTCGCATAGTAGCATTTCTTCTACTAATTCTATATCCTGCAGAAAATTCAAAGCTACATCGCAAATTAAAAGTGCTAACAACGGTACGAATGTGGGACTCCCCCAGTCAGAGGATGAAACTTTCTTTTCTCAGGACAGTAGAAGTCCTGTCTTCCTCCGAAGTAACTGGTGCTCACTTCGAGAATACAATCTCCCCTAAATACTGCAAGTAATGGAGCTGGAATTTGTCAAGTGCCCAGAGAAAAATCTGTACGAGACGAGTCACGAACAGTGTGTGTCGTAACGGAATACATAGACCTCTTGCTGGTATAGTTCACAGCAGAGGAAGAAAGCGAGATGGGAGAAAGCCATCGAGTGATAGATAATTTATCTTGCAACACTACACATTGCCCAGTTATCGGCAATTTCGTCTCATATCAAAAGAGATCTGATTCTCACGTGAACAAAGAAAGACTAGCAAATTATGTCATTATGATCAGAGCAGATCTCACACGTAAGTCCATGTTCGGAATACATAAAGCGTGGACATAAAGCAGTAGAATAACTGTCGAGAATGCCACTATCTAGAAGACGATTAAAGATATGCCAAAGATAAGAGCCATCGAGGCGGTTAATTGAGCCCTGGTTGTGTTCTTCAGCTCCTGTTGCTACTTACAAGTGTAATATCCAGAATTAGTAAATGAACAGTTGCTGTACGAATTTTGTAGCTTTTTTTTGCCTTTAAAATTCCTTTTTGTTGAGTAGGTTTTTAATTACTTTTACTAGCCATTATCGGCTCAGAAGCTATTGCTTCAAATTTTGTAACAGTAATGTTGTAAACACTGCTGTACTCTATGATGGCATTCCTCAAATGTCTCGATAACAGGCTCTTTTTTTAAAAATCTCAATAAATGTACCCAGTCACCAAGTAACAACTAATATATTGTCTTGGTATGTTCTAACTAATCTCTTCAGTTTATTTTTAGTCTACAGCTTTGCTCCTAATCATTCTTTACTCTTTGTGCCGCCCCACTATCACTGTTTTAGTATAAAGGGTTCACTTATTCAAACTCATAATTGCCGCATCCATATCTCTTCGCATCAAATATTGCTACTCTCTTCCGCAGACCATTTTGTGAAAGCTGTACTTCGTCGGTTCCTCTCCTTATGCAGTTGTAGTTAAGAATCTCTTGGGACTTGGAAATTATGGCCAGCAGCCTGTGAATGCTAGACCATAAATCCAGTTATCTTGCTGCCTTGCTCCATTCATTTAGCAGAGTGCCGCTAGTGTTCTGATAGAGTAAAGTGGTTTTATTAATAGTTGCAGAATGACTTGTAGTCTTAATTAAGGACCACACAGACTATAAATTTCACGGTCGTGTAAAACCCCCTCTCCCTACACGGCGTGTTATACATACCTGATCCTAATTGGATTGCTTATTTATTTTTATTGTTGTATTGATAAATCAGATGGCCAACACTAGTACATTACAGCAGTATTCCATGAGATTGATTAGTTTTAATGGACCAGTACATCATAGGGCAGATGGTAAAGAAGTTGATCGTCTGCCCCTCCTTCCCACGGCTCCCATCAAAGAGAACAGAGGAACAGCTGGACCCATTTCGTAAAAACATTCTCTCTCGACCTCAGATAAATAGTTACGAGAAATGTCAACGTTAGCTGGTCGATAGTTAAACGTTACCGCACAGGAAAAACATTTACTCTGAACACTTACAAAGACTCCAACGTCATGAACACCAATTATTTTGTTTTCCCATTGTAATAAACCGAATCTTTTATCCACCTGCATATCAATGGACATGGTGGCATAGCCAGGAACAACCCGCTTGGCTGTGATGTGTCTAGAATTAAGCAAAGTCGTAATAGTTTGATGACGTTAAAGCTTTATTGTCAGTTTTACGATTTGTAGTTTTCAGTCGACAGTTTTAACAGTCACTGAGTATTTTAGTGATTTTTGAGTTAATGTGCATAGCAATGCATTTCGGAACGGTCCATTCTGAATGGTACATTTATCGCTGTTACTAATTAATAATGCACCGATTAATGAAACTTTACCATCGAGAAGAGTCTGTCTGATAGTTCTTTTCAATACAAAGTGTTTTTTTTTTTTAATTTTAGCAAGCGAGCAGAAAGTGCTACAAGGAGAGTGTCCAATTGTTCACTACTTTTTCTCAAACTACGAGACCCCGAAGGAAACACACGATTCATTGAAGACAATAAACATGAATATTGGTGTAAAACAAGTCTTTCAGTTACTATTTAAAGACATCGTCACTTTGAGATCGACATTAATTCAAAATCATACTACTTAGTTCATTTAGAACATCTCAGCAACCATTGGAATATCGGAAAATTACGTATCAGAATTATTTGCTGTCCCATTTCACGAAATATAGGAATCCAGTGTTCATATTACGCATATTAATGTAAAATCAAAGAAAATAAAGTAAAGTGAAGAAATATATTCGCAAATTACGAAACCTGGACATCCTTCTGAACGCGAATGATCGACTTAATGGCTTTGACTAACTGGGACGCCTCCCACACCGATACAGACAAGAATAGCAGTGCCTCTCACTGTACGAGAATCACATGGAAGGTGTGGGAGCATAGTACTATGGAGACTTGGGTCGATACGGGAGACGCGCACGGATAGCCAAAGTGGTTAAGGCAACCGCTTGAATTAAGCGGGACATTCGGGTTCGAGCCCCTGTCGAGCCCAAATTTTCAAATGTCACTAATAATTTGTACACAGAACGTAAATCATGTTCGTAATTTGTAAATGAATTTTTTCAATTAAATAAGGCCATGTTTGTTCCTAGGGATACGCATGCATCTCCAAAGAGGACTATAATGCTATTGAGACTCAATGAAGTAGAAAAATTGCAACCCTGAATAAAGAAATTGTAATTTGCTAGTACTGAAACAAATCTTGATTTCTACAAGATGATAGTTACTAAGTAAACTGCACTGCGTCATGAAGTATGTAACCAAAGGATTAACTTTTCCACTTCTCAAATTTTTCTATTTCCTTATCTTGTATTGCTACCTTTCGTGATTTCAAAGTAAGAGTTTTTTGCCTATATTTGAACCTGGCTTCTACATCTACATCATACTCTGCAAACCAACTAATGGTGTGTAGCGAAGGGTACTTTCGGTAACCCTATCTGATCCCTCTAACGCTGTTCCAATCACAAACAGTGCGTGGGAAGAATGACTGTCGGTAAGCCTCTGCATTAACTCTTAGTTTCTCGAATTTTCTCCTAGTGGTCAATATCCGAGATATATGTGAGCGGGCGTAATATGTTGTCTGACACCTCCTAAAAAGTGTTGTCCCGAAATTTCAGTAGTAAAACTCTTCGTGATGCACCACGCCCCTCTTGTAACGTTTGCCAGTGGAATTTGTTTATCAATGCTCTCTCGCCAGCTAAACGATCCCGTGGCGAAACGCGCCGCTCTTTGTTTGGTCTTCTCTATCTACTCTATCAGTCCTACGTGATATGGATCCCAGATAGATGAACGAAACTCATGAATGGGGCAAACAAGCGCCTTATAAGTCACTTCTTTCGTGGATGAGTTACATTTCCTTAAGATTCTTCAGACAACTCTGAGTCTGGTGTCTGCTTTTCCCATTATCTGTTTTATATGGTCATTCCACTTAAGGTCGCTCTTGATAGATATGCCTTGATAATTTAAGGCCAACGTTGTCTCCAGCTGTTTGTCATCAATATTGCAACTCTACTGGATTTATTTTCCTACGTATGCGCAATATTTTACATTTGTATACGTTCAGGTTCAACTGCCTGAGTCTGCACCATTCATCAATTCTCTACAGGTCGTTCTGCAAATTCGCACTATCTTCTGGCGTTGCTACTTTGGTGTAGACAACTGCATCATCTGCGAATAGCCTTAAAGAGCATCCGACGCTTTCTGCCAGATCATTTATATATATTGTAAACAGCAACGGTCCTATGAGACTTCCCTTTGGTACTCCTGATATTAACTTTACATCTGTTGATTTAGTTCGATTAAGAGCAACGTGTTGAGTTCTGTCTGCAAGAAAGTTTTGATTCCAGTCGCAGGTCTGCTCCGATACTCGGTAAGCTCGTATTTTTCTTTTCATTAAACAGCAATGCGGGACTGTGTCAAATCCCTTACTAAAATAAAAAAAGACGGCATCAACCTTAGCGCCATTGTCCACTGTGCTGTGGATCTCATGGAGGAACAGAGCGAGCTGTGTTTACCAGAGGATCTCTTTTTGCAGATTCCATGTTGATTTTGTAGAGTAGCTGTTCATTTTCCAAGAACGTCATAATTCTTGAGCATGAAACATGTTCCATAATTCTACAAAAGACATAGGTCTATAATTATGTTTTACGGCCTTTCTTAAAAACGGGAATGACCTGCGGTTTTTTTTTTTTCCAGTCGTTGGGTACCTTTCGCTGCTCAACCGATCCACGATAAATCACTGCTGAAAGAGAAAAAGTTTCTTCGCGTAATCTTCATAAAACCTTATTGGTATCTCATCTGTTCCTGAAGCCTTTCCACTATTAAGCGATTGTAGCTGTTTTTCAATTCCGCGATCGGTTACCTCAATATCTTCCATTTCGATGTTCGTTCGACGATTGAAAGAAGGGACAGTGCTACGATCTTCCGCTGTGGAACAGCTACGGAAGACCGAAATCAGTATTTCGGCCTTCTCTCTGTTATTTTCCGTTTCGGTGCCGGCGTGGTCGCTGAGAGGGTGAATAGATGATTTTGACTCTCTTACTGATCTTACATACGACAAAATCTCCTAGGGTTTTTACTCAGTTTCGATGACAAAATCTTACTTTCAAAATCATTGAACGCTCCTCTTATTTCTTTCCTTACGCTCATTTCCGCTTCGTTTACCTTTTGTTTGTCACCTAGGTTTTTACTTCTCTTGAATGTGAGATGAAGTGCTCTTTGTTTATGTAGCGCCATTCTAACACGGCTATTAAACCATGGTGAATCTTTCCCATCCCTGAAAACCGTACTAGAAACATACGCGTCTAGGCCCTATTGAACGACGCCTTTGAAATGTTTCCTCCTATTCTCCACATGTTCGTCCTCGTCGCCGAATAGGTGATGCTGACTGCTGAGATATTCTGAAATTTGTATCCTGTCACCCTTGCTGAGCAAATATATCTTCCTACCTTTCTTAACATTCCTTGTAGGACTCTTCGCCATGCATGCTGCCAATGATACCTTCCTCTACGTTAACCGATTCGACAAGTTGAGATCTGTTTGTTGCCAGGAGATCTAAGACGTAACCCTAACGATTTGGTTGTCTATCTGCTCAAGGTTATTCTCGGACAAGACATCAAGAACAATCTTACACGATTCCCTGTCTCTGGCACAGGTTTTGATGGCATAACACTCCCAATCTATACCTGGCAAGTTGAAGTCACCTCCTATTACAACGGCATGATCAGGAAAATCACTAATGATATTCTGCAAGTTCTGTCTGAAGCGCTCCACCACTACGGATCCTGGCTCAGGAGGTCAATAAAAGCACCCCATCACCTTTTCTGATCTTTCTTTGATACTCAATTTCACCCTGATTAATTCAGATTCGGAATACTTGATGAACTCGCTAGGTTACATCAATTTTTGTACTGCAATAGGATTTCTTTGTCATTGACTTCTGGTTTCAACCAGCTTTCTGTTCTCAATACAATCTGTGCATTATAGCCTTCAATAAGCTATAGTAATTCAGGGACCTTTCGTTGCATTCTCCTGCTGTTTACTATAATCATATTAATCTTTTCTATCTTTGATCTGCGAGCACCAAGATTCTGTGAAGTCGCTGTGGCTTAACAGACAAATCGTCTTTGATCCCACACGTACTCCTCTATCCTATTAGCCGCTTCCTGCTTGTAGTGCACGCCTGACCTATTAAGGGCAACCCTACAATTCTGCACCCGATAGCGGGGGTTGAGAAATTCGCATACGACACCATCGCAGAGCCGTCTGAGCCTCTGGTTTAGACTCTCCACTCTGCTCCAAGCCAGAGGACCGCGATCAACCCTGGGTACGATTTTACAAATAGCTTAGCCTGCACCCGGCTTGCCTTGCTAGTTGCCTTCACCAAATCGGCCAGCCGCCTAAAGGAGCCGAGGATGGCCTCAGAACCCAAGCGGCAGGCGTCATTCATGCCGACATGTGCCACTACATGCAGCCGGTTGCATCCACTGTGCTCGATAGCCGTAGGGAGCGCCTCCTCCACATCACGGATGAGACCTGTCAGCAGACTTACTGAATGCACACTGTAATTCTTTCCCGCCTTGTCTGCTTTCTCCCTAAGGGGCTGCATCACCCGCCTAACATTGGAGCTCCCAATGACTAGCATACCCACCCTCTGTACTTGTCCGGATTGGGCAAGGAAAACGACCGCTGGCCCAACAGGAGAGGCATCCCGTGCTGGCTCAGAGCTATCGTCAGCACTGGGTAGCACCTCGTACCGGTTGCTACGAAATAGGGAGCCACCCGCACGTCCTGCCCCCTCACCCGATTTCCGCCCAATGACACGCGAAACTACCACTGTCTACCACTCACTCTGAGCTGAGGACCGACCGGTCAGATGTCACGTATCAAGTCTGGGTCACTAGGGGTTCAAGTCACTAAAGGTGTCACACGTCTCGTCACCGGCGCTTCGACGTCTCCGTCTTGGAGCATTACCTGGAAGCTTGTCGACGGTAGCCAACGCAGGTACCAGCTGTTTACAGAGAGCAGCCAAGTCTCCTCGTGTCCACTAGCAACAAGCAGAGTCTTCACCCATATCAGAGGGTGTATAAAATAGCGACGGGTTAATTTGCACTAGGGAGCCGCCCTACACAAGGATATTCGCAAGACTTATGCAACAACAAAAACTACGTTTACTTTTCTAACCACTGGTCTACACAGTAAAATACTCACGTACAGTTTATTTCTTTGCAGAAGTACGTGAACAAAAAGCAAGGACTGGATTAATTTACAGTTTATCAGACAAATGCTGCTGTTGCTCTGCTGTGCCTCCTCTTGGCTCGGCGGCTGCCGCTACTCTCTACCAATTGCAGTGCAGAAATGCCTCTATTTCCCCATAAGAATCCTCATTTTACAGGACAGGTGTTTACTATGTCACTTCTTCACTCGAATCACAGATGCCTCTAACTCTAAGAGGACCTTTCAAACAGGCAGTAAAACCGAGTTGCTATCACAGCTAGAAATTAATATGCAACTGGTCTGGGATAATCGTTTTATCTACCATACGTAGTTACATCTTGTCATTCGTTCTCCACATAGTAACATTCGAAATTGCAACATTTTGCTCCTTAATCAAGTAGTGGTGGCACCTGGCGCATCAGACAGTTGCTGACAGCATCCTGTCTTTAAATGCTAAGCAGTCAGCCAGGCCTTCATTTTTGATATGAGACTAATGCTGCTTGGTGTATTTTATACTACACTCCTGGAAATGGAAAAAAGAAGACATTGACACCGGTGTGTCAGACCCACCATACTTGCTCCGGACACTGCGAGAGGGCTGTACAAGCAATGATCACACGCACGGCACAGCGGACACACCAGGAACCGCGGTGTTGGCCGTCGAATGGCGCTAGCTGCGCAGCATTTGTGCACCGCCGCCGTCAGTGTCAGCCAGTTTGCCGTGGCATACGGAGCTCCATCGCAGTCTTTAACACTGGTAGCATGCCGCGACAGCGTGGACGTGAACCGTATGTGCAGTTGACGGACTTTGAGCGAGGGCGTATAGTGGGCATGCGGGAGGCCGGGTGGACGTACCGCCGAATTGCTCAACACGTGGGGCGTCAGGTCTCCACAGAACATCGATGTTGTTGCCAGTGGTCGGCGGAAGGTGCACGTGCCCGTCGACCTGGGACCGGACCGCAACGACGCACGGATGCACGCCAAGACCGTAGGATCCTACGCAGTGCCGTAGGGGACCGCACCGCCACTTCCCAGCAAATTAGGGACACTGTTGCTCCTGGGGTATCGGCGAGGACCATTCGCAACCGTCTCCATGAAGCTGGGCTACGGTCCCGCACACCCTTAGGCCGTCTTCCGCTCACACCCCAACATCGTGCAGCCCGCCTCCAGTGGTGTCGCGACAGGCGTGAATGGAGGGACGAATGGAGACGTGTCGTCTTCAGCGATGAGAGTCGCTTCTGCCTTGGTGCCAATGATGGTCGTATGCGTGTTTGGCGCCGTGCAGGTGAGCGCCACAATCAGGACTGCATACGACCGAGGCACACAGGGCCAACACCCGGCATCATGGTGTGGGGAGCGATGTCCTACACTGGCCGTACACCACTGGTGATCGTCGAGGGGACACTGAATAGTGCACGGTACATCCAAACCGTCATCGAACCCATCGTTCTACCATTCCTAGACCGGCAAGGGAACTTGCTGTTCCAACAGGACAATGCACGTCCGCATGTATCCCGTGCCACCCAACGTGCTCTAGAAGGTGTAAGTCAATTACCCTGGCCAGCAAGATCTCCGGATCTGTCCCCCATTGAGCATGTTTGGGACTGGATGAAGCGTCGTCTCACGCGGTCTGCACGTCCAGCACGAACGCTGGTCCAACTGAGGCGCCAGGTGGAAATGGCATGGCAAGCCGTTCCACAGGACTACATCCAGCATCTCTACGATCGTCTCCGTGGGAGAATAGCAGCCTGCATTGCTGCGAAAGGTGGATATACACTGTACTAGTGCCGACATTGTGCATGCTCTGTTGCCTGTGTCTATGTGCCTGTGGTTCTGTCAGTGTGATCATGTGATGTATCTGACCCCAGGAATGTGTCAGTAAAGTTTCCCCTTCCTGGGACAATGAATTCACGGTGTTCTTATTTCAATTTCCAGGAGTGTATGTTAATAGGTCAACGGTCTGGAGACAACAAGTGGTTGTATCAGCATGACAGTGCATGATTTGATAAGCAAATTCCTGGAGATATTGGTTTGTGCACAATAACATTTCTGAAATCGGCTGACCTAACCACAGTCCAGACTTCAATCCAATAAAACACGTTTGGAATGGGTTAGAACATCGACTTCGCTCCCGACCCCAGTATCACACATCATTACTTTCGCTGTTTTCAACTTTTGAGGAAAAGCGGTTTGTCATTCTCCACAGGCTCTCAGAAACCTCACTGAAAGTTTCCCCAACAGAATTCAAGCCCTCATATAGGCCAAGTGTAGGCGCACCCCTATAAATGTTCATGAATAGCTATCTGAATACTTCTCCCACGTGTAGTAGTACCTCGTGGAATTAATGCCACACCATCAGTGACACCAAGATTTAAAAAAGAAATGCTTCATATGACGCCCAGTAGCGTTATTGAGCGTCACCATGATATTATAGTTTTTTCGAGATTAGTAAATGTTGCCTCTTTAATTTATTAAGTATTGAGTGGCGTAAAAGAACCAACACAGCACCACAATGGGCAATATGCCTTCAAGTTCGTAGTAGATATGCCACTGCTATTGACTGGTGGGTTAAATGTCGAAGCCAAAGTAGAGGAAGGTTCTTATTCAGTACAGTACTCAGAGCGCAAGAGAAATGAAATGCACTACCGAATATTACTATTCGGTTTTCAAAGATCCATATGTTCAGATCTCAGGAGGTTCCTCACTTCGGTTAGCAGACATAAAAGAAGTCAGAGCGAAGATACTTAATATCACGAGAAATCAAATGCAAGTGTTGAAAATAAAATCGAACTCAAATTCGGTGTCAAAAGACGAAGCTACTTCCCTGTATCATTTAGTGAAGCACACGAAAAACGGCAGAAGGACTTTTATTGATGAACCAATCAGGATATCATGGACAAGATTTATCGCTATTTTTGCGAGCTATAATCTCTAAATCAAAGTATTAATGCATCCTTGGAAGAATTCCTTGACATCCTAGCCCCACAGCTGACAGAAGATGACAACGAAAATTTTCTCGAGGTAGTCAATGAAGAGGACATGAATGAGACTCCGTGCGGCTTACCACCACAAAAATCCCCAGGACCGGATGGTCTGCCAGCAGAGTTTTACATCCACCATTGGCCAATAGTGGGTGACAAAATCACGGACATTCTATATGAGGTTATTCAGGGAAACATGATTCCGGCTGAGTTTCAGTAAAATTGTACGTGTGCCAAAAAACAATGGAAACACAGATTAAAATAATTTTCGTCCAGTTTCACTGTTGAATTCTGATTATAAATTAATAGCTAGAATAGTACACAAGAGAATTTCATGCAATACAGATAAAATTATTAGTAAACATGATAATTGCGCGAAAGGCAGAAACATTTTTGAAAATGTAGCAGGTTTCAGGGATATCATTGCAGTAACTTCTGTAACAAACACAAAGGGTGCTTTAGATTTTTTTAGAAGTGGTCTAAGGCGCTGCAGTCATGGACTGTGCGGCTGCTCCCGACGGAGGTTCGAGTCCTTCCTTGGGCATGGGTGAGTGTGTTTGTCCTTAGGATAATTTAGGTTGTGTGTAAACTTAGGGACTGATGACCTTAGTAGTTGAGTCCCATAAGATTTCACACACATTTCAACATTTTTGATGTAGCAAATCATGAATACCTTCTGCGGACGGCTGCTGAGAATTCTTCCGGGTCGTATGGCCGTGGTCCATGGAACTCTTCAATCCCTGACGTTTCGTCCAAGGCTACGTTGGACATCTTCGGAGATGATCCTGATTGTGCTGAGTCTTAGCGAATGACGAGTCGGACGTCGAAGAGCGGCGTAAATACCGTGGAAAGCGGGCGCGGTCAGTTGGCAGGACTCAGCACAACCAGGAGCACATCCGAAGATGTCCAACGTAGCCTTGGACGAAACGTCAGGGATTGAAGAGTTCCATGGACCATGGCCATACAACCCGGAAGAATTCTCGAGAGCTGAAACGTCCGGTCGTGAAAGCCTTCATTGTATGATCTTCTACGGACGTTGAAGGAAATAGTGTCAACGATAGGTGATGCATTTGATAAAGAACGTAGCGACTGGAATAAATCCAAAAATAGCGGTGAAATGTCAACAATCCAGCACGACACACTTAAAACGAGGTTCCTCAAGGATGTCCTTTGTCGATGTCGCCCTACGCCATTTCACTGGAACCTTTCCTCCTACATCTCCGTGCTAGATCAAAAGGCTTAACATTATCAGGAAATAAAACAGTTATAAGAGCCTATGATGACGATATACGGGTCAATATAAGGAATAATGAAGAAATAACCACGCTAGCAACAGTAATTGATACGTAGTGTACAGCATCTGGAGTCAATGCAAACGAAAAAAATGTAAGATGTTAGATCTCAGAGGTTTTGATAATACCACTGTCGAGTGGGTAAAATTAGTGCGACAACATCAAACACTTGGGATCACCCTGAAAGCATTCCCCATGAAAACGACTTTAAATTGGATAGTTGCAGCAGATAAAGTGCGAGGATCCATTATAGAGAATTTAACTTGATATTTGAACCAAGTTCAAAGAACAAAGTAAATCAACTCATGCATCCTTGCTAAATCTTATTATACTGCCCAGTTTTTTCCAGTACCGAGAATGATAGTGAGGAGAATAATGTCCAAATTCACAAACTTTTTGTGGAAAGGTCTAGTGTTCAGAGTAGCTGTTGAAGTAGCCACTTTAGATCCCAAAATGGTGTACTAGGATTAACTGATATAACGGATAAAGTCTCTGCACTTTTTATCAAAAGGCAAGTTAATTTAATAAGAGACTCGCGAGAAAGTATAAGCAGCCAACTTTCTGAGATCATTAAACCTCGTAGCCAGCTTCCTCCGAATGTCGTACAAAATATGAACAGTCTTTTACAGAATGTGAGGGTTTTCTGTGTTGAGTCCAGTTATGTAAGTGCCGATATCAGACAGTCACGACTCTTAACATCAAGAGCCACAATGCGGAACGAAAGAAAAGCGATGGAAGAAACAAAAGAGAACGACAAGCATTGATTGGGCTGAGGATTGGAAAAACATTAGTTACAATGTTCTCACGTCTAATATAACAATGTCATGGTACAAGACGGTTAACAACATAGTTATCACCAATGAAAGACTGTATGCCATCGGTCGCTATGAAACAAATTTATGTCAACAATACCATCTAGTTGACTCAATAATTCATAGATACACTTGCAGTGGTCACATGAATAGTTCGAAGTGGATCCGAGAGCAAATATCTCTGATTAGAAGGACATCCCTTAGAGTATATCGCTGTCATTGATACAAAGGCCTGAAGCACGCTCTTTACTGGTTGCTGGGAAATTTTGTTAATTACGTCATTAACAAACTAGGATCCGACAGCACCATAGAGCTCAAGGCATACATGCTGTGTGAATACCACAAAATTAGAAGATATACGCATCACAAGGAAAAGTTCGGTAAAATGTTGAAAATTATATTTGAACGAATGGGCACTGGTTAATATATAAAAAAAGTCGGTGTTGGCAGTGATGAATTGTAGTTATCTTAAGGATATTACTTAAACATTACTGCAAATTTTTGGTGTGTCCTTTTTCTATTTCAGAAAGTAGTTTTTAATTTATTATAAGCTAATGTACAGAAACAATGTGACAATCAGACTGTATGTCTAATAGTGTCAAAACAGAAAATATTAAAACTGCATTGTTGGGTTATAGTATAAATACGAAAGTTTGACAGTTTTTAGGGAAATGTCCTTATCGATTGGTTGAAACCATAAGATTATGTCTGATATGATGTAATATTCAAAGGCTGGCAAATTGCCCTGTTCATTCTTGCACTGTGATGTGTAAGTTAGCTTTCCATTGGAACATCTATTATATAGGTCTGATCACTTCAGATAACTAACATTCCATTAATGCCAAGAATATGTAGTTGGACGGCTAGTTAACTTTTTAACATCTCTTTCCCGCGATTCCCAAGTGTTTAAGAGATTATATAATATGATTTTTAAATAGTTTTTATGTGTGATGGCCATAAATCTTCTAATATTCTATATAAGTTTTGACGACTTTCATACAATTCTGTGAAATGCTGACTAAGCTGAGAAGGTTATAAATCAGTTTCTTTCCTTAACCTTTTTCCCACGCAGACAATTTCCTTGTGTACATTAATATAGAAAAAATTATTCCAAAAACTGGCTGATAGCCTTCATAAAGTATTATTTATGCTTCTGTAGAGACTGGAGCACACGTATTTCAGAGTGCAGTTCTTTATACATTCATGTTTGAAGAAGTTTGAATGTCTTTAAAAAACTTTTCTTGATGTTGAAATTAATTATTTCTGGTCATTTAGTCAATAACACAATCTTCTGTTGTATTTATATCAGCCTAATTGCAATGATCAAACTGTTTTTGGTTAAATCATTTCACGTATAACGTGTGTATGGTTACTACATGTACTTAGTATGTAAAAAAAAAGGTGTAGCGTCCTTTTTTACTGATCAAAACGTCCTCAGTCCCGGCTTCGAAACCCACCGTCGCTGAAATTTTGATTGTTGATCAGCCCGGGGGGCGGAAGACTTTCGACATAAGGAGTCACCATCATTCTGCTAACGGCCTTGTCGAAGAGGGCGGAAGAGCGGTCAGACGATCAGAGCAATCTCTGGTCCTTGGGGTGGGGAACTGTAAAGCCGCAGGAATGAGCAATTATCAACGGCATGAGGATGCAGAAGGCAATGGAACCCACTGCGTTAAAGACACATACTGTGTATCGACAGGACATATGAACTGAAACGATTCCGGAATAGTCCCCATATGAACTTCTGGGAGAGGACTGCCATGTGGGAGATGAGCATGAGGAAAAGACTGAATAACCGAAGAAGGAATAACGTTCCACGAGTCAGGGCGTGGAATATCAGAAGCTTGTACTAGGTAGGGATGTTAGAAAATCTGTAAAGGGTAGTAATGACGCTCGATCTAAATATAGCGGGGATCAGTAAAGTGAAATGGAAAGCAGGCAAGGATTTGAGATCAGATGAGGATAGGGAAATATCAACAGCGGCACAAAATGGTATAACTGTGTAGGATTCGTTATAAATAGGAAGGTAGGGCTGGGAGTGTGTTTCTGTGAACAGTTTAGTGACGGGGTCGTTCTTATCAGAACCGGCAGCGAATCAACACCGACAACTATAGTTCAGACATACATGCCGACGTTTCATGGTGAAGACGAAGAGACAGAGAAAGTATATGAGAATACTGAGAGGGTATTACTATACGTAAACGGAGGTGAAAATCTACAAGTCGTTGGGGACTTGAATGCATTTGTAGGGGAAGGAGTAGGAAAACGGATTACAGGAAAAAGTGGGCTTGGTACAGGGAACGACAAAGAAGAAAGACTAATAGAGTTCTGTAATAAATTTCAGCTAGTAATAGCGTATACTCTCTTCAAGATTCACAAGAGGAGGCGGTATACTTGGAAAACGCCAGGTGACACACGAAGATTTCAATAAAACTACGTCATGCTCAGCTGGAGATTTGGAAATAAAATACTCGGTTGAAAGGCAAAACCCAGGACTTGATATAGGTTCAGATCACAATGTAGTAGTGAAGAACGGGAGGCTGAAGCTTAAGAGAACAGTCAAGAAGAATCAGTACGCAAGGAAGAGGGACACGGGAGTGCCAAGGACTGAGGAGACACGCTTGGAAGTTCTAAGGCTATAGGTACAGTAATAAGGAATAGCTTAGCAGGCCGAGCGATTCTAGGCGCTTCGGTCTGGAACCGCTCGACCGCTGCGGTCGCAGGTTCGAATCCTGCCTCGGGCATGGATGTTTGTGAAGTCCTTAGGTTAGTTAGGTTTAAGTAGTTCTAAGTTCTAGGGGACTGATGACCTCGGATGTTAAGTCCCATAGTGCTCAGAGCCTTAGCAGGCAGCACAGTTGCAGACGAATGGACATCTCTATAAAGGGCATTCGCAGAAGCTGGAAAGAAATACATAAGTACAAAGAAGAATCCATGGCTAACAGAAGAACTACTGCAGTTGATTGATGAAAGAATTAAGAACAAAAATTTTCAGAAAAGTTCAGGAATACAGAAATACAAGTTGCTGAGGAATGAAATAAATAGGAAATGCAGGGAAGCGACGACTAAATGGCTGCAGGAATTATGTGAAGAAGTCGAAAACGATGTGATTGTCGGAAAGACTTGCTCAGCATATAAGAAAGTCAAAGCTACCCTCGGTGTAATTAAAAGCAGCGATGGATAACATTAAGAGTGCAACGGGAGTTCCACTGTTAAACGCAGAGGAGAGAGTGAAGAGGTGGAAATAGTAACATGAAGGGCTCTATGACAGGGAGGAGTTGTCTGATATGGTAGAAGAGGGAAAGAGAGGCGATTTAGAAGAGATAGGGGATCCAGTATTAGAGTTTAAGGGAGTTTTGGGAAAGATGAGATCAAATAAGGCATGGGGTAAATAAAATTCCATCACAGTTTCTAATATCGTTGGGGAAGTGGCAACAAAACGACACTTTGGTGAGTAGAATGTATGAGCTTGACGACGTGCCTACTGACTTTCGGAAAAAATATCAACCACACAGTTCCAAAAACTTCAAGAGCTGACAAGTGATAGAATTATCGCACAATCAGCTTGACAGCTAATGATTCCTGGTTGCTGAGAAGAATAATATACAGAGGACTGTAAAAGAAAATCGATGATGAGTTAGTTGATGATCAATTTGGCTTTAGGAAAGGTAAAGGCATCAGAGAGGCGATTCTGACGTTACGGCTGACAACAGAAGCAAGGTTAAAGAAAAATCAAAACCTGGAAAAAGACATTCGACGATGTAAAATGGTACAAGATTTTCGAAATTGAATCCAGAACTTACCTCTAAGAGAAATGATTTCTACAACTAAGTTATTCAGGTATGTCCTGTCAGCTATACCCAAAAATTATACTCTCGTAGTTGTTTTGTCCCACGTTCACAATTGTACGGAAGTTCTATTGTATCCCTTGCCAGAAAACTTTCTAGAAAGAATGTCTTCACTCCAGTGAAGAATAGAAAGTGTGGGAGAGGAAGACGCTATGGTCGGTCATAAGTCTCTCCTGAATTATTCAGGCAAGAGCACTACCCATGAAAGGTCACATTACGCGATCGAAAACCGGTCTGGACCACAGTTTTAACACAACAGCGTACATTCCGCTACAGTGTAAAAGGTTCTTTCAAGGAGCGTCTTGGTAATTGCCCACGTTTCTTCGTGTACGCCTACGTTCTGTCTAAGTAGATATGTTATGTTGTGCTTAAAAAGCTTTAATAAAAACGAGGACGTCGAAATTCCTCTACGAATAGGAGAAGTTACAATTTTAAACAAGAAATCCTTGGGCGGAATACATGTTGTAACACAACGATCAGTGAGTGCTATCATCTATATCATATCTGTAATTGATCATCTCCGTTGACGTCAGTTGCGTAAGTATTTGTTTATAAGTTCCGAAATGAATTACCTCCATTCACACTTGAATGTCAGACATCAGACAACTGATAATGTTACACTAAGATAAGATGTTGATGTACTTGTCAGAATAATAATGGGTAATCAAAAAGAACCTTATTAATTTCTTTGGACTTTGAAAACCAAATTTCGACAGAGGTAATAATAAATCATTCAGAGTACTAATTGCGTAAGCTGCATAGGCGACGTCGTAGAGGAGACAACAGTAGCAGTAAGGGCTCCCTATACTTGCGAAGAATGCCCTATGGAAAAAAGTTATATTGATTTATGTACGTTCTCTCCCGAATTTGTCTTTAAGGAGTTCAGAACATTTTGTTTTCGAAAAGGAATTCATCACGCTAAAACGACTGCTTATTATTCCCACGGATCGTTTGTGAAAACGGTTAATAGGAACAATAAATCGGCGCTTATTATCTTCCATGCTAAGACCTATAAGAAGTTGGTCAGTTCTACCCAGTGGCTTCCTTTTGCGTTCAATATCGCTCAGTATAAAGCTAATAAAATCTGACGTAGGGTAAAATGATTCTTTTACTTAACCATATATATCTCCAAAAATGCTACAGCTAAAATAGTAAAATTTGAGATTAATATGGACAATATATTATGGGCAATTTTTGTTTGAAAATGCGCTTCTAAACACATTTTATAATGATTAAAATTTTTAATTACCCATGTTTATATTACATACCTATTCTCGTAAACTAATCAAGGAATGAAACTGGAATTCCACAGTTTACAACTGCATAAGTGGCAAATAAAATGCGGGGAATAGAATTTTGTATAAGGTCATACTTGTTCTGATATTAATTTTTTGATTTTGTGTCACCCAGGACTGCTCCATTTCTCAAATTTTAAAGGATAACTCTTCTCAGAGGAAAGATAACAGAAAAGTTCTGCACAGGGTTATTCAGTAATTCGTAACAACTATGCCACATTTCAGGATGTCAGTGTGTACAGTTCTTAAGGAAACTACACTATAGCTAAAAAAAATTCTGTTTAGAGCAGTTCGGATTTAATGATTTGATTTCAGTTTTTGGAGATATTTCTATACCTCTTGTGATTAATGCTGTCCATTTCCGTAATCTTTATTCTCTTCCTCGTCTTTAAGGAGTAATCCCTTCCCTTGCCTCCTTTGCCTAGCCAACTTTTGCGTTTTTTCTTCTCCTACCGAGTTTTGTCCAGTCACACTTCATCGATGCTTCTGAGTGTCCTCAGTGTGAAGGCACCTCGATGGAAGCCTAGTTTCTGCAGGCACTTCATGCTACCTTCATTTCCACCGTTGAACACTAGACAGGCATCACATACAGATATATTCACAACAGTTGGGGACACAAATACTGCTTTTGGACAATGCATCCATATAGTGTAAGTGTAGCTATCTGTATTCAGTGTTTTCCCATGTACACATTATTTTCAGCGGTGCAGCATTGCCTAAGCACCGGAAAATTGGTTTTATAACACTTAAAACAACAAGTGGCCAACCACGTTTGCAGGTGTATGTTTTTCCACAGGCTCCTGCCTGAACGTATTTGGACCACGATATAACACAAAACGAATGTTGAGGATTATCATCTGTAGAAAGTTTGTGAAAAAACATTGCCCACACGGCTTGCTCCATTGTTTTCAGACTATGTAAATTATAACAGGTAACTTTTCCGTAATACATTTGTTAAGTGTGAATTTCCTTGTCTGTCAGTCTGTTAACACTTCCCAGTGCCTCTCCATCTTCTAATTTCTTTACCTTCCACTTCTTCCTTCAATCTGAAAAGTGTACTTCCCATTCGCTTTTGAACATGTTCCACACAATCCAGTTTTTCAATTTTAGTTGTGATCCATAAGGATTGCTCCCTAAGAAAGACTCAAAAGCACTGGAATCTCCATCGCCTAGGTACTTCACACATCTAAGACCATATTGTTCAACTGATGTTTGAAATATTAGTTTCATCCCAGCTGCTTCCATCCCAGACCCCTGGTCATTCTTGCTGCACTTTGTGTTCCTGTTGCCACCTTTCTCCTTCACGGCCATCATTGTTCTTTCTTGTGTCACATTAAGAGTAATGTTTGCTCATTACTTTGAAGTCTAAGATTTTTCCTGCATTCACAGTAATGACAGATAATATACCATGAAGAGATGTATAGCCATTCTTCATCCAAGATTCATCACAAGGGAGACACATCTGCCTTCACTACACGGTGTCCTTCTTCAGTTTCATTGTTAATATTTGCATCTTCCTCAACAGCTGCTTTTATGTCCTCCTTGCACTCAACTTCAAGGGCGCTGAGAAGTGTTCTGTTGTAATCAGTGAATCTAGTCAGTGGTGCAGGCATGTTCACCAAGCCACAAAACAAATTTGTGGCCTCTCTGCCTACACCTAAGCATCCCATGACGTAACACAGCCTTGTATTCGCCTCATACATCTTCCCATGGAGAGCAAAAATCTTTAACTGAACATCATATTTACAAACATTACGCGAAATAATGTGTATTACTTACAGTGCCAGTTCTGCCACTGTCATAATAGAGTCTAAGGACCTTTGATCCACAATTACCACACACACATGAAACATTAAGCACATGGGCAAGAATTTCTAAGTTAATTAATCTTAATGTACTGGAAAACCGGTCATGGCACGGTAAACAGCATCCTCAATTACTTCACTAATTTAATTCTTTGATGAACTCAGTAACTTTGTTGAGATTTCTTCTTCACACTTAGGAGCAGCATCTCTAACACTTTTATTTAAATTTCCTGTTCTTTCTACGCTTTAAGTTCGACGTTTCCTCTCTTTTATGATATGCGTCCACTGTTACGACCCATTTAGAGCAAAACAGGTTGATACATACAAACCTGAAATAACTTGTAGCACGTGGTTAAAAAAACGCTCGTATAGAAAGGAACAATCAAAGGTCGCGCGGTTCCAGACTGAAGCGCCTAGAACCGCTCGGCCACACCGAACGGCACGACAATGAGTGAACGAAAAACTAGCGCACAATAAATTTCTAGCGTCAAGAAGGTGTGGATCACAGGGTAGAGAGAGGGGGCGTGGCAGGCTCAGATGCACAAACAAACTTTCTTAAAACATATTTCTAGGCAGAATTTGACTATGAAACACTGCAATGTTATTCTTAAGGAATGATGCTAATAAATTTTGCAATAATAATTCGACTTTTTTCGAAATTTTGCCATACATCTGCCCTTAAAGCTACCCCAGATTCTTTGATGTTGTCTTAGCTTATTAACTCGCCCTTGGCGAATTTGTGGTCTCTTGAAATTTAGCCCAACAAGAGCGAATCGCGAGTTATAAAAAGTAACTTGAGTAAGGGTTGGAAGAACATCGACTTAGCCCATCGCAGGCAGCGTCTTAGATATAAACGCGGAAGGCACCCCTGTAAGATTAAAATTGGTGATAATGTGTTTATATGTTAATTCGCCATGACCTAGGACGACAGCCAGAACCTACTGGTAATCTGTGTCCCCGACTAGTAGGCCCATGTTGGATTCTTCAGTTACTGAGCCCAGCTAATGTATTAGTACGTAACCTTAAGACTGGAAGGTTATCTGGGGTACATGTTAGCCAGGTCAAGGAAAGTCGAGAGTCTTTGCCCTAAATCGCGGTACGGTACAGCGTAGGAGCTTTGATGGGGGAGATTGAGCCATGTCTGCTTTTCTATCGATATCTTTGACTAACATATTAAGCACAGAGCCCTCTGGTGTGGCGGCTCCGGGGGTAGTAGCCAGTTCGGTGGGCAGTAAGAGCTGAAGAACGAAACTGTAACGAGCTTTCCGCGGGGTCTCTTCGCCGTGGTCTTATCTATTGGTGAGCGACCAATACTGGAGTCATGTTAGCCGGTGGCTTGTGCAATGATTTATCAGGAGGGCGCCAAGCTGTTAGGGCAGTGTTCATTGTCATTTTGGTCTGTCTTCCTTCTGTTTGGTACAGATGCCCGTGTCTCTATGGTATTCGAAGGGCATTGTGAATGCCGCATTTGGTGCACGTTATAGACTGAATCATTGGTTGACATCTCATTATAATTTGTTATATGTTAACCTTAATTATCAGAGGTGCTTGTGAACATTTGGACAGCGTAAAGCGCCGTGTTCTAGAAGAAAGCTTAGTTTGAAGGTTGGTGCTCATTGGTGTAACCATTACTTGTTGTTGTCCGCCTTCCATTAATTCTTCTGATTTTTAAAGTAAATGATCGGTCACGCAATTTTCAATTGGAGGTGCAGTGAAACTTTTATTATTATCAGTTACGACAGATGTTTAAATGATCATGCCAGAATGTGTGTCAGTTTTGCTATTTTATTGGCCTGTTTATAATTAGCTTATGTTGTTCTGATGTCTTTGAAGGTAATGCTAAAGGCTTACACTGTTCAAGAGGTTATATAGAGCTTCTGTTACATTTAAGTGTTTCATACAAATTTTAGTCTGTTCCCAGAAGCGAACCGATATGGAATGATACGTGTAAGGATGAGCTTTCAATGTCATGTCAGTGTTCTTGTAGCTGCTTTAATGGTTTGCCAAATGGGAAAATTTTTCCGATATTACTCATTTATTGCTGAAATTATTGTTTTAAAATATTTGTAACTGGTTTCTTAAACATTTTGTTAACTTATTAAATGGTTCAAATGGCTCTGAGCACTATGGGACTGAACTTCTGAGGTCATCAGTCCCCTAGAACTTATAACTACTTAAACCTAACTAACCTAAGGACATCACACACAGCCATGCCCGATGCAGGATTCGAACCCGCGACCGTAGCGGTCGCGCGGTTCCAGACTGTAGCGCCTAGAACCGCTCGGCCAATTCGGCCGGCTGTTAACTTATTAAAAACTCAATTAAGTTGTCATAATTTTCGGTAAGAGATAAGATTAATTAATCGTACCCTAAGACTTATTTATTTGATGCACATCTGTGTGTTGGAATTATGTCTCATTAAAATTATTTGTGCTGCAGGAAACTGTCGTTAATAATTGCTGGTACGTGTTACCCAGGATCGTGTCCCACTTACTCATGCCTCGTCGGTTCAGTTAGACCGCCGTTTACGTCATCTGGAGAGCATACCCTTGAAAGTTCTCGCCACTGTATG
The DNA here is from genome assembly GCF_023864345.2 of Schistocerca serialis cubense. NCBI lineage: Eukaryota > Metazoa > Arthropoda > Insecta > Orthoptera > Acrididae > Schistocerca > Schistocerca serialis. The sequence goes on from NC_064643.1 coordinate 231,412,353, forward strand.
TCTTCTGCGGTGTTCCTCCAAACGCAAGAGTACAGCTTAACGTTCAATAAGTTTATACGTAGGATAATTCTGAATTTGTGTTCGTTAGCTTCTGGCCTTCACATTAAGGAAATTTTGATGAGACGGGGTCCTAGCATATAATTTCATCTGTTGTAACTTAATTATTCTGTTATTGGAAAATGTGTTAAGTCTTCAGTTGATGTGGTTTTCCTAGCATATACTTTCGTCTGTTGTAACTTAATTAATCCTGTTACTGGAAAATGGGTTAAATCTTCAGTTGATGTGGTTTTCCTCGGTTTAAAATTTTCTTATCAAGATGGTGGTGTTATATCGTTTTTCATTGTATTAAGTATGGTTTTAGGTTTTCTTTTTTAATCAGTGACGTTTAAATCATGTTTTATTCTCACCGCTTGGTAGTTAAGGCCGTTCGGATCTGCTCTGGTACTGTAAATTTACGTTTGCCTTCATTACTACTTTATCTTTATTACATTCTGTGCCTTATGTAGGGTGTCATATTAGATTAAAGTTAACTTTAAATTTTCTGTAAATTGTTTAAAGAAACGAGTGTCCCCTTATTTGGCCTTTTAATTAATTTAAAAAAATAAATATATCCTTTATTGGATGCTAAGCGATTGAAACCGTGTAAAATAAATTTGTGTTCTACGGGTCAGTAAATAGCGCAAAATTCACACTGCCCCTGTACTTCTCAGTTTTAGTTCCTGGCTCAATTAAGAGGCTGTAATTGCCATAACTTCACACAAAATTCTATCTCGAAGAACTTCAAGCAGAACTTCAAGTCTACAGCCAGCGTCGTGTGCAAACGATCGAATTTACAGGTTATGCAGGGAAGACCAATAACAATGCAACTGTTTATTATACACTGTATAGTCACGTTATTGTGACCACATATCAAATGGGATAATAACCACTTTTTGCGGCGAAATACGTGTAGGAAGAAGATGAGTGAGTTTCTGCAAGGTGCCGACAGGGACGTGGCGCCATGCTAACTCCAGTGACGTTGTCAACTGAGCTAGATTTATCGCTTGAAGATCCATGGCCCGAACAGTCCGATCGAGGTTGTCCCACAGATTCTCAGTTGGGCTCCAATACGGGGAGTTTAGGGGCCAGGGGAATACGAGAACCTCATCGTACTAGCAGATGCCATCGTGCCGAGGCTAAAGAAACGACCTGTTGAGGGGACAAGATTTCCAAAAAGATGAGGTCATTCACGAAATGCCACGAAAACATTCCCCATACCATAAGGCTCCAGCATGGTTTCAGGGAGTTTGCTTTCAGACGTTTCACGCCATATAAGTCAACGGCATCTGCGAGGCGGAGCGTAAAACGTGATTCATTTGAAAAGGCAACCTTTCATCACTCAGTGGACGCCCAATTGCAGTAATGGAATGCAAACTCTAGCCGTCGTTGCTAGTGAACAGCAGTCAGCCTGGGTGCATGAACGAGGCACCTGCTACAGAGCCCTATTCGCAACATTCACTGAACTGTCATTGAGGGGACATTGTTGGCAATCTGTTTCATCCGGGCAGTGACACGTGTATTCGCCCGTACGCATTTGCATAGCCGTCGTTCACCTGCAACTATGGCTCATGATACACAACAGTTTCCCCGGAGTCATTTGAAAAGGCAACCTTTCATCACTCAGTGGACGCCCAATTGCAGTAATGGAATGCAAACTCCAGCCGTCGTTGCTGGTGAACAGCAGTCAGCCTGGGTGCATGAACGAGGCACCTGCTACAGAGCCCTATTCGTAACATTCACTGAACTGTCATTGAGGGGACATTGTTGGTAATCTGTTTCATCTGGGCAGTGACACGTGTATTCGCCCGTACGCATTTGCATAGCCGTCGCTCACCTGCAACTATGGCTCATGATACACAACAGTTTCCCCGGAGTCGGTTCTGGATATCGCCATTTTGCTACGCAAGGTATTCTTTAAAGACGGCCATTAGGAAATGGTTCCCACCTTGGCCCGAATGCCAATGATCATATCCTTTCCGAAGTTACATAAATCACTCCTTCTCCGCGTTACGATAGTGACTGTGCTCTCCTTTCCAAATTCCACGTCACGCTATATATATTGTCCCCTGCTGGTACTGTCACCTGCGAGTGTGTGTGGTTAATGCACTTTGACGTCCAATATAGGCGGTCGTCACATTAATGTCATTGGACCATATAAGAACATAATCGGATGCAAGTCTACTTTGAATGTGGAAAAGAAAGAGCGTTTTATTTTCGCCGAACTTTAAAATCTTTTCTCTTTGTCGTGCTGCCATGTTAAAATTGGGCCCGAATGCCAATGATCATATCATTTCCGAAGTTACATAAATCGTTCCTTCTCCGCGTTACGACAATGACTCTGCTCTCTTTTCCAAATTCCACGTCATGCTTTATACAGGGTGTTACAAAAAGGTACGGCCAAACTCTCAGGAAACGTTCCTCACAAACAAAGAAAGAAAATATGTTATGTGGACATGTGCCCGGAAACGCTTACTTTCCACGTTAGCGCTCATTTTATTACTTCTCTTCAAATCACATTAATCGTGGAATGGAAACACACAGCAACAGAACGTACCAGCGTGACTCAAACACTTTGTTACAGGAAATGTTCAAAATGTCCTCCATTAGCGAGGATACATGCATCTACCCTCCGTCTCATGGCATCCCTGATGCGCTGATGCAGCCCTGGAGAATGGCGTCCACAATACGAGCACGAAGAGTCTCTACATTTGGTACCGGGGTTGCGTAGACAAGAGCTTTCAAATGCCCCCATAAATGAAAGTCGAGAGGGTTGAGGTCAGGAGAGCGTGGAGGCCATGGAATTGGTCCGCCTCTACCAATCCGTCGGTCACCGAATCTGTTGTTGACAAGCGCACGAACACTTCGACTGAAAAGTGCAGGAGCTCCATCGTGCGTGAACCACATGTTGTGTCGTACTTGTAAAGGCACATGTTCTAGCAGCACAGGTACAGTATCCCGTATGAAATCATGATAACGTGCTCCATTGAGCGTAGGTGGACGAAACTATAATCAGCTCTACCATGGAAATTAAGCGTTTCCGGACACATGTCCACATAACATATTTTCTTTATTTATGTGTGAGGAATGTTTCCTGAAAGTTTGGCCGTACCTTTTTGTAACACCCTGTACACTGTACCCTGATGGTACTGTCACCTGCGAGTGTGTGTTGTTAATGCACTTTGACGTCCGATATAGGCGGTCGTCACATTAATGTCACTGGACCATATAAGAACATAATCGGATGCAAGTCTACTTTGAATTTGGAAAAGAAAGAGCGTTTTAATTTCGCAGAACTTTAAACTATTTTCTCTTTCTCTTGCTGCCATGTTAAAATTAGATACTCGCGTAAAAAAACAGCGGCGTTTGCAGAAATTCTTCTCACAAACAAGCTCACTGTTGTGGCAGAATCCTCAACCATTAAACCAAAAAGCTGAGGAAAGTTCATGTTTGGTTTAGAAATAAAGGTGAGATTGCCTCAGATACGTTATTTCGTGTACAAACCCATCCTAATTATTATTTTACCAGCTGTTGGTGAGCCACAAAATAGTCACATAATTTCATTAAAATTGTAACTACTCATCTAGCGCATTGGGTAAGGTAGTTTCAGTGATGACTACACTTAGGTGAGGGGGGAGGACGGGGAGATTAGTTTTTAACGTCTCATTGACACCGAAGTCGTTAGAGACGGAGCAGAGGCTCAGATTGGAGATGGAAGGGGGTAAAAACAGCCGTGCATTTTCAAACGGACTATCTAGGAATTTTTCCGAAGCGGTTTAGAGAAACCACGGAATACCTAAATCAGGATGGCCTCCCGAATGCAAGTCCAATGTGCTAACTATTGCGCCACCTCGCTTGTTTTCACTGGGCAAACGGAAGTCAATTAAATAACGATATGACCTTATACAGACGGTGGTAGCATCTCGTACACAAGAAGTAAAAGGTCCATGGACTTTCGGAGCTGTCATTTTGTCGTTTGTACCTAGTTAATAAATGTGAAGAGGTTTCCGCCGTGATTATTGCCGCCCGACGGGAGTTAACAGACTTTGTACGCGTAATGATAGTTGGAGAAAGGCGTATGAGGCATTCTCTTTCGGAAGTCACTGGCGAATTCAATATTCCAAGATCCACAGTGTCAAGAGTGTGCCGGGAGTATAAAAATTTCAGTCATTACGTGACACCATGGACAATGCAGTGGCCGAATACCTTCATTTAGTGACCGAAGGTAGCGGTGTGTGCGTAGACTTAAAAGACGAATAACACTGAATGAAATAACTGCAGACATCAACGTGGTGCGTATGACGGACGTACAAGTTAGGACAGTGCGGCGGAATTTGGCGTTGAAAGGCAATGGTAACAGACGACCAACGGAAGTGCCTTCGCTAACGGGATAATACCGCCTGTGTTACCTCCCCTGGACTCGCGACTGTATCGGTTGGACCCTAGAGGACTGGAAAACCATGGCCTGGCCAATTGAGTCCACATTTTAACTGGTGAGAGCTGATGTTGCAGTTCGAGTGTGGTGCAGACGGCACGAAATCACAGACGTAGGTCGTGAACAAGGCACTGTACAAGCAGGCCGTGGCTCCATAATGGTGTGCGTTGTGTTTGCATGATATCAATTGATCATTTCCTGGAAATGGTTATGTTTGGTCACTTGGAAAGCATCTGCAGCCACACGCGGACTTGACGTTCTTAAACAACGATGGAATTAGTATGGATGAAATGATTTGGCTACCCACATCGCCAGACATGAATCCCATCGAACATTTTACGACGTTCGTGCGAGACCAGTTCGTGAACAAAATCCTGCGCCATCAGCACTTAGTTACACTTCCGCAACATGGCACCATGCTTCAAAAATATTTCGGACTGGCAGCCGGTCGTCGTAAACTTCATTGCACTTCAAATCCCAGACCATGAGTGTGCTTAAAACCCTTGTGCAGAGACAACATACGGAGTCGGATGCAGAGAAATTGCCTAAGGAACTAGCACATTTAAGGACGGTGTTCAAAGACAGTGGATACTCGACCCGGCAAATTAACAGGGCCTACTCAACTAGAGCCAGGAACCGGGAAGTGGTTAAAGAGGAGAACGCACCAGCCAAGTCCATAGCTTTTCTTCCCTTCGTTGAAAACATCTCCTTTAAACTAGCGAGCATTCTTAATAATTTTCACGTGAAAGTGGTGTTTCGTCCGCCTTCTAAGATTTCGGATTTCCTGGGATCGGTGAAGGATGACTTGTTACTGCGGAAGGCGGGAATTTACAAAATACCGTGTCGGTGTGGTATGGCCTATATAGGACGGACAACGCGGACAGTGGGAGAGCGTTGTACAGAACATCAACGTTGCACGCGCCTACTGAAACCCCGTAAGTCTGCAGTTGCCGAAAATTGTGTTTCTAATGGTCATTCATTGGAGTGCGACAAAACTTAGATTTTGGCCACAGCAACAAGATTTAGGGACTCCATTATCAAAGAGTCCGTTGAAATACGCATTACGGGAAATCTAATGAACCGTGACAGTGGTTACCAATTGAATAACGCATGGAATCTCGTCATCTCCGAAATTTGCTCGAGACGAAGACGCCAGAAGACTTCCATAGCTGCGGCCAGCGACAATACCGACAGCAGCTGAGTCATACAGTTCCACCAGCGAAGGCGCTATCGCTGGGCGGTGTTGTCTTTCTGTCTCCGCGACTGCAACGCATGCGCGGCAGTACTATCAGTGCACTATATAAGACGGAGCGGAGAGCGCCTTCGTTAATCCTCGTTTGGCTCACCTGAAGATGGCTGGCAGTTGTCCAGTCGAAATATCGTGCAATGAAGTTTACGACGACCGACAGCAAGCCCGAAATCTTCTGCGGGGCATTTCCAGCGACCTGATGACTCCCCCAAAAAAAAAGGCTTTAAAATGGCTCTGAGTACTATGGGACTTAACTGCTGAGGTCATCAGTCCCCTAGAACTTAGAACTACTTAAAGCTAACTAACCTAAGGACATCACACACATCCATGCCCGAGGCAGGAGTCGAACATGCGACCGTAGCGGTCGCGCGGCTCCAGACTGTAGCGTCTAGAAGCGCTCGGCCACTCCGTCCGGCGATGACTCCATGTCACATCGAGTTGCTGCACTGCTCTGGACAAAAGGAGACTCCCCATGAGGTACCCCACGACATTTGTCACTTCCATGTGTACAGCTCTGGGTTCTATCATTTGCCACAATTTTTTTTAATGCCTGGGCCTGTTTATAAGATGACAGGGACGTTATGAATATTTCGCAACAGCATACTTAAGGAAAAACTCTTCAAGTTATCGCTGGGAAACATGCAGATACCAGCACTGCATGGTCATCAACTCAGATGCTGTAAGCATTGGGGCAAAGTTGGTTCCACACTACATTTGATATCCAAATTAATTAAATTGTGAGAGTTGATACATTTATGACACTCTCCACTTAACCTATTGTTCTGCTAAGTGGTTTATGGTCCCCTGAGGGTTAATTTATGATCCCTTGTTGATAACCCATCCTTCCGAGAAAGCCACATGGCCCTTCCATACCTCCTTTATGACCCGACATAGACAGTTTCTGTGCACATGTCGAAACACTGACCACAGCAACTTGACATCCCAACACATACTTTATAAGCCTCCCGATCACAGCGAATCCATCACACATCCTCTACTAAGTATAATACTTCGACAGTAACTGAATGCTGATGACATCAAGCTATACTGAGCGAAAATCTGCGATCCATGTAGAAGCTCAAATTGCTTTTCTTGTGAGCAGTACCGGTGTCTCTTAGGAACAGAGACGTAATCGTCTTATAACCGTCCAACTGCTAAAAACACGATCGCCACGACCATATTACTGTCACCTTGCATAAAATACGTTATTGGTTCTACAGGCACACACAATTAATCGCTAACGATATCCATGTTAAAAACTGTAGGTGTTTAATAAATCTAGGTATGGTATTCCTTACAAGTGAAATGGTCTTCCACACAAATACCGCGACATTGAACATAAACGGCGATTGCAGGGTGTGTACTAAACAAACCGAAAGTTAGGATGCACGTCACCAGCGGTGTAAACTCGTAATAAAATCACCCTTCTCCCCAAAATTAGAAAGTGAGTAGCCTAAGGAACATACACACTTTCTAGCAGAAATTCTGTCAGCGATATGAAATCTAGTTTCTCCATTTAACCAGACACCTCTATAGAATACTATGGAGATAGTTTTTAGTGATTACAATCTCTAGTGCATCGTATACATTTCACTCTCATATATTGAAGCGAGTTACTTTATGTGAACCTATCTGTTAAGTACGTCAGTGCGGTTTTAGACTGTGGCTCAGCATCTTGTAACTCTTCATCAGTCTCTGTCCCACACACCCTGCAGCTCATTCCAATGTCATTCGGAACTGAGTGGATGTCCGAGAGCGCTGTATCTACCATTTTCTGCATTCAGCGTGCTTTTCTGCTGTAACATAGCCAAGCAGACTTTGACTACCGCTTCGTATACTGGCATACATTTTTTGCACCACGACTTCGAGGCCTGTGTCTGATGCTAAACCGAAATTAACATGTTTTGATTCGTTGGCTCTCTCAGAACGCTCGACACTGCATAGTGTAAACTATGCAGCTCCCACACAGCATCGTGGAGCGTTTCTGAGCAGCTGTCTATAGGCGATGATCTTCACGTTTGACCTCATCTTCCACAGTGATTGGGTAGCCAGATGTCTCGGTGTTCCGTTTCGAAGAGACCAAGAGCACTGAATCCTCATATTAGAGCCATGTATGCGATCACTAGTTGGTTTTGGCCATTTCAGGGAAGTGTTGTTCCCAACAAGACTCTCTCCATCCTAAAAAGGTGGTGTCAGTCAATCATTGTGTGGAAATCAACAGCATACCAGTGGATGAATAATATTGAAAACACACCGTCGATATGGTATGATCTACTATACACAATAGTTGATAGAGCGATGCATTTTAACAATTTTACCAGTTTTTTCGTAATTTCAACACTAACCAACGACACCCCCTCGTTTTTGGCTTGTTATTTTCTTTTTTTCAAATTCAGTGCTTCAATGATTGATGATTGATACTGTTTTCATATCGGTGTCATCTTCAACCATTACTCTTCACGGCCATTTTCGTACGGGAAACAATATACCGCAACCTCCACTGGCATTATCAGCAGGGTCTTCGGAATCACTATCCGCAATAGCAGCACACTAATCACTAGTGTCATCAACAATAGATGTTCTTTTTGCTGACATGATAAGTATATGACTTGTTCAATTAATTTAGGGAAGTTTAATCAACACGTCTGGACGCAATGGCGGAATACATGTAATTGAAGTTAGAGCCCAATTATCTTGCCATCACTCTCACCGGTGCTTGGAGCCCAAGCCGATAACCAAGGCGTTACGTTGAGATGACCACAAAATACTTTCTCCGATGTTGGTGAGCAGTGGCTGGCTCATGCTATGCGCTGGATTAAACCTTCACTGCTATTCTGTCTTTAGTCTCTCGCGGTTATCGCGATTATGCTGTTATCCTCTCCTTCCGCGGGTGGCAGCAGCGGTGGGTATCGATATTCGCACTTTGCACTATATTTGAACTGGTGCTTATCGTTTCCGGCTGAGCGGTGTGCGAGGAGTTGGTCGGTTGGCGTGGAGCAGTGAGGAATTCTCGGCGGGGCGTAGTTTGGCCGGGGCCCGCTGGCGGTCTCTAAGCGGTGTCGCCGTGTGTGGCGCTGTTCCCATTGCTACGAGCTCCGTTGCTCACCGACCGTGGACACAAAAGTTTAGTTTCGATTTAACCTACCAGCAAGTCAAGAGTGTTAACATTGTGTCGTTTGGAGCTCGTTGTCGGATGTTGGGATATTCCCGCGAGCAACAACGTGGTTTTCAAGTTGGAAAATTCTACCCATCCTCCAGTGGATTTTCACTGTATTTGGTTATTTGAATTGAAGTGCACCAGCGGTATCTTCTGCCTTGTAGCCGTTAACGTTCCGGTTACGTGCCCTGGGTGTTGGCGTAAGTTTCAGGCAGTGTAGTTTCCTTATTGTGTTGTTGCTGTCCAGCTCGTTGTGTAGTTTGACAGCTACGTGTATGATTGGTTGTGGGCGCCAATATCTTCTACGTTGTTCCGTTGAAATCCCTGTTCTGCCCTGGTCGGGTGAAGAGGAAGCTATCCTGTTGGTGGGTCCGCTGACTGTCGGTCGGGTTATCGTCGGATCGGGAATGGTTGGCCCGACTGCCTGTCTCACCTAAGCGAGCGTTAGTGTTTGAATTATAGGCCGACCCTCGAACATCTGGGCGCCCTTGTGTGTACTGCCTTTTTTTTTAATTTGTCTTGTTGTTGGTACTTGTATGGCTTCTAGCCGGTTTTGTGTTTTAAATTAGAGTTTTCTTACTCTTAAGGCTTTCACCCTAGTTTAAAGCACTGTTTCACGTAAGCCCTTTGGCATTTAAAAATTTTTTTGAATTTTTAAGTCTTCGGCCTTTAGCTGGTTTGAGATTCAGTTGTTTGTTCTTAAGGTCTTCATCCTAAATTAAAGAACTATTTCACGTAAGGACTTTGGTATTTAAAGAAAAATTGTTTTGGAGTTTTAAGTCTTTGGGCTTCAGCCGATATGAATTTGTTTACTTCAGGCTAGCTAAAGAACTGTTTTAAGATAAGGATGCGTTTTTCTGATTATGCTTGCGTTTTAAGTTATTGGCCTTCATCCGTTTTTAAATTAAAGTGGCTTTCAACTGATAATTAAGTCCCAAAGACTAAAGGTTTTTGTTAAAAAATTTTTGGGCGCTCTTGGAATGTTTATCAAATAATAAAGTTGTATGTTAGAGTGTAACTGAGAGTCCCTTATTTTGGCCCCTTTCCACAATTTATTCTATCTGTCCTGTCCTGGGTGTTAAACAGGGCATTTCAGTTGGACCATTATGGAATAGTCGTTCCTCTCATACGTTAAAAGCAGACGCAAGTGTCATTCTCCTAAGTAAGAGAAACTCTACCATGTGACATCTTACAGAGGCAAGGTAAAGTGAGAGGCTCATTGTCAGTGATGGCGCACTACTGCTTTGCAAATTGTACTGGCCTGGTGCCGTCACTCACAGTTTCAAGGTGCAGTGACCAGCGAGGTGTCATCTCCATCTGGTTCTACACGCTGACATGGACTGCTACTACGCGTATGCGACTCGAGTCACTAGGCTCAAAATGTTAATTGCCGTAGTCCAGATTTGAAAAGGAATGGCAGTTATTTTGTTTACGAAGGTAATGAACGTTCTTTAACCATGTCTTCTGTTCCCATCCTTAGGCAATCCAAAAATTCACACTCAAAATACTCCACGCATGTAATTAATATTCTTTTCAAACATGACTGAATAATAGTTTACGTTCACATCGAGAATTATTTTGTAAACATGGCTACATGCTGACATTTACAACGCTTTCTTGCTTTGAAAAACATATAGAGACGTGAGTTAGTAATTCCACCCCACCACCTTTCACCGATTTCACTAATAGAAATAATTCTGCTACTGAATATAGACAAGAGGATACCTTTCCAGAATTTTTTTTTCATCTTTTACGTTGTTGTCCGTCGGGAATTTAAAATTCCCTTGTAAATGATAAAAAATTTGAACTGCAGCATTGCGCACCTTAAAGGGTGGTAATGGAGGTCATTTTTCCTTTGATGTTGTAATTATATTTCTCACTGTTCTTTTAGAACTCCAGGGCATTGTTTACAACAAACTTCGTGAGGAAATAGTTATGCTGTGAAACAGTAATTAGAATGCCCTGCTTTTAACAAATGTCTACAAGACGATCGTGCCTGACCACTACGTATCAGTCTTTCAGCACGTTTTTCAGCAAATGAAGGCTTTGTTTCTTAAAGATGATTTACCGCAGAACATTATTCGATGTGGTATTATTGAGTGAGAGTAAACTTTCTGATTTGTATCTCCACAAGGTTTGCAATGATTCTAGGCGCCAATACGGCTGAATTAAGTCGTTTTAGGAGTTCCAAACCACGTTTATTCCAATTTAAATTCCCATCAGTTTGGACACCTTAAAGATTCAGTTTTCCTACATATTTGTTATTTTCTCACTTGTGATAGACGTATCATTGGTGTCGTGCCGCTAGATGTGCGAAACAGAATGTTACGCATCTTTCCAAAATTGAGGATGAGACAATTCGCGGAACACCCGTCAATAATACTTTTAAGAACGTTGTTTACCATTTCTTCTGTGTCTGTGTGAAGGCTTGTCTTGATTGCAGTGCTGGTACCATCTGCAAAAAGAACTAACTCTGCCTGTCGTTTAGTAGACTGAAAATCATTAACCTATATGAGAAACAGCAGTGCAGCTAAGATTGAGCCTTGCAGAATACCGTACTTGATTTCTCTCCAGTCAGAAATACGTCACCGGGCCGGACTCAATTGGTTGGATTACAAAGTACAACGGTCTGCAGTCTCGTTAAGTGTGACATCACCCACCAACCCCATAAAACTTCAGATTATCTTGGATAATAATGTGATTCACAGTCAAATGCATTAGAAGGATCGCATAAAATACCAACCGACGCAATTTTATTAGCTAATGATCACACATTCTTGTTAGTGAACATGATCCAGCGAAAAGCAGCGCGATTCGTCATGGGGACATTTAGTCAGCGCGAGAGCGTTACGGAGATGCTGAACAAGCTCCAGTGGCGGACACTTCAAGAAAGGCGTTACGCAATACGGAGAGGTTTATTATCGAAATTACGAGAGAGCACATTCCGGGAAGAGATGGGCAACATATTACTACCGCCCACATATATCTCGCGTAATGATCACAACGAAAAGATCCGAGAAATTAGAGCAAATACGGAGACTTACAAGCAGTCGTTCTTCCCACGCACAATTCGTGAATGGAACAGGGAAGGGGGGATCAGATAGTGGTACAATAAGTACCCTCCGCCACACACCGTAAGGTGGCTCGCGGAGTATAGATGTAGATGTAGATGTAGATGGAATTATCATTGGAGAAGCCTTTCTGAAACCCAAACTGTGATTTGCTGATGGCATTATTGCTGCGAAGGTGAGATACATAGTTGTGATCAGACGCCTTAAGAGGGCACACACAACATGGACTATGTTATGTTTCCAACTTACGTCAACCAAATGGTTCCAAGGCGGACATTCAATACCCAGACGGTGCTTTTAGCAGACGTACACCTGCATTCAGGCAGTATTCGGAGTATCGGCAGTATTCCAAGACTGCATCCAGACCATATTTATAGTCGCCAACGAGATGAGTCCAATTGGCCATTCTACTATTTATATTACTCGACGTTCACTGGATTCAGGACTAGAATAGTCTTCATAGGTTTATCTGCGCAACGTCACATTTAACAAACATTGGCACGCATAGTCATCGTACTTTAGTTGGGTGTTAATTAATATCTTTCTATGTTTATAAAATGTAGCTGCTTGATGCTGCCCTAACTTCAGCTGTTGTTTCTATAAAGCTATTTTTTCTGTAGTGCGGCTTTTCAAGCAATCCGCCTTACAACGAGCAACTACTTTAGGCGCAAAAGGATCCTCGCACTGCCACATTCATGTTGAAAACCACTAATATTTGTTGAATACACTGTGTCTGTTGACTACTATGCAGTGCATAAATCTGCTTAGAATGGGGCATTTCAAATATACTTACTAGAAGAATGTGTCCACATTCATTGACGGACTAGGAAATTAACTAAATATCGAAAATGGCCATTTGGTATACCGAAAAATTTATTGCACAATAAATACATGGAGAAAGTAATGTTTTTCTTTGGCTTCATCAAGGTCGTGGAGCTCCCCGCACAATCAACCAATGTCCTATGTGAGATACGATACCTGTAATTATGACCTCGAAATCGCAGAGTAGCGCCAGCATACAGTAGGACACTGGTAATATCTGATCAATGGCGAATGTGAGTTAGCTGTAATTTATGTTAGATTAAAACAACAGGCCGGAACTTTATCATCTAGGAATAATTTTTTTAGCCACTAAGCTGTTCAGCATGACACACAAACAATACTCACAGTTTAGATTTTTTCATTTCGTTTGCTCTTCATTTCCAGATGTACAGCAGCTCACCTGTATCTGATGAGGTAAGTTCTCTTTGAAGAAAGCATACTCTTCAAAAGCAGTTTCTGTGATGTTTGAAAAGTAGGAGAGAGGTACTGATTGACTTAGAGCTGCGATAGCGAGTCATCTGTGGCTCCCTGATAGGTCAGTCAAGTGCATAATGGCCTGCAGACAGCAAGAGTCACCGGATCGAAAACTGGTCAGGCTCACAGTTTTAATCTGCCAGGTAATTTCGCAATAGCGTACACTCTACCAAAGAGTTAAACATTGAGAATTGACTTGTTAATCGCCCACCAAATCTGACAACCTACCTGTAAGCAATATGTCATGCCATGAATCAGGTCACTGACCTGTAAACACGAGGAAATAAACCAACAATTTTCACAAAGTTTATATTATTCCAACTAGAAAACGTGGACCGTTAGGAGGTTGAAAGTTATAGGATGATAGGTATGCTTTTTCTCTGCCTCGTGACGAGTGGGTGTTGGATGTTCAAAAAATGGTTCAAATGGCTCTGAGCACTATGGGACTCAACTGCTGAGGCCATAAGTCCCCTAGAACTTAGAACCACTTAAACCTAACTAACCTAAGGACAACACGCACATCCATGCCCGAGGCAGGATTCGAACCTGCGACCGTAGCGGTCGCGCAGTTCCAGACTGTAGCGCCAGAACCACTCGGCCACCAGCGGCCGGCGTTGTGTGATGTCTTAGGTTAGTTAGGTTTAAGTAGTTCTAAGTTCTAGGGGACTGATAACCATAGATGTTAAGTCCCATAGTGCTCAGAGCCATTTTTGATAGGCATGCTTCTTGCTGAAAAATCTGATGTACACTTAATTACATTAGCTCTCATCTTGATTTTGTTGCACTTATTTTTGTGGAGACCAGTAAATTAAATTTTTGTTAGTCAGTTCGTGTTTGATATCTATGCACTGACTCTTACTTAGATGCTTGAAACGTGTAAGTACACATTGACAACGTACCTGTTTATTAGACTAAACTCATCATTTCATACCCAAGATTTTGGTCCTCCAAATAGTACCATCAAAAATCCCAACAAATTTCAGACCACTAGCTGAAATAGACTTTTATGTATAAAGTAAACATGTCAGAACATTTAATTCTTGGGCTGGCAAATTCTCTTCAAAATTAAATTTGATCAATGCCTCGCCTTTGGTTTCTTTAATACCTTCCATTTGTGTAATATTCATAATATTCTTAGTTTAGACGTTCCTCATCTTCTCTCTTCTTTCTCTGGTTACTCCCTCTCCTTCCGGCGTCACAATTTCCTCAATGATTCACATTCCAGCTTTGGCTGGTCTCATAGTAAAGCCATAATATATTCATAGCAACTCTAGAACTTCACAGTAGCTGACTTCCCCACGTTAAAACAAATTACAGATATAATAAGTCTCGAGAATGACAAAATAGCAGCAACTCAAAGTAGAGAAATGTTTATAAACAAAATAGCGTTGAAAACCCAAAGGTATACAAAGGAAACTTAACAGCATCGGAAAGCGTATCTTCTAATAGGGTTGTCAGCTTGAAAAGTAGTTCTATAATGTATGCTTCCGGGAGTCTTGACAACGTAGACATGTGAAAGCAACGGAAACATGAGTGTGGGCGGACAATCAGAGATCTTTAAGTTGATTTTTAAGCAACTTTCTGTTGTCCAGTCAATTTCTTTTCACCACCATTGTGTTCAAAAGCTCTAATTATCGATGTAAGATGAAAAGCAAAACTCAATTTTTTTCAGCGGATTCACAGTCAAGTTAACAGGTGGTATTAATAAAACTTCTGCATTAATAAAACTTCTCTACCAGTGGAGTAGTTCGAGTGTCCATTACAGATCCTTCGGCACTATAAAACTTTTTAACCTTGGAGTGAACTATCAGAAGGCGCTGTCACCTGTATCTTATCTGTAATCGACCTTCTCTGCTGATGTAAATCGTGTAAGTCTTCATTTACTTTTTCAGAAAGGAATGAGCCCAATTTAGAACAGAGTGTCGGATGTGAAACTACTTACATATAAAGTTGCAATAAGATAAGATCTTAATATATATTCACTCGACAGAATGTGATCGGTTGAGTAAGAGAACTTTGTTCATGTTCTTTGACTTCGGGAAATTACATTTCGAGAGAACTGATAATAAATCATTCAGACTGGTACTATATATGTCGGCTAAAGGGAAGGGCATGCTGTACTTGCCACCCGCCATGCTTCGTGCAGCCTCTGCTCTAGTCTTGTGCCTCGTGGCTGTGTGTCTGGCGATACCCAGCGGAAGCAGGCACTGGCGCACCGCTCATGACCGAGTAGTCGGTGGCAGTGATGCCAACATTTCCGACTACCCCTACTCGCTGCAGCTGATGGTTAGCGGTGAATTTTACTGCTGTGCGTCAGTCATCGGCGCAAACTGGGTGCTGACGGCTGGACACTGTCTCGAAGGCGTCACAACCGACATACTGAGCTTCCGGGCTGGTACTTCCACGCGAGACACTGGCGGTACAGTCCATAACGCTCTCACTGCTATTTCACATGAGCAGTACAATACCTACACTCTCGACTACGACATTGGAGTTGTGCAGGTGAGTCACTCGTATTTCCTGGCACCATTATTAGACAGCACAGATTTGTTGGTCCATTTACAGTACGCCTCATTGAATTAATGAAGAAGGCAACACTTAACTTCCTTGAAATAAAAGTGTTTAGGTAATGTTGCAAGAGGAAGTTAAGGACGCTCATGAAACCCACTTTTGTTGAATTGTTTGGTGATATCACATGCTTCCTTGGTGTCACTGATGGTCCATTACGAGTGTGATACCAACTGGGAGAGCTACAATTACAAAGGTGTATAGTTTAGAGGTGGACAACGTTATGCAGCTTCGCTACTGCAGCCATAGCACGCGCACAGGATGTCTGTTCCATAGTAATGGATTTTTGTGGGTGGGCGAAAACACGAAGGAGGGCAACGAAAATGGGAACAGAGAGGCGAAGCAGGAGGGGAAAGAAGAAGAAGAATGGAAGGAATGGAGGGCACTAAAGTGGGGTGGAGTGGAAATATTTGAAAGGATAATGTGAGGAGACTTTCCGTGCCACCGATCTCACCCTTTTACAATCACACTTGAATCTTATCTTCGTCGTCCAGTTCACGTCACTCTGATAATGCCAAATAAGCGAATGCCTACGGTAAGGATGCGATTTTGCGGCCTTTAGTTTCTCACTTGGCTTTGCTTTGATCGCCAATGAAAAAATTAAAAACGAAGAAGTGTGGTTTTGAACTGTATGTTTGGAATGTTTTGCATTGTATCATACAAAACAAATGATGAAGCTAAGTAGCAGTTAGAATTTTAAAAAAATGGAGTGATGTCTGCTGTGGAGGTAGGGAAAGAGGGGCAGAAGGCTAGAAGTCAAAATTTGCTACCTACCTCGGTCACTCTTGTTGCGTCATAGAGGACATAACACACTCGAAGGCATCTTCACGTAGGGGTCTACAACCTAACGTTACAGTACACATCTGTTGTCTGCTGGTGGAATCCAGAACGGAGAGTTCCAAAATATCGTCCAGGTCACCCCTTGCAGTTTGGACAACAGAACTATGATATCATCCCTGGGACAATGTTTGTTCACTGTCCTAATGGTTTCTCCTAGCCCTGTACCATCATCACAGTGTTCTCCCAACGGGAATGTGTAGAGATTGATAAGATGCTCTCGGGTCTGATACTAACTGCTGCATGCATCCCTTGTCTATAAACAACAAATGAGACATAAAATAATCCGTGGTGTCGTTCGACACTACAGTGATTGTCTGTGTAACTGGATAAGATGTTGGATGAGATACGGAACTTAGGCCAGTAACTACCTGCTCATCAACCTATAATCATTTAATAAAGATGATTTACATTTCACAAACTGAAAAGTACAAATTATTATTACTTCAGTATGATTATTAGTTATTTTTTGTTTATGCATTATTTAAGTAGAACTGTAGGAATATCGTCCATCGTCAGACGATAGCAGTCACAGATACACAGAGACCCGTTTCAGACTTCTCAAAATCTATGATAACGCTATAGACAATGAAAGGACAGTACCACTAACTGTAAACTGGCAGCTAGCAAGTGCTCTCTCACCAATCCGAGTCCACGTAGTTTCACTATCTTACGCTCCGTACCCTTGCCTCCTCCAGCTGAGCTAGCTATCCGTCTGTAATGTTCTCTCCATGAACGAGGTGTTTACCTCTAACCCTTGGTCGTTATTACTTGGAACATTAGCAACCAAGTATGTACCACCTGCTCTCTCCAATAGACCTTTGTCTACGTCATCCGATATTTGCCAACAAATATTCATACAGCCATATTTCTACTGTAGAGAGAAATGCTCAACTTATCTCCAGTTTAATTTCATGAAAGTTATGAAGGTACATTCCATTCTTGTCACATACCTTAACACGAGACTCGTCAAAAACAGAAATGTTGACAGTATTGTCCTTTTTACTGTTTTATCTTTCAGTGTCCTTCTAATCACTTTTCCGTGTTAATATACACGACTGTATCGTTTAGTTCATTGTTAATGTTGAGTGACTTTCTTTCAACTCATTTGCTATACATTGCGCTGGGCAGCCTGCAGCTAATATCACAAAATATTCTCAGCCTGGTATATGCAAACGATGTTTATGCGTAAATGTCAGTAGAGAACTGGAACTATACACAATGACATTTTTACTCTTCGGTGGATTGTGCGCTGATATGAAACTTCGTGGCAAATTAAAACTGTGTGCCGGACCGAGACGCGAAATCGGGACCTTTGTCTTTCGCAGGCAAGTGCTCTATCACTTGCCCGCGAAAGGCAAAGGTCCCGAGTTCGAGTCTCGGTCCGGCACACAGTTTTAATCTGCCAGAAAGTTTCATAACTAGAACTATGTCGTAAGCAATATTTCGAATTTTGTCCTGTATTCACAGCCTAACATAAACAGTTAGCCGTAGTTCTCGTTATCGACACGACAAGCGTAGAGGGCCACCACTGATGGCTAGGCAAAATCTGACTCTCGTCACTTAACATAGCTATGTAACAATGTGTGCTTCTGCAGTTTCGTGAGTATAATACAGATTTGTTCCATTAATAGACAGTTAGAAAAGAGGTACAGAAGTAACGTGTTTGCTCAAGAAGTTAATATCATTTTGTCGAACCTCTGTAGCTAGCTGTTTCCAAAGAACACTTTGTATAGTTAGCGTTTTCTGATGGCTAACGTGACCGATATTGACCTTCTTATTTCCTTCTCGTTTCCAAGATCTCTGGGTCATTTCCGTTGGGAGACAACGTCCAGACAATCGGCCTGCCTGCTGCAGACTACGACCCACCTGGGGGTCTCGCTGCCACACTGACCGGCTGGGGCGTGCTTATAACCAACGGTCCTCTACCAGACGTGCTGCAGAAAGTCGACGTCAACGTCATCGACAGGGAGACGTGCCAGAGCATCATCAACTCGATAAGCAGGGTGAGAGACCTGTCCCACGTGTCTGAGCGCATGATCTGCGCCGGAGAGGCGGGGAAGGCTGCATGCGGTGGAGACTCCGGCGGCCCCCTGGTCAGCGGAGGTACGCAGATCGGCATCGTCTCGTGGAAGATGAGCGGCTACTGCGAGAAAGCGGGCTCCGTCTACGCCAGTGTGGGCAGTCTGCGCTCCTGGATCGCAAGCAAGACCAATATCTAATGGTCCGTTACGTTTCACTTATGAGCTCAAATTGGCTGTGGTAAATACATAACCTGAACTTCAAGAACTTTAACTAAATAGTTCACAAGATTCCTATCCAAGCGCCAGGTCATCCGCAGTGATACAAGAGAAAGACTGAGTCCTTCGATGGAAATCATCACCCTCACTCAAACTCTCTATATAATTCCATTATTAAATGGATTAGTAAATATGAAACGTAGCTCTTTTTAATATCGAAGGGTAGACACTCTTACAAGTAGGTGGATTTTAAAATGTTGAGTTTATCATTGACGTCCACTATCCCTAATTATACTCGTAGCTCTATATTTATTAGTTCAAATGATTAACGAGGAGAGGGTGAAGATGTAATGAATGAACTGAAATAAATGTATTTTCCTATATAGATATAAAGTAGATTTTAAAAATAGTATACTGTAACATTTTATAATTTGTCATCAAACTATGCACCTAAGAGATTAGAAAAATTTGCTTTATTTGGTACTTCATTAAATGGGGATGTTACAGTTTTCATAGTGGCAAACTAAAAGCTGCACTTCTAAAATTTTAAAGCAAGTGCCGAATTAGGTACTAACACATGGGACTTATTATTCGATTTTATGTGGTCACGATTTGTATGTAGACGTCATCATAAAACTATTTAATCTTTATAATACAAACCATATCTGTAGTCTTGATTAAAATAATTCATTTTTCATTTGAATTAAGAACAACTGGAAAACTAGACTGAAACTTGTGGGCACAAATTACATTGTCACTTAATGCAAGTGCTATAAATGTGCATTTGACTTTTTTAAAACTTGTATCCTAGTATGTAATTTTGTTTTCACATGGATCCACTAACT
The DNA here is from genome assembly GCF_023864345.2 of Schistocerca serialis cubense. Classification (NCBI taxonomy): domain Eukaryota; kingdom Metazoa; phylum Arthropoda; class Insecta; order Orthoptera; family Acrididae; genus Schistocerca; species Schistocerca serialis. Next base: position 231,432,087 of record NC_064643.1, read on the forward strand.
CGATATAGACGTGAACATTGCCCGTTATGGTCTGTACAATTTCCATTTTGATTTGCAAATGGGCAAGTTTCACCTTCATAGTCATTTTCAGACATCAGTAAAACCCAATCAAAACACATACATATAGTAAAAAAGTAATATATATAAAAACAACAACAAGGCCATATTGACAATTTAATGTACTAACCGAGAAATTCGGCGTTGTTTGTAGCTGAACGTCCACGCCCGTACCACGCAGCGTCTGGACTACTAATTAACGTTTATGAAGTCATATCTCCTGAACTATGTGTCGCACAATGAAATATTTTTGGCTAGATTCAGCGGTATATGGGGATACTGTCTGCGATTTTTTTGTGAATACAGTTTGTAGCAAAGAAGTAATAAATTTAAACGTCGTACATTATGCGGAAGTTTTTGACGCATCTCATTGTTTATAACACCACATCTAAATTCTGTGTCTTACAATGATATAATTGTGCACTTAAATTCAGTGGTAAATATACATTCTGTTCGTAAAGTATGTTGCGAATACAATTAGTAGAAAGACATGTTCAATTATAACGCCATGCCTCATGCGTTACTTCTACTACACGAAAATCGGGAAAGTAGAAAGCGACCAACTTTTTTCTTTCATCATTTTGTAGATGTTCCCAGCGAGAATAAATGGTTCAAATGGCTCTGAGCACTATGGGACTTAACATCTATGGTCATCAGTCCCCTAGAACTTAGAACTACTTAAACCTAACTAACCTAAGGACATAACACAACACCCAGTCATCACGAGGCAGAGAAAATCCCAGACCCCGCCGGGAATCGAACCCGGGAACCCGGGCGTGGGAAGCGAAAACGCTACCGCACGACCCCGAGCTGCGGACGAGAAAAAATGTTTCGTAAAAGTTTGAAATATTGTGTAACGTTCGTTGCAAGTCGCTAATTGCGGTAGTTCACTGATAGTGGATGGTTAAAGTCTGGAAATTAACGCATCGCGGGCTAGACTCCTTTTTCATCCTAAACCCATCCCTTTTATGATTCTTATCCCTGCAGTGAGTGTCAATTGGCAGTGAGGTATATGTGTACCAAGTATGTATGTAAGCAGTTCACTGGTTCAGGAGTAAAAAAAAAAAAAAAAAAAAAAAAACACACACACACACACACACACACACACACACACATACACACACACACACACACACCTCCTTTTCTATAATATGTATGGATGATACGTAAGTACCAGGATACATGTAACTCCCACCTAAGATATTGCAATATATGTAGCGTGCCAAACAATCCATATGCGAATCCATTCAACACTGAAATGGTAGGTACAAAATAGCGACAGAATTTCGTCATAACTTACATACGTATTGAACGAGAGGCCACTGAAAAACAACACAATATCATACACCAACATCAAATTTATTTCCGTTGTACGTCCACAAGCAGGCTGAAATAGAAAACAGCTGCCCCAACGTGTAACAAAAATATTCTCAAAGACTTTAATACGCATCAATTTTTTTTATCGACAATGTATACATTACAGATGGCACGCATTCAATGCATCTTGATGAGTTAACATACCTTCTTCTATAAACAGAGAAACAAAATTTTCGTACTTTGTTTATGGTCAAGAATATTACTCGGAATGTAGTATAATGATTGATCTGGTACGTGCTACAGACAATGGTGGGAGCACAGACATTCATAACTAGACTAGCAATACTGTATACAGTAACTTCGGTGTCACTGAAGCCAACACTCAAAATCGCAATATGGTGACGAGCGCAAAGGACGTGTAAATAGCAGTGTATTTGGTGATAAAGGATTCGTAAGAAATGGAGATAAGCTAATGTAACTATGTTATCTTTAGTGTTTTGGCATAACGGTCAAGACCACAAATTTAAGGGTCCCGAGAAGAAAAAAATCGGAGAGCGTCAAGTGGGCGGAAAGCGCAACATGATGCATGATTGGCTGCAATTTTTCGTAGGTCATACGGACGATACAGGGAAAGATACGTGTCTCAGTGCAAACATAGCTGGAAACAACTTGCTTACTTTTAGTGTAGTGCTGTATGTAGGCCTAAATAATTGCATTACAGTTTGTCTTGTCTGAAATACCGATAGCGTTTAAATTGTAAAAACATATTTATAAGTTTGTAATAAACCTGATTTTAACAGACGTGACTTAATGATGAGTTTCAACAATGTTTCATAAAATTCAGTTTCTCTTTGAATAGTGTGCTCGGTATGAAAAATCTCCTGTAAGTATTACGTCCTATTCATAAGAAGTGTCTTTATTCATACGGGTGATCTTACGAAAACTATAACCTGCTTGAAACTTGTGTAAATGTAACTTGATGTTCTTCTCATAACGCAATGGTACAATATATACGTTAAACTCAAGTAGTACATAAACATTTACTCAACCGTAGAACTTGTTCAGACCACCTCGCAAACCTACGTCACTTCGTTTCAGAAAATCGTCGTAGTACCACACAAAAACTTCCGGACACCGCCATATTACCTTACCAAACGTAAGGCCTCAGTTATAGATGCACCTTTGTCAGTCCAGTAATGAACGTCTGTGGATGACAGTCAGGTTTGAAGTCAGAAATCTTATGTATTCGCTTGTCTAACCTGTACCAGCGCCATGGAGATACAAAAAGAAGGGATATGTCATTACGTCACAAACTTCAAGCAGATGTGCATCATCTCAATTAGCCCAACCCGCAAAATTCACCGCTGTCATACTTCCCCATGGCGTCACTCTGATGTGCCTGACCCCAGCTTGAGCAGTCTTTGGTGCTTTGATTGTGTGGAGACTGTTGTTTCATCGAAAACGACAGCTTGCATTGTTTACGGCTGTAGGAACCAATCTTATCGTGGTCTAAAGTTTAAAGGAGCCATATTTCATTCGTAAGTGGAGCTGCTCAAGCAATATTTTCTGTTGTATACATCAATTATGGTTGCACTTTTATCGTAGTGATTTTATTTCACTCATTCGACATTAGATTTGCCTTAGTTATCTCACACGGGAAACTCATCGCTCCCCCCTCAGATTTAGTGGTAAGATGGCCCAGTGGGTAGCCCGTTAAAAACTGAACACAGATCAAGTATGAAAACAGGAAAAACTATGAATATAAACCAAACTAGAAACGGTCCAAGAAAAAGAATTGCAATAAGGAGCAGTTAATAACAATCATCGGTGTCGTGGGCAAGTGGTTATGGTGTTGGGCCGTGGAGAGGGCGAGCTGTGTTGAAAACTTCCCCCTGCCATTTATTTACCTACTTTTTTCACAACATTATGGTCTGTCCGTCCTGGAATTGAAATGTTTGTTCTCTTTACGCATCCGCGGCAGTTGTCACACTGTACAATGGTTATAGAATATGAGTCATGTGGTAAGAAAACGTTACCGTCGAAAATAAAGGCGATGAATAGTGAGAGTTGGCGAGATACCACATACACGTCTCACAGAAATGAAAACAACAAGTAAACGGGTATGAACTATGTTACAACAGAGAAATTCAAGAATCAAAACTTCCAACACGGGACGCAGCTTCAGAAATATTAAAAATATGTTTTGACAGAGCACAGACAAACTGTGTGATCGTGAAACTGTTGCCGTCATTTGTTGCAGCTAATACGACAAACTGTAATGGTTTCATCATTTCCTTGGGAGTGATCACATTCAAATTCATACGAATACCTATATCGAGCAAGGAGGCATATCTCACTCTCTTACCAGACTTACAAATTAGGTGTGTAGATACAGGGTGTTTCAAAAATGACCGGTATATTTGAAACGGCAATAAAAACTAAACGAGCAGCGATAGAAATACACCGTTTGTTGTAATATGCTTGGGACAACAGTACATTTTCAGGAGGACAAACTTTCGAAATTACAGTAGTTACAATTTTCAACAACAGATGGCGCTGCAAGTGATGTGAAAGATATAGAAGACAACGCAGTCTGTGGGTGCGCCATTCTGTACGTCGTCTTTCTGCTGTAAGCGTGTGCTGTTTACAACGTGCAAGTGTGCTGTGGACAACATGGTTTATTCCTTAGAACAGAGGATTTTTCTGGTGTTGGAATTCCACCGCCTAGAACACAGTGTTGTTGCAACAAGACGAAGTTTTCAATGGAGGTTTAATGTAACCAAAGGACCAAAAAGCGAAACAATAAAGGATCTGTTTGAAAAATTTCAACGGACTGGGAACGTGACGGATGAACGTGCTGGAAAGGTAGGGCGACTGCGTACGGCAACCACAGAGGGCAACGCGCAGCTAGTGCAGCAGGTGATCCAACAGCGGCCTTGGGTTTCCGCTCGCCGTGTTGCAGCTGCGGTCCAAATGACGCCAACGTCCACGTATCGTCTCATGCGCTAGAGTTTACATCTCTATCCATACAAAATTCAAACGCGGCAACCCCTCAGCGCCGCTACCATTGCTGCACGAGAGACGTTCGCTAACGATATAGTGCACAGGATTGATGACGGCGATATGCATGTGGGCGTATTTTTACCTGGACGGCTTCGTCAATAAACGGAACTGGCGCATATGGGGAACCGAAAAGCCCCATGTTGCAGTCCCATCGTCCCTGCATCCTCAAAAAGTACTGGTCTGGGCCGCCATTTCTTCCAAAGGACTCATTGGCCCATTTTTCAGATCCGAAACGATTACTGCATCACGCTATCTGGACATTCTTCGTGAATTTGTGGCGGTACAAACTGCCTTAGACGACACTGCGAACACCTCGTGGTTTATGCAAGATGGTGCCCGGCCACATCGCACGGCCGACATCTTTAATTCCCTGAATGAATATTTCGATGATCGTGTGATTGCTTTGGGCTATCCGAAACATACAGGAGGCGGCGTGGATTGGCCTCCCTATTCGCCAGACATGAACCCCTGTGACTTCTGTCTGTGGGGACACTTGAAAGACCAGGTGTACCGCCAGAATCCAGAAACAATTGAACAGCTGAAGCAGTACATCTCATCTGCATGTGAAGCCATTCCGTCAGACACGTTGTCAAAGGTTTCGGGTAATTTCATTCAGAGACTACGCCATATTATTGCTACGCATGGTGGATATGTGGAAAATATCGTACTACAGAGTTTCCCAGACCGCAGCGCCATCTGTTGTTGAAAATTGTAACTACTGTCATTTCGAAAGTTTGTCTGCCTGAAAATGTACTGTTGTCCCAAGCATATTGCAACAAACGGTGTATTTCTATCGCTGCTCGTTTAGTTTTTATTGCCGTTTCAAATATACCGGTCATTTTTGAAACACCCTGTAAAAGCCGACACGGTAGCTCAGCGTGTTCGGTCAGAGAGCTGGTTGGCCTCTCTAATAAAAAACTGAGTGGAAGGATCAGCAAACTAACTTGACCGGATGTCTTGTGACATCCACAACGACCAAATACAACGACCAACAACAAACAAAATGAAAAAAAAAACTGTCATTATGTCCGCCCCCGGTAGCTCAATGGTCAGCGCCACAGCATGTGGCCCGGGTTCGATTCCCGGGTGGGTCGGAGATTTTCTCCACGCAGGGACTGGGTGTTGTGTTGTCCTAATCATCATCATTTCATCCCCACCGCCGCGCAAGTCGCTGAAGTGACGTCAAATCGAAAGACTTGCACCCGACGAACGGTCTACACGACGGGAGGCCCAAGTCATACGACATTTATTTACTGTCATTATGCCTTACACCTCGCAGTTGCAAACGGACGTTACACCACGCGCACACACACACACACACACACACACACACACACACACACACACAAACTACAAGGGGTTGCTTGGTAGTCCAACACCCTAACCTCTTAACCACGAAGCCATTGTTATTCGCCCTCGCTCTATATTGCACCTCTCCTCCCTAGAAGCTTCACCAGGAACAGTGTTGTACGTAATCACAATACCAGAAGAATATTATGAAGTTTTATACAATTAAGATGGTTGTCTGTACCACAAACTGCGGTATACAATGATGAAACCAAAAGTTTTGATCACTTACCTAGTGATATAAGAAACCTGACAGACAGCAAAAAATTTTTTGTCAGAATTTGTCCTATTTACATTGCTATTTTCCTTTTAAATTCATACGCAACAAATCAGAAATAAGATGATTCTCAGATTGCAGTGTCTTACTATGGGCAGTGTGCAATCACGTTCACTAAAAGTGCGAGGTCTGAAATTCATTCCACAAGTTATAATTTTCGTTTCTGCACTAGTTTTTTCTTCACGTATTCAACAATGGCGGGATTTAAAACGAAAATTCGTACCAATCATGCCCCTTGCCTTGACCAATGACTTTGCAGTAAAATATGAAGTCTCCATCTCAGTGCGCTTCTCTTCATTCCAGTTTTCATGCAGTTCCTTTTTTACTACCACGCAACGATGTGTTGCAGACTAAGGGTCTGTGTTTCACACTACTAGATTTCCTTTGCCTATGCCACTCTGTATTTTACTTCCTTCTCCATCGTTTATTGTGTGTTATTTTGCTTACAAATTAGCAGAATTTAACTAAGTCGTCTACATTTTGAAGTTCCACTTGAGCAGCAGCTACAGATTCCAGTCTTGTGTCTCACTGGACAACAGCTAATGTGACATATAAATATTGTCTCCATTGTTTTTTGTAGTTGGAATACGCATGGTATCTGTTGTTACTGACTCAGCGCCACGCAGCACGGAATTTTAAAGTTCTCTGTCCATTTGGTAAGGAACGGCGATAATCGCGTGCTTCATTTCCAACATACAAGTACCATTGGTTACAAAGTCCTAGTTAAGTAACGATGACAGTAGCGTCAGTAACTGTGTGTTACAACCATTACGGAATATGAAACCCACACACCCTAAGATATATCTTAGGGTAATATCCCATTTTGCGTCCCCCAGTTTCTCCAAAACCCAAACTAATCCGTCCCCAGGTCCTCCTGTACCAGACATTTTATAGATGATTTTACAGCCATAGATCATCAAACTGAGGGTTCAGTAATTTTAAAATTTTCATTAGGCTATCTGCTTACGTGGGCACTAGGATTACTCTATTTTCCTTGATGTAATACTATACTAATTTAAAAGTCACGTGAAATTAATACGATGTTACAGTCGACTGAGGTAAAAAAATTACTACCAAAATTTAAGGCATAATTTTGTATGCACTGAGAAGTCCTTCAGTGATTTTGTTGAACTCACTACATAAGCCAGCGCTTCGTCCTCTGTAGAGGACTATTCCATGATGACAAACTGTCAGCGATGAGGGAGGATGGTAAGGTGTACTTCAAAGACTGTAGGTTAGGCCACTTTCAGATGTGGTAGTATGGAACAAAACAAGAAAAAAAGTTCAATAAAAATGATCTCGGCAATTCATAACCCAAGAGCTAGGAATTCTTGGTCAGTAGAAGAAATATATTTCATAGTAGCTATGATCTACAAGTGCTCAAAGTTCTTCTGGTATCCATTTCAGAGTCCATTTGTACTCTACGACTTCTTCTTATTCTGATTGATCCTATCTTCTCCAAAAACATTGCAACCGAAGAACTTGCTGTAGAAGAGGTGTATTTCACAATGTCGAAGATGAACACGTGCTTATAATTCTTCAGGTATTTATTATGTAGTTTACATGCCATGTTTACTGCCATTTTCTTGGTTCATGCTACCACCTCCGAAAGTTTCTTATCCTACAATCCTAGCAACAACAGTACCGGTACCCGTATTCCACTGTCATAGGTATGAGTACAATCATCGCTTACAGGTTTGACTCTGTCGTTCCTGGACCACAGCCCCTTGCCTGAAGTTAATGCATTTACCCCTCTCTATTACCACTGAGAGTTCGTAATATCATTAAGGAATCAGCCTGTACTTGCAGGACTACAGTAATTTTCTACGTTACAGCAAGCACTACGATTATGTGAAATAGTAACTCTTTATAGTACTGTGTCCCAGGTTGACGTCAATTACTTCCGAAAGGTTAGGACGGATTCCGTATCAAGATAGAAGCTTGTAAAAAAAAAGTTCAATTGTCACACTTTTTAACTACACGCCTTAAAATTAGCTGAAAGTGAACGTATTGTTACATACTGGACCTGGTATTTAAGTAGAACTGTTAATCACGGCAGGTACACGACTGAAGTTGTATAAACGCCCTTCGAAATAGATATTTTCCGTCCGAAGCACCTTGACGCCAGCTGCACTTCAGGACCAAACATCTGCAGTCGCTGCTCGTACGGCCGTCCATCCAGAGTCTATTAAATTATTTAAAGACTCACTCCGCCTACCGACTCTACTTCCCGTTTATTTCTGTCGTATGGAATGACGTAGTCTACAATTACAACGGCAATCCGTACAGTATCAACCGCTTACTAACTAATGCTTTTATTCATCCATATTATTATGTCTCTTGGTTTTCAGAAGGTGAAACTAGAAACCCTTTATTACTAAATTGCTATACACGCAATGTTTTCTTGTTAGACGTTATCGTTTCATTCATACGGTGAGAACCATTCGCCATGTTTTCGTCAGCCGTGTGTAACATTGTGCTGCTACCTGACAAATCTTATCGCTTTCGTTTCTGCTTCACTGTCATAGTCCCCAGTCATCATAGGAAACAGTTCATATGGCGTTGTGTTAGTGTTGAAACGTCCCCTTTTGAACAATTATACAAGACTGTGCTTTGCATTGTGAAAGTTTAAGATTGCTTTGTATTCATTCAAAAAGTCTACTCCCAATATAATTTCCGTCGACAATAATGGAACAATAAGAAAGTTCATAGAGAAGCTGTGGCTTTGACCAAAGAATTCTAAGTTGGTTTGTTGGCGTACATCTACACTTTTTCCAAAGATTGCACCTTGTAATTTAATCTTACGTAACGGAAGTGTGGGACAATCGTTCGATTTGTTGCATTTGCTAAAAGCTGTTTCACTAATTACTGAAATGGGACTGCCAGAGTCAAGTACTGCCGTAAATTTTACGTCATTTACAGTAATGTGAATCACAGGATATGCAATGTTGTTATGTTTTACGTCGTGTTCCTGGAGTAAGATGTCCCTAATGTCTTCCATTTTTACGTAATTACTAGCTACGGCAGCTGCGTCGTCAGTTTCATAAGTACGTTTTGTGGCTGCCAGCAGTGTGAGTCATTGCCTATTGTCTCTGTTGGCGCGCGTCGTTATTGGGATTTGGAGACCTAACATCTACAAATTCACCGTGACGAGAGGGCCCTGCCCTGTTTAAATCCCGTCAGTTCTGATGCAATTCAGGTCTGTCGTTACGATCACATCGTCTGTCGTCATGTCGGTAGTTCCTGTAGTTTCTTTCTTGTCGGTTAAGTGGTGGAGAATTTCTCCCTGAATCGTAACTGCGCACTGGACCGTTGCGTCTAAAGTTATTCTGGCTCCCTTGATAATAATTATTTTGGTTCCCAAATTGTCTGTTTCTTTGATTGTTTCTGTGATAGTCACTACTGCGGAGAGGTGATCTTTCCCTGTAATTATTACTACTCCGCCAACGGTTGTCATACGGGTGGTGTCTGTTTTGGTCACGATATATGTTGTGAGAATAGCCTTGTCGTGTCCAGTTTTTATTTCTTTCATCGCGGAATTGTGACAGATGTGACCTGTAACTGTTGTGCTCCTGTTTCCGCGTTCCCCGATTGTCAGTGTCAATTTCCAGTTCTTGTAACAGTCCCTGAAAAGCCTCAATGTCTTCTTTGCAACGTCCTGCTAAAATAATATGTCGTAAATGTTCAGGTAATTTGATTAAGCAAATGCGGATGAGTTCTGAGGGGCTGTATGGGTTTGACAGGTACTGATTCTTGTGCAACATGTCTTCAAAATATTTCACAAGACTGGAGAATTCAGATTGTTCGAAATGTTTCATCATTATGCTGCCATGTTTTACTCGGTCTTGTGTGGCTTGAGACCAATATGCTGAGAGGAAGGCATGGTAAAATTCTCCTTCACTGTGGCAATCGTGAATGACCGATCGCATTCTTACAGCTGGTTCATTCTCTAAGCAGCCACACATAAATTCTAATCTGAGCTCTAATGACCAGTTTGGAGGAAAACAATGAGAGAATTGATGGAGCCATGCTTGTGGATGAATGTCTTGCCAGAATTCTTAAATGTTTTGAATTTACGTGTAGTAATGAACAGCTTATAGTCAAAATCATCATGTCGGCGAGTCGCATATCGGTCATTGTTACGTCGTGTCGGCGGTTCCATTTCAAAATTCGGTGCACCTTGCCAATTTCTTTCATAACTTCCGAAATGCCCTGTGTTATTATTTTGTGGCTGTTCCGTATTTCTGTGTCCCTCTTCCCGTATTGGGGCGCGAGTATCCTCTGAAATACGTAATTCTTGTATTACCTGTGTCAGCTGATCTTGTACTTCTCGGATTTCTCTTTTGTACTGTGTATTGATTTGATTTTGATTCTGTTTGAATTTTCTAATTTGTTCATACTCTTCTGTGTCAGTGAAGGCTACAGGTCTTGTGTCATTCAGATCATCATCTACCTTTGTAGATAAGTTAGTGACCTTATCCGAAAGTTCGGCTACTTTCTCCGATAGTGAACACATTTCCTCAGCGTGTTTTTCTGAACCAAGTTTCAGAGTGTCCATTTGTGTTGAAATCGTATCTACTGTGTCCTTTAAGTTTTCTTGAGTTTTTGCAAGTTGAGTAACAGAATCGGTAGATGCAACTGAGTCAATTTTAGCCCACAAGGTCTCATGATTTTCATGAACAATGGTTCGCAGTTCTTTTATGGCTGCTTCGTGATTCTGTAATGCATTTTCATGCCGCGAAAAAATAGGTTGAAAATGCTCACAAATTTGTGTTTTTACGTCATTACAGACTTTTTGACATTTCGATTCAATGTTATGTAACTCAGTAGTTAAATCTTCACGTGTTTGTTCAAGTGTGATGTCTAACTTTTGAAGATTTTGTTCCATTGTGTCTAACTTTTTGAGATTTTGTTCCACTGTGTCTAACTTTTTGAGATTTTGTTCCACTGTGTCTAACTTTTTGAGATTTTGTTCCACTGTGTCTAACTTTTGCTGTGTTTGTCTCCGATTTTGTTCCATTGTGTCTAACTTTTGAAGCTTTTGTCCTATTTGTTGCATTAATTGTAATAACAATGCACTGGTGTCTGAAACATGTTCCTCAGTGCTATTCGGCAATGCATTTGAACCGGCAATATTCGCAGTTTGAAAAGCAGAAAATGTGTCTTGACTTATTTGGGAAAAGGGTGAGGACGCAAAACCTGGATCTACAGTATTTACCAGATTGTGTCCTGTCATTTCGGAACCCTGAGGCGAGCTGTTGCCGACCGATCGATCGATAATGCTTCCCTGTTCACTAATTGTTTCACTGCCTACACCATTATTTGACGCCCGCTCCATTTCCCTATGCACAGTTACCAAATTACTACTTTGAATATTTGTTAATTCATTACATGGTGGCGTTAACACACTGCTTTCGTCTTCACCGTTATTTCCCAGTTTTCTTTGGAGCCTAGTATTACGTTTTTCACACGCCATTATTGTCACAATATTTCACACGACAACACAGGAAAACACAATTTGAAGAGCAAAAATAAGAGAACACATTAACATAGCACTGACAATAATATCTAGTTAATTGCAAGCGCAGCTGCGAAATACTTGGTGCAAATCTACATGCATGCCACAACTGTTTTACTGTACAAGAATGAAAAACTACAACTACAAAGGAAATTCTCTCTACAATTACGCGCTAGCAATAAACAATAGCTACACTAATTACACAAACTACAAGAAAAAATCAGAAGATTCCAGTGAGGTATCCTCGGCTAAGGGTCGACATATGAAACGTCCCCTTAGAAAAATTATACATGACTGTGCTTAAACTGACACACAATATTTTTTTAGTGCAACGCAATCTGACTTTCAAAAATCCCTACAAAAGAATGGCCCTGACTAACATTAACCTATACGTTTCACCAATCACTTACCTCACAAAAAATCTTCGTTACTCGAACTACTGCAATACAGCGAGCGCCACTACTGCCAGCTAAATAAAAGATTCAAACTACTGAAGGCACTAACTACTGATAGGCATAGTTAGCAAATGAAAGATTTTAATAGAGAACAAACAATGTATTCACCTTAATAGTCATAATTGACATCTAGTCTTACAAATTTCAAAACTCCGCCATCTCTCTCCCCACATCCACCACTGCTGGCGGCTCACCTCCAACTGCGCAATGCTACGCGCTGTTCACATCCAGCTGCCGCTGCCCAACACTACAATGGCAGACAACAATGCAAACTAGACACAGACTGCACACAGCACAGCCAGTGATTTTTATTCAGAGGTGGCGTTACCAATAAAAAAACCTAAACAGCCTACTTACAGTGTTTGCCTTTCTTTCATTGTACATTGTCATCGAAAAATAAGACAGGAATATTAAGATTGTTCTATTTAAAAGTTGTGCACTATAATTACTTGCGTGTTTCACACAAATCAGTTAATGACTCCAACTGATGGTGCAGCACGAGGTGATTAGCTGTCTTAGCTTTGGTTCATCTTAATACTCATTCATTTACAAAATAGCATAGCTTCTTGAATCTAAGTCTATACAGTCGACGGTCCACTATGTCAATGGCGTCTTCGGATTTCCACGTGGCCCGATCCCCAACGATTGGAGAGCATGGGAGTCTGCTACATAATGACATGTAACTGAAGGCTTGAATGAACGATTTCCCCTAGTGAAAACCAGATGATTTCTATAGTCAAGGCACTGAACAGCTTATTGAACGTTGCGAAGAAGTTGTAGACAACAAGGTAAAATACATTATTGATTCATTTGCATTTCATTTATTGTTTGTTTCTGAGGAAACCTAAACTTTAAAAAGAAACGCCAGAACTCATGAGCCAACGTAATTTCTTGTTCTGTGTCCACAAAACTTTAGGGTTTATTGTAGGTGTTGTTTAAGGTTATAATCATCGCCCAACCTCTCTATAAGTTCTTTCAATTATCTTCTGTATTTTTTAATATTTTCATTTAATTAGTAAACTCCAACATTATTTTGCTTGTTCACATTATTCAATATGTCTCCCGTCTGTCTGCCAATGCTGAGAACACGTCATAAAACGTTAACTCCATTTGCGCAGTCTTTTTCTAGAGACTTTTCACTTCATCACTCCTCTCTTCTTCCCTCCATAGAAATTTCAAATTACACAAATGATTAACGGAATGTTCCACCTGCAATCTCTTCCAGTGGCACCATGAAGAGGCTTTTACCAGGAATTTAATAAATGATTAAAAAGCGAACCGTACGAACTTCCTCTCAGCGATTTAATTCATATTGACGGAGTGTGTAGGGGACGAAACGCAGTTCAACATATAGAAACATAGAAATGCAACACTCTACCATTTTAGAAAACATCGAATTTAAAAATTTTACGTGTGCTTCTATTATATTTATGGTCGCTTGTATTAAACGGGTCTGCAACCTAGTGAGTAAGCGCTTCGTTTCGTTAAGTGCAAGGTGTCGGGATAGAAACTCGCAGTCCGTACTTCATTTTCATTCGCATGTAATTCTAGCAAAGCATGTATTATTTGTGTACAAATTATCAACATTTAATGGCTCATATATTATTTTTATAATCTTTATGCTGTTAAAAGACCATGGCCTCATTTGAATCAAGGGAGGAAAAGAAATCATTCGATGAGTACAAGACGTTACGATAATATCTTGAAAGCCCAACAGGTTCACAGCGTTATTAAATAAGAATTTTCTACGTGAGAGAAAAACAGTTTCTTTTCCTCATCAATTCATGCGGATGGCAAGCGAACTCGGGTTGGTACGGTGAAACTTTGACGATAGAGAGGGTCTGGCAGCGTGCAGTATTAAAGTAGTTCTTCCAAAATGTACTCCGCAAATGCAGCCTTTAGACGTTTATATTTGAGCAAGATGATGATCCTTATGAACCAGTTGCAAAACCATGCGTACATCATCGAACAGAATAGGGACATATATTCTAGAGAAGCTTGCTTAGAAGTTCAGTATATCGTTCACCACTAGTTGTCTGCAACAGTGTTTCGGTAATACGCTTCGATATGCACGGTACACCAGGAAACATAAATGAAGTTGGTTTTGCGAAATACACATTGAAAACACCATGCACAAAAAAAATTCGGCGTTCAGTTGTATGTGCTGTAGGTCGCAATTATTATCGTTCTCCATGTTTCTATGATCAGTATTATTCGTACAGTTCTCCGGAGGTTACGCAATTCACTTGTCACAAATGTAGATAAAACAATACAAATAAAATACGTATACTGATCTGATTGAAAGTTCTAATGTACCTTTCTTTTACTTCCAGTCTTCAACCGAAACCATCTTTTTCTCCTTTTCTCACGATAAAGATTATAGTAAATGAATAAATATATGTTGATCAGGCGAACAATCATAATAATTCTGTTGTAAGAATGATGCGTGAATGAAAAAGAAAGTGCCAGCAGCAACTTTCGGCCCAGCGTCCTCACGCTTATGAAACGAAGAGCTTAATCACAAGATTGAAGACTCCTTCAATACAAGCGACCATACCAACTTTATAAACTCGCCCAGACTGTTGAAACTCGATTTTCTCTGAAACGGCTGAGAGTTTCGTCTTCCTGTTTACTTACGTTAAGGTGCTAGTTGTGTCCTAAACACCCCGTCAATATGAAAAAAATCGGTGAGGGAAAGTTCGTTCGATGTCCATTTTAGTCACTGCCAAAGCTAACTGAGCTGTTGTGCTAGCGGTACTTACGATCTGATGACCCTCAGAAGTTATCTGAACTGGTTCTACCAAAACGTAACGAAGCTGTTGGGTCATTTTCAGACTTTAGCTACAGGGGCCTGGCCACAAATAGCGATTTTGTAGGGAATTCGTCCTTCGGCAGCCACTCCAACCCTAGAACATATCTAACAGCCGTACTGCAACAAAGAAGAAGCGAACAGTACCCAGATTTAATCTGTACTATAGCTGTATACCTTCAGAACTCATGACCACTCTCTACTAGCAACGCAGGCTGAGGAGTGGAACAGACTGGCGGTTACGTAAAAGAAAGTACGATATAGTAATACACAGTTTATTAACAACACTGCTTTCAAATGAAGACAGCAAAGTCTTACTTATCTTTGTCAGTTGTTGAGTAATGAAGTCTGCAGCACTGAGTGTAATATAACACATAAAAAGACCCTCAATGGCTAAGTGCAAATAATCGTAGATAAACCTGCCAGTACATAGCAAATGCAATATATAACAACTGTCTGTTCTCTTCCAAGAGTTCACTAGACGACGTTCTTTGTCTAAGTCAGCCTTGAAGCATGAGCTATATCTAGTGGGCAACAGCTGCTCTTCTATTTTCCGAGTAGGCTTCTGTCCGTTGCCGTCCGGTCATTGGTGCGCAAGTGGCGAATCTCTATGCCACCGGCACCAGATCGCATCTTTGCGCCTGTGGTGTTTTTGACCTGGCTGCTTCTTGTTCGGACGACACAGTATCAATATATCCAACCAACTATTTAACAGTGGCAACATCCATTTGTTCCAATGAGACGAAAGAAGTACGCAAAGACACTGGGCAACTGACAGTGAGCCTGTCAGTCGATAGTGAGCAATAAGCAGCACAGTTTGAAAATACAATCTTCACACAAGCAAACAAAGTCTCTGTGCCATGACACTGATTCCATAGCAAGAACTAACGACTATTAAGGTGGCTTGGGCAACTTGGTAATTCCTATCTTAAATAATGTAAAATTTATTCATAGGAAAAGTACCTTTTATCAGAAACTATGAGGAATAAAAGTCTGTAAGAAAATGGTCTTATAGGTTACACATTTCTAACAACTTTTACAGAAGGATTTCTAAAAAAAATCGATTAGTTTGAAGATAATAATAATTTTTGTACAAAGTACATATTAAAATAAGAAACTGTCTATATTTTTCTATGTTCATAAGGTTCTAGCTTCTTTGACACTCGCGATGCTTAATAAACGTAAATATGGTCCGTAGTAAGCTGTAAAGCGATGTTTATTTAATTGTGCGATTAATAAATTTCAAATATGCGTCATTGCCAAGCATGTTTGTAACATCTGCATTTCATGTTATTTTCAAATCTCTCTTAATTACAAATTAGAATAGGATCTTAAAAGCTGTCACCGTACTCTGGGTACTTTCGTAAAATGACTGGTTTGAAAACGACATGAAATGCAGATGTTACAAACGTACTTGACAATAAAACTTAGTCGAAATTAGCTAACAGCCCGATTAATTGAACATCGCTCGATTAAATAAACTACGAACCATGTTTACATCTTACGAGAAACAACCACTAAAGTTGACAATGTCTTTTTTCGCCGCTCGTCTGCGTTATCTTGACCTTGGTTGAAGGTCTCTAATAGCTCTCTCTGATGCCCTACCTAACCCTTTCTTTATTTGAGTTTAACAATTGCTTCATCGTAAAAGGATCAGCCGTTTGTTGTAGTCTTTTCAGGAAATAAAACCTTGCAACATTTCCTTCATTGAACGGTGCACTGCATCTAAGACAAAAATGCCGTGTAATAAGTGACACAAACATTGTCTTGAGAGCTCTGGCCCAGATTACGTTGCTGATGGATTCGTTAAGAATTTGGGTTCGGCTATGAAGACAATTCTTCAATAGTCTTACATCTGACAAATCTCTGAAAGTTTATTTCAACACCTAACCTGTGGCAAAAGTTAGAGCTGGTTTGTGAAAAAATTCTCACCATTTTGGTGTGCCCTGTTGTTTTTCCAGCAAGAATCACTTCCTGGATGGCTTAGGGTTTATCGTCTGGTGAAGAGAGGTGAAACAAAACTGCCCAACAGCTTTTCTCCTTCCTCCTACTCTACTAACATTTTGCCTGATGTCCCTGTCATAATAATTTGGAAGCTTATCTGCGTTAGATTCTGTGAAAATATTTATAACCTCTAATCCTCTGCCGCCTTCTAATTTCTTTCTTTTTTACGCTGTTTTTAGTCGCCACAGTCTCGTACACATTCGCTTTTTTACATGGCCTGTGCACTCCATTTCGGTGACTCATTTTATTCAGGTGGCTTCTCTTTCTTCACCGCTTTGACAGCTTTTGAATCCTCAGCTACTAATTCCACTGATGAAATCCTGCTTCTTCAGCTGTTCAGATTCTTGGAAAACGCTCAAGCCCACACAGTGTTTTGTCTGAATAAGAGTGATGAAACCAGAAACAAGGCAACATTGGAAAGGAGAAATTCCGTAGATTGAGATCAATGAGAAACACCAAAATCAATAATTTCAAGCTTTGAAGTGGTGCAGAGCCCCGTAATTGGACACTCCAAGGCCTGAAAGCTGCGTTTAGCAATTCTGTATTTAGCGTACACAGCACTAGCTACAGGTACATCCAGGCACACCAAGCACAGTCTGCCGAGGAACTTGAAAAACGCCGTCCAGGCCACACACAGTTCATGATGTTGTCGACTCTGTGTCGGCAGCTGCCAACTGCCTCTCACTTCTGCAGTCTAGACCTGTGCCTGCGTTTGTGCCACCGTCGTTGCCAGCCTGTTGATTTCCGGTGGCGGTAGTGTAAGCTCCACTCTTGGCACCAGCTCCCCCTCAGCAAGCTGAGAAGTTGCCACCGCCTGCTGAGTCGTGCTAGAAGACTTTCTGTGCAGCGAAATCAAGGCACAATGAAATTCGTCTTAAAAATAAATAAATAAATATAATAAAATATAAATATTAATTATTGTATATGTATGATAGTGATTGGTTGTAATTAATATTTGCTTATCTGGAACGTGGACGTTCAATTATTTGGTCTGGGGGTAGCGTCCTTGATTCATATTCAAAACGTCTTCGGTCCCGGGTTCGATCCCCGCCACTGCCTAAATTTTGATGAATAATCAGCATTGGCGGCCGAAGACTTTCGGCATTAGAAGTCAGCCTCATTCTGCCAACGGTCTTGTCAAAGAGGGCGGAGGAGCGGATAGAGGTTCAGGGCACTCTCTTGTTCTAGGGGTGGGAAATTGCCCCTAAAGGCGGAAGAATCAGCAATGATCAACGACATGAGGATGCAGAAGGCAATGGAAACCACTGCATTAAAGACACGTAACGTGTATCCACAGGACATGTGGCCTGTATTTGAAAAAGTGTCATGATGATCTCTCCATTGGCAAAAGATTCCGGAATAGTCCCCCATTCGGATCTCCGGGAGGGGACTGCCAAGGGGGAGGTTACCATGAGAAAAAGATTGAATAATCAACGAAAGGATAACGTTCTACGAGTTGGGGCGTGGAATGTCAGAAGGTTGAACGTGGTAGGGAAACTAGAAAATCTGAAAAGGGAAATGCAAAGGCTCATTCTAGTTATAGTTGGGGTCAGTGAAGTGAAGTGGAAGGTAGACAAGGATTTCTGGTCAGATGAGTATCGGGTAATATCAACAGCAGCAGAAAATGGTATAACAGGTGTAGGATTCGTTATGTATAGGAAGGTAGGGCAGAGGGTGTGTTACTGTGAACAGTTCTGTGACCGGGTTGTTCTAATCAGAATCGACAGCGGACCAACACCGACAGCGATAGTTCAGGTATACATGCCGACGTCGCAAGCTGAAGATGAACAGACAGAGAAAGTGTATGAGGAAATTGAAAGGGTAATGCAGTATGTAAAGGGGGACGATAATCTAATAGTCATGGGCGACTGGAATGCAGTAGTCGGGGAAGGGGTAGAAGAAAAGGTGACAGGAGAATATGGGTTTGGGACAAGGAATGAAAGAGGAGAAAGACTGATTGATTTCTGTAACAAATTTCAGCTAGTAATAGCGAATACCCTGTTCAAGAATCACAAGAGGAAGAGGTATACTTGGAAAAGGCCGGGAGATACGGGAAGATTTCAATTAGATTACATCATGGTCAGACAGAGAGTCCGAAATCAGATACTGTATTGTAAGGCGTACCCAGGAGCAGGTATAGACTCGGATCACAATATAGTAGTGATGAAGAGTAGGCTGAAGTTCAAGACATTAGTCAGGAAGAATCAATCCGCAAAGAAGTGGGATACGGAAGTACTAAGGAATGGCGAGATACGTTTGAAGTTCTCTAACGCTATAGATACAGCAATAAGGAATAGCGCAGTAGGCAGTACAGTTGATGAGGAATGGACATCTCTAAAAAGGGCCATCACAGAAGTTGGGAAGGAAAACATAGGTACAAAAAAGGTAGCTGCGAAGAAACCATGGGTAATAGAAGAAATACTTCAGTTGATTGATAAAAGGAGGAAGTACAAACATGTTCCGGGAAAATCAGGAATACAGAAATACAAGTCGCTTAGGAATGAAATAAATAGGAAGTGCAGGGAAGCTAAAACGAAATGGCTGCAGGAAAAATTTGAAGACATCGAAAAAAATATGATTGTCGCAAGGACAGACTCAGCATACAGGAAAGTCAAAGCAACCTTTGGTGACATTAAAAGCAACGGTGGTAACATGAAGAATGCAACGGGAATTCCACTGTTAAATGCAGAGGAGAGAGCAGATAGGTGAAAAGAATACATTGAAAGCTTCTATGAGGGTGAAGATTTGTCTGATGTGATAGAAGAAGATACAGGAGTCGATTTAGAAGAGATAGGGAATCCAGTATTAGAATCGGAATTTAAAAGAGCTTTGGAGGACTTACGGTCAAATAAGGCACATGCGATAGATAACATTCCATCAGAATTTCTAAAATCATTGGGGGAAGTGGCAACAAAATGACTATTCACGTTGGTGTGTAGAATATATGAGTCTGGCGATATACCATCTGACTTTCGGAAAAGCATCATCCACACAATTCCGAAGGCGGTAAGAGCAGACAAGTGCGAGAATTATCGCACAATCAGCTTAACAGCTCATGCATCGATACTGCTTACAAGAATAATATACAGAAGAATGGAAAAGAAAATTGAGAATGCGCTAGGTGACGATCAGTTTGGCTTTAGGAAAAGTAAAGGGACGGGAGAGGCAATTTGACGTTACGGCTAATAATGGAAGCAAGGCTAAAGAAAAATTAAGACACTTTCATAGGATTTGTCGATCTGGAAAAAGCGTTCGACAATATAAAATGGTGCAAGCTGTTCGAGATTCTGAAAAAGTAGGGGTAAGCTATAGGGAGAGACGGGTCATATATAATATGTACAACAACCAAGAGGGAATAATAAGAGTGGACCATCAAGAACGAGGTGCTCGTATTAAGAAGGGTGTAAGACAAGGCTGTAGCCTTTCGCCCCTAATCTTCAATCTGTACATCGAGGAAGCAATGATGGAAATAAAAGAAAGGTTCAGCAGTGGAATTAAAATACAAGGTGAAAGGATATCAATGATACGATTCGCAGATGACATTGCTATCCTGAGTGAAAGTGAAGAAGAATTAAATGATCTGCTGAACGGAATGAACAGTCTAATGAATACACGGTATGGTTTGAGAGTAAATCGGTGAAAGACGAAGGTAATGAGAAGTAGTAGAAATGAGAACAGCGAGAAACTTAACATCAGGATTGATGGTCACGAAGTCAATGAAGTTAAGGAATTCTGCTACCTAGGCAGTAAAATGACCAATGACGGACGGAGCAAGGAGGACATCAAAAGCAGACTCGCTATGGCAAAAAAGGCATTTCTGGCCAAGAGAAGTCTACTAATATCAAATACCGGCCTTAATTTGAGGAAGAAATTTCTGAGGATGTACGTCTGGAGTACAGCATTGTATGGTAGTGAAAGATGGACTGTGGGAAAACCGGAACAGAAGAGAATCGAAGCATTTGAGATGTGGTGCTATAGACGAATATTGAAAATTTGGTGGACTGACAGGTAAGGAATGAGGAGGTTCTACGCAGAATCGGAGAGGAAAGGAAAATGTGGAAACCACTGATAAGGAGAAGGGACAGGATGATAGGACATCTGTTAAGACATGAGGGAATGACTACCATGGTACTAGAGGGAGCTGTAGAGGGCAACAACTGTAGAGGAAGAGAGAGATTGGAATACGTCAAGCAAATAATTGAGGACGTAGGTTGCAAGTGCTACTCTGAGATGAAGAGGTTAGCACAGGAAAGGAATTCGTGGCGGGCCGCATCAAACCAGTCAGTAGACTGATGACAAAAAGAACAAAAAAAAAAACAGACGCTTGACAATGGCTTTTTCGTAAATGCAATGTTATTCGTAGTTGACCGTGAAATAAGACTCAAATAATCGGACTTCGTATTTAAATCGTTTCCAAAGACCGCTGCGGTAGGTGCGGACTCAAAATCTAAATCTCAATATTAGAATAATTTGCCAGTCATGTCAATACGTCGTATAGAGGTGACTGTCTACTAAACATAAAAAAGTTTACACAGTTAGTTAAATCAGATAAATTCAACGAATAAGCCTACAGTTAAATAATTCTACTTACTTTCATAAATATAAATTCTTTACAGAATCGAGTTCCTAGTAAGATTGCAACTCGTAGTGTTCTTATGGAACATCAAATATGGCGGTGTGCCAGTTAATAAAATATACGTGCTTCCCGCACCAGCTATTCTACTCGACCTACTTCTTGTTAATGAAACATAAGAGTGTCATAATTGTATTTTGTTTTATCAGCGGCATAGCGCTGCAGTTCTATGCCATAGGCTTTATTTATTTGTCAGAGATTAATTATTTAATTAAGATTTCGCGTTTCCGAGGAAACTCACGCACGGCATGCAAATGTGCCTTTATATTGCCCCCTGAATTGCGAGGCGAAAGGACACACCTGCAGGCGAGCAATTCAACTAAAGGCACAAGAAAATCTAAGTTATTTACAACTATTTACATGACATACACTATACAGTATATTATATACAAAATTTGAATGAGGCGTGTGCGCCGTAAAAGTTCTTACGTTGGCAAAATAGAGTGCGCGCATGACCAGAAGCCTCTATGTGACTCCGGCATTGCCGTTATATCGTAAATTTAGATCACGCGGCACAGTATTGCAGTTCATAACTGTTTGTGTGCGTCCGCGTTTCTTAGTCGTTGCACAAAGAAAATATTCCACCAAGATTACATAGGAAGAGTACATTCTATGAGAGGTAACTTAATATTTAAATTACAATATTTGTCATAATACAATACAACTTTAGATTGTTGAATATTCTTAGTTACATAGTATTGCAGTGAAATGCTTCAAAGAAAACTGTCTTTTTGTTTCAGGTGCGTTGACCTATACATATCGTGTCGTAATTACAGTTTGTATTCATCTGCTGCCCAGTAATGTTTCACAGGCTAGTGTGGTCGTCGTAAAGTTTTTTGATCACAGTAACATCTCTGTATAACAACGTAATTAATACATAAGCATGTGCATTTCTTATTTCCGTTATAGTCGTTGTGATGCAGTTCCTTGTGACAAAAAGCATTGTTTATAACAGATCGGACGTGACCCGTCGAGTAATTGGTCCATATGCAGTTCGTTTTCAATATTCCGTGGAAGCTTGGTTGCAGAACCTCGGACGGCACATAGCTGGCGTCGATCCTTGGACAGACCAGGTAAGTGTGTTCGTCACATTTCGAGAACATTCCTTTCCCTGAAGTTCCAACCAAAATTCTTCCACTCGTCGTGCTGTTTTCTGGACAGGCATGTTGTGACCATTGATTCCAGTTAGCATCTTGAAATTAGATACTGTAGTAATGTCACTAGACGATGCACCAATTATGCATTTCACATTTTCAGTTTTTTGTTAATTATAGCTCACCTCAATGTTCGTAGTTGCTTATCAGAGAAATCGTTCATCGCGTTTACAATGGTACGATGCATGATGATCGTTCACTATGTAATTTTTTTTTTAGTTTTTCAAATTGTGGCACTCGTTATCGTTCATAGTTTCACATAAGTAATCATACATATACACGTCACATATTTTCTTAGCATAAACATAATACAATTACACATAAACATGTTTACATCATCATTACATAGCTATAAATTATTACATTATGTCACATTTAATTATATGAATTGCCGGTATTTACATTCTCTTTTACGGTTTTACTGGGTTTTTATCGATGTTTTTTGTGATGTCATCTGAAATTAAGATAGGTTAGACACAACATTCATTACATCAGTAGGCAAGACCAGGCGTTTTCACTACTCAATAAATATTCAAAATAATAAGAGATGGAAAACTGTTAGATTCCTCGCGTTTTGTGCGTGTGTGTATAGTGTCTGTGTGGCCTTGGCTACTGGTAGATGCTTTTCTTGCTGAGAGATGTGCGTCTAATCTATTTCTCGAAGTAAAAGGTCCCTTCACAGATGACGTCTGTCGTTTCGTCAGGTGTCATTCCAAGTCAGTGGCACCTACAGTCACAAATGTTCCGTGAAAAATTAATATATCATTCACTGCTACGTAATCATAAATTTTACCTTAATATTCAGTCTTCTTGGTAGTGCCGCGGCGTTGAAAGAAAAGTTCTTCTGTCTTCAACTACGTCACTGGTACAGCTGAAATGAAAATTTCTGTACTATTATCTATGTCGTAGCAAACAGAGTTTTGCGAGTTGCTTAGTCATGGATATGACTTCGACATTATTTAGCATGAAATACTCTAAGATGTCGGTGTGCGTATAGCCCAATAATTTTGTTATTTCTAGGATGTTGTAACAGATACACACCAGCATGCGGTATGTTAACCATAATATAAGGTTCTTCATATAGCAGACGCCACTTAGTATTGCGTCGTTTGAGTGCTACAGATTTGTGATGAGTACGAAGTAGTACAAGCATTCCTGCCTTGAATTTTTGTTTTCTTTTTATTATGTTTGTGTGATGTTTGTGTCGTATCTGTGCGTGATATGTCAGTATAGTCAATACTTCTTTTATTTTCTGTTCAGGTGTGATTTCCTTGTCTGACAACTTAGGTAATGGTTCTATCCATTGATCGTTCTGTTTGCAATTGAACATGATCTCGTTAGGTGTGTAATTTGTAAAATATTTAAGTTATTGTGTACGTATTCGAAAAGACTTAGGTAGGACACCCAATTAGTATCTTTTTATGAAATATAGGTCCTCATGAATCGGTTTAGTTCTCATAAAAGTCTCTCAGTCGCGTTACATTGTGGACTAAACCTTGAAATAAATATACTTTTAATGTTATTGTCCTTCAAGAAATTTCTCCATTTGTACCCAGAGTAGTATGCTGCATTACCTGACAGAATTGCTTTAGGTTTTCCCACGTGCGTCAGGTAATTACTTGAGAATCTTCGTATTATAGCATTTGCAGCGGCGGATTTTAAAGCATAAAGTTTTACATGTTTAGAAAATATATCGTAAAAAGCTAAGATAAATTTGACGCCTCCAAAGCTTGGTGGATGCGGTCCACTGATGTCAGTACACAGAATTTCCAGGGGTTCACTCGGTAAAATAGAATGTAAATCTGTTTTTGTGGATAAATTCTGAGGTTTTGGTTTTCAGTTCATATGTTTTCAGTTCCCTGTAAATTTTTCTTCTCATATTGCTGAAATAAGAGTATGTGCTGAGCTTTGCCAAACACTTTTCCGTCCCATAATGACCCCAAACCAAGTGTGCGTGTCAAATCAAATTACGTTCAGACTCTTTGGAAATGCATACACACCAGTTAGTAGCATTTGGATTTCGTCGATAAAATAATACATCATTGTGTAACTTGTACTACTTAGTCAAAGGTTGATTGTGTTTTTCTACCAGTAATCTTATTATCTTATACCAGTGAGGATCCGATTTTTGTAATTTAGCCATGTTTCTGCACATATCAATATAATATTGGTGATACTGCTTGTCTTGCATTAAGAGAATTCTGTAGTCATTTATATTTTCTAAGTCACTGTTGGTTTCATTCATACCTTGTGGAAGTCTAGACAAAGTGTCGACAGTGGTGTTGTCCTTAACTTTTATGTACTTAATATCAAAAGAGTAGTTCTGAAGAGTAATTGCCCATCGTGATAGTCTAGGATGTACAAGTTTACAAGTTAACAAAAATGTCAGGGCCTGGTGATCGGTATAAATTACTGTATGTTTGCCAAGTAAATAATAATTGAATTTCTTCAATTCCCAGACTACGGAAAGTGTTTCTAACTCAGTAGTGGAGTATGTGCGCTCACATTCACTTAGAGTACGACTTGCAAATCCAATAATTCTTGTCTGTTCCTTTACTTTATTCTTGAAATAAGCAACAGCCCAAGCCAGAACATGAAGCGTCACAAGTCATACAAAACTCTAAATTGAAATCTGGATGGCTCAATTTGTTTGCATTCACTAAAGCATGTTTAATTGTATTAAAGTCATTCTGGCACTGTTCCGACCAGAAACAAACTTGATTCTTTCTGAGAAGATTTAACAGATGTTTACTGTTCAAAAGTGGTTGTGGTAAAAAACGTCTGATAAATGATCATAGCCCAAGGAATGATTTTAACTGCTTTTTTGTTCGAGGGCTAGGAAAGTTTCTGATAGCATCTAATTTACTGGGATCAGGACGTATTCCCTGTGAGTTAATGATATGTCCTAAATACTTTATCTCACTGCAACCAAATTTTGATTTTCTAAGATTGGCTGTGACTCCAGCTTGTGCAAATGTTTCTAAAATTCATTGAAGTGTGTTAATGTGTTCATTCAAAGACTGTGTAGCTATCAGTATATCATCTACATAGTGTGTGACTGTCTCCACTAAATCATCGCCAAGCACGGTATCCAGGGCTGTAATGAATACTCCAGAACTGACATTCAATCCGAAGGATAGAACACAAAACTGATAGGTTCGCCCCCCCCCCCCCCTTCCGAATATAAATGCAGTATATTGCCGCAAATCAGGAGTGATACCTACTTTCCAAAATGAATTAGCGAGATCTGTTGTGGAAAAATATTTTGCATCTAGAAATTTCTGTAATTGCTCTTCTAAATTTTCGGGTTTAGTGTGAACCGGTAAAATTATTTCATTTATTGCTCGTGCGTCTAACACTATCCTAATCTTACCATTTGGTTTTTTGACAACAAGTAGAGGACTACAGTAAGGTGAGGTGGATGGTTCAATGACTTTCCAGTCTAACATTTGTTTTAGTTCTTGTCACACAGCAGGTCGTTGAGATAACGGTACGTTATATATCTTGTGGTAGAAGATCTTGTGAGCCTCAACTTCAATTTTGTAGACATACGTGTTGATAACACATAATCGTTTGGTAAAAACTTGTAAATGTTTGGATAGCACTTCCTGTAGTTTGATACGTTCATGTGCACTGAGAGCTGTAGCTTCATTTATCTTATGATCAAGCAATGTTTTCAAGTCCATTAGCTCTGTGTCAGATGAGTGTGCGTGTCTTGAATGTCTTTGTCAAGTACTAATTGAACCTTGTACCCTGTACAGTGTTTGTCATGCTTTAGAGTTCTCCTGTCCAAATCAATAATAATTACACTGCCTTTATCATTTACAGTACATTTGCCTTTGGGGAAGTCTATAATACAAATTTTCTCGCTCATAATATCTAATCCTAATATGCAATTTTTCACAAGGTTTTGTACAACCAGGAATGGCCATTGCAAGGTTCCATTACCTATGTTAATGTTTACAAAAACTTGCTTCTTAACCCTACATGACTTATTACCTAGAGCAGTAATTATTTTACAATTTTGGGCAGGAAACTCAGGCGCAGGCTCCAATTCACACATCTTTTTATAGAAATTAAAAGTCAAAACGCTCACAGCTGCGCCTGTATCTAAGATAATAGTAGTTGGAATCCCACCTACTATACCAGTAGTAGAGGCTAAAACAATTTCATTTCTGTTTGAACGACTTTGTGTACTGCCTTGCAAAAGTTCATCTGATATATTCTCATTGTGGTTGTATCTTATAAATAATACAGGTAGTTTTTGTTCACAATTATTAGGCATATCAATATTTTGCTGTTATGTGGCGGTGTCAAATAACTGATTAACATTGAAGTCGCCCCCTAAGAATTCTTCAGCCACGACACGGGGCATAGAAGCGACTGTTTCTAGTTTGTTGGATTAGCATTTGTATTAGGTACTGACACAGATTGAGGTTGTGTATCCGGTGTCACTTCTATTATATTCACATTCGGATATTGCCTGTTGTGATCTCCAAACTTTTGCGGTTGTTGTTGCAGTTGCGCATTATGACTTACCTGTCGGTCCTAAGGTATGCTCCAATTTTGTCCTGGTGGCTGCTGTGGTATAGCAGCGTTTGAATGAAAGTAGTGATCGCTACGAGTCCAGCCTTGATGCTGTCTTGCCTCGTAGTTATTATTGTTTCTGTTTCTGTTTGTGTTTTTGTTGTTATATTTATATACGTTGTTACCGTTGTTGTTATTACCGCTGTGCCTTTTGTATGGATTGCCGCATGAAGTGTTATTACTGTTGTAACTGTTGTTTGTATTGGAATACGCGTGTTGATTTTGAATTCCGTATTGAGACGGCATGTGAGTTTGCTGTTTTTGCTGTACCGCGTATCCAACTGTGGGCGCGCCAGAATTCAGTTGGCAAGCCTGCATGTTTTGCATACCACTAGTATAAACGTTGTGGCTGCTGTTTTGCCGCGCGAAGCGCTGATCTTCTAGTAACATGTCAACCGAATCTAAAGCTGTTAAAAAATAATCAGGATCGTCATCCGGAATATGTAAGAGTTTTTCTTTAATGCTGAAGGGCAATTCGGCCTTCAACGCACGGAGCACATCACGTGTTGCGACTGGTTCGTCCAAAAAATGTCCCATGTTCAAGTATTTTTCAAAATATCTGCGTAAGTTACCATTTTTACTGTTAAAAGTTTCAGGTACTAAAAGTTGTCTTCTGAGTCGCTCCTGGACGGATTGCGACCAGAATTTGTTCAGAAAGGCACGCTCAAACTCACTGTACGTGGTACATACGTCAGCTTGACTGTATGCCCAGACAGCTGCATCGCCTTGGATGTAACCGACAATATATGAAATCTTTTTCCGGTCACTCCAAGTTCGTGGAAATGCGTTACTAAAAGATTTAAGAAAAATCACCGGATGAATGGTTCGTTTTTCTGGGATAAAAGTCTGAAATTGCCTGTGTTTTATCAAGTTTTCTTCTTCCTTTGGATTATGATATGGATTTGTTCCACTGTAATTACTGTAATGCTCAGATGGCGAGTAATTACGATAATGTTGCTGTGGTTTACCATGATAATAGCTTGTGATTGTGTTTGCACGACGTGGTATGTGTTGTTGTCGTGGTGTGTTTTGTTCTTGTGTGTTTGTTGTGTGCGGTATGTGTGCGTGATACTCGTATGTATGTTGGTTTCTGAACTGTACATTTTGACTGATATTTTCGTTACATTCAGACTGTGGTTGATCGGTGAATTGTGTCATTGGTGCAGTGACAGACTGTACTGCGTCACTAATCAGCTGTTAGTTATTAGTGATGTATTCCGCTACGGAGTCGTGCACAATTGTTGGTATATTTTCAAGTATGCATCAATCAAAATGTTTGTCTTTGTTCTCTACGCAATCACGAAATTCCTTATTAGTACTTTGAATGAGTTGCGGCATCAGGTTGTAATGTGTCAGTCAGGTGTTGTTCAACATCGTCAAATTTATTCTGCATCAGTAATTCGTTTTTCAAGGTAGTCATGCACTGTAGGATATGTTTGAATTTGTCCAGTAAGAGCTTCACACGTGACATTAAGGTTTTATACTTGTGTCTGTAAAAGTGCTACGTCATTTGTAGTCTTTTCTTGTATCATATTAAGCTTGGAAAATTTCGCACTGAGTTCAGTCATTTGTTTGGTGAGTGTGGCGTCTATAAGTTCCACACGTTTACATAAAGTGTTATTACATATCTTGTTTGCTATGAGATCAGATTTAATTTCGTCATTTTGTGTCTTTAAGGTTGCCATATTTTCTGCGTTTTGTTCCATTAGCATTTGTAACATGTCGGCAATGTTTACTGTTTGCAAGGTCACTGCGCCCGCCGCGTCATTAGACGTGACGTCATGTATTACCATGGGCTCTGACTGAGACTTTGAAATTTTTGTGGTGGACTTAACACTTGCGTCAATATTTGATGAATCGTCACTACCGATTGCTGTCGTAAAGTCATTTTCTAACATTTGTCTCTCGTCCGAGTCGGATTGCGTCTGAATAGTATGTCTTTGCTGTTCCATCTTTGCGTATTGTTTTCTAGTTATGACCATGCCACACGTAATATACGTTTCAAGAGAATAAAGTTTGACACTGGTTTTAAAATATAATGCAGTTAAACATGAATCGCTCGCAGCAACAATGGCTGTTTGTTAATTTAAAAATGTAAACTGAATAACGGATTATTCTTTATGGCTGCTGGCCATGTTACAACGTATCGTACAGAAGTCGGCCATATTGTACACTCGTGTACTGGTATTGTTGCAGAAGTTATTGTTTAAGGAAAAGCGCCGAGAATGAAATTTACCACTGGAAACTAATACGCGCGAAAGAAATATTACAGAATCTACTGAAGAGCTAATACACTGAATTATGCGTCTGGTCAAGCCTGCCAATGCAAAGATGCTGCGTCTTACCTTATTTTGCTGGAAGCTTCGTTGCGTCTTCCTGCAAAATTTTAGAACTAGAAAATATCTTCATATTTCTCATATATTCAAATCCAGGTCCAGAAAGTTGATTTTTCACATGAAACAAAGAGAACAATGTAACAAATGACAAAATAACAAGTCCGACACGCAGTCGCCAATATAAAATAAATAAAATAAAATAAAATGTTAATTATTGTATATATATATTATAGTGATTGGTTGTAATTAATATTTGCTTATCTGGAACGTGGACGTTTAATTGTTTGGTATCAGACGCTTGACAATGGCTTTTCCGTAAATGCAATGTTATTCGTAGTTGACCGTGAAATAAGACTCAAATAATCGGACTTCGTATTTAAATCGTTTCCAAAGACTGCTGCGGTAGGTGCGGACTCAAAATCTAAATCTCAATATTAGAATAATTTGCCAGCCATGTCAATACGTCGTACAGAGGTGACTGTCTACTAAAAATAAAAAAGTTTACACAGTTAGTTAAATCAGATATATTCAACGAATAAGCCTACAGTTAAATGATTCAACTTACTTTCATAAATATAAATTCTTTACAGAATCGAGTGCCTAGTAAGATTGCAACTCGCAGTGTTCTTATGGAACATCAAATATGGCGGTGTGCCAGTTAATAAAATATACGTGCTTCCCGCACCAGCTATTCTACTCGACCTACTTCTTGTTAATGAAAC
This sequence comes from Schistocerca serialis cubense, assembly GCF_023864345.2. NCBI lineage: Eukaryota > Metazoa > Arthropoda > Insecta > Orthoptera > Acrididae > Schistocerca > Schistocerca serialis. The sequence goes on from NC_064643.1 coordinate 231,462,366, forward strand.
ATAAGAGTGTCATAATTGTATTTTGTTTTATCAGCGGCATAGCGCTGCAGTTCTGTGGCATAGGCTTTATTTATTTGTCAGAGATTAATTATTTAATCAAGATTTCTCGTTTCCGAGGAAACTCACGCACGGCATGCAAATGTGCCCTTATAGTATCCAGTAATAGTTTATGATTTATGTAAGAGAAACTAAACTATTTCAACGTTTAATCTAGACGACAAAACATTTAAAGATATACAACTGGATCGTCTGGATGACACGAGAGGAAAATAACTGTTGCAGCAAGCAAAGGGAGAAGTGAAAATGATTTCGGGACACAGCAGTCATCTGGGTGTCAAAATGTCTTCTGAAATGTTTTTTAAAATGCCGCAGTAAATTCTTTCGTTCCAGGCACTTCACTTTCAATGAAATGTAAACTTAAGTGTTAAACATTGTGATCGATGTTCAACCAAGACTTCTCGAAGCTGTCGGCCGAATAATCTAGGTTGGAGGCCAGAATCACATCAGTCTAGTACTTTCGTAGCAAAAGTAAATAACTACGTATGAATTTAGCCAATATCATATAATGGCACATGCATTCGTACCAATAATCAAGCGAAAAATAAGGCGGGAGCGCATGTTCAGGCTCAGAAGAGGTTTTAAATGCGGGAAACGAATGTTTCAGTCTGACGCAGCACAAGAAATTTACTTGATGTGACTGGCACGAGACCGATAAAATATGACAACGTGTCATGTTATTGAAATCCACATACACTTCACTTTGGAAAAAGTGGAATACTTAGACCGAGAGATGTGATCACAAAGAAATTTATTTCCCATATTAGGGACGTGATAATACACAAATGATTAGCGTTACACTCCTATACAAGCATTGTGGTAACACAATACGAGTAGCGTCGCCACGGGCTACCGTCAGAGCCCTTAGACGTCGTGGCATGGAATCAAGGAGCACGTGAATATGCTACATTACGCTCCTGGGGAACACTCTGCCTTGAGGCTCTTAGACTACATTTAACCCTCACTACGCCAGTGACGGCGTTCACGTGCCAATTGCAGTCTGCGGCGTTGGTGGATTCTGGCCAATGGAAGCCGACACAGTAGAATGCGTCCCATCAATTCACAGAAAACAGCGTCGAGCCGTAGACGTAGATATACACATACCTGTGGCATTGCTCCAGCATCACACCAACGCTGCGGATGAAAATGTTCTGTTCGTTACGGCCAAGTGGAGAAGATGGCGATCATCTCGCACTGTGGTCACACTCTGTCGCCCAGTACCTTGTCGCCGCTGTATACGACCCTCTCCTCTCCACTGCTTCCACACACGCCTCACTGTTTATCTGTTTAGTAAGGGTAATAGAAGGCAGATTTCAGTTTACCTAACAGATCAAAACGAAAATTTCTGTTCCGAGACTGACAATGTTGAGTGTTTATGGAAAAAGTTCAAGGCATCGTAAAATGCGTTTTAGACAGATACGTGCCGAGTAAAACTGTGAGGGACGGGAAAAACCCATCGTGGTACAACAACAAAGTTAGGATACTACTGCGAAAGCAAAGAGAGCTTCACTCCAAGTTTAAACGCAGCCAAAACCTCTCAGATAAACAGAAGCTAAACGATGTCAAAGTTAGCGTAAGGAGGGCTATGCGTGAAGCGTTCAGTGAATTCGAAAGTAAAATTCTATATACCGACTTGACAGAAAATCCTAAGAAGTTCTGGTCTTACGTTAAATCAGTAAGTGGCTCGAAACAGCATATCCAGACACTCCGGGATGATGATGGCATTGAAACAGAGCGTAAAGCTGAAATACTAAACACCTTTTTCCAAAGCTGTTTCACAGAGGAAGACCGCACTGCAGTTCCTTCTCTAAATCCTCGCACAAACGAAAAAATGGCTGACATCGAAATAAGTGTCCAAGGAATAGCAACTGGAATCACTCAATAGAGGAAAGTCCACTGGAAGTGACGGGATACGAATTCGATTCTACACAGAGTACGCGAAAGAACTTGCCCCCCTTCTAACAGCCGTGTACCGCAAGTCTCTAGAGGAACGGAGGGTTCCAAATGATTGGAATAGAGCACAGGTAGTCCCAGTCTTCAAGAAGGGTCGTCGAGCAGATGCGCAAAACTATAGACCTATATCTCTGACGTCGATCTGTTGTAGAATTTTAGAACATGTTTTTTGCTCGAGTATCATGTCGTTTTTGGAAACCCAGAATCTACTATGTAGGAATCAACATGGATTCCGGAAACAGCGATGGTGTGAGACCCAACTCGGTTTATTTGTTCATGAGACCCAGAAAATATTAGATACAGGCTCCCAGGTAGATGCTATTTTTCTTGACTTCCGGAAGGCGTTCGATACAGTTCCGCAGCGTCGCCTGATAAACAAAGTAAGAGCCTACGGAATATCAGACCAGCTGTGTGGCTGGATTGAAGAGTTTTTAGCAAACAGAACACAGCATGTTGTTATCAATGGAGAGACGTCTACAGACGTTAAAGTAACCTCTGGCGTGCCACAGGGGAGTGTTATGGGACCATTGCTTTTCACAATATACACTCCTGGAAATGGAAAAAAGAACACATTGACACCGGTGTGTCAGACCCACCATACTTGCTCCGGACACTGCGAGAGGGCTGTACAAGCAATGATCACACGCACGGCACAGCGGACACACCAGGAACCGCGGTGTTGGCCGTCGAATGGCGCTAGCTGCGCAGCATTTGTGCACCGCCGCCGTCAGTGTCAGCCAGTTTGCCGTGGCATACGGAGCTCCATCGCAGTCTTTAACACTGGTAGCATGCCGCGACAGCGTGGACGTGAACCGTATGTGCAGTTGACGGACTTTGAGCGAGGGCGTATAGTGGGCATGCGGGAGGCCGGGTGGACGTACCGCCGAATTGCTCAACACGTGGGGCGTGAGGTCTCCACAATACATCGATGTTGTCGCCAGTGGTCGGCGGAAGGTGCACGTGCCTGTCGACCTGGGACCGGACCGCAGCGACGCACGGATGCACGCCAAGACCGTAGGATCCTACGCAGTGCCGTAGGGGACCGCACCGCCACTTTCCAGCAAATTAGGGACACTGTTGCTCCTGGGGTATCGGCGAGGACCATTCGCAACCGTCTCCATGAAGCTGGGCTACGGTCCCGCACACCGTTAGGCCGTCTTCCGCTCACGCCCCAAAATCGAGCAGCCCGCCTCCAGTGGTGTCGCGACAGGCGTGAATGGAGGGACGAATGGAGACGTGTCGTCTTCAGCGATGAGAGTCGCTTCTGCCTTGGTGCCAATGATGGTCGTATGCGTGTTTGGCGCCGTGCAGGTGAGCGCCACAATCAGGACTGCATACGACCGAGGCACACAGGGCCAACACCCGACATCATGGTGTGGGGAGCGATCTCCTACACTGGCCGTACACCACTGGTGATCGCCGAGGGGACACTGAATAGTGCACGGTACATCCAAACCGTCATCGAACCCATCGTTCTACCATTCCTAGACCGGCAAGGGAACTTGCTGTTCCAACAGGACAATGCACGTCCGCATGTATCCCGTGCCACCCAACGTGCTCTAGAAGGTGTAAGTCAACTACCCTGGCCAGCAAGATCTCCGGATCTGTCCCCCATTGAGCATGTTTGGGACTGGATGAAGCGTCGTCTCACGCGGTCTGCACGTCCAGCACGAATGCTGGTCCAACTGAGGCGCCAGGTGGAAATGGCATGGCAAGCCGTTCCACAGGACTACATCCAGCATCTCTACGATCGTCTCCATGGGAGAATAGCAGCCTGCATTGCTGCGAAAGGTGGATATACACTGTACTAGTGCCGACATTGTGCATGCTCTGTTGCCTGTGTCTATGTGCCTGTGGTTCCGTCAGTGTGATCATGTGATGTATCTGACCCCAGGAATGTGTCAATTAAGTTTCCCCTTCCTGGGACAATGAATTCACGGTGTTCTTATTTCGATTTCCAGGAGTGTATATAAATGACCTAGTAGATAGTGTCGGAAGTTCCATGCGGCTTTTCGCGGATGGTGCTGTAGTATACAGAGAAGTTGCAGCATTAGAAAATTGTAGCGAAATGCAGGAAGATCTGCAGCGGATAGGCACTTGGTGCAGGGAGTGGCAACTGACCCTTAACATAGACAAATGTAATGTATTGCGAATACATAGAAAGAAGGATCCTGTATTGTATGATTATATGTTAGCGGAACAAACACTAGTAGCAGTTACTTCTGTAAAATATCTGGGAGTACGCGTGCGGAACGATTTGAAGTGGAATGATCATATAAAATTAATTGTTGGTAAGGCGGGTACCAGGTTGAGATTCATTGGGAGAGTCCTTAGAAAATGTAGTCCATCAACAAAGGAGGTGGCTTACAAAACACTCGTTCGACCTATACTTGAGTAGTGCTCATCAGTGTGGGATCCGTACCAGATCGGTTTGACGGAGGAGATAGAGAAGATCCAAAGAAGAGCGGCGTTTTTCGTCACAGAGTTATTTGGTAACCGTGATAGCGTTACGGAGATGTTTAATAAACTCAAGTGGCAGACTCTGCAAGAGAGGCGCTCTGCATCGCGGTGTAGCTTGCTCGCCAGGTTTCGAGAGGGTGCGTTTCTGGATGAGATATCGAATATATTGCTTCCCCCTACTTATACCTCCCGAGGAGATCACGAATGTAAAATTGGAGAGATTAGAGCGCGCACGGAGGCTTTCAGACAGTCGTTCTTCCCGCGAACCATACGCGACTGGAACAGGAAAGGGAGGTAATGACAGTGGCACTTAAAGCGCCCTCTGCCACACACCGTTGGGTGTGTGGAGTATAAATGTAGATGTAGATGTAGATGTAGATGTAGATGTAGAGTGCCCTGTACGAACCGCAGTGTCATGGAAAAATGGACAAATCCCCCCCCCCCCCCCTCCACCCCGGACATCTATGATTTTGCCCAGTTCGAACACAATGACACCGTGATTTCCACCCTGTGATATCAGCGAGGCACCGTGGAACTTGATTATATGTTTTCACTTCGCATGACTGCTCCGCACAGACTGGGCAGTGTAACGCCGACCAGTCAGGTCACACAAAAGAGGGAGCTGTTTGGCCTACGTCCACTCCACCTCTCTGCCATTTAAATCATTTGTTCTGGGTCCACAGTTCGACGCGTTCTCTTATCGTGGTATGTAACACTGCTGCTGAGCGTTTCGCTTTTTACAAACACTGGTGTCTTTAACATATTACTGAAGTTGATCAGCAGTACATTCCTTCCTGAATTATTATTCTATATAAAGCTATATAACTAAATTAGGTCTCCAACAGTACATTTAACATAGATAAGAGCTGCAACACATTCAATATGTCTGGGTGTGACTGTGTAGGTGAAACGAGTAAGAATGTGAGTGAACGTGATGTTAAGAGATATTATCAACCTCCGCATTGAACGCTGTAAATACTCTTCTCCATGGCGTTCCATTCATCGATGTTTAATCAATGAAAGTTTATGGATACTATACTGATATTCCAATTTCAAGTTTAAGCCGTTTCGACAGCTTGAGAAAACGTTGAAGCTGTATTTAATTATTTACGAAATCTATTTTCAAAAAGTGATACGGGCTTGTAGCGGGATACGTTTCATTTAATGATGGCTTAGGTGTTATTACCAACTGTAGTACTTCAGTCAACACTTTTAAGTCCATTTAAGTTCTGCAGTAACTGCCTTTAATGAGAACGCATGTTTCCTTTCAGTGTTCCTGAAAACCCCTATATCACCTATATCATTAGAACATGAAATATTCGGTAAGGTCGATTCAATGCGAATTGTCGTATCTGCTCCCATACAGCATCTTGGCATAACACAATATGTAGCAAAAACGAGCCGGAGGATGTCAAATGAAAAACATTCTGAATGGTTTGATGCGGCCCGCCACGATTTCCTCTCCTGTGCCAACATCTTCGTCTCAGAGTAGCAATTGCACCCTACGCCCTCAATTATTTGTTGGCTGTTTTCCAGTCTTTGTCTTCCTCTACAGTTTTTTCCGTCTACAGCACCCTCTTGTACCATGGAAGTCATTCCCTGATGCCTTAACAAATGTCCAATCAACCTGTCCCTTCTGCTTGTCAGTGTTTTCCATACATTCATTTCCTATCCAATTCTGTGCAGCACCTCCTCATTCCTTGCCTTATCGGTCCACCTAATCTTCAACATTCGCTTGTAGCACGATATCTCAAATGTTTCTATTCTATTTTGTTCTGGTTTTCCTACAGTCCATGTTTCACTGCCATACAATGCAGTGCTCAAACGTACATTCTCAGAAATTTCTTCTTCAAATGAAGGCCTATGTTTGATAGTAAAAGATTTCTGTTGGCCAGTATTACCCTTTATCCTAGTGCTAGACTGCTTTTTATGTCCTCCTTTTTCCGTCCGACTTTCGATGTTTTGCTGCCGGCGTAACAGAATTCCTTAGCTGAATCTACTTTGTGACAGTCAGTCCTGATGATAAGTTTCTCGCTTTTCTCATTTCTGCTACTTCTCATTACTCTCGTCTTTTTTCGATTTACTCTCAATCCATATTTTGTACTCATCAGATTGTTCATTCCATTCAGCGTATCACGTAATTCTTCTCCACATTCACTCAAGTCAGTAATGGTATCAGAGAGTCGTGCCATTGATATCCTATTTTAATTCCACTATTGAACCTTTTTTTGGTTCCATCGTTGCTTCCTCTTTGCACAGATTGAACAGTAGGAGGGAAAGACTACATCCTTCTCTCACACCCTTTCTAATCCGAGCACTTCGTTCTTGGTCGTCCACTCTTATTATTTCCTTTTGCCTCTTGTGCACATCGTAGATTACCCGTCTCTTCCTAGAGTTCACCGGTATTTTTCTCAAATATTCCAACATCTTGCACCATTTTACATTGTCCTACGCTTTTTCCAGGTCACGAAATCCTGTGAACGAGTTTTGATGTCTCTTTGGTCTTGCTTCCATTAACAACCGCCACATCAGAATTGCCACTCTCGTGCCTTCACCTTTTCTAAAACTAAACTGATCGTCATTTGACACATCCTCAATTTCCATTCCATTCTTCTGTATATTATCCTTGTTAGCAACTTGGATGGATGAGCTGTTGAGCTAATGGTGAGATAATTCTCGCACTTGTCAGGTTTTGCAGTCTTCAGAATTGTGTTGATGATATTTTTCCGAAAGTAAGATGGTATGTCGCCAGACACATACATTATATACACTAACGTGAATAGTCGTTTCGTTGTCACTTCCCCCAATGATTTTAGAAACTCTGATGGAATGTTATCTACCCCTTCTGCCTTATTTGATCTTAAGTCGCCCTAAGTTCACTTAAACTCTCATTGAACTACTGAATCCCGTCTCTCTTCTAAATTGACTGCTGTTTCTTCTTCTACCAAATCAGGCTCCCGCATCTCTACTAAATTGACTCCTGTTTCTTTTTCTATCACATCAGGCAAGTCTTCCCCTGATAGAGGTCTTGAATATAGGTGCAAACCTATCCGCCACCTCCTTTGCATTTTAGAAATAGAATTCCCGTTGCACTATTTATGCCAGCACCATAGCTTTTAATGTCACCTAAGGTTGTTTTGACTTTCCTATATACTGATTGTGTCCTTCCGACAATAATTTCTTTTTCAATTTTTTCACTTTTTCATGCCGCCATTTCATGTTAGCTTCTCTCACTTCGTATTTATTTCATTCCTCAGCGACTTGTATTTCTTTATTCCAGAATTTCCCTGAACTGAAATCTCCCAGTACCAACCTCTCACTTCCAAGTACACCGCCTCCTCTTGTGATTCTTGAACAGAGTATTCGCTATTACTAGCTGAAACGTGTTACAGAACTCAATTAGTCTTTCTCTTCTCTCTTTCCTTGTCCCAAGCCCATATTCTCACATAACCTTTTCTTCTACTCCTTAACCCCCCGCACCCAACTGTATCCAGTTCTCCATTATCCTTTCAATATCCCTGCATTACCCTTTCAATATTCTCATACACTTTATCTATCCCTTCATCAGCTAGCGATGTCCTCATGTATACCTGAACTATTGTTGTAAACATCGGTTTACTATCGATTCTGATAAGAACAACCCTATAGTGTGAACTGTTCAGTGTAACATACTATTTGCCCTACCTTTCTATTCATAATGAATCCTACTCCCGTTATACTACTTTTTGCTGCAGCTGATATTACTTTAAACTCATGTGACCAGAAATCTTTCTCGTCTTTCCATTTCACTTCACTGATCCCTACTATACTCGTATCTAGATGTAGCCTCTGTATTTCCCTTTTCATATTTTCTATCTTCCCTACTACGTTCAAGCTTTTGACATTCCACACCCCGACTCGTAGACCGTTATACTTCCGTTGATAATTGAATCTTTTTCTCATGGGCTCCTCCCCATCCCTCCCGATGGGGGGCTTATTCCGGAATCTTTTGCCAATTGAAAGATCGTCATGCCACTTTTTCAATTACAGCCCTCACGTCCTGAGGATACTGGTTATTTACCTTTAATGCAGTGGTTTCCATTGCCTTCTGCATTCTCATGCCGTTGATCACAGCTGGTTCTTCCGCCTTTAGGGGCAGTTACCCATTCCAAGGACAAGAGTGTGCCGTGAACCTTTGTCCGTTCCTCAGCTCTCTTTGACAAGGCCGTTGGCATAATGAGGTTGACTTCATATGCCGGAATTCTACTGCCGACAATATTGATTATTAACCAAATTTAAGCGGTGACGGGTTGCGAACCCAGGACGAAAAACGGTTTGATTACTAATCAAAGACTCTATCCCTTTTCTTGCATTTTGTTCGTTATTGCGTCATAGCAGACGTCACTTGACCTTAGTTGAAGTTCGTCATTGATCCCTTCACTCAGTTTTTTGTTACAGAGACCAGCCAGCTCTCAGACAGAACAGGCTGAGCTACCGATGCAAGAGGTCCGTGACTAAGGAATTTATTGCTAGCGCAATCGTTCCTTAGTCATGGACCTCTTACACCGTGCCGGCATCCCTAGACCACGGGTAGTTCCTCACCTTAACGGCATCGCAATGTAACTGCCTACGTAACAACATGTAGTTCGTACAGTATCGCAGAGGCCACAGTCTCGACGCACACCCACGTGACGGCCGGCGGGCGAGCACGTGCACCCTTCAACTGTCCACTGTCCTCAGTAGTGCTGACGACAGAGAAATGAAGGCTTCAGAGAAGTCAAAGAAGTGTGGTGCGTTTTCATAAAGCAGGAGGAGTGCATCGAATGAAATTTCATCGAAGAATGGCACAGCTAGGGTACAGAAAGCCCTAGAGGTGAGTGTCGTGCCTTGGAGCGTATTTCAGACTACGCCTCCTGTAATATTAGTTTCATCCATTCTTTATTCCATTTTGAAATGATAGCATTCACTTTATGTGTGCTCCAACGCTGTCCCGGAATTGCGAATATTGCCCCGTAAAAGCAAGGTTTTTAAAATAAGGAAAACTGTCCTAAGCTACAACACGGCTCTGTACATGGGAACAAATATTCTACTCAAAATTAGGAAGTGTTGCGACAGGGCAAAATTTAGCAGTACTGTTTTTAATAGTTTATGTGTCATGCTATTACTCTATAACATGCCATTAGTCAATAAGTGAAATCAAATAAAAAAGAAGTACTAGAAAAACCAGTTACAAGACAGAAAACGTTTGAAATGGAGGCTATTGGCAGCTGATACAAATATCCATTTTGAACAAGGAGAAAATGTTTAATAGATTAGTGAAGCTCAGTTAATTTGCTAATACTAAGTGTCCCTTGGCAGAAGACCTCCTACCGTTTCATTGCTCAAGATGTTCCACGATCGATGAAGTATGGGTGAACCATCCACACGATAACTGACTACACTGACGAAAGAAAATCGCAACACTAAGAACGAGTTGTTGCGAATAAACGAAAGTTGGTAGGCGTGTTTTTACTCTTATCCCGATTTCATCGCAGTTACCAAAAAGGAAGCGCCAGTAACGCCACGAGGATGAAAATCAGGTTTTCCTTAAATACACACTGTAACGGCCGTGAGCGTTAGTTACCACTGACGAAGGACGCGGTGAGTTGTGTTAGTCAAAAATGCCTTTAACCCGACAAAGACGCCAGCATCAAGCCCCCCTTAATTAGAAAGAAGTCGTGTAATAGGGCTACGACGATCTGGATGTTTCTTCTGTCATATTTCAGAATGATCTGGCACGAATACAGCTGCTCTACGTGACTGCTGGCAGCATTGTTCACATTTTACCTTTTCAAGAAAACCGGGGTCCGGACGGTCACGTGGTATTACCCAAAGAGAGGACCGCCATGTTTGGTGTATGGTTCTAGCGCATAGTACTATATATGTTTCAGCAACTTCTGCACCAGCTGGAACCACAGTGACGCAACGAACCGTTACAGATTGGTTACTTCAAGGACAACACCGAGGCCAGGCGCCTGACTGTGTGCATTCCACTGACCCCAAAGCCCCGCTGTACTTTGTAGCTGTGCGATAAGGACACGTTCAGAAAAAAAAAACAGAACAACTTGAACAACTAGAGATAGGACATCCATACTCACACGACATTGGAATGAACCGCAGAAATGACTAGCATTTCAGTCACCTCGGTTCAGGATGTATGTTGTTGCCTAGGAGGCACAGCGTCCGCCATGCGACCTGATAACTTCTTCCATGAGTGCTGGCACTGACACGTCCTGTTATATAACCATCCATGCCGAATTCACCTGGTTCCAAACTTCGTCCGTGGTGGTTGCCATTGGGTCACAGCGCTGCACCCATTGCTTCACCATATCCCACACATTTCCTGGTGGCGAGAAGTCTGGTAATCTGGCAGGCCAGGGCAAAAGGCTGACATCGTGTGACACCAACATGGCACATGTTCGTGCAGCAACATTTGGTTGTGCATTGTCCTGATGAAAAATAGCATCTGGGGTGTTGCGCAGAAAAGGTATGGCTACAGATCTCAGTATGTCATTCACGTAAGTCATACTCCACTTAGGGCCCTGGAAACGCACTAACTGTGATTTATTGCTGTACCCAATACCATACCACACAATAATGTCTTGAGTAGGCGCTATGTGTATTGTGCGAGTGCAGTAACTGTGTTGCCACTCCTTGTGTCTACGGCGCACCAAACTGTGACCCTCATTTTCAAGCAAACAGAACCTGGATCGTCGGAAAATACTTTCTGATGTCATTCCTGTTCCCAGCTACGTCGTTCCATATAACAATGGCGTACAGCATGTTTCTGCACACTCGTCAAAGGAAGGCGGAAAAGTGACTCGCACGTGACCCATGCCATAATAAACGGCGACGGACTGACATTCCTGATAGTGTACGATATGTTACAATGTTTCACTGTTGCAGCACAGCCGAGGAGGACGCAGATCTGTCCCGCAATGCCATTGTGATGAGGGTCGATCTTCTCGGGGGTGGTCTTGGTGATGCGACCTTGTCGCGTTCTACGGCCTTCCGCGATCCATTATTCACACACCCCCAGCACTGCCGAACACTTCATCTCATACGATCATCAATATCCCGGATGATTGCATCGCATTCTCTCATGCCAATAATGCACCCTCTTTCTAACTCACTGATCTGACGATACGGTTCGCGCATATGTCTGCGACACGTCTTGCACGTTTGCGTAAGTCTCTCTAATCCGTTACTGCAGGTTTACAGCGACAACGAGAGCCGCCGACACATTTTTCCGGGAGCTGCTGCTGCGCCGCGATATCGATGTTAACCTTGAACCAGCGAGCCAATGTGCTTCAAATGCTGATCATTTCTGCACATCATACTAATGTACATGTCCTGTGTGAGACGCCCGCTAAACCTGCTGGGTAGATGAGGTAATAGGATTGTGGAAAGGGCAAAGGGTTGAAGTCAGTTTCTGTTTCTAATTGTCATTTATTATAAATTTAGCAACTCTTTCACTGCTGAAGGCTTCCAACAAGAAATCTTAACAAGATAAAAATGCAATTAAGATAGCAATAAAATAATTCAAACAATACTCGCAAAGTGCAATACAAATGACTGAGTGCCACAATTAATTTCCAAAATTTTAGATTACATTACCATACACCTTTAAAGGCTAAAGGTCAACAAGAAATAAAAAAAATAAAAATTCAATTAAGATAGCAATAAAATAATTTAAAACTCGAAAAGCAACATAACAACGTGCAACACAAATGGCTGAGGGCCACAATCAAATTTCAAAACTTCAGAATATATTGCCATAGACCTTTAAAGGCAGAAGGCCAGCATGTTTAAAAACAAGAAATCTTAAAATATGAACAAGATAAAAATCCAATTATCATAGCAATAAAATACACTCCTGGAAATGGAAAAAAGAACACATTGACACCGGTGTGTCAGACCCACCATACTTGCTCCGGACACTGCGAGAGGGCTGTACAAGCAATGATCACACGCACGGCACAGCGGACACACCAGGAACCGCGGTGTTGGCCGTCGAATGGCGCTAGCTGCGCAGCATTTGTGCACCGCCGCCGTCAGTGTCAGCCAGTTTGCCGTGGCATACGGAGCTCCATCGCAGTCTTTAACACTGGTAGCATGCCGCGACAGCGTGGACGTGAACCGTATGTGCAGTTGACGGACTTTGAGCGAGGGCGTATAGTGGGCATGCGGGAGGCCGGGTGGATGTACCGCCGAATTGCTCAACACGTGGGGCGTGAGGTCTCCACAGTACATCAATGTTGTCGCCAGTGGTCGGCGGAAGATGCACGTGCCCGTCGACCTGGGACCGGACCGCAGCGACGCACGGATGCACGCCAAGACCGTAGGATCCTACGCAGTGCCGTAGGGGACCGCACCGCCACTTCCCAGCAAATTAGGGACACTGTTGCTCCTGGGGTATCGGCGAGGACCATTCGCAACCGTCTCCATGAAGCTGGGCTACGGTCCCGCACACCGTTAGGCCGTCTTCCGCTCACGCCCCAACATCGTGCAGCCCGCCTCCAGTGGTGTCGCGACAGGCGTGAATGGAGGGACGAATGGAGACGTGTCGTCTTCAGCGATGAGAGTCGCTTCTGCCTTGGTGCCAATGATGGTCGTATGCGTGTTTGACGCCGTGCAGGTGAGCGCCACAATCAGGACTGCATACGACCGAGGCACACAGGGCCAACACCCGGCATCATGGTGTGGGGAGCGATCTCCTACACTGGCCGTACACCACTGGTGATCGTCGAGGGGACACTGAATAGTGCACGGTACATCCAAACCGTCATCGAACCCATCGTTCTACCATTCCTAGACCGGCAAGGGAACTTGCTGTTCCAACAGGACAATGCACGTCCGCATGTATCCCGTGCCACCCAACGTGCTCTAGAAGGTGTAAGTCAACTACCCTGGCCAGCAAGATCTCCGGATCTGTCCCCCATTGAGCATGTTTGGGACTGGATGAAGCGTCGTCTCACGCGGTCTGCACGTCCAGCACGAACGCTGGTCCAACTGAGGCGCCAGGTGGAAATGGCATGGCAAGCCGTTCCACAGGACTACATCCAGCATCTCTACGATCGTCTCCATGGGAGAATTGCAGCCTGCATTGCTGCGAAAGGTGGATATACACTGTACTAGTGCCGACATTGAGCATGCTCTGTTGCCTGTGTCTATGTGCCTGTGGTTCTGTCAGTGTGATCATGTGATGTATCTGACCCCAGGAATGTGTCAATAAAGTTTCCCCTTCCTGGGACAATGAATTCACGGTGTTCTTATTTCAATTTCCAGGAGTGTAATTTAAAGAAGCAACATAAACAAGGTGGCTGAGGGCCACAATTCACTTCAAAATTTTGAAATATATTACCATAATCTTTAAAGGCAGAAGACCGCAGTGCTTAAACTTGAAAGATAAATTCAAAAATTAATTTTGCAAAATTTTTAGAAAACAAAACAAATAACCATAAGCCTAAAATTTTAAATTGGTGACAACAGATATTTAAATACCGGTTGCAATCAGAAGGCCTCCAGGGAGGTCGGTCTGCCCTTGTTCACTTAGGCGAGACAGGTCGCAACCCAACCAGGGGACAGCCATGGACAGACCGACCAAACGACTTGCTTCCCGTCAAACAGTACATGAGAATTAAAACACAAAATCTCCCCAACAGCAAACCACAGAAACGAACCACCACAACATGAACGGACGTGGCTTGGGTAGTCGAAACCACTACTCAACTCTGACGTCCTGGTTCGGTGAACCACGATGCTCGTAGCGATGGAACAGCTCCACACACGCTCCGACACTGCGCAGGGACCGGCAGCGGACGCAGGTGATTGCACCGCTCGGAGATATCTTCCCTGGGCCGCAAAAACCGACCGACTGCTCGCTGGTCCGTCCGCGACTGATGCTATGTCGCGACCGCACTGCTGGTGCGTCTCCGACTCACTTCTAGACACACAACGGCGGAAATACTGGCTCGGACCCCACAATGCAGAGGAAACACGCCCACAGGCTAAACGTGATCACTGCACCAGGAAAGGACCGACACAAGTTCCACTAGATGATAATTGAAAGGGCCCAGAAGCGCTCAGAGCTAATACGGCGACGACATTTAAAATAACTTGTCGATCGAAATCACAACTGCACACACAACCTGACAAACACTGCACGAAGACTTGAGCGACACCCAACAGTAACTAAACACACTCGAAGACAAATCGGGAGTCGATGCACACACACACACACACACACACACACACACACACACACACACACACAGCCGACTCAAGGAACGATCGGCGAGCCAAAACTCGTCGTCCCGTAGGACGACCGACCGACGATCCACCAAGACGGTGGCCTGGCTCAAGTGCTGCGTGGCGGCCATGTCGACGCTGAGCTCACTGCTGCTCCAACCCGACTACACTAGGGCCGCATGCAACTCCCCGACTGGCAGGTCCGGACCGCGCTCCAGACGCGTTCCAACTGACTGGCACACCCGTACTCGCAACCCGTAATGCCGACGAACTGGAACTCCCCTACGATAGACAACGACCGGGAAGTAGTAGCAGTCTAGCAAAGACACTACGAGAGGGGATATATCGATACGCGCTACTAACGCCACTCACGGTCTGGCAAAGCAGCAACTGAGTGACAGTAGGAATTTAAATTAACGCAGTGAGGTGGAAGTACGTTAAAAAAAGGGTGTAAAATACATAATTGGGGGGAACACGAGCCACGCACGGCTCACTGTGAATATGAATGTCCTCTCTGTAGTAGTTTAAGGTGTTCTGTTTTTTTCTGAGTGTGAGAACGAGTTGCGTGACAGTTGTGAAAGTTAGTAGGAGTATTTTTACATCTCAAAGCTGATATCCGTTCCAATTTCACGCCAATCGCATAAGAGTAGCGATAGTAGCGTCACTATGAGGAAGAAAATCGGGATTCTATTAAATACATTCCGTAACGGTAGCGAGCATTCGTTAACTTTGCGACGAGACTTGGTGGGTTTATATTAGTCACGAAATCTTTGAAGGTGACAAGGAGGTCAGTATCAACACCTCACTGAGTTGGAACGAGATCGTCTAATAGGGCTTCGAGAGCCTGGATATTCATTCTCCTTTACTGCATAAAAACTTGACAGGAATGTAGCCAATGTGTATGATTGCTGACAGCGGTGGTCATAGGAATTTACGGTCGCAATAAGACTGGGCTCCGGACAGCGAAGTGACAGTGCCGAGAGGGAAGACCAATGTGTTCGTCTTACTGCTCTGTAGTATGGTATTGCATTTGCAGTAACGACTTGAGCAGCATTTGGCACGACAGTGACATACGAACTGTTCCAAATCGATTATTTCAAAGACAGCTCCGATCCATACGCCCTGCGGTGTGCGTTCAACTGATACAAAACCACCGCCTTTTGTCACTTCAGTGGTATCAAGCGAGAGCCTTATTGTAGGACAGTGTGGGCGTCTACTGTGTTGTTATGCTTCGAAGGTAGTGCTGGCCGTGTATTGGTTACGAGGATGCAATTTGAGAGCCTGTAAACAACCTGTCTGCGTTCCAGACACACTGGACACGGTCTTGGACTAATGGTCGGGGGTACGCGTCTTATGACAGCAGGTGCAGCCTGACAACAAATGGGTATGTCTGTCTAATGATTCGACCTGTTTTGCTGCCATTTACGACCAGCATTCCACAGGATTTTTTCCTACAAGATAACGCTCGCTCACATACCGCTGTTGTAAACCATCGTGCTGTTAAGAGTGCCGATACATTGCCTAGGACCGCAGGATCATCAGATCTGTCTCCAGTCGACCACATATGGACATCATTGGGCGACAATTCCAGCGTCATCGACAAACAACATCAACCGTCTCTGAAATGTCCCACAAAGTGCAACAGGCATGGAATTCCATCTCACAAATTGATCTTCCGGCACCTGTACAACTCAATTCATGCACGTTTGCATGCTTCCATTCAACATGCATAGAATTGCGCATGTTATTAATATACCAATATTTGAGATTTGCAAAAGTTTTTCTCTCTCTTACATCAACCTGAGTTCTAGCAATGTTAATGATTTTAAAATGTTACCTAGCCAAATGTATTCCCGAATGTAAATTAATTATTTTTTGGTGTTGCAATTTTTTTCCGTCTATGTGATATTAATGCACCAGAAACTGTGTTGTTCGTTTCTGTTAGCCATAAGAAGTCATTTTATTTAACAACAGGTACATTTCGTCATTTGCTGATATGTTCTGAACTGCAGTGCATGTGCACTCATGTCACTTGTCAACATGATTTTTTGGCCATTCTGTTCTGAAAATGCTGAAGAATTTTTCAGTGCGTGTGCACTTTGTTATCTATCAAATAATTTGTATATACATTTTCCTGATATGTTTTGTACTTATATTTTGTCTTTGTCTGAAATTTTTTGTACTCGGTGCATGTGCACCACATTTAATTCATGTACTACATCTGAATTTTCTGTAAATTGTAAAAGTTAATTAATTAAAGAAAAAATTTTGCCGCGCTTGGCAAGTCCAAATGACTCACCATCGCTGCCAAATTTTTGCCCCCCCCCCCCCCCCCCCCCAGTGGAGGGTTATGAAACACGTATATTGTGTGGCGGCGATGGCGAGGCATTGCAGAGTCTCTGACCAGAGAGCTGTTTGTCGTTAGTAGTCTGCGCTTGACCGCGCGAGAGTGCAGTTCAGTTGCGAGTTAGCAGTTGGAGAGTAGTAGCGCATGCGAGATGACGTAATCTGTGGTAGTAGCGCGCGAGAGATAGTTGCAGTTGTGTGTGAGGAGTCTGCGGGCGTCGACATGGCACACTGGTCAAGATTCAGGACGAGATATATTTGTAAATAAGGTAATGAAGCAGCATTGCGCACATTTGATAATGTAATGTAAATTAACTGTTACTAATTTGTTCAAGAATCGCCCCAATAATAATTTCGTTTTCAAACCAAGTACTTTAACAAAACAAACATTTTATTGAAAAATATATGCCTTCCATTTCCTTTTAAAATGAATTACTTAAGTTCAAAGAATGTTTGCGATCCATTTCCTCCAAGCTATGGCGAAAAATAAGAGCAGATGCAGTTTTACTGAGGTAAGAATTTAAGTTTAATCAGGGCCTAAGATCGACATTTCGGTCTATTTGCATTTTCATTATCATTGAATTGACTTACATTTTTGTGGGCAGCTTATACCTGGATCAGATTGCAAATTTTTATTTAATTATCACTGTCATTAAATTTATTTGCTTGGAGGTTACATTAGGTTGTATTCTCGTTAACATCCCATTATTGTGTTTAAAATTTCTCTGGGGAGGTTACACTTAGCTCTAGGTCCATTTACATTTGAGTAATATCCTTCCATTTTTTGCAGGGAGGTTACACTTGGCGACACCCGGTCCAGGATCGTATTTCGTTGAGAATCTTTTGAAAAACAGTCAGATATCTGCTCTTATTTGCTTAAATATAATTAGCATATGGCGCAACGCTTTTACTAATTTTGTGACTTTCTTTCCACAGATCATCGGCAATTCGTTGCTCTGTTGTATTTTTGTTTGTTGCTTTTTGCATTGTGCTTATTTTATTTGTGAATAATTGTGTCTATTGTAAAAATGCCGCGAAAGACTGTGAATAGTGTATCACGAGGTATTATCAATGAAACTACCGACTTAAACAACGTGACCGATAGTAATTATGACACGCAGTGTAATGATGACAATCCTGTGTTCACCGACAATCAGTGCGTTCCAACCTCTAATGATGACTTTTGTCTTAATGATGAACAAACGAACTCGGTTATGTCCTCTGTTGATTTGACGACAATTGATGACGCGGGGCGCTCTCGTAATGAACGCTGCCCAGCTTAACACAACCGGTTTACTAAATTCACGTGACGAACACACAAATTTGTCTAATGAAAATGAACAGGATACACAAAGTACGACGGATTTATTTACTTCCGAAATAATGTCTCACAGTGTACATCCGACTGACCAACCTTATTGTGAATTTCAGAATAACCAAATGGTTACGGAAAGCGAGACAATTCCAGGTACACCACTAAACAACACGAAGAATAGAAATGATAATTTTGTGTCGAATCCAATTATGGCATTTTTGCTACAAATGAGTAAACAACTTAATGAAAATAAAGAAGATCTCAAACAAGAGATTAATAAAAGATTAGACAACAATGATGAAAATTTCAGACAACGTAGAGAACAGAACAAACAAGGTAACGAAAATCTCAAACAGCATTTAAATGAAAAATTAGACAACAATTCTAGGCAGCTTAGTGAACAAATTAGAGCCGTTGCCGCGCATTGTCATGACACTACGGAACAGTTACGCGAGGAAATTGAGGCTTGTTCAAAGAAATGTAGCGAAGAAATTAAATCTGTTGCTCAAGAATTAAGGGATATGCAAACAGCTACAACAGAAACACTTAGAGACGAAATTAGCGGAGTCGCTAAACAATGCTCTGAAAAGGCTACACAATTACACGACGAGTTTAAAGCAATGACAGCAGAACTTTCGCGCACGATGGATGAAAAGATTGACGCGAAATTCGACCAACAGAACTCTCAAATTAACGAACGTCTTAGTCTTCACATACAAAACAGTGATACGTGTTTCCGTAAATTTATTCAGGATCAAAATAAAGTAAAAGTCAAGTAATGGAAACAATCACTGCAAAGAGACGAGAAGACAAACGTAAAATATTTGCGAAAGCATAAACATACGTAGACAACAATATTGCTACAGTGTCCGACAAAATTAATACCATCGAACAGTTAAACGCGGAATTACGTGATGAAATTTCTGATCTTAAATCAAAAACAGATACACACACAGCAGATATTCAGACAGTGACGGACAGATTTGAACAATTAGAAATAACACAGGATTCCGATGTCGTCAAAGCTGACGTTAAAAAACTGAACGAAACAACACGTAAATTGCAAAAACAGATTAATGCCTCTGATTCTAAAACCGATGATCAGGTAAAATTACTGACGGAGAAATGTGATGAATTGGCCAGTCGTATTGACGTTATTGAAAGTAATAATGACAGCAAATCAGACGATACTTCACCGGTTTCATTTAATCAAACACCTGAATTTCAAAATCTACAGCAGACAATTAATGAGATCGATTCATCTAATAACACGTTGCGTAGAAAATTGTCAAATTTACAGCAAGAAATAACAGAGATGAAAAATATTTCAGTTGATAACACATCAGAACAGACGCCACTTTTCGAACATTTGTCAGACTCACGCAGCGTGTATAATTTGAGCAATTTACAGAGACTACGCGACTTAAAATCTGAAAAGTTACGCAACTTGAAATCCGAAATGACACAGACAAACAGATTCTCACACAAAACTGAACGTGTTCTCAAATTCAGTGACGAGAACGTTGATTATAAGCAATTTGCATCTGTAAGAAAATCAAAGGAATTTAATAATGACAGAACACAGGTACACGCTTTGAGTTGTATACGACAATTTATTTTTATACTTTCACCGCTATTGCCTGTAACGCAAAAGCTAAAATTTATTTGCGGTGCGTAATAGACCTCAGGGGATTCATTACGCTTTAATGAATATGTGCCGTAGCGAGCTTAGGGCCCCGAGCTGTAGTAGTGCTGTTTCATCTTTAGTTTTCTGCACTGCTGCCTTCTCTTCTACTATCCTTTATGTCTATCAAAACAGCTCTTTAACTATTGGTCTATCTAGAATTAAGAATATGTAATGAAAACCGGATATGACAAATTTTTACCGAAAGTGACAATTTTCATTAAGCACTCCAGAAATGACAACAACGAGAACTTTAATAACAGTTGAAATCATAATCATCAGTATGTATAAAATTTTCAGCTGTCGCAAACGCATTTTGGTAACAATAGACGTTTTTCACCACAATAGCATGAAAGCCAGCCGCTTAGCATACCTAACCAACAATGCAGTCTAGAAGGTCAACCAAGCTTTAATGTTTCGCCGCGTGCACGTATAGTCCCTGATACAACAAATAGTAACGCACGGCAGCAAAGAAACAACTACGTACAGACAACACACTATTTCAACTCTTATCGGAATGCACCGTATAGAAATTACTATCATGACAGACGTAAAAATGATGAGCACAATTTTCAGCGTACATTAAATAACAGTCGATCTTATGAGCAGCAACAACATCAGCAACAACATATTATCACGAATGACCCAGATAATAGGTGTCATCTATAGCGTAACACGTCAGTAAGAAATAACAGAGCAGCTCAAATAGTGGATATGCCACAGCATCCTCCAGTAAATAGCAACACGTACGATAGAATTTAACCAGATACAGCACAGATTGCATATTCCAGTAACATAAGCAATAATTTTGACACGCAGAATCTTATTCACGAGAATGTTATCTGAAACATGCTTTGTTGAATGCACTACTTTTATCACACCCAGATCTTACCAGAAATTTTTCCATTGCCACCGACAGTTCTAACACCACTTTAGGCGTACACATTTTTCAGGAAATTGAAGAAGATGGCTCAACACTAATTAAAAACATCGCATTTGCAAGTCGCATTTTGTCACCTGCTGAAAGAAATTATTCCGTTACAGAAGTGGAAACATTATGTGTTGTATGGACTTTTACGAGATTTAGGCACTTTCTTTATGGCAGACACACCACCGTTTACACAGATCACAGAGCGATACAATTTTTACTTTCAGCTAAATTTACTCACGACAGGTTAAGTAGATGGAAACTTTATTTACAGGAATTTAATTTTACAATAGTTCACATTGCGGGCACACAAAATGTTATAGCAGACGCACTATCGCGTTCTCTCAGCAACAATCAGCAAGACGTAGCAACCAACTTCTGCAAAGCAAATTTCAGTGTCATGTGCATTCAGCAAGTTGCATTTGAAAATTTTATTTCATCGCCATTACAGGATATAGCAGAAGAGCAAAGTAAAGACAATGTGTGGAAAAAAATTAAACACCTTTGGCAAAATAAGAATAATGTTACGATTAGGAACCACTACACTGTACGTAATGACATTCTATTTCGCCGCTCTCATCCAGGCAGCAGCAATTGGTTATTATGCATTCCTGACGAACTGGTTAACAAATTAATCTGGTACACTCATTTACGTTACGCACATTACGGAGCCAGAAAATGTTTTCTTATACTGAGACAGAACTGTTATTTTGCCAACATGGAAAAACGTATACGACGAGTTTTAGCGTCATGTAAAATTTGCCAGAAAGCTAAGTCAGACACCACTTCACATATTCCTCCATTATATCCCATTATACCTGTTAAATTAATACATATGGCCGCAGTAGACATTTTTGGTCCAATTCCGAGAACTAATAGAGGTTTTTGCTACATCTTTGTCGCTGTTGAACTGACTTCAAAATTTGTTACTTTCACTCCCTTACGGAAAGCTACTGCTAAAACTGTTTCGAAAGCATTTGTAAAACATTTTCTATTTCATGTAGGGCATGTGATGAGAGTAATTTCCGACATTAGATCACAATTTCGTTCTGCTACATGGACACGTATGTTACGAGCTAGAAACATTTCTCCGATCTATATATCCAAGTACCATGCTTCTTCGAACCCTTGTGAACGATTAATGAAAGAAATTGGTAAACTGTGTAGAATATACTGCCACAAAAGACATATTGATTGGGACACACACATATTCTCATTCCAAGATGTAATTAATTCCATTCCAAATGAATCCACTATGCTATCTCCGTCTGTTATACTGAAAAACGTTGAACCACCAAACAAAATTAAAGAATTAGTAACATTTCCTACATCTCGTCGATTACGACACCACGAAATAATTGACATTGCGCTGAACAACATCAAACGTGCCGCAGAGCGCCGGAGAAGACAGCAAAAACAGGTTTGTACACGCCGAGACTTTCGCATTGGACAGAAGATATTAGTACGAACACACTATTTATCTAATAAAATAAAAGGTGAGTGCAGTAAATTTGAACTTCTATACGCAGGTCCACATCGGATTCGCAGCATTCCTCATCCCAATGTGGTGCACGTCGAAACTCTGAGAACCAGAAAATCGAAAGGAAACCACCACTTATCCAACATAAAACCCTTTATTGAGTGAACATACTTTACGATTTATCACGCTGTAATGCTATTTACTAATTTTTATGATCATTTCTGCAATTATTTTCACATGACTAATTACTGATGATTATCGTATTTTTTTCTTGACAAGTGCCCGGCAAGGTAAGGTTAGCAGGTCGCTCTGCTTGTCGTTACACATCGGGCCGTGCATATTTTTCCAGATGAACTTACGCATTTTATGAATAATTATGCAATTCGATGTAGTGATGTATTAATTTTATCAAATTCTCTCTCCATTAAAGTCTTTAATTCTCGCCTCTATTAACTGCACTACATACAAGCTGAACACAACGAACGTCACATTTTGTCTTTCTTACGTATGTACGATTGTTTTCATGTTTTGTTTGTATGCACTGTAAAATAGTTACGGTATAACACACCAGTTGACTTTGACATTTTTTGCCCTATGATATCTCAACATCGTGACTATTTTACATTTTTCTTTTTTTTTTTTTTTTTTTGCTGCATTGTGATATTCTCTGAACATTTTTGCCTTTGAACACTGTCTATGCTTTTGACATATTACGTTTTCTGTCATGTTATGCTGTATGCTTCATTTTGTCACCATTAACCAGTCATTATTTAGTGGGTATATGATATAAATGCAAGGCATTAATCTTTGTTCATCAATTTCAGAAAGAAATGATGCGTAAAGGAAATAAATTAAACAGAAATGGGAATTTCAACTACGGAATAGACGAAAGAAGATACAAAGACCTTATGAGGAAGAGTAAATGGATCAGAATTAACAAGCATTAACAAGAATATACTATACACATCGTAGAATAGCAGTCATAACTAATTTTTTTTTTCAGAATACAAAGTGATTGATGCAGGCTGTCAGACAGAACTACACATATTAGTTTTAAGTGATGAAATATGCTAGAGATAAGGAATAGTTGTGTAATGAATAATGAAGTGATTTTTGCAGATGATAATGAATGCTGATGAAGAGTAATGATGAAGGATATGCTACTATGAATAATGAAGTTTTTCTTTATAGGTGATGATAATAACGAAGTTATGATAATATGGATAATGAAGTTTTTCTTTATAGATGAGGATGATGTTGAAGTTTATGTATTTATGCTATGTAGTTATTCAAGTATTTGTTGCAGTTTGTTTTGACAGTATGTTTTATATCATATGGTATGATGACTGAAGGTTTTGGAAAGGACAGCTATGGAACACATTTTTTATACACATTTCACTACCTGTTAATTCGAAGTTCACTACTTTTCAGCATAGTCTGCGTTTCTTCTTTCAGCTCAATAATGCATTTTGTATTTTTTTTCAGGAGAAGCCTTTCATGACACTTACTAAACTTGTTACTTATTAAAGCTATACTAGTACTTGCATTTTTTTACCCAGTTGTGTCACAACCTTGTTACAGCTCACTCATGACGAATGACGTTACACGTTTTTCATTTACAGGAACAACCCAGAAGCAATTTTTTTTCTTTTCTCTTCTTGCTTTCTCTTATATTTACCCAAAGCAATGCATTGCTAACAAACAATCACCAGTTCCAAATAATGCTACCCATTCAAGAGAGTTCTGAATAATACTGAATGATGAACAACGTTTTATACTATTCAATACTTGCTGGCCACTGAGTGCCAATAATTAATATAACTAAATGAATTATGACTTTTCATGTTTTGGTAACTGGCCACTGAGTGCCAATAATTAATGTAACTAAATGAATTATGTTATTAATTATGCCATTAATTAGCTCCTGTTTTCAATGATGACTTTTCATGTTTTGGTAACTGCCCACTGAGTGCCAATAATTAATGTAACTAAATGTATTATGTTAATAATTACGCCATTAATTAGCTCCTGTTTTCAATGGACTTTTGATGTTTAGGTAACTGGCCAATGAGTGCCAATAATTTGTATAACTCAATGAATTATGTTAATGCTATGACAATAATTGACTCTCCTTTTCAATGATGACTTCTGATGAACATTATTCTGTCATACTAAATATGCTTTGTAACTGGCCAAGGACTGCCACTGTTTATTGTAATACGATTACCCATGATGCCAATAATTTAATTTTATGAACATTATTCTGTAATACTAAATACATGGTACAGAAATGTTCAATAACTGGGCTTTGAATGCCGCAAACTACTAATGTAATTCTCAATCAAGACTAGTCTGTGACTTAATGTCCTTCACCTCCTGACCTAACTACCTGGAGTTACTGTAATATCCATTTGTCCTGTCTATCCTCATGATCATGGAGCACTATATTTGGTTTTTGCACTAATTCTGCGTTGGTGTGCCTTGTAAGAACGTGGTGTTGACACGACATGCTGTCCACCACCGTGAGCAATGAAGACGTTATTATGGTCCCACTGTTTGGTGTACCTGATGTACTGTCAAAATGATAACAGGAAATATTACTACGACATTTCAGTGTCTTGGATACGCTGATAAATACTTCTGGGAAAAGAACTGCAAATTGTCTCACTTGGTGTTGTATTTCTGTGGAAAGATATGGACTTTCAGTGCAGCTGCGTGCAACCTAAGAGCTACAACCAGGATGCAATCCTTCGTATTCCTTCCATAATTCTTGTAAAATGAAAAAGTCATATACAGTGCGTGTGCACTTCCTTTCTTTTGTTAATAAGATCTGTTATCCTGAAATTACTGAAGACTTCTACAGTGCATGTGCACTTTATTACACTCCTTGATTTGTTTGTTTGTTGTAGAAAAATACTACAGAGTACTACAGTCCGTGTGCACTTTTGTCATTTGTCAATATAATTTGTACTCATTAGGTTTATTTGTCGTAAAAATATTAGAGAGTTTTTCAGTGCATGTGCACTTATGTTATGTGTTAATACACTCCTGGAAATTGAAATAAGAACACCGTGAATTCATTGTCCCAGGAAGGGGAAACTTTATTGACACATTCCTGGGGTGAGATACATCACATGATCACACTGACAGAACCACAGGCACATAGACACAGGCAACAGAGCATGCACAATGTCGGCACTAGTACAGTGTATATCCAGCTTTCACAGCAATGCAGGTTGCTATTCTCCCATGGAGACGATCGTAGAGATGCTGGATGTAGTCCTGTGGAACGGCTTGCCATGCCATTTCCACCTGGCGCCTCAGTTGGACCAGCGTTCGTGCTGGACGTGCAGACCGCGGGACACGACGCTTCATCCAGCCCCAAACATGCTCAATGGGGGACAGATCCGGAGATCTTGCTGGCCAGGGTAGTTGACTTACACCTTCTAGAGCACGTTGTGTGGCACGGGATACATGCGGACGTGCATTGTCCTGTTGGAACAGCAAGTTCCCTTGCCGGTCTAGGAATGGTAGAACGATGCGTTCGATGACGGGTTGGATGTACCATGAACTATTCAGTGTCCCCTCGACGATCACCAGTGGTGTACGGCCAGTGTAGGAGATCGCTCCCCACACCATGATGCCGGGTGTTGGCCCTGTGTGCCTCGGTCGTATGCAGTCCTGATTGTGGCGCTCACCTGCACGGCGCCAAACACGCATACGACCATCATTGGCACCAAGGCAGAAGCGACTCTCATCGCTGAAGACGACACGTCTCCATTCGTCCCTCCATTCACGCCTGTCGCGACACCACTGGAGGCGGGCTGCACGATGTTGGGGCGTGAGCGGAAGACGGCCTAACGGTGTGCGGGACCGTAGCCCAGCTTGATGGAGACGGTTGCGAATGGTCCTCGCCGATACCCCAGGAGCAACAGTGTCCCTAATTTGCTGGGAAGTGGCGGTGCGGTCCCCTACGGCACTGCGTAGGATCCTACGGTCTTGGCGTGCATCCGTGCGTCGCTGTGGTCCGGTCCCAGGTCGACGGGCACGTGCACCTTCCGCCGACCACTGGCGACAACATCGATGTACTGTGGAGACCTCGCGCCCCACGTGTTGAGCAATTCGGCGGTACGTCCACCCGGCCTCCCGCATGCCCACTATACGCCCTCGCTCAAAGTCTGTCAACTGCACATACGGTTCACGTCCACGCTGTCGCGGCATGCTACCAGTGTTAAAGACTGCGATGGAGCTCCGTATGCCACGGCAAACTGGCTGACACTGACGGTGGCGGTGCACAAATGCTGCGCAGCTAGCGCCATTCGACGGCCAACACCGCGGTTCTTGGTATGTCCGCTGTGCCGTGCGTGTGATCATTGCTTGTACAGCCCTCTCGCAGTGTCCGGAGCAAGTATGGTGGGTCTGACACACCGGTGTCAATGTGTTCTTTTTTCCATTTCCAGGAGTGTATGTTTTCTACTGAACTTCAGTGCCTGTGCACTTTTCTCATTTTTCAGTATGATTTGTACTCATTCTGTATACCTTTTATGATATGTTCAATACTTCAGTGCGTATGCACTTATGTCATTTGTTACTCATTGTATATACATTTCGTCATTTGCTGATATGTTCTGAACTGCAGTGCATGTGCACTCATGTCACTTGTCAACATGATTTTTTGGCCATTCTGTTCTGAAAATGCTAAAGAATTTTTCAGTGCATGTGCACTTTGTTATCTATCAAATAATTTGTATATACATTTTCCTGATATGTTTTGTACTTATATTTTGTCTTTGTCTGAAATTTTTTGTACTCGGTGCATGTGCTCCACATTTAATTCATGTACTACATCTGAATTTTCTGTAAATTGTAAAAGTTAATTAATTAAAGAAAAAATTTTGCCGCGCTTGGCAAGTCCAAATGACTCAACATCGCTGCCAAATTTTTGCCCCCCCCCCCCCCCCCCCCCCAGTGGAGGGTTATGAAACACGTATATTGTGTGGCGGCGATGGCGAGGCATTGCAGAGTCTCTGACCAGACAGCTGTTTGTCGTTAGTAGTCTGCGCTTGACCGCGCGAGAGTGCAGTTCAGTTGCGAGTTGGCAGTTGGAGAGTAGTAGCGCATGCGAGATGACGTAATCTGTGGTAGTAGCGCGCGAGAGATAGTTGCAGTTGAGTGTGAGGAGTCGGCGGGCGTCGACATGGCACACTGGTCAAGATTCAGGACGAGGTATATTTGTAAATAAGGTAATGAAGCAGCACTGCGCACATTTGATAATGTAATGTAAATTAACTGTAACTAATTTGTTCAAGAATCGCCCCAATAATATTTTCGTTTTCAAACCAAGTACTTTAACAAAACAAACATTTTATTGAAAAATATTTGCCTTCCATTTCCTTTTAAAAAGAATCACTTAAGTTCAAAGAATGTTTTCGATCCATTTCCTCCAAGCTATGGCGAAAAATGAGAGCAGATGCAGTTTTACTGAGGTAAGAATTTAAGTTTAATCAGGGCCTAAGATCGACATTTCGGTCTATTTGCATTTTCATTATCATTGAATTGACTTACATTTTTGTGGGCAGCTTATACCTGGGTCAGATTGCAAATTTTTATTTAATTATCATTGTCATTAAATTTATTTGCTTGGAGGTTACATTAGGTTGTATTCTCGTTAACATCCCATTATTGTGTTTAAAATTTCTCTGGGGAGGTTACACTTAGCTCTAGGTCCAATTACAATTGAGTATTATCTTTCTTTTTTTTTTTTTGTGGGGAGGTTACAACATCTGTACACTTATAATATGCATCTGCTCACTGAGGCAGACGGAGGAAGAAGACACATGAAAAATTTGCAGAGCTTGTAACACTTATATCGATTAGAGGTAGGTTTATGTTATGTAACTGTGTATCTGCAATTATGGAGTGTGTATTCTTTATTAGCTAAAGCCATTGATTTGTGACAGTAAATTTAGAGTTTTGTAATGTATATATGAGAAAACCAAAAATAATAAATATGTGTATGTTTACAAGAAAGGCAATGTTTGTTGAAAGCTGGTTCATGCTTAGGACACTTGTATGTGTAATACATAATAGACGTAGGGAAATTCCTCCGCAACGGAAGTGTCATGGGGTAAAAGGTGGTTTTTGCGGTCGAACTGGGAGGCTCCTTGGTGTGAACGATACGCAGTATGTGACTAGCCGTAGCACAGTACACTTCGACGGTGCTAAGAGAGGCAATTGGAAGCTGCATTGCAAAGGACTTTTGCCTCGATTGTGGATCAGGCTATTATTTGGTATTCTCAGCAAAAAGGAATGTCTCTAATATGTTGAAAAGCCGACGCCAAGAAGAAATTTTATAGAGCATTCGAACATAAGAGCTGTGGGTACAGTTAGTCACTGTGTCGCTTGCCACCAAAACTTCACCACTGCTCTACTAACTTTATACATCCAGCTATATATATGAGCATGGACCACTTAATCTGTGTATGTGGTTTAACAATAATCCAAATGCTATAGATATGGATCCGGAACCATATCTTGGACTATTACTGATCCTAAGGAAAACTGATATATGAAGAGGAGTATAAACAGTGTATTTATGATATTATTTATCTTTATTTGTGTTTCTTCATGTCAGTTCAGATACAAGCCCCTCATGTCCAAACTTAGTTCTGCACTTCATGCAGTAATATTTCAGTCTTAGTTTCAGTAATGATCTTGAGGGTAGTGTGGTGTCACCGCGCGATAGTTCACTGACAAACTACGTTCTCATTTGCCGAGACGATAGTTAGCATAGATTTCAGCTACGTCCTTTGCTACACCTAGCAAGGCGCCATTATCATTTGCTATTTATCTTGTGATGCATGTACCGCCAGACAGATGTTCACCAATTATGGATTAAAGTTAAGTATTCCAGAAGCTACGTACTTTCTTTACTAGACTCAACTCCTTTAACTGTTCCAGACCTCACGTCAGTCTGCGTGAGCTTAAACGCGTGCCTTTCGGCTATCTCATAGTGGCTTGGCTGTCTTGCCAAGTCACAACAAGTTGCCGACGAGGATGGGATCGCGTTTGTACCACTTCTGCCCTGATTTACTTGTGTCATGGCTTCGCCACCATCTCCAGATGTACTGTCCGAATTTTATCGCTTGCAGAATCAGCAGACGCGGGCCTTATTGGATGCCCTTGGACAGCTCGTCCAGGGTCAACGTGCAATGCAAAATGATGTGGCAGCTTCCGCTTCACCGCTCACGCAGCCACAAGACGCTGTTGCACCACCTTTTCGTCCTTTTGATTCTGCACTGGAAAGCTGGACGGAGTGGTCACGTCAATTTGGATTCCATCTCGCCGCCTACAGAATTCAAGGTAATCAGCGGCAGCCTTTTCTGTTAGCATCTGTAGGCGTCCAGACGTACCGTGTGATAGTGAAAGTATTTCCCCGACGCGATGTAGCAACTCTGTCCTACGAAGAAATTTTTTCTTCATTAGATGCATATGTCAAAGAATCAGTCAATGTAGTTGCGAAAAGGTGTACCTTCTTTCGTACAAAACGTACCGCAGGTCAGACTAATAGGGAGTGGGTTGCAACCTTGCAAGGATTGTGCTTTTGAGTGTGAATGTGGACTCCCTTATTCAGATACTATGGTACGTGATGCTATTGCACAGAACGTTTCTGATGTTCGTATATGGGAACAGATTTTGAAACTAGTCAATCCCTCCCTTCAACAAGTGATGGACGTATTGGATCGGCAGGACACACTTGACTTTGCTCAGGAATCATTTGAAACTTCGCCACCTGTGTGTCAGGCTAACCGGCACGCCAGGCGAGCTGCACGGAACAGTAAACAGTCCTCACGCCAGGCCGCGCCAAAGCCGCCTGGCTCTATGTCCCGCATTGGCAAGCAATTGCAGTGAAATCATGCCCATGGTGTGCAACTAGACATTCGCGTGAGAATTGCCCGTCACGCCAAGCTATTTGCTTATTCTGTAATAAAAAAGGACATGTTCAAAGTGTTTGCCAGAAAAAGCTCAGATCAGACATTAACAACCATTCCAGACCCTTTGCTTCGCGCCGAAATCGATCCAAGGATACTCAGGCTCGTGCAACTTCGCCTATGGAAATTCATGTAGTTCATTCCACTCCACCCAGTGCTACTCTCTCTCACAGTGACTGTGTTCGTCCCACAAATAGTGTGCGTCGACATCGCCGGTAATCCCGTCAAGTCGCAAATGATTCTGTACCAGAGTCAGTTCACGTTGCACAGGACAGTCGCTCTTATCGTCAGCAGGACAATAAACTTTTTGTGGACTTGGATATTCATGGCAAAGTGATACCGTTCCAGCTCGATACCGGAGCTGCAGTTTCACTAATCAATCGCGACACGTAGAAACAGCTGGGCACAGCTCCGTTGCATGCTGCAAAGTTAAGCTAACTACATATTCAGGTCACGGGCTCCCTGTGTTATGACAGTGCAGCCTTCTTGCAACATACAAGGGACAAACAAAACTTGTGTCATTGTACATCCTTCGTTCTTCTGCTGCAGTGAACTTGTTTGGTTTCGATTTATTTCAGTTGTTTAACTTGTCTATAGTAAATCAGGTCTTGTGCCTTCAACCAGTGTTTCTCGTCTATGTGACGAATTTGCAGACATTTTTGCACCGGGCTTTGGTTGCGCTAAGAACTATAAAGCACATTTGGAACTGAACGTAAACGCGCAACCGAAATTTTTCAGGGCGCGCAATGTTCCCCACGCATTGCGTGATGCGGTCGCAAAATCATTACACGATTTGAAATCACAAGGTGTCATTGAACGTGTGCAGGCTTCTCTCTGGGCATCACCCTTAGTAATTTTGCAAAAAACCTTCCGGAAAATTGAGACTTTGTGTGGACTTCAAGGCTGCAGTGAATCCACAACTAGTGACTGCAACTTTTCCTTTACCCCGCCCAGAGGATGTTTTTGACAAACTGTGCCCAGGCAAATATTTTTCGAAGTTGGACCTAGCAGATGCGTACTTGCAAATACCGGTGGACGAAGAACCCCAGCGCGTTTTGGTGGTTAACACGCATCTTGGTTTGTATAGATTCAAACGGCTGCCATTCGGGTGTGCATCCGCCACTGCATTGTTTCAGCAATATCTACAAACTGTTTGTGCGTCGGTCCCTACTGCAGCAAACTATCTGGACGATATTGTGATCTCCGGAAAGACGGAAGAAGAACATTTAGCAAATCTCAGAACATTATTTCAGGTCTTGCGACAAAATGGTCTTCGCTTGCGGAAGGACAAATGTGTGTTTTTTGCTCGGGACTTACCATATCTGGGACATGTACTCAATGTCCAAGGCATACATCCGAGTCCAGAGCACCTCTGTGCCGTACAGGACTTGCCTTCGCCGCAGAATATGAAGCAGCTACAGAGTGTGCGGGAAAAATCAATTACTACCATAAATATGTGCGTCACGCCTCTTCCATTTCAGCTCCGCTTCATTGCTTACGCCGTAAAGGTGTTCCGTTCGTCTGGACGACGGAATGCGAACGCGCCTTTCGCCAGTTGAAACCGGCGTTGCTTTCCAATACTTGCCTTACGCCATTCGATCCCCGGAAGCCCGTTTTGTTGATCGTGGATGCATCGGATTTCGGGATCGGTGCTGTGCTTGCGCACAAAGATGGATCGCACGATCACCCTATTGCCTTTGCGTCCAAATTGCTCTCGTCTGCGCAAAGAAATTACTCACAGATCGAGAAAGAAGCATTGGCTCTCGTATTTGGAGTTACAAAGTTTCATGATTTCTTGTATGGTCGTCACTTTACCATCATCACCGACCACAAACCTTTGACATCGCTTTTTCATCCGACCAAGCCTGTACCTCCACGTACAGCGTAGAAATTCATTCGCTGGTCTATTTTCCTCTCGCAGTACCGCTACGATATCTTATATCGGTCCACTGCTAAGCACGGAAACGCCGATGCGTTATCCCGTTTGCCTGTTGCTGAGGATAGAGCATTCGATTCCTCCGAACTTGCTTGCATGTTCATTGATTCGGAAACCGATGACGTGGTCGACTCGTTTCCGATTGATTTTCATCGTGTTGCTACAGCCACAGCTGCCGACCCTGTCCTTGCTTCCGTTTTGCGTTTTGTTGCTACGCAGTGGCCCTTGTCAAAGTCACGAATCGAGGATCTGTTGGTTCGCCGATTTTTTGCTCACAAGGAGCGGCATTTTGTACGACGTGGTGTTTTGCTGTTGCGTTCTGATACTGATCAGTCCAGGGTCGTGGTCCCACGTTCGTTGCAGTCCTCTGTCTTACGGCTTCTCCACCAAGGACATTGGGGTATAGTGCGAACGAAACAACTTGCTCGTCAGCACTGTACTTGGTTCGGAATCGATGCTGCGATTACAAATATGTGCTCTTCTTGCATGGCGAGTGCCGAACAACAAGCCGCACCACCGCGGAAATTCTTTGCATGGCCAAAACCACTTCCCCTTGGCAACGCTTACACATCGATTTTGCTGGTCCATTCTGGAATGCTCGATGGTTGGTTCTGGTCGATTCATTCAGTAATTTTCCTTTTGTTGTCCGGATGTTTTCCACGACGTCTTCTGCCACCATCCAAGCGTTATCTACTATCTTTTGCATTGAAGGTCTTCCTCAGACTATTGTTTCCGACAATGGCCCACAATTCATGTCCGCAGAATTTCAGTCACTCTGCAAGGCCAATGGTATTCAACATCTCACTTCCGCGCCGTTTTCGTCGCAGTCCAACGGTGCCGCTGAACGGTTGGTCAGGACTTTCAAGTCACAGATGTTGAAGTAGAAGGAGTCTCATTCTCGGGAGGACGCGTTATTGCTCTTTTTGTCCTCGTATCGCTCTCAACCCCGAGATGGTCGGTCGCCGGCTGAGTTGCTCCACGGTCGTCCTCATCGAACCTTGATGTCTTTGCTACATCCGCCGCATCAGGTTCCTGTGCAGCGGCAGACACCTGCTTTTGTCCCAGGCGACGTTGTCTACTATCGCCACTATCGAGGTTCATGGCGTTGGCTCGAAGGGCACATTCTTTGCTGCCTCGGCCGCGCTATGTATCTGGTTTTGGGGGCCTCTGGTGAGGTGCGTCGGCATCTCAATCAGCTGCGCCTCTGTCGTCGCACGGGTTCTGCCGCTCCCCGACTGCTTTCAGCGACGGTGCCGTCCGGTCAGCCCCCTGGGGACCCATCTACTGGCTCGCCTCATCCCCAGGTGTTACCGACGCTGCCTTCCATTTTGCCCCATGGCGACGCGCCGCCGCCGCCGACGCCGCCGCCACCTGTTCTCCCGCCGGCGACGCCCGCAGTGGACGCGTCGCGGCAGCCGCCGGGCGCCTCCTTGGGTCACGCGCAGCCGATCGCTTCCCGTGACCAGTTGTCCTACGCCATGGACCTCTTGCCCGCTCCGGACCACATGGCGCCTTCGCCCGTCGGGTGCCCCGACCCGATGGAGGTTGGCCCTTCGGCCCCTCCTGCGGGCGCATACACCGCATGTTGGCGTGCACCCTGGACTAGGTTTTCAGGCGTTTCCTAGCTCCCCTCGGACCGAATGGCAGGGTGCGGGTGGCACAACTTCGCCTGTTGTTAGGCTCCCCACCTCGTCGCATACGCCAACATGGGGTCCTCTCCACGGCGGGCGGAAGCCTTATACCACAACCATCCGCCGATTTGCGGGGGAGGAATGTGGTGTCACCGCCAGACACCACACTTGCTAGGTGGTAGCCTTTAAATCGGCTGCGGTCCGTTAGTATACGTCGGACCCGCGTGTCGCCACTATCAGTGATTGCAGACTGAGCGCCGCCACGCGGCATGTCTAGAGAGTCTTCCTAGCACTCGCCCCAGTTGTACTGCCGACATTGCTAGCGATGGTTCACTGACAAATTACGTTCTCATTTGCCGAGACGATAGTTAGCATAGCTTTCAGCTACGTCATTTGCTACGACCTAGCAAGGCGCCATTATCATTTGCTATTTATCTTGTGATGCATGTACCGTCAGACCGATGTTCACCAATTATGGATTAAAGTTAAGTATTCCAGAAGCTCCGTACTTTTTTTACTAGACTCAACTCCTTTAACTGTTCCAGACCTCACGCCAGCCTGCGTGAGCTTAAACGCCTGCCTTTCGGCTATCTCATAGTGGCTTGGCTGTCTTGCCAAGTCACAACAGGTAGCTGTTATTAGTATGAGCTTAGTGCAAATTTGATTTCCATGATTACTGGTGTGTGCATTACCGATGACTGCTGCTGCGCACAGCTCAGAGTACCCTTTGTCAGTTTGTATCCTGTGCACTATTCAAAGGGAAATATCAACGTAAATAGCATTAATAACCAATGTTCAAGTTTCTTAAACACATATTTCCAAATTAATGTGCCTAATTGTGCTGGCGACCCTTAATTTTTCCATTCACAAATGTTTTTTCCACTTTTATTAACTCTCAAGGTTAAAGTCTGTTTAGTTTTTCTGTTAATGTCACCATATTCAAAATTATAGTCCGATACCTTTGTCCATTAGATACACGCGTGGTCATCACAGAGGGTAACGTTAGCTTGCTTCACAGTAGGCTTGTGCATCATACATGGCAAGTTAGCGTTATAAGCTACGCTCTTACCAAAAGACAAGTGAAAAACCACGTCATACTTGGGTCTTGTTTCAGTTA
Organism: Schistocerca serialis cubense; assembly: GCF_023864345.2. NCBI lineage: Eukaryota > Metazoa > Arthropoda > Insecta > Orthoptera > Acrididae > Schistocerca > Schistocerca serialis. The sequence goes on from NC_064643.1 coordinate 231,497,533, forward strand.
CAGGCTGACGTTATATTGTTAATTTTCTGGAATATGGTACTCCAATTACTTTTAGATTTAATGATTTTTGACTTACAGAGATTTAAATACAGCTTTCAGGTATTCAAAGAAAATAAAGCACATACGCGCGAGAAAAGGATTCCTAATAAATGTTACAGGAAAAACAAAGCTCCTTTGTATGTAATACTTTAGGGTTTGACTGGGTCGATGAATGTTAGTGAAAATGAGAGCTAGATACTATAATTGTAATTCACATTATATGTTTACCAATTTTAGATCTAGTACTTTTAACCATCGTAACTTGGTTTATTTTACCAATGGCAGTAAGAACCTCCGTGTTAAGCTCCCTAAATCCATAAACACACACACACTCACACACACACACGCAGACACACGCACACACAAACACCCACACATACACACGCACACACGCACACACAAGCACGAGGTGTTTGTGTGTGTGTGTGTGTGTGTGTGTGTGTGTGTGTGTCAGAGAGAGAGAGAGAGAGAGAGAGAGACGAGGGAGATATCAGCAGATGGTCGACGTAATTCACCGAGTGACACTGGAATACTTTAGAGTGAAAAATTGTTGCTGAGACGATTACGCAGACTTGATTTGTTAGTAAAACGAGTTAAAAGATGCTCTTTCTCACGTTATCTCTTATAATTATTGTCTCTCAACACAGTCCTAACGCTGTTAAGCTGCTCAATGTCATTTGAAGAAGAAATCAGTTTTGCATTTTCAGAAATATCCCAGTTCTCCCCCTGAGGTGTTTTTATCTTCGAGTAAGATAAGATCTTAATGTATTATTGTCCAAAGGGCACATCGATTTATCTAAGGAAGGACGTGGTTGCTCTAATTGTAGAATTCCTAGTTCCGAATGAACTTTTTATCAGCGTTAACGAGTCCGTCCCGCCATGAAATACAATAAATTGAATACAGCAATGTACTTAGATCACTCATCATCCACCATGCCCCGTGTGTTCATTGCAGCAGTGTGCGTGTTTGCTGCGGGTCTGGCTTCGCCCACCAGGGCGTGGCCCCTGTCCGCTGGCCACGGTCGGGTCATCGGCAGCAGCAACGCCAGCATCTCTGACTACCTTACCAGGCGTCGCTGCTGCGCGGTGGCTCCCATCACCGCGGAGCGTCCATTATCAGCGAGACTTGGACTCTGACCGCTGCCCACTGCGTCGAGTTCGTGCCCGCAAGCGCGCTGGGCATTCGAGCTGGGACGACGAAGCGCGACAGTGGCGGCACGGTTCACTGTGCGCTCTCTGTTAAGTGGCACGAGAGTTACCCCTACTACACCTATGACTACGACATCGCAGTAGTGCAGGTGAGTCTCCCGCGTTCCGTACGTTGTTGCTGCGACAGAGACCAGTATGTCGCTGGAATACAGTTTACACGGACAGACTTCAATGATGGGCCCAGACATCACGATAGCAGCCAACCACTAGATCGAAAGACGCCTGGTGGCGTTTATGGCGCACCATGTGGTATACTGAGGGGACAAATGTCATGGGATACCTACTAATATCCTGACGGACCTCCTTCTGCCAGGCGTAGGGATTCATGTTGGGTGATGCGGGTGGCCAAATCATTACCTCGAATTGTTCAGAATGTTCTTCAAACCAACTGATGACAGTCGTTGCCCGGTGACATATCTGGGAACGTGAAGTCCTTGCGTGTCTGCAACTGGTCTCCAAGTAGCCGAACATTATCACTTCCAGCCAAAGATAGGATCATTTGGAGCAAAGGGACCAGGTTCCTTCCGTGTAAATACTAGTGACACCATTATGGAGTCACTGTTATTATTGTGGTCTTCAGTCCACAGACTGGTTTGATGCAGCTCTCCATGCTACTCTATCCTGTGTAAGCGTCTTCATCTCCCAATACCTACTGCAGCCTACATCCTTCTAAATCTGCTAAGTATATTCATCTCTTGGTCTCCCTCTACAATTTTTACCCTCCACGGTGCCCTCCGGTGCTAAATTGGTGATCCCTTGATGCCGCAAAACATGTCCTACCAACCGATCCCTTCTTCTAGTCAAGTTGTGCCACAAACTCCTCTTCTCCCCAATTCTATTCAATACCTCCCCATTAATTATGTGGTCTACCCATCTAATCTTCAGCATTCTTCTGTAGCACCACATTTGGATAGCTTCTATTCTCTTCTTGTCTAAACTATTTATCGTCCATGTTTCACTTCCATACATGGCTACACTCCATACAAATACTTTCAGAAACGTCTTCCTGACACTTAAAGCAATACTCGATGTTAACAAATTTCTCTTCTTCAGAAATGCTTTCCTTGCCATTGCCAGTCAACATTTCATATCCTCTCTACTTCGAACATCATCAGTTATTTTGCTCCCCAAATAGCAAAACTCCTTTACTACTTTAAGTGTATCACTTCCTAGTCTAATTCCCGCAGCATCGCCCGAATTAATTCGACTACATTCCATTATCCTCGTTTTGCTTTACTTCTCCATGGTTTTTAATGCCTACTCCAAACTTTTCTTTCGTTTACTTTACTGCTTGCTCAATATACAGACTGAATAGCATCGGGGAGAGGCTACAACCCTGTCTCACTCCCTTCCCAACCACTGCTTCCCTTTCATGTCCCTCGACTCTTATAACTGTCATCTGGTTTCTGTACAAACTGTAAATAGCATTTCGCTCCCTGTATTTTACCCCTGCCACCTTTAGAATTTGAAAGAGAGTATTCTGATCAACAATGTCAAAAGCTTTCTCAAAGTCTACAAATGCTAGAAACGTAAGTTTGCCTTTCCTTAATATTTCTTCTAAGATAAGTCGTAGGGTCATTATTGCGTCACGTGTTCCAACATTTCTAAGGAATCCAAACTGATGTTCCCCGAGGTCGGCTTCTATCAGTTTTTCCATTCGTCTGTAAAGAATTAGCGTTAGTATTTTGCAGCTGTGACTTACTAAACTGATAGTTCGGTAATTTTTACATCTGTCAACACCTGCTTTCTTTGGGATTGCAATTATTATATTCTTCTTGAAGTCGGAGGGAATTTCTCCTGTCTCATGCATCTTGCTTACCAGAGGGTAGAGTTTTGTCAGGACTGGCTCTCCCAAGGCGTCACGTGTTCCAACATTTCTAAGGAATCCAAACTGATGTTCCCCGAGGTCGGCTTCTATCAGTTTTTCCATTCGTCTGTAAAGAATTCGCGTTAGTATTTTGCAGCTGTGACTTACTAAACTGACAGTTCGGTAATTTTTACATCAGTCAACACCTGCTTTCTTTGGGATTGCAATTATTATATTCTTCTTGAAGTCGGAGGGAATTTCTCCTGTCTCATGCATCGTGCTTACCAGAGGGGAGAGTTTTGTCAGGACTGGCTCTCCCAAGGCTGTCAGTAGTTCTAATGGAATGTTGTCTATTCCAGGGGCCTTGTTTGGATTTAGGCCTTTCAGTGCTCTGTCAAACTCTTTACGCAGTATCATATCTCCCATTTCATCTTCATCTACCTCCTCTTCCATTTCCGTAATATTGTCCTCAAGAACATCGCCCCTGTATAGACCCTCTATATACTCCTTCCACCTTTCTGCTTTCCTTCTTTGCTTAGAACTGGGTTTCCATCTGAGCTCTTGATATTCATGCAAGTAGTTCTCTTTTCTCCAAAGGTCTAATTTTCCTGCAGGCAGTATCTACCTTACCCCTCATGAGATAAGCCTCTACATCCTTACATTTATCCTCTAGCCATCCCTGCTTAGCCATTTTGCACTTCATCAGGTTCAAATGTTCAAATGTGTGTGGATTCCTAAGGGACCAAACTGCTGAGTTCATCGGTCCCTAGACTTACACACTACTTAAACTAACTAACGATAATATCAACACACACACCGGTGCCCGAGGGAGGACTCGAACCTCCGGCGAGAGGGGCCACGCAAACCACGACTTGGCGCCTCAACCCGCGTGGTCACTGCGAGCGGCTTCACCATCAGGTTCCACAGTACCTTGTTGACCACTTGGGTCCATGGCTTCGTCAGCTCTGCGTCACGCTTGAACCGTACGCCAGCTCTTACCAACAGAAATCAAGACTCATCTGACGAGGCCACGTTTTTCAGTCCTCTAGAGTCCAACTGATATCGTCATGAGCCCGGGACAGGAGCCTGATGCGGTGACGTGAAGTTAGCAAAGGCACTAACTTCGGTCGTTCTGCTGCCGTAGCCCATTTACGCCAGATTTGGGCCCACGTTCATCGTATGTCTCTCATTGATTTCTGACGTTATTTCACGCACTGTTGCTTACCTGTTAACAGTGACTACTGTACGCAAACGCCACTGCTCTCTTGACTCTATGTCTACAATGGTAGTGCCTGAAATTTGATATGCTCTGCACACTCTTGACGCTGTGGTTCTTCGAATACTGAATTTCACAACGATTTCCGAAATGGAATGTCCCATGATTCTAGCTCCAACTATCATTCCGCGTTAAAAGTATGTTAATTCCCAGTTTGTGGCCATAAACACGTCGGAAACCTTTTCACATGAATCACTTCAGTACAATTTACAGATCCGGCGATGCATGGTCCTCGTATCCGTTGTGTACACGATACTGCCGCCATCTCTATATGAGTGTACCGCTATCCCATGACTTTTATCACCTCTGTGTATGCGGAAAGGAGACGAATGGGAAAACACTCTAGTGGCCATATGCGGTGCAAGTGGGGAAATCCCGTTAAATAACAGCCTTTGATACTGTGTAGGTTGTTATTGCCAGGCGCTTGGGAACGAGCATCTCTGGTATTGAACATCTTTTAATCTAACGCACCACATGTGTACAGCCGGGGGTGAAAGTGGGGAATTCCCTCCAAATAAGACGGTCTGATAATGTGTAGGTTCTTATTGCCAAGCGTTTGGCAGCGATTACCTCGGAAACGCCGAAACTGTTGGGCTGTGCGCGTGCTACTACCATGAACATCTACGAAAATGGTGAAATCACAGTAGTCTACTGCGTGATTTCACGGAACCTGTCGGTGAACCAACAGTTTCAGCCTTATGCTGCGTTAGATCGTAAGACGGCCAGCGCAAAGGCTGAATCGGTCATTATTTTTAAATAAATGATTATTAAGGTTTTAACTGTTTTATTAAATGGTAATTGATGAAATATCACTATCATCTGCAAACCATGTTCTCTAAAATCACATTGATTTCTTAGCCATCAAATTCACCTGATCTAAACCCATTGGCACAAATCTTGGACACTACTGGGCACCACCTCTGCGTCCACATCGATGATGAACTGCTGCGCTAGATAACAGGTAGTCATAATGTTTAGGTTCATCACTGTACAGTTCATTATTGTACACTGCTGTACAAGAAATACAAGGAAACACTGACTAAATTAAACTTTCAGAAAATTCAGATTAATTTACGGCTTTCTGGTGTCATTATTATGTTTTTCTCTGTTTTTATCTGGACTACATGTCATTATGGTGAAATACACTGAAGCGCCAAAGAAACTGGTATAGGTATGCCTATTCAAGCAGGCCGGAGTGGCCGAGCGGTTCTAGGCGCTACATTCTGGAACCGCGCGACCGCTACGGTCGCAGGTTCGAATCCTGCCTCGGACATAGGTTGTGTTATGTCCTTAGGTTAGTTAGGTGTAAGTAGTTCTAAGTTCTAGGGGACTGATGACCTCAGTAGTTAAGTCCCATAGTGCTTAGAGCTGATTGAACCTTTTTTTTTTTTTTTTTTTTTTTGCCTTATCAAATACGGAGGTATGTAAACAGGCAGAATACGTCATTGCCGTCGGCAATGAATATATTCGACAACAGATGTGTGGTGCACTTGTTAGATCGGGTACTGCTGCTACAATTGCAGGTTATCAAGATTTAAGTGAGTTTGAAAGTGGTGTTACAGTGGGCGCACGAGCGATGGGACACAGCATCTCTCAGGCAGCGATGAAGTGGGGATTTCCGTACGACCATTTCACGAATGTACCGCTAATATGACGAATTCGGTGAAACATCAAATCTCCGACATCCATGCGGCCGGAAAAGATCCTTCAAGAACGGGACCAGAGAGAATCGTTCAGCGTGACAGACGTGCAATCCTTCCTCAAATCGCTGCATATTTCAATGCTGAGGCATCAACAAGTGTCCAATCGTTCAACAAAACATCATCGAAATGGGTTTTCGCAGCGGAATTCCCACTCGTGTACCCTTCTTGATTTCACGACACAAAGCTTTACGCTTCGCCTGGATCCGTCAGCACCGATATTGGATTTTTGATGACTGGAAACATGTATCCTGTTCGGACGAGTCTCGTCTCACATTATATCGAGCGGATGGACGTGTACGGATATGGAGACAACCTCATGAAGTGATGAAGCCTGCAAGTCAGCAGGGGACTGTTTAAGCTGGTGGAGTCTCTGTAATGGTGTGAGGCGTGTGCAGTTGGGGTGATATGGGACCCGTGATACGTCTAGATACCACTCTTGGCAGGTGAAACATATGCAAGCATCCTGTCTGATCACCTACATCCATTTATATCCATTGTGCATTCCGACGGACTTTTGCAATTCCATCAGGACAATGCGACATCCCATACGTCGAGAATTGCTACAGAGCGGCTCCTGGAACACTCTTCTCGGTTTAAACACTTCTTCTGGCCACCAAACTCCCAGACATGATCATTATTGAGCGTTTCCTTGATTCTTTCCAACGTTCTGTTCAGAAGAGATCTTCACCTCCTCGTACTCTTACGGATTTATGGACAGCTCTGCAGGATTCTTGGTGTCAGTTTCCTCCAGCACTACCTCAGACATTTGTCGACTACATGCCACGTCGTCTTGTGGCACTTCTGTGTGGTCGTAGGTGTTCTACATGATATTATGCATGTGTATCAGTTTCTTGGGCTCTTCATTGTATGTCACCCTATGGCGGAGGGGATATGAGTGGAAGATGTCAGATGCACTCCTCACAATATAATTGGGCACTGGAATCTCCTGTCCCTAATTAGATACAGATTCACTTACAACGGGTACAAAATGGCATACCTAGTGGACATACCCATATCACCTTGGCATCCTTGGCATGGTCCAGAGATCAGCGTTTGTGTACGCGGAGGGTAGTCACGCTGTTGGAACATGAATTTTGAGCAGTGTCGCAAGTATTCGCGTTTTCTTTTATTGGCAAAGTGTATGTTACACTGACGAGAAGCTTTACTCCGCTTCGTGGCGATTCCCGCAGATGTCCTAGTCACATAGCTTCATGGCAGATCCTCTGCGTTCTAAGAAATGCATTGGACAGCTTTGAAGCTGCAGCAGTAGTTATACACTGCATGACACACTTCACCAACTAAGGGTATTACAATACATTTGCAGAACCATAAAAAATGAGATAGCAGAATGTTAATGATAATAGCAAAAATACGTCAAAGTAGAAAGCTTAATATCATCAACATTGACATAGACTCTGTAAATGAGACCACGATCATGTTATGCAAAATATTTGTACAGGTCCACTTTGATCACGCAGATTGTACAATTCAAAATTACTGTTTCGGCTATTCTGGTCTTCAGTTCATAAAAATATCCTGATGTGAGTATCAATGTCAATATCTGTACACCTAGGTACGTAAGTGCTTGTGCTTAATATCATGAGTGTTATTTGCTGTCACTATTAGAAAATCGTTTTGATATCTCACATATGCAATCAGGTAGCTGTGTAGAGTGATGTGACGGATATTCTGTGTTTCGAAGTCACAATAAGTCTGTGGAGAAAACTGAATATTCCAGAATTAGGTTTTCACTCTGCAGCGGAGTGTGCACTGATATGAAACTTCCTGGCAGATTAAAACTGTGTGCCTGACCGATACTCGAACCCGGAGTTGTAGGAGACGAGGTACTGCTGGAAGTAAAGCTGTGAGGAAGGGGGCTTAGTTGTGCTTTGGTAGCTCAGATGGTAGAGCACTTGCCTGCGAAAGGCAAAGGTCCCGAGTTCGAGTCTCGGTCCGGCAAACAGCTTTAATCTTCCAGGAAGTCTTCATCTGCCAGGAAGTTGGAATATTGTAGTTGTCCATTACATTAACACACCCTCTATGGTTGTTACTCAACCAGTTAAGTGCGGTAGTTAAAAAACTTCTGGGATACACTACGTTTTGCGAAGTTTCGGTTCGATTGTTTAGATGCATATATTTCTCCACTCTTTTACTGGCTTCAAAATAACATTGTCGAATTTTCAAAAATGGTTGAATTTGCTCTAAGCACTATGGGACTTAACATCTGAGCCGACCGGTGTGGCCGAGCGCTTCTAGGCGCATCAGTCTGGAACCGCGCGACCGCTACGGTCGCGGGTTCGAATCCTGCCTCGGGCATGGATGTGTGTGATGTCCTGAGGTTAGTTAGATTTAAGTAGTTCTAAGTTCTAGGGGACTGATGACCTCAGATGTTAAGTCCCATTTGAACCATTTGAACTTAACATCTGAGGTCATCAGTCCTCTAGAATTAGAACTACTTGATCCTAACTAACCTGAGAACACACATCCATACCCGAGGCAGAATTCGTACCTGCGACCGTAGCAGTCGCGAGACTCCGAACTGAAGCGCCTAGAACCGCTCGGCCACAGCGACCTGCGCGGGGTCGGATTTTCATTTAAAATTAAGATTTATTGGTGTTTGTGGATTTTCAAGAACTTGCACTCTGTGAAAAGTGCAGTAGATCTCCGTGTTAAAGAATAGAGAATATGGCTTACAGCTGGTGGACAGTGGCTGTGCGTACTTCTGATTGCTCCCCAGATTAGACGCATAGTAATGTTTGGTAGGACGGCGGTTAGTCTGATGTGGTGGCAGTTTAGCCTTACTGGAGCACAACTATCTGTAACGGAGTAATAATATTCCAGAGCAGAGCTCTGTAGCGTGGTGCGGAGGATTACCACAAAGTCCATATAGTTCCCCTAGCACATTATTTCTGCAGTATTAGTAATCTGTAAATCTTAGGTAGGGTGCAAAGCATGATGTAGTATCCAAACTCGAATGTAGGCATAGCCCATTGTTTTGAACAATTACTTATACTGCAAGACGTTTTACAGATGTTTATGATCTCTACATTAACCGTACTCCCTGAGTCACAACAAAAGTCGACTAGGAAAATACATGTTTGTACTTGCAATGCATTTATCCACAAGTAACCTTTCATCGCCGTTACGAGAGAATGTTCTCCACATTCTGGTTCGGTGTTCATACAATCCAGAAAGTAATGGTATGATTTGATACTGAGATACTCAAAGCCGTACCAGCTATTCTCACGGTCTACCGCATGTTCACTAAAGAATATGTAAGGGATGCATAGATGTCACGTACCATTAAGCACCGTTCGAAAGACAGCAGACAAATAATCAATCGCTTAAAGAATTCAAAAAGGGTTCAGATGGCTCTGGGCACTATGGGACTTAAGATCTGAGGTCATCAGTCCCCTAGAATTTAGAACTACATAAACCTAACTAACCTAAGGACATCACACACATCCATGCCCGAGGCAGGATTCGAAACTGCGACCGTAACGGTCGCGCGGTTCCAGACTGAAACGCCTAGAACCACTCGGCCACACCGGCCGGCGCTTAAAGAATTCCTTTTGTCTGTGATATTGTTGTTGCGATTTGCAGTTTTAAGACTGGATTGACACAACCTTCTACGTTATCCTATCCTATTAAAGTCTCTTCATATCTCCATGACTCTAACTTACATCTATTTGAACCTGCTTACTGTCGTAAAATAATAGTCTCCCTTTATAATGTCTACGCCTCACACATTCCTCCATTCCCAGATTGACTGTTCCTTGATGCCCCTGATGTCTCCTATCAGGATGTCCCTCTTTTTGTTCAAGCACTGCAACAATGTTTTTTTCTCTCCGGTTCACGTCAATACCTCTTCATTATTTATTCTATATGCCCACTTCTATTCAGCAGTTTTCATTTCAAAGGCTGTTCTCTTATATGAACTGTGTATTGCTACGTTTCATTTCTGCTCCGGACTACATACCAGACAAATATTTGAAGTTGTGTGTGTGTGTGTGTGTGTGTGTGTGTGTGTGTGTTTGTGTGCGTGTGTGTGTGCGTGTGTTGGGGCTTACGGGCGCTCAACGTCGAGGTCATCAGCGCCCTGACACATATTACATGAAACGAATGTGGACAAACTTAGCATCATGGAAGCATATACGCAAAGAAAGCAGGAAAAGAAAAAAAATGCTGTATAAGAAAGTAAAACGAAAACGGTGCGTCAAGAATGCCACAGGAAATTGTCACTGGCTGTCCACTTACATAAAACATGCGTGAGCCAGGCAACTTGTGAACAAATTAAGACCCTCTCCCTCAAATCTTCGTATAAACATTGGACAACCCACTGAACTTTAAAACTTTAACAAAATTCGGTTGGGTATTTCCTAAAAGAGATGGCAGATCCGCCGGCAAGTCATCCACGGCCCGCTGGTCAGAAAATAAAACGCAATCCAATAAAACGTGGCGCACAGTGACCTGGACGCCACAAGCACCACACATTGGAGGGTCCTCTCGCCGGAGCAGGAGGCCATGCGTCATTGGACTGTGTCCTATCCGAAGTCGAGTGATGAGAAATACTCCTGGCATTAATTTGAACTGTATCTGATGAGGTCCTCCAAGGGCGAAACGTAAAATAAATCAGTTGCATATCTGCTGCCTGTGACTGCTTTTACAACAAACTAGTTGTGGTTGGATTTGTCGCTCTAAACCACAGTTCCGATTCATTGCAAAGAAGTTTTCTTTGGTTCAGGTGGACGTTTAGGCAGACCAGTCCAGCAATCTAAATTCCTGTTACCAATATACGAAGGTATAACCTTGTGGGGCAGAACAATTATTACTGGGCAGAAAACTTAGATCCTAGAGTCTTTCTACAATAAGAGAAGAATCACATGATCAAAATTAAAATATGCTGATACAGATCTACAGTCAACTTATGATCAGTGTGATCTATCCTCAAACCGGAGAACCAAGCCCACACCCTCGCAGCAACTCACTAATTTCACAGTTACAAACCTTCTGGCACAGCACAGTAACACAACAACCGTATACGCCCCAGAAACTTATTAGATATCTCAATAGTCATTAATTAAATGGCTTTGTCTTAAATTAAAATGTCGTAACTACTTCATTTTAGCGATCTATGGCTTATGTGCAGTACTACAGCCAAGAAAAAAAAAACATCCATAGTGGATCATTCAGTCACAGATATGTGTGTACCTGAAACGCAATGGAATCTCTTCAGTAGTGGGCCATGATGCCTGATAGGTAGTTAATTCAGATGCGATTTAATATTCACTGCCTCTTCTAGAGCAATGATTCTCTTCCGTACTTCTTTGACGTATCGTCTACAGTATAAGTAAAATATACTAGTTTTATAGATGAAAATTAATTTTGATAACACTCTTTATCCTCAAAGTACACCTTAACAGTAATTTGCGTGAAGTCGATGCAATTTTCCTGCAGTACTACGCTATGGTACGCATAGAGTGATGTCAAGCGTTATTGATAACGTGTCTGTAACATTTTGGCTAAGTGGTGTATGGTGTACTTTTCTACTGCAGACATGAAAAACAAAACTGAGACTAGTGTATGCCTTTACATTTCTTTACGCCCTCTGTCGAACCCTTGCATCTCTTATAGACCTCAATAGAGCTTGGTCAAATGTATTGGAAATTTCTCCAAATGGTTGACATTATGCTCCTCAGGTCTCTCGCTCTCTCTCCTGCGCAGCAATATTACTTCTCAGTGGATCCCATACGTGCTCTACGGGGTTTAAGTCGGGGCAAGGGGCAGGCCAGTCCACTATTACGAATATCCTCTCGTTTCAGGAGCTCCTCCACCAGCCGGCCGCTGTGGCGGAGTGGTTCTAGGTGCGTCAGTCTGGAACCGTCCGACCGCTACGTTCGGAGGTGCGAATCCTGCCTCGGGCGTGGATGTGTGTGTTGTCCTTAGGTTAGTTAGGTTTAAGTAGTTCTAAGTTCTAGGGGACTGATGACTTTAGATGTTAAGTCCCATAGTCAGGTTACTCTAAATTCAGAGGCTGTTGCACGCAGCGACTTTTATATTGACTTGTAAATAAGAGATTTCAGCTATCAATCGTCCTTTTGAAATACTACTGGCAGATCTAGAATTCAGATAGAAACTAGCCATTCTCAATGCACTACATTTTTGATCAATGCATGTGATCCCTGTTGGTTGGGCTTCATCCACAGTTCATTGAAATGTCGAAAGGACGACTGATAGCTGAAATCTGTTATTTACAAGTCAAGTCCCATAGTACTCAGAGCCATTTGAATTTGAGCTCTTCCTGCGGCGCTATTTTACCGGCCGCGCTTTGTTAGCTAATGAAGTGCCCCCCCCCCCCCCCCCCCCGAAAATTCGCACATGGGGAAAGAATGCAGGATCACAATAATGTTAACCGGTGAGTGTATCGTGTTTAAAGATTTGAAGGTAGTACACTCATGCAGTATTAATATTCCCAAAACCATGACATCAGGTGCACCAAAACGATCGTGTTCTATAACGCTGGACCTAGCCTCATACGGCGAGAGGCTTGAAAACGTACTTCACCCACAAACAATGTCGATTAACGTTGTTGTGACACTGTACACTTTTCCCATGTACGTCTTTTCAGGGGTGAATTTGGAATGGACTTCTTTACTATGGATGACAACACGCGACCGCGTCGAACAGCGCAGGTGGAAGAGCTCTTTGAAAGGTAGAATTTTTGGCGAATTTGCTGTCCTAATCGTTTCTCAGACTTAAGTCCCATGGAACATGTGTGGAATAAGTTGCAGCGGTATATTTCATACGTCCACGTGTAGGCATGACCGTAAGCACTCGTCAACCGAAATGGCGGATGATGATTCCTTACCAACATGGTGGACAGTATAGGAGGCTGTGGCTACGCCATGCCTCCGCAATATCCTTTCTTCCAGGAGTGTAGTTCTGCAAGGTTCGCTGCAGAGCTTCTGTGAAGTTTGGATGGTAGGAGACGAGGTACTGGCAGAATTGAAGATGTGAGGACGGGTCGTCAAAAAAATGGTTCAAATTGCTCTGAGCACTATGGGACTTAGTCCCCTAGAACTCAGAACAACTTAAACCTAACTAACCTAAAGACGTCACAAACATCCATGCCCGAGGCAGGATTCGAACCTGCGACCGTTGCGGTCGCGCTGTTCCAGACTGTAGCGCCTAGAACCGCTCGGTCACACAGGCTGGCACGGCTCGTCAGACATGCTTGGGTAGCTCAGTTGGTAGAGCAATTGCTGGCGAAAAGCAAAGGTCCCGAGTTCGAGTCTCTCTCCGGCACACAGTTTTAATCTGCCAGAAAGTTTCATATCAGCACACACTCCGCTGCAGAGAGAAAATATCATCCCCAGGCTGTGGCTAAGCCATGTTCCCGCAAGTTTTGAAGGTAGGATACGAGGTACTGGCAGAATTGAAGTCGTGAGGACGGGTCGTGAGTCGTGATGGGGTACCTCAGTTGGTAGAGCTCTTGCCCGCGGAAGACAAAGTTCCCGAGTTCAAGTCTCGGTCCGGCACACAATTTTAATCCCGCATCTAGGAAGTTACCATGATTCGGGGTTATTTCAGTGTAACTATTGTCTTTGAGTAAAATTGTCATTATCGCTCAACTTATGTGCATCTCTTACGGTTAACTTCCGTGCTACACTCTAGGTGCTCTTTCTGTGTATGTTCCAAGTTTCAGAGGGCTATGCTATTTGGCAGTGACGCTTCATGAGAAAGCTACTTTTGTCTTTAAGTTGTCCACACCAGTGTACTTTGCTAGTACACAGTCAATGAACCGAAGTCTGCCACCTGCTTTAACTACAGCCGTGCCTTTGTGAGTGTTCCATTTCATATCGGAACTTGGGAACTTGAAGTAAGGTCTTATGGGACCAAACTGTTCAGGTCATCAGTCCCTAAGGTTACACACTACTTAATCTAACTTCAACTAACTTACGCTAAGAACAACACACACACCCATGCCCGAGGGAGGACTCGAACCTCCGACGGGGAGAGCCGTCCAGGCCGTGACAAGACGCCCTAGACCGCGCGGCTACCCACCGTTTCATATCGCTACAGATCCTTAAACCGAAGTATGAACATCAGATGACCGACCGCAGTTGTTACACAATCAGATTGTAATAACACGATGCCGATTACAGCTGACCAACACGGTGTGAATTCGGCATCGAGTTGAATACCTCATAACGGTTTTCCAGATCTCTGACTCGTTTCCTCTGGGAGCCAACGTCCAGGTGGTGAGCCTCGCCGCCGCGGACTGCGACCAACCTGGCGGCCTCACCGCGACGCTGGTCGGCTGGGGCTCGCTCATGTTCGACGGCGACGAGGCGGACACCCTCCAGCAGGTGGAGCTCTGCGTGCTGGACCGACAGGCCTGCCAGCTCCTCATCGACTCGGTGCCGACGCCGACGCTGGAGACGACGCCGCGCATGGTGTGCGCCGGAGAGGCCGGGCAGGCGGCCTGCAAAAGCGACGCCGGGGGGCCACTGGTCAGCGCCGGGACGCAGGTCAGCGTCGCCTCGCTAGGCATGTTCTCCGTCTGCGAGAACTCGGGCACCATCTTTGCCATCGTCGGCAGCTTGCGCGCCTGGATTACTACCCACACTAACGTTTAGCTACCGTACCAAGAATGCCAAACGTATTTTCCACTCTGCTGTATTATTTACTCCCACGTTCAGAATCCTATGGTTTTGTGACACTGGTGATCGACGTACTGATCGAAGACGAATAAGTTTCTGCGTCTATGCCATAATATCATAAGACATAAAAGCATCTATTGACTCTGAAACAGAAACTGGTCAAAACTAAGCCCAAAATACAACTTATCTGCTAATTAAGGAAATATGATAATGAACTTAATTAATTTCTTCATTTGCGTGGCAACTTCGTCAGTTTAAAGTTGTTGCACGTATTAAAATTCAGCACCCGCTGGGATACCCGTGCGTGTAAAGCGCCGCTTCCGGGTCGGGGAAGTGCGTCGATCTCGGATCTAATCTGCCGGCGGATTACCGTTCGAGGGGCGGTGTGCTGGTCTGCCCGCATGGGTTTTTAGGCGATATCCCACACCCCGGTAGGTAAATACTGCGCTGGTTCAAACACTGCATGATCCTCAAACATTTTGAATACTTTCGCTCACTTTCACATGGATGACACTACACAAAGCCTGTTGGAATACACGTCTTTCCTGGGTGGATACCAGGGTGGCAACAGGAAGGGCATCCGCCCACCCTTTCAACTAACGAAACCATATCCTTCAATAACCATACAGACCCTGCGTCGATGCGGAACAAATGCATAAGAAGAAGCTGAAAGCATTTAAATTGAATCTGTGCAACTACTGAAAAATTTTCATTTACATTACCATACATCTTTCATTTTATTGAAAGAAAACACAGTCAGTGGTCTACAGTCAAATACATTTACCATTTTGGTTTCCTTTGTGGGATGCAAAACGCTCTGCAATGAAAGGTACTGAGTTGAGGTTTCTCACGTACGGTATTTTATGTCCAATTTATGGTTACCCCAGGAGGCCACGTCTGCTTGCACATTTCTGAGATATTCTTTAGTTTCACACTGATGTTGTTTGCAGAACCCAACGTTGGTCTGGAGCACTACACTTTTCTTGATCTTATATGCGGTGCAATTAGCTGCAATATTACACTCATGCTCAGAAGAAACAGAACAAGTTCATACTCACAGAACATGTACGTTAGTATGTAATGCAGAAATAATTAGCATTTGGACCATGTCGGCCCGCAGGTTTAAGGTCACCATCGAAACCTCAGTGCAACAGCACCTACCGGTGCAATATGCCTGCGTCTCTCTGTAATCCGGAGGTCAGGGCTCAGTGTGACTTAAGCAAACGTGTAGGAGGCCTCGCAGATGTATGAGCGAACCGACCGAGACACCAGTGAGTTTGAAAGAGGGCCCATGATTGCCGTGAGGGAATGTGAAACATTCATCCGGGAAATTGCTGCTGCTGTGGGTCGAAGAGTTCCGGCAGCGCTGGGTGTGTGGAGAAAGTGTATGGCTACATATCTCAGGACGTCATTCAGATAGGCCACATTATCCTGGGCATGCACCGGCTGTGATTTGTAGTTGTAGCCAGTTGTACCCCACACCAAAAGGCCTCGATGTGGCGCTGGCTATGCAAATACAGTCACTATGATGCCGCTCCCCTTATCTGTTGTGAACTATAATGCTGCCATCATGCATGGAACAAATTGTGAGGCCCCATGGCGGACCCTGTGCCTACTAGGCAATAGGACACGTGCTGAATCGAGGTGACTGAACAGCTAATCATTTCTGCAGCACATATTAATATATATGTCCTGTGAATATGAATGTCCCATCTCTAATCGTTTCAGGGGTTCTGCTTCTCTGAACATGAGTGTATTTGTTTGTATACTCAAGGTTAGTCGTGTCTCTATGTGCTTCCTGTGAGTGTACGATTCGTCTCCAGCATCAAATACTCACTGCGCGACGTGGCCAGCCGACGCCAGTGTCTAGCTACTTATCTAAAGATGTGTGGGAGTTTCCCAGATGAAATATCGAATGTGATTGAAAAGACGAACAGCTGCCGCCTCGAAACATCGTCAAATGTTTCGCCTCTTTACGAGGGCAGTCATGACATACGCCGTCGATGGAACCCACAAAACACCTCTACGTTTAAGTTGAAGAATATCTCATTCCTTCACCTTATCCTACCCAATTTTGAACAAGTTACAGAACATACACTCCTGGAAATGGAAAAAAGAACACATTGACACCGGTGTGTCAGACCCACCATACTTGCTCCGGACACTGCGAGAGGGCTGTACAAGCAATGATCACACGCACGGCACAGCGGACACACCAGGAACCGCGGTGTTGGCCGTCGAATGGCGCTAGCTACGCAGCATTTGTGCACCGCCGCCGTCAGTGTCAGCCAGTTTGCTGTGGCATACGGAGCTCCATCGCAGTCTTTAACACCGGTAGCATGCCGCGACAGCGTGGACGTGAACCGTATGTGCAGTTGGCGGACTTTGAGCGAGGGCGTGTAGTGGGCATGCGGGAGGCCGGGTGGACGTACCGCCGAATTGCTCAACACGTGGGGCGTGAGGTCTCCACAGTACATCGATGTTGTCGCCAGTGGTCGGCGGAAGGTGCACGTGCCCGTCGACCTGGGACCGGACCGCAGCGACGCACGGATGCACTCCAAGACCGTAGGATCCTACGCAGTGCCGTAGGGGACCGCACCGCCACTTCCCAGCAAATTAGGGACACTGTTGCTCCTGGGGTATCGGCGAGGACCATTCGCAACCGTCTCCATGAAGCTGGGCTACGGTCCCACACACCGTTAGGCCGTCTTCCGCTCACGCCCCAACATCGTGCAGCCCGCCTCCAGTGGTGTCGCGACAGGCGTGAATGGAGGGACGAATGGAGACGTGTCGTCTTCAACGATGAGAGTCGCTTCGGCCATGGTGCCAATGATGGTCGTATGCGTGTTTGGAGCCGTGCAGGTGAGCGCCACAATCAGGACTGCATACGACCAAGGCACACAGGGCCAACACCCGGCATCATGGTGTGGCGAGCGATCTCCTACACTGGCCGTACACCACTGGTGATCGTCGAGGGGACACTGAATAGTGCACGGTACATCCAAACCGTCATCGAACCCATCGTTCTACCATTCCTAGACCGGCAAGGGAACTTGCTGTTCCAACAGGACAATGCACGTCCGCATGTATCCCGTGCCACACAACGTGCTCTAGAAGGTGTAAGTCAACTACCCTGGCCAGCAAGATCTCCAGATCTGTCCCCCATTGAGCATGTTTGGGACTGGATGAAGCGTCGTCTCACGCGGTCTGCACGTCCAGCACGAACGCTGGTCCAACTGAGGCGCCAGGTGGAAATGGCATGGCAAGCCGTTCCACAGGACTACATCCAGCATCTCTACGATCGTCTCCATGGGAGAATAGCAGCCTGCATTGCTGCGAAAGGTGGATATACACTGTACTAGTGCCGACATTGTGCATGCTCTGTTGCCTGTGTCTATGTGCCTGTGGTTCTGTCAGTGTGATCATGTGATGTATCTGACCCCAGGAATGTGTCAATAAAGTTTCCCCTTCCTGGGACAATGAATTCACGGTGTTCTTATTTCAATTTCCAGGAGTGTATTATGGAATATTCGAGATAATCCCAGTAGCAGGTGCTACAAGAGAGGATTTCGGATAACGGCATGGTTTACTGTTAAAATTTCGAGATCATACGTTCCTAGAAGAATCAACCAACATATAGATTCCTCCAACGTATACCTCGCAAAAAGACCATGATGGTAAAATTCGAGCTTAGCAACGATCATTCGGCCTGCGGACCATTCACGACTTGGACAGGCAAGGCAGGAAATGACAGTGGTACACAAAGTACGTAACACTGTTCTTAAATAACATCTCGCTGTAAACCAAGAGAAGAACATAAAATATTATTTTTCAGTCTGTTTCCTGGCCAAGAGCCCAGCATCATTCACATCCATATCAACCAAGGGCTCTATGCACGAATAGCAGTCTGCCGATTAAATATTTTAATTGCAACTTGTGGTAGAGAAACTTCTTTTAACTCATACTTACAAGGTGCGGAGCATCAAACATAAAAGATTGTCACCGTAAGTGGCTTGCAGAATATTAATGTAGATGTAGGAGTAGACGTAGTTATTGGCAGCGGATGGGCACACAGCTTCCCAGTTCTTTTGGTACTCACTGAAATCATCAGAGAGGAAGACGCTGTATTACACGACAGCTGCTCCTGCATTTATGATCACAGACAGCGTCCTGAAGAGCTGCTGCTGATGGAAAATTGTGCATGTACATCCATTGCCAGACGTAATGTAACAGAAGAAACATTGTATTCGAGATATCTATTCAGCTATTAATTTCACTAACTACGGTTTCCAGATACTGAAACTGTTTTTCAAAGTTCCGTTTGTTCACATCTTACACTTTCTCTGTTTCCTCAGTTATCGAATGACTGTGTGAGTGTACTATTTCTCACGAATGAAAATAAAACACTCAAATAACCACAACTATCTTGCTGCCAAGGCATATGTTTCTTATAAACAGAAAATCGAAACAGTCAACAAGAGGACAACGATCGATAATTGAAGAAAGGGGCATAAACAATAATTCTCTACGAAATCTCTAAAAACTGTTTGCAGGTTGATGTACCTGTCAGCTACTTATAGGAAATTTGCTAACTGTGAATCTGTATATATTATGGGTGACTTAACATGTTTCATAGTCAACTGAATCAAGGGTGCCCACACGACAGTTTGCAGTTAAGGTCCAACACCTGGAGGTATGTAGTATTTTTTAGGTTTCGGAAAACGAATGGTGACTTTTAAGTAGCCATTAAAAAGGTTCAGTTCAGACCTTGCTAAGAGCCTACAAAAACCTACTCTTCAATCATTTTCTTGAACGAAAAACACCTGGCTACACTACATTTTTTCCTTTGTCTGAGGGATATGGTGTGGGGGGGGGGGGGGGGGAGGGCGGGGGGCTGGGTGCCTTGGCAACGGATACGAGTGTCCTCGAACTGCAACCAAGCATGGAAGACTGAACCACGCCAAATTAAGTTACGTTATTTTCTTTTACATACTTCGTATGACAAAGATCGTTTTAACTCTCTTATTACAATGGAGTGCTAAGGCTTCTACTGCATCCCTCACCTTTGAAAACTGTAATTTTGATATCGTGCATGGTTATTCATGACTTCGTAACGCTTCACTGTAGTCATTTTATGTATTTCCTCGAAAATATGGTAAGCTATTGTGTGTGTGAGGCTTTATCGAAATGTGAACCAGTGTTCGAGAACGGAGCAGATAACCAGATTCTTTACGATTTACGGCGGTGTGGCGCTAGTTCCCTCGCTGGGGGAAAACGACCCTTTTCCCCAGTGCAAGATTTAGAGATTCTATTTCCAGAAAGGAAGGGGAGGAGAAATCGCTAAGCTGATCAATAATTCGTAAAGAATCTATATCATACTTATGTCACACATTCAGCGCGCTGTTATGGACTATGCATAGATCTACTTACGAATATGAAATGACAAATGATGTATGGCAGTACTCTGGTGAATAATAAGTCTACGCAGCCTGTACCCCAAAAAACCTGGATGTATGCTAGAATGCTAGCATATAATCCAAGATAAACATCTATACAAGTAAGATATAAACGTGATGTCTCAGTAAACTGCTGTGTTTTGATTTATTCTTATTTCTTTACTTTGGAAAGAGATGTATTCAAATTTTTTTTTCTTTTTGGAAAGAACTGTACCTGATGGAACTGTATGGTTTGTTTTATCTTTGGTAATAGACAATTCAGATAACGTTTTAGTTTAACTGTTTCATGTAATATTATAATGTAACGGAGCACGTCAGATAAACAAGTAAAAGTAATAAATAATAATAATTTGCGTTACACCAGTAATAGCTGAAAGGTAGCCATAAATGGGATCATTTTCAACTTTGTTGCCTGGAGCGACTTGTTAATTGTAGCTGAACTGGTCATTGTGGAGAGGTGGTGCTGGGTTAACAAACGTGTATACATTTTAACATCATCTTAATTTTGCAAATAAACATAAAAATCTCCACTCCAAGAGGGTGTCAACACAGTTCCAATTATACACACCACTTTTCCACAAGGTAATCACCGTCTTACTCTAGAAATTACTACATCATCATTCATAAAAATTTTCTGCATATAACTTTACAGCCAACCGATTGCATAAGTTTAAGGTAAAAACCATGACCAGGCATCGATACCACTAAGGATATCTTCTTCAGAAGGAAGTCACATATATTACATGATGCCAAAATTGTAAACAAACATGATTACCTAATGAGATTAAGTAAGGACACCAAGAAATGAAATAAACTCCACTATAGGAACAGAAAAAAAATTACAACAGATACAGTTTGGTAAAAGAGCAGAATTACATTACTTAGCTTCAGCAGAGTTTTTACGACAGTACGCATGGCTGCAAGATCTTCAAATTTTTGTGCGCTTGGTGACGGCTAGTACGATATAACATTAATTGCTATCAGCTCGCTTCAATAGAAAAAATGCTGACAAATGTTAGATTCGTTTCATACTAAAAAGTAGGACGTTAATACTTCTGTTTAACGTTGAACAATGATTCCGCTCTGGTGTGCATACACAAACTCGCAGTCTCACATATTGTTATCGCGAGTAGTAGCCCGAGAACAGTTGTTGAGAGGAGTGGGGAGTGATCGGACGGAGCCTGCGGTGGAGAGCCGCGCCATATGTGAGGTCGCAGCCTGCCGTGATAGTGGCAGTATCGCCGGAGGAGTCTTTGGTACTAATTGAGAACGTTTTTTAATTTGCCTTTCATATTGCGCGTAGTTGTTGTTTGCTTGCACAATGGAGGGATTTTGTCGGATTTGTTTTGCATACATTGAGAGTAATATTCGTATCTTTGCTGTGGTCAGAGATGTGTTTGTTGAATACGGACACTGTGGAATAATTAAGGTCTGACTAAAGATTGTCAGCGTAAATAAAGCACTCTGCTGTACCAAGGTCTCAAAAGAAGAGTTCCAAACTCATGAAATAAGACAACAGAATTATATTTCAGTTAGATACTGTAACAGTAGGCTCAGAATAATAACAGTTGAATTCAAATTGTTCGCAGATGACTCATCATTCCATATTGTCGTAATGCAAATACTGATACGAAAAAATTGTCAGTTTCCGCTGTGTTATCACCTTGTCATACTATGCTTAGATAATTGAAAGTACTTTCGTTTACACACAAAAAATAGATCATAACTATTCATTAAAATTCCCTATTAATTAGACTGACAGTACGAGATACATTTAAAGATATAATGATTAGTTAAAGAATATGAAACAATGCTGAAAGCTAAAGTAAGAAAATGCACTGCAACAGCTGTGGCTCCTATGATAGCCACTACATATTTTTACCAAAGTACAGTAAGATAATAATTTTTCTTCAGGAAGATAGTTTGCACGTATAATGAAGTTTCTTGTGTCTTGTTATAATTTGTGATGTACATTTTTCTGTATCTTTACCAGACAGATTGGTGTGCAGGGGATGAACTTTTCTGTACGTACGTGCTTCGTGAAGTAGGTAATGAATTATAGAGGTATAAGTGCTGACTTTGTTTTGGATGAGAGACTGTGTATAAGTGCTTCCCAACTGAGAAATGTACTTCTGATGGTCAGTAGTTTAACCAGGGATACTTCTGACTCATGCTTGTTCTCCAGTTTAGGAAGCATTTTGAAGAGTGATAATATCAGAGTTGTATGCATACACATGACGAATCTAGGGAGTGGTCTGCGATATACATATGGAATATGATGAGGAATTTTGCTTTAGGATTGCCATGTGAGCCTTATAGTGTAATTATGGTTTATTAAGACCCAATTATGTTATATTATCCGAAGTGCATTATGATTCGTAGGATATTATGCTGAAGGTTAATGAAGTGTGCTGTTCTGAGAAAGACAGACGGGACATTATATACGATTCAATGAGGAAGAGGTTTTTTTTGCAGATATTTATGGAACCAGACAAGTTAAGGAATGTACAATCTTTAAAGGAAGCAATCCACAGCTGTACGAGATCCGTGAAGGCTCTGTTTGTGCTAACTTTATTCTAAGATAAAGTCGTAGTGATATATATTCACAGAGATTTATTTTGTCACCATTAATGTTTTTGGACTAAACTGTATGTCATTCAGTGATGTTATATGTCACACATTTAGCATGTACTGGATCAATACAAGTACTTTATGGCCACTGTGTACTGTACCATCAGGTAATTATCTGTGGTCATACATATTTTGAGTCATTTAATTAGCTCTAAGATTATGTGCCTCTTCACATAATGCTGACTTTCATATACAAGCGAATATAACTTACTGTTATTCATTTATTCATTACAATTTGTCCTATTATTGTGCCATATAGGAGACTTTTGATCTTCTGCGTCAATTATGAGAGCCTATTTTCTCAAAGGGACACAACGTCAATGCTTTTATGATCTTCATAAATGCTTTGGTAACCAACAAAGTATTCTTTGCCTTATGCTATTACTACTGATTCTGTACAGGATCTTTATCAGAATATAGAAACACTAAAACATTTTGGTGTGGTTTTCAGCGGATATAGTGTAAGTTGCCCTGAGTCTGCTGCACCTAAAATGAGTGTTTCTTTACCTGTTGTTTTTATTGCCATCTGATCTTTACTCTCTTCAAGAATTGTAAATATCTTTTTGATATCTTGTCAAATGAATAACCGTCAATCTCAAGCAGATATAAGTGCTAATCTGCACAATGAAACTTGTATACTTGCGACTTTTCTCTGCATTTGCATTATTTGCAATTCTGTGTAATATTAGTATCTACGCAATTGAAAGATTGTTTTTACACTCCTGGAGAACTATAACTTTTGTTATCCTGTGTAATGAAGTATTATAAATGTCAGGTGGAGATGAGTGTTTACATGCACAAGATGATACTTGCATATTATTTCTTCTTGACTGCATTGTATGGCTCATTAGTTCCCTATAATGTACATAACCTACATAATCTTATGCTTACGTGCATGTATTCTACCACTTTTGTAACCGAAACGATGCTACTTTCCTCAATTTTGCTATGTAAGAATTTTGCATTTGCTCCTTTCCAACGTGTTAGGCAAGAATCACCCCACGAATTCTTAAATGTGAAGGTGGAGGGTTATTAAAGTTGGACACTAAGACTTGACTGTAAAGTTTACCAATGATTTTGCTGTGGTCTGCATACATAGACTATGAGTGTGACATATTATTATCGCGAGTAATAGGAGCGAAGAGTTGAGAGGAATCGGAAGTGGTCGGATGCAGCCTCTGGTGGAGAAAAGCCGCGCAACATGAGATAGGTCACAGCCTGCCGTGATCGTGCAAGTAGCGCCGGAGGAGGCTTTGGTATTAATTGCGGATTTTTGGTAATTTGCCTTCTTTTATTGTGCGTAGATGTTGCTTGCTTGCGAACTGGAAGTATTTTGTCAGATTTGTTATTCTTATATTGAGGGTAATATTCGTATCTTTGTTGTGGGCAGAGACGTGTTAATTGAATCTAGACGCTGTGAAATAAGTAAGGTCTTTGTAAGGTTTGTCAATGTTAAAAATTATGTATTTTTTTAATATTGTAAGTAAAGTCTTGACCATTCAGTTTAGATAATTTAAAAATGTGGTAGTAGTTGCTGCAGTTATTGAGACCTTGCATTGCATGCTGAATGGATCGCAGTATTAATATTGAAATATTTCAGCATGTCGCTGATCACTCTGTTGCAGCTTCAAGACGAGGTAAGTTCTCAGATGCGTGCAGGAGCATTGCAGAACAGTTATTAGGAGCTGTAAAAATATTTTAAAACTCGTAGTTAGATACATGAGAACTGATGACTTGTAGGAATAACAATTAATTTCTGTTTTTTTCAATTCTCAATCAGTATACTATTATTGTCAAAGAAGCAACGTCACATGTTTCCGTAAGCCTTCACCAGAACTAATAATAATTAAAAATAATTATTCCAACGTTTCTCTATAATAATTTCTTCAGTCGTCGTTCTGACGTAACGTGCCTTTATGACAGATACGTTCCTGAAGGACTGAGATCTGACACACAAAACTACGTTAAATATAAAAAAAGATCCCAGCTTGATATTTGTCCAGGTACCCAACGAACAATGTAACCCTACGGACGTCTGCTGAACTGACAAAGTCACGGTTTATTATGATGTATGTGGCATCTCCGTTAATGCTGCCGCAGTTTCTAAACGTTTTCTGGTGGGATCTAAAGGGGTATCACAGACGAAATCGCTGGTTCTTCCTGATAGGTTACCACTGACATGATCGGGAAATGTTCGTACGTGGGCGCAGTCCGTGGTTTGTGCATTAGCAACGACTCACAGATTAGGACACAACTGCGAGGCAACAGGCTCCAGGATGTGGACGACTGGCGTTGCCGGCGTAAGGCCATGAATGTATTGCACACTCGGCGAATGGATTTCTGATTGATGGACCGCGAAGCGATCGGTGTCAAACTGAGAGAACCGTGAACCGTGAACTTCCGATGTTGACTGACTGGAGAGCGAGCGTATAGCCGAAAAAAGGGGTAACCATGTCAGTGGTACGTGATTCGTGAGATATTGCCAGTGACAGCAGCACTGCATGTGGGGCGGTATGCAGCTGCTACCTGGCATCATAACAGCTGCTGGTGAGATATGATCTCTGCAGTTGTATTTCTGGCATACTGGCAGGGTGAAACCCGCGGTACATTGATGTCTGGTTAATAGCTGTGCCTTACGTCAAGCTAAGGTCCAGCTTCTAGATTTTCAGAATCATAATAGTGTATCATAATCTCTGTTTAATTTTCGCATGTTTAGTTTTATCCAAAATGAAGAAGGACAAGACTTAGAAGATTTTATGGTCCCATGTTTCACACAGTGACGTAACAGAAGAAATAAGGCTCGTGTTACGATTAGTATTGACTGAAGATAACGTCACGACAGTCATTCAAAAGCTCATCAGTCTTGGTGTGTTTATCATTTAAAAGGAAAAATAAACAGAAATTGCCCTATCGGACTGTCTGTTTTAAAGTTCTGCAAATTACATTATCTACGTACATGGAAGGTCATTCTCTCTGAACAGGGGCCGTTTTTCAAACAAAAAGAAAAAATGGTAAAACAAGTTTGTGAACATGAGGATGTTGTTATGGGCATAGTTTACCTCATGCAAGTGTCAGACATGGAGGATTGTATGAGACAAATACAATGGAAAAGATACACGCAAATTCTCAGATATCAGCACGTTAAGCTTCATAAATGGACATGTTCGATACTAGGGCTGTTCAACTATAATGAAACCCACTGAAGTGAAAGCAGGGCTAGCACACAGAAGTGTTTGATCAGAGCGGTAGCGTATTAAACGCTATAAATGCAAGATGTGCAAAAATTCGTTCCACATGTTACTTATTCTGCCCGAAATTTCATGTATTACCTTATGGAACTCAACAGTACTTCTCTTGTCTCAGTAGTTTTTTGTACACCTTGAGTGGGAATATTCTGACGTATTTGTTCAACTTCGTGCAGAACGATTCCTTTCGGTTCTACACTGACAGAAAAAAATCGCAGCATCAGAAGCAGTTGTGCGAAATAAACGAAAGTTGCTACGCGTGACGTCTATTCAAGTTTGACAGCAGTCGCATATGTGATGCTAGTAGCGCCGCTTTGAGGATGCAAATCAGGTTTGCTTTCAATACACACTATAGTGGTCGTGAGCGTTAGCTACCTTTCGGTTTGGACGCGGTGAGTTGACGTTAGTCAACAGTGCCTTTAAGAGAAGCAAGACGCCATTATCAGCACCTAATTGAATTAGAACGAGATCGTGTAACAGGGTTACGACAAGTTGGATTTTCCTTCTGCGATATTGCAGAAAGAACTGGCAGGAATCTAACCACTGTACATGATTGTTGGCAGCAGTGGTTACGAGAGTCTACAGTCGCAAGAAGACTGGGCTCCAAACGGCCACGTGGCACTATTGAAAGAGTAGACCATGGTGTTCGACATGTGGGCCTCTCGCATCGTACTGCATCTGCAGCATCAGTTTGAGCAGCAGTTGGCACCACAGTGACCCAACGAACTGTCACAAATCGATTGCTTTATCTACTCCTCTGACCCAGACAACCAGTAACCTGCATTCCACTGACCTCAAACCACCACCATTTGCGAATTCAGTCTACACAGCTAGAACAACGCGTAATGGCGGCGAAACCTCTGCTCATGTTTGAAAATTCACAGAAAGTGTGTTGGCAAACCACCATAAGTCACAGAAATCAGCGAATTCACCTCGCCAAAACATGTGAGAGAACACTACGACATCAAAGCCGTACGTTAAAAATAATAATAAAACCTGATGTATATTTATTTCCGTTTCTAAATGCATAATAAACAGAAAAGTAAAAATTGCGCTTCGCTGCTTGCAGATGGCAAATTTGTAGATTGTGTAGCAGCCTAGCTGCCAACATAAATACCCAATAGCTTCATGTAAGGTGTGTAAAATAATGCATACATGCACTCTCTTTCCAATTAAGCTGTAACTAGAATTTTAGACATAATGTAATAAACAACATACAGTGCATCAAGTCGTTAATACATATATCAACTGTGAACTGTAATCAAATGACGTACAATATTTTACAACAATTCTCCACTCACAATTGTAAACCTTTTGCACTAAATGTTTCTCTAAATTTTAATATGTAACAACAATTTGATAGTAAGAAAATAAAACAACCCACTAAAGACAGCAAAGAAGATAGCCCGCAGCCATGAAGAGAACCACATATAGACGTTAGTAGAACGAATAGATCTTCAAAACTACAAATGACGTGTACACCAAGAGGTTGTTCTAATCTGACAAAAGGATGCTAATCTCAAACTTTTTTTTTTGCTGAACAATGTCTCTTATTCTTCCTTATTCTATTACCTGTTATTACAATATTTATTATATCCCTCAGTATACAATGGTGGTGCTACCACATATCTGGAGAGAAACTGTATAACCATCATGATGAGTTTTTTCAGAGCAAACACTTTAAAGCGCAAGAAAGTAATTACCGAATGGAACGTAAATATGTACATGTACAGAAAAAACATATGGTTACAATTTCAGGAAAACATTCAAGAGAGCCTCACAAATTGAGCAAGTCAATAACACGCTGATCCAGATCTTGCCTTTAAGGAAGCAGTTGTTGGAGTTGGTAATGACCAATACGTTCTCTTGAGAGATATCGTGCCTAATTTTGTCGAACTGGCGCGTTACATAGTGAAAATCCTGCACTATTTGGAGAGAGGAGAAATTTGGCGACACTGCTGGCCAAGGCAGGGTTTTCCAATCATGACGACCAGCAGTAGAAAGTTTCGCCATGTGGGGGCAAGCATTAGCCGTTGTCCGGATGGCTTGCAGTCAAGGACTACAAAACGCGGCGTAGAATGTCGTCGACGGATCGCTGTGCTGCAGGAGTGCACCGGATAATACACAACGGGGTCCTGCTATGATTAGCAATGACATTACAGACCATCAGTACTCGCTGTCGCACCGTATAGCGTGCGATATTGCGATAGGTATCCCACTGCTGTCGCTTCCCATCGCGGGTCATTTGGAAATGCAACTCATCATTGAAACCAATTCTACTCTAATCAACAAGATTCCAGGCCTAAGACGTGTATACAACGACCCGGACTGTAGTGGGATACCAACTCTACCGTCACCCGCCATACGTCCGAAAACCAGTAGAGATGGTTTTGGGCGCGGGACGGGGGGGGGGGGGGAATTTCTTTTCTAAAGACGCTTTGGTTGTCATCTGTGGCACCCTTGCAGCACAGCTGTACGTCGACGATATTCTACGTTCCGTTTTATTGCTTCTCATTGCAAGCCATACTGGGCCTACATTTCAGCAATACAATGCCCAGCTACATACAGCGAGAGTCGGAACTGCCTGTTTTCGTGTTTGCCGAACCATACCTTGAACAGAAAGGCCTCTCCGTAATTGAGAACGTTTGAAACATTCTAGGCAGTGCCCTCCAAAGCAGGACCCTCCATACAGGCTCCTCAATACAGGTCCCTCCAAGCATCTCAGGATTTTGACTATCTAATGCTCCGATCGGATAGAATTTGGCACTGTATCACTCAGGAGAACATCCAACAAATGTGTCAATCAATGTCAAGCCGAATACCTGCTTCCAAAGGTGTACCAACGCGTTATTAGCTTACTCAATAATTTGTGAACCTCTTTCTTCTTTTTTTTAAGTGTATCGACTCCATAAAATGTCTTCCCGTTTGGATACCCCCGTTGGGGCGTACTGAGGGAGCATACATTGGAACAAGAATAAGACTGCGATTAAGAATAGCAGCATTAAATTCTTGAATCCTCGTACACGAGGAATAGCTGGAATACTTGAAGGTGAAATTGAGAAAAAACGAATCCGAGTGTAATGGCAGTCTCTGAAATGATAGGAAAACAGAACGCAGAGTATGCAAGTAACGCAGTCCGAGCGATTTACCCAGAAGTAAAAACATTCATGATGTCAGCACCGTATCAGGACCACAAGTCGAAGATAAGATACTTGTATGGAAGGTCGACAGCAGTGAAAGCTGATGAAAATAAGAAAAATCTAGGAAGAACAGTCATAGGCATGCCACACAGCGGACAACCTGAGATGTTACTAAAGTAAAACTTACAAGATGGAGGAAAAATAGAAGGTGGAATGATTAAAAGTAGTGGCTGACTTGAATGTTGTAGTCTCGGCGAACTGTTCAGACAAATGAATAAAGACACCAGGTATGCACTTAGCAGTGTACGGAAGCGTGCACTTAACACAGAAAAACACAGGCGAATGCTTTTCACAGTTCACCACCTGAGGTGATGGATGGCGCTGCAAGCAACACTAGATAGCGCAGTAGAAATCTGTGGACGTAGACGGGCCACCTCTGTACACGCCAACATGAATCAGATGCCGTCCAGTGGATATAAAAGAAGGAATTCGCCAGTTCACGACAGCTAGTTTTAGTCCCTGACCACGAAAATGGAGGGTATCATTGAAAGCTTGGAATTTTATCCCAATTTTTGCGGCAAGAGAGCCCAGAACTCTTTGTGCAAATCTCCTTAATTATTGGAAATACACGTAATGAAATGTACAGGAAAACGAGATAACTTTGCTGAGTTCAGTTGACTGATTGATTAATCAATGGAGATACATGTTACGAACAGGACAGACGAAAAAGATAACTTGGACTTTCTCCTGACTGGAATAGATACAGAGAAGAAATAAAAATTTTGGAAGCTGCTAACATAGTACCAGAAACGGACAGCTATTCGGATTTTGGCTTGTTGACAGGGAAAATCACTATTCAGTTGAAACAGACAGAAAACAGAAACGAAGTGAAAGTTAGTCACCCTTAGGAGACATCGCGCTAATACCTGTGCCACACTGTCTCTAGCTTTGACAATCGTCTCATTTGGCAAGGTTTCTTGAGGGATGCTATATTCAGTTGCAGCTATTCAGTCATTATTACTCCCTGTGGACTATATCGTCCACAAACAGTGTGAGGTAAAACATCCTATTCGGTCGTAAATGCACTCGCCGCATTGCGTCATTTGAAAGGAGGCGAAATCGCGTTTCGTCGGACCGCACAATACCCTCCAGTAAGTTATTGTCCAGTTTCAGGGTTGTTGGATTGTCCATTACAGACGTGGTAGTTTGTGTTCCACTGTGAGCGATGGTCTTTTACTAGGTACCCGATTCTGAATGCCCATTGTATATATTTCCCTTCGTAATGTTCTCCCGGCAACATGTTGAGATGGATCTTCATTTACTAACAGCAGAAATTGTGCCTTGTTTGGAATCAGTTGTTACTGACAAGGTTAGAGACTGGTCTCAGGTCAGTGTAGGTTAAGACCTGTGTACGGATTCCGTACTTGTGCCATCACATACTGCTGCAAGTAGTATGCCATTTCTTGTAGACTTTCTGGCCGTTCGATTCGATGCACCAATAAATTGTGCACCTTCATTCAGTTTTCGTCTACAGTGCGTCCAAACACGACAGCTGCTCTTAGTTATTGCGTCACTTTTCCACGTGGGCCCATCTTACTGTGCTGAAATACATACTGGGGTACAAATACACTACTTCACTGTTCCACTATTCAGTCTGCCGTGGAGAGTCACGACCATTTGTCGCAAGTTTTATACCATCTACAGTGCTCCAAAACAAATCAGTCTGATCTTTTGAGGGGACAACTATAAGTCTGTCCGATGACCTTTTAAGGTCCAATTGGCTGATGCAAATACTCGAGGAAAAGTACCCAGGGTAACAGAGGAAAGGGTGTGCTGTTTGTAGTCACTCGGAAAAGGCCTTTGATAGAGTTCGTTGGACTAAAATTTTATATATGTAGGATCAGACCAAATTTAAATGGAAGGAAAAGAGACTAAGAAGAAATCTAAATACGACACAAGTGGAAGTAAGAAACGGGCATGAGATCAGTGACTGAATAAAGATTGAGGAAGGAGTTAGGATGGTTATCTTCCTTCACCGACTATCTTTAAGAACTAGATGACACAGTTAAAAACTACTTCCAAGAAAGGAGTGATGTGATAAAAGAAGGAAGGACAGCCAAATTTATAACTAGCTGATGACAATGAAAGGCAACTAACGACAAGTTAAACACCACCCATGAGGGGTATCGAATCTAGATAAACGTGTAAAAGACTGAGGCAATGAATGGTTTTTACAAGGCAATGAGGAAAGAAAAAAGAGAAAAAATGTGGTGCTGTTCTGGAACAAGTTCTTAATTTCAAGTACATCGGACGTAAAATAAACGGCAAAATGTCATGTCATCTACAAATGAAGAAAAATATAGTTATATCGAAACGACAGTTTGTAGAATGATAATTATTTTCAATGGGCTACTAAATAAACAACTCAGGAGAAGTTTAGCGAAGTGTTCGTTTTTTGTGTGGAACGTTGCTCTGTCCTTTGGAGAAATTTGGACCCTGCTACAGAGAGAGGAAATGTATTTCGAGGCGTCTAAGATGCTGATCTGGAGACAAATGTAAGGTGGAAAAGGCACACGTAAAATAAGAAACATAAGCAGCTGCGAAATAGGTGGTGGAAAACCGGTAGAAGGGCTTGAGTGCTGAGATTAAAGTGATGGGGCTGCTACGTGGACAGAACGGATCATCATCATGACATCATCATTATTTATTATTGATAGTCATAAGCATATACACTCCTGGAAATGGAAAAAAGAACACATTGACACCGGTGTGTCAGACCCACCATACTTGCTCCGGACACTGCGAAAGGGCTGTACAAGCAATGATCACACGCACGGCACAGCGGACACACCAGGAACCGCGGTGTTGGCCGTCGAATAGCGCTAGCTGCGCAGCATTTGTCCACCGCCGCCGTCAGTGTCAGCCAGTTTGCCGTGGCATACGGAGCTCCATCGCAGTCTTTAACACTGGTAGCATGCCGCGACAGCGTGGACGTGAACCGTATGTGCAGTTGACGGACT
Organism: Schistocerca serialis cubense; assembly: GCF_023864345.2. NCBI lineage: Eukaryota > Metazoa > Arthropoda > Insecta > Orthoptera > Acrididae > Schistocerca > Schistocerca serialis. Next base: position 231,529,722 of record NC_064643.1, read on the forward strand.
TTGAGCGAGGGCGTATAGTGGGCATGCGGGAGGCCGGGTGGACGTACCGCCGAATTGCTCAACACGTGGGGCGTGAGGTCTCCACAGTACATCGATGCTGTCGCCAGTGGTCGGCGGAAGGTGCACGTGCCCGTCGACCTGGGACCGGACCGCAGCGACGCACGGATGCACGCCAAGACCGTAGGATCCTACGCAGTGCCGTAGGGGACCGCACCGCCACTTCCCAGCAAATTAGGGACACTGTTGCTCCTGGGGTATCGGCGAGGACCATTCGCAACCGTCTCCATGAAGCTGGGCTACGGTCCCGCACACCATTAGGCCGTCTTCCGCTCACGCCCCAACATCGTCCAGCCCGCCTCCAGTGGTGTCGCGACAGGCGTGAATGGAGGGACGAATGGAGACGTGTCGTCTTCAGCGATGAGAGTCGCTTCTGCCTTGGTGCCAATGATGGTCGTATGCGTGTTTGGCGCCGTGCAGGTGAGCGCCACAATCAGGACTGCATACGACCGAGGCACACAGGGCCAACACCCGGCATCATGGTTGGGGAGCGATCTCCTACACTGGCCGTACACCACTGGTGATCGTCGAGGGGACACTGAATAGTGCACGGTACATCCAAACCGTCATCGAACCCATCGTTCTACCATTCCTAGACCGGCAAGGGAACTTGCTGTTCCAGCAGGACAATGCACGTCCGCATGTATCCCGTGCCACCCAACGTGCTCTAGAAGGTGTAAGTCAACTACCCTGGCCAGCAAGATCTCCGGATCTGTCCCCCATTGAGCATGTTTGGGACTGGATGAAGCGTCGTGTCACGCGGTCTGCACATCCAGCACGAACGCTGGTCCAACTGAGGCGCCAGGTGGAAATGGCATGGCAAGCCGTTCCACAGGACTACATCCAGCATCTCTACGATCGTCTCCATGGGAGAATAGCAGCCTGCATTGCTGCGAAAGGTGGATATACACTGTACTAGTGCCGACATTGTGCATGCTCTGTTGCCTGTGTCTATGTGCCTGTGATTCTGTCAGTGTGATCATGTGATGTATCTGACCCCAGGAATGTGTCAATAAAGTTTCCCCTTCCTGGGACAATGAATTCACGGTCTTCTTATTTCAATTCCCAGGAGTGTAAATCCATTTAATGTGAAAAAATCACTGTTGCCTATTCACTACAGAGGAAATCATCGGCGTGATGTACAGAGAAACCATAGGAGCAAGTTCAAGGAATGCTATGTGGAAAACTGGTCACTTAAGAACTGGTTTTCAGAAGATGCAGGAATATGATGAAAAGTCTCGAAAGCAATCCTTGAGTTCCTCATTGACAAAAACTGCCCCATCGGACGCTGTTTCCTTTCCCAAATCTATACACCTTTCTAGCCCCAACCGAGTCTATGGAAGGACATTAAAGGTAGCACCATTGATGTAGCGTGGATGTGGAATGATGACGATTCCGTATCTGATCGCTGACCCTGACGTTGATGATTTTGTTTTTTTGTATTACTTCGCGTTGTTGGTTGGTCGTTGGAGTAAGGGGCGTGTTACAGTACATCTCTTTAGTGCACCCCACTCTATCTCGATGGGATTTAGTCAGGGGAAGGGGAATGCCAAAGCAGTCATCGGACACCTCCTTCCATGACTTCCTTCGCCTGCACTGTTTGGGGCAGTCCCGCTTTGCCATCCATGAAAAAGAAGGGCGAGTACACCCATGAAAAGACGTACATGCTGAAGGAGTACAGTGTCAAAATAGCGTCGACTGGTGGGTTTACCGTGTCCGAAGATTTGGAGGGCGGAACGTGCATGCCACATTACATATGCCCTGCCACACCATAACAATCTGACCATCTGAACGGTCATGTCCGACAATGTTCCTGGGTGCATTACGTGGTCCGACGTCTCGCCATATTAGAGTACGTCCTGAATCACTATTCAGACTGAATCTGCTTTCATCCGAGAATAGCACGCTCCTCCTCTTCTCGTAGTTCCTGGAGCTGTGCGCTTGGCACCATCGCCGTTGACACCCATGTGCGAGTTTCAATGAAACAACGCACAGGCCATCGAGCCATGAAACTAACCCCATGCAATCGCAATGCGACTGTGGCATCTAAGACTTCATGCGCTGCAGTCGTGTCAAATGTGGTTGCAATTACACACGCTCTTGGACGTGGGTCCCTTGTTGCACGTAGCACAACACAGGAGTCATCTGCCGCTGCAGCTGACCGTTGTTGAACAACTCCACTCTTCCGGCCAGCAGTGCCTGTGGTTCGGAACGCTCCCCATGCATGCGAAACTATGCTGTGGACAATAGCGAGCTCATGGCCTACACTCGTTACCCATCGTTCCTCTTTCACCTTCCCAGTGAAATCACCCTAATACGGCCGCCCGGTCACGTTCTAATGAAAAACACCAACACATTGCGTAGTAACTGCTCGCTGACAAACGAACATGTCTTTTCCCGATCCTTAAACTGCCTCGTGTTGTCTTGGCAGCTTCATTTGGATCGACAATCACGCTGAAGTCACGCCATGTGACACCCAACATACTGCAAACGACTAGGAGACCTCTGGCAAACATACTTCCACACTATCATTCATGTCCGCTGGGTGGTTAATATGTTATGGTACTTTAATTATTTCGAACTAACGTTTTTCACTGCAGTATACTAGAATGGTTTGAGGCAGTGTCCATAATTGCACAAACGACATAATTAAATGAAATCAGATGATTGTCGGTCATGGTCTGGTGCACCACCTGGAGAAGTTAGGCTGCCGAGTTACAAGTCTCTGCAGTTGAGGCCACAGTGGACGACCTGCGTGCCGATGACGATGGTAACATGATGATAAGGACAACAAAACACCCAGTCCCCAAGCCATGAAAATATCAAACCAGGCCGTGAATCGAACCCAGGCCCATTCCATGGCAGTCAGGCTCGCCGACCAGTCAGTTACGTGAGCAGACTAGCAAAGTAATGAAAACATCAGACAAGATGATATAAAGATTCAATTTATATAGGAAATTCAGAATACATTTTAAAACATAAGCTGAATAGACAAATTCTTATAACGAATTCAAAATACCTCTTGCTCAAAGTCTAACGAATTCACAACCTGCCCAAATTCACAACTAATCACAGTGAGGAATATTAAAAGATTATCATAATTTACGTATACAAGCCATTAAAACATGAAGATTTCAATTTCAAACTAGTATTAATCGTCATTCGGAGGTAGTACCAGTTTCGTACGGGTGCTTCCTTTTTCCTAATAATCCTGTAGGTTTCGTTTAAGCTATTAAGTACTGAACAGTGGATGATGTGTTTTGTGCCGCTGAATAGTGATGTTGTAAGTGACTCTGGAGGTGGTGTGATTTCTTAACTGCAAGAAGAGGATAGTAGTCACCATGGTGAAGTGATACTGTTACGGGCCAAAGTTATTGTTTGTCGGTCAGCACATTAGTTATACGTTTTTCCACAGGAAATACATCGACTTTTCTACTGTCAATCGATCCAATGACAGAATTTGTTACGTAGATGGATTACCAACACAGTATTCATCTGCAAATGCCGAAGTTTTTAAACGTTTGAAACATCAAGCTACAATAACGCGGTTTGCTAGCGTACAGTAGTTTAGCTGCCCGTTGTCCGTAGGGTACCGAAGCACACGAAGTTGAGATACGGGATATATTTGCTCCGTCTGTAATAGTGAGTGGAAGATTAAATAATAATTATTGTCTGTCGACTAAGAGACTGGTGTCGTAAGATTAACGGTCAACAACAACAGACGGTTTCGGGAGACATGAACATCCACAGACTTGATACCGTGGTGTAAACTTTCAATGCTAATGAAAATATTCATTAAATGGGAATATCTCACAAATTTCTCAACGTTTGCTTCGTTATAGCGTCTTGCAGATTACATTTATTCTCATCACGACAGTTACAAGCGGAATCGTAAATAAGAACAGTTTGTTACGGATGCAGTGTGAAGGGTATCTCGTGAATTAATGCAAATCCATACCTGTCAGAAGTTGAAGTACGTATACCTACAGACTCTGAACAGCACGGGCAACAGCTTCAGCACGTTTTTACTGATATGAACAAAGACACAATTTACGCGGAGCTTCGTGTGAGCGATTCTTAACTGTTCCCTTTACCCAGCCCTGAAGGCGGTGATTAACTACAAGAACGCATTCTGTTGGTGGAAGTGGAGCACACAAATAAGATGACAAACCAGAAAATTACAGTAATCTCCATAGTGTGTTCAAGCTTGTAGCCGTCTAGTCCTCAGTACTCATATTCGTGGCTCAAGAACACATAACGGAGACAACCAGTTTCCATATTAAAAAGAATTAGATTATGAGCCGGCACTCACATTCGTGATAGTTACTAGATATGTGTCGATTGTGAGCACATTCTTTGCACCTTGAGCCTCTGGTAACAAACTGATTTGTCAGAATAGGTAACTAATGGTACGGTTAAACTGAAAGTGGGGTAATTTCATTAGTCATTAGTCGTATACAACAAGACAATCAGATCAAAAATGTCCAGACACTCCTTTGTAACCCAGAATTCACCAGTTTAAAAGCAGGCGGGGAGTAGTGTGTGGTCAGTAGATAAGCGCTAACAGCAGCATTGGTCGCTCACGATGGAACAGCGATTTTGGAAGTGAGCTTGCGATTGGATGTCACCTGAGTAACAAATCCCTAAGGGATATTTCGTCTCTTCTAAAGATGCCTGAATCGACCTTTGTGATGTCATTGTGAAGTAACGACAGGTAAATCAAGACCAGGCAGACGTGATGCACACGACAGAGACCGTGGAGACTTGTGGAGGGTTGTTGTAAGAAATCGCATGAAATAAGCAGAAGTGAGTATCAAAGTCTACCAGCAGTCCAGCTGGCACAATGACTTTGCATAAGGATTTAAAAAGAATGGGGTACAGTGGGCAATCAGCTAGTCATAAGCCACGTATTTCTGTAGTCAGTACTAAGTGACAGCAAAAATGGTGTAAAGAGTGATGCAACTGGACAGTGAATGACTGGAAACAAGAACCTTGAGGTGCTGAATCACGGTATACCCTGTGGCAATCAGATGGACGAGTGAAGGTTTCTCGAATGCCCGGAGAACGTTACCTGTCATAGTGTATGGCGCCAGGTGTGAAGTACGGAGGAGGTGGGTGGTATGGTATAGGACGATTTTATGATTTTACGTGGTTAGGGTTTGATCCTCATTTACGTTCTAGGAAACGCTAAATGCGGAATGATACAAACACATTTCACAGCAGTGCGTTGGGTGCGTACAATAAGGGAACAGTGCTGGGGCCGCTGACTGTATCAACAGAAAGCACCATGTCGCGAAACAGCATCAGTAGGAAATTGGTTCATGTACAATAACATTCCTGAAACAGATTATCTTGCCAGAAGTTTCGATCGGAATCCAATGAACACTTTCGTGGTGTGTTAGAACGTGAACCTCGCTTTAGACCCTAGCCTCCAACATTTCTGTTTGCTCTGACATCAGCTCTTGAGGCCGAATAAGCTGTCAATCCTCTCACAAGGAGACTTCACGCCCGTGGGGTCGGGGATTTGTCCGAAATTTTGTGTGGTGAAAGAGGACCGCTAACACCTCACGTGGTTAAAATGTTAGGAGGCACTACCCGGAAAACCCCGGGAAAAATCGATCCAAAATTTCTTAGGTGCCTTTTGAGTGTAAAATGTTAGCCCGATGCGGAGCCGCCGTCTGGCCTAGATGTTTATGCCCTGAGTCTATGTCAGAGATCTCAGGTTCGATTCTTCTTCTAGCACTTTTTTTCATCTGTTTCATTTTCTTCTGTTATTCCACCAATTATTCAGAAAGTTTCCCAAACCTACATTATGTTTAACAAATTAGTTACTTAATTGAATAAAAATTATTTTCTTTTTGTCCAACGACACAATTCATGGCGGTGGGTTTTCCATTTTTAACTGTAAATTATATGAGGGGAAACATTGGGTTTTTAATCAGAATAACAAAGTCGATTGGGAAACGTTTAGTTTTTATACACATAATAGTTATAAACAAGAACCGCAGTGGTAATTATCGTAAAAACAAACAAATCAATAATTTTTGCGACATCTTGCGCAACATATAAAGGCGGATTTTTTTTCAATCACAGGGCGTTTGCAATAAATCTGTACAAAAACATTCCCTATTAACATTTACGAATATATCTTGAGTTTCTGATAATTTTGAGGCAAACTAGGCATATTGAATCATGTCTCGGAATATTGGTGAATTATAGAATGAATTTTTATACAATCTTCCCGGGAATTAATTTCACGATTCTTCTGTAACAATGCGCTGCAATTTTGCATGCAACAGAAGAAAAAAAAAAGTGGCAGAGGATGAATCGAACCCGAGGCCTCTGGCATAAGAATCCGAGGCCTAAACATCTAAGCCAGACGGCGTGTCGGCACTGGACTAACATTTTATACTCATAAGGCACCTAAGAAACTTTGGATTGCTTTTTCCCGGGATTTTCCGAGTAGAGCGTCCTAATATTTTAACCACGTGAGGTGTTACGGGTCCTCTTTCACCACACAAAATTTCGGACAAATCCCCCACCCTACGGTCGTGTCGTCTCCTTGTCAGACACATTCAGACGCCATACTGTGAGTTTCCACGGCACAGTTCTAGCGTCAGAAAGGTTAACGATGGACACTCCCATTACTAGAGTCCACTAATAGCAGTCCTGATACTTTTGATCAAATAACTGGCACTGCTGTTTGTATGTTAGTCAGGGCTTGGTTGGACATCCCACAGATCTTCTAAGAAAATGGAATAAATATCATCGCTAACGGGGAACCAAACACATTGCAGACACAAATGAGAAGCGTACAATATTTCCAAGTGGTGTAATAGTAGGGCCCTGAAATGGAAATTCGGATCGTGATGATGAGTGCATAGATTTCCCTACTACCCCTATGCCCTCCCCCCCCCCCCCCCTCCCCACCGCCGTCACGTCAAGAGCCTGCAGAGCTTTTTTTCTACTCATCCTTTGTTTTCCGCTGTGTTAGTCTTCTCGGCCGGTACCCGCTCTCGCAGCTGGAAAAAAACGCGCATCCCCCATCCTGTCTGATTATTCCCGTGCACAGCGCAGCGCTGCCACACACGGTCCGCTCGCTCAAGTGGCGGGGGATCGCCCGTTATTTGCGCGAGGTGTACACGCAATTCTCAGGGGAGCGCAGTCCCCCAAGTGTGAATGATGGCCGCATTTCCTGCCTCTGTTCGTAATCAATTTTCTCCCCCCTCCTCCCCCCCCCCCCCTGCTCGATTCCCCGCTCCATCCCACTCCACCTCTTCCGGCAACTGCAGTCTGGTCCCCTAGCCACACACCCCCTCACCCCTCAGCCACCCTACCGCCTCTCCCCCACCTCCCACGGTGCTCGTTTTTCCTCCAACCGCCGCCCAATTCGGGCCATTCCCGCTGCGGCGTGCAGGCGTTTTCTGCCTGGTATGTTTTATATAGCAAAGAGGATTCCGGAAGATGAGGGATTTAGAAACGCCCCGCCACCGGAGGTGGGGCTCGAGGTGGATGCTACGAGGCGCCCGAACCGGCACCCACTGGCTCCCCCAACACCATCGTTCCCCATCCCCCGCTCCCCTCAGTTCTCCTCCGCATTTCCTTCCTTTGTAGTATTTTATTCTTTTATTTTTAGAGCACCTAGCGGCCGCCGCCCACGACGTGCCCAGAATTTTAAATGACCCACCGCCACCTAAACAACAGGAATTTATCTTGAGGGCAACGTGAAGTAAGAGTTTTCTGATACCGTTTAGAAACAACTGGACAGGAGGGGTTCTTGTTACCGCTTCTGTACTTCGTATACGGAAACACAATCTCGTTCTTTCAGCGATGCAGTAACAGCCTCATACAGATCAGCAAATTACGCAATATATTTGGATCTTCCGAATTTATCATCAGATTTATTGCTGCAACAATGGATATGTTGTTGTTGTTGTTGTTGTGATCTCAGTCCTGAGACTGGTTTGATGCAGCTCTCCATGCTACTCTACCCTGTGCAAGCTTCTTCATCTCCCAGTACTTACTGCAACCTAAATCCTTCTGAATCTGCTTAGTGTATTCATCTCTTGGTCTCCCTCTACGATTTTTACCCTCCACGCTGCCCTCCAAGGCTAAATTTGTGATCCCTTGATGCCTCAGAACATGTCCTACCAACAGGTCCCTTCTTCTTGTCAAGTTGTGCCACAAACTCCTCTTCTCCCCAATTCCATTCAATACCTCCTCATTAGTTATGTGACCTTCCCATCTAATTCTCAGCATTCTTCTGTAGCACCACATTTCAAAAGCTTCTGTTCTCCTCTTGTCCAAACTATTTATCGCCCATGTTTCACGCTCCATACAAATACTTTCAGATACGACTTCCTGACACTTAAATCTATGCCCCATGTTAACAAATTTCTCTTCTTCAGAAACGCTTCCCTTGCCATTGCCAGTCTACATACTATATCCTCTCTACTTCGACCATCATCAGTTATTTTGCTCCCCAAATAGCAAAACTCCTAAACTACTTTGTCTCATTTCCTAAATAATTCCCTCAGCATCACCCGACTTAATTCGACTACATTCCATTATCCTCGGTTTGCTTCTGTTGATGTTCATCTTATATCCTCCTTTCAAGACACTGTCCATTCCGTTTAACTGCTCTTCTAAGTCCTTTGCTGACAGAATTACAATGTCATCGCCGAACCTCAAAGTTTTTATTTCTTCTCCATGGATTTTAATACCTACTCCGAATTTTTCTTTTGTTTCCTTTACTGCTTGCTCAGTACACAGATTGAATAACATCGGGGAGTAGCTACAAACCTGTCTCACTCCCTTCCCAACCACTGCTTCCCTTTCACGTGCCTCGACTCTTATAACTGCCATCTGGTTTCTGTACAAATTGTAAACAGCCTTTCGCTCGTTGTATTTTATTCCTGCCACCTTTAGAAATTGAAAGAGAGTATTCCAGTCAACATTGTCAAAAGCTTTTTCTAAGTCTTCAAATGCTAGAAACGTAGGTTTGCCTTTCCTCAATCTTTCTTCCAAGATAAGTCGTAAGGCCAATATTGCCTCACGTGTTCCAATATTTCTACGGAATCCAAACTGATCTTCCCCAAGGTCGGCTTGTACTAGTTTTTCCACTCGTCTGTAAAGAATTCGCGTTAGTATTTTGCAGCCGTGGCTTATTAAACTGATTGTTTGGTAATTTTCACATCTGTCAACACCTGCTTTCTTTGGGATTGGAATTATTTTATTCTTCTGAGGGTATTTCGCCTGTCTCACACATCTTGCTCACCAGATGGTAGAGTTTTGTCAGGAGTGGCTTTCCCAAGGCTGTCAGTAGTTCTAATGGAATGTTGCCTACTCCAGGGGCCTTGTTTCGACTCAGGTCTTTCAGTGCTCTGTCGAACTCTTCACTCAGTGTTGAATCTCCCATTTCGTTTTTATCTACATTCTCTTCCATTTCTAGAATATTGTCCTCAAGTACGTCGCCCTTGTATAGACCCTCTATATACTCCTTCCACCTTTCTGCTTTCCCCTCTTTGTTTAGAACTGGATTTCCATCTGAGCTCTTGATATTCATGCAAGTGGTTCTCCAAAGGTCTCTTTAATTTTCCTGTAGGCAGTATCTATCTTACCCCTAGTGAGATAAGCCTCTACACCCTTACATTTGTCCTCTAGCCATGCCTGCTTAGCCATTTTGCACTTCCTGTCGATCTCATTTTTGAGACGTTTGTATTCCTTTTTGCCTGCTTCATTTACTGCAGTTTTATGTTTTCTCCTTTCATCAATTAAATTCAATATCTCTTCTGTTGCCCAAAGATTTCTACTAGACCTCGTCTTTTTACCTACTTGATCCTCTGCTGCCTTCACTACTTCATCCCTCAGAGCTACCCATTCTTCTTCTACTGTAAGTATTTCCTCCATTGGTGACAATTGTTCCCTTATGCTCTCCCTGAAACTCTGTACAAGCTCTGGTTTAATCAGTTTGTCCAGGTCTCATCTCCTCAAATTCCCACCTTTTTGCATATGGAATACATGAAATGACTGCAATTACATGTCAAGCGCACTAGCGTTTCTGAGGTACCAAGTACCGATCCATGTGGAAACATCCATATGAGTACATAGCGTAGCATCCACTGGTGGCAATGCAGTCATTGACTGTGGTATCCAGTTGATCGTACAGATAGAGAATGCTGTCCTGGGTTACGTTACACCATGCCTGCTCCACCCGTTCATGTAGTTCTGTAAGAGTTATTTGTTGAGGTGCCTTACGAGTCACTTCTCGTCCCGTCAATTCCACATGTGCTCGACTGGAGAAAAGTTCCGAGATCTTGCTGGGCAGGGAATTCGCTGCACGTTCTAACAATACCACCACTTGCAAAGTAGGATAGAAATCAGATTAATAATGTTGCTCACGCAGCACATGTTCACTTTATCGGGTAACAACAAAGTTATTGACTGTGGATGGTATCGTCAGAATGGAAATAATGAAGTCACTGTAAAAAAGTCATATATTTTGGCACCTATATTGAATGGATTCCCACGTAGATTTCGTTGCAGTTGTTATGGCTCAACTTGTTGATTCTAGGGTGATTCCACTTTGACTGCTAGATGGCACCGATCTGTATTTTAGCAATATTTGAAGACCTAACAAATGCTTTTTTCAGGAAATTCTTAATGATGAAACACTCTCAGATCAGAACAATGGTATGGTAGAAATAATTTTTTACTTGATGTTCACGATCCATATTTTTAATAAACTTCTTGTAAATTCACATATACTTCTTCTTAATTGTCACATCATCATCAATCTTGATATATTTAATTTCCACTTCAACCAATCACAAGACTTGACTGTTCTTTTACAAAGCGAAATAATAACTTTTCCAAAATGAAACGAAGACTGCTCTGTGCGCTTTCACGCCAAAACGGTTACAAGTTTGTCAAAGATTATGAAAGTCTCACAGAAATGAATACACACAAGAATCATATCAGTGTAATATATCGATACATCGGAGTACCTATACATTAATAATACAAAATGTGAATATTGTCACAAAAAATGTCTGTTACTTCGCAGAAAAGTAGTACGATATTACTGGTATCGAGAACTGGGGTTGGAGTGGCGTAATGGTCACGTAAATAAAAAAACCATTACAACGTCTTGCATAGCGCGTTGAATTTCACGGCCAATGTGTGGGTGAACATTATCCTGTTGGAACATCATATCGTTTCTTGTGGCAAGATAGAACATTAACAGCATTCTGCGCGTTCCGAGCACTGGTTAGAGTCCCTTCCAGAAACGCCAAAGGTGAACGAGAGTTGAACCTTATCGCACGGCAGACCGTAAATGTGTCTCGGACGAACGCACTCGAGGAGATGTGCTCACCAGTTGTACATTGTAAGCGCTCACGAGCATCACTTGTTTGCGGGCAGAACCTGCTTTCTCCGCTGAGGACCACGGCGCGCTGTTCCATTTTCCAAGTGATTCTCTTACCGCACCAGTCGAGCCGTGGACGTCGATGCTGTGGCTTGAATGGAAGGCGGGTTAGAGGTGTGTGCTCCATAGTCCCAATGATAATAACCGATTCGCAACAGTTCGTGTAAACACGTCAAATGGCACTGAGCACTATGGAACTTAACAGCTGTGGTCATTAGTCCCCTACAACTTAGAACTACTTAAACCTAACTAACCTAAGGACAGCACACACATCCATGCCCGAGGCAGGATTCGAACCTGCGACCGTAGCGGTCGTGCGGTTCCGAACTGAAGTTCCTAGAACCGCTCGGCCTCACAGGCCGTTGTAAACACGTCAGGGCTCAGAAATCAATGTATCTGTGCTGTGGTAGGTGTGCGATTTGCCACGGCTGCCCTTCCAATACGACGATCCTGGCAGGCATGTGTGCTGCGTGGACGTCCAGAACTTCTTTTGGTATATGAATGTTCACGTGACCACTGACATCAGTTTCGTTGCACAACTGACGTAGCACGTCCAACTTGTGTCGCAGTTCACGGAAATGACCATCCTTCCACTTGGAAAGCCACAATTTAAGCCTTTCCAAACTTGCTCAGTTGGCTGTAGGAAGCATGAGTGCATCTCCGTAGCATGGTAACCTGCTTGCTTCACACGTTTGTAGCACACAGAGACTTCTGGCAGCGAGCGTTCCCTTTTAAAAGACAGACTGCGCTCTGGTAGCCATGCAACTATGCTATCTGTTGGCGCTTGATGTCGAAACCGTTATCTATCTACTATTCTCCAAGTTTTATGTGTCACCATTGGATGAAAATTGTTTTCAGGTGCTGTACTTCTTTCCGACAGTGTGTTTTATTTATTTATGTATTTAGTTATTTATTGAACCTGATCTGATTCGGACCATCTGTCACATTGGACCAGGGTTTTAGACAAATATTATTGGGACCAGGCGAAAAGTGCTTTATTCAGCCCACATAAGAATTTTTATCATGCTAATACAGGAGAGTAGGGTTCGACTCCGACCGTAAGGTCTGCAGCAGGAGAATCCTATTCCTCGTTTTATAATCAGAAAAGGCATTACAAAGAAAACCTAATATTCAAAAGGGTTGCCAAATCGATCATCGATTCAGATCTCCGAATGTGCATAGAAGGCCAGTCAGGTATTGTCTTCCTTCCATCTGAACAAATACAGATCTCAAGGGCACATTTTACTTGTTTCGGATGGTCACGCTTCCCAGCACCACTGTTAGGGACTGAGATGCTGTGGTTTCCTCCATACACAAATAATAAAGTGTTCCCGGTTATTACGCCGTCGTCGAATGGCTTTCACCTTAAAAACCAACGTTTCGTTCCCATCTGAGGAGGATATTTCCAAGGGGGGATCGTAGATTCTTTGAGCGTCCAGTTCAGACCCTAGCATGGAAATGACTACAGCAAAACCGTTTCCTCTTGCTTCCGCACTTGTTTAGAATGAGGAGAACTGGACAACAGATGTCATTCAGTTTCACGCCCTTCTCCTTCCAACTGAAATTCCTGTCGTGTTTTTCAATTTCTATGGCCTCTCTGTATATCCTTTCATAGGATCAGCTTGTGACTGCCAGTACTTGAGTCCTATCAAAATGAATGTGGAGGTTTCCTAGCTGTCAATCATATCCCACAACAGCTGATCAGTCATTCTTCCCTCTACTGCAATAGCTCTTACGCCCTTGCAGTCACTTTTGCCGTTCTTTTTGTTGGGTCCTGCCCACTCATCTCGTATGGGATGCCTATAGGATGCTGCATTCTCGAAATGCTATACAACAATACAAGCAAATAACATTAGTACTTTTATTTCAATAAATCAAACTGATAATACTGAACTTTGAAATAGTAATGGAAGCGATGGGCGACATTTAACAGAAGTCAGAGTTCATGCAAGTTTGACACAGCACTCTCTGCTAGGCCGTGCTAAAATTCCACTAATGTCCGGCAGGGGCTGGCAGAAGCGGCGCTTATGTTCACTTCTTGCAGATCTCGCTTCTGGCGTATCACGGTCCTGGTCAGTGGGTTAATGGCTGACGGCGCCTCACTGCCTTCTCTGGTCCTTCGTTCTTCCTCTACGTTTCGCCGCTTGTGGTTACGCCGGAGTACTTTTTGTAGTACCCAAGTACACCTCCCCACAGCTACACGGAATGCCACAATCTCCTGCAGTTGGTGAGCATCCTTGGCCGATTTTAGGTGATCTTGTATTTTCGGGGTGGGTTTTTAGGTAACCAAAATATTTCGCTTTTTCACGATTTTTCCTATGCAGTCAGTAACGTCCTTAATGAATAGTAGGAAAACTTTCGATTTTACTTGCGCTTGGGCATCGCTATGATTTCCACGCGGTGGTCACTACGCTCTTTTCACCTCAGCCAATGGATAACCATTCTCGGGCAATGACTTAGTGAGATGTTTTAATTCTGCGTCAAGCAGCTCTGGTTCGCTGATTTTCCTTGGTCTGTCTCCCAACGACTTTATGATGCCTCGCTTTTGTTGTGGGTGGTTCTTCGAATCCACAGTAGGTAAGACGGGATTAGTGGGTTGGTCGTCGGTAAAACGTGTAGCCAAAGCTACCATCTTCTTTCTTCCAAACTAATACATCAAGAAACTTCAATCCTCGGCCTGCCTCCTCCTCCATTGTAATTTGAATCGTCGGATTGATCCCGCTGAGGTGTTTGTGAAAACGATCCAGTTCCTCCCTGCCACGCGACCACGTAACAAACGTATCGTCCACGTAACAAAATCAGATATGCGATTTCTTGTTCGCAGTTTCCATTGCGTGCTTCTCGAAATTTTCGACAATGAAGTTGGCAACAACTGAACTTAAAGAGCTTCCAACATCGACTCCATCCGACTGTTCATAGAACTCATCGTTCCATTCCTTCACAAAGCAAACATAAATGTCAATTTCTTGAGGTATCATATTTCGAAAGCTTAAAACACTTCTCCACAGAGGTGTACCGAAACTTAGTCGGCCATCGCCCAGGGAAAGGCATCACAAAGGAAGCAAGCAAACAGGCTTGGGACAAGTTCCACAGTCAGTCTAAAGCGCTTGGTTTAGAGATTTTCGGTCTACCAGTATAATGGAAATGAATTGTCTGACGATGTCTTTGAATATGAATTAGTTGCTACTTCACACGATACTCTTCAAGTTACAATAGGAGATGATATCGCTGTGTATCATGACTCCGTCCGCCCAACATTTCCTCAGCAGACAACTTCAGCAGAAAGCATCCCCACAGCAATCAAAGCGACGTCAGAGCATGTAATGGTACTAGAATTACGTAACCATTACGGCACCTCACCTCAACCTCTCGATACCAGCAATATTCTACTGTGTTTCTGTAAAGTGGTTAACATATTTCTGAGACAACATTCAGATTTGATTTCATTAATGTAGAGGTACTTTGATACATCGATATGTTTATATTGCAATGATATTATTGTTATGTGAATTCTTCCGTTTGTCACTATGATCTTCGACGTACTTGTAACTCTGATTTTTGGGCGTGTAAGCGGTTATTGGAGAGAATCAAGTCTTGGTCATCATCTTCAAAAGACGCAAATTGTAGTCAGTTTATAAAATGTGAACTTAAACAGTGAGGAAGATATTTTCAAGTATGTTTTACATTGCGAAGTGATGTTTTGTGTGTTACGTGATATTGCAACAAAAGTAATAAAAAAAGAAGTGTAACTTAAATTCGGAGTGCTGATTACTTTTTTACATCACCATTGCGCTAAGTTTAATCCTCAAGAATGGTTTATGAAACACATCTATAAAACTTTTGAATGTCGCAGAATAACACCTAGGCCTCTTTGCATTCGAGCTTGGAATAATCACCACCTAGATTTTCGACGATTGAGCCATGAGTTCACAACGAGACCAGCGTGGGAAATACGAAAAGATGAGTGCCTAGTTTATCCATTATTTCATGAAATGACTTTATTAACTGTGCTCTAATGACACCTGCTACGTAATACAACGTTTTCGTTGCCCGAAAATGGAATATTTAACAGCGTGAGCAACACTACAATCATAATTAATTTTTGACCTTTGTTGTGGTATGGTTGTTAGAAGCAGAATACACCAAGTTCGTCTGCCAATCTCAAGGACAAAGATGCTACTGTGGTGAAAGCGGTGCTTTTTATTATGATGATAATACTGGACAAAAAGTGGGCAATTGTTTTGGCCAGTGCAACAATTAGTTCCATGATACGTGTGTTTAAGTCGGTGATGAACTCAGTTTTACACGCGAAAATATTCATAATCACTACGTATGATTTATACAACTATTATAATTTAACTAGGTTACTACAGTTTGTTGTCTCTTTTGCAAAAGCTAATGTTCTTAATTTTTATTGTTATTTGTTTATTTTGTTTCCCATTCTGTCTGTCACCCTCAAAAGTGTTTGAAG
Source organism: Schistocerca serialis cubense (assembly GCF_023864345.2). Lineage (NCBI taxonomy): Eukaryota > Metazoa > Arthropoda > Insecta > Orthoptera > Acrididae > Schistocerca > Schistocerca serialis. The sequence goes on from NC_064643.1 coordinate 231,545,675, forward strand.
ATCTCCCAATCTTTAGACAGAAGAGAACATTTTGCTTTATACTGTAATAATTAAAACATTACATGACCTGTGCTAATTAAATATTTCATTCTTTCAAAATAAAAGTCTAACAAATTTCTTGAAAATGTGTGTTGCACAATTTTTTCAACGGTGTTCCTATAATTTCAGTTTCCCTCCGAGGGTGTCATGATATCACAAAATTGCCTTAATTTCCTCTTCCGAGAAATGTATGTCTTGTAAGTGATTGGCAGTAAAAGCTTACTTATTTACGAAAAATTTCGTACTATTTGTTCACAAATGTCCGATGTTAACAGCTGTTCACACAGGTATCACTTCACGTAATGTCACAGAAAATATTCAGAATTTAGTTCCATTACGATTTACGATTTCACACATACATAAACTCATGGCTTCAAGGTATTACAATGACTCCAAACAGATTGCAGTAGGACTTGCAGGTATCCGTTACAAACTGAAAGACGACTGTGGGAGTGGAATGTCCTTAGCTTAAATTCTTTCTAGTAAAAATCTGAGGTCATCACACTCAATTGTAGTGGATCTCCCTATCGTATCTGCGGCGGTGGAAATTGTAACTGTTCTTTTCTTAAAATGCTACCTAAATGTGCTGCAGCTTATTATGCATTAACCGCTTTTATCTTTTGTTGCAATAAGCACACTGTACGTCTCCTGGACAGCGTCCGCGAACGTGATAGTTGCCATTATGGTAGGGAACTGAAGTCTGTCATGTGGTTATGGAATGCCGATATAATCACCGTCCCGTGACATGATCTGCGTTCATATGCTGTAGAATGGAATGTAAGCCCTTCTCCATGATTAAATTCAATCATTAACGTTTGTAGAATCACTGAAATAGGACAATAATCTGCTCAGATATACTAATTACTAAGGCAACAGTTGCTTTGCTTCTGTTATGAATTTTGCGTAAAACAGTATTATAGTGATAAATACCATGTTTTGTGAACACTGATGCGCCAGAGGTAATCCGGAAAAGGACGACGCTGTGCTTGCGCTGGTAGACATCATTAGACAGATTACAGCAGATTGCAGCTTCACTCCCATGTTTATCTCGAGCGGACATCAAAGTCGCTTATGAACAATGGCCGCTGTCCGGCGCTTTAACACAGAAAGGGATTTCTCCGAGAGAACAGCTTTTCTGCGCGGCTTTAATTACGCACCTTCCTTGCAGCTGCCGTGAGTGTTCTTTAGCCTAAAGCTGTCAGGTTGGTGGTCTGCTTCCAGCGCGAGCTGTTAATGAGTTATCAGCGACGGACAGTCTTAGTAGCGTTGTTGAAGTTGGTAATTACAGCTCTTAATCTCGGTGAACCCTTTTCATTTGTATCCAGTTGACATTCTCTGCCAATTTAGTACAGATACACATCACGTCACTTATCAGCACAATACGTAACATTATATGGAAGGCTAGGCTTTAGTCGATTCAGAAAATATGATGTTAACAAAAGTACTGTCGCAAGAAGCAGGCGAATATAGGTTTTGAATAATTTTAACAAAAGGCGGAAAATACACCGCCGGAAAAACTTCAGTATCCTTAATGACTGTTCAGTGGTACCAGGGTGTAGTACACTAAAGGGTTGTCAAGCGATTCATTCGTCATGGTCGTCGGCGACAGATGACGTTGTGGAGGCCTGTCTTTGTTCCCTATGTTTTGACTCTGCAGGCAAGAATTGTGGATTGCGCTAAGTTAAGAGGTGAATTGTGTTTGGAACATTAATTGCAGGGTACAGTCATACCTCATCGACGAGTACAATCTGTTTTTGAACCACTTCAGCCCTTTGAACGGTGTCGTACTGAGGGCCTGGAGGAAGCTGGAGGGACGGATCGACGATTTGTTGGTCACATGTTGGGTAAAGTGTATCGTTGGTGTGTCACTGCTTGGAACTCTGGTCTTTAAAACATTCCCACGCCCGTTGACCAGGTTCTGGACCCCAGGTTGGTACATACGCACATCGAGATTGACGCACTGTGCGAGCAGCGGTAACCTAATGATTATTATCCAGGGTCGAGATCTGGGCAGATTATGCTCCTGCCGTGTCATACAGGACCACTGGTAAACGACTGCTTGCAGCAAGATTATGATCTCTTGTGTTTCTTACCCTCTTACCACTGACACACAAAACGTTGCATCGCTCCGTTTCTCGTGAAAGTATTGACTGGAAGTACAATGGTGCTCACTTGTTTTCAGTGATAAGAGTAGGTTCTGTCTGCATGTGTGAGATGGACGTACCCCCGTGTATGGTGCAGATCTGGCGTACTGTCCGTTGTATTTATACAGGTCCTATTCCAGGCTTACTGCGAGGAGTGGGGGAGAGGTGGGGTGGAGGGGGGTGGAGGAAGCAACTCGCAGTCGTATTTGGTGTTTCCACGAATGGAAAAACTCGTAGATGCCGACCTCGGGGAAGATCAGTTGGGATTCCGTAGAAATATGGGAACACGTGAGGTAATACTGACCCTACGACTTATCTTAGAAGCTAGATTAAGAAAAGGCAAACCTACGTTTGTAGCATTTGTAGACTTGGAGAAAGCTTTTGACAATGTTGACTGGAATAATCTCTTTCAAATTCTGAAGGTGGCAGGGGTAAAATACAGGGAGCGAAAGGCTATTTACAATTTGTACAAAAACCAGGTGGCAGTTATAAGAATCGAGGGACATGAAAGGGAAGCAGTGGTTGGGAATGGAGTGAGACAGGGTTGCAGCCTCTCCCCGATGTTATTCAATCTGTATATTGAGCAAGCAGTGAAGAAAACAAAAGAAAAATTCGGACTAGGTATTAAAATCCATGGAGAAGAAATAAAAAACTTAGAGGTTTGCCGATGACATTGTAATTCAGTCAGAGACAGCAGAGGACTTGGAAGAGCAGTTGAATGGAATGGACAGTGTCTTGAAAGGAGGATATAAGATTAACATTAACAAAAACAAAACGAGGATAATGGGATGTAGTCGAATTAAGTCAGATGATGCTGAGGGTATTATGAGACACTTAAAGTAGTAAAGGAGTTTTGCTATTTGGGGAGCAAAAAACTGATGATGGTCGAAGTAGAGACGATATCAAATGTGGACCGGCAATGGCAAGGAAAGCGTTTCTGAAGAAGAGAAATTTGTTAACATCGAATATAGACTTAAATGTCAGGAAGTCGTTTCTGAAAGTATTTGTATGGAGTGTGGCCATGTATGGAAGTGAAACTTGGACGATAGATAGTTTGGACAAGAAGAGAATAGAAGCCTTTGAAATGTGGTGCTACAGAAGAATGCTGAAGATCAGATGGGTAGATCACGTAACTAATGAGGAAATATTGAATATGATTGGGGAGAAGAGGATTTTGTGGCACAACTTGACAAGAAGAAGGGATCGGTTAGTAGGACATGTTCTGAGGCATCAAGGGATCACCAATTTAGTATTGGAGGGCAGCGTGGGGGGTAAGAATCGTAGAGGGACACCAAGAGATGAATACACTAAACAGATTCAGAAGGATGTAGGCTGCAGTACGTATTGGGAGATGAAGAAGCTTGGACAGGATAGAGTAGCATGGAGAGCTGCATCAAACCAGTCTCAGGACTGAAGACCACAACAACAACAACAGGGTAAAGTAACCAGTGTGCGCTACTTTACATGGGCTATCATTATTTGTAGTTTTCTATGGCACCAGGGCGATATGCGATTCCAGGAGAAATATTCCTATCCATGTACGCTTATTGCAACGCAACGCCGGTTTCGCGGTGGACTGCGACTGATCACCAGACCACTAACCAAGACGTGACAACGTGGAAAAAGACTAACTCATTTGGAGAACCTGCAAGAACTATTTCCGATTATATGCGGGAGTAGAAGCCCACGTTGCCGCCAGAGGGAAGTAGGCTGTGTATCCATGTGGTTATCTGGGCACACTTTTGATACGTACCTTTCATTTGGTCTGAATTTCTTATCATTTTATACTCCTGTATTGATATAGAACTGGTCACCTCATTTGTGAATGAAATTATCTTGTCCTTGGGGCAATCGCATTTTGTCCCTAACAGTGTATGAAGCTGAGCGTGCAAGAAGAGAATATGACCAGCAAGCTCTTACGGAATGCTAATAAACACTCATCATAACTGAGACAGGAGGTAGAGAAGCAAAAGCAGATACACTTAACTCTGCTCCTTTACAAAGGACAATCCAGGAAGATCACCTAGATGTATTTCTCGTGTCACTGAAAAGACGAGTGAAATAGTTAGTGTCACTGACATTGAGAAACTCCTGAAACCGTTAAGCCTGAACAATGCTCCAGAGCCCAGTAGATAGCTCTTAGATGCAATACTGAATTTACGGCTGTGTAGGCCCCTCTTTTAACTGTAATCTACCGTAAATCGCTTGATCAAAAAACCATACTCTCTAACTGGAGGAAAGTAAAGGTCAATTCCGCCTGTAAGAAGGGTAGCAGAAGTGACCCACAAAACTGCCGTCCAGTATCCTTGATATCCATTTGTTGTAGAACCTTGGAACACAGTCTGAGCTCGTACGTAATTCTCGAAGTGAATCCAAGCCAGCACGTATGGATTTCGAGAACATATTTCAAAGCCAACTCTTCCCGTCGTGATTCACGATTCGCAAGCCTCCTCTCTGTTTTTCCGATTATCACTCTGTCTTCGTATTGGACGAGTAATTTCTGAGGAAGTATGTCTGGAGTACAGCATAGTATGGTAGTGAAACATGGACTGTGGGAAAACCGGAACAGAAGACAATCGAAGCATTTGAGATGTGGTGCTACAGACGAATGTTGAATATTAGGTGGACTGATAAGGTAAGGAATGAGGAGGTTCTACGCAGAATCAGAGAGGAAAGGAATATGTGGAAAATACTGATAAGGAGACGGGACAGGATGCTAAGACATCTGCTAAGACATGAGGGAATGCATGGTACTAGAGGGAGCTGTAGAGGGCAAAAACTGTAGAGGAAGACAGAGATCGGAATACGTCAAGCAAATAATTGAGGACGTAGGTTGCAAGTGCTACTCTGAGATGAAGAGGTTAGCACAGGAAAGGAATTCGTGGCGGGCCGCATCAAACCAGTCAGTAGACTGATGACCAAAAAAAAAAAAAAAAATAGTTATTTATGACCAATTCTATGTGTTACTGTAAAAGAATTTATTAAGGTGTATTAGTAGGACATGGGGTAGGGCGTCGTGGTAGCTGTCTCCTGACGGCAGAGGTATTAGACCCACTTAAGTCTCCTTATCCAAATTATAAGACAGTTCAAACGCTGCGCATCTGACATTTAACTGCGATGCGGAAAAAAATGTTGTTCCCAGGAACAGGGGGCAACAGAGTTCGGGCAGGATCCCCCGTTTTGGTCGATGCTGAGGTAACACTTCAATACATTTGGAGAGCCTGTGCATTTTGTTCGTACTTAGTGGGATTACTAAGTGGGGTGAGGCGTGAATAACAATTTGGACGGAGGAGGAGGCTTGCTAAAGTAGTCAGTGCAGTTGGAAAAAGCCATTGTGACAGGACTGCTTTATGAGTACCGCGTCTGCCACGTGAGCACGAGACCTGCATTGGACTCCCGGCCTTCGAACAAATTTTCATGCGTCGCTTCAGTCTGTAGATATAGATTATTATTGTTACTTATTATGTTTCATTGTTTGTAAGTTTTGTTGTTGTTGTGGTCTTCAGTACAGAGACTGGTTTGATGCAGCTCTCCATGCTATCTATCCTGTGCAAGCTTCTTCATCTCGCAGTACCTAATGTAACCTACATACTTCTGAATCTGTTTGGTGTATTCATCTCTTGGTCTCCCTCTACGATTTTTACCCTCCACGCTGCCCTCTAAAACTAAATTGGTGATCCCTTGATGCCTCAGAACATGTCCTACTAACCGATCCCTTCTTCTAGTCAAGTTGTGCCACAAATTCCTCTTCTCCCCAATTCTATTCAATACCTCCTCATTAGTTATGTGGTCTACCCATCTAATCCTCAGCATTCTTCTGTAGCACCACATTTCGAAAGCTTCTATTCTCTTCTTGTCCAAACTATTTATCGTCCAAGTTTCACTTGCATACATGGCTACACTCCATACAAATACTTTCAGAAATGACTTCCTTACACTTAAATCTATACTCGATGTTAACAAATTTCTCCCCTTCAGAAACGCATCCCTTGCCGTTGCCAGTCTACATTTTATATCCTCTCTACTTCGACCATCATCAGTTATTTTTCTCCCGAAACAGCAAAACTCATTTACTACTTTAGGAGTCTCATTTCCTAATCTAATACCCTCAGCATCACCCGATTTAATTCGACTACATTCCATTACCCTCGTTTTGCTTTTGTTGATGTCCATCTTATATCCTCCTGTCAAGACACCGTCCATTCCGTTCAACTGCTCTTCCAGGTCGTTTGCTGTCTGTTACAGAATTACAATGTCATCGACGAACCTCAACATTTTTATTTTTTCTCAATGAATTATAATTCCTACTCCGAATTTTTCATTTGTTTCCTTTACTGCTTGCATAGTATACAGATTGAATTACATCAGGGAGAGGCTACAACCCTGTCTCACTCCATTCCCAACCACTGCTTCCCTTTCATGCCCCTCAACTCTTATAGCTGCCATCTGATTTCTGTACAAATTGTAAATAGCCTTTCGCTCCCTCTATTTTACCCCAGCCACCTTCAGAATTTGAAAGAGAGTATTCAAGTCAACATTGTCAAAAGCTTTCTCTAAGTCTACAAATGCTAGAAACGTAGGTTTGCCTTTCCTTAATCTATTTTCTAAGATAAGTCGTAGGGTGAATATTGCACCACGTGTTCCAACAATTCTACGGAATCCAAACTGGTCTTCCCCGAGGTCGGCTTCTACCAGTTTTTCCATTCGTCTGTAAAGAACTTGTGTTAGTAATTTGCAGCCGTGGCTTATTAAACTGATAGTTCGGTAATTTTCAATGCAATGTTTGTAAATAACAGGAAGAAAAGATCAGTGCAGGGTGAGCAAATTGGCCACTAGCTGGCCCGTGTTTCTCACCTAGACACCATTCCCCAAATGTTGTTAATTGTCGATGACCTCTGAGGAAGTATTCACCAACTCAGAAATCTATCGAAAAGGAGCTAGTCTTTCAACGCAGCTGTGCTGGAAACCAAACTTATTGCGTAAATCAGTAATAATTACATGAAGTTGGGGCTTGCTTCACGAGATTACTTGATCTTGAAATTCTGGTTTGCCTTACTAAAGGTGGTGAGGTGGTGCGGTGGACGGGGGCGGGGAGGGGGGTTGAGTGACACCATTATGCAGTTGCCGTGAGATTTCAGTACTGTACGGTCTAACAAATTCAAATGGCCATTATACTCCGCCTTCCCCTATCGGTAATGGCAATCATGGGAAGCCTCGCGGGTTGAGCTGTGTGGTCTCAGGCGCTGCAGTCATGGACTGTGCGGCTGGTCCCGGCGGAGGTTCGAGTGCTACATCGGGCGTGGGTGTTTGTGTTTGTGTTTAGGATAATTTAGGCTAAGTAGTGTGTAGGCTTAGGGACTGATGACCTTAGCGGTTAAGTCCCATAAGATTAAAAAAAAAACATGGGCAGGTGTTTCGCCTACCATCCAGAATCGCACTTTTGGATGATTATTTGATGATGATGTTCGGTTTGTTGGTTGCTCAACCGTGCGGTCATCAGGGCCCGTACGAATTCCGAATCCTTACATAGTCCAAACTAGCCACTATCACAAATGATGATGATGATGATGATGAAGTAATGAGGAAAACACAAACACCCAGTCCCGAGGCAGAGAAAATCCCCAACGCGGCCGGGAATCGGACCCGGGACCCCGTGATCCAAAGGCAGCGGCCGAGCGGTTCTAGGCGCTTCAGTCCGGAACTGCGCGACCACTACATTCGCAGGTTCTAGGGGACTGATGACCTCAGATGTTAAGTCCCATAGTGCTCAGAGCCATTTTTGAACCAAAGGCAGCAACGCTAGCCACTAGACCACGAGATGCGCTTTTGGATGGAATCTATGCACTGGCAAAACGTTCACCTAGAGTACTGCACGTAACATTCCACTATACAGAAAAAGATGTGCGTAAATACTTGTACAGAACACAGTTTTTCTGCCATGCCCAGAACTGGTCAAGAAGGCATGGTATAGCCAGTCTGAAATAATACATGCTATGGAGTTTAGAGCGATATTGATTTATCCGTTCCCTTTCCTGCAGTAAACACGGTGCTAATCAAATTTGTTTCTGTACTAATGACCAGCCATACACGCGGCCTGTGTAAACCTTGCTCGACTAAAGAGAGATAGAGAGAGGATACGTCCATCCGGCCGAAGCCAGCAGGTCAACAAGCCACAAATACCGCCCAAATGAAATGCTTTCGCGAAGCTACAAGCGGCCTGTGCTCGGGGAACACCTACACCGGCACTCATTATTACGGGCGCATAAAACACGGCATCCACCTGCAATGGAAATTAATGAAGCAAAGCCTTATGTTGTGTATAGCTCGCTCTGTACCCCTCTCCGTCTCTCTACTTATTTCTCTGTATCTCTTTTTCGTAGCCGCTGTTGTGTGTGGGTGTGTGTGTGTGTGTGTGTGTGTGTGTGTGTGTGTGTGTGTGTGAAACGCCCGTCACTCTCCGGCATTTGCGCGTAGTGTGCGTAGAAGCTGGTGTGCGGGTTGGAGTGTTCAGTGCCATTCGTGTAGCTCGGCAACCGCTACCAGGACAACGTATTTAATTAACATTCCTAATCCCCGCGCTTCCGCGGCGCGGCAGCGTGAAATCTGGGTCCCCAGGAGCGGTGACGCCGCATAATTAAATACAACAACGGCGCGACAAATAACGTCGTTAGGCGGGCCACGAGGTCGCCTGTTCCCCTCCTGGACCTGCCGGCCGCATATTAAAAGTCGGTCGCCGCCGGCCCCCTCGCCTAATTACTGCACACACGCCGGATAATGGGCCCTAATGAGAATTGCCAATTAACAAATTGTATATTACAGCGTGCGTGCGGTCGCGCGCAGCCGCTAAATGTGAGTGCTTACGTCCGGACGTAACGGCTCAAATTAAAGATATTCCGAGAGTAGCAGCTATGGCAAACGTGTCGACTATTCCTCGCTTGAACATGCATGATTCTTCCGTCGAATGTGCATTGAAGGCCGGCGAGAGTGGCCGTGCGGTTCTAGGCGCTACAGTCTGGAACCGAGCGACCGCTACGGTCACAGGTTCGAATCCTGCCTCGGGCATGGATGTGTGTGATGTTCTTAGGTTAGTTAGGTTTAATTAGTTCTAGGCGACTGATGACCTCAGAAGTTAAGTCGCATTGTGCTCAGAGCCATTTGAACCATTTTTGTGCATTGAAGCCTGGACGTTCCGTTTGCAGTATATTCCGCCACTAATGATGTTCCATGTGTGCGCAACAAGACATTTTTCGTCATACAGGTCCCTACTTATCGCCACGGTAAATACCCACGTCCTCTGGGTTCATACGAATCAACGATGGTTTCACACGGAGTAACTGCCGCTGTCAACAAACGTCGATACCGGACTCTCAGTAAGGAATATACCTTCTCCGGACACTAATGTGCATTTTGTACCCGTTATTCATGTTGGTAACAAAATATTGACCATCTGTTGGGGATTATTGTCCCACTTCTCTCTCAACGCTGTGTTCAGTTCTTGAACGCTTGGAGGGGGAGGGGAGGGGGGAAGGGGGTGTGTTCGTTGAGCAACATGTGTGCCAAGGTCACATCAGGCATGATCGATAACGTATAGCTCCAGGGAGTTTGCAGTATATTCCGCCACTGATGATGTTTCATGCGTGCGCAATAAAAAGACATTTTCCGTAATACAGGTCCGTACTTATCGCCTCGGTAAATACCCACGTCCTCTGGGTTCATATGAAACAATGATGGTTTCACACAAAGTAACTGTCACTGTCAACAAACGTCGATATCGGACTCTCAGTAAATAATATGCCTTCTTCGGACACTAATGTACGTGTTGTACCTGTTATTCATGTTGGTACCAAATACTGACGAGCTCTTGGGAGATATTGTCCTACTCCTCTCTCAAGGCCGTTTCCAGTTCTTGAACGCTTGGTGGTGGGGAAAGGGGGGGGGGCGGTAGGGTTGCCATGCGTCTCGGATTTCGCAGACAGTCCGCGATTTCATGCTCTTAGACGGGTGACCTGGACGAAGAGGAAGATGTCCGCGAAAAAAGTGGGTAGTAAGTAAATAAAAAAAATTATACGCAAGTTTTGCCACTGGCCACCGATCAAGTGTTTCATAACTCCTGCAAACTTGACGATAGCCGTTGAAACCTGTGCTGATATTCAGTGTCACTTCAGAATCGCTGGGCTATTTTCAGAACCGACTGTGGAAGCAGTGCAATAATCGATTCTTTGCGATTGTTTCAGTTTTCCGCTCTTAGTTTACAACGTCTCTGCTGCCGGTATCTTATATTCTTTGGTCGTGTAATGTTAACATTCATCTGTACGAAGTGTAATTCTGGTGCTGTTATTTAATAGAATTTGAAATTTAAAATGTCGAAACGAAAAGTACATTTTCTAGAAGAATTTATTGATGCGTTTCCAAGTATTGAACGTGGAAGAAACGAACATGAGCCTATTTGCAAATTGTGTGGGTAAGTACAATGCATTGTAGGTACGTAACAGTAAACAATGACCATATAACAAGCAAGAAACAAACAAGAGCTGTGAATTCTGCTTCAACTTCCAAACAGTTGACCAATTCTTTTTAAAGCATAAAGTGAAAGATATATATCAATTGTAGCAGCATGATTGTGTACACGTTTGTTCAGTGCTTTCATTAAAAAGTTATTCAATGTCAACTGCAATAAATTTTTTTCATCATTGACCACTCCTTTATAGACGCTTGACCACTCCTTTATAGACGCCATTAATGCTTGAATTAACCTTTCTTGTTAATTACAACTTCTTTGCTGACAGAATTACTGTTTGAATTATGGTAATTATGAAGATTTAGCTGACGTGCAGAAATATGAAAGAGGATTGTGTGATTCCAGGTTTCAACCACATCTTCGTAATTAGCACTGTAAAGTGATGATGGAGATTCAACTGAGATGCAAACCAATGCTCATTTGCACAACATATCGGTCCGTGTTTCAACCACATATTTATAATCACCGAATTTAGTCCTTGATTTTCGTTCTTGGATTATGGTAACCTTAGAGGGGGGGGGGGGGAGCGTCTTCATTGAGCAACATGTCTGTCAAGATCACATCAGTCATGATCGATAGGGTATAGCTCCAGGGAGATTGCAAGTCATTCCATACATTCAATATCTTCATTTTCCAGTGTCTCCGGCACCTCAGCGTTCTTGTAGAGGTGGCATTCTCGTTCGTAAACAGGCAGTCGGGACCTTCCGCACACCTAACAGACGGACATGATCCACAATAATCTCTATGCAGTACCGATGTATTGTGATGGTATCTCGCGCAAGGATACGAAGCAATGTTGGGCCGTTGTGCATAATGCCTGCCCACAACGTAACGCCTAGGCCACACCGACGACGTTCATGAACATTCAGTGGTGTGTACCGTGTTACCTTCTCTCTCCACTGTAACTGTTGGCTGTAATAACTTGTCACAGTGAAGCGGGACTGTTCAGTGAACATGAGTTTCACCGAAGATTCTGACCCCAACCAATGTGCGCCCTACACCTACCAAATCTTCCTCGAGGATGGCTTGATTGAAGTCGGATGCATTTAACGGACTTCCGTGCAACCAAACCATTTTCTTATAATCGGAGCGAAATGGTTTCTGGCAGACATGTGTCCGGGTAGCGGTGGCAACGTCTGCAGCGATCTGCCTAGGAGTGAGATGTACGATCCTATTCCTCACTATGGTTACGCATCGACCTTCTTGCGGTGTGATGGTTCGCCTAAGACCAGCGGCATGCATTGGCATAGCAATTTCATCCTCAGCGGCCTTTTTGAACCGCAAGATGGAACTACTGGGCAGATCCATTTCTTGGGGCACAGTAGTGACACTTTGACACGCTTCGAGCGGTCCAACTGCTCGTTCACGATCGTAAGCACTCAAATGATGCCTTGCAGACACGCTGACGTACCACAAGGAATGTCGCACTAATCGGTTCCACAGCTACCGTCGGTAACCACCGTACTCCATTAAATGCCGAATGCGTACAGAGCGTTCGTGCACAGGCTTTGCTGCAGTTAACACTTCCCATCCTGTTCATTTCCTTTTACTGTCATTGGTCGGGTATTCCGTAGCAATTGTCGAATTTCCGTACCAATTGGCAGCTCTTCTTGAACAAGTTCCAGCTATTGTCAAGCAGTATAAGACTGCGTGCCTATGGAGTACCGTCTTAGTTGTGCCACTGGATTAGTGAGTTCCTGTCAGAATGCTCACAGTTCATAGGAACTGGCAGGAACTCACCTAGTGAAAACTGATATCTATAGTTCCCCAGGGAAGTGTTGCAGGCCGCCTGCTGTTTGTAATCTGTGTAAGTGATTAGGGAAAGAGTGTGATCAGCCCTCTTATATTGTTTGCAAATGTTTCTATTCTCAACTGCCTACTAAAGTCACCAGAAGATCAAAACGAATCACAGAAGGTTTCTACTTAATATCTGTATGCTACGGAAAGTGACAATTGACCCTAAAGATCGTAAGTATGAGATCTTCCACATGATTACTAAATGAAAGTGTTAAATTTTGCTTACAGGTAACACAGATTAAAAAGGCCTGAGTAAAAATAAAGACCCATCGAAAATAATTAAGAACAAATTTAACTGGAACTGTACAGTAGCTGATATTGTCTGGAAGATAAACCAAAGACTCTGGTTTCTTGATGGAACGCTTGTCGTGGGCAGTTAAAAGAACACGAAACAGATGGTGAGAAAAGTAAGCAAGCTCATCATTATTCCAAAAGTAATCGCCATAGCAATACATTTATCCCATGATGAGATAAGATGGTCATTGCCTTCTTGGAAAAATGTTTGCGGTTTTCAATGATTGTACCCAGGCGTGCACCTCTTCGTCCGAAGTAAATGAACGGCCGCAAAAGTATTTCCTTGGTGCTCCAAAAATATGGAAGTCGTATGGGGAGAGATCGGGACTGTACGGACGTTGTGTGGACTCAATTTCGACTTGCACCTGCGTCTTAACTGGGCTCTAGTCCAACTTCATATGGCATGCATACGTGTAAGCAACCATTTTGAATCAAAGTGCTATCGTTGGTATCGTAGCTAATATGTTTCCTATGTCAGATGACTGTGGCTTAGACATAGGGCAAAAACCACCTGGCAGACTGTTAAAGGCCAAGCGGCAGACTCATAAGCTGCCTGGCACGAGCTGAAGCGGTGACAGAAATGTGCCGGCTTTGTTAGCTGCCTAGACCTCTGCAGCAGAATCTGAAGACGGAAGTCGTTTCCAGCGAAACGCCTCCAACACACTAGAAACAACCTTGGCAACATGTGGGCGGGTGTATGTTGTTGTAAGTTAGTGAGTCGGCGCAAGATAGAAGCCAAGACTCTCTCTCTCTCTCTCTTTCTCTTTCTCGTGAGAACGATTTGGTCAGTCTTAACTGACGTGGAATGCAGAAGGCAGCACTAGCAATATGGCACAGTGAACTCTGGTAGCCGGCCGGAGTAGCCGAGTGGTTCTAGGCGCTTCAGTTTGGAACGGAGCGACCACTATGGTCGCAGGTTCGAATCCTGCCTCGGGCATCGATGTGTGTGATGTCCTTAGGTTAGTTAGGTTTAAGTAGCTCTATGTTCTAGGGGACTGATGACCTCAGGAACTAAGTCCCATAGTGCTCAGAGCCATTTGAACCATTTCTTTTAACTCTGGTACTTCAGCAAAATGCCAAACGGTTAGCCTGTCTTAAGCCAGCCGTCTTCAGATCCTGTTACAGAGGGTTACTGGGTTTCACAAAAGGACAGGTTTAGGAGAAGGAAAGCAAGAAAAAGAAAATTACAGTTCTGATCCGTCAGTGGATCTACTTCCTTTCAGTTCTATCCACGTCGGGTTCAACATTGTAACAAACATGTATCTCAACAATACACTGATTCATGCCATATACGGATTCATCCCATCGGTTGGCACAGGGTATACGATTGTTGAGACCTCTACCAACGCTGTATGCCTCCCAGTAGAAGTTCAGATGAGGGACAACCTGGAGCTGTGTATTGTGGATCAGGATAATCGACGTGTCGACTTTCATAACGAGGAAATCATTGTACGACATCATGTAAGGCTGGACCAGCAGTGACCTCGAATGTGCAGGGACTTGTCCAAGACAGAAGGAACGACAATGACCTTCATCTTGCTGGAACCTGTCGGGGACCGAAAGCGGCGGTGACTTTAAACAGGTCAGGCCTCGCAGCTGCCAGTAGATTCCCCGCATTTGCATACTGCCAACAAAGACAGAATGGAGTATAAAACCGCTGCACACAACTCACAGCGCGGCACTTCACAACAGAAGACTAAGGTGATAACACTGGCGAACTGTGACTTTCTTAAATCAGTAGATATGAAACCTTGCAGTGACATCGTTTGACATAACCAACCCTGTGGAATATGATGAGCTTACTGCACGTCAGACATACTGCTCTCACAATCCTTGCATTTCAACCATATTTAACATGAACAATGAAATTAGAATTGACATCCAATAACAAGATGCTTTTACCCTTCCATGCAAGAGTTTCATAAGCACGGGTGGCTCATTTACGATAAGGTATGGTACTACTACAGTGGCATCACATAATTCCTTAGTGATCCTGTATCTTGAGATATGGTATGAACTTAACAGGGTCGAGATTGACGTAAAAGCAGTTTAGTCATAAGATCAACTCTTAAAATGTATGTCTCTGCCTCTCTCTCAGATTTGAACGATTTAGGAACTGCTGGCTGGTTCGTTGATGAGTCAGTGGATAGAGCAGTTGAAGGTACAGAAAATTTACTGCATGTATACCTCTAAAACTGCTTGTGGCATACTTCAAGAACATGCTGTGGAGTATTATGAGTGCTAAGCAGGACTTATTATAATACAGAGTGCAATGGATAGCAACTCAAATATTCAAGCAGCCACCCAGGAGAGTGTGATTACCATCAGTAAAATAATATGGAAAAGGCCACACTTCACTGTATCGAATGAGCAGTATTTGAAGCTTTTAAAAGTTCTGAATTCAGGTGTATTTCTACCATTAACTTTCCATTCACACGAACTTTTCGGGTACATAGTGCTACCAACTGCAACCAGACAAATGTGAGCTATTCACAACTCTGTTATATTGGAGATGGTCAGATTCTTCAACCTTGCGTTACAGACCAATATAATTGAGAATATATCAAACCATTCCGTCAGATTTGACAATTTCAGGTTAACTGATGCTAGAGTCTACACGAACTCTGAAAACTATTCCTATGATAATTTACACCGGCTGTGGAATTAAAATGTATACAGTCAAGCGTTTGAAATGTGTGCAAGCTTCCTTGCTTCTTACTATGAAGAGGAAGGACGTGTACTCAGCCCACAGAAATTGAGGGAGCTGACGTTAATAATCGTAACAAACTGCTCAGAGCAGAACGAGATAAATTTGGATCTGTAGATGTATGAATTGAATTTGAATCTTCGGCAAATTTCTCAGTACATACAGAAGTACATGTTCTGGTTATACATGGGTGTGTGATTAACTATTGCCCTTCTCAACAGTGTTGTGCAGTGAGCTTTTTAAACGAACAAGTGCTGCTCTATGCCCAGAGCATTTCACAGTGTCATCTAAAGATGCAAATATCATTGCAGACATTCAGAATTTCTATGATTATAAGCGTAGACAATTCATATTTAAGGATGTTGCATTTATAGCGAACACAGAAGTTGCCGGTATAAAAGACCCATTCTCAGCAAGCATTGTAATACCGAGGACTTTCAGGGATGTGAAGAGAGCTAAATAACACAGGAGTGCAATGTGGTTAGCACGTTTCTGTCATGAAATTCAATGGGATGATCCTGGCATACCATATAATACTATGGTGACGTTCCTTTGATAATTCGACCACACACTTAGCATATATATGTCTATGGCAAGAAGAAGATCACATTGATGTTTCGAATCTACAAGTATATAGCTATTCAAGATTTGGAATTGTACTGGAGCTGTGCTCTCCATCGACTCAAGAAGTAGGAGATGTGTGAAAATAGCGTCTGGACTGCTTGTGAAAAGGTATAAGTAGTATAAAAAAATAGATGATTTTTTACCTCACAGTCTGTGTGGCTTTCTTTCACACTTGGTTAGTACATAACCTTACCCAGATTCTCCTCAAGCACAGGAGGTATATTTTTAAACATGTTTGATTTATGTCTCTGGAAGCAGATATGGTATTGTGCCACCAGCTCCCACAGTCAAATATGTGGTACATAGTCCCATGCAACCATTATATATATTTTATTACTCTATCTCAAATTTTACCTCATCAGTAGCACTCATGTTCAAAATTAATGTCGTCTGTGTGCTGCATATTACTTATGTATACAAAATAGCTATAAGCTTTCCGTAAACAACTAGGAAGATGTATGACAAAGATTTTTTTCGTTTATTCAGTTTTCACAGATACTATTTGACTTTTGAGGTAGAATTGGGTTCATGAGATAAACTTTAGTTCCTCAGATTACAGTTAGGTTCTTCAGGTACAAAGTAATTCTTCAGATACAGTTTGATTCATGAGATAACAATCTGATTCTTAAGATACATTATAGTTCTTCAGATGCAATTTGGTCCTAACATTTCAACGCAAAGGTACTAATAACTATGACTCACTACATATTCATTTTCAGTGCAGAGATTCTTTAAACTTACATACTATTAATAATAACTATGATCAGCAAAATCAAAGCCTTCCATAGTCCACCAAACAGTAGTACTGACTGAATATTTTTACAATTTTCAGTAGCAGTGGTTCGGAATATTCATTTTTTTACTGTTTTCCAGGGCACTGATGCACTGGTTAAAAATATTTTTACAAATTTCCAGGTACAGTAGCAGTGGCTGAGATTACTCTTAGGTGGACTGGAAGCCACTTACACTAAAAGCTAATCAGATTGGAGTCGTTAGCAGTGGGCGAAATTTGAACACAGTGCTATTTACATGGACTAATGAACAACTGCTTTTTCATCATCTGGAGATGTTATTTTATACAAAGCACACATGGTGTGCTGGTATTTTTTTTTTTTTTTTTTTTTTGTCATCAGTCTACTGACTGGTTTGATGCGGCCCGCCATGAATTCCTTTCCTGTGCTAACCTCTTCATCTCAGAGTAGCACTTGCAACCTATGTCCTCAATTATTTGCTTGACGTATTCCAATCTCTGTCATCCTCTACAGTTTTTGCCCTCTACAGCTCCCTCTAGTACCATGGAAGTCATTCCCTCGTGTCTTAGCAGATGTCCTATCATCCCGTCCCTTCTCCTTATCAGTGTTTTCCACATGTTCCTTTCCTCTCCGATTCTGCGTAGAACCTCCTCATTCCTTACCTTATCAGTCCAACTCATTTTCAACATTCGTCTATAGCACCACATCTCAAATGCTTCGATTCTCTTCTGTTCCGGTTTTCCCACAGTCCATGTTTCACTACCATACAATGCTGTACTCCAGACGTACTTCCTCAGAAATTTCTTCCTCAAAGTAAGGCCGGTATTTGATATTAGTAGACTTCTCTTGGACAGAAATGCCTTTTTTGCTATACCGAGTCTGCTTTTGATGTCCTCCTTGCTCCGTCCGTCATTGGTTATTTTACTGCCTAGGTAGCTGAATTCCTTATCTTCATTGACTTCGTGACCATCAATCCTGATGTTAAGTTTCTCGCTGTTCTCATTTCTACTACTTCTCATTACATTCGTCTTTCTCCGATTTACTCTCAAACTATACTGTGTACTCATTAGACTGTTCATTCCGTACAGCAGATCATTTAATTCTTCTTCACTTTCACTCAGGATAGCAATGTCAACAGCGAATCGTATCATTGATATCCTTTCACCTTGTACTTTAATTCCACTCCTGAACCTTTCTTTTATTTCCATCATTGCTTCCTCGATGTACAGATTGAAGAGTAGGGGCGAAAGGCTGCAGCCTTGTCTTACACCCTTCTTAATACGAGCACTTCGTTCTTGATCGTCCACTCTTATTATTCCCTCTTGGTTGTTGTACATATTGTATATGACCCGCCTCTCCCTATAGCTTACCCCTACTTTTTCCAGAATCTCGAACAACTTGCAGCATTTTATATTGTCAAACGCTTTTTCCAGGTCGACAAATCCTATGAGAGTGTCTTGATTTTTCTTTAGCCTTGCTTCCATTATTAGCCGTAACGTCAGAATTGCCTCTCTCGTCCCTTTACTTTTCCTAAAGCCAAACTGATCGTCACCTAGCGCATTCTCAATTTTCTTTTCCATTCTTCTGTATATTATTCTTGTAAGCAGCTTCGATGCATGAGCTGTTAAGCTGATTGTGCGGTAATTCTCGCGCTTGTTAGCTCTTGCCGTCTTCGGAATTGTGTGGATGATGCTTTTCCGAAAGTCAGATGGTATGTCGCCAGACTCATATATTCTACACACCAACGTGAATAGTCGTTTTGTTTCCACTTCTCCCAATGATTTTAGAAATTCTGATGGAATGTTATCTATGCCCTCTGCCTTATTTGACTGTAAGTCCTCCGAAGCTCTTTTAAATTCCAATTTTAATACTGGATCCCCTATCTCTTCTAAATCGACTCCTGTTTCTTCTTCTGTCACATCAGACAAATCTTCACCCTCATACAGGCTTTCAATGTATTCTTTCCAACTATCTGCTCTCTCCTCTGAATTTAACAGTGGAATTCCCGTTGCACTCTTAATGTTACCGCCGTTGCTTTTTTTAATGTCACCAAAGGTTGTTTTTTTTTACTTTCCCGTATGCTGAGTCTGTCGTTACGACAATCATATCTTTATCGATGTCTTCACATTTATCCTGCAGCCATTTCGTCTTAGCTTCCCTGCACTTCCTATTTATTTCATTCCTCAGCGACTTGTATTTCTGTATTCCTGATTTTCCCGCAACATGTTTGTACTTCCTCCTTTCATCAATCAACTAAAGTATTTCTTCTGTTACCCATGGTTTCTTCGCAGCTACCTTGTTTGTACCTATGTTTTCCTTCCCAACTTCTGCGATGGCCCGTTTTAGAGATGTCCATTCCTCTTCAACTGCAGTGCCTACTGCGCTATTCCTTATTGCTGTATCTATAGCGTTAGAGTACTTCAAACGTATTTCGTCATTCCTTAGTACTTCCGTATCCCACTTCTTTGCGTATTGATTCTTCCTGACTAATGTCTTGAACTTCAGCCTACTCTTCATCACTACTATATTGTGATCTGAGTCTATATCTGCTCCTGGGTACGCCTTACAATCCAGTATCTGATTTCAGAATCTCTGTCGAACCCGGGACCGAAGACGTCTTGATTATGAATCAAAGACGCTACCCCTATACCGCGGGTGCTGGTATTCACAGATGTAAATGGTGCATAACATTGACAAAATCCACCCATTGTGTGGGTGTATCTGTACATTTATTTACACACACACACACACACACACACACACACACACACACACACACACACACACACACATGCACGCACGCACGCACACATATTATCGCTAAAATATTTACACTGTGATAAATGAGCCATAGTATTCCACATACATACAACAACATTTACATGCTCTCACTCTCCCTCATACACGCACCAATCTCATGAACTGAGCACTGTGAATATGGATGAGTTTCGGGCCTGTCGTCACAAATAAACCGCTTATCCCCATGAGCTGGCAAACCGATTTTACATTGCAGCACAGTGTACACCTCATGTCATTGAGACCAAATAGTCTTTAATCTCAGTAACCCTTGATGCCACTTGATGCATACCCTTTGCCCATCTATGCATGTGCCTTATGCATAAAGCTAGGATCTTAGACCCACAAACTCCACAATCAGTGACCCATTTGCCTCGTTTTTCATTAGGCTAATAACATTCTAAATCTGTGGAACAGTGCCACAATGATTAAAGGATGTGTACAAAGACGTGTCGATTTCTTCACCGTGGCACCTAACTACTTATATGGATTGAATTTCTTCACCCAACAGATGAAACTACACACCTGGAAATGGAAAAAAGAACGCATTGACACCGGTGTGTCAGACCCACCATACTTGCTCCGGACACTGCGAGAGGGCTGTACAAGCAATGATCACTCGCACGGCACAGCGGACACACCAAGAACCGCGGTGTTGGCCGTCGAATGGCGCTAGCTGCGCAGCATTTGTGCACCGCCACCGTCAGTGTCAGCCAGTTTGCCGTGGCATACGGAGCTCCATCGCAGTCTTTAACACTGGTAGCATGCCGCGACAGCGTGGACGTGAACCGTATGTGCAGTTGACAGACTTTGAGCGAGGGCGTATAGTGGGCATGCGGGAGGCCGGGTGGACGTACCGCCGAATTGCTCAACACGTGGGGCGCGAGGTCTCCACAGTACATCGATGTTGTCGCCAGTGGTCGGCGGAAGGTGCACGTGCCCGTCGACCTGGGACCGGACCGCAGCGACGCACGGATGCACGCCAAGACCGTAGGATCCTACGCAGTGCCGTAGGGGACCGCACCGCCACTTCCCAGCAAATTAGGGACACTGTTGCTCCTGGGGTATCGGCGAGGACCATTCGCAACCGTCTCCATGAAGCTGGGCTACGGTCCCGCACACCGTTAGGCCGTCTTCCGCTCACGCCCCAACATCGTGCAGCCCGCCTCCAGTGGTGTCCCGACAGGCGTGAATGGAGGGACGAATGGAGACGTGTCGTCTTCAGCGATGAGAGTCGCTTCTGCCTTGGTGCCAATGATGGTCGTATGCGTGTTTGGCGCCGTGCAGGTGAGCGCCACAATCAGGACTGCATACGACCAAGGCACACAGGACCAACACCCGGCATCGTGGTGTGGGGAGCGATCTCCTACACTGGCCGTACACCACTGGTGATCGTCAAGGGGACACTGAATAGTGCACGGTACATCCAAACCGTCATCGAACCCATCGTTCTACCATTCCTAGACCGGCAAGGGAACTTGCTGTTCCAACAGGACAATGCACGTCCGCATGTATCCCGTGCCACCCAACGTGCTTTAGAAGGTGTAAGTCAACTACCCTGGCCAGCAAGATCTCCGGATCTGTCCCCCATTGAGCATGTTTGGGACTGGATGAATCGTCGTCTCACGCGGTCTGCACGTCCAGCACGAACGCTGGTCCAACTGAGGCGCCAGGTGGAAATGGCATGGCAAGCCGTTCCACAGGACTACATCCAGCATCTCTACGATCGTCTCCATGGGAGAATAGCAGCCTGCATTGCTGCGAAAGGTGGATATACACTGTACTAGTGCCGACATTGTGCGTGCTCTGTTGCCTGTGTCTATGTGCCTGTGGTTCTGTCAGTGTGATCATGTGATGTATCTGACCCCAGGAATGTGTCAATAAAGTTTCCCCTTCCTGGGACAATGAATTCACGGTGTTCTTATTTCAATTTCCAGGAGTGTATATCTGTCCATATCAGGCAACTTATAATCAGTGAAATTAGTTTTGTCAGACATGTAATGAAAGCAGTACATGCAGAATTTGGGCAAATCTATCTACATCCCCACGTACACAGGTTTCGTAAACTGTACTGCAGTGTTCGCCATCTCCAGTTCTTATTGAATATAATGACTCATTTAAAGTAAGGTGTTCTGATACACTTCCTTACGCCTCAACGGCCATCCCAACGTGATGTGACAAGAATTTCACAGTGTTTTCTTACATTTTCCATCATCTTGGCGAGAACTGCATTATTCATCAGTTTATACAAGCATTTTTGTGAATCATTCTTCGCTTATTCCGTCATCTCGGTATTTAAATCAATATAGTTTCTTAATCAGGGTGACTTCTTGAATAATATAGCATGCCTAATTATATGTATTCCTAAATCGAGACATTGCACCAAGTTTCTATAATGCATAATAACCTGTGTTTGTTCCTCAACGTTGACGTCAGCTTGGGGATGATACTGCCCCACAGATCTAGTTATTCTTGACATAACGGCAAATCACTTTGCGTGCCATTCAAACTATTAGGTGCCTCCACAACATACCATAAACCAGAAGCAGCCTCAACATCCCCACCACTATGAAAACTTTCTCCTAATCCGATGCATTCGAGCTTGGACAACAATCGAAACTGTCCAGTTGGTAGCGATTGTTGCATGGCATAGCCATACAAGCTTTTCATGTCAAGATACAGAATATAGCTCGAATCATCAGAGGTTTTGATTCGCTTACCCATAAGTGGGTACCCTTGGCACGTCTAAGCACACATTGGCAAATTGCTCTACAGAACCATCACTTAAAGAAAAGGACCATGTTAGCATTGATGAAAAGCTCAAAGCACACCTTTGTTTTCTTAATCACAGCATCATAGGACAACCCTGGTCCTGTGTAATAGAAGGCAGGGTCTAGAGAATACATGGTTATCCAGAGAATATGAGGTCCAGAATTTCTCGGAAACATATACTAGCAAACGCACATCTGTGTCCATATAAAATCTTGCATACTCAAGAAAATTTGGGATATTGAACTACTGCCAAAAATTCAGATCATACTTACACCTTGCATTCAATATGGGTTCGTCTGTGAGATTACAGGAGAAAGCTGTTATGTCAGGTAGATTGTTGAGTTTCTCCACACAATCCAAATACTCATATGGGAATACCCCCTTCCTTGTTATAAGCTGAAACTTTGCATCACTGCGATATGCACCTCAGGTGACAGGTATATCCTCCTGAGGCTATGTTTCAAAGAGTTTCTGGAGAGGTACTTGCATAAAGCATAGTGGGTGTGGGAAGTAGAATGTAATTCTTGGCTCATTCGTTTGGCAAATGAGACATGTTTCTCAACTCCCTCAGGCATAATACTGCCCTATTCATTCTTCATACCGAAATTACCTAAAAGCCTGCTTAGATTGTGCAAAAAGGTAATTGATACTTCAATATTCTTGGTGACAATGATCCTTACAAGGAGTTTCCACTTTCCAGTCTAATGGCTACCCACAGATTGTTGTTGTGGTCTTCAGTCCTGAGACTGTTTTGATGCAGCTATCCATGCTACTCTATCCAGTGCAAGCTTCTTCATCTCCCAGTACCCACAGATGTAATAGTCAATTACCTTCTCATATGAATCATTATTCTCCTTTCCCTCAGTCATGGGAGTTTTGGTTCTGTAAAGGTGACCAACCTCCCACGAAAGTACCTTGAGTTCAGTGAAAACTCAAATTGCTGGATTATCCAAGACGTATGATTTGTGATGGATAAGACTTGAATTTCAAGAATGTATTACTTGGTATGCTGTTGTATATTGAACATGTTTTTCTGTGAAGGTTTTGTGTGAGGCTCTGACGTCACCTTCACAGTGTGCCACCGGAGCAAGGAGGCATTCGAAATCTTTTCAAAGCAACCATCCTTCCCAGTCGTGGGCGTTCTTAATCTTAGAGAATTTGTTTCCCTCTGTATCCATTACAACATGCATTACTGGCCATTAATATTGATACACCACGGAGATGATGTGCTACAGACGCCAAATTTAACCGACAGGAAGAAGATGCTATGATATGCAAATGATTGGCTTATCAGAGCATTCACACAAGGTTGGCGACAATGGCGGCACCTACAACGTGCTGACATGGGGAAAGTTTCCAACCGATTTCTCATACACAAACAGCAGTTGACCGGTGTTGCCTGTTGAAACGTTGTTGTTATGCCTCGTGTAAGGAGGAGAGATGCGTACCACCACGTTTCCGACTTTGATAAAAGTCGGATTGTAGCCTATCGCGTTTGTGGTTTATCGATCGCGATATTACTGCTCGCGTTGGTCGAGATCCAATGACTGTTAGCAAAAAATGGAATCGGTGGGTTCAGGAGGGTAATACGGAACGCCGTGCTGGATCTCAACGGCCTCGTATCACCAGCAGTCGAGATGACAGGCATCTTATCCGCATGGCTGTAACGGATCGTGAAGCCACGTCTCGATCCCTGAGGCAACAGATGGGGACGTTTGCAAGACAACAACGATCTGCACGAACAGTTCGACGACGTTTGCAGCAGCATGGACTATCAACTCGGAGACCTTGGCTGCGGTTACCCTTGACGCTGCATCACAGACAGTAGCGCCAGCCATGGTGTACTCAACGACGAACCTGGGTGCACGAATGGCAAAACGTCTTTTTTTTTCGGATGAATCCAGGTTCTGTTTACAACATCATGATGTCGCATCCGTGTTTATCGACATCGCGGTGAACGCACATTGAAAGCGTGTATTCGTCATTGCCATACTGTCGTGTTGGTATGGCGTGGCATTGGTTACACGTCTCGGTCACCTCTTGTTTGCACTGACGGCACTTTGAACAGTGGACGTACATCTCAGATGTGTTACGACTCGTGGCTCTACCCTTCATTCGATCCCTGCGAAACCCTACTTTTCAGCAGGATAATGCACGACCACATGTTGCAGGTCCTGTGCGGGCCATTCTGGATACAGAAAATGTTCGACTGCTGTCCTGGTCAGCACATTCTCCAGATCTCTCACCAATTGGAAACGTCTGGTCAATGGTGGCCGACCAACTGGGTCGTCACAATACGTCAGTCACTACTCATGATGAACTGTGGTATCGTGTTGAAGCTGCATGGGCAGCTGTACCTGTACACGCCGTGCAAATTCTTTTTAACTAAATGCCCAGGTGTATCAAGGCCGTTATTACGTCCAGAGGTGGTTGTCCTGGGTGTAGATTTCTCAGCATCTATGCACCCAAATTGCATGAAAATATAATCACATGTCAGTTCTAGTAAAATATATATGTCCAATGAATACCCGTTTATCATCTGCATTTCTTCTCGGTGTAGCAATTTTAATGGCCAGTAGTGTATATCATCTCCTGGTAGAGCAATCAACTGCATGTTTTATTAAAAGGTTGCTTGCGTAAAAGGAATTCAGATATCTTAAGCAGATATTCTTTTAACATATGTATTTACTTATCTGCGAGGATAGGAGGCAGATATGTCCTTGATCCAACAGTAGTAATTTCCTTTCCCATTTTTCTCATCTGCGAATAGCGGCATGTACACATGCATCTAATGCTGACCTGCAAAATCTAAGAAATGGATGGGGTCGACGATTCTGTGTGAAATCTTACCAACATCTGACTTGCACACATTCGGGGTATAAACATGAACTGATGTGTCGGCATTCTGTTTCTCATATTTAGGTATGTCCTGGGGTTTAATGGGAAATTCGACATTGTCAAAGTTATAAAACCCTTAAATATCAATATCTGTGCTGTAGCGACTTGTATGCTGTGGATGATCCCTATAATTGTAATCTCTTTCACAGGCCAGGAGTAATTTTTAACATTAATGCATACCCACTTGGCTACTACATCACCAGGAAGCTTGATATAGCTGAACACAGCATTGACTGAATCATGGATATGTGTATGGATGTCAAGGTGTATTATTAGGCTGTGAGCTTTACCTCAGCCTCTAAATTGCATCTCAGAAATTTTTTTCTTATGTCACACTCAAGATGACATCTTGAAACGATGTAGCGATTGAGGTGTTCTGCGATATCACTCCATTTCTCCCCCAAAGGCAGTTGATGCTGGTCTTCTCTGCATTACTACCTTGTTTGGAGGGAAGTGTGAGATCACAGCATAACACTGCACAGCACTTAATGGAGGGCTATCGCCTCTCTACTGGGTGTTTGTACTCCCCTGCTAGGTTCTGAGTTCGTGAAAGTGTGATCAGTTCATGAAAAGTGTCCTCAGTCACCAAATATTTTAGCTCTGGCATGACGTTACTGACCTGGTGCTAGTCACTATTAGGATGGGGAGAATATAGCTACAAACTGCATAGAACTAGGACTAGTTTTTGGCTACTGCCAGTCTTAATTGCCTCAGTGCTAACACATGGTCTGAGACAAAGCACAGCAGCGAGGTGCACCAGCAGTGCCAGCTCCAGTCAGTGGCATGTCGTTGCTCCAGCGTGAGCAGCTGAGCTGAGGGAATGCTGGCTGGTGGGATGTACTATCAGTGGCTACCCCTGCAGCAGATGGCTCCTGTGACAGTGCCAGTGTCATCTAAGGATGCCAGAATTGGGCAGTGGGGACAGCACGGGCAGCAGCATAGGCAGCTGTGGCAGAGGGGATGGTGGGGTTGGCGGGGGTTGTATGGTCTGCGATGGCAGCGAGGCTGGAGGGGACAGTGACAGCTGTGGAGGTAGGTAGCCATGTAACTGCAAGCCCCATCGAGAGAATAAGTATACTCGTGTGCAACTACAACTGCTGATGATCCAACAGGGAATATCAGTTATATATAATAAAAATTTCCTAACTGCCATTCTCTCGAAGACAATATCTCATATCAGATGTCCATACAATCAGGGACATACTCCACCCAGTCAAGTATGGGGGCGCTGGCTTCACAATATCCCACTCACGCGCCTTTTTGTGCACCCAGTTCGGCATGAAATATCGGGGTTCAGGGAACTTGTGCTCCTCCTGCTTGCTGCCATGCCCCTGTTGATCTGTGGGTGCTGTAACATCAACAATGGAAAAAATGTGAACTAGAAGCTTATTTTTTCTGATTTCTCATGTACTTACAAGATGAGTGCGAAGGAGGCTGTTCATTGAGTACCTCTTCACTAGCCTGTCAGTCATGTACAATAACAATAAAAAAATAAGATTCTCGAAGTTGTTCAACGGTCTGGCGAAGGCTCCTTTTTTTCCTTGGAAAAGAACTATATTGTCCTGTACCAGGCAGAGCTGCAGTTTTCTTGGAAATATATCTGTGGGAGCAGTGGTCGTCTGCAGGGAACACATGCACAGGCTGGAGGACAATGCCAGCCTTGAGCAGGTATCGTGATACGACAGTAGACAATATCGCCATGGGTGGGACTGTGGGCAGGAGCTGCAGCCTGTGGGCAAACTCTGACTGTAGAGAGGCAGGATGCAACGGTCCTGGAGTGTCAGTTCAGGCAGCAGCCACCAAGGTTGTGGCGACAAAGACGAGGCAACAGTGGCTAGCTGACCGCAAAGCAAGTTACATGTGATCACGCACCATGCAGCAGTCGGCAGATGGGGCTCCATGCAGTATTTGTCATTACAGGCAGTTGGATGTATTGCGTTAGCGGCAGCAGTTTTAACCTCTGTTGTGGTAGTGCCTCATAATGTATAAAGCTTTTTCAAGAGGTTGCTATAGTTTTGAAACTGTCTATGTCTGCACAGCTATATCATACAGAGGAAGTGTCTATATCCAGAATCACTTTAGGGCAGTATATTGCATTAGGAAATCTATTTTTGAGAACAGTGTTATTATCAGTTTCGTTTCTTTAAAATAGGAGAACTTACGAGTGGTGAGAGATATGAGATTTCATATGCATGGTCCTATTTTAACTTACACTGTGGTTCTCGTTTTCAGTACTCTGTAAATTACATGAAGTTTCTCAATGTGTAGACCAGTATAGAGGATTGTTTCAGTTATCATTTTAGCAACTGTCTGCCAGTTTCGATTAGCACTTTCGACTAGAACACACAGTAAGGTGAACATATACACACGCGATCGGAAAAAGTGGGTGTGGGGACAACAGAGTGGGGGTAGGTGTGTATGTGGGGCGGGGGGGTCTCTGCATCACAGATTACAGCATTCTCTGGTGGCCGTATTGTGGACTAGAGCAGTTGATCTTCCTACTTGAAGATAATATTTTACTCGTCCAATTGGGAAATGTGGGATGGTGGTGGTGTGTGGAGGCATCTGTAGGACATCCCAGCATCAGGATAACACCCTGATAAATTAAGAAATGATATTTCATCTATCCTTTTTAGCAGCTTGGCACAGTCTGGATCTTTTTCCGCTAGTTCACAAGTGGGGAAGAGGATGGAAGTGAGGGAGGGGACAGTGGTGAAGTGGGGGCGAAGAGTGGAAGTGGGAGAGGGCGAGGAGTTGATGTGGTGACGTTATAACACGTTGCCACATCCACCTGCAGGGGCAAGATGTGATGGGACCCTGTGGGATAGCCGCCATCTTGAATAAATTTGGCAACAATACAGGGTGGCAGCATTCCACCCTTACCCCACTACTGTCTGTTCCCTTCTTTAAGAAGCTCTTGAATTCGCCAAAGCATATGAGCAATGATGATACTATTACATTGGTACACTTTACCTTATATACTGCTGTGCACGAAAAGATTATTTACAAGCCCTCAGTATAATTTCAAAATTTCGATCAAATAATACAGTGTCAGAATACGTAAATTCATATCTGCACAGAGTGCGCTGTATCCGACTCATTCCACCTGTTGTAGGTATATTGAAGGATGTGGAGCGTCTGCATATGCTTAGTTTGGACAGGGCTGCATTCTCACTAGGTAGCAATAGCTGCATTTCCACAATGATATGGCTCAGCCAGTTTGCTCTAAATATTTAAAAATTATTTATACAGTCGTCTTTTTGAATCAGAATATCTGTTTGTAGAAACAGTATCAAGGTCCTTACGTTTATCCCTGAGATTAGGCCATACAGGCAGAAACCATGAGAGCAACACGAATTTCTGTACGTGTACAACATAGGTGGAAGAAGATGCATCATCCAAGAAAGATCTCTCCAGAAGATAATGCGGAAATGCTGAATATGAATGAAAAATAGTTTTAACAGAAGGAACTTTAAACCTAGTTAGAAGGCGATGTCACACTTGACTCTATCACCCTGAATATCTTTAGATAAGAAGTAAAACTTATACTATGTTCCTCTTCACCTAAATGTCACAACAGTCTCAGAAAACAATAAAACAGTATGTCCTTTTTTACTTTACTAAGCTGTAAGACAAAGAGATAATATTTATGATATTTCTGTATCTCCCTGTTTTTCGATATAGATTACTTTGCTGTTTTGAATACTAACATGAACAGAGTTTACTGAGTAAAATGCCATTTGTAAAATAAGTGTCCTCCACTATTTACGTCATAGTCCTTCGAAGGGTATAGGAGTTGATATAAAATTAAAGATGTTTTATGGTTCTTTGAACCGACTCTATAGGCACCACATGCACGTCTCATTGGTTCCCCGAGATAATACGTTATCTGCTCAGTGCGACACCTATGTAATAAGATACACCATGTGATCAAAAGTATCCGGGCACCTGGCGAGATATGACTTAAAATTTCTTGGCGCCCTCCATCGGGAATGCTGGAATTCAATATGGAGTTGGCCCACCCTTAGCCTAGATGACAGCTTCCTCTCTCGCAGGCATACGTTCAATCAGATGCTGGAAGGTTCTTCGCAGCATGGCCCACCTTTAGCCTCGATAAGGACTTCCACTCTTTCAGGCATTTGCTCAATCTGATGCTGGAAGGTTCTTTGTGGAATTGCAGCCCTTCTCCACGCAGTGCTGCACTGTGGAGAGGTATCAATGCCGATCGGTGAGGCCTGTCACGAAGTCGGCGTTCCAAAATATCCCAAACGTGCTTTATAGGATTTAGGTCAGGGCTCTGTGCAGGCCAGTCCATTACAGGGATGTTTTTGTCGTGTAACCACTCCACCAAAGGCCGTGCATTATGAACAGGTGCTCGATCGAGTTGAAAGATGCAATCGCCATCCCCGAATTGCTATACTGTGGGAAGCAAGATGGTGCTTAAAACATAGGTAGGCCTGTGCTGTGATACTGTTATGAAAAAAAAAAGGGGTGCAAGCCCCTTCCATTAAAAAACATGACCACCTCATAACACCACCGCCTCCGAATTTTACTGTTGGCACTACAAAAGCTGGCAGATGACGTTCACCGGGCATTCACCATACCCACACTGTGCCATCGGATCGCCACATTGTGTACCGTGATTCTTCACTCCACACAACGTTTTTCCACTGTTCAATCGTCCAATGTTACGCTCCTTACACCAAACGAGGCGTCGTTTGACATTTACCGGCGTGATGTGTGGCTTGTGAGCAGCCGCTCGACCATGAAATCCAAGTTTTCTCACCTCCCGCGTAACTGTCAAATAGATGCAGTGGATGCAGATGCAGTTTGGAATTCCTATATGATGGTCTGGATAGATGTCGACCTATTACACATTACGACCCTCTTCAGTTGTCGGTGGTCTCTGTCACTCAACAGAGCTTTTGTGCTGTACGTGTCCCTTCACTTTTCCACTTCACTATCACATCAGAAAGAGTGGACCTTTGGATGTTTATGAGTGTGGAAATCACGCGTACAGACGCATGACACAAGCGACACCCAATCACCAGTCCCCGTTCTAAGTCGGTGAGTTCCACGGAGCGCTCCATTCTGCTCTCTCGGTGTCTAATGACTACTGAGGTCCCTGATATAGAATACCCGGCAGAAAGGGGCAGCACAATTCACCTAGTCACAGACAAAAACTACCTTAGCTATATGAAAAAGTATGTTGAGTTTTGTTTTTAGGCAGTGTACTTTATATACAGGTGTTGGTTATTATTTTATGATCCCGCTGTGTTCATCTGAACCAAAAGACAGCGACATAATCCTTAGTCCGCAACTTATATTT
Organism: Schistocerca serialis cubense; assembly: GCF_023864345.2. NCBI lineage: Eukaryota > Metazoa > Arthropoda > Insecta > Orthoptera > Acrididae > Schistocerca > Schistocerca serialis. The sequence continues at coordinate 231,576,345 of NC_064643.1, forward strand.
CAGATCCATAATTCAAACCTGAAACCCTATGAACTGTAGATGTGCTTTTCTGCTTCAGTTATTTTGTAAGTACGTAGAGAGCAGGAACACAATTTTAAAATGTGATAAGTACGTTGTATCATGCCTGCGGGTTAGTTTGTAAATATACACCAGCAGGAGGCTCTCGTGGCCTACTGCAACATAAAATTACTGGCGGCCGGCTGTTGCCACTGGACAATAAAATAAAGCAGAACTTAGAAGGAAAAGGTAAAAGTGTTTGTATAGTGGAAGTTAATTTCCTTTAAAATTGTTCGCTAAATTTTGTTCTCAAGTTTTGTGCAATCTCTTCCGAAGAGTTTCTTTGAATCATGCTTTACAGTTTGGGACGTCAGATGTTCATAAGAATGCATAGGTGTTTGTTAATCAGCACCTTCCTTTATGGTTACGTAGAGAAGAATAAATACATCTGACTCTTTCAATACAGGTACCAATTCGGCATCTTATTTGTGATAACTTTGTTCACTGACAACACAGAAAGTTTCAAACTGCTAAGAGACACGAAGTTCTTTTGGTCCCTCGAAGTACGCGTAGAAACCGCGACTATGGAGCAAGAAAGAAGGCATCCATTTTGATGTGACCTAGAGAGCAACGTTTATGTGGTCCCACAATCCGTTCTACCTGGAGTCCTTTTATTGAATCTGCGGTCAGACTTTAATTTGAGAAAGCGCCCTACCACCGCCTCGATAAGAATCCAATATAGAAAAAGAATGGCCCCGATAGAAGCTGGAGAACGCGCTTTTCTGCGCGCATAACATAAAGGATGTGCAGGAGTAGCCTTAGTGGCACGATCCACCGGTCATAGGGTCACCGAACATCACACATATCCCGGCCATAGCAGGAACCGGCCCTTCCCTTTGTAATATCGCTACTATCCTTTACTCTCTGAAGGTTTTATGCACGATCCTTTCACAGCGGGTTACAAGACTCGATAACTGTGGCAAGACGCATCTTTCGCGGTCTTCCTTTTTACGCTCCTTGACAGGAGAAAATGTTAGCACTTTTAACCTTTCGTCAGCAGTATCGAAAAGATAAGTCGTCTCAATATTTCAGCTACCGGAAATCCAAAGTATCTCTTTCGTGCCTTTAGCCAGTCCAGCGACAGCCAGGTGTAAAAGTGACTGGTGACATCTTAAACCGCGTTTTTAAATAGGGTCGCATCATCGATGCGTGTAAGACCACTCAACTTTCTTCGTTCTTTAGTGTCTACTCAGAGTATGTCTCACCGTGCTTAATTCCACAGATATCAAGAATAGTGAGAACCACACTTCGGTCAAATATCTGTAATATTATTATTTTGCACGAGTTAAGCGTAATAAGAAATAAGGTCTCCATTCAATGAGATCACACTTTGTTGCAAAACATTTGGTTACCAGTCTTTTTGTTCTTACCGGGAAACGAAACCACGCTTCCCGTGGATACTGTGCGCCGCATGAAAGAAATGACAGGCAATGTTTGTTTGAACTGACGGCAACCTCACACTAAGAAATCGATACTGTGACACATATGTATTCCACTGTAAGCTCCCTGCTTTCCATATTTTGATGTACTGTGCTCCAAAACAAGGTAAGAATGACCAATAAGCACGAGTTCTGAAAGGTATGCATTTTAGAGGCCATCTCTACTATTATCATACATTTGTATGGTCACATTTGGCCACTTTACACAATCCTTCGTTAGCCAGCTGTTTGGTAAATGCATGTTATTTGCTTCCGAATAGACTGATATTTTTCATCCGTTCTGATCTCCAACTTAGCTAACATGTGAGTAACCTCCTCACTGTGCGTCGTTTGTCTGTTTTTAGTTTAAATCTTATTTTTTTGTCTCCAGTTTCTGAAGATTTTCTGTTTTATTTCGCTGATCATCTAGGTATCCATACCCTCTCTAATTTTCTTGATCCATCCGATGTGTTGTTTCGAATTTTAGAGTTTCTCTACAACTCTTCTTGTTCATCATATTTCTTGAATCCTCACGAAGCTACCAAGAAATAAATTATCTTCTTACGTGTGGTACTTCTAACAGACTCCAGCTCCCTGAAAAACCACTTCATATGGCACTATCCTCCGTTGTCCTTTTCTGCATACTTTTTATTTATATATGTTATCTACGTCCCTCTCTCTGCTTTCAGGATTTTCCCGATTTTCTTTCTCAGAGTTTCACTTGCATTTATCACCTGTCTAAATCATCGTCATTGAGTGTTTTAATTTTGTTTTTATCGACAGGCTATTTTTATTTTTTGTAGACCATGTTAGTTTTCGAGTATTTATCGTTTAATTAGTTCTTCCTTGCCGAGCAAGTGTTCCATTCACGTTGTATTTTATAACTTTACTCGTCTATTTTTTACTACTGCGTGGTTTTATTACTAGTGAGTCCGATGCCATCACGTCCGTCTTTTCGAATGGTATTTTGTACGCTAATAACTTGATTTCTGGTTTCTTCTAATGTTGCCAACTAGTAAAGCTAGGTCCTCTGCGAACCCTAACCAGTTTAAATTTATCCGACCTTTCTTTGTTCCAGTTAATATTTCCTTAGGATTTTCATGTGCCATTCCTTCATCACGTATTCCAGTGGACAGTCGAAGACTAGTGGTGGTACAACACCACCCTGTCTTAGCCATTTTTTTTATTCTAAACGTCTGATACAATTCCTCTGAAATCTGGGATTTGGTGTTTGTGAGAGATAATTTTACCATTTTTAGTAATTGGGGATAAAGTCGGAAATTCTCTAATATGTCAAAGAATCATAATCTTTCGGAGTTTACAAAGGTAATGATTTTTTTCTTTCTCTTCTAGACATCCACTACTAATTTTACGCTGTAGCCGAGCGGTTCTAGGCGCTTCAGTCTGGAACCGCGCTGGTGCTACGGTCGCCGGTTCGAATCGTGCCTCGGGCATGGATGTGTGTGATGTCCTTAGGTTAATTAGGTTTAAGTAGTTCTAAGTCTAGGCGACTGATGACCTCATATGTTAAGTCCCAAGGTGCTTAGAGCCATTTGAACCATTTGAACTAATTTTAAAGTGATTACATGTTCTGAGCATCCACTCCATGGTCTAAATCCTCCTAGGTAGTCTCCTGGTTGCTGTTCGTGTTGATCTGTACAACGAATGTACAGAATACTTCTCAAGACTTTGTATTTACAGTCCAAGAGGTGAATCCCTCTGTAGTTATCTGCATCTGCTTTTTCTCCCTTTTGTGAAAAGTGTGTATTACAGCTACAGTCCCGTGTTCTGGCATTCTTTGTTCCACATTTCCGTCATGAAGCGGTGTAAGGATACATTCACTTGGTCTGTTGTTTCCTCAGTTCTGCAAATGTTTGATCATGTCCACATGTTTTGTATATCTTGAGCTCTCTTTAAGCTTTGTAGACTTCATGGACTATGGGCTTGTATTATCTGGTGGTGTTTTTATTGGTGTTTCTGTGTTTATTTGAAGAACTGCTCGGGGATCTTCACAGTTTAAATGTTTCTGCTAAGATTTCCGCGTTTCCTCTACCGGTATGGTCCATCTTATTGTTTTTATTTTTTTTAAACATTTGTGTTGGAGTGTGGCCGTGCAGTTCTAGGCGTTTCAGTCTGGAACCGCGTGACCGCTACGGTCGCAGGTTAGAATCCTGCCTCGAGCATGGATGTGTGTGATGTCCTTAGGTTAGTTAGGTTTAAGTAGTTCTAAGTTCTAGGGGACTGATGACCACAGATGTTAAGTCCCGTGGTGCTCAGAGCCATTTGAACCATTTGCGTTGGAGGATCATATCTTTGTAATTATCTGCTATATATTTTGTTGTAACCTAGAAATTTTGATTTCTCACTTTCGGTTTCTGTCGTTAAAAGTATATCTTTGCCGTTTTGGCGTTTGATTCTCCTTGTTTTATTTTGCGCTCTTTTCTTTGTTAGTTCTAAGTCTGAGTTTTCTGTTGACTTTGGTATCTTAAATAGGCTTGTTGTTAGTGCTGTTTACCTACCATTTTCTATCACATTCATCTGTCCACAATTGGTACTTTTTCCCGGAGATTTATTGTATCCATTTGTTCAGCTCCCTCTATTGGGGAGATATATCCTCCAGGCCATCTGTTGATTTTATATTGGGACTTCGTTCTTCGTATTCCTTGTTATCTACCAGTTTACGAGAGTCATAGCTTCTGTTCTTCTAGGAGACAGATTTTTTTCTTTTGTCAGTGTAGTCAGTTTAATTTTTATTTTAATCAACTAAATCCGACCCAGTGTCTGTTCTACTCAGAACTTTCACAACGTAAATTTCCGTGTGGTAGTTGTTATCCATACAAACGTGATTTAGCTGCCATTCTCTTCTTTCCATTCTAGTTGTTTTCAGGTTTTAAGGTTACTTGGCTTAGTCACGAAGTATATTGGCTTTGAAATCATGTCATGGTTTCTGCAGAATACAGCTTCTTGTCCCGTTCTTTTCTGTTCTGCTATGAGCATTCCAATTTCCTACAAAATCGGTGCATCTCTTTTCTTTGCATAACAGGGCATTTAAGTGTCTAGTTAAAATTCTGGTATGATTTTTGTTAATTTTGGTTACCCCTGAACGAAAGGTTCCCAAAATCTCTTTCTACTTTCCTGTTTGTGTCTCTAGACGGGGCATAGGAATTTATTATTGTATGTATTCTATTTGCATCCTTTATACGCTGCCCAGTCACATTAATGCGACCACCGCCTAAGTTCGACGACCAACTGCAACAACCACTCAAAGACGGCAGGTGGTGGCACTACCTGCCTGTGCAGGATATATAAAGTGTGTTGGGAGCTCGCCAAGAACATTGATGTTATTGTCGTACTGCGGAAACGGAGTGATACATTTGACATCCAGAAGGGCAAGATTATTGGCTTTCGGACCAAGGGTGGGAGCATTTCCGAAATGCCAAAGTTTGTAAGCTGTTCGCATACCGCCATAGTTTCAATGTACCGTGCTTAGGAACATGGTGCTATCCAAATTGGTTTCGAGACAACTGTGGTGCACAGTGGGCCATATATGACGAGGGGGAACGATAACTATGGAGATATGTACGAGCGAATAGTTTTGCAACTGTTGAGCAACAGATCACACATATGAACAAAGGGGCTACGAGCAATGCCTCTTCAACTACGGTTCAGTCAACGTTTCTGCGTAAGTGCCTCTGCAGGGGCGCCAGACCATGTGCCCCTGTTGTTATCGACGACAAATGTTGGAATTAGCATGCCAGTACCGATATTGGGCGTCCAGTCAGTGGCAGCTGGTGGCCTTCTCATACAAATCGTGTTTTATGTTCCATCAGACAGATGGCATGTATGGCCCTGCAACAATCGTTGCAAGAGTCCAGGGCGGAGGAGGTAGCGTTATGGTCTGGGGAATGTGCGTGAGGCAGGCTCATGATGATATCATCAGTATGAAATTCACATTGCATCAAAACAAGTATGCACCAATACTTGGGAACCTTGTCCACCCCCAGATACAGTTCGTTTTCCCTCGGGATGATGGCATCCAACATCAAGACAACACAGTGTGTCACGCTGTTTGCAGTGTATCTGTTTGGTCCGAGGAGCACCAGAATGAGTTTAATGCACTCCACCGACCGCGAGACCCTAGGGTTAAAACCCAATCGTGAATCTGTGAGATGACTGTGATTGGGGCGATCACACCTTAGATTCTCAGCAGAGAAACACAACGTATCTGGCCCCTGCACTCCAGTCGCCACATCACTGTTGTTATCTTCCAGAGCCTCACTGATTCTGTTCTTACACGTCCACACTGAAAAAGGTGGTCATTCAGGATTTGGTAGGTGTTCAGATTACCGTGACTGTTTCACGGGAATTTTTTAGGGTTTATAATGGTCACAAGTGCTAGTTCTTAATGGGTTGGAATGTTGTGTTTAGCCGACCGGTGTAGCCGAGTGGTTCTAGGCGCTACAGTCTGGAACCGCGCGACCACTACGGTCGCAGGTTCGAATCCTGCCTCGGACATGGATGTGTGTGATGTCCTTAGGTTAGTTAGGTTTAAGTAGTTCTAAGTTCTAGGGGACTGATTACCTCAGATGTTAAGTCCCATAGTGCTCAGAGCCATTTGAACCATTTTTTGTTGTGTTTACTTTGCTTTAACCTGTAGGGCAAACACTCTACTATACGCGTGCAACACACGAAACGGCACGGCCTATTCTTGTTGAGTTGGTACCACTAGTAAAATATAGGTTGTTTTAGACTAATTTTCCACCGAGAGTTTTGTTAGTGATATACACTATGTGATCAAAAGTATCAGGACACCTAGCCGAAAATGACTTACAATTACGTGGCACCCTCCATAGGTAATGATGGAATTCAACACGGAGTTGGTCCTCCCTCAGCCTTGATGACAACTTCCACTCTCGCAGGCATACATTCAATCAGGTGCTGGAAGTTTACTTGGGTTCAAATTGGTTCTAATGGCTCTGAGCACTATGGGACTCAATATCTTAGGTCATCAGTCCCCTAGAACTTAGAACTACTTAAACCTAACCAACCTAAGGACATCACACACACCCATGCCCGAGGCAGGATTCGAACCGGCGACCGTAGCGGCCGCGCGGTTCCAGACTGTAGCGCCTAGAACCGCATGACCACACCGGCCGGCCGTTTACCTGGGGAATGGTAGCTCATTCTTCACGGAGCGCTGCACTGTGGAGAGGTATCGATGTCGGTCGGTCAGGTCTGGCACGAAGTCGGCGTTCCAAAACATGCCAATGGTGTTCTATAGGATTCAGATCAGGACTCTGTGCAGGCCAGTCCATTGCAGGGATGATATTGTCGTGTAGCCACTCCAAGGTGCTTAAAACATCAATGTGGGCCTGTACTATGATAGTGCCACGCAAAACAAAAAGGGGTGCAATCCCCCTCCACGAAAAACACGACCACACCATAATACCACCACCTCCGAATTTTACTGTTGGCACTACACACGCTGACAGGTGACGTTCACTCGGCATTCGCTTTACTCACAACCTGCCATCGGATCATCACATTGTCCACCGTGATTCGACACTCCACACAACGTTTTTCCATTGTTCAATCGTCCAATATTTACGCTCCTTACACCAAACGAGGTGTCGTTTGCAATTTACCAGCGTGATGTGTGGCTTATGAGCAGCCTCTCCACCATGAAATCCAAGTTTTCTCACCTCCTGCCTACCTGTCATAGTACTAGCAGTGGATCCTGATGCAGTTTGGAATTCCTGTGTGATGGTCTCAATAGATGTCTGCCTATTACACATTACTACTCTCTTCAACTGTCGGCGGTATCTGTCGGTCAAGAGACGAGGTCGGCCTGTACACTTCTGTTCAATAATGTACAAATGTGTGTGAAATATTATGGGACTTAACTGCTAAGGTCATCAGTTCCTAAGCTTACACACTACGTAACCTAAATTAACCTAATGACAAACACACACACCCATGCCCGAGGCAGGACTCAAACCTCCGCCGGGACCAGCCACACAGTCCATGACTGCAGCGCCATAGACCGCTCGGCTAATACCGCGCGGCTGTACGCTTTTGTGCTGTACGTATCCCTTCACGTTTCCACTTCACTATCACATCGGAAACAGTGGAGCTGTGGTTGTTTAGGAGTGTGGATGTCTACTGTACAGACGTATGACACAAGTGAAACCCAATCACCCGACCACGTTCGAAGACCGTGAGTTCCGTGGAGCGCCCCATCCTGCTCTCTCACGATGTTTAATGACTACTGACATCGCTGATGTGGAGTACCTGGCAGTGAGTTGGCAGCACAATGCACCTAATATGAAAAACGTATGTTTTTGGGGGTGTTCGGATACTTCTGATAACATAGTGTATGTTAACAAATGTGTATTTGTTTAGAGGCATTCATGAATAGTTTTAAGCACATGTGTATAGGTCGGATGCTATGATGCCATTACTGTCATCGTTACATTATTATGGAAGTGAGGCTGTCAGCTCATCGACACATTCTGTTTGCAATTTCTTCACAAATTACTTTTATGATATACGATCATTAATTAACTTAAAATTTTAGAGTAAATCTTGTGAATCTGACGACTGATGTAAATATAATTTGATGTGTAACACATTTGAGACATTAGTTCATGTTCTTTGTTAGTTGTGTTCGACTGTCCCTTTTAGCTTTGTACACCACTGCTTTGAAGCACCTGCCATAATATCCTCTCCTGTGCCAACCTTGCCGTCTCAGAGTAGCAATTGACAATTACATCCTCTGTTATTTGCTCGATGTATTCGAATCTCTGCCTTCCTCTAATGTTTTTATCCTCTTCAGCTCCTTCTAGTACCACAGAACTTATTCCATGATGTCTTAGGAAATGTCCAATCATCATGTCTTTTCTTCTTGTGGTGTGTTCCACATATTCCTTTCCTCGCCAATTCTACGGTGAACTTCCTCATTACTTACCATATAAGTCCACGTAATTGTCAAGATTCGTGTGTCGCACCACATCTCAAATGATTCAGTTCTCCTCTATTCCGGTTTTCCCAACGTCCATGTTCCACTAATATACAATATTTTGCCCAAACGCACATTCCCAGATATTTCTTCCTCATATTAGGGCTGTCTTTGATACTAGCAGACTTCTCTTGAGCAGGAATGTCCTTCCCACCAGTACTAGACTTCTTTTGATGTCTTCCTTGCTCTGTCCGTGACTGATTATTTTGCTGATTTGGTAGAGAAATTCCTTCTCTTCATCTACTTTATGATCACCAACCCTCATGTTAAGTTTCTCGATGTTCTCGTTTCTGCTGCATCTCATTCCTTTCGTCTTTCATCGGTTTAGTCGCAGTTCATATTCTGTACTAATTAGACTGTTCACCCCATTTAGCAGATCTTGTAATCCTTCTTCACTTTCACTGAGGATAGCGATATCGTCAGCGAATCTTATCACTGATATCTTTTCATCTTGGATTTTAATTCCACTCTTGAACCTTTCTTTCATTTCCGTCTTCGCTTATTCAGTGTATAGACTGAATACCCTTTATAATCCGAGCACTTCATTCTCGGGCTTTCACTCTTATTATGCCCTCTTGGCTCTTGTACATGTTGTATATTAACCGTCCCTCCCAATAACTTAACCCTACATTCCTCAGAATATCGAACATCTTGCTTAATTTGACTTTTGATTGTCGGCTGGTTGAATTGGGGGAGGGTACTAAACAGCGAGATCACCGGTGCGAACTGATTAGGGTAGGATAGAGAAGGAAGTCGGCCGTGTCCTTTCAAAGGAACCATCATGACATTTGCCTCAAGCGATTGAGGAAAATCTCTGAAAACTTAGGATGGCCGGAAGCGGGTTTGAAACGTCGTCATCCCGAATGCAAGTTCAGTGTGGTAACCAGTGCGCAACCTCGCTTCCATTTGACATTGTCGAACGCTTTTTCCAGGTCGACAAATCCTATGAACGTGTTTAGACTTTTCTTTAGTCTTGCTTGCATTATCAAACGGAACGTCATAAATGATTCTATGGTGGCTTCACCTTTACTAAAGCCAAACTGATCATCGCCTAAAATATCCTTAGTTTTATTTTTCATTCTTCTGTATATTATTCCTGTCAGGAACTTGGATACGTGAGCTGTTAATGTAACTGCGCAATAATTCTCGCACTAGACAGCTCTTGCAGTCTTCAGAACTGTGTGGATGACATTTTTCTGAAGACAGTTGGTTTATCCCCAGACTGATACATTCCACACACCAACGTAAATAGTCACTTTGTTGCCAGTTCCTCCAAAAATTTTATAAATTCTAATGGAAATTCATCTACCCTTTTGCTTTATTTGACCTTACGTCTTCCAAAGCTCTTTCAAAATCTGACCCTAATAGTGAATACCCTACCTCTTCTGTATCGACTTCTGTTAATTCTTCTATCACATCAGAGACATCTTCTCCCTCATAAAGCCCTCTCTCCACCTATCCGCTTTCTCCTCTGCGTTAAACTGTGGAATTTTTATTGCAGTCCTAATGTCACCACCCCAGCTTTTAATTTAACCGAAGGTTACTTTTACTTTTCTATGTGTTGAGTCAGTCCTTACGACAATCATTCCTTTCTCGATTTCTTCATATTGTCCATGCCGCCATTTTGTCTTAGCTTCCCTGCATTCCTATTTATTTCATTTCTCAGCGACGTGTATTTCTGTATTTTTGTAGTTCCTTCTTTAATCGATCAACTGAAGTATTTCTTGTATTACCCGTGGTTTCTTCATAGTTACTTCTGTGTACCTACGTTTTTCTTCCCAATTTCTGTGACTGCACTTTTTAGTAATACCCATTCTTCTTCAACGGAACTGCATACTGAGTTATTCTTTATCGGAATATAGAGGGTGGAGAACAATTGTGTCCCGAAATTTTAACGCTGGATAGCGCTTGCCAGTAGGAACCAAAATTACTAATGTTGTGTAGGTCGACAACGCACCATTTTTAAACTACGGAAACTCGGCGCCACGCTCTCCGATTGGCCGTGGGATTTCCCTGTTTCCGTTGGTCGGTTGACGGGGAGCGCTAAGGTTGTCGGTTCACACATACGAACATCCCTCGCCCCGTCACTGCCCCAACATGATATGCACACGTGTCGAATAGATCCTGCCGTTTCTCTTACCTCGCGTCAGAGGCATTCACACGTTAAGCTTAGCTTCGGAGCACATACACGTGAACTGCGATTTAGTCATACAGTAAGCATGGCGACACAGTATTTGCTTGAAGAACAACGAGATATCGTTTTTGTATATGGCCTAGCCGACGGTAATGGGCTTGAAGCTGGACGGTTGTATGAGGAACGGTACCCAGCAAGGCGCCACCCACATCCGTAAACGTTTACAGCAATTTACCGGCGACTTGGCGAAACATGCTCGTTAGCGGGATATCATGGTGATTCTGGAAGACCTCGAACACGATGGGATGCTGCATTTGAAGAGACTGTTCTCGAGCGCTTCGAGGAAGCCCCTACGACAAGTCCTCGAGCGTTTGGACACGACACTGGGGTCACTCATCGGTTGGTGTGGGCGGTTTTAAGGGATCGCGGTCAGCATCCATTTAGTTTCCATCCTGTCGAAGGCCTAAGACATGTGGCGAACTATGAACACCCGCTGGGATATTGCTGGTGGTTTCTGCGACGTGTTGCACGAGACCCCGACTTCCCCGCCGTTGTGTTGTTTACCGACGAATGCATATTCCATCAGGATGGCCGTTACAACACTCGAAACGTTCATTAGCGGGCAAGGGAAATCCTCACGTCACGTACATTCACGGACACCGGGAATGATTTTCGCTCAGCATTTGGGAACACACTGTGGGTAACATTTTATTGGGCCAGTCCGTCTACCACCTCGACTTGACGGGGGCAAATTACCTTCACTTTTTGCAACAAACTCTACCCATTCAGCTCGAAGACGTTCCCCTGGACCTACCGCTGCACATGTGGTTGCAGCAAGATGGGGCGCCCGCACATAACTGTAGTGCTCTGCGTGGATCTTTAAATGAACCTTTCGACGGTCGAGTAATTGGCAGAGGTGCTCATAGGGCAAGGCCCCCGCGATCACCAGACCTCACGCCATTGGACTTTTCCTGTGGGAATTCTTCAAGGTTCTACTGTGATTCACCCACCCGGACGCGAACCACCTAGAAACGAAGAGGAAATAATGAATCGCATTCAACATGCCGTCAATCGCATCAGGTCCATGCCAAGTATCTTCGAAAGAGTTCGGCAAAACACCGTTCGACGTTAAAAAGCTTGTGTCGCGTCAGAGGGCGCCTGTTCGAGCACATCCTTTAAGTATGTCCTATATACAAAAAAGGCTCTTTTCAGGCCGACACAATTTGTAAAATACTTTCTGTAAGCGAACTAACAGCTGTTGACCAGTTTGCACCCGGTACGTCTTATCGTGAAACTACAATGGATGTGTCGGGACCCCGGCGGATTAGCCCCCAGGCCACCAGAGCGGAAGGTCGGCTCGCTACCCCGAGCGTGCGGGCCGCCTTGGATACATCCCTCTCCAGCAGGCAAAGCATTTAGGTCATGCGTTTTCCAAAGCATCCGGCAACACAGCAAGCCCGTGGCCAATCGGAGCGAGTGGCATCAAGTTTCGTAGTTCAATAACTGTGCGTTGTCGACCTACACAACGTTAGAAATTTTGGTCCGTACTGGCATCAGCTACCCAGGGTTAAAATTTTGTAACAGAATTTTTCTCCGCCCTTTGCATTATCCGTTGTGCTAAGTTGTTTAGCTCATGATTAAAGTAAGTAATATAATTGAATGAATAGTTGGACCAACCCCCGGTTCACCTACAACAGGCATTGAATCAAACAAACAATAATATTCTGAACTAATTGTAGAAACTTTAATGGGTAATGTCCGAAAATGATTAACTAAACTCTTTGAGGGAAATTAAATTAAACCTGTCCAGTCCAACTCCGAGGGAAAGTAAACTAAACACCGATAGCTAACTCTTACAACTTCCGTAATTTCACACCAACATTCTGACTGACCACCCCCTATTTTACAAAACACTTAAAATAATACACGGTAACTAGATGCTTCATTTTAATACTACGCTGAGGTTGGCGGCAGAGCCGGATAGGTAGGATAGGGTGTGGTGTCACCGCAAGACACCACACTTGCTAGGTGGTAGCCTTTAAATCGGCCGCGGTCCGTTAGTATACGTCGGACCCGCGTGTCGCCACTATCAGTGATTGCAGACCGAGCGCCGCCACACGGCAGGTCTAGAGAGACTTCCTAGCACTCGCCCCAGTTGTACAACCGACTTTGCTAGCGATGGTTCACTGACAAAATACGCTCTCATTTGCCGAGATGATAGTTAGCATAGCCTTCAGCTACGTCATTTGCTACGACCTAGCAAGGCGCCATTACCAGTTACTATTGATATTGAATCATGTACCGTCAAGAGCGACGCTCATCATTAATGGATTAAAGTTAAGTATTCCACCAGCTACGTCCGTTTTTCTAAATTCTAATTTCCTTGTCCTGTTCCAGACCTCACGGCAGCCTGCGTGAGCTAAAACGCGTGCCTTTCGGCCTCCTCTAGTAACACGGTGTTGGCTCTCCTGCCAACCACAACATAGGGGGAGGGTTTGGGGAGTGTTATCAGGTAGTGGCTTGTCACTTGATGAAGATATGAAGAAGAAGAAGATGATGTCGTTTATGACACCACAAATTACGGAAACGACCTCACCATGCCAAGGTTAAATATTTGATAACGTCATTGCATCTAATGTGTAGGCAAGCCAATGACAAAGGGCACATTTGTCCCAGAGTAACTATTGAATTTCTTCTCGTGCGACCGGCGAATTTACTAATTTCTACCAGTACAATCTCCCTCACCCCCCCCCCCCCCCACCCCCGTCCATAAACCATGGATCTTGTCGTTGGTGGGAGGCTTTTGTAACTCAGCGATACAGATAATTGTAGCACAGGTGCAACCACATCAGAAGGGTATCTGTTGAGAGGCCAGACCAACGTGTTGTTCCTGAAGAGTGGCAGCAGCCTTTCCAGTAGTTGCAAGGGCAACAGTCAAGATGGGAAAACTACAGCCGTAATTTTTGCCAATGGCATGCAGCTCTACTGTATGGTTAAATGATGATGGGAAGCTCTTGGGTAAAATATTCCGGAAGTAAATTAGTCCCCCATTCGCATCGCCGAGCGCGAACAACTTAAGAGGACGTCGTTATCAGAAGAAACAAAAATGTCGTTCTACGTATTGGAGAGTCGAATGTCAGTTCCCTTACTCGGGCAGGTAGGTTAGAAAATTTAAAAAAGGAAATGAATAGGTTAAAGCAAGGCATAGTGGTGAATTAGTGAAGTTCGATGGCAGGAGGAACTGGACTCCTGGGTATGAAGTGCAGGTTAAAAGTGATTAAAACCGAAGAAACTGCAAAAAGGCAAGAATTTAAGGAGATGGGGCCTGGATAATATGAAAGAACCAGACGTTGTAGAGGTTTCCAGCGGGAGCAATAGGGATCCAATGACAAGAACAGGGCAAAGGAATACTGTAGAAGATAAATGGGTAGCTTTGAGAGATGAAATACCTTCACACTTCAAGAAGAATATAATAACCCCGATTTCACAGAAAACAGGTACTGACAGATGTGAAAATTAACAAGCTATGAGTTTAATAAGTCATGGCTGCAACATACCAACACGAATGCTTTACAGAAGAATGGAAAAACTAGTAGAAGCCGATCTCGGGGAAGACCAATTTCGATTCCGGAGATTTGTAGGAACACGCGAGGCTGTACTTACCCTACGACTTTTCGTAGGAGTTAGGGTAAGGAAAGGCGTTTATAGCATTTTTATACCAAGACAAAGCTTTTGACAATGTCGATTGGAATACCCTCTTCAAATTCTAATGGTGGCAGGTATAAAATACAGGAACCGAAAGGCTATTTACAATTTGTACAGAAACCACAATTAAACCAGATGCTGTTTTGTGAATTATATTAGAAAATGAGACACTTAGAGCAGTAAATGAGTTTTGCTATTTCCCAAGAAAAGTAACTTATGATGGCGGGTATAAGGAGGATATAAAATGTAAACTGGCAATGATAATAAAAGCGTTGTTGACAGCAAGTATATAATTCAGTGTCAGGCAGTACGAGGTACGAAGGTTATTCGGAAGGTAAGGGACGATAGGTCGCGAAATGGAAACCACAGTGAAAATCAAAACTGTTTGTTTTGCACCAATTAGATATAACTTGCAGCTACTTACCTCCATAGTTGCCGATTCGACTTAGACATTTGTCGTAGCGTTGTACCAACTTTCCAATACCCTCGTTGTACAGTCATGCTCATAAATTAAGGATAATGCTGATACATGGTGAAACATGGTGGGCGGTTTGCGAGTTTAAATCATCTCGGGGTATGACCATGCGGTGCATTTGACCTGCGGTCGTCGCACGGTGGCGCTGGCAGCAGTCCGCATACGCAGAGATGTGTTGTGCATGTCAGAGTACGGTGCAGCGAGTAAGTGTGCACACGTTTTCAGACGTGCTAATGGTTACTGTGTGTTGAAAATGGCTCAAAAGAAAAAAAGATTGATGACGGTATGAGGGGTAGAATGTTCACCAACGAGTCCAGGTATAGTCTGAACAGTGATTCTGGGCAGGTTTTCATCTGACGCGATCAAGGAATCAGATACCAATCCCTTAATGTCCCTGAAAGGGACCTATATGGAGCTCGTGGTTTGATGGTGTGGGGTGGGATTATGATTGGTGCACGTACAACCCCGCATGTTTTTGACAGAGGAACTGTAATATGTCATATGTATCGGGACGTCAATTTGCACCTGTATGTCCGCCTTTTCATGGGTGCAGTGGATCCCACCTTCCTCGTGATGGATGATAACCCATGGCCCCACCGAGCTGCCATCGTGGAGAAGTACCTTGAAACAAAAGATGTCAGGCGAATGGAGTGGCCTGCCCATCCTCCAGACCTAAACCCCATGCTCTTGGTCGACGTATCGCTGCACGTCTTCAAACCCCTAGGACACTTCAGGATCTCCGACAGGCACTGGTGCAAGAATGGAGGCAATATCGCGGCAGCTGCTCAACCACCTGTTCCCGAGTATGCCAACCCGTTGTGCGGCCTGTGTACGTGTGCATGGTGATCATATCCCATACTGATGTCGGGGTACATGTGAAGGAAACAGTGGCGTTTTGTAGCACACGTGTTTCGGGACAGTTTCCTTAACTTATCACCAATACCGTGGACTTAAAGATCTGTGTCGTGTGTGTTCCCTATGTGCCTATGTCATTAGCGCCAGTTTTGTATAGTGCCACGTTGTGTGGCAGCACATTCTGCAATTATCCTTAATTTATCAGCATGAGTGTAGAAGGTAGCCGCCAGTGCTTTCCGCCAATTCTCTACGCTGACCTGCAGCTCGTTGTCTGTGCCAAAATGTAGTCTTCATAGCCAGCGGTCCATGTGAGCAGAGATGAATCTCAGAGGGAGACAATTACGGGCTGTATTGTGGGTAATCAAACATCTCCAATAGACAAAGATGCTGGAGTATCTTCATTGTCATAGCAGAATGTGGCTGAGAATTGTCTTGAAGAAGAAACCGCTCGACAGTTATGTAATGTTGACTGCATAGCTTCAGGCGAAATTTCTCACCAGACTCTCGTACTTGGCGAGAGGCACTATTGTTCTAGGTATCTTTATATGCTCCCTGTTTGCTCAGAACTAAAAAGAACGACCTAATGTAATCGACGGACACACTAGGGACACTGCCCAAAACAACCGTGCAAAATTTCATCGGATTTTCACTGTGGTTTCCAGTTCGCGACCCATCGTTCCTTACTTTCCGAATCATCCTCATACTTTTATGAAGTGTATCGAAGTGAAACATGGACGATAAACAGGTTAGACAAGAAGCGAATAGAAGCTTCTGAAATATGGTGAAGAATGTTGAAGATTAGATGGGTAGGTAACGTAACTAATGAGAAGGTACTGAGTAGAATTGTGGAGAACAGGAATCTGTGGTATAACATGACTAAAAGAAAGGATCGTTTGTTAGGACACATTCTGAAGCATCAAGGGATCACCAATTCAGTGCTGGAGGGTAAAACTCGTAAGGGAGACCAAGGGGAGAATACACTGAGCAGATTCAGAGGAATGTAGGTTGCAGTAGTTACTCGGAGATGAAAAGGCTTGCGGATGAAAGAGTAGCATGGACAGCTGCATCGAACCAGTCTCTGGACTGAGGACCACAACAACAACAACAACACAACCAGTATTATTCACAATCTTTACTAACGGTATACGAAGTAATTCAGGATGATGAACTTAATTCCAGTAGTGCTCCGAGTGTCTTACTGAGACCATGAAAATTGCTATAATCTTAAAGCAAAGCGCACTAGCTTGCGAGATATGAGGAAGTATCAGACCTGGATCGAATCTATGCGGCAGATGTTCATGTGATACCGCTCCATCCTGAGTGTGGTAACTGGCTGTGAGCACTATGGGACTTAACTTCTGTGGTCATCACTCCCCTAGAACGTAGAACTACTTAAACCTAACTAACCTAAGGACATCACACACATCCATGCTCGAGGCAGGATTCTAACCTGCGACCGTAGCGGTCACGCGGTTCCAGACTGTAGCGCCTAGAACCGCTCGGCCACCCCGGCCGACCTGAGTGTGGTATCTGGGCTGTTTTCCGCTTTGAGGGATTTTCTCTGTCTGTCCCCAATCTTCAAAACAGGGAATACTATACCGAAACAGATAACATACGACAGCAAACCGATCAAAATATACTCATTCATAGGTAGATGGCGCACAAAGCACAACCCCGTCCTTTAAATCAAGTCGTCAGCTCATGATTGCGGCCAGAATACAAAGAAATACAAAGAAAAAAGCAGAATAATGGCAATGCAAGCAAAGAATGATCTTAGAAAGAGTTAGTTTTTCTTCCATTTTGAATTGAAATGTAAAATAATGGCAATGCAGGAATTTCGAAGTGATGTAGTGTAACAGGTAACCAGTGCCATCTATAAATTAATCGAATCGCAGAATACGAGCCTCTGCGTTGATATGAACCGGAACTCCACTGAAAAACTTCTAGTGATGGTAGTATGGACCAAAAGTAGAAAAAAAGTCTTTTAAAGATGACGGTGGAGGCGGAGAGATAACTGTTCAATGTGGCGCGTCCAAGTTGGCTGGCAGGGGCGTCTTCACCGGCGTGCCGGCGGACTTCAGCAAAATATAATAGCTCTCGCGGAATGAATACACAACGACATTTAGAGGTTACCTGTAACTCGGAGATTGCTCCAAACGAAATTGACACATTTTGTAAGTCAAAGACGGAAGGACATCTTTTAAGCAAAATTACATTGCCTGCAATAGTTAGCAAAGACTGCTCTCGGATACGGTGGGCAGTTACTACAAAGACAATTTGGACGTATCAGAGCGTCTGGAGCTATCCCTGACTGGGAGATCATCAAAACTGAAACTCAAGATAGGGCAAATAAAGAACCCAGCAACACAAAATATTAATTACCTTACCCGACCAGAGAAAATCAAAATTTTGGATGATGACATGGATCAACAAGAAATTTTGATAACAGGGATCGAAGCAATAGGAAACACTGGTCAAGAACCGACGAAGAGCAGGGTTCGTTTTCAGTCTTTAGGAGCACAGTCTCCTAGGCTTTCAACACTGACTACACAGTCCAGTCACACTAATGCGACGACCCCCTCTGTTCGACTTTAATCTGCAGTAACTACTCACGGTAGGTGGTCGCACTATCAGTGGAGGGTACATAAACTGTACCATGAGGACGGGAGAACAGCGATACCGTTACCGTACTGCGGTGTCGAAGTGATATATCTTCCGTCCAAAGGGGCATGATCATTGGCTCTGGGGCCCAGGAACGAATTATTTTCGAAGTGGCCTAGTTTGTGAACTGTTTGCGAATGGCCGTGGTTAAAGTACACAGTGAATGGGAAAGTGGCAAGTGGGGTGGTTCACCCTCGGGCGTAGATCACAGGGTGAACGATGGTTGCGAAAATGTGTACAAATGGATAGACGTGCAACCATGCAGAAGAACAAGGGGGAACCGACAGTGTGTCGTCAACGACCATTTGGCGAACATTGCAGCGTGTGGGCAATTGAAGCCGGTGCCTGGTTCATGCGTCTATGATGTCTGCCTTTCATCGGCGACGGAGCCTAGAATTTGCAGGCCACTACCGCGACTGGACGTTCAGTGAGTGACGACAGGAGGCCTTTTTATACGAATGACGTTTTATTCTCCAACAGACAGGATGGCCGTTGGCGTCAACGGCGCTGCAACAATCACCGCAAGGGACTAGGCCGGAGGAGGGAGCGGTGTGGTCTGGAGAATGTTTTCGTGGCATTTCTTGGGCGACCTCGTTATTTCTGTAAGTCACAATGTATCAACACAACTACGGATCCTTAGGGAACTCGTAAACAACTACAAGTGGTTTGCTTTCCTCTGCACGACAACATATACCAGCAGGGCAATCCGACATGCCACACACCTAGCACTATACGTGCGTGGTTCGAAGAGCACCAGAATGTATTTACATATCTCTCCTAGCCATCACACCCTCCGCTTTAAACCTTGTGGCGAATCTGTGGGACCACTTCGATCGGGCTGCTTGCGCCATGGAACCACAACCGTGAAACCTAGCACAGCTGGCCATATCACCAGAGTCGGCATGGCTCTACATCGCTGCTGGGACTTTCAACAACCTTCCCTGCACTTCCTCATTGCAAAACGTGATTATGTAGGACATTGACTGGTGGTCGCATAACTGTGAGTGGATCGTATATTATGCAACTGAGGTCAACTCTAGGTCATTAATTCAGGGACACACATGTGCAACCCCATGATCATGCCTACTGTCATCCCCGAAGTGAAGTGTCCGCAGGAAACTCATCATGGAAAGACGAGCAAAGGGCAACACTTTGTCATGGGGATAACGTCACGTTCACGATGACCTCAATTAGTGGACTGAAGTCACTATACTAGAAATAGACACAACACTTTGCATAACCGCTTGCAATAAGAACGAAGTCGCCAGTACAGTGAGCCTTTGAGGCTCGAACTTCTCAGTAGGCAGTTAGCGCACCCAGTGCCTTGCATAATTTGAAAAGAAGCAAAATCCCGACCCGTCAGGCTACACTTCACGCCTTCATTCAACTGTTGCCCAGTATGCAAGTTATTAACCCGCAGTAGATGAGCAGCTACACGTGCCGCAATGATCAGTGGTCTTAAACGACGTACCCGGTTTCAAGTGTCCGTTTCACGATAGTTCGATCAGAAATCGGTCGACTTTTACCTGCATCCACGAATAACCGCATTGTCTGTCGCGTCGCGTTTGAAACCAATTTCACACGCTGTAAACCCAAGAACACAATCCTTTACAAGCTTCAGATAATTAATTTAATTGATTTACTATAAGTATGAATATAAATAATTATTCATATATTCAAAGATTACACGCAACCTTATCCGTAATGTAAAACTTTTCACTTATGTTTCCTTTGTAAGCTTTCATCTTCTTACTTTCAAGTACAGTATTTTCACAGCACAGTGTTGGAGACATTTACCGGCGCAGTTTGTTAAAGAAGCTTCAACTTTATTTCTTCTTTCTAACAACTGCTTAGTATTTTGGAAAAGAACTCGTACCATGTACGACGCAAATTTACCAAAATGTTAGAAAACGTACGTTTTAATATATTCTAAGCAATTAAAATAAACAACAGAAACATTAATTAAATGTTTCAGATTGTCTCTCAGAGTGTCGGTTGTACTGATGACTTAACCTACCTTACTTTCGTTCTCCTCAATTCTCTTAACGAAAACTCCTTTTCAAAGAATGGGGGACCAGGTGACATGTTACGAGTCAAAATGATAACACTGTCATTCCAAAGGGAGGAAATTCCTGTGAAGGTACAAATTGTAACAGCTTGACGTTGTCAGGTGCATCAAACCCTTTACCCATTGTTGGACTAAAACTGAAAACACAGTTCCGTGTATAAAATTTAATTTTGAATATTGGAGATCAAAAAAATGATATATCGTAAGACAAGATAATATAGGCTATGAATATGTAGAACATTAATATCGGAAATAGTGAAGGCCTAGGCTGTACGAGGTTTACGAATGCGTAACGACTTTATTGCATTTAAAATAAATGACATGTCGGCTACTACGTTTGGTGCAAAACAGTGGCACTACCTCGTAGTATGTCGCTATAGTTCGGTCGTAATACCCTACTGGCCATTAAAATTGATACACCACGAACATGACGTGCTACAGACGCGAAATTTAACCGGCAGGAAGAAGATGCTGTGATATGCAAATGATTAGCTTTTCAGAGCATTCACACAAGATTTGCGCCGGTGGAGACACCTACAACGTGCTGACATGAAGAAAGTTTCCAACCGATTACTCATACACAAATGGCAGCTGACCGGCGTTGCCTGGTGAAACGTTGTTGTGATACCTCGTGTAAGGAGGAGAAATGCGTACCATCACGTTTCCGACTTTGATAACAGTCGGATTGCAGCCTATCGCTATTGCGGTTTATCACATCGCGACATTGATGCTCGCGTTGGCCGAGCTCCAATCACTGTTACCAGAATATGGAATCGGTGGGTTCATGAGGGTAATACGGAACGACGTGCTGGATCCCAACGGCCTCGTATCACTGTCGAGATGACAGGCATCTTATCCGCATGGCTGTAACAGATCGTGTAGCCACGTCTCGATCCCCGAGTCAACAGATGGGGACGCTTGCAAGGCAACAACCATCTGCACGAACAGTTCGACGACGTTTGCAGCAGCATGGACTATCAGCTCGGAGACCATGGCTGCGGTTGCCCTTGAGGCTGCATCACAGACAAAAGCGCCTGCGATAGTTTACTCAACGACGAACCTGGGTGCACGAATGGCAAAACGTCATTTTTTCGGATTAATAGAGGTTGTGTTTACAGCATCATGATGGTTGCAAATGGCTCGTCACAATATGTCAGTCACTACTGTTGATGAACTGTGGTATCGTGTTGAAGCTGCATGGGCAGCTGTACCTGTACACGCCATCCAAGCTCTGTTTGAATCAATGCCCAGGCGTATCAAGGCCGTTTTTACGGTGAGAGGTGGTTGTTATGGGTACTGATTTCTCAGGATCTATGCACCCAAACTGCGTGAAAACGTAATCACATGTCAGTTCTAGTATAATATATTTGTCCAATTAATACCCCTTTATGTTCTGGATTTCTTCTTGGTGTAGCTATTTTAATGGCCAGTAGTGTAGCAGTGATACCAGTCATACACCGCCATAGTACTGTTTTATACTATTTTTATACAAAATTGTAATGAAAACACCAGTGGCCTTTCGACCTTGCTTCAACATGTGGTTTATTTTTATACACTGTCGAACCCACAGTGTTGATACTAGTGATTTAGGAGAACCTCGAAGAATCATCAAACAGGCGAGTTAAAACACAGCAAAAATCTTACCGATCACTTTACTAGTGGCATACACTTAGGTAACATAACTAAGAACTTCATTATGTAGACAAATAATGTATATGTGTGTCAAGCCTCAGAAAGATACAATTTACGTTTCATCACCGAATACTGAAACCATGATTCGATATTAAAACGCTTATGTAGACGATTTTGCGGTCATTCTCAGACAAATAATATACAAGATGAGTTGACTGTGTAATGTTCTTCAAAATTATTGAAATACTTGAATGAACACCTGAACTTGCAATGCATATAAAACTGGAGTTATCGTGTAGCGTGCTGTAACTGCAAGTGGTGTGCTTACTCTGTGTTATTATTAGTAAAACGTTAGTCGAACTGACTGGGCAATGCAGCCACCAATTCCAATAAAAAGAAGCAATCACTGCGAAATACATTCTGTCCCTTAGGTGCTGAATCCCCTGGTCCTCTTCAAAGCTGATGATCCCTGTAACAAATAAATTGTCTTACCTCTAAAGCAGCGACGGTGGATCGTGTTATATTCTGCTCTCTCATGAAGAAGAATAAGTTATACTAGCTACAGACTCAGCGACTTGCAGTGATGACCGTAATATTTTGAAATATATATGTCTTATTGCCGATAAATCAAAACATGTAAGAAAAATTCAGCGTCTTTAAGAAACGTACGACCTGGACAGGGAGGAGGTAGTGACATGGGTGAATTACTAACATTGACTTTTTCAATAGGGAAATTGGATTGGAAGTTAAGTTTGGCTATTTAAAACATCTGACTACTGAAATTACATTACTCAGAAACATTACATCCTTCTTACTAAATGAATACCCTTCTTTGCTGACGCAGTCACAAACAATGAGATTTCTACAACAAGTATTATCTAACATCATTAAAAAGCATAAAGTCAATTGGTTAAATCGTTTTAGAAACATTACAAAAGGGAAATATGTAATTAGCCTATACATCAAATCTGTTTACGCACATTCTGGGGTTACTCAACATAGAACTCAGTGTTACGAATTAGTTATACTAGCTACAGACTCAGCGACTTGCAGTGATGACCGTAATATTTTGAAATATATATGTCTTATTGCCGATAAATCAAAACATGTAAGAAAAATTCAGCGTCTTTAAGAAACGTACGACCTGGACAGGGAGGAGGTAGTGACATGGGTGAATTACTAACATTGACTTTTTCAATAGGGAAATTGGATTGGAAGTTAAGTTTGGCTATTTAAAACATCTGACTACTGAAATTACATTACTCAGAAACATTACATCCTTCTTACTAAATGAATACCCTTCTTTGCTGACGCAGTCACAAACAATGAGATTTCTACAACAAGTATTATCTAACATCATTAAAAAGCATAAAGTCAATTGGTTAAATCGTTTTAGAAACATTACAAAAGGGAAATATGTAATTAGCCTATACATCAAATCTGTTTACGCACATTCTGGGGTTACTCAACATAGAACTCAGTGTTACGAATTACCAGTCAACTCATTTACACTAACGCGCTGACAAAGGAAAGTAATAAAAAAGTTAACTTCTTTACCTTAACTGCAAAAAGCCTTCGGCTTCCACATTTATATTTCCAATAATACATGTACTCGTACAGCTTCTGTGATATCAGTTGAGTAATCCTTGGTTGTCACAATTAAATCTACATTTCATCATTTCATTTTACATTCCATTATAAAATCATTCATTATTTTGAACTACCTATTTTACGCGCTGTGTAGCTTGGTGGCTTTACAGAGCACACCACAGAAACTACCAACTGCGTCATCTTTCGCTCATAGACTGAAACACACTCACTGATGTGCACCAGACGCTCACTTACTCCAACACTACAATCTCAGACCATAAGCAGTATCTTTGCCTTTGCGGTCGTGTAAAGTCAGCGATCCGCTTTATAGAGCCCATCAGAGACATACATCGTTTACAATATGATACTTCCATTTTAGTTTACATTAGTATCATTACAACATTCGGGTGCCACATATAAGTGTATCACGGTACACTCTATAGCGTCCCCAGTGCTATATTACGAAAAGACTTAAAAAACAGTATTTATAAAGAAGAGACATTTAAAAATTTAATAATATATTTTTATCATGTAGCCGTAAAATAATAATTTATCTATGTAAGTTTCGATTGCAAAGAAATAATTTATGACAAAATGATCTAAAGAGGTGACAAGATACGCTCCTTTGTTACTTTAGTCGTCTTCACTTCTTCTCTTGTCTTGATTGTGTGTACAAGGACATCTTGCGAGTCCTGGCAAATGTAAGCATATTTGTATGACTTAAGCAGATTATATATTGATTTAACGTTATTGTGCACTTTTAATTTGTAACAGGTGATCCTGATTTCATGTCCGCCTTCCTTAAATTAACCTGCATTGAAGTAATTTACAGTTCAACAATCGCAGCGGCCCATGCAGCCAACGACGCCATCACGTGGCGATATTAACTTATGAAAAATTAGCGGCAGCGATATACTCACCCGCTATTAACATAATATTAATTTTTCTCCACAGCCGCACGAAGTTACAGAAATACGTAGCTTTAAGAATCTTTTTTTCAGTACCATAGCCGACAGTCAGAGCCAGGACTACGTGGCTATGGTTAACGGAGGTAAGAAAAAATACTTTCGCGCGTGTATGGGCCGCAATTGTAATTAATAACTAAAGATCTTTTACTTTAAAGTGAGCTGACTAGCCGAGGAAATTAATATGAAAAGTTTATTACATTGTTCAGCTTATATGTTCATGTTTAAAGATTCAGCGAGTCTAACATTCATTAACGTAACAAATAATTTGAGATTAGTATTGTTAAAAAGGAGAACTTCAGGAAAGCATTTAATCGTAAAGCAAAATTGAATGAAATATCATTTTTATCAAGGCCCACCACGTAAGTCGGCAACAATCAAAAAATAATAATAACAATAATAATATATTAAATTACGACGGCCGACGGACGCGAGAACTCCTTTCAATAGAAACACCAAGAAGACATTACAAAAAACTAGTAACTAAGAGAAAAACATTGTGGTAAGCATGATTTGCGGATTATCAAGTAACAAACCAGTATCTTCCTTCCAGCGGTATTGAAGAATTGCAAATTTGAGACCCATCCAGTTACCAGCAGGCCACTGAAAATAAGTCCAGAGATCCTGTAAGCACGAAATTTCGTCTGAAGAAAAGAGGCCATTGATAACCACTGCCAACAGTGAAGCACCTGGCCGACACCACGTTCCTAAGATAACAGTATTTACTCCCTGAATGATTCCAGAGGTACTCCATCAAATTTGAGGCGTGCACCCGAGACAATATTATTCCCCTCTTCTGGTGTTTTAGGTCATAACCGTTCAGCCACTTCAAAAATAGTCAGTGACAAATTAGACAGAGATTAGCGAATATTGTTTCTCCCTAAAAAACCGTGCGTTTTGGCATTGGCATCATCTCCCCGTACTTGACTCCAACGTGGCTATAAAATTATGATACCTACTCGAAGAAAACTGGAGAAAGATTTATTTACTGGACAAACATAGTCCTCAGATATGAATATTGAATGCTTCGTTGCTCTTCACAATTTTCATAGCATAGCTGTTATTCTAGCCATTAAAGAAGTATAACTTTACCCTACTTCATTAACAAGTCTTAGGCAACTGATTTTTTTCAGAATTGTAGTTATTATATGCGGTAAAATATAGCTCGTATGCTAACTGAAATTCTTGCCCAAATTTAAATAAAGAATGATACACACTTGAGTTGTCATTTTAACAATACCACACACATTCATCAAACTGGATTTACACCTTTATCATACGATCGGAATAAAAAAGCTCAACTCCACGACGAAGTCATTCGAGCACAAACCATACGACTCCCTTTTAGAGCGTAGTCATAAATGGATCTTACGCAATCCATCAAAAACTAGCAGTAGAAGCGCTAACCACAGCAACCAACAGCAGTCACGAAAACATTTCATCTACGTCTACATCTACATCTACATAGATACTCCACAAGCCACCATAAGGTGTGTGGCGGAGGGTAATCTGTACCACAACTTGTCATTTCTCAGCCTGTTCCACTCGTAAACAGAGCGAAGGAAAATCGACTGTCTGTACGCCTCCGTATGAGCCCTAATTTCTCGTACCTTACGTTCGTGGTGCTTATGCGTGATGTATGTTTGCGGCAGCAGAATCTTTCAGCAGTCAGCTCCAAATTCACGATCTCTAAATTTTCTCAATTCTGTTTCCCGAAAAGAACGCCGCGTTCTCTCCGGGGATTCCCTTTTGAATTCCTGCAGCATCTCCGTAACGCTTGGGTGTTGCTCGAACATACTGGAAACAAACCTAGCAGCCCTCCTCTGAATTTCTTCAATGTCTTCCTTCTCTCAGACCAGCTATGGATCCCAAACACTCGAGCAGTACCCAAGAATAGGTCGCAACTCCATCCTATATGCGGCCTCCTTTGCAGGTGAACCTCCCTTTCCTAAAATTAGCCCAATAAACTGAAGTCTACCATTTGCCTTCCAACCACAGATTTAACATTCTAGTTTCACCTCAAATCGCTTTCCAACGTCACGCCCAGATATTTAAACGACTTAACTGTGTCAAGCTAGACACTAGTAATATTGTAATGAACATTACAGGTTTGTTCTTCCTAATCATCTACTTTAACTTGCAGTGTTTCCACATTTGGTGCTAGCTGCAGTCCGACACACCAACTGGAAATTTTGTCTAAGTTGTTTCTTCCTACAGTCACTCAACTTCGACACCTTATTGTACACCGTGGCACCATCTGCTAACAACCGCAGACTGCTGCCCTCACTGTCCGTCAAACCGTTTTTGTATATAGAGAACAACAGCAGTGTTGTGACACTTCCCTGGGGTACTCCTGATGATACACTTGTCTCTGATTTGCACTCGCCGTCGAGGAGAACATATTGGGTTCTATTACTTCAGAAGTCTTCGAGCCACTCACATATCAATGAACTTATTCCATATGCTCGTACCTTCGTTAACAGCGTGCAGTTGGACAACGTGTCAAATGCTTTCCGGAAATACATATATACGGAATCTGCCTGTTGCTCTTCATCTATAGTTCTCAGCATATCATGTAAGAAAAGGGCGACCTGAGTTTCACACGAGCGATGGTTTCTAAAATCATGCTGAATCGTGGAATAATCTTTTAGCCTGAAGAAAATCTATTGTATTCGAACTGCGAATGTGTACAAGACGTCTGCAGCAAACGAAGGTTAGGGATATTGATCCGCAATTTTGCGGATACATGCCTTTACTTTTCTTCTATACTGGAGTCACCTGCGCTCTTTTTCAGCCGCTTCGGACTTTGTGTTGGGCGAGAGATTCACGAGAAACGCAAGCCAGGTAAGGGGCCAATGCCGTACAGTATTGTTTGTAAAATCTGGTATTCCGTCCAGTCCTAGTGATAAATTTGTTTTCACATCTTTAAGTTGCTTCTCTACACCAGGTACACTATGTGATCAAAAGGATCCGGACAACCATAAAAACATATGTATTTCATATTAAGTGCATTGTGCTGCCACCTACTGCGAAGTACACATATCAGCGACCTCTGTAGTAAGTAGACATCGTGAGAGAGCAGAATGGGGTGCTCCGCAGAACTCACGGACTTCGAAAGTAGTCAGGTGATTGGGTGTGACTTGTGTAACACGTCTGTACGTGAGATTTCCACACTCCAAAACATCCCTAGGTCCACTGTTTCCTATGTGATAGTGAAACAGAAACGTCAAGGTACACGTACAGCACAGAAGCGTAAAGGCTGACCTCGTCTGTTGACTGACAGAGACCACCGACATTTGAAGAGGGTCGTAATATGTGATGGGCAGAGATACATCCAGACCATCACACAGCAATTTCAGATTGCATCAGTATCCACTGTAAGTACTATGACAGTTAGGCGGTATGTGACAAAACTTGCACTTCATGGTCGATCGGCTGCTCATAATCCACACATCACGCCGGTAAAACCCCAACGACGCCTTCCTTGGTGTAAGGGGCGTAAACATTGGACGATTGAACAGTGGAGAAACTTTGTGTGGAGTGAGGAGTCACGGTACACAGTACGGCGATCTAATGGCACAGTGTGGGTATAGCGAATGCACGGTGAACGTCATCTGCCACCGTGTGTAGTGCCAACAGTAAAATTCGGAGGCGGTGGTGTAATGGTGTGATCATATTTTTCGCGGAGCGGACTTGCACCCCTTGCTATTTTGCGTGGCCCTATCACAGCACAGGCCTACATTGATGTTTTAAGCACCTTCTTGGTTGCAACTGTTGAAGAGCAATTCAGGGATGGCAATTGCATCTTCCAGCACGATCGATCACCTGTTCATAATGCAGTGCCTGTGGCGGAGTGATTACACGACAATAAGATCCCTGTAATGGACTGGCCTTCATAGAGTCCTGACCTGAATTCTATAGAACACCTTTGGGATGTTTTGGATCGCCGACTTCGTGCCAGGCCTCACCGACCGACAACGATACCTCTGCTCAGAGTATCACTCCGTGAAGAATGGGCCGCCATTCCCCAAGAACAATTCCAGCACCTTATTGTACGTATGCCTGCGAGAGTAGAGCTGGCGGATACTTTCATCACGTAGTGTATGTTTAGTTCTGTGTCGTACGTACGGGAGTCGGGCAGATGATCAAATGACGGTATGTTTGTACGGTTCTCCAGCGTGAATGATTTCTTCAACGTGAAATTTAAAACTTCAGGTTTCGTTTTGAGATCTTTAAGTGCCACATTAGATTTGATTCCAATACAGATATCTTTTACAAATGCGACATTCAACGCAAATTTTAAACTATTATCTCCTTTTCTGTTGTCATCAGCCTTCTGACTGGTTGTATGCGATCCTTCACCCTTTATGTCAGGATAGCACTTGCATCCGTAGCTCTCAATTATTTGTTGGCCGTACTGTTATCTCTGTCATCCCTACAGATTTTACGCTCTACAGCATCCTCCAGTACTATGTTTATTCCCTGATGCCTTAACAAATGTCCTGCTATCCCGTACCTTCTGCTCTTCAGAGTTTCCCACATATTACTTTCTTCAAATATAGACAAATTCATTTACATATTCGGCTTATGAATCAAATTTCGATGTTAATTTTATGCTAATCTCATTTATTCATCTAATTTCTTCATTTCTTACCATTGCTTTGTCTTTTTTCCGTTCACACTCAATCAATATTCTTTAGTAATTAGATTGTTCATATTGTCAACACATTGTGCCATTATACTTCAACTCTGTGGATGGTAAAAATGCCATCAGCGAATCTTATCATTGACAACCAGCCATTCACCCTGAATTTTTATCACTCTCTTGAGGATTTTACGAGTATGTTGACTATGCTACAAATATAGCAACATTCTTATCCATCATCTACCAGAGATCATTGGAACAGCGGGAAGTTCCACGGAACTGGAAGAAGGCCGAGGTCATAGCAATCTATAAAAAGGGTCGAAAATCAGATGTATATAATTACTGGGCAATTTCACTGACAGTGATTTGTTATAGAATCATGGAGCATATTTTGTGTGCAGACATAAAGACCTTTCTAGACTCTGAAAAGCTCATCTGCAGGAACCAGCAAGATTTTACCAAACATCGGTCATGCAAGATATAGCCCGCGCTCTTTGTGCATGATATACAACAGGTTCTAGATACCGGCTCCCAGGTTGATGTCATATTCATCGACTTTCGGAAGGCTTTCGATCAAGTTCCGCACTCCCGCTTGTTTGAAAAAGTGCACCGGCCGGTGTGGCCGAGCGGTTCTAGACGCTTTAGTCTAGAACCGCGCGACCGCTACGATCTCAGGTTCGATTCCTGCTCGGGCATGGTTGTGTGTGATGTCCTTAGGTTAGTTAGGTTTAAGTAGTTCTGAGTTCTAGGGGCTGATGACCTCAGAGTCCCATAGTGCTTAGAGCCATTTGAACCATTTTTCAAAAAGTGCACGCTTACGGTTTATCCGATGACATATCAGACAGACAGAGAGCAGTACGTCGTCCTGAATGGGGAGACTTCAACAGAAACAAGCGTAACGTCAGGTGTGCTCCAGGGCAGCGTAATAGATCGGCTGCTTTTCACGATGTACATAAACTATGTGGTTGATGATATTGACAGCGGCATTGGACTATTTGCCTATGATGCTGTTGTCTGCAGGATAGTAGTAGCACACGAAAGTTGTGAACAAATTAGTGAGGATTTGCAAAAAGTAAATGCGTCATGTAATGACTGGCAGTTATCTCTCAATATTATTAAGTGCAACCTACTGCGTATATCAAGGCGAAAATTCCCATTAATGTTCGAGTACAAAATAAATGCCCAGTCTTTAGAAGCGGTAACATCAGTGAAGCATATGGATGTGACTATTCGAAATCATCTCAAATTGAAAGATCAGATTACACAAGTAACGGGTCAGGCGAACTCTAGATTGCGGTTTATTGGTGGAATCCTGAAGCGATGCAGTCCTTCAACAAAGGAAATTGCTTACAATACGTTAGTTCGTCCAGTCTTGGAGTATTGTTCGTCTGTATGGGGCCCTTAACAGTTGGGTCTGATTCAAGAGATTGGAAACGTCCAAAGAAGAGCTGCCATATTCGTGACTGGTACATTTAACCATCGCGAGAGCGTTACAAATCTCATAGAAAGTCTGAAGTTTGACACACTTGCAGATAGACGATGCTGCTCACTAAATTCCAAAGTCTGATCTTCGTCGAGGAAGTAGCGAATAGATTATTACCACCAAAGCGGAGTATATATGTAGATGTAGATGTAGAACCTTCCTTTTATTTCCATCCTTGCTTCTTCGATGCATAGATTGAACAGTAGGGGCGAAAGCCTAAATTCCTGTTTCACATATTTTTGTAAGCCGAGCAGTTCGTTATCGATCTTCCAGTCTTACTCTTGCTTCTTGTATATGTTATATATTATGCATATTTCAGTATATTTTACATCTATTTTCGTCAGAATTTCGTACATCTTGCGCTATTTTACATTGTAGAGCGCTATTACAATTCGTCCATTCCTATAAATATGTCTTGATATTTCTTTCGTTTCAGTTATCCATCGCAACGTCGGAAGAGCTTCTCTCGTGCCCTAACCTTTTCACCACACCTACATTTAATTCTTCTCAACAACTTAGCCATTAAGCTGATTTTGCGAAAGATCTCGTACTTATCTCTCTCTATACCGTCATTTGGATTCGAATAGGATAACCCAGGAACGAACGCCAGAGCACATGTGTATGTCAGCAAGACGGATGATGTTTACGTGAACTGATGCCTATGATATAATGCAGCACCAGTGAAAATAGACCCGGAATGGAGAAACGTCTTTCCCACGAAAGGAGAAATTAATACCTTGCTTTCATTGTCTACCACAATATTACGCATCGTTTCTAAATGTCAAGAAAAATTTTGCGATAAAAAATGTTTCATGGTTCCTTTAATATTCAGTGTTATGTCCGTAAGATCTCATCTCATATATGTTACATCATCGAAATGTCTATTTAAATAACGAAATTAATACGCTTTAATGTGTACTCTACTTACGCATTTCCGATCGGCTACGGTGAGGCAATTACATAGTGTTAAATTGGAAAGTTAAATTTTAATTAATTAATATTTGATTGTATAGGTGCAATTAAGTGTAGCAGTACAAATTTTACAAAAAAAATTTAAAGTGTCTGCTGCAGGGGAAACATTGTAATTACTTTTAACGTCCATGACTCAGTTAACGACACAGTCAAATTTTGTTAATGTTACACATTTACGAATGCTACTGCCCTTAGCTGCACTCCATACAAAATATATACAAACTTAAAAGGTCCCAAAGAAAATGGGCATTTAAAACAATTCATCAGTAGTTTCAAGTTCCCAAGTAGAAAATTATACGCATTGTGTGGCAACCTTCTACAAGTACGAGGGCAGTTCAATAAGTAATGCAACACATTTTTTCTCTCGGCCAATTTTGTTTGAAAAACCCGGAAATTTCTTCTGGAATATTTTCAAACATTCCCGCTTCGTCTCGTATAGTTTCATTGACTTCCGACTGGTGGCAGCGGTGTACGGAGCTGTTAAAATGGCGTCTGTAACGGATGTGCGTTGCAAACAACGGACAGTGATCGAGTTTCTTTTGGCAGAAAACCAGGGCATCTCAGATATTCATAGGCGCTTGCAGAATGTCTACGGTGATCTGGAAGTGGACAAAAGCACGGTGAGTCGTTGGGCAAAGCGTGTGTCATCATCGCCGCAAGGTCAAGCAAGACTGTCTGATCTCCCGCGTGCGGGCCGGCCGTGCACAGCTGTGACTCCTGCAATGGCGGAGCGTGCGAACACACTCGTTCGAGATGATCGACGGATCACCATCAAACAACTCAGTGCTCATCTTGACATCTCTGTTGGTAGTGCTGTCACAATTGTTCACCAGTTGGGATATTCAAAGGTTTGTTCCCGCTGGGTCCCTCGTTGTCTAACCGAACACCATGAAGAGCAAAGGAGAACAATCTGTGCGGAATTGCTTGCTCGTCATGTGGCTGAGGTGACAATTTCTTGTCAAAGATTGTTACAGGCGATGAAACATGGGTTCATCACTGCGAACCTGAAACAAAACAGCAATCAGTGGAGTGGCGCCACACCCACTCCCCTACCAAGAAAAAGTTTAAAGCCATACCCTCAGCCGGTAAAGTCATGGTTACAGTCTTCTGGGACTCTGAAGGGGCTATTCTGTTCGATGTCCTTCCCCATGGTCAAACGATCAACTCTGAAGTGTATTGTGCTACTCTTCAGAAATTGAAGAAACGACTTCAGCGTGTTCGTAGGCACAAAAATCAGAACGAACTTCTCCTTCTTCATGACAACGCAAGACCTCACACAAGTCTTGATGCAGTACGACGTTGGCTCCGACATCGACCAGTGGAATGGTACCGTGCAGGCATACATGCCCTCATTTCAAGGTGGCGTAAGGCCGTATCATTGAATGGAGATTACGTTGAAAAATAGTGTCGTGTAGCTAAAAAGATTGGGGAATAACCTGGTGTATTTCAATGCTGAATAAAACAACGCCTGTTTCAGAAAAAAATGTGTTGCATTACTTATTGAACTGCCCTCGTATTCTGCTTAGCCTAGTTTGTTCGTCTTCTCATCTTAAAACGATTTCCTTTGCATTCAGCAGCGTAAGTTGAAAATAGGGAACAAGATGGACGTCTTCTGCCCTCTAGTACGCTGAAAGCACTGGCGGCGAAGATACAGTAGGAGACAAAGACAGACCGATAGACAAGTTTAAAGAAGAGGCCGGTCTCAAAGCAAAAGGAAAGAAAGACCAGAGCCAACAAAGAGACTCTGAGTAATACAGTCCACTTGCTGTTCACATGGCAATCAAATGATTGTCTAATTGTATTTATGATTTTGGTGTAGTACGTACATCATTATAGCTCGTACACATGTAAAGAATACTACTACGTATTTGTAACACTATGACTTAGTAAAGTTGTATAACTTACTCATCACTGGCTTCTGTAATTTTTGAAGCAGAGCGCCTTTTTCTCTTCTTGTTATTTCACATCAACACTGTTTAAGCGCTACTCGTTACACGTATGTATCATGCTGATGTTTCTTAAGAATCGGATGAGCGCAGCCGTGTAGCGGATAAATCGTCTGAAGAATTTGCCAAAGTGTACGAATTCAAGTCTTCAGATATACTATCGATTGGTAGGGTAAGCGCATTTTAATATTTTGAACATGGCTGCACTACAGCAACGGTTACAGAACGGCTCGAATAAAGGACATCCAACCAGTTGCAAAAATTGGTGTTTTTCAAATAACCTTGAGCATGGTTTCGACGGATCTATACCCGTCTTCTTCAGAAGGACAGATCTGCATACAATGCCGTCAATTATAATGAAAACGGCATGGACCATTATTACGTGTCTAGCAGAAGCTAGTTTGTACAACAAACTTAGGAATACCACAAACAACATGGTATATATCAGCGTTGAGGTAAGTATTATTACAACTTCACATTAGCAGTTCACACAGTTAAAGCTGTCTCTACTTGACATTTAGAAACAACGGTTAACATGTAAAAATTAAGGCCTCTAGAATCAAGGGCTTGCAAATCATTAAAAACAATCACTTGGAATAACAGACTATGTTAGCTGCCGACTAAGGAAGAGTGGAGTGCGTGGATACCAGTAAAACAACTCCTGAGGCGCATGTGCCGAGGAAGTAGTACGCTTGTCGGTCTAAACAGGCAATAAGCGTAAGCCCATTGAAATTACTAACAAAAGTACATCATTCAAATCAACGAGTATAGAATAACACGTTGAAAAAGACGAACACATAAAATATACTTCAGTAAGTTACTATCCTTATAGGACTGTTAGTGAATTATCATATGTAAATGGTAGTGTTTGTGTATAAGTAATCTATTACAAGCATAATGACAGCTATGAAATTAATATCACATCCACAATGTCATCGTACGGGAAGTAAAACTGTCAGTGCATAAGCACGCTATTAAACATAATGAAAGTAAAGACCAAACATTCAGAGGTTATGGTTCAAATGGCTCTGAGCACTATGGGACTCAACTGCTGAGGTCATTAGTCCCCCAGAACTTAGAACTAGTTAAACCTAACTAACCTAAGGACATCACAAACATCCATGCCCGAGGCAGGATTCGAACCTGCGACCGTAGCGGTCTTGCGGTTCCAGACTGCAGCCCCTTTA
Source organism: Schistocerca serialis cubense (assembly GCF_023864345.2). Taxonomy (NCBI): domain Eukaryota; kingdom Metazoa; phylum Arthropoda; class Insecta; order Orthoptera; family Acrididae; genus Schistocerca; species Schistocerca serialis. The sequence goes on from NC_064643.1 coordinate 231,611,156, forward strand.
ACCGCACGGCCACTTCGGCCGGCCATTCAGAGGTTACTCGATAGTGGCAAACATAACAAAAGTGAATGGCATCAATATCATAGTACAATATAAACAGACAAATGAAGCCATATGCACAAAAATTGTGTAAAAGAATTTCGAGCCAATGAATCACTCACAAAGGCTAACGATAGTTGTATGAAGATATTGTGGATTTGGAACCATCGAAAAACTGTCTACAGGCAAGCTACAGCTGGTCATTTAGTAGATTCCCATCTTTGCGCTCAAGATGTTTATAGCTCTCTAATTCTTCCCAAAGATTCATCCTGCGCCCTTTGATTCCTCTGTGAAGAATAACACTGTCTTCAAAAGTTTTCAGAGTGCGGTTGGCAATCAGTGGATGTTCATCCTTTCTTTCCTAACAGATGCCCTTTGTATCTTGTCCTCACATCTCCACCTGTCTGATCAGTGTAATACAACGGGCAGTTATTGCAGGTTAATTTATAGACACCTGACTTGGAAAAAGAGTCACAAGTATTTCCCACAATAAGTAGAAGACTTCTCTGCAGACTATTGTCTGTAGAGAAAGCGACATTGTAGTTACATTTATTCATTCGAAGACGTTTAATCCCATAAGAAATATTTCCTACAAACGCAATGCATAAGAATATTTTACTGTGGAAGAAAGGTCATTGGACAACGTTGAAAATTTTTATGAGGTTTCTTTTCTGAAAATGTGATCTACCATGCCATTGGCATATCCGTTATTGACTGCGATCGGTCTGATGACATTTATCTTATTTATCTGATATGCAGGCGATAAAAGGCAAGGCGATGTGAGACGGAATGAAAAAAGCTAGTTTATGAACTTTCGGATGCGTCGAATCAGCGGGGATAATATTGTCTGATTAAATTTGCTTGTGGAAGGTGTTGAAATCGAAAAATGTTGATTCCACCCCATGGTGTTATGTTTGCCACTATTCAGAGTCCTATGAATTTTTGCTCTTTGCTGTCACTGTCTATAATAACATGCTTATGCACTGGCAGTCTTACTTTTCATACGATGATGTAATGGAGGTGATACTAATTTCATTGCTGTCATTATGTTTGTAATACCGTATTTATACACAAACCTCACTATTTACGTGTTGTAATGCACTAACAGACCTAATAGTCTTAACTTAAGCCAGTTTTTTTTATGTAGTTGTCTTTTTCAACGTGTTATTTTATACTCGTTGATTTGCACGGTGTACCTTTGTTAGTAATTTCAATGTGCATAGGCTTATGGCCTGTTTACACCTCCAAGCGTACATGTTTATAGGCACATGCACCTCAGGAGCTGTTTTCCTGTCACCCATGCTCTCCGCTCTCCCTCAGTCGGCATGTAGCTACTAACATGGTCTGTTATTCTAATGATTTGCAAGCCCTTGATTCTAGGGGCCTTAATTTTTTCATTTGGACCGTTGCAGAAAAATGTCAAGTTAAGCTATTACTAAGTGAATTGATAATGTGAAGTTGTAAATATTACGTGCCCTATGTGGATATATATCATGTTGTTTGTGATATTTCTACACTACTTGTAGATGGTAGCTTCTGCTACACACGTAATATGGTTCCACTGCGTTTTCATTACAATTTGTCGCGTCGTAGGTCAGTCCTTCTGAAAAATACGGGTTCAGATCCATCGAACCGTGGTAAGGTTGTTTGAAAACCACAAATTTTTGCAACTTTTTGGCTGTCCTTCATCGCTGCTGCATTTTAATGATTTGGTTTCCTCATTAAAAGGAGCTTGGAATTATCTACGAAACGGCATCTTAGTTCTTAGTCAGCAACTTACTATAGAGGAACATGTTCATAGTAGAACACAAAATGAAAACAGGTTCCGTCAATAATGATAAGCCGTTAATGTGAGAAGGCAATGCGGTTGTAGTTACTTCACCATGAATGTAAAAGGAGCTTAACTGTTAACATAATAGTGAGTGAGGCTAGGCATCATTAGGAAGTGTGGATAATAAAACGAATTATATTAATTTGTGATGTTAATATTTCAAGGCAACAGCTTTCATTTTATAACAGAGGAAATTCAATGTTTGAAAAGTGAACGAGATAAGTGTTGGAACTACGCACATCGTCAGGTTCACTTAGTAACGATGCGCGTTCTCACTGTAAAGCTCCCACACTGGAGCCCAATAGCCGCAAAAATAACAAGCCAAATATGTCAAAAGGAGCTTCTACACACTTTTGGAATATTCTTGTGGGTGGAAGCACTTCATCTTAATAGCGTGACAAAGCGGATACGACCGTAACAGACATGCAGCTCTTTTCTAGATAGTCAAGTGTCGACAGTTTCAAATGGTACATATGAATCCAGCAGCGTCAGATGCGAAACTGATCATAGCCTTCTGTTAGTAACAGGGGACAGCATATGTTCCATTGATATGAAAACAGATACAAACAAGAAAATCTTGTGTATACTGTATTTAATAGAGTATCTGCTATATTATTACACTACTACATGGCAATTCTAATATCGATCATAAGACCGAAACACTGACTAACAGACATCATTTGTTCTGAGTTACACCATATTCAGTCTGCTGCTTGTGGTCTCAGGGTAGCGTTCTCGCTTCTGAGCACGGGGTCCCGGGTTCGATTCCCGGCAGGTTCTGAGATTTTTCTGCCTCGTAATGACTGTGTGTTGTGTCGTCTTCATCATCATTCATCGCCATTACGGTCGGAGGAAGGCAATGGCAAACCACCTCCAGTAGGACCCGGCCTAGTACGGCGGTGCGGGGGTCCCGCATCGTTCCCCTACGCTCTGTCACGGAGTATGGGACTTCATCATCATCATCACACCATACTCAATCTATAGCACTCGCCCAACAAGGGGTTTTACTAGTATAACATATCTACTTATCCTAATGTAGTTGTAACCAGAGCCATGCACCGTGAACTGTTAACACACATCAGTATGCCCAGTTGGGTTTGCTACTCTTTGGCTCATCATGCTACTTCAGCCTTGCCTCTTCACCACATAACGCTTTTCAGCCCGACTGGCTCATCTGGGGCGTCCAGTCCATCCAACCTGTCCAGCCCATCTAGCCCATCCAACCCATCAAGCCCATCCAACCAATCCAGCTCATCCAATCCATACAGCCAATCCAGCACAGCTGGCCCGTCCAACACATCTGTCATATGCACCCTATCCATATCATAATACCTAGCTGGCCCACCTCACCTATCCAGTCCCCTCAAGCCTGTCCAGTACATCCATTAAGCCTGTCCAGCCTCTTCCATCCATCCAACCCAGATAGGCCAACTAGCCTTTCCAGTCTATAACGCCTGTCCATCCCAACCAGCCCATCCAGCCTAGTTGGCCTGTAGCTCACAGGCCATCCTGAGGCCTACGCCACAACACTCACCCTTTGTGGCACATTTTCAGTGCAGCATTCATCTCATCTATATATTGAAGTATTATGAAGATTCGACAAGTCGACCGAGTGTGTAGAATAAATTGAAGCTTTAAGAGCCATTTTAGAACAATAAGAGCAGTTGCATATACCTTCAAATCCTTTACAACAGATTTATTGAAATACTTAAAAAATACATCTACTACAAATTCAGTTACCACAGAAGCTTTCATCTGTGTAACAGTTCTGAAGAGCAAGAAACAGGAAACCTTCATCCATTGTAAGCTCTCCGCTACAGATGCGAACTGAAAATAAAAAATAAATAAAATTTAAAATTAAAATTATTTATCCATCCTGACTTTCCATGAGAGATAAGTATGCAACTTAACAGTAAATAGTATTGGTGGCAACAAAGTATTTATGTACAAGTGGAATGTTGTAATGGGACATACGCATCTAGGATTACTTTTCTCCAACCGTAGTTGTCGATACCAGTATTACTTTTCAGATTTTGGACAGGACAGTATCATCTCAGATGCTTTTCTAAAAATTTCCAAAAAATTTTATATGCAGTATGTTATATTTCAAGATAAAATTTGTGAGAAGGAATTGCTTTATTTTGGATGTTACAAGCAATAAGTACTAGTTCTGAATGTAATGTTAAAAATATTTTTATGGAAACATTTGAAAATACGAATTATTTGGTAAACTTAAAATTTCTATTACTAATTATGCAATCTATTACTGTTTAGTATGTTTATTTCTGCGTTCATTTATGAAATAATAATTGAAACTAATAGAAATTCATTTGTCAAGAAAAATTTAAAACTCTCTGGAATATTGTTTTTTCCGCTGAGGGTGTCAGTAATAAACATGCCTGTGATGCGATCGAACGTATTTTTGTGTTTAGTGCGAATAATGTAATTTCGTCTTTCTTAATGTGAAAAATCTAAGGCCTGTATGATGTTCTAAAGGTGACAAAATATATTATTGTAACAACAAAAATTTTGCAACAAAAATCTTCAAATTTATTTAGATCAATTCAACCACGAAGACCTAAAATGTGAGAATTTTAGCTTCAAGAATCTGATCTCTAGACAAGAAGAACTCAAGCCAATTCTACGTGAAAAGATACGTAAACTAGAAAGATTATTGTAATTTTCCCTCCTCTCAAATCTTCATAAAAGACTAAGTGAACAACAGCTACAAGTAAGAAGAAGGCACTACAACTACATCTGCATGATTCTTGGCAGTTCACACGTAAGTGCTACGTAGAGGACTCACGGAATCACTTCCAGGTCATTTCTCAATCGTTTAGCTCTCGAATAGCACGTGGAAAAAAGGAATACCAAAATCCTTTCGTGCGACATCTGATTTCTCCTATTTTATCAACACGTTCACTTCTCGCTATGTAGGTCGTAGGCAGCAAATTATTGTCGTATTCGGAGGAGAAAGCAGGTGACTGAAAGTTCGCGGAAGGGTTTCATGGCAAACGAAAAACCCCTTAACTTTAATTATCACCACTCCAACTCGCTTATCATATCTGTGACAGCCTCTTCCCTATTTATTGAGCGTTTTCGTTGTCTTACGTCACTCCCATAAGGGCAGTCAAATAAAAACGAGACAGATAGAAATATAGTAAACTGTTCATTATTTCAAAAGTAATTGCCTTAAGGATTAGTACATTTATCCATCTGTAAGACAAGACGGTCTGTCCTTCATAGATAAATGCTTTCGGTTACTTACAGAGGCATGCTTATACACACGCGTCCATCACTTCGTCTGACACAAATCGACTACCACGAATGCCTCCCCCCAGGGTTCTAACAATATGGAAATTTCATGTGGAGAGATCGGTACATAATTGAGAATGTGCGTTTCCCCGTGAAACTTCTACAGTGTAGTCGAAACAATCATAACAACATGTGAGCCCTCCATAGCGTATCGATCGCTCCACAGATGATTTCCAAGTTGTTGAAACCATGAGGAAAGACATTCGTGGCCGTGGTCTAGGGGTAGCGTTTTTGATTCATAATCAAAACGTTTTCGGTCCTGGGTTCGATCTCCGCCACTGCCCAAATTTTGATAAATAATCAGCATTGGCGGCCGAAGACTTCCGGCATAAGAAGTCAGCCTCATTCTGCCAACGGCCTTGTCAAAGAGGGCGGAGGAGCGGATAGAGGTTCAGGGCACTCTCTTGTCCTAGGGGTGGGAAATTGCCCCTAAAGGCGGAAGAATCAGCAATGATCAACGACATGAGGATGCAGAAGGCAATGGAAACCACTGCATTAAAGACACGTAACGTGTATCCACAGGACATGTGGCCTGTAATTGAAGAAGTGTCATGTTGATCTGTCCATTGGCAAAAGATTCCGGAATAGTCCCCCATTCGGATCTCCGGGAGGGGACTGCCAAGGGGGAGGTTACCATGAAAAAAAGATTGAATAATCTACGAAAGGATAACGTTCTACGAGTCGGGGCGTGGAATGTCAGAAGCTTGAACGTGGTAGGGAAACTAGAAAATCTGAAAAAGGAAATGCAAAGGCTCATTCTAGATATAGTAGGGGTCAGTGAAGTGAAGTGGAAGGAAGACAAGGATTTCCGGTCAGATGAGTATCGGGTAATATCAACAGCAACAGAAATTGGTATAACAGGTGTAGGATTCGTTATGAATAGGAAGGTAGGGCAGGGGGTGTGTTACTGTGAACAGTTCAGTGACGGGGTTGTTCTAATCAGAATCGACAGCAGACCAACACCGACAACGATAGTTCAGGTATACATGCCGACGTCGCAAGCTGAAGATGAACAGCTAGAGAAAGTGTATGAGGATATTGAAAGGGTGATGCACTATGTAAAGGGGGACGAAAATCTAATAGTCATGGGCGACTGGAATGCAGTTCTGGGGAAGGAGTGGAAGAAAAGGTTACAGGAGAATATGGGCTTGGGACTAGGAATGAAAGAGGAGAAAGACTAATTGAGTTCTGTAACACGTTTCAGCTAGTAATAGCGAATACGCTGTTCAAGAATCACAAGAGGAGGAGAAATTCTTGGAAAAGGCCGGGACATACGGGAAGATTTCAATTAGATTACATCATGGTCAGACAGTGATTCCGAAATCACAAACCGAGCGAGGTGGCGCAGTGGTTAGCACACTGGACTCGCATTAGGGAGGACGACGGTTCAATCCCGCGTCTGGCCATCATGATTTAGGTTTTCCGTTATTTCCCTAAATCGCTCCAGGCAAATGCCGGGATGGTTCCTTTGAAAGGGTACGGCCGATTTCCTTCCCCATCCTTCCGTAATCCGAGCTTGTGCTCCGTCTCTAGTGACCTCGTTGTCGATGGGACGTTAAACAGTAATCTCCTCCTCCTCCTCCGAAATCAGATACTGGAATGTAAGACGTACCCAGGAGCAGATATAGACTCAGATCACAATATAGTAGTGATGAAGAGTAGGCTGAAGTTCAAGACATTAGTCAGGAAGAGTCAATACGCAAAGAAGTGGGATACGGAAGTACTAAGGAATAACAAGATACTTTTGAAGTTCTCTAACGCTATAGATACAGCAATAAGGAGTAGCGCAGTAGGCAGTATAGATGAAGAGGAATGGACATATCTAAAAAGGGCCATCACAGAAGTTGGGAAGGAAAACATAGGTACAAAAAAGGTAGCTGCGAAGAAACCATGGGTAACAGAAGAAATACTTCAGTTGATTGATGAAAGGAGGAAGTACAAACATGTTCCGGGAAAATCAGGAATACAGAAATACAAGTCGCTGAGGAATGAAATAAATAGGAAGTGCAGGGAAGCTAAGGAGAAATGGCTGCAGGAAAAATGTAAAGATATCGAAAAAGATATGATTGTCGGAAGGACAGACTCACCATACAGGAAGGTCAAAACAACCTTTGGTGACATTAAAAGCAACGGTGGTAACATTAAGAACGCAACGGGAATTCCACTGTTAAATGCAGAGGAGAGAGCAGATAGGTGGAAAGAATACATTGAAAGCCTCTATGATGATGAATATTTGTCTGATGTGATAGAAGAAGAAACAGGAGTCGATTCAGAAGAGATAGGGGATCCAGTATTAGAATCGGAATTTAAAAGAGCTTTGGAGGACTTACGGTCAAATAAGGCAGAAGGGATAGATAACATTCCATCAGAATTTCTAAAATCATTGGGGGAAGTGGCAACAAAACGACTATTCAAAAATGGCTCTGAGCACTATGGGACTCAACTGCTGTGGTCATAAGTCCCCTAGAACTTAGAACTACTTAAACCTAACTAACCTAAGGACATCACACACATCCATGCTCGAGGCAGGATTCGAACCTGCGACCGTAGCGGTCGTGCGGTTCCAGACTGATGCGCCTTTAACCGCTCGGCCACTCCGGCCAAAACGACTATTCACGTTGGTGTGTAGAATATATGAGTCTGGCGATATACCATCTAACTTTTGGAAAACCATCATCCACACAATTCCGAAGACGGAAAGAGCTCACAAGTGCGAAAATTATCGCACAATCAGCTTAACAGCTCATGCATCGAAGCTGCTTACAAGAATAATATACAGAAGAATGGAAAAGTAAATTGAGAATGCGCTAGGTGACGATCAGTTTGGCTTCAGGAAAAGTAAAGGGACGAGAGAGGCAATTCAGACGTTTCGGCTAATAATGGAAGCAAGGCTAAAGAAAAATCAAGACACTTTCATAGGATTTGTCGACCTGGAAAAAGCGTTCGACAATATAAAATGGTGCAAGCTGTTCGAGATTCTGAAATAAGTAGGGGTAAGCTATAGGGAGAGACGGGTAATATACAATATGTACAACAACCAAGAGGTAATAATAAGAATGGACGATCAAGAACGAAGTGCTCGTATTAAGAAGGGTGTAAGACAAGGCTGTAGCCTTTCGCCCCTACACTTCAATCTGTACATCGAGGAAGCAATGATGGAAATAAAAGAAAGGTTCAGGAGTGGAATTAAAATACAAGGTGAAAGGATATCAATGATACGATTCGCTGATGACATTGCTATCCTGAGTGATAGTGAAGAAGAATTAAATGATCTGCTGTACGGAATGAACAGTCTAATGAGTACACAGTATGGTTTGAAAGTAAATCGGAGAAAGACGAAGGTACTGAGAAGTAGTAGAAATGAGAACAGCGAGAAACTTAACATCAAGATTGATGGTCACGAAGTCAATGAAGTTAAGGAATTCTGCTACCTAGGCAGTAAAATAACCAATGACGGACGGAGCAAGGAGGACATCAAAAGCAGACTCGGTATAGCAAAAAAGGCATTTCTGGCCAAGAGAAGTCTACTAATATGAAATACCGACCTTGATTTGAGGAAGAAATTTCTGAGGATGTACGTCTGGAGTACAGCATTGTATGGTAGTGAAACATGGACTGTGGGAAAACCGGAACAGAAGTGAATCGAAGCATTTGAGATGTGGTGCTATAGACGAATGTTGAAAATTAGGTGGACTGATAAGGTAAGGAATGAGGAGGTTCTACGCAGAATCGGAGAGGAAAGGAATATCTGGAAAACACTAATAAGGAGAAGGGACAGGATGATAGGACATCTGCTAAGACATGAGGGAATGACTTCCATGGTACTAGAGGGAGCTGTAGAGGGCAAAAACTGTAGAGGAAGACAGAGATTGGAATACGTCAAGCAAATAATTGAGGACGTAGGTTGCAAGTGCTACTCTGAGCAGTCAGTAGACTGATGACCAAAAAAAAAAAAAGGTCTGCTTTGAACGAAGAGATGGAGACGTGGGCATTATCATGTTACCGTAAGCAAACGCAAACATATATTTATAAAGGCACTGACCGTCTTCTCTCACAATGTGGATAAGCGTACTAACAGTTGAGGCGATTACTTTTGAAATAATGAACAGTTTACTTACTTTTCTCCATCTGTCTCTTTTTCGTTTGACTGCCTCTTATACGCTGCTCAGCAGTACACTAGAAGAGGACGGAGAAGAAGAGCTTCAACAGTCTGATTAGTATAATTGTTGGCGCTTCTAACTGCTGTCAGTTAAAAGTGAGTTTAAAACGAATCCCTCTAGTAGGCATGAGGATGACCTCGAAGTTTTCTTTATTTAGAGTCAGCTGTCACTTTGCACACGGTGGAGGTATTTGGTCGAAGTAATTTTGCAGCTGGTTTTGATTGTCTTATGACTTTACTAGACAGTAAATGAACAATTTAATTTGCAAAATATCTAAGACTGCTGTTCAGGTTGTCTCCTAAATAGTTTATATATAAATTATTAACAGCAGATGTCTCATAAGACTCCCTTGTTGAAAGTCGGAAATCACTTTCGTTTTACTCGACAGCTTTTCATCACTTACTACGAACTCTGACATTTGTTACAGGAATTCATGAAACCAATCGAAAAACTGAGACGACACTTCATAAGCATGCCGAGATTAGAAAAAAATGCGGAAAACGATGTCCTGGTATTTCTTGAAATATAGAAATGTAGACTCAACTTCAGATTTCCTATTGATAGTAACCAATACTTCGTGTCAGTAGTGAGTCAGTGGTGTTTCACAAGCACTACATTTTCGAAATCCGTGCTAGCTATGAATCAATTGATCGTTTCTTCGGGGTATTTTACGGTGACTGAATTTAGTGCATGTTTCAGATTCCTACTACAAATCGATGTCAATGATATGGCTCTATAACTCTGTGGATTACTTCCAGTTCATCTCTTAAGTAAGTCTTTCACCTTTGAACTAAAATGGAGTTATTTCATCATCATACTCCGACAGGAACCTATTCTGTATCCAATACGGACTGAAAGATTTGCCTATATTAAGTGTCGTTAAGTCGCTTCGCTGCTCGAAGGGTATCTACTTTCCAATAACTCAAGGTGGTAGCTGTTCTTGATTAAAATTCTGGAATACTCATTGCGTCTCCTTTGGTGAAGCAATTTCGGAAGACTGTTTGGTAGCTTCGGCTTAGTTGTGCTGTCGTTGGCAACATTACGACTTCCGGCAAAACATGAAGATGGACCTTATGTACGACTAGATTTCGTTTTGGTTTTTGGCCCGATTTGGGGACAGACTTCCGGTGTGAACAATATTAAAAGCATCTCGCACTGCAGCACGTCTAAGTTTCGAGCATCTGTAAATTCGTACCAAAATTGTAGTTCTTTTGAAATTTACGTGCCCTTTTAGTTGCTTCTGCAACAGGGTCTTGGTCTGTTTTGCGTAGCATAGCGGTTTCGTCTTGTCTCTTATTAATGCATTTGGTATAAAACTTTCGTCTCGTCAGCACTATTTCTCTGAATTTAAGTCACATCCGGTTGACACTTTTATAGTATGGAAGGAAAATAGCCTGTTTCTTAGGAAGGCGCTAAGGGAACTATTATCTGCTTTTTAGTGGGATATCTTTTGCGTTTATGGAAATAATTTAAACTTCCTGTGAGCCTTGAAGTAAGATCTCAAAATAAACTAGTGGTAGAGATAGTTAACATTTTGCGTTCCTCCCTATAAATGGTTTGAAGAACTTTTGCCTCAATTTGCTGCAGTGATGCAGTATATTAGTGTTTTTACTGTCTGGCTCGTCTGTCATTAGGTTCAGTCTCATCTGGTATTCACATCACGTACTGACTTACGGAGGTGTCTCATACTCAGAAGCCCAACCTCCAAATATGGTCTGCTTAGACGCTGGAGTTATATTCTCTGCCGTAGTTTCATTTTGTTTCTAAAACAACGAGCCCAGTGACTATATTTACAAAAAATAATTGTCACATTGCAGTATAGTTATTAAAACATCAACGAATAACATCTATTACGTTTTGTAGTAACTATTGCAGTAGCGACATAGATTCAGTCGAACTGGAATGTCCTGCAATTTTTTTCAAGTCGATTCATTAATGTATAAAGCGATCAAAACAAAAAAGATGTAACAAATCAAAATGTTCTGGTAACATAATCATACTTCCTTTATCAAACTTCAATTTGAAAAGTATTTGAGAAGGCATACTAGCAAATTTGGTTGCCCTTTCGTTTTAATTATTAATGTACTTTTTTTTACTTCTTTGAAAAAATACACATATATTGTTACATATTTATTACGAAGTATAAGTAAAATCTAGTTTGTTGTTAGTAATTATAACAAAGAAGAGAAAACACAGTCACACAGCGTTCCAAAACAAAAAATTATTACCTCATTTTTAAATGGAGGCCGTTGTCTTACAGAATCATAGTTAACTTTTTGCACTATACGTCTTTTTGCGCACATGTACAATTCCACATGTTTTCAACATCCACCTGAGTCAAACGTATTTCAGGTAAAAACTCAAGTAGAAGGATGGCCTTCAAGCTACAATTTCAACAATCACCACTTGTTACCTACACTACTACAACAATTCTTATTTATGGTCTTATCAACGCTCATGATCTTTGGTAACAGGTATCATACATTCATTGTGAACGAAAAGTAATCGGTGTATTCATATATTCCAGTTACACAACTATAGTTGATCCCTGTCACAGAATTGCTCATCTCTGCAGCAACAGAGCACACAATGCGTTTTTCCAGCTGTTGTCTGTTCCATTACAATGTTTACATATAGCGATTCCATCAGCTGGTCGGATGTTTCATCTATTCTTGATCGCACACTGTCTTACAAAAATTTCACTTCGATTATTAACCGTTTCCTTAACCTTATTTGTAATCAAATTAATTCGATTTCAAATTATTTTTTATTTTAAGATTTTAAGTTTTACGGGACGTACATTTGCAACAAAATGTTCCAGAGGGGTAACAATCACTATTCCATCTGAAACAAAAGAAAGAAATGAAACCTGCAAAATGGCATTATAAAGGTTTTAATGAAACATGAATTGCTTGTTCGATGGGGCACGTCACGAATTTCTTTCTGGTGTTAAACTCTTCATTTCATAGAAATGCTGGCTTACTATGTCGTCGGTTATTTGTAGAATCAAATCATATCTTGTTCTTGCTGTACAGTTTTCACCTGTTACGACTCCCTCTACTACCATAACGGTTATGTCCTATCGTTCTGTCCTTTTTATCAGAGTTTTCCAAACGTTCCTTTCCGCACCGATTCTGCGGAGAACCTCCGCAATCTTTACCTTATCAGTCAATTTAAATTTCAACCTTCGTCTGTAGCACTTTGAGCATATGGAATAAGTTCACAGATATGTGGCTTGCTCGAAGACTTCTTAAATAACAGAAACCGGTTTGTTGTCCTCAACGGAGAGTGTTCGTCAAAGACAAAGGTATCGTCAGGAGTGCCCCAGGGAGGTGTGATAGGACAGCTGTCGTTCTCTGTATACATAATTGAACTGGTGGACAGGGTGGCAGCAATGTGCGGTTGTTTGCTTAGAATGCCGTGGTATACGGAAAAGTGTCGAAGTTGAGTGACTGTAGGAAAAGACAACACGTCTTAGACAAAATTTCCAGCTGGTGTGATGAATGGCAGCTAGTTCTAAATGTGGAAAACTCTAAGTTAATGCGGATGAATACGAAGACTAAACTTGTAATGTCCTGATACATCATTTCTAGTGTCCTGCTTGATCTAGGCAAGTCGTTTAAATACGGCACGTAACGTTTCTAAGCGGTATGAGGCGAAACGAAAATGTAAGCACTGCGGTAGGGAAGGCGAGTGTTTGACTTTCGTTTATTAGGAGAATTTTAGGGAAGAGTCGTTTACCTGTGAAGTAGACCGCGTGTAGGACGGTGGTGCGTCTGTTCTGGAGTACTACTTGAGTGCTTGGCTTTCGTCCCAGGTCGTACTGAAGGAAAACGTCGACAAATTCAAAATCAAATGGCTCTGAGCACTATGGGATTTAACATCTGAGGTCATCAGTCCCTTAGAACTACTAAAACCTAACTAACCTAAGGACATCAAAAATATCCAAGCCCGAGGCAGGATTCGAACCTGCGACCGTAGCGGTCGTGTGGTTCCAGACTGAAGCCCTTAGAACCGCTCGGTCACACCAGCCGGCAACGTCGACAGAAGAGGGGCTGCTAGATTTGTTATCGGTAGGTTCGAACAGCAAGGAAATGTTACGGAGAGGCTTCGGGAACTCGAATGGGAATTCCTGGACGGAATGCGACGTTCGTTTCGAGAAACACTGCTGAGAAAACTTAGAGAACCGTTATTTGAAGCTGACCGAATTACTCCACTGCCGCGATCTTTCATTGCGCATAAGAACTACGAAGACGAGATATGAAAATTAGGGCTATCAGGCATATGGACAGTCTTTTTTCCCTCGATTTGCGACTGGAAGAGGAAAGGGAATGACAAGTAGTGGTATAGGGTGCCCCCGCCGCGCAGCGTACGGTGGCTTGCGGAGAATCTGTGTAGATGCAGACCTCATGTGCTTCGGTTCTCTTCTGTTCTGGTTATCCTACAGTCAATGTTATGTTTCACTAGCATACAATCAGGACAGTTGAGTTTCAAGATTGGGCCCGAGGCAAGATATAGGAAGGAACTCCATCGGATGGAGCTCCATCTCCAGATATAAAAGCACCCCGTCTTCAGGCCACGAGTGGCCTACCGGGATCATCCGACCGCCGTGTCATCCTCAGTGGAGGATGCAGATAGGAGGGGCGTGGTGTCAGCACACCGCTCTCCCGGTCGTTAGGATGGTAATCTTGACCGAAGCCGCTACTATTCGGTCGAGTAGCTCCTCAATTGGAATTACGAGGCTGAGTGCACCCCGAAAAATGGCAACAGCGGATGGCGGCCTTGATGGTCACCCATGCAAGCGGCGACCACGCCCGACAGCGCTTAACTTCGGTGATCTACGGGAACCAGTGTATCCACTGTGGCAAGGCCGTTGCCCTATTACCAGATATAGAAAACCAATTTTGTTATTACTTTACAGAAATTTGACATTATTTAAACGTAACATAATAGTAATGAAATATACAACTGCGATGAAATACACAATAAATGTAATGTCTTATCGAACACTAAACCTATCTTCAGAAATGAGATGTTTACAATGGCACTACACGTTGCATGAGGTAATGCGAGTGGAATTAGAGAGAGCAAACAGTTGTTCACGGCGTATTATGTTGAATCTTCGTGCACGATAGTATACACACGTGTATCATCGAGCGCTAGGTTAGGTTGTATGATGGGTTTAGTGTTATCCTGCATTACAGTCTGTAAGCATTCGATGAAATTATACACAGTGCGACATGTCACTGCATTGTGTTTAGAAAGCAGAAGTCCACGAAGAAATAGCGCAAATTGTTCCGACACAAATTAAGGGATTTATAAAGAGGTGTATAAAAGCAATTGTTTCTAAATTTCTAATGTCGTAGAGGACATGAACATAAACAGTACTTATCAGTAATACAGTGTCTTCAACTGCTTCATTTCCTGCACAAAATCCAGTGCTCATCATTTACATTTTTGATGCAGCCATTCTTACCACATAAAAAATGAGCTACTGAAGTTCATTTGTTATTAAAAACCATAGAAAATCTTCTACGATATTTGTTTGCTTAGTTTAGGAAATTAAGATTCATAACACAGTACAGAAAGAAAGGCTTTTTGATTACAGAACTGCCATTGAAAGTTTAATTTCCTGTCTCCAGTACATAATTTTTTTCCGAGCACATTTTCTGCGTTCGGATTTTTTATGTCCGCATACATTTTTAATCGGAATTAGAACAAATTGCGGCAGCTACAAACTTTAGCAACATTTACGAATTTGCAATATTTTTTGTATTTAAATGCGTTGGCGGAAAAAATCACAATACAAAAAAAAAAAAAAATTAATGTAGAGCAACGAAATTTCGGAAATACCGTAGTCTAAGTATCCAAGTAATATTTAAGTGTCTGACTTTGTAAGATCACAGGTTAATGTAGCCATGAGATAAGCCACTGAAAATACGAAATGTTGATACACTAATAACCTGTGTAACCGCCAGAATGCTGAATTCAAGCATGGAAACGTGCATGCGTTGTATTGTACAGGTGCTGCATGTCAGTTTGTGGCACGGAGTTCCATGCCTCTTGCACTTTGTCGGTCAATACAGGGATGGTTAACGCTATTTTTGGATGACACAGGAGTTATAGTAAGATGATGCCACATACAAGTTGTATAGGATACACATCTGATGATCGAGCAGGGCTAGACAACATGTCGACAACCTGTAGAGAATGTTCGACTACAACAGCAGTATGTGAGCGAGTGTTATCCTGTTGGAAAATAGCTCTGGAATTCTGTTCATGAAGGGCAGCACAACAGATCGAATCACTATGCTGACATAAAAATTTGTATTCAGGTTGCGTGGGATAACCACGGAAGTGTTGCTGCTGCCATACGACATTGCGTCCGAGACCTTAATCCCAGGTGTAGGTCCATTGTGTCTAGCACGCAGACAGGATGATTACTGACCCCTAAATGCCCTCCTTCTAATCAACAAACGGCCGTCAGTGGCACCATGGCAGAACCAGCTTACATAACAACACACAACAGGCAGCGCTCTACCCTACAGTGAGCTCTCGCTTGGCCCCAATGAAATGGTAAATGCCGATGGTTTGGGGTCCCTTGGAATGAACACTACAGGGTGTCTGGTTTTGCGCTGAAGTAACCGATTTGTAACAGTTTGTTGTGTCACTCTGATGTCAGCTGCTGCTCAAATTGCTGTACAAATGATGTAAGATTCAACGGAGCCATACGCCGCACACTCTTGTTTTCCCCTTAGCAGTACCTTATGGCCGTCAGGAGCCCAGCCTTCTTGCGACCGTACATTCTCGTGATAGCCGCTGCCAGCGGTCATGTACAGTGCCTACATTCCTGCCAAGTCTTTCTTCAGAATCGCAGAAGGAACAACCAGCTTTCCGTAGCCCGATTACTGGACGTCTTTAAAACTCAGTGATGTGTTGACAATGGCGTGTTTGTTACCTTAAAACATTCTTTAAATGGTTCAAATGGCTCTAAGCACTGTGGGACTTGACATCTGAGGTCACCAGTCTCGTAGATTTAGAACTACCTAAACCTGACTAACTAAGGACATCCCACACATCCATACCCGAGGCAGGATACGAACCTGCAACCGTAACAGCAATGTGGTTCCAGACTGAAGCGCATAGAACCGCTCGGCCACAGCGGCCGGCAAAGCATTCAACACTAACATCAACTCACCACGCCCAATCTCAAGGTAACTAAACCTTACGACCGTAAAAGCGTATATTTAAAGTGAACCTGATTTGCTTTCTCGATGTGGCGCTACTAGCGTCGCTGTAATGCGACTGTCGGGAAATTTGAACAGACATCATCTTTCAGATGTAGGAACACAGCTACCAACTTTCGTTTATTTTGCATGGCTCGTCCTTGGTGTTCTGAGTCTTTTCTTGTGTAATAATTTCATACTAAGAAAATAGTTTGTAGCATACTTGAGTGACGTACCATTGCCAAGAACGTGCTCCATATTCCACACTTATTTTGCAATGACGTCCTTCCACCAATTTTATTAAATACATAGTTACTTTCATCCCGGGGCAAGTTCAAAATGACGCATTACTGTGCTCTGCTTTACTTAGAAAAATATTTAATTTCCTGCCCTCTATTATTTGCGAAAATTAAAACACTTATGATGATGTACTTTGTACAATGTGATACTGCATTCAAAATCATTTGGAATAGAGAGAAACAAAACTTGTTTCTAGTTTCCCACTGCGCCGTTAAAGAATACACAAACCAGATGAAACGTTAATGCGTGTGCTAGGATAAAATGAGAGCATTTCGGCATATCGAGAAATAATACCAGCGCCATAACCTTTTGATGCAGCAGGAGACTGAAACAATGGCAATAAGTAGTGGAATGCAAGAACATCGCAGCTAGGGAACTGGATAATAGCTGGACCGAGACCTGCATGGAAAGAGAGAAAAATGATAGGACTGATTAACTTAGAAGTTTATCTTCAGATGCTACTCAGTAATTAATTATTGTAATACGTACGTACGCATAATTTAATTTTAATTTTTAGGTTAGTTTGATTTACATTACCTTCACTTAGAAACAAAAGGCTAACTATTATACTGCTTCACACATTGGCGAAATGTCTGGTGCCAGTAATGCTGCAATGTGGAATGTTCTGTCCCTGCTCGTTCCCTGGAATACCCACACATTTCAGGGACAGAAACCAACATCAGCGCATTCGCATGTAAGCCACAATGAGTTGCGCAATGACTAGCGTACTATAACGTACGTGACTATAACGTACTTTGCTGCAACGCTATCAATAGCGCTTTGCTACTCTCTCATTCAACAAATACTTGAATAAAAGCAGCAATTTCTAGTCGCCTTCCCAAAATGTAGTCAGTTGCCCAGGTCCCTATAACTGTAAGACGTTTTTGTTGCTTAGCTGACCTGCCACAGTTTTTAAAACGAGCTGAATGACATTTTTGATTCAGCTACAGCGATGAAAGAGCGTAAAAGTTGTGCCAGGATACACATACGTTCGGAAAAGAGGTTGAAACTTTAAGCTCTTGCAACTTATTCAACGGTCTAATTGTTTCAAAGCAAGCATACATAGTTGCGTAGTACGAATAGATTTCAAATACTTAACTTCTTCCTCTAAATCCGACTTGACATAAATATGTTACTCATTGATAAATAACCTGATCGTCAACCATCTTTATCTGTTTCCGTAAGAACTACAACTTATCATTTGTAATCTTCACTGTTCCACATCAGGTTTTCGACTTAGACACGATACTGTCGTGCTGTTTCAGTTTCTCCCGGTATATTTGTTGCTCGAACAGTCCACGGGTATACTGCCGGTTCATAGTGTCCAACGGGCACAATGTTTCGGCGATCAGACATGTCGCCATCGTCAGGTGCGCTGACGAACTGAGCTTCTGAGGGCGGGCGGCACACTGACCTGCACCCGCAAGCAGACAGCTGCCACCACCCTTCTCAGAGGAATAGAGTACTAAAAACACTAGTACACAAGGCGCGCAGCATCTCAGACGCAGAGAATCTGCCCACTTCAAGACCGTGTTCCGAAAAAACGGGTACTCGGAATTGCAGATCAGACGAGCTCTCCGTCCCATCACCACAGCACAGCCTGTGGAGACGGATGAAGTCACGAAAGAAGAGGTAGCCACTGTCTTTATTCCGTTCAATGGCGCTCTATCGGGGAAAATCGGCCGTATATTAAAGAAACACCGAGCTAAAACCGCCTTTTGCCCGCCCAATAAAACTCGCGCATTACTGGGAAGTGTGAAAGATGACATCGGTTCGAGGAAGGCCGGCATGTACCAAATGCCCTGTGAGTGTCGGAAGACTTACATCGGACAAACAGTACTCAGCATCGAAGATCGTTGCCGAGAACATCAAAGGCACACTCGACTGAAATATCCAGAGAAGTCGGCGGTAGCTGAACACTGTTTGTCCAAGAAACACGAGATGGATTATGAGCGTACCAAGATCCTGGCTCCGACCTCGAAATATTGGGACAGCGTTATAAGGGAGGCTATCGAAATTCGCAACAGGGACGATCTTATCAACCGAGATTGCGCCTACAATCTCAGCAAGGCCGGGGACCCGACATTGAATGAAATTAGGAAGACTCTCAGCAAGAAGTGCGAACTGGCGCGCAGGGCGGTCGTAGCAAGCACATCGACGCTACGACAGATTCCGACGCCCACGTCTTCGCGACCGCCGGCGCAAGGGCGCAGACGGCGAACAGAGCGGCCCGCGGGGCGAGGGGATTTAAATCGGCCGCCCGCCCTTAGGAGCTCAGTTCGTCAGCGCACCTGACGATGACGACATGTCTGATCGCCGAAATATTGTGCCCGTTGGACGCTATGAACCGTCAGTATACCCGTGGTCTGTTCGAGGACGATACTGTCAATTATGACATAAAAACCTTTTACCTTGAACAAATCTTCAGAATCTACACCTCTCAGTTCATACTTGGTTCCACCATGAAATAATTCCTTCCTCTTAGTGCGTACCTCCGGAAATTCAGGATCGGTAAGTTATTAATTCCACTGGCAAAAACTTCAGATTGGGTGGGAACGGTGTCCCAGTCTTCGCATAGATATTTTAACTTAATAAGCTGTCAAAGTGTCTTACCTCAGTAGCTATCGTAATATTTCGAGCTTGTATTAATTAGATTCTGTAGTCAAATGGTACCAACAACTTTAGCCAGACTAATGTCAAGATAAAACACTTGAAAGATCTCCCTTAAACCAAAGAAACCTTAATGTAGAACGAGTTCCAGCTATCAAATTTAACGCAACTTACAGGGAGTTTCAACAGCAGTGGTGATCCTTTCCTAGTCAACTGCAACTGGTCTTAGAGCGTCAACCCGTCCGATGGGTATCAGACGTGAAACATGAAGAATTTCAAACATAGTGTTTCAGACCATTCCATCTTTGTGGACTCCAAGTGAACAGGTCGTCACGAAGTTGAATCACTGCTAGGTAAGTATCTGCTTCGTGACAACTCTCATCTGATTGTACACCGCATAAGATGGTAACAAGCAAACAGTGGATTTAGCGCGAGGAGCTCGTTAATAACACCATGTCATATTCTTGTCCGTGGTATTCAGTGATAGGAATTAAGTGTTTCACAAGTATTGATCGAAATAAATGTACAATAGCAACTTCTCTTTGCTGGTTATAGTCTACGAATTCTAAACTTTTCATTTATTTCTTTTCTATACTTTTAAATATTCTTTTTGAAGTAAATATAACACAGGATGAATATTGCCTGTTCATTATCATTTGAATCAAGAGCTGAATCAACGAAAATTGAGTAATACTTCTCTTTTTCCCTCTCTTCCAATATTGCACTTCTGACGTAATTGGCACGACTAGCAATAAATTTATTCTATCACTTGACACCTAGTCCACTTGTAGAACTCCAGTTTATTGTCGCAGACCGCTGTGGCCGAGCGGTTGTAAGCGCTTCATGATCCTCAAGTATGATGTTAAGTTTTTCATCTCTGACACTTGTCATTACGTTCATCTTTGTTCGATTCACTCTATATTCACATTCTGAAAACACTGAACTGTTCATTATATGCAACACATTCTGTAATTCTTCTTCACTTTCCTTGATCGTAGCAATGTCAACGACGAATCTTAATATTGATATCTTTTCACCATGAATTTTAACTTCTCTCTTGAACTTTTCCTTCTGCCATTGCTTCTTCTGTCTATAGACTGAACAAGAGGGTCGAAGAGAAGCGTCCATGTCTTATACCAACTCTAATTCGAACACTTCGTTTTTGGTCTGGCTGTGTATTAAACCTTCAGAAACAGAAATTTGTTTCTTGTAGTCTCCACCGAAATTTTGATCTCTCCTTACTGGCGTTCACTGATTTGCTGTTCTCATTTACTGTTACTATGTCGGCAGGCGGTACTCTGGTTTGATGTGATAGGTATATGGACTGTATGGAATTAGTCTTGGTGTGGGCTGTTTATGGGGTTCATTCTAGGCTATTGAATTCTGGAGTGAGATTGGATCACTGCGTGCCTTTCTTGTCATTTTTTTATTGTGGTACTATTAAATGTGTTATAGAGTTTTGTACCTCCATATTGTACTGTCAATGAAATTGTAAGAGACAGGTGATTCTACCATGTTGTATTATGTTAGATATTAGCTCCACTGTCTGGTAATGTGAATGTATCTTGTGAATGTACTCAGAATTGCAGATTCCGATTAATAAATTTACTTAAAAATTCGTTAACTGTTTAGCAAACAGGACCAGACTCACTTTCTACTCCCACATTTTCCAGCGCCAGTCACAAATATGCCATGTACAACTTTCGTTCCTTACATAAAAAGTTGGTACGTTGCTTCAAGTGCTATAGCAGAATAAGATGTTTCGTTCCTGCTACCGTTACAGCGACTCTCTAGCAAAGTTTATATACGGCTCTCACATTTCACATCTCACACAGTGTCCATACGTTATGTGCATTCAGTTAGAATGTATTTAAGTTGTTATACTTTCCAAACAAGTACCAAGGAAAATGATATCAAACAGGACTAGAATAACATTCCTTTTTTACCATCATCATTTCACTCTTGCTCATCTCAGCACTGAGTCGCCTCGCGAAAGCCTGGGGAATCTCTTTGGCTTCACAATCCAGAATGAGGAAACGTTCTTATTAGTGACGTACGTAGAGAAATATAATTAGAAATCTGTAAGACATGCTACTTTTGAAGAACCTTATAATAATATAATTTACATAAGCTGCAAAGTACGATGGCAGAAACATTTCAAGAAGTAAATAGGTTTAAAGGCACTGCCTTATTTTTTTCTTGACTCCCCTCAGGCTACAGCGGAAAACATTTTCTTAAGAAGGCTCAGAACGCCCTCTTCTGAGACCCCGCGTGTTTTTTAATATACGCTTCCCTTCATTTTTGGACGTTCTTTCTGGAGGGGAGCTTTGTGGCAGACGAGTAATGCGCAAAAGCGACAGCTGAAGTCTTTATCATTTTAGTACCTTTACTGCCTCCAGCTTTTAAAGCAACACTATGGTATGAAATTACCATTATCGTTATTTGTCGAAGAACGCGACTTACAGATTTACCTGGGAAATTATACCATTACTGGTTAGTGCTTAGATCGTCAGTCAGCGACTTACAGATTTACCTGGGAAATTATACCATTTCTGGATAGTGCTTAGATCGTCAGTCAGCTTAAAACTCGTATTGACGTAAAATGATCGTTCACTCATCCAAACAACTACGTGTATGCGTATGGTTAACATGGTAAATTATACGAACAACAAAGAAGCAAGAACTAGCATTAACTTAGCGAAGCAATGTACTGGTATAAATGATGGACCTAGCGCCACACTCATACGTAATCTTTTATAGACTTAAGGCATCAGTTGCTTTGCATAAATTGTGAATCACATAAAGCGCCAACACCTCTATTGCCATTATATCGGTAAACCTTACGAAGGCATCGTTAACAATTTCAGCATTTCGAAATGTAACAAAAAAGAGACGATATGTTTCGAGTTGTTTAACGTTTCATTGGAATCAAATAGGATTAATTTCAATCTTTTTCAAAACGAAAACATGTGTTAGCATTAATAGTTTCTGAAGGGATTACGACAATAGTTTAACATTTTCAGGTATGTATTCGGATTTAGCTAATAATATTTTGTTGACGAATCTAGCGCTTGTTTAGTGCCAAAACAGCAAGAATCAGGACATGGTAAGATTCAGAATTTCCTACTTCTACAGTATTGTGTGTCATCATATTATTACGTTTACCCCATGAATCATGGTCCTTGACGAGGTGGGGTGCGATCTTCTTCGGTAAAAATTTGCGCACCGTATGTGGTACTACCTTGGAGGGGTATCTGTAGAGAAGACAGACAAGCATGTGGCTTCCGAAGAAGAGGAGCATCGTGTTTAGTACTCGCAGGGGCAACAAACTAGTTGACAGACTGATCTGGGCTTGTCATGGGCAACAAAGTCTTACTATGGTGGTACTGTAGACGGCTGCTAGCAAAGGAAATTACTGCCGTTATCTTTTCTCCAGGACATACAGCTCTACTGTGTTGTCACTACAAGGTTATGACACAAAATCAATTGCAGATAATTCAGGAGTACGTGTCATACTGATTAATAAAGGAGGAATGCGTGCAAGGTACTTTAAGACACTTAGTGAACACATTATCGCAGCGAAAACAGACACAAAGGTAACATCCACTACAGCAGCATATGAATGTATGCCGACTAGCTATACAGGTGATGATTTTGAAAGATCGAATGATGATATAAAAGAAATTAATCAGATAAATGGGACGAAAACTGAATTGTGATAGGGGACCGAAAACGTATATAAGGAAATGGAGGAAAACTAAAAATAGTGGGAGAACATGTACTGACAGAAAGAAGTAAAAAGGGAAACCACATGTTAAAAATTTGTACAGAGATAAATTTAATAATTGTTAACAGTTGCCGTTCTTATCATGAAAGAAGGTGCTATACGTGCAATACAGATGGAGACAGTGGTGTGTTTCCAGTAGATTACACAATGATAAGGCAGAGATATGGAAAGAAAAGACACAGAGATCAGTACAAATTGACATGAAACTAGATTACGAAGTATAAAAATTCAGCAAATGAGGCAAATAAAGGGAAAACAGACGTCTAAAGATGAGATTAAGAGGTGGTCCATATGAAAAAGCTAGACGAGCAATACAAGGCTGCAGATGTATTTAAAAGAGAGATGTCACCTATAAGAAAATTAAAGATGTCTTTGGAGAATAATGAAGCAGCTATGTGAAAATGAGGAGCTCAGATGCCAAGACACTACTAAGGAAAGAAAGTTGAAAGGACACTGGAATATAGAGAGGGTCTAAATAGGGAGAAGAAATTTGAAGTCAGTGTTGTAGAACGGGATGATGAAGTGAAAGAAAGTGAGACGGGAGATACTGTACAGCCAGAAGATATTTACAAGTACTGAGAGACTTATGTCCAAATAAGGCCATTGTACTAGACAACATTCCCTTGGAATTATTGAGATCATTGGGAAAGCGTCAAAAAGCTATTCTATCTGGTATGCAAGATATGATACAGATGAAGCACCCTAACGCTCCAAGAAGAATGTATTAACTCAATTTCCGAAGAAGTCATGCTTTGACCAGTGAGAATATTACCGAATTATCATTTTAATAAATCATTGGTGCTGAGTACTGATACGAATTATTTACAGAAGTTTTTAAAACTGATAGATAGCGACGTCCTGCAGCTTCGGTTGGGATTCTAGAGAGCTTGATCACGTGAGCTGGCCCTAAGACGTGCCTCAGTTCAAAGAAAGGCTGTTATACATTTCAGCACTTGCTGATGCAGAGAAGAACTTTCACAATGTTGATGGAATGCTCTTAAAATGTGTTGCTAACAGAGTTAAAATACATGGAGCTAATGTTACCTACAAGCCGAATTGGCACTAGACTGCCGTTACAAAAGTGTAAGGGTATGGAAGGGAAACAGTAACTATTAAGAAAGAGGTATTGATTTGTAGCCTTTCTCGAATGTTATACAGCCTGTACATTGAGAAAGTCGTAAGAGAACAAAGATAGATTTTGAAAAGAAATTAAAATTTAAGATGCAGGCATAAAACCTTGAGGCTTACCACTGACACTGTTGTTCTTTCAGAGGCAGTAAAGTACTAGGAAGATCAGGTGGACGAAGTCCATTCTATCTCGAAGAGAGCATATAAGATGAATACCAACAAAAGTAAAACAACGTAACAAAACACAGTCCAATTAAATCAGGCAATTACAAGGGCATTAAATTAACAAATGCGACACTAATAGTAGAAGATGTGTTTTATTATTGGGCAGTAAATTAACTGATGATAGCAAAAGTTCAGACAAACAACAGAAAATGATTTTCCGAAAAACTGGAATTTTAACATGGAATATATATTTAATAGCTTGGACGTAATTCCATAAACCATTCGTCAGGAGGTTTTGAAATACTGTGCTACAAGAGGATGCTGAAGATATCAAGAGACAGACAACTAATGAGGAAATTGAACCGTGGTACTACTGAATTCTTTAGCAAATCAAAAATTACAACCTCACCACAGTTATTTAAAGGATATAGGAATCCCGGGATCACTGGTGATGGACAAGCTTGTTATTATTTTACAATTTTCATTTGACTCAAAACAGACTTTATTATAAAATTCGAATTCGGACATTTGCCCTCTTACTGATGCAATATAGAAATCTTCACTTTAATTGAATTACAAAACACGAATAAGAATCATATTTTGCGTCCGCAACCAAAATCACAGATAGTAGGCAAGGTCAAATGATCAATCATAGGCAATCGCTCTTGTTTAACCATATCTCAAAAGACTAGTAACACTATACACTTCCAACCCATAGTTACACAGCCACATAATGCCACAACTTCATTAAAAACAGAAAAATCTTAAGGCTTAAGATAACTGAACTGTCCAAATAAACGTAAACAGTGAAACATGCTTATACTAAAAATGCAAAGTGGGCCACCCAAGGTCGCAAAACTGGCACACAGGAAAAATAACAAAATGCACATTCATTGAAGATATTAATGATTAACATCGATGTTAACTAATAATAGGTAGTAATAACTCAACCAGTAAAATTACTTACAGAAACGCTAATATTAACATAGTGGCCTCACTGAACTAACGGACATAATAACTCAGAGCGATTCCGAAATTGCATTTAACTTCAGAGAACAGCGCTAAGGCCCACTGCAATATTTGTAAGCAATAACGCCACGGCCGGCAGGCAATATGAGCGTTCACTCCCCATGGCTTGTGCACAGGCTCACTAGCAGACGGTGTATATTTATATATAGTCCGACCGGCCTCACAGTGAGCGGTCCTGGCTAAAATCGATAACCGCACCAACGCCAGGAAACGAGCAGACTTAACAAATGGCCTACAGCACAAATAGAATGCAATCAAAACAAGCTGAAATCACACCATATTGGAATATATAATAAGTATATCCCCAAATTCTTATGCAGCAATACTCTAACGTTACCCGTCTCCCAGTAAATTAGCAGAAAACAGAGATCACTTTCAGTTCCCTTAAGGCACTCGCAACATTAAACAAACGTACCAAATCCTGCCGTGACAAATGATTAAACCATTAACTCTACGGCTGCCTGGTGCGTACACAACCGCAACCAGTCCCAAAGCTGTCAATATGTCCTAAAACAAGTTAAAATTTGCACGGAAACCACTGAAAACATACACTCCACAGATGATGAGAACATCAGCCTCCTTAAAATAGCCCGTGTGGAACCAAGTTCAGAACCATCTCCGGCAGTTACCCATGCCACAATAAATTTCAACAATATTCTTAGTTAAAGACAGAATATGAGTCATAGGTAACTTGAAGTCGCCACGGCTCAGAAATACTGAATTCAGTTGGGGAGTAAGGAAGTTGAGGTGCAACTTGACTAAAATAAGGGACCGGTTGATAGAAAACATCCTGAGGCAGCAATCACAGCGAATTTCGTAGTGGAAATAAGTCACGGAGTTGAAAATTATAGAGGTAGGCCAAGGTTTCGAACTGAGGAGCTACTTTATTGATAAGTAGTGGCTCTAGTCTCGTAAACTGACATAGGGCCGGGAGAGCGGTGTCTTAACCACATGCCCTCTCCATATCCTCATCCAGTGACGTCTGTGGGTTGAGGATGACATGGCGGCCATGTGGTACCAGTGGGCCTTCATGGACTGTTCGGACGGAGTTTAGCTTCAGTTTTAGACCAAGGTTTGACTACAGTAAAAGGGTTCAAATGATTGCAGTTTACAGTAGCTATGCAAAGATGAAGAAGTTTGCACAGAAGTGAGAGAGCTGAATCAAACATGTCTCAGACTAAAAACTACAATAGCGCCTCCTTCCAATGTTAATTCTGTTATATACAAATACCGTAGTAGATGCCACATCGTATGGTAAAATTACCGTTAGTTTATTTCCTCTTCTATGAACTCTAACTGTTGTTAATACAGTACATCACATGTAGCCTTAATTATAACATCCTTCTATTGAACCACATGGCTATGCTCCTGAATTTCCAGGTGCACTACATTTCATTTCCAGTTTTACACTTTAAGAAACTTTTAAACTTGACATTGTGATCGAAGGTGGGTTTCGCAACCGTATGATCAGTTGGAATTACTTCCATACTTCTCCAGAATCCAAACTGGTGCAGTATAACTTGCATCTGAAGACGGCGCAGGTGGTCCCGAAATCGATAATGCAATAAAGAAATTAGACACCGTCCTTTGCACCAATAAGCTAATTGATTTACAGTTTTAGAAATTTCTTTCTTAATGTCTCCTCCATATTGAAAAGCAGCAACGCTCTTCCCTGAGGAAAGCTATCTGTCTGTACAAACCAGTGTCGTATAGCGTATATAAATTGTAGACTTGCAAAAGCCAGAAATGCATTCCTATACAAAAATGTGCGTCTTTGAATACCCTTTGTTCATGGTCCACATCACTGATCTGATGGTGATGCAATGAGATAATAAATAAATAACTTAAAGAAAAAGAAAACATGTGTAGGGGTCAAGACAAGTGTATTACGCTACCAATCAGAACCAGGAAATATCCAGTGCAGCTGAAAACACGCCCGTGGCTTTCTGTTCGACCAAAGCATTTACTTTAGTTATTGAGTTAATCGTAGGATAGCCCAAAAACTGGATGAGAAAATCTGGTCTGGGAGTATTCTTTAAAAAAAATAATTTCTGAACACAATGAAAATCCACTTTGTATATTTATTTCGTAAGCCGTCTGCAGTTCCTGCTCTACACGAGCTTTTGTTTTGTAGCTGTTAAAGTGATGCAGCTGCTTCTATCTTCTTCACTGGATATGCGGCACAGACAAATTACAGCGAAGGATGGACACTATCTTGTTGTTCCTTCAGTGTATAGTTTTGCTTTCTTCAACCCTTCACGTTTGGCTGTCATTGGATAAAGCTCTTGCTTTTTACACAAAAAAATAGACGCTGATCATCAAGACAGAGGAGAGAAGATGAAATATAAATACATTAGGGGATGAAATAAATATTAAATCATTGTTGGAGAGGATGA
Organism: Schistocerca serialis cubense; assembly: GCF_023864345.2. Lineage (NCBI taxonomy): Eukaryota > Metazoa > Arthropoda > Insecta > Orthoptera > Acrididae > Schistocerca > Schistocerca serialis. The sequence continues at coordinate 231,639,139 of NC_064643.1, forward strand.
CAATGTTTCCCAAGTCTGCTACATTCGACACACTTAAAGTGAACAATAAATAACAGTGCACGTAAATGAAAAAAAAAATAGTAGAAAACATAACAAAGAAAGAAAAAAACATTCCCATTCGTTACTATACCTATCCTCATCATCGTTATTATCATCGCCATTACTAATTCCGTTATTTACTGCTCATCTACTATGCACAGGGTGGTGCAGGATAAGTGTTAATACGTGTCAGCATGTCTAAATAACTTACGGGAATGCAGCCGGACGCCGTAGTCGACAACCAACATTATTTCGATAGGTGATCACCTGTCATTTTCAATGCAAAACCACAGCTGCAAAGCGCTGTAAAAGGAAATAAAAAATCTTGGTTTGCAGAGCCATTCCGGAAAGGTAAAACACCCAAAGATACGCACACACGCAGACACACCCACCCACACACTGTAAACACTACCACCACCACATCAACCAAAGATGACAGAGGTCAGAAGTTATCGAGAGTGAATATTACTGAACAACGCATGAGGTAGCAATACATATGTCCCTCTGTTTTTGACAAGAAAGAGAGCTGGGATACACACAGAATTTAGGCAAAAATAGCTATATCTGTTTACGAGATTACTTTCTGATTGATACTGCTTCCTTAATAACTCTATCCCCAAAGCTGGACGAGCATGCCAAGACCTTCGTGTTGTTGTATTCCATGGGGTGACTGGTGCTAAGACAATGTTCTGTATTAGCCGAGTAGCTAGGTTATTGTAAGCATGTGTGATGCTTATGAACAATGCACCTGTCCTCCACGGGCCTGATGTGCCACAACCGCAAGACATAGAATAGACACCCGCCTTGTACAAAACAAGATCGTCCTTAACGGAACCTAAAAGTACTCTAAGCTTGGATGGAGGTCGGAAACCACATTTTACATCATATTTCCGCAGAGCACTAGCAATCTTATTTGAAATCATACCTTCTAAGTGCCTTCCAGTGTATCCATTCCGATGAAAGGTGATCTCAGAATATCGTAGCACAGGCCACACTTGGAATATAACAACACCAGCCATTGGGAGAGTGTTATTAAGGACGCAGTTGAAACTCAATTAACAGATAACCTTGTAAATAGGAGATTTTTATTGAAATTCTGTGTGTAATCTTTCAAGAGCAGAGTAGCAGAGTTATTGATGCCGCACACGTTGTTCAGTAATTTTCACTTTCGATAACTTCTGGCGTCGGCCAATCCTTGATTGGTGTGGTGTCGCTAGTGCTTACAGTGTGTATGTGTGTGTGTGTGTGTGTGTGTGTGTGTGTGTGTGTGTGTGTATGTGTGTGTTTATGCTATTTTCTGAACTGCTCTGCAAACTGGTTTTGTATTTCCTTGCAAAGTGCTTTTCAGCTGCATTTTTTACTTGAATATTACAGAGTGGTCTCTTGTCGAAATCTCGGCACTGTCGATGACGTCACCCGGTTCCATCCCCGTAAATTACTTTAAGTTGTATGCGCCGGGAGACACTCAGGTTTGATTATCTACTGTGGTTAAATAGTATGCTGCAAATGATTCTTCTGGTCTCTACATACATGTCTCTATTCACATATCCGAATGGAAGGACCAACAATGGAGAGGCGTTTGTTGATCGTAAACACATTTATGCAAATTTTGGATGTATCGTTCTGGTGCAACGCGCATTCAGAAGTACACTTAGTCCAACAGCAGCACCATCCGGAATGACAATATCTCGGTGAGATTACAGTACAGAACAAAATTAAAAATCTGATGGCAATATTGAGCGTCCTCCGATACAGATTTTGTACAAACTGTTCCGTTTTTTAACAGGGTAATGAAATCTTTTGAAAAGAGCGTATCTGTACATGATTCCAAAAAGTACTCGTCAGGTCGACCAGCCTTAGCTGTATTACGGGAAAAAGTTGTACGAGTGCGATCCTTATTCTGCGAGAAGCCCACTACGTCAGCAATATATGCATATGCATATGGCTGTGACTTGACAGGTAGCAATTTAAAAATAAAATTTCTTTTAATCACTCTTGGTTACACCCTTCGCGGTGTGTACAGTTTCGTCGTAAGATTTTCGCTTTACGTTTTTTGAATATAGCTAAGCCTGTCCCAATAATGAAAATAATCATGGTGACGAGACTGGAGAGACCACACCAGTAAGTTCCTTAATAGGTAAAAAGAGTAACAGTCCGTGCAAATGAAAACCAGACGCGACAGGAACAATTAACACTCCCCACTGTAGTTGGGAACATTTACTCCTTTCCCAACGTCCCGACATGTTTTCTTTCCGCTTCGAGTGAGCATGAGGAACACTGCGTCGATCAGAAGAATGGAAACGCCAACAACAACACAGGATGCCGCTCGCCAAATGGTCGGATTCGCTCGCGTCATTCGCGAGTGGCGTGCGGGATTTGCAGGATGTCAACTGGCGATGACGTCACACAGCAGGCACTAGCCGCCTGCCCCCACAACGCCTCCCACTCAGCAGACTTTCTTCCGTAGGGGCCGTGCTGCAGAAAACATCCCCTGGAGACACGGTTTTGTCGCCGAGAAATTGGCTTCCTTCGGGAGCACAGCAGCCCTACAGCACGATTCTCGCCGACGAAATGTTGGCAACTTTTCCGAGAAAAAGAAGAGGGTGATGTGCCCACAGTAGCCATTGACCAAATAACCTCCCTTGTGCAGAAAAATCTGAAAGTGGATAACCGCTGTTGACATTAAACCCTTAACCATGTAAGTGAATCTAGGAGGCACTATCAAGTTACCAAGAATAAGAAATGATAACCGTATTATTCATAAATACTCTGGAGCAATGCTTGGCAAGTTAAAAGCCACTGTAGGAACAAGAAACATAAATATGTATGTGAAACAAAAACTGTTTCCGTATTGTCTGTGACATAATGACGTATACAACTACGAACAGTTTATGTTGCGACAATGACACCAAGCTGTTCTGCTGCTGAATACTCTTCCCGAGTCCGATACAGCACATGACATGTCAGACAGCCTTTGATGAAATACATAGACACGTTACTTAAAGGCCTCTCGTACGTATACATAACTCATCGCCTCCTCGAAATACTGCCGCCCTCTTTGCATAAAGAGATCACGACCGATATTAGCACACTTAACATACAGTAGAAAAATATCCAACCACTGTTTGATTTTATTTATATGAAGAGATGGCTTCTTAAGAAGGAACGGAAATGTTACTGTAACCAAAACACGAAATTTACTCTGCACGCATGGTTACCCATTTGTATTGAACATCACAAATAATTTTTGTCTAGAAGTAAAATAAAAAAAAGTATGATTCAAGTCCTTTTTAACTTCCAAAGTGACATTAATTAGCCTGCTTGCCGTTTTTGTATCTTCGTTTGTCACGAAGATACGAACAGCACCATGTTTTCTTTAAATTACACCCTATCTTTTGTTATACAGTAATCCACTTCCTCTTCCTGTTCAGAAACCTTATCGCTTTGTTCCTATCACATGAACACTACTTATTAAAACACAAAAAATTGCCATTGAGTCTACCTGCAATAGCACACAATGCAGATACTCAGGTAACGTAATTCGTCGTCTTGCTGGAGTTGACAGCATACAAATGGAAACGCAAAGACAATGCATAGCAGCCATTCAGTCAACCAAAGGTGCCTGTTGGTATGATGTAACCAACAAGTAGATGGTAGAAATACTCTCATCTGAGTGGGAAAAATAAGTGGAACTAAATAACTGCCGTCCTTTCTTCTTGTAAACGATAGACTTTATCTGCTTTTGATGTGTTTATATGTGCCTCCGGAAACTACATTTCCCATTGACGCCCGACTTTCTCTTCAACAACGAGATGATAGAACCCGAAGAGACACTATATTTACGAGGGCTGTTCGGAAAGTAAGGAACGATAATCGTGAAACCACAGCGAAAATCCGATGAAGTTTTGCCCGTAGTCAGTGTCATGTCGCTCGTCTCAGTTTTGAGCGTGCCCTGAGCGCGTAAAGATGCCTAGAAAATAGTTTCTCCCGACAACTGAGGGTGACAGCCGTGAGATTTCTCCTGATTTCCTGTAACCCCACATAACGTAACTGTGATGCATTTCCGTCTTCATGTCAGTTCTCGGCCATAGACTGCAGGTGCAATGAACACGGTCCTGCTGTGTTTAGGATGGGACGTGTTGTTCACTCACTGTGGAGTCCGGACTTGTCTCCCTATGATTTTTATTTCTGTTCAAATAAATCTCTGGCTTCGAATACAACATTTTGACAAAGACAATGACCTGCAGTCCAACGTAGAAAATTGCCGGAGAGCTCTTCTGTGATGAAGATATTTAGTAGTGGAGAGTTAAAGTCAGAGAGGCGACAAAGCAGAGGAGCTGGATCGTGTAGCTAACTGTCACAAATAAAACAGTTTTGAGTAGCCCTCGTATGTAAGTCAGAATTGTTCAAATGGCTCTAACCACTATGGGACTTAACATCTGAGGTCCTCAGTCCCCTAGACATAGAACTAGTTAAACCTAACTAAGGACATCACACACATTCATGCCCGAGGCAGGATGCGAACCTGCGACCACAGCAGCAGCGAGGTTCCGGTGTGAAGCGCCTAGAACCGCTCGGCCACAGCGACCGGCTATATAAGTCATGAACTCCGCCATTACAGTTATTCCTTACACCAGCGTGATGGTTCCTGCAAACAGTTCGGAGTGAGCTAATCAGCAACATGTCATCAGGACTCAACCCTGCTCGTGGATCAATATCAAAATGTCGACGAGTGAACAGGTCCTTCAACTGTATCGCTAGACTCCGCCACTTGATCACCGAGGTATATATCCTGGACCCTCTGCCCCTGTGTTTTGGTCCCTCCGTTTCTGTAAAAGCGTGGTCTCAGAGTTGTACCCTCTGATACTATGTCAATGTGGCATTTGATTATGACCCTACTGCCGCAGAATCAGAATGATTGGCCACTATACCTCTCTAACACTGTGGTCCTGGAGGTGACTTCATTGAAGGTGTTTTGCTGCGATATTTGTATCGAACCCTTTGTTATTTTCTTGAGTCATTAGTTTTTTGACTGATTTGATGCGTCCCGGCAAGTTTTCTTCTCCTCTGCCAAACTTTGCATCACAAAGTAGCAGTTACAACCTATGATGTCAGTTATTTGCTGGATGTAATCCATTTTCTTTCTTTTACAGTTTTTACCCACTACAGCGTCGAGTACCATTCAAGCTACTCCATCTTAACAGATGTCCTACCATTAGGTCATTTTCTCATTGTTAGTGTTTTCTAGATATTCCGTTCCTTACCGATTTTGTGGATAACCTCCTCATTGCATAACTTATCAGTCCACATAAATTTCTGACATTTTTCCGTATCATCACATTCCAGATATTCAGATCTACTCGGCTTTTCCCACAGTCCATGATTCACTATAGTACAATGCCGTGCTCACAGAGAACATTCTTAGAAATTACTTCCCCAAATTAAGGACTATGTGGGACACTACTAGTTCCGTTGGCCTCAAATGCCCTTTTTGCTAGCGATATTCTGCTTCTTATGTCCTCCCTTCTAATGTACCTAGACCAACTAACGTCCATCTTCAACTGTGAAATTTGACTCGATAAGCAACCTGAGCTATCGGTAATCGGAATCTAACCCTCCTAACACTGTCTGCGTGTTGTATGAGTGTCAGTTTCACTGTCATTTAAGCCCTCAATAGATCGTCACAAGAATAACTTAAAACTAATCTTTGGCTAAGCTGTATGACTGACTACGAAAAACTACATGAACAAATGAACCTGTATCAATGAATACCTAAGCTATGTTACTGTGTATTTGAATAAGAATTAACAAGTGATATAGAATCTGATTTGTGCAACGGAATTTACTGGATTAGAGTACAAAACATGTTGTGGTGTATCAGTGTCTCTTTTTTGGACCGACGTTTTGCACTCATCTCTTTAGATGACTGCCTTTATCCAAGTGGTTTACAGCAGTTCGCAGCAGCATGCAGTAGTACCGGCTAAGGCTTAGTGTTACTAAGAACGAATTTATTAAAAAGGAGTTTTCTTGGGTCGTGTTACCTACTAAATAACTTGTAAGAAAGAATGTCATAAATTAAGTCTATTTAAAAATTTCAGGAATCATCATGACCAATAACAGTTTGAGAAGTATCAATAATGGTAAATGCCTGACAATTAACTTATAAGTGTCAATAATAGCACAGTGCCAGAGTAACAAATTATTTCAATTACAAAGTTACTTTAAGTTTTAATAACCACAGCATACTTACGAATTACATGTGGAGCGTAAGTATTATTATCTGGAGGATAAGGAGGCTTCTTTAACTGACAAGCAAAAGATGGAGACTCGGGTTAGCAAGCACGAACCTAACCCTGCAATTGCGCTTTACGGTATGATTGCGAATTTTACCTTGATTTCCATCTTTAAGGACAGTTACGTCATCTAAATCTCCTTCAGTGTGGTGCAGCGTGACACGTCTTCTGTCTCCAAGCTCTCGACTAAACTACGGAAATTTTACTCTCGCAGACAGATCTTGTCTCACAACAATGCTTAGAATCTTACTGCCATGTTTCACCCTAAGATTGTTACTATCGATGTCTGAGTGGTTATTTATTTCCATAGAGAATCGGAGAATCTTACACAATGCAAAGAATCGCCTTAAGTTGGCTATTATGTTTTCTTCATTCATTGTAATATTTAATCAATCTAATGGAGAGTTCTGACAGACTCACACACAATTTTAATCCCACTCTTCAAACTTTACTTTATTTCCATCGTTGCGTCTTAGGGTGTAGAGTGAAACGTAGTGGTAAAAGACTGCATGCCTGTGTTACATCTTTTTTACACGCAATTCGTTCTTGGCCTCCGAATCTTGTGGTTCGTCTTGCTTTCTGAACATACTGTATATTACCCATCTTTCCCTATAGCTTACCCCTGTTTTTCGGACATTTTGCAGCAGTTTACATTGCTCAACGCTTTAACCAGATCAACTAATTCCATGAACGTATCATGGTTTCTCTTCAGCCTTGCTTCCATCATAACAGCGAATCTGAACTGCTTCTCTAGTGGCTTCGTCTTTGCCAATCTGATCGCCATCTAACAACGATCTGTAGCAAGCCAGGTTAACAGGAATTCATGAAAAGGCTAGGCCATAGGTTATGACATCATTCATTATTGTCTAAACGATTCAAAGTTATTAAACATTTTGTAAAGAAGCTACAATATTAAAAGACAAAATTTTGTACATGGCTGCACGGAGAGACCGTGAATAGTTACAATTAAAAGAAAACATGCCTCGGTCACTAATTTTTAACGAATTAACCCGGTTTCAACATTGCCAACATTGCGAGGAGTGTCTTCCTCAGAATATAAACCAAAGAATGGTCTATATCATGGTCACAGAATTATGACTAAAGACGTATGATACAAATTATAAGTACGTAATTATCGTGAAAGGCTGGCAGTACCTACACTCCTGGAAATGGAAAAAAGAACACATTGACACCGGTGTGTCAGACCCACCATACTTGCTCCGGACACTGCGAGAGGGCTGTACAAGCAATGATCACACGCACGGCACAGCGGACACACCAGGAACCGCGGTGTTGGCCGTCGAATGGCGCTAGCTGCGCAGCATTTGTGCACCGCCGCCGTCAGTGTCAGCCAGTTTGCCGTGGCATACGGAGCTCCATCGCAGTCTTTAACACTGGTAGCATGCCGCGACAGCGTGGACGTGAACCGTATGTGCAGTTGACGGCCTTTGAGCGGGGGCGTATAGTGGGCATGCGGGAGGCCGGGTGGACGTACCGCCGAATTGCTCAACACGTGGGGCGTGAGGTCTCCACAGTACATCGATGTTGTCGCCAGTGGTCGGCGGAAGGTGCACGTGCCCGTCGACCTGGGACCGGACCGCAGCGACGCACGGATGCACGCCAAGACCGTACGATCCTACGCAGTGCCGTAGGGGACCGCACCGCCACTTCCCAGCAAATTAGGGACACTGTTGCTCCTAGGGTATCGGCGAAGACCATTCGCAACCGTCTCCATGAAGCTGGGCTACGGTGCCGCACACCGTTAGGCCGTCTTCCGCTCACGCCCCAACATCGTGCAGCCCGCCTCCAGTGGTGTCGCGACAGGCGTGAATGGAGGAACGAATGGAGACGTGTCGTCTTCAGCGTTGAGAGTCGCTTCTGCCTTGGTGCCAATGATGGTCGTATGCGTGTTTGGCGCCGTTAAGGTGAGCGCCACAATCAAGGCTGCATACGACCGAGGCACACAGGGCCAACACCCGGCATCATGGTGTGGGGAGCGATCTCCTACACTGGCCGTACACCACTGGTGATCGTCGAGGGGACACTGAATAGTGCACGGTACATCCAAACCGTCATCGAACCCATCGTTCTACCATTCCTAGACCGGCAAGGGAACTTGCTGTTCCAACAGGACAATGCACGTCCGCATGTATCCCGTGCCACCCAACGTGCTCTAGAAGGTGTAAGTCAACTACCCTGGCCAGCAAGATCTCCGGATCTGTCACCCATTGAGCATGTTTGGGACTGGATGAAGCGTCGTCTCACGCGGTCTGCAAGTCCAGCACGAACGCTGGTCCAGCTGAGGCGCCAGGTGGAAATGGCATGGCAAGCCGTTCCACAGGACTACATCCAGCATCTCTACGATCGTCTCCATGGGAGAATAGCAGCCTGCATTACTGCGAAAGGTGGATATACACTGTACTAGTGCCGACATTGTGCATGCTCTGTTGCCTGTGTCTATGTGCCTGTGGTTCTGTCAGTGTGATCATGTGATGTATCTGACCCCAGGAATGTGTCAATAAAGTTTCCCCTTCCTGGGACAATGAATTCACGGTGTTCTTATTTCAATTTCCAGGAGTGTATATATGTCATTTATAAAATAATAAATATGCCAAAAGGGCATTAGTCACAAAGATATTTAAGGTAAAAAATTATGATGGCGAGCCACTAAGGGCTGCCCGTTACTTACTTGGTGCAGGTTGTAAACGAACTCATCAGACCCCGAAGGTCCTGAACGTAAAGAGAAAATAACGTCAGACTATCCCCCTTAAAGCGAGAAAACCATTTTCTTCTCGTGCTCAGTCCTATGTAATTATGGCCATATATGGAGCAGATATTTCTGGCTGCCTCCGCTGCTGTCACCCCTCTATTGAACAACAGAAGAATACGTCGGAAATGTTCCTATTTCTCGACTAGCGTCCACTGCTTCATCACTATCATCAAATGACGAAATGACAATATGTGAACTCAAACAGCAACAACGAACTACAAATTAAAAACGACAATGGATAAATAAACCGATAGCAACCGGAAGACCTACATGCAAAACAAAATTCTTACCAGCTTATGTACCAAACTAATATGTAACCTGTGTACTTAGACGTTATCAAGGCTAGTTGACAGTTTATGTCTTGATGATGGGGGTACCTAACAGCAACCAGTCCAGAAGTAGCTCATAGCGATTTTACTCACTGCTAATTGTAGGTAACTGATTATCCTCTGGTATAATAAGTTACCATTGTCATAAGTATTGCAGGCTGAATGGTTCGATTTGGGATGATACTGAGTTCTTTCGCATAACTATTGTTTCTGTTGTTGTTATTAATTATTGTTAATTATTGCTCAGGAAGATATTTAGTGTCGTTCAAACCCTATTATAGTTTACTCGCGCCTCAGGGAATCTTAGTTTATAGCAGGTTGAGCTGAAAAGTAATGCCTCCGAATATTTTATGTGAAAACTCATGAAGCTTTTCAAATAAAACAAACTATATTAACGTTTTACATCTTTATCTTTCATGTCTACCTAATTATTTCTCAACATAGTCACCCTGGCTTCGAACGCATTTCTCGTGACCAGAATCCAGTTTGTTAACACAGTGTAGAATGTTTAGAATTTTTGATGGAGCCACAATCTCATATCACTTTACAACACTTCATCACTATCAAAGTGAAGTCCTGGAAGGTTTTTTTTTAAATTTGGAACAGATGAAAATCGGATGCGAAGTCGTGAGTGTAAGGAGGATCATCGGCGACAGTGATCCCAACACCGTATTGTTGCAGATGTCACAGTGCTCTGTGTGGACTTCGACTGTCTTGCTCAAGGAGACGCTGCTCCATTATTGGAGGAACCCTTCGAATTCGTGCTTTCGGCCTTCTAAGGGTCTCGCAAAATCTTGAAGAGTTCATCATGGTGTCTTTAGGCATGAATTCTCTACGTACCATATCTTGAACTTTCCGGAACACTGTCACCGCGGCTGTTGATGACAGATCTTGAACATTTTTGGCGTCAATGGTCAATGATTGTTTGTGGCAGAATTCCATTAATGGTCTCTTGTTTTCGGGTCAAATTGGTGAACCTAGCTACAATTACCTGTTACAATGTCGCTAATGATCTCATCACCCTCACGCTCAAAACGTAAAAGAAGTTGACAAACGTCCGGGTTCCACTGTTTCATGTCAGGAATGAGCTTTCGAGGCACCCACCAGACACAGTGTCAAGCACAGCTGTCCTGCAACGATAGCCTGTCCACATACTTGGGAGCTGTGTTTGTGTTACCCGACAAGAAAGTGGCTCTGAGCACTATGGAACTTAACATCTGAGGTCATCAGTCCCCTGGAACTTACAACTACTTAAACCTAACGAACCTAAGGACCTCACACACATCCTTGCCCGAGGCAAGATTCGAACTTGCGACCTTAGCGGTCGCGCGGTTCCAGACTGAAGCGCCTAGAACCGCTCGTCCGCACCGGCCGGCTGTTACCCGACAATTTCCTCTTATGAGTTCATCAACCAACTCCGGTGAGTCTCGTTGGTTGCCATATATGGTCCTCCACTCCAAGGTCTGTCACACCCATTGAGATGAGTACCAACGTTTCCTTTGTTACGAGTGCGGGCAACCCAACGTCGCACATTACTGATGTCGATACAATCATGGCACGTTTTAAAAACTTTTACGTGGCTGGAGCAGCAGCTGCAGGATGAAATCATTTTGTAGAAATAATAAGCAACCAATTAGCTGCCAAGTTTAACGCTTATTAAAAATCCCTTTACCATGGTTTCATCGTTCATAACAAACTCTAACTCAGCAGGAAATATTGACGGGTGGGTTACATGTAGTAGCAGAGGTATGTTAGAATGCACAACCAAAAAATGTGCGAGGAAATACCTGATGATGACAAATATGTCATGCATATTTTAATTATTAAGTAAATCAAATCTGATATCTGACTCAAGCCTGTCGACTATATTTCAACGTACCTTTGCTACAAGATGTAACCTAATTGTCAATACTTCTTTTTGAAGAAGACGTTTTTTCTGCAGACTTGTTCTTAAGTATTTACCTTCTGAACAGTTCACATCTCTAAATTTTGGCGTTCATCTGAAGGGGTTTTGCACGTACATTTGTTTTGAAATTGTTCGGTACTTCTGCACAGCTAGTTTAAAATTAAGGCACGAGAAAAACTGGTGTACACTAAACTTATGGTAACGGGATCCTCCTGTCATTCGTTGTTGTGTGTTTCAGGTACTTCTGCTGAATTAGTTTTATCTGAATATTGTTTTAAGCATTGAAATGCTGTCAGTTTATTACTATAAATTTGTTTGAGGATTACTACATTCATTTTTAGACAACACTGAGAATTTAAGATTTTTTATCACAAATAGTTACCGAGCTTGAGTTGAAACTTTTAATTGATGTTATAATTGCTTTGGGCTCAAATTTGAGACTACTGTTTCACCGGTATTTCACCCCTGGAATTGGATCAATTTAAATATTATCAGTTAAGAGTAATCCTTGTAATAGCTACTCTTTAAAAGAAGAAAAAAAAATAGGTAGCTCTAGTTCTAGACACAAGTGCCTACGAGCTTTAATTTGTACGCTAAAGCACTGAAGAAGATCATTATGTGATCGAAAATCGGTTTTGCTGTTAATAAAACATCAAAATTACGGCCAACGCTGACATTCCTTCTAATTACATTTATCCAATGGTCGTTGTGCTCACAGCACTCTACGGAGTTGCCATCAATAAATCTTATTTTATTTCAGGCGTCAGTCTTGAGCATATTTCATACATCATTAAATTGTAGCGATAAGGTCTCAAACATAAATCGGTTACCTCTGGTCCCACACATGCATACAAAGTAATGGGCGCCACCAGGTACAACTCAGTGACATCCTTGTGACATGAACACTGGTCAGTCACGAAATAGTGGGAGTATTCGCGCCCCACAATGGCAGACTCAGTTACAATTTTGCAAGACGTTCAACTAAATCACACAGATTGCCAGGTACACAATAATAAACTTACTCGTCTTCACATGGAGTTATCCAGTATCTGTGTGTAAATGCAACCAGGGCGCAGCGAGAGTACAGTGACGGCTGTACAAACTTCCACCCGTTGCTTTACCGCCGATCTCATTCTGGCAGCACCAGTACTGTGCAATCGAAGCCCTCTCTGCAAACGGAGAGCTCCATCCAAATTACAGGAACTCCCAGCTACAACCAGGCCGCGCTATCACTGCAGGTGCGGCCAAGTCGTTTTCCGCCACATAACCGGCTGCTCCCAGCACAGGGTCCCGCTCGGCACCTTCCTCGTGTCGATGCTTACTCAGGACCCCTTTGGTGCCCGAACCACGCCACCTCGCGAACTTCATTCGCTTGTCTGTAATGAGATTCTACAAGACCAGCGTTTGCACCAGAGAGACACAAAGTTGAACAGTACGAAAACTTCTAGGAAGGTTTCGACGCACTCCAAAATTTTTAAAAACAATGAGACTATATTGAAGGGGATTTAATAAACCTTCTGTTTTGCAGTTGACTGATTGCTTACTATTTCTACAAAATGAAATCACAGTATCTGTGTGGAGTTCAGTTGGTGTCAATGTATTCTGCAGTTGGAAACTCAATGGCAGCTCACTGTTTCTCTCACACCGACATGGTTACATTACACGCCTCCATGCTACACGCTAGAATGCGGAGATCACTAGCAGCAAAGAGTTACAAGTTGCGTCAGCGAAGAAGAATAGTCGACCATGTAACGTGCATGAGATTTAATACCTCAACCGCTATTGAGTACAGAACACAGCATTTTCTATCTCCTAAAATTGGCCTGGCATTGTAAATGATGTGATAATAAGACTATTGAACCACACTGTTGCGTACCCCCAGCCCGAAACCCACTTCTCCTGCATCCCACACTAGACAGTTTCCAAGTTATGATTTTTTATATGATTTTCTATATGGTTTGATGCGGCCAGCCTCGAAGTCTTCTACAAAGCTAATCGTTTCATCTTAGAGTAGCACTTGTCAACTACGTTTATATTTGCAGGATGTATCCCAATCGCTGCCCTACTCTGCAGCCGGCAGCCGTGTGGTTCTAGGCGCTGCAGTCTGGAACCACGCGCCTGCTACGGTCGCAGGTTCGAATCCTGCCTTGGGCATGGATGTGTGTGATGTCCTTAGGTTAGTTACTTTTAAGTAGTTCTAAGTTCTAGGGGACTGATGACCTCAGATGTTAAGTCCCATAGTGCTCGGAGCCATTTGAACCTTACTCTGCAGCTTTTGCCCCCACAACTCCCTCAAGTACCGTAGAAGCTATACCCCGATATTTCAGGAGACGTCCTACCATCCTGTCCCTTCTTTTTGTGTTATCCGCGTGTTCCTTTCCTCGCCGATTCTACGGAGAACTTCCTCATTGCTTACCTTATGAGTCCACCTAAATTTCAGCATTATTCTGTATCACTACATATCAGGTGCTTCGATTTTCTTCCGGTTTTCCCACTGTCTCTGTCTCACTACCATACAATGCTGTACTCCAAGCTTATGGGATCGAAGTCCCCGCTGTTTGGTCCGCTCCCCCAAGTGAACCAACCAACCAATCCAAAAGTAGATTCTCCGGAATTTGTTCCTTACATTAAGCCCTATGTCTGACCCTAGTAGACTTCTTTTGGACAGGAATGCTCTTTTTTTCAGTGTTAGTCAGCTTTTTATAGCTCCTTCCGTCGGTTAGTTTGCTACCTAGATAGCAGAATGCCTTACCTTGGCCCTGAGCACAATGGGACTTAACATCTGAGGTTATCAGTCCCATAAAACGTAGAAATACTTAAACCTAACTAACCTAAGGACATCACACACATCCGTGCCCGAGACAGGATTCGAACCTGAGACCGTAGTTCTGGATTGAAGCGCCTAGAACCGCTCGGCCACAGCGGCAGGGAACTTACCTTGATCGACTCTTTGATCACCAGCTTTGATGTTAAGTTCCTCGCTGTTCCCATTCATGCACATTTCCATCGCTATTGACTTTCTACGATTTACTCTCAGTCCATATTCCTTACATTATAGACTTTTCATTACATTCAATAGCTCGTCTAATTCTTCTTCACTTTCACAGACAATAGCGACACTGATATCCTTTCTCCTTCAAATTTAATCGCACCATTGAAATTTTCTCTTACCATTTCTTCTTTGAGGTATAGATTAAACACTAGGGAGAAACACTACATCCATGTCCTGCATGCTTTCCAATCCGTGTACTTCCTTCTTGATATTCCACTCTTACTGTTCCCTCTTGGCTCTTGCAGATATCGTGTATAATGTGTATAGCTTACCTCCATTTCTCCAGGAATTTCAAACATCTTGCCTTTTTTCACACAGTCGAATTGTTTTCCCAGATCCACAAATCCTACGAACCTGTCTTGATGTTTCTTCATTCTTGCTTCCACTATCAATCACAACGTCAGAAGTGCCTCTCTGATGCCTTTAGCTTCCCTAGAGCAAAATTGACTATCATCTAACAGATCCTGAATTTTCTTTTTCTGCATACTAAACTCGTCTCTTGTTTGAAATGATAGCTGAATTTTATGGACGCCCTGTATAACATTACTCCGCCTGCAGTTGCCTTCACAGCGGGTGGAGCAGACAGTACGAGTCGACGACCGCAGTCCTCTGGTACGCTGCCGCCCCCGGACGCAGCGACTAACTCCTCCAGTATTGTTCCCTCGCCCGGCTTCCAGGGGTGCTCGGCGAGCAGTGTGCACAGTGCAGCAGCGGCGGGCCGCCTATGTGATCAGCTCCAGGCGCCACCCGCCGGTGCACGGTAATCCGTATTAAGAGGCGCCCAACTCGGCGTGTACCGGCGGGATTCCGGCGATGCATATTCATGGCCGTTTAAGTGTGATTCCAACCCGCGGTGCTAAAACCGCGTCGCCCTGTCCTGCCGCAGTCTGTTCCGTTCCAGCGGCCCTGCTTTACCGAAACGTGAGAACGCCGATTGGCCTGCGAGGCGTATTCACAAGCAGCGCAACTCGTAGTGATAGCTGCTGTGTGCTTTCCTGGCCAAAGTAAGCCTGTTGGTAAACTTCTACGGGCGTGAACGCTCGCGTACTTTCGTAAGCGTTTATCTCTCTCTCTTTGAATGTGTGTGTCTGTCTCTGTCTGTGTGCTTGTGTGGAGGGAATGACCGTATGTGAACTAGGGATCATGCGCCTGAGTACAGGAGATAAAATATAAAAATAAGGCATTCGTTACTGATGGTCGCGCCTCGTAATTTTTGCTTGTTTATTTATTCAAGTACTCCGTTTGGCAGGTACGATAAATCATATTCGGTTTAGCTTTTTCGTTGCTACCATACAGCCCGCCTAATGATACGAATTACTCCTCTGTGAATGTGATGCCCTTCTGATAACAGACTGGTTACGATCTTATTCTTAGGCAGAAAGAGTATATCCATCATCAAATATGTAGCAGATGCTGTCCTTGCCTATTCAGCACAAATGTCATTGTCTTCACATTTATTTTAATGCAGACTAGATACCGAACACCGCAGTCCAGTTTGAATCAGACATTCGAGTAGTGTATGATAATTATTTCTTTCATAATTAGGTGTTTGTCTGGACTTAATTCATCCCCACATTCATACCTCTACACACGTTGAGAGTTACGTACGTGTTTGCGAAATTACATGCACTTTCAAGTACTGACCTATCTTACAGGTACACCGTACAGATGGTATCGTGATTATGATTTTCAATTAAAGTGAAATCGCTTACTGCGTTTACATGTGTACTCGACGAGCCATCCTGTGTTGTATCCAGCTTTTCGACTTCCGAGGAGAAGGTCCTCGGAAAAAGGTATCTTATTTATCAGTAGTTGCCACTGCCCCTCATGTGAGCTGTAGGAAGTAATATGTTTCATTACGGGAGGAGGACTCTCGGAATTCTGAGGAGTTACCGGATAATATTCTAAGAACAAGAGTCGTGGCAGCCACAGCCAGCCGCTGTTTTCTAAATACAAACGTAACACCGGAACATAGTCAGTCGCTGGATTATATTATATGAGGCTGACGTGTTTCAGTTGCTTCAGGTCAGTGCTTTTTCTGCTACTAATGTTCTTAAATGCTGTTAGAAAATCTAACACTTCGTGGACATGTAACTGTAATATTATGTTCTTAAATCAGTGATCGATAGCTTACGTTAAGAAATGAACTGTCACGAAAGTCCGTATCTATAACCAAATGAATCAACTTGGTTTGTAGCCTTCAAATGGTACACAGATATTATAATATACATTCTGGGGGAGAAAAGGTGTACCACGGAGGAGTTGCGCATATTGATCAGAAACTGATATTCATACAGGTATCGACAGAAAACGCAAAACTGTAAACTTTGGTGGCTGATTGATGAATGTGCAGCTGGCAAGGATAATAAACGGGGGACATGTCGATACCATGGCATAAAATCTTTGTGAATTTCATTCACCGTGCAGCTGGCAAGGATAGTAAACGGGGGACATGTCGAATTTCATCCCGTGGACTCAGTTGGACAGAAATTGTGCCTCTCAGACAGCCGCGTGAACAGTATACGCAGATGTCAGTATATGAGAGAGGACTTGTAGCTGGCCTCAAAGAAGTCGGTTGGAATAATCGGCTAATCGCTGGAAATTTTAATAGGAGCGATGCCACTGTTCGATGATGTTGGCAGGAATGAGTAAACCATGGGCAAACACAGCGTGAAGGAGCAAGAGATCGACCTAGAGAGAGGACAGTTATGAGAGAGGTACTCGAAATATTCGATTCATCACTATTGTATATCCGACGTACAAATGGTGCTTCAGTGAACACCAGGACTACTAGTAGGCGGGTTGAACTCATGGCGCGCGTTGCGCCGTCTACCTTTGACCCATTGCAACAATAACCCCGTTCGCAGGGCGTCAGGAACATTCGACCTGGAATGTCGACTGGGTAAACTAGACTAGAATGGACTTCAGTGATGAGCCCCGCTTCGCACTGAGACCATATGTCCTGCGAAGACTCATATGGAGACGCTCCAGATAGCGGAGGGATACCAACCTGCCTCTCGCCCGCCAGACGGAAGACAACCTGGAGTGCCACTTCACAGCAGAACTGTATCTGTTGTCATCCGCTGTGTCCTCACAGCATAGTGGCACGTCTACGATAATCTGGGCCTGTTTTGGTCCCATTCATGAAGAGCCATCCCGGACTTACAGTTCAGCACGACAATGCCCTGAAAATTTTTGGGAACATTTTAGGGAAATAGTGATTTTGTAATAAAAGAAAAGCCCGTGAAAAAATAGTCGAGACCTCGATGGTACTTCATTAAAGTAACCGTCTTCGGCCTATGCATAGATCATCTTCAGACGGCATTATCAGATGAGATGAAGTTGACGATTCGTTCAACAGCCAGTTGAAGCTCTTTTCTAGAATAAATTGTGTAACTTTTCTGAAAGTGTAATCATTAGTGTGTGTGTGTGTGTGTGTGTGTGTGTGTGTGTGTACATGTACATCACACCTACCGATTCCCGTTCCATTCGGAGAATTTTTTCACGATGTATCGTGATTTTTGCCTTAGATTGCATTTTATGGATTAAGAATTAGTGTTAAATTCTTTTCCCAGCAGCACGCGTAGTTTATTACAGAAAAGTGTTACATATTTCTCCTCATCTACGACTATTGCCCCGGTCGCTGTGGCCAATGGTTCTAGGTGCTTCAGTCTGGAATCGCGCTGCTGTTACGGTCGCAGGTTCAAATCCTGCCTTGGGCATGGATGTGTGTGATGTACTTAAGTTAGTTAGGTTCAAGTAATTCTAAATTCTAGGGGACTGATGACCTCAGATGTTAAGTCCCATAGGGCTCAGACCCATTTGAACCATTTGACTGATGACTTCAGATGTTGAGTCTCATAGTGCTTAGAGCCATTTTTGAACGACTTTTGCATCAGTGATTTAACTTTGCCAGGGAATTCTTATTTACTATCCTTACTGCGTTGGTTCTCCCGAGCCAAATTGTGAGATAAACCTACGTTTAGGCTGTCTACTAATCGATGTTTGAGCCAATATAATGATTTTTAAACATATTTATCCTAATTTTAATGGAAGAATTTGTTTATTCCAACTGTCACGCTATGCGACCAACAAACGTTCGTTGTTACAGACGTTAGTTTCTGTTTTCCGCCGTGTATGGTCCTTTTTTACAGCTTGGTTCCAAGAGGTGTTCCACATTACGACCGCAATATATACCTCATTATGATTAGAAGAAGTATAGTCTCCATAGTGTAGCAGTGGAACAGAAGTACTAAACATTGTAATAAGCTGCACTTTAATTCCGATGACGAATAAAAGGACGATTTGCTGAGGTGATGCCTTTCAAAGGTTGGCTCATGGGCACAGAAATTTATTGACTATTTTTGTTCCACTGTAGTGACAACTAAACAAACCCAAAAGACGCAGCTCTTCTCTGGACCTCCGTCAGTCAGTGAATCGCAAAATATGCAAGAGAAAATTCGAAAAACCATATGCAAACGATTTTCTGGGATGAACACATATCCAGGGGATTTTTAAGATAAATTTCATTTCTGTGCCTATCACCTGCACAAATGTTTACAAAATTTTACCATTTGCGGATTGTACAAAATTTTTAAAAGTAAAAGCTAAATTAATGACTCCAACACTGCTGTTGCAAGGACTGACTCTAAACATGTTATTCTTTCAGTATTCCTTCACCAAATTTCTACTCACTTCTGAAACAATCTTAATGAGGATAATTTCCTGCTCACTCTACGGTAACCGCTGTGGACGGGGACACTAAAGTCTACTTGCTACTCTGACTTTTCACGCTACGATAATTGAACTCCATAGTGGTATACTATATTTCGTAGTCATCTTGTTATTCTAACTCGTTACAATACACGAACATTGAATACTCTTTTCTATTAATAAAAGCACCAACGTTTCAGAGTTAAATTTTATTAAATACGCAAAAAACTGTGGCATTCGGAATTGAGACACCATATTTCTCCTCCACTATGACGACCTTTTTACTATTTCACAACTCTGCTGCCTGACTTGCATTCGTATAAAATGAAATTGTGTTTATTCCCTTACAACACTGCGCTATAGAATTTATAACCGTGGGACAGCAGAGATGGAAAAGAAAAATTACTGTGCAAAAGGAACAGCACATGACACAGTAAGCAAAAGAAAGAACTGCCGCCGACCAGATCGTTCTTGCTCCACAAAAACAGAGTTGTTGAGAAGCATGTAAATCACATCCACATGGCGGCATTCTATCTGTGTTAATTCTGTATGTATTTCACCTGTTGTTCATTATCGTGGACATATCTTCTTTGCTTTTTCCCACTTCTTCCAGAAGCTATTCTTCGCATTCCGGAAGAGACGGATGACATTCACTGTCCGGCTATTCTGTTAAGATATTTCATGATATTTTTAAATTGCTTTAGACGAATATGTGCTTTGTAAGTCACACGGTAGATTTCCTTTCTCGTACTAACACCGACTGAGTTTGTACTCTGAATTGCCCTCTCTGTTTATTGATTGGATAGCCACTGAATTGCTATTTATTTATTTAATGGGATAATAATAATTATTAAAAAGTGGCAATTTTATTTAAGCACTGTTTTTACTCTTTCGATTGTTGCGAGTCAGCGATAGTGCAATGCTGCTCGCTTTGGAGAATACACATTTTATAAGAATTATTTGGTCCAGGAAACACTTTTGCGATCACGGTTGCGATTTAGACGGTATTCGCGTGATTGTACTGATTAAAAGTTATCGTTTCCGAAAGACGAAGGTTCGATTAAAGCTGTGTGCACTTTTGCGCGTATAATGAAAATATTCATAACACGTCG
Organism: Schistocerca serialis cubense; assembly: GCF_023864345.2. NCBI lineage: Eukaryota > Metazoa > Arthropoda > Insecta > Orthoptera > Acrididae > Schistocerca > Schistocerca serialis. Next base: position 231,659,353 of record NC_064643.1, read on the forward strand.
CGTAACAAAAAGAAACATGCGAATCACAACCGTGATCAAACGAAGAAAATATATGATAACATAAATGTTCTTCGCTGTTATTCAGGCCAGGCTCAGATTAGACCTTGCAATTTTTAGTTATACTTTAGAGATATGTGCATTGAATAACTTGTATTTACCTTCTCTCTCTCTCCTTTTTACAACCTTTATACCTTCACATCGATTAAGGAACTTTTCCTTCTCTACCGACCAGTACGAGAACAAAATTCAGACTCAACAAAATGTCTTACATCGAATTATTACATGCTTAACCCTTAACAATCATATATAGTTTCGTAGTACAAACAATGCTAATTTATTCCGTGCACTAGAAAGTCTTTGATACACTGAGCACAAAAATGAAAATAATAAAATTGTAATTATATTTTTAATATCATGAATACTTCTTTAAATCATGAAAATAAGGTTTGACATCGTCGTAATATTAATTTTCATCGTTGTAGTACTACAACTCGCTCACTGATTGCCCCACTATCGGGGCGACATTTGCCGTTTATGTTCCTATTTTATTCTGGTAGTGTCAGCTTTATTCTTATTTTCGAGAAAACAAAATCTTCCCCTTTTCTATTGGAATGCGAACGTTGAGATTTACCTACATGTGATGGAAAAAATTCTTTGGAATCCTTGCTTGCCGTCCATAGCTAGCGTGCAACTTAACGTGCTGACACAGAAGAGGAGAGGGCTGAAGGGTAGCGAAATTTGTGACCTCGACCAGGGAATGAAAATTTCTGCTGATGACATGTATAGAAAAATGAATGTCAAATTGAATGACGTATGGATCCAGAATTAAGGATCAGAGTTTGAACTTTAAAAGACGTGGAGGAAGTGTGACAAGCACTCCGTCTTCAGGCCACAAGTGGCCCATCGGGACCATTCGACCGCCGTGTCATCCTTAATAAGGATGCGGATAGGAGGGGCGTGTGGTCAGCACACCACTCTCCCGGTCGTTATGACAATTTTCTGTGACCGGAGCCGCTACTATTCGGTCGTGTAGCTCCTCAATTGGCATCACGAGGCTGAATGTACCCAGACAAATGGCAACAGCGCATGGCGGCCCGGATGGTCACCCGTCCAAGTGCCGGCCACGCCCGACAGTGCTAAACTTCGGTGATCTGATGGGAACCAGTTTTTTAACTTAGAACTACTTAAACCTAACTAACCTTTTCTTTCCTATTTTTTTTATTACATTTTAAACCCGGGCCATTAGGATTGACAGTCTGTCCCGCTGACCTTTTTTGTTTTGGGAGTGAGCGGTTTTTATTTATTTATATATTTATTTTATATGAAGGAAGGTAGGAGAAACAGAGACCTTTTTTGTTCAAATGGTTCAAATGGCTCTGAGCACTATGGGACTTAACTGCTGTGGTCATCAGTCCCCTAGAACTTAGAACTACTTAAACCTAACTAACCTAAGGACATCACACACATCCATGCCCGAGGCAGGATTCGAACCTGCGACCGTAGCGGTCACGCGGTTCCAGACTGAAGCGCCTTTAACCGCACGGCCACACCGGCCGGCACCTTTTTTGTTCACAAAATAAACATAGTACGTCCTGACACATGATAACCGTCCTGGAAGAAACCTCGCTGCCGTCCTACCATGCGACATGAAATAACAAAATCAAAGTGGGGCCACCTCCGGCACCCTAAAAAAAGTATTTATGGATATGAAAACAAAATTTGAAGTACATCCATTTGCTAACTGTTCAAGCGTGAGTGTTTTGTAGGTCGCATACTCGCATAGTGTTCTTAGTCGATCACATTACTTGGTCGGTTTCACAACAAAAGCACTGCCGCTCATCTTTGCACACCCGGCACACCCCAAGTATATGGCCGGCCGCGGTGGTCTCGCGGTTCTAGGCGCGCAGTCCGGAACCGTGCGACTGCTACGGTCGGAGGTTCGAATCCTGCCTCGGGCATGGATGTGTGTGATGTCCTTAGGTTAGTTAGGTTTAAGTAGTTCTAAGTTCTAGGGGACTGATGACCACAGCAGTTGAGTCCCATAGTGCTCAGAGCCATTTTTTGAGCCCAAGTATATGGCGGGTCCGCAAAAACCGTTGCTAGGAAATTGGCACACCAATCCTTGTACTTTTGTAGCCGTAATAGTTTTGTGTGTCCATCTTGCAAGTATTGCCAGTAATCCAGGACGTTCAGTAAGTTCGTACGTGTGTCTCTATAGATGTAATGGACCGTCATACCTGTGATCCACGCCACTGCGTTCGTCTTATGACGCGGAAAATACGTTTCCTCTGGAAAAAATACTATGTCAGAACAGACTGCTGTATAGATAGTGCGCCGCAAGAACGCTATTATCTTTCTTGCGAGAGTCCAGACAACCAATGCCTCGCTGCAGACCAGCCGATGGTCGTCCGTATCCAGCTCGCCATATTGCTGGCACAAGGGCGAATCCGCCAAACGTATTGCGTACTTTTTATCATTTGTAGGGTATTTTCGGTTGACGACAATGTACCATGTTGATCTGACTGATGTAGGTAGGTGGGGGTGGTGGACCGAGCGCCACACCACGTGCCAATTAACAGCTGGATGTTTGCGTTCCACCCTATTCCGGGAGATCTGTCGAAGAAGCAGATGGTACAAGTCCTTCGATGTCGACTGTCGGGTCGTCGGTAAACGCTCTCGAACGTAACTGTGTTCCACGATGAACGTGCGCACATACGTTAAAGGTGGCGATATATGGCCGACACTGACTGAAGGAAGATGCGATGTTGGTACGAGTTCTTCGATGATCGTCCCCGTAAGCGAGTGATTCCCGTTGCGCCACCGTTTGAGCATAGTATTAATATACATGGCACGCGCCTTCTCGCGCACGTTCACTAAACCAACGCCCCCCTCTCGCGCTGGGAGGGTAAGCGTGTTGTACTGTACCTTAAAGAGTTGTCCCAGGCACACATAGTACCCAAAAGCCGCCTGAATCCTCATAGCCATCGTGCGCGTCAAGGGGAGAAGGTGTGTCAGGTGGCACGTCATGGGCGCGAGATAAAGGTTGACGGGTAACAGTCGCTGCAGCATATCCGTCGACCGTAGGGCGTTTAGTCGTACTGCCGTGCGGACTCTGAGTAACAGTCTTCGGTAGTTGTCCGCAGCCGTTCTCGCTGTCTCTTTATGAAAGGTGATACCCAAACAGCGGAGGGTTTCCACCGCAGGTAAGGGTCCTTCCGTTCCTGGTTCTAGTCCACGCCCCACATGCATGAATTGTGATTTTCGGTAGTTGACCACACTTCCAGCTGTCATCCCATACGTCTGTAGCCAATCCAGTGCTGTTTCAGTCTCCCTCTCATTCCGTACGAGGAACACAATATCATCCGCGTATGCTCTGCATTTGAATGATAAATGCCGTAGGGAGATCCCGGTAAGACGGCGGCGAAGGCCTGCGAGGCACGGTTCTAAGGCGATCGCATAAAGGAGGATCGACGAGGGGCAACCCTGTCTCACTGATCTTAAGATCTTAAAATACTCAGTTCTCCCTCCGTTTACGTCCATCGCTGATCTGGTGCCGTGCAACAGCCGCATCACAGCATTGGTCAATAATGGCGAGACAACCATCCTGTTCGTCACCGCCGCGAGGTACACGTGATCCACGCGATCAAAAGCATGATCGAAATCTACTGCAACCATCGCCCCCCGGAGGCGGCATGCAGCCGCGAGGGCGACGACGTCACGATAGTCTCCCAAGGCTGTGTGGATATTACTGATGCCGCCAAGACAAGTCTGATCGGCATGTATTCGATTCTCCAGCGACTTTTTGATACGACTTCCCTGGATGCGCATGAAGATCTTGTAGTCGCTATTAAGGGGGGTCAAGGGGCGATAATCACAAGGCCATTTGCCACCACGGGGCTTCGGTATCGGTATCATGAGCCCTTCCGTGAATTGAATGTGAACCGGTACTTCTTGCCGCAGAAGCTCATTAAACATACATAGCCACATCGGTGTCATAATGATCACAAAGGCACGGTAAAATTCCAACGGGAATCCGTCTGGACCCGGGGACTTGTTGCAAGCATCTCGTGTAATCGCGTCCTCCAGCTCTTCACACGTAATTTCAGATAACCCGTCCGCTTCCCCGTTCACACTCGTCGCGTCTGGGATCTCTTCCAGGACGTTCCCCAGCTCCCTCTGACCCTCCCCGTTGCTCGCATAGAATCTGCTAAAATGATCCGTGAACGCCTGTGCTATGCCCCTCTGTGTTGTAAAACGACGGCCATCGCCGAGATCGATCTCATGTATAAAATTCCTGCGTCTTCTTCGTCTTTCCTTTATCACATAATGCATCGAGGGAACCTCGTTGGGCAGGAAATCCTGCGACCTCGCGCGTATCATCGTACCTGCCATCCTCTGCTTCGCAAGTTGTACCAGCTTAGCCTTAACTCGGTGGACGGCCGTCTGGCGTTCTGGTGTAGGTGGTTGAGCTAACAGTTCCCGGAGAGCCGTAAAGTAAAACTCAATGGTTGTGCGCTGCCATTGAGAAACCTCCTTCCCGTAACCTATTAACGTCCTTCGCGCACTCGATCCACCACTGCAGGACAGAACCGAAAGAATTTCGTCGACGGAGGCAGCCATGCCACGTGTCCTCCACCGTGCGTCGGCATTCTGCATCTCGCAGGTGGGAGACGTTCATCTTCCAATTACCCCTCCGTCTCCATACCTGCTGTCTATCAAGGTTAACCGTACAAATATATGCCTCGTGGTCTGTAAACGTTGTCGGCCATATTTCTGCGTCCACCGTCGACATTGCTAACGCCCTTGAAACGTAGATCCGGCCCAAACGGCCCGCGGAGTGGCTAGTAAAAAATGTATATCCTGGTTGGTTGCGATACTTCAGGTCCCATGTATCGACTAATTCCATCCCGTTGACCAGCTCCCTAAGTTCTTGGCTAGTAGTATAGTTAAGATGTTGGTCCTTTCTGTCGAGCATACAATTAAAATCTCCGCCGAGTATGCAACCATCGTATCGTCCCTGGAACAACGGTGTAACCTCATGGGCGTAAAAATCTGCTCTGTCCCTTCTCTTATCCAAGCCTGACGGTGCGTATATGTTGATCAATAGTTTTCCACCTATGGTCACGGCCGTACAACGGGCAGAAGGCTAATACTCTACTTCGTCTGCACGTATCCCTTCCTTTAATAGTATAGCTGTGCCAACGCCTCTCTCGTCACATGGGGAACAGTAAATGTCGTAACCGTAAAAGTCCGAGGGGGGAAGTACTCGAACTTCTTGTAATAGTGCTATGTCTAAATCCGCAGGCTTTATCATGTCACTGAGCATCTTGATTTCTACCGGCGTCCCAATGCTATTGATGTTAACAGACCCTATCCGATAAGCTTGTTGCATGGCGGTCAACGTAGATAAGGTACCGTACGGACGCTAATTTTGCCGTACATAGGCTGCTGTCGGACTACGTCCCCCGCCGTCCCCTCATATGGTCTGCCATTATTCCGTGCACTCTGCTGGTCTTACAACGGGAGAGGGCGTGGGAGCAGTTCCTCCGGCATTATCTGTTCCCCACGGGGGTGGCTCTTCTGACCAGTCCCCTAGTGTCCCATCGTTGTCGTGCGGTGCAGGCGCCGTAGGCTCCTCAGTAGCCTGTTGCCGTCGATCGAGCGCCTTCGCTGTGTCTGGAGCATCGTCAGCGGTAGGTCGTGCCGCCGTCCCGCTGGCCACCGTTGCATCCAAGCTAGGCAGTTCTTCTGTTTCCATGGTCGTCTGTTCTGTACCTGTAAACATCTCAGAATTGTCTACTAGACCAGAGTGGCTCTTCAACACCGTGAGGCGGCACTTCTTCCGGCGTTTTGGTGATCGCTGTTTACGTTGCCGGGCCTCGGAATCAGAGGTCAGCATGGTCTCCAGTTATTCGTGGGGGGCGTCGGAATCATGCGCCGTCGCACTATCGACGTCTCCAAGTGCCTTGTCTTAAGGGGGCGCAAGCGGAACTGAAGAGAGGGCGTCCTGTGACTGCTGCAGGCGGTCCAGCGCAACGTCGTCTTTCTGTGGCTCGCCACGATCCGCCGCTGTCTGTGTGTTCTGGTACGCGTCTGTCTCGCGGCCCACGTCATCGCGTAATGCGGCGACGTAAGTCATGGGGAGCACAGTCGGATGCGGCGTGAGGGGTGGATCACCACGTGGCAGCTGTAATAACCATCGTTGAGCACACTCAGAACGTATGTGTCCCTCCTTCCCACATCCAGAGCACGTCCTTGGTTGTCCGTCGTAAATGACAATCGCCCTACAACCGGCGATGTACGACGGGACGTGTTTTCGGAGTTCGATCCGTATTTGTCTGACACCATTGAGGATAGGCTACGTCTTGAAACTCGCCCATTTTTCAGCCACGTGGGATAGGACAGTTCCGTAAGGACGCAGGGCGTCTGTCACCATTTCTTCTGGCACTTCGAATGGAGGCTGAAAGACGCGGATTGTTCGGAGGCCCATGCCGTCGTGTTCAACTGTTACCGCTCCAACATTCCCGTCCGAATGACAGAATCGAAGTCCTTGTCGGTGTCGAAGTAGTAGTTCGTCACATGCCGCTTCATTTATGAGCTTGACATAGACCACTCTGCTGACTATTGATAAGTGTATTCCAACTAGAACATCAGGTTCGATTTTCACCTCATCCCGTAAATAACGTTCTATCTCGTAAGCCTTCGGTCGAGCATATTCGTTAACAAAACTAAATTTCAGTGTCGATTTGCGGAAGGACAAGGCCATGATTCGTTCTATGTATACCGCGACACACCGCTACACACTTAACGTAAACACCTCTCGCGCAGACGAGCGGCAGGGACGTAAACACCGTCCGAACCGCTGCGCCGCCGAAGGCTGACTGACCCAGATGGTCACCCGTCCAAGTGCCGGACACGCCCGACAGCGCTTAACTTCGGGGATCTGACGGGAACCAGTGTATCCACTTCGGCAACGCCGTTGCTAGGAAGTGTGGTAGGACAGCTCTTATTCTGTGTATACATAAATGACGAGACGAACAATGTGAGCAGCAATCTGCGGCTGTTTGCTGATGACGTCGTGTACGGGAAGGTGTAGCGTGTAATGACTGCAGAACGATAAGAGATGATTAGACAGAGGATTTCCTTGGTGTGATGGATGCTTTAAACAAAAAAAATTTGTTAGTGCAGGCGAGTAGGAAAAACAGTCTCGTAATGTTCGAATACAGCAATAGTATGTGCTACGAGATATGGTCACTTCGATTAAACATCTAGGCGTAATTTTGCAAAATGCAGCTGGAAGAAGCACGTGAGGCCAAAACTAGGAAGGCAAACTGCCAACTTCTGTTTACTGGCAAAAGTTTTGGAGAGTGTGGCTCATCTACGTATAAAGCACGTGAGGCCAAAACTAGGAAGGCAAACTGCCAACTTCTGTTTACTGGCAAAAGTTTTGGAGAGTGTGGCTCATCTACGTATAAATTTTGTGGTGTAAAATTGAAGGAACTGTATCTAAATATGTTGATGTTCAGGGAGATGTAACTGTATATTATCATTCGTAATAAAGTTTTTTTAATGTCTTATCTCTCGTGTTTCATTTCTTATCTCCTTTCAAATTCCTTATCTATAAATAAAATCAGCTACTGAAGCATCTTTCTCTTGTATGGGTTGCAGGGGTTCCGACCCCTGGGGAGGTGGGTGGGTAATTTCTATGGCTGTGTGCGCCGCCTTATAGGCGGGTGTCCTTGAACGGGACTTAGCCGCTCAGCGAGGCAGCAGGCGGTCGCGGGCCCTAGTATTACTTGTCCCCCACCAGCGCGTCCATTCATGAGCGCGCCTTATCAGTTCCTGTTGCGCAACAGCAAACTTGATTTTAGCCCGTCGCGGGCTGTGCGCCGCCTTATAGGCGGGTGTCCTTGAACGGGACTTAGCCGCTGAGCGAGGCAGCAGGCGGTCGCGGGCCCTAGTATTACTAGGCCCGCGACGGGCTAAAATCAAGTTTGCGGTTGCGCAACAGGAACTGTGTGCTGCGTGCGGCTGCCTCCAGTCGACTGAGCGTGCTGCTGCCTCGAAACAGGAGAACACCAGTGCGGCGCGGTTTTGAGTACTGATCGAATGTTACGGATTCCAACCATGTCTGTTTAAAGATAGACATTAAAGAATTCAGAGACCTATTGCGAATTCTTTTTACCGCTGGGTTCAATCAGCAGGTGAGTATTACGGAAATGCTTCGTGAATTCAAGTGGTAAACTCTGGAGGGAAGAAGATGTTCTTGTAATAGAAATACTTCTGAGAACATTTAGTAAGCGGTATTTAAATTGAGCTGTAGATTGATTGTACAACGACTAACGTAAATTTTGTGTGAGGACGAAGAAATAAGAAAAGTTAAGGCTCGTATGGAATCATGTGGAATGTATACAAATTTAGAACTTTCTCGGCGGATCTCGATTCTAAGGTCTTGCAGGGTCATCATCCGAGTCAAGCCTTCGTTCTGTGGCTTTGCCGCCGACCTGCTAACGATATAAAACCCTACAGACGATAACAGCGCCAAGTGGCGAGGAATGGCTAGAAGTCGGACACACAAACGATGGGTGTAGTAAGCCGGCCGGAGTGGCCGCGCGGTTAAAGGCGCTTCAGTCTGGAACCGCACGACCGCTACGGTCGCAGGTTCGAATGCTGCCTCGGGCATGGATGTGTGTGATGTCCTTAGGTTAGTTAGGTTTAAGTAGTTCTAAGTTCTAGGGGACTTATGACCACAGCAGTTGAGTCCCATAGTGCTCAGAGCCATTTGAACCATTTTGATGGGTGTAGTAAGTCTGCTGTGCGTGTGTAGAATGGGGAACGCGGCCGATTTATCTGTGTCTGACAGTGAGCAGATTGTGGTGGATCGTGCTCGGCACGAGCATTTCGGAAACTGCACGACTTTTCGAGTGTTCCAGGAGTACTGTGGCTTCAACACGTAGCGAAACCAAGGTGTAAACACGTCCAGACGTCGTTGGGCTGGGCAACCACCCTTCATTACAGACGCCAGACGTTGTATGCTGGGCAGACTGATAAAACAGAACAGGCGGCTCACTGTAGGTGGAACTATCATCAGACTTTAATGCTGAGCAGCACACAGTGCACCGAATACTCCTAACAATGGGCCCCCGCAGCCGATGACACATGCTTGTGCCGATGTTAACACCGCGATACGGCAACTACGACTGCAATGGCCACGTGATCATGTTCACTAGACGTTGGAGCGCGGCAGAGTGTTGCATGGTCTGATGGGTCCCGATACATTCTTCATTATGCCGATGGGAGGGCGCAAATCCGAGGGGAACAGAACCCTGATATCAGTATTGCGGCCAGAGACATATTGGAGGCGATTCCATTGCGCTCTGGGGAACATTCACTTGGGCACCCATGGGCCCAGTGGAGTCCATGCAAGGCACCATGATGGCCAAGGAGTATCGTACACTGGTTGTAGATCATGTAAACCCTTTTATGACGATCACGTGGCGTTTTGCAACAATAAAATGTGCCATGTCACAAAGCCAGAAGTGTGACGGAGTGGTTCGAGGAACACACTGCAAAGTTACAGGTGATGGGCTGCCCCACAACTCACCAGATCTGAACCCGATCGAACACATGTGACTGAACGTGGTTTCAGAACATATGTCCGCCTTCACCGGAATTTACGGGAATTACGTAACTTGTGTGGTGCCAACACCCTCCAACGACCTACCACGGCCTCATCACTAGGGCCCGAATTTTAATTACCTAAAAAACAGTGAAATATGCAAGCATTTATGACATAAAACTTACTTAAATATGACCTTAAAAGTAAAATATGACTTAATAGAAGTTTATTTAAAGCATTCTTGTTTGTTTATTTAATTTTTTATTCACCATAAAGTAATAAATTCACTTTTCAAAATATTGTAAGTATAGTTCTTTCTTTCTGTAGATTTCGTGGCTAATTTGCACCTATTTTTTGAATGTGTGAATGTTTTAATTTCTAAACACAAAGTACACTGAAAAGATTATCTGTCGAAAACAGTAAAACAATGTTCTTATTTCTACATACTATTTAAAGCGTTTCACATTATTTAATACCGTATGTCAATCTCCAGTATCTGCAAAGTTCCACTGGATCACAAGGCGCATTTTCAGGTTTTCCATTGTCAAAGATCTACGGTTGTCGCTGAGGATAGTTTTGTACCTGGAAAAGCTCTTCTTCACTTCACAAGACACATTGGAAAGTATTTGAAGGCAGCCAGGTCACTGGAGTTCAGATTTGTTTCAGTATCTTCAAATGTTGCGGCATTCCCTGACAGACTGTCACTAACTTTGCACAGTGTAGAACATCCAGTATTCTGTTGGAGAGCACTTTGAAATTTGGTTTTCACTTTGTCAGCCACATGACCACGAGCTCGACCCAACTCACTCTGCATATGTTTCACAATACTCAGGGCCTCACATAGCTGAGTGCCTACCGCTTCCAGTCATTTGATGGCTTTTGGTATCACTGAAAAATTGGCGTTGATGTATGCCAAGTTTCGAGAAAATGTATCTGTACAAACTTCTTTCACAATATTGATAGCACTTGATTCATCGCTATCAAGCTCACAGAAGATAGTCTTTATTTGGGTGTAGTTGGTGCAGTAATACTCAGCAGCATTAAGCCAAGAACCCTATCGTGTAAGAACTAGTTTAGGTGGGAGGGCCGTTGAAGGTGCTTGTTCTTTGAATTTCTGCACCCGTAACGAAGCCTTCACACAGATTTTCTTGCCACAGGAAATTAATTTGTCCACGTCAGGGCAATCTGATCGCACCTCTTCGGCAACTCTGTGCAAAGCATGTGCAAGGCAAGTGGTGTACACCAAACTGGGGTAGAGAATCTGAAGCCCTTTGGTTGCTTTAGTCATATATGAAGCATCATCTGCTACAAGCAGCAACACGTTGTCTTTTTTCACACATCCGGCCACAGTAGCTTCAGAGAGTTGTCAAACAAAATAGCAATCGTCGAATTGTTTGCTCTATTGAGAGCTTCACACGTTAGTAGCAACATATCCAGGGCCATCAACTTTTAGAACACCAACAACAACATTTGCAATATATTGCAAATTGATATCCGTGGTTTCATCTATCGACAGCCAGATCTTTAGCTCAGCAATAATAATTAGTATTTTGTTGAGCTCATAATTGTAGCATAAGGATAAATAGTTCTTCCTCAGTGTAGATTCATCTGGAACTGGATGTGTTGTGTACTTCTCCAAGAACCGTCTGAAGCCTGGATTCTTCAGCTTTTCCAATGGGATGTTGCAGGACACCATCATCTCACACAAATACTTTCAGAATGAATGCGCGGTTGAATTATTGCGCTTTTCTGCACTAACTTTAACTTCACACGGTTTAAAAAATAATATTTTCCCATCAGTACTAAAGAACGTCTCTCCAAATTCTCGAACACATCCTCGCATCTTCACGCTGTCAGAGCACTTTGCTTTGGGCATGTTGAACAAGGCAATGGCTGTATTCAAACTGGTTACTGGGAACACCTATGTGACTGCGATGATTACTACGGCAGAAGCCACCTTTGTTGGCTCTGAGAGCGTATTGTCGACTCTGCGCAACAATGTTTTATGTTCGCGAAACGACTGTTGTGGTACACCGATTTTCTGCTACAGTCATGAGAAATAAAGCTGTGTAGTAATTTACCTGTTTATCTTTCATAATAGCACGTTAAATATTGTCTCGTGAGCAACATATTCATTTTCTTATTCGTGTGTCCCGTAAGATACGAGAAAAACGCTATATGAATTTTTGGCAAAAGTTGACGGAAATATGACCTATTATAATAAACGTTAGCCGCAATATGACCTATTACTAAAATCTGTTTAAATATGACTTGATATGCACAATCAAAATACATTTCTCGACACTAAAATGCCTAGATTTGTGTATAAATTGTTCTAAAATTCACCCTATAGTTAAGAAAAAAATATAAATTGTCATTAAAATCCGGGTCCTACTTGTCACTTCCGTGCCACGACTTGTCACCGCTGTTATCCGTGTCAAAGTTGGACTTACCGGCTGTTAGGTGGGTGGTCATAATGTTCTGGCCAATCAGTGTAGACATCTACTACATACAATCATTTATATAAACAATAATTTAGTCATGTACTGTATCTTACACATTTGTATGAGGATACTTGCACAATAAAAAGCCAGTGTTCTGACTGAAGACCACAACGAGAAAAATAATGTATGGTACGCAGTCTGAGGGCTTTATAATGTTTCGTTAAAATTTGCGATGCCAGTTGTTGGAAAAAGACTCCTGTAGGCAGCTTGTTCCATAACGTTTGGTTAATAATTACGTTCTTAGATTACAAGTATTTGTCTGTTATTTATATTTCTCGCCTCCCACACTTTTTTGGTTACTTTAGGCCTTTGCTCAAAAGGACAATAATGATACCTTTCGACAGTGAATGTGCTTTGCAATATATACAAAACAATAAATGAAAACCTCATGTGTGAAATTGGAACTGACAGAGGTTTATAAATCTTTAGTGTGCCACAGTGATTTGTTTAGAATATATGTATGTTGTTCCGTAATAACACATGGACAAAGCACCCTCCACTGTACCCTCCACTGCAAAATGTATGATATCGTTTTTCGTCTTATATCTGATTACATACACTCACATTAGTATGTTTTAATATCTAATCAACATATAAATTTGCAATAAATATCCAAATACATTTGTGCATTGCAAGAGCGGATGAATGCATCCAGCCAAGGCATTAATGTAATTTGAAATGTTAGATATCTGAAAGGGGTCATGATGGTCCTGTTATGACAATGAAATGAATCAATTTCAGAGTTTGCCTGGGGTTGTGCTATTCATCGAGAATAAAATGTAATGATTATGATTGGGCTTCTATTTTCGAAAATGATTCGGTTAATTTGAACATTGCCCCACAGCCATAAATAATAACGCTTTTTTCCTCGTTGTCTGCTATATTTTTGGTATGTTTGTATTTTTCATCGAACTATGATGGGCTTACGGGGTTTCTTATACAAATGGAGGAAAATTTTCATTTAGGACAAACACGGTGTGCTTAATGGGGTGAAAGTCCTTGGAAAAACATCTCTAACAGCACCGAATCGTCGGTTAGAAACCGCTGCATTTGGATTCGAAGTGTTCCAACCGATTGTCAACCTTCTTCAGCAGAAGTACCCTGCGTGGCATATGTGGAGGTGTTAACACCCACGATTTGATACACTCCATTGCCCGGATAGAATTCACAATGGCACAGTTTCCAAGTCTTGAAACTGACGCCAAACGTACATGACCTTCTCAAGTTCGGTGCACGAAACTCAGAATTCCGCACCATCTATGCTACGGAGATGACTCCTTATTGTTGAGATTTCGCATTCGTCATAACTTACCCTGGCTAGAACTGTGGAAAGTACAACTGAAATTGATGATTGGTGCTGTCTGTAATCTATGGCAAATTCTCTAGTTAACGTTGTTCAATTAAGTTTCAGCACATATTTTTCACCTCATTTTTATATTTTTAGGCGGTGAAATCCTGCAACTCTATGACGTTATTAAACTATATCAATGTGTTACTTTAATACGATTTTTTAAAATAAAAACGTGGGAGCAGCATTTCGTGAATATCATGCCAGTAACACAATGAGAGCAAACCTAATTAACGCTTTGAACAGAATAATGATACTGAGTAATGTAAAACAAGAAGAACTAACTTTTCGTCCTTTACATTCTAATTATACTTGTCATTTACTAAATCTGTCATAAAACTTAATTTCCAAATCTGATGGAAATCTGATAAAAAAAGTTCCTTACGACACTGATTGATGGCAGATGTATCGTTTTCATTTCTCGGCGGAATGAATAGTCGTTCTACTGCTGAACCAACGAAAAATTGTGGACCGAGTTACCCGCATTACGGCCAATCGTAGGGAGCAGCCCAGCCGAAGTGTTCTGGAGGATCTCGTAATGGAGAAAAAGCCTTCGTGATCACTACTGGGCCAAATAATCAAAATTACCTAGTGTGACTGCAGCAGTAAATGTATCTTCTATCCCAAGCAAATCATAGTTCTAATTGCTACGTCGTGCATTAGGAGTAGCCTGATTAAATTATTGCATTTATTTATGTTTTGATGCACAACTTCGTGTGACGAGAGATTCACTCTTTTAAAATGAGAATGCTGCTTTACGTGGCTTTTGAGTAGATTCAGACTTTACATGGCCATAGTGTACGGGCATCAAATGCACATAATACGATCATGTATTTCAGGCTGTAGTGAAAGGTATAGAGAACAGTAACTGAGTATAGTAATCAATTACTTTCCGAAACAGCCATTCAGGGTGGCTGCGCGGTCTCAGGCCTCGTGTCACGGTCCGCTCTGCTCACCCCGTCGGAGGTTCGAGTCCTCCCTCGGGCATGGGTGTGTGTGTTGCCCTTCGCGTAAGTCAGTGTAAGTCAGATTAAGTAGTGCCTAAGCCTAGAGACCGATGACCTCAGCAGTTGGGACCCATAAGACATTACCACAAACTCCCAATTCCTTCCGAAACACAGTTCAAAGAGTCGACGTTTCTATCCGGTAAGTGTGAGTACACCCGCCAATCATTTACGCACATCAAAAATAGACATCAGTAATTATAACACTAAAAGCCGTAGTAACTACAATGGAAAAGTAACCAACTTGGGCTCTTAGTAATTCAGTATATGTTTAAAGTATTCTGTGCTGTGAGGCACATAAAATTACGGCGTGCAATGCAAAAATAAAACTAGTAAAAACTACCATTGGGTTATTGCTGTTTTTTAAATTTATGTTTCTTTAAAGGTGAAGCATTGTAATGAGTAATGTTCAGCCGTTGATACAACCATATCAGTAAATACGACCATAACTAGAAGAGTTCTTCCAGCGAGACATGGAAGAAAAAGCATACCACGTGCAGCCGTACAAAAACCAGTAACCTTGTGTTAATTCGATCAACTTTCCATGTGTAAATACGTCTTTCATCAAAACATATATGTACAGATAGTAAAGCATCAATCATAATGGGCAGTAGTTGCTGTTTAAATACCATTGATTTTTTTCAGTGCATCTCTACGTAATATTTTCGAACGTTTGTGGTATACAAAATGTGTGTTGTGCACTACATAAGTTGCAATTAATTTTTGAAAACTTTTTGTTAGCAGAAGGTACTCTAGTGCATATTGCCGTAATTACTAAGCGTTAATCAGTTACAACAAAGAAGCACAAATGTTTTATAGCAATTTTTTCATGATAATAACCATTTGCTATTTCGTACCCACTTACACCAAGAAAACCATAACATAGAGAGTATAAATAGATATTAACACGTTACATAAACTTGAAAAGGGAATAAAATGAGCTTATAAGAAATAATTGAATCCTACGTAACACATTTACACATAATTTAGAAAGAAAAGGTGGAGATATGTAATAAAGTGCGTTTCGAAAACTTCAGGACGGTATACACATCGAGAGACAATTATTTTCTCACACATCACATTCCTGTTCATGTTTCGCTTAAACATTATAGACAACGCCAACAGTTTTGTCCTCATCTTTACTGAAATTGTTTTAAGATATTTCATCTTATAATACAATCTTGACATTATAATTTGCTTGCTATGCTTCCATGTCAATTTAAAATTGGTTCAAATGGCTCTGAGCACTATGGGACTTAACATCTGTGGTCATCAGTCCCCTAGAACTTAGAACTACTTAAACCTAACTAACCTAAGGACATCACACACATCCATGCCCGAGGCAGGATTCGAACCTGCGACCGTAGCGGTCACGCGGTTCCAGACTGAAGCGCCTAGAACCGCACGGCCACACCGACCGGCTGTTAATTTAAAGTACAGCTTCGTTTCTTTAATATGACATTTATATAGTCTTCCAGAGTGTCAGTTCTAGGCAGCATGTTGCTAGCAATAATATCAATGTTTCTTTCTCTGAACTCTCTATGTTATTATTTATTCCTTCACATTTGAAAAACCTTAAATGCGTCAAGATATGACTATGATTTCTTGATATTTTATGTTTGATAACCTACGAAAATGCTGGCTGGCACAACTAATTTCATCTGTCGTAGTGAGAGATACCCTCGAAAATGTAAATCCTAATTAAATCGTTTAAAGCTTCCCACGATATCAGGTGGTCACACATCCGAAAGTTCATAGATATCCAAGCACTTGACAGAACCTGAAAGTGGAGAAAATTGTGTTAGTTTATTTCGTTGAGAGGCCATGAATTCATATAATGTGGGTGCTCTTTGGTCGTTGAAAAGCAAGTTTAAATATAATCTCAAACCAGAAAAGATAAAAAAATAAAGTTTAATTGTTGTTTCCTGAAGAAGAATATTACGTTAGAGTGCAGGCAATCTTAATAGTAATAAAAGTCAAGTATATGTGACAACAGAATAACGTCACGACAGCACAGTTAATCAGACGCCAGCAACAGCTGTGATCCAAGAGCGAAGGTTTCCGACGTTGGTGTAGACGGCACAATCTGTCTCGCAGTACTCGCTGCCCCATGAGACAATGCCGACTTGCGTGGTGCCACTAACCAGCGGACCGCCGGAGTCACCGTAGCAGGTGCTCCTGCCAGACTTCCCGGCACAGATCATGCGGCCTGTGACGCCGAACCTGACCACGCATCTGACGCGACCGATGACGCTGATGTTGACCTTCATCAGAGTGGAGGCCGATGGGCCTTCGGTGGCTGTGTTGCCCCAGCCGGTAATGGTAACTGCGAGGCCAGCCGGTGGGTCGTAGCCTTCTACAGGGAGACCAACGATCTCTGCGTTGTTGCCGATCGGGAAAGACCCATCCACCTGAGGTAGAGACACGAATTAATTTAACTTCAGATAATATAAGGGAGAGAGAACTGTATGTTCTTGGCAGGGTAGTACCAATGTCATATTGACACCTAAAAAAAGCTAAAAGAAGGGTAAGGACTGGGCGATTGGGGGGAGGGGGGGGGGAGGAGGGGGGCGGAAATAGATTTAGTAGCATCACACTCTTCAACAGCGAAGATATCACACGCTAAATCTCTATATGACAACGTTGTGTGTAATCCAAGGAGTAATCAAGTTTTGTTTGAAAACACTCGTCACGTAGTCACAGTGAAAACTTTTATTCACATGGCCTGTGAATGCAGCCACGTTTCGTTTGATCAAAACAATCGCCACTTGAGATGCGATGCTCAGTCTTTCTGGTAAAATATAAGTAGTACGTCTTTCATTAAAGTACAGTATGTGGTGTCTTTCGTACAAGATGAGTCGCCTTCTGTGGCGCCTTTCAAAACCAAATCCTCTCGCAATGAAATTAAGTTCTATGAGCAGATAGTTGTCAATTTTTCCAAAAGTCCGTAATCATTATTATTGTTGTCATTGTTGTTACTATGCTCTTTAGTCCGAACAGTGGTTTGATGCAACGCTTCATACAAGACTATGCCTTGGAAGCTTCTTCATCTGATGTGCTGCCACCTACAAGTACACATTAGAATCTACAAACTGCATTCATGCTTAGATCTCCTTCTACAATCATAATTCCCCCCATCCGACACTTCTCATCATTATCAAACTGATTATTCCCTGGATAAAAAGTTGTCTGTAAGCTTGCCATGTAAAATTCGGAGAAAACCCCAAGCTTTCGGTAACTACCTATCGTGAAACTGGCGAGGGTCCTACTTTTATGCTGAATCTGTAGCATATGACTTGCTGAATTACATCATGGTGACATAAATGAAATGACGTGCCCTGAGGTGACGCCCTCCATGTGCGTACATAATGTTTGCGCACTCTATCCAGCGTTCCTAGGAGTGCTCATCCTTCGCATATGAGCGGTGGACTATGAAAAGTCTTATCGTGTGCGTTTTATTAACTGTGGAAAAATGCTCCTATCGGACCACAAAACATGCGAATATGTCCCGGTGAATTTAAAATGAAAGACCCTGACCGAAAAGTGGAGTACCAGTTGCCTTATTCTACCTTCCTACAAAAATTTTCCACAAAATTTCGTCATGCGAAGAGGTTGGCACATTTTTTAAAGGTAACTCACTTCAGACTCCCACAAGCTCCTCTAACAGTAGCTCATCCACACCCACTAGTCCATCACTGTAAGTCGCTGGTACCCGTCCATCACTCACTTTTTCAGTCCCACACCTTGGCATTATCCCTTCTCCCCTTTCTTTTATTGTCCTCTATGTCATATTCAGAGTCCACTTCGATCTGTCCCACTACTATCTTCTCACTCTCGCTCTCTATTCCTATTATTATCTCATTCTTTCGTTTGTCATATGCTCTGTCTCTCACTATCAGGGCTCTCACCTACTTCCACTTTCTCTTTATTCCTCCCCCCCCCCACCCCGCCCCAATAGCACTGCCACCATCACTCTTTTCCTAGGACTATCCTCTTACTACCAACTACATTCCACTATCACTGGGTCCCTTTCTTCCTCTCACACAGCCATTGTCTCATTCGCTCTTTGCACAATGCAACCATAGCATACTACACTCCTGGAAATGGAAAAAAGAACACATTGACACCGGTGTGTCAGACCCACCATACTTGCTCCGGACACTGCGAGAGGGCTGTACAAGCAATGATCACACGCACGGCACAGCGGAAACACCAGGAACCGCGGTGTTGGCCGTCGAATGGCGCTAGCTGCGCAGCATTTGTGCACCGCCGCCGTCAGTGTCAGCCAGTTTGCCGTGCCATACGGAGCTCCATCGCAGTCTTTAACACTGGTAGCATGCCGCGACAGCGTGGACGTGAACCGTATGTGCAGTTGACGGACTTTGAGCGAGGGCGTATAGTGGGCATGCGGGAGGCCGGGTGGACGTACCGCCGAATTGCTCAACACGTGGGGCGTGAGGTTTCCACAGTACATCGATGTTGTCGCCAGTGGTCGGCGGAAGGTGCACGTGCCCGTCGACCTGGGACCGGACCGCAGCGACGCACGGATGCACGACAAGACCGTAGGATCCTACGCAGTGCCGTAGGGGACCGCACCGCCACTTCCCAGCAAATTAGGGACACTGTTGCTCCTGGGGTATCGGCGAGGACCATTCGCAACCGTCTCCATGAAGCTGGGCTACGGTCCCGCACACCGTTAGGCCGTCTTCCGCTCACGCCCCAACATCGTGCAGCCCGCCTCCAGTGGTGTCGCGACAGGCGTGAATGGAGGGAAGAATGGAGACGTGTCGTCTTCAGCGATGAGAGTCGCTTCTGCCTTGGTGCCAATGATGGTCGTATGCGTGTTTGGCGCCGTGCAGGTGAGCGCCACAATCAGGACTGCATACGACCGAGGCACACAGGGCCAACACCCGGCATCATGGTGTGGGGAGCGATCTCCTACACTGGCCGTACACCACTGGTGATCGTCGAGGGGACACTGAATAGTGCACGGTACATCCAAACCGTCATCGAACCCATCGTTCTACCATTCCTAGACCGGCAAGGGAACTTGCTGTTCCAACAGGACAATGCACGTCCGCATGTATCCCGTGCCACCCAACGTGCTCTAGAAGGTGTAAGTCAACTACCCTGGCCAGCAAGATCTCCGGATCTGTCCCCCATTGAGCATGTTTGGGACTGGATGAAGCGTCGTCTCACGCGGTCTGCACGTCCAGCACGAACGCTGGTCCAACTGAGGCGCCAGGTGGAAATGGCATGGCAAGCCGTTCCACAGGACTACATCCAGCATCTCTACGATCGTCTCCATGGGAGAATAGCAGCCTGCATTGCTGCGAAAGGTGGATATACACTGTACTAGTGCCGACATTGTGCATGCTCTGTTGCCTGTGTCTATGTGCCTGTGGTTCTGTCAGTGTGATCATGTGATGTATCTGACCCCAGGAATGTGTCAATAAAGTTTCCCCTTCCTGGGACAATGAATTCACGGTGTTCTTATTTCAATTTCCAGGAGTGTATATTCTCGCATTTATAATTTTCCGTCTCTTTGCCACTGCCACGTTCTTCTTCTCTCTCAGCATCTAATAGAGCGAATATGTACACAAGCCTAATATTTTTGGAATTTCTTAAAGGTAACGAAGAAGGCAGGGTAAGGCAGGTGGTACTTTTCAATACGTGTTTTTAAAATTAGCATTTTTTGTGCTCCGATAACAGCATTTTTCCTCTGGTTCCCTTCTTTTTCATCTGCAGTCGGGTCTGTAATTCATATGAAAAGAAAAGAATGAGTAAAATTTTATTACTTTACTAATGTGAAATTGAAATAACGCAAAACAAATTTTACACCTTAGAGCAGATTTTACGTGCAAAAAAGTTTACACGTGCTTCAGTACTACAATACGTGGTTCCCAGGTAACAACGGAGACACTGGAGCATATTTCTCCGTGCTACGTCGCTTATAAACTACGATTTCATCTCAGACCGCAATTTAAGAGCGTCTTTTAAGCCTACGAGTACATTTGAACCTCTGTTTCTAGGAAACGTATAAAGACGTGAAGAAAATTTTGAAGGTAGTTGGAGGCCCGTATGTTTGTAATACATCGTAAAAAGATACATTCATTTGCTGTGCATAGCCGTCTCGGAATCCGAGGCTGAGTATGGGTACCCAAAAAACAAGGTTTTGAGGTGTTTCCGATAACGCATAAGGATTTCAGAAAACGGGGACATTGCTCTTCTAGATAATTGCCTAGAGATTATACTGTTAAATCTGAGCAATTTGCTGCAATTGCTTTTTTATTTACATTACTTCTCACACTAGATTCTACTTGTATAAGTAGGCTAACTTCGAACCTCCGTATTTCGGCAACGTATAAAAACATCAATACAATTTTCAAGTTCGTTAAAGATCGGGATCTTGTAAATATATCGTAAAAATTTCAGCCGTTTGATGTGGTTACCCGTCTCGGAATACTCCGCTGCATTGTGGTCCGGTGATAATGGCATATATATAGAAAAAAACTGTTTTATGGAGCTTTTCGAGGAATCGACCATGAACTAATGATGTTAGCATTTGTCCCCTCAAGACCACCGTAGACCACTTCAAATCAGATACAATCAACCGATTTCTTCCATTTTCCTAAGCAGGAGGAAGTGTGTAAAATTCAAACTTTCACCGTAGAGTGTAGGATAATTACACTGAGACGATGATTCTGTTGGATACACAAACGTTTCCTCACCCGAGGGCTACACGAAACACCTTACCCTCTTTATATCATCAATAGTACTCAAGGTACAAGAACCGGAAAATCCCGTTTTTATGCGCCTCGTTTTGGAACATACTGGGTAAGCATGCTGTGCGTTGTGAAGTGAATAATCCATGTATCTATTGAACTTTATGTCACAAAGTGTAATACTCACTGCTTCTCCGGTCACAGTGTCCCAAAAGTTCGAAAAGTGGGTCAGAATACTAGTGCGATCAACAATAATCTTGTGTTTAATTAATAGGCTGTCGTCAGCAGGCACTAATTTTTCTAAATTTCTGTACTTCAGGTGAAGCTGATGTTCCATTCAGCGACATCAACAGTCCGTATCGACTGACTCACGTAACTGCTTCAACACTCACAAGGAATGTTATAAATCTCTGGCAATCTCATCCCGAAATTATCTTTAACAGTTCTTAATAGTTCCTTAATTTTTCTGGGATGCAAAAAATCAATCTGATTCTTTACCTGTTCAGGTCTATCTGCATTAGTAGCTGTTGCACCGCAGAATGCGAGACGCTTTATGTGTTGGTGCTCCCGCCTTGTTGTAAGGCCTGGCGTCTTAGTATTCTTGACAGTTTTGACCAACTGTCAAATATTTAAATACTCATTCCTTTTTAACACCGCCTTGAGATCATTCGTCTCGTAGCCATGTCTGAAATAGTCCTAGCTCTGTGAAGTACGGTGTTCAGCATAGCTGGATACTAAAAGCTACGTCGGAGGAGATACAGGTCACATGCATCGTCTTTCGATACACAAAGTGGCCGGTCGTTTATCTACTTTCCTTTGCACCAGCACATCAAGGAAAGTCGACTTTCCACCCTTCCCCACTACCGCCGTAATTCTTATTTTCGGATGCCTGTTTCCCTATTGTCAATGAAGTACAGCAGTGCCACATTAATAACATAACGTCAATGTACTTGAAAAAGAAGTATGGATGGAGGAGGCATTAAGCAAGGCCTGTTCTTCTAAATCTTCCATGAAAAAGTTAGCTATTGCTGGTAACAGAGGCGAAGCGATGGCTGTTCCACCAGTCACTTCACTTTTACTTTCCACTCCACAAGTAATACGTGACTGTCACAGTGTTAGAATGTTTTCTGTCAACGGGGAAATAACTACAGCCAAGCTGCGACATAAATATCCTTCACCTGAGTTTAGATTCAGGACGTTCTCAATAGGTTTTAGTTGTGCCTATCTTATCCTAGCATTCTTCTGTTGCTCCGCTTTCCTTGTCTGAAATACTTATCGTCAATATTTCCTGCAATACATGGCTACACTCTCTAATGTTCAGAAAAGACTTCTTAATTCGTAAATTTATGTTAGATTTGCTGAGTACACGGTTTTTCCTGAGTATGTATGCATTTTAATTTGATTAATTCATTTCCTTCATCCCCATTTCTCTGTTCGTCTGTTCTGCCCCCTCTCTGTCCATATCCTTCTTCCCATCTCTCTGCTCATTGCTTTATTCCTTCTGCCCATCTCCTCCTCCCCCCTCTCTCTGTCCATTTCCTTCCCCATCCCTCAGCCCATCTCCTCCATCACTCACTCCGTCACCCTCAACCCTTTCTTTGTCAATCTCCTCCTCCCCATATCACCACCTATCTCCTCCTCTCCCCTCTCCTAGTAGCTCTTTACTCTCTGCCATCTCTATCCCTTCCTCAGTACATTTTCTCCTCATCCATATCTGTCTGTCCATTCCCTCTTCTTTCCATCTCCTATCTCCTCGTTCTCCCTCTCTGTCTCCATGTTGTCACCCTCAAGCCAGTAGGTTTTTATCCCCACAGTACCTCAATTATGTAATAGATGTATTCCAATCTCTGTCTTACTCTACAGTTCTTGCCCACTACAATTCCCTCTAGTACCATGGAAGACATTCCCTCATGTCCCAACAAACGTCCTAGTATCCTGTCCCTTCTCCTTACCAATTTTTACCACATATTTCTTTCCTCTCCGATTCTGTGTAGAACCTCCTCATTCCTTACCTCATCAGTCCACCTTATTTTCAACATTCGTCTGTAACACCACATATCAAATTCTTCGATTCTCTTCTGTTCCGGTTTTCCCACAGTACATGTTTCAATACCATATAATGCCATACTCCAGCCGTACATTCTCAGAAATTTCTTCCGGAAATTAAAGCCGATATTTGATATTAGTAGAGTTCTCTCGGCCAGGGATGCCTCTTTTGCCACAGCTTGTCTGCTTTTGATGTCCTCCTTGCTCCGCCTGTCATTGGTTATTTTACTGCCTAGGTGGCTCAATTCCTTAACTTCATCTACTTCGTGACCTACAATCCCGATGTTAAGATTCTCGTTGTTCTCATTTCTACCACATCTCATTACCTTCCACTTTCTTCGATTTACTCTCAGTCCATACTGTGAACGTTGTTCATTCCGTTTAGCAGATCATGTTATCCTCCTTCACTTTTTACTCAGGATAACAATGTCATCAGCGAATCGTATCATTGATATCCTTTCACCTTGAATTTTAATTCTACTCCTGAACCTTTCTTTTATTTCCATCATTGCTTCCTGGATGTACAGACTCGACAGCAGGGGCGAAAGGTTACATCCTTGTCTCACACACTTTTTAATACGCTCACGTTGTTCTTCGTCTTCCACTCTTAATGTTCCCTATTGGCTGTTGCACATATTGTATTTGAAGCGTCGGTCCCTATAGCTTACCCCTACCTTTTTCAGAATTTCGAACACATTGTACCATTTTACATTGTCGAACGCTTTTTCCAGGTCGACAGATCCTATAAACGTGTCTTGATTAGTCTTGCTTCCATTATTACCCGCAACATCAGAATTGCGTCTCTCGTGCTTTTACATTTCCTACGGCCAAATTGATCGTCATCTAGCGCATCAACAATTTTCTTTTCCATTCTTCTGTATATTATTCTTGTAAGCTACTTGGATACATAAGCTGTTAAGCTGATTGTGCAATAATTCTCGCACTTGTCAACTCTTGCCGTCTTCCGAATTGTGTGGATAACGCTTTTCCGAAAGTCAGATGGTATGTCGCCAGACCCATACATTCTACTCACCAACGTGAATAGCTGTTTTGTAGCCACTTCACCCAACGATTTTAGAAATTCTGATGGAATTTTATCTTTTCCTTCTGCCTTATTTGACGTTAAGTCCTCCAAAGCTCTTTTAAATTCTGATTCTAGTACTGGATCCCCTATCTCTTCTAAATCGACTTCTGTTTCTTCTTGTATCACATCAGACAAATCTTCCCCCTCACAGTGGCTTTCAGTGTATTCTTTCCACCTATCCACTCTCTTCTCTGCATTTAACAGTGGAATTCCCGTTTCACTTTTAATGTTACCACCCTTGCTTTTAATGTCACCGAAGGTTGTTTTGACTTTCCTGTATGCTGACTCTGTCCTTTCGACAGCCTTTTTTTTTTTTTTGATGTCTTCACGTGTTTCCTGCAGCCATTTCGTCTTAGCCTCCCTACACTTCCTATTTATTTCATTCTTCAAAGACTTGTATTTCTGTATTCCTGAGTTTCCCGGAACTTTTTTGTACTTTCTCCTTTCATCAATCAACAGAAGTAATTCTTCTGTTACCCATGCTTTCTTCGCAGTTACCTTCTTCGTACCTATGTTTTTCTTCCCAACTTCTGTGATACCCCTTTTCAGAGATGTCCATTCCTCTTCAATTGTACTGCCTACTGAGCTATTCCTTATTGCTGTATCTATAGCCTTAGAGAACTTCAAGCGTATCTCATTCCTTAGTACTTCCGTATCTCATTTCTTTGGGGTGCGTAGTAGACTAGCCTCCTCGTGGTGCACCCCGGGCAACGTGATTATATCGCGGCTAAATAGTCTACAAACTTGGCTACCAGACTATCCTTTGGGATCTCCTGGTAATTCAAACATGCAACGAAGCGACCAAACGAACGATTCCTTTGGGAACCATCCGACTAGAAGATTGGGACCATCAGTCCGGATCTGCCAGCTAAATATTGAGGGAATTAGTCGATCCAAATCTGAATATCTTTCAAAGTTTCTATTGGACAATAGCATCGATGTGGTACTCCTTCAGGAAACACATATCGACTCGCAGGAAGACTTACAAAGAAGAGGACGTATTCAAGGCTTCCAACAAATAGGCGCAACATATCATCACGCCTATGGCACCGCCACATATGCCCGATCCGATATTGAACATGCACACCTGCTGTCCACAAGCACAGAAAACAACATCCATGTTGTTGATATAAAAGTAGACTACATAAGACTTATAAATGTCTACAAACCACCAAACCAAATCTGGCCAAGTATTGTACTACCCGCACATGAACACCCAATGATATATGCCGGTGATTTTAATATCCATCACGAAATGTGGCGATACACCCAAAATAATGAACACGGAGAAGCGCTGGTGGAATGGGCCGACGAGAACAATCTACATCTTATATTCGATGCCAAGGAGAGGGGCACATTCCACTCGGCCACCTGGCGCAGGGACTACAATCCGGACCTCTGCTTTGCAACTACCGATAACGAGGGAAAACCAGTGCCTATACATAGAAGGGTTGCCACAGATTTCCCACACAGCCAGCATAGGCCTGTTATTTTAGACATCGGTGTCACTATACCCCTGATACGGTCCTTCCCTCGACCTAGATGGAATTTCCAAAAAGCTGACTGGGAGAAGTATTCAGCGGACCTTGATAAATGTATCCGGTTTATACCGTCACTACCTAAATGCTACGATCGTTTCAGGAAAGCTATAATTACCACAGCTAGAAAACACATTCCTAGGGGGTTTCGAAAAGAATACAACCCAGGATGGAATGCAAAATGCCATCAGCTATATGAGGACTTTACTAGTAGTGGTGACCAAGAAATAGCTGATGACCTCCTCCACAATCTAGATTCCGCAAGATGAAAACGATGGACTGAAGCAACTGAAAGAATGAATTTCACTCAATCAAGTAGGAAGGCATGGAGTTTGTTACGTAAACTCGGAGGTACGACAAGACCAGCCCAGAAAAATCCAACCATAACACCAGAGAAAATTGCAAATAACATTGTCGAAATGTCAAGAGCTCCGAGAGACAAACCACATACCAGGGTATGAGCGCGAACTCAGAACACTAAAAAAGAATACTCCAAATATATCAGAGCTTTCCAGACCATTCATTGAGGATGATGTCATTACTGCCCTCAAGGATATGAAACCGGGCAAAGCCACAGGTTTTGACAACATACATCCAGAATTTCTAACCTACGCTGGAAAGAACGTGGTCAAATGGCTGGCAAATTTCTTTTCGAATATTTTGACTACAAACCATCTCCCTATAGAATTCAAAAAGGCAAGAATAATAGCTTTGCTGAAACCAGGGAAACCAGCAGACCAACCGCTAAGCTACAGACCAATAGCACTTCTTAGCTGTACATACAAACTTCTCGAACGACTTGTCCATAATCGAATTAGCGGCATTATTAAGGAGAACTTACCTATAGAACAGGCAGGCTTCAGACCTGGCCGTAGTTGCTGTGACCAAGTTCTGTCATTAACATCCTACATAGAGGCTGGCTTTCAACAGAAACTGAAAACAAGTGCTGTATTTCTAGACTTAACATCTGCATATGATACTGTTTGGAGAGATGGAATAAATTACAAACTCTTAAGAGTGATTCCTTGCCAGATTTCAACATCCTTAATACATAATATGCTGAGTAACAGAACCTTCCAGGTCACCCTAAACGGAAAGACAAGCAAAACAAAATCTATTAACAACGGGCTTCCGCAAGGCTCCGTATTGGCCCCTCTTCTGTTTAACCTCTATATAGCAGATCTCCCAAACCTAAAGTCAAGAAAATTTTACTGTGCGGATGACATAGCACTGGCTATCAGAGACAAGTATCTCTCCAATACAGATGAAGTCCTTAATAATGACGTCGAAATACTATACAATTATTTCAAGAAATGGAGACTCAAGCCCCCCCTAACAAAACTGAAGTATCTACATTCCATCTTAATAACAAAATGGCAAATGAAATTATTAACATAAAACTCGGAAACACCAACCTCAAACATAATAAGTTTCCAAAGTACTTAGGCATAACATTGGATCGCACTCTTTCTTACCGAAAACATCTGGAGAACACCACTGCAAAAATTGGAACACGGAATAACATCGTTCAAAAACTTAGTGGTACTACTTGGGGAGCTAACGCAAAAACATTACGCACCTCATCTATTGCCTTAGTGTTCTCTGTGGCTGAGTACTGCGCTCCAGTCTGGCTTAATAGCTGTCACACCAAACTTATTGACAGGCAATTAAATAACACAATGAGGTTGATTTCTGGAACTGTTAAATCAACGCCCACGTACTGGTTACCGGTGCTATGTAATATCCTGTCCCCGGACCCGCGTAGAAAAGTGGCCCTACTGCACGAATTCAGAAAGATTGAGACAAAACTAGAACTACCAATTAAAGAAGAATTCTCACAACTGCGACACACTCGATTGAAATCAAGAAAGCCACCCATACGCACAGCTGAGCAGCTTCAAAATAATAACTATGACCACATGAAACAATGGAGACTAGATTGGAACCAAAAGACAAATGACCCACTACAGACCTGGTTTGAGAGCTATAACTGCAACATCTCTGGAATGGAACTAACACGGAAAACATGGTCCGCATTAAATCGAATACGTACTGGACATGGCAGGTGTGCGGATTCACTACACAAATGGGGAAGAGCGATGTCACCAGAATGCGACTGCGGTGCCCCTAGACAGACGATCCAACAGATCCATGGTGAATGCTCCTTGCGAGCATATGCAGGGAACTGGTCCGACTTCCTGGAGGCATCCCCATCGGTGCTAGAATGGATCTCAAACCTCGATATATCCTTTTAACTGACCAATACAAACATAAATTATATCCATGATTGTTATAAGATTTTAATGTCCAACACTTGATGTATTAATGCTGCATGTATAGCCATACGCTAAATAAATAATAATCTCATTTCTTTGCGTATTGGTTATTCCTGACTAATGTCTTAAACTTCAGCCTACACTTCATCACTACTATATTGTGACCTGAGTTTATATCTGCTCCTGGGTAGGCCTTACAATCCAGTATCTGATTTCGGAATCTCTCTCTGACTATGATGTAATATAACTGAAATTTTCGCGTATCACACGGCTTTTTCCAAGTAAATCTCCATGATGCAATGTAACTGAAATCTTTCAAAATCACCCGGCCTTTTCCAAGTATACCTCCTCCTCCTCTTGTGATCCTTGAACAGGGTATTCCCTATTACTAGCTCAAACTTGTTACAGAATTAAATTAGTCTTTCTCAACTCTCATTCCTTGTACCAAGCCCGTATGCTCTGCCGGCCGCGGTGATCTAGCGGTTCTAGGCGCTCAGTCCGGAGCCGCGCGGCTGCTACGGTCGCAGGTTCGAATCCTGCCTCGGGCATGGATGTGTGTGATATCCTTAGGTTAGTTAGGTTTAAGTAGTTCTAAGTTCTAGGGGACTGATGACCATAGATGTTAAGTCCCATAGTGCTCAGAGCCATTTGAACCATTTGAACCGTATGCTCCTGTAACCTTTTTTTTTCTACTCCTTCCCCTACAATTGCATTCCAATCCCCCATGGCTATTAGGTTTCCATCCCCATTTAAATACTGTATTACCCTTTCAATACTCTCATATACTTTCTCTATCTCTTCATCTGTAACTTGCGACGTCGGTATCTATACCTGAACTATCGTTGTCGGTTTTGATTCGCTGTCGATTCTTATAAGAACGACCTTGTTACTGAACCGTTCACAGAAACACGTTCTCTGCCCTACCTTCCCATTCATAACTAATCCTACTCCAGAAATACCATTTTCTGCTTGTTGATATTATCATATACTCATCTGACCAGAAATCCTTGTCTTCTTTCCACTTCACTGACCTCTACGATATCTGGTTTGAGCCTTTGAATTTTCTTTTTCAGATTTTCTGGTTTCCCTAACACGTTCAAGCTTCCGACATTCCACGCCCCGACTTGTAGAACGTTATCCTTCCGTTGATTATTCCATCTTTTTCTCATGGTAACCTCCCCTTTGGCAGTCGCCTCCCGGAGATCACAATGGAGGAGTATTCCGGAATCTTTTGCCAGTGGAGAAATCATCATGACCCTTCTTCATTTACAGGCCACATTTTCTTGGATGCACTTTACGTGTCTTTAATGCAGTGGTTTCAATTGCCTTCTGCATCCTCATGCCGTTGGTCATTGCAGAATCTTCCGCCTTTAGTGGCAGTTTCCCACCCCCGTACAAGAGAGAGCCCTGAAACTCTGTTTGTTCTTCCTCCCTCTTTGACAAGGCCATTGGCAGAGTGAGGGTGACTTCTTATGTCGGAAGTCATCGGCTGCCAATGCTGATTATAAATCAAAAAATAAGCAGTGGCAGGATTCGAACCCGGGACTGAATACGTTTTGCTTATAAATCAAAGACGGAACACCCCCCCCCCCCCCTTTTTAACTCATTTTGTTCGCTTTAGTTCGTTGCATCTGCTCGGGGCAGGCGTTGTAATACATCGGTTTAAGGTCGTTGTTGATCGATTAACTCAGTTTTTTTATTTGAGAGGGCAGCTAACCCTCTAACGGAACACGCTTGACTACCGGGCCGGTGAACGCCTAGACCACTGGTATGAGTGGAAAACAGACAGCCAGGTCCGGATGGAATACCAGTTCGGTGTTACAAAGAATATCTACGTTATGGACTCCTGAATTATCTAGCATTTTTTCGCGAATCTCTCGCCGAGCGTAAAGTCCCTGGCTGCTGTAACAAAGAGCAGCTTAGTCTTGTGTATGTTGCTGTTGTGGTCTTCAGTCCAAAGACTGGTTTGCTGCAGCTTTCCATGCTACTCTATCCTGTGCCAGCTTCTTCATCTCCCAGTACCTACTGCAACTTACATCCTTCTGAATATGCTTAGTGTATTCATCTGTTGGTCTCCCTCTACAATTTTTACCCTCCACGCTGCCCCCCAATACTAAATTGGTGATTCCTTGATGCCTCAGAACTTGTCCTATGAACCGATCCTTTCTTCTAGTCAAGTTGTGCCACAAATTTTTCGTCTCCCCTATTCTATTCAACACCTCCTCATAAGTTACGTGATCTACCTATTTAACCTTCAGCATTCTTCTGTAGCACCACATTTTGAAAGCTTCTGTTCTTTTCTTGTCCAAACTATTTATCGTCCATGTTTCACTCCCATACATGGCTACCATCCATACAAATAGTTTCAGAAACGACTTCCTGACACTTAAATCTATACTCGATGTTAACAAATTTCTCTTCTCCAGAAACGCTTTGCTTGCCATTGCCAGTCTATATTTTATATCCTCTCTACTTCGACCATCATCAGTTATTTTGCTCCCCAAATAGTAAAACTCATCTACTACTTTAAGAGTCCCATTTCCTAATCTAATTCCCTCATCATCACCCGACATAATTTGATTACATTCCATTATTCTCTTTTTGCTTTTGTTGATGTTCATCTTATATCCTCCTTTCAAGACACTGTCCATTCTGTTCAACTGGTTTTCCAAGTCCTTTGCTGTCTCTAGGAGAATTACAATGTCATCGGTGAACCTCAAAATTTTTATTTATTCTCCATGAATTTTAATAACTACTGCGAATTTTTATTTTGTTCCCTTTACTGCTTGCTCAATATACAGATTGAATAACATTTGGGATAGGCTACAACCCTGTCTCACTCCCTTCCCAACTACTGCATCCCTTCCATGCCCCTCCACTCTCATAACTGCGATGTGGTTTCTGTGCAAATTGTAAATAGCGTTTCGCTCCCTTTAATTTACCCCTGCCACCTGCAGAATTTGCAAGAGAGTATTCCAGTCAACATTTTCAAAAGCTTGCTCTAAGGCTACACGTGCTAGTGTATAAAAAGGGTAAAAGAACGGACCCGCAAAATTACGGACCAATATCCGTATCATCGGTTTTGCTGTAGGATTCTTAAACATGTTCTGGGTTAAAATATTATAAATTTCCTCGCCACGGGAATGCTTCTGTTTACAAATCAGTACGGTTTTGGAAAGCATCGCTCTTGCGAAACTCAGCTTGTCTTTTCTTACGCGATAAAGTGCGAATCATGACTGAAGAGCAGCAGGCAGATTCAGTATTCATATATTTCCAAAAAGCGTTTAACACGGTGCTCCACTACGGGCATATCGAATAAGGTGCCACATATGTGAGCGGATAGAGGCCTTCTGGAGTAATAGTACCCACTACGCTGTCCTCGACAGCGTGTGCTCATCAGAGACAGGGGTATCGCCCAGAAGGACATGGTGAGCAGCAATCTGTGGCTGTTTTCCAATAATGCTACGGTGTACAGGAAGCTGACGTCGCAGAGTGACTTTGGAGGGGGGGGGGGGGGGGTACAAGATAACTGAGACAAAACTTCTAGTGCGTCGAATTTCAACTAGCTCTAATTGTAGAAAAGTGTAGATTGGTGCAGATGCGCAGAATAGACAAATTCCCCTAATGTTCGAATACGTCTTTAGTAGTGTGCTGCTAAACACAGTTATATCGCTTAAATTTACAGCGTGATGCTGCAAAGCGATATGAATTGGAACGAGCATGTAAGTATGAGTAGGGAAGGAAAATGATCGACTTCGGCTTTTTGGAGAATTTTAGGAAAGTGTGGTTCATCTGTGAAGGAGACTTCATGAAGGACACTAGCGCCATCTATTCTTTAGTACTACTCCTGTGTTTTGGATAACGATAGGTCGGACTGAATGAAGATACTTAAGCAAACAACACGCAAGTATTACCGAGATTTCGTATATAGTAATAAATTCTGTTAACAGTAGGCATTGGTAACATTAATGCATAAAAAAACAGAAAGATAAAAATAAGGATCAATTACAACAACATAAAATAAAATAAATTAACTTAAATGCCAAGTGAGGAACGTCCATCTTATACTACTAGATATGTTACTGGCAGTCAACTAACTGCAAGTGTACGTAATTCTGATCCCGTTGTTGCTGCACCATTCTGCGTTGCCCCACACAGGTATGTGCATGTTTCTGCAATCCTCAAATCCACGCATACCTGTGTTGGTGGCGATAGCATTCTTACTTTTCACATTTCTTTTAATATACAGAGCGTTTCCGTAAGAGCGTGCAAAAATGTAACAGGGCGTATAGAATGTTCCACACAACAATTTGAGGTAGGAAACTTGGGGTCGGAGAGGCCATATTAAGTAGAGATGGAAGAAAACTTCTCTACCGCTATGTCTAGCATTACTGATTTCCAGCTTATTTACATGTAACAAACGTACACGTTTGTACGTACTCTATTGTTTATTTACTTGTGTGTGACACTCCAGTGGATACGGAAATGGAGTTGGTTGCCAGAACGTTTGCAGTCTGTGATGTGATTCGAAACACACCAGGGATATTTGTCAGGGAGCATCAGAATCGTGTTCCCCGATGTCGGGCTTGTATTGAGGTTCATGGCCATTAGTTGCAGCAGTATAAATGGTACGTTCGTTGTTTCAGTTACGGTATTTGCAGTTAATTGTAACTAATGTAAATAAAGATGTATTGCATTCCTATTTACTCCTTAAACTGACTTTCTTCGACCCCAGGTTCCCTACCCCAAACTGCTCAGTGGAGCGCTCTCTACGTCCTGTAAATTTTTGCACTCTCTTACGGAAATACCCTATACATCACTTAATTATATTTATATGTGTCTTTCATTATCTGTGACGCTTCTTGTGATTTGTTGACGTTATTTTGATATTCAGAGCGTCGACTTGATATTATAGACTGAACGTTAAGCAGCTGCCTCTTGGATATTCTATGAGTAATCATATTGACTCTAGTCCACAAGTTTAGGTCACATACAATTTCGAGATCAGAGTCAAATTGTCTGCAGTCTCTCTCTACCTTAGAAAGGGGCAACTGAAAACATCCTTATCAGCGATACGTTCCTCGTCACATAGACAGATTGGTGTATTGTTACATTCCACTCGATGCAAATATTTAGGATACGGACCGTGACGTGTTAATAGGTGCACCGTATCTTGGATAGGGGAATGTCACAAAGATTAATCCCATTTCTGATGCTTGGGAACTTATCGTGAACCCACCTTGCAGTGCTTCTAGTGTCTCAGTCAGGATGCCATTCATGTAACTTTTACGAGTCGCAAATGTATTTTATCTGTTATAGGTGTTTTTGTGATCTCGTACACATGATCATATTGTCTACCCCCTAACCAACATAGTGCTGCCCTGTAACGTCCAACGATATCTATCGGACGTATCCCGATAATGACCAGTAATCCCTCGACAGTAATCCCAGAATTACGCTCCGTTGAATTCGTCGCAATATTGTTATGTAAAGCACTTCGTCTTCAAGCCACAAGTGGCCCATCGGGACCATCCGACCGCCGTATCATCCTCAGTTGAGGATGCGGATGAGAGGGGCGTGTGTCAGCACACCGCTCTCCCGGTCGTTTATGATGGTTTTCTTTGACCGGAGCCTCTACTATTCGGTCGAGTAGCTCCTGAATTGGCATCACGAGGCTGAGTGCACCCCAAAAAATGGCAACAGAGCATAGCGGCTGGATGGTTACCTATCCAAGT
Organism: Schistocerca serialis cubense; assembly: GCF_023864345.2. Classification (NCBI taxonomy): domain Eukaryota; kingdom Metazoa; phylum Arthropoda; class Insecta; order Orthoptera; family Acrididae; genus Schistocerca; species Schistocerca serialis. The sequence continues at coordinate 231,693,232 of NC_064643.1, forward strand.
GCTGACCACGCCCGACAGCGCTTAACTTCGGTGATCTTACGGGAACCAGTGTATCCACTGCGGCAATACCGTTGCCTGTTGGTATGTAGCTGCCTTCTCTAAGGCAATTAGCTCAGACGCTGGCAGCGAAGCCCACTATGGCGTTGAAGATAACTTCGTGATATGACCACACCACATGCCACGATAATTTATAATCAGCAGTGCCAGTACGGGTGGTGTTATTTGTAGTTTCAGCCGCTTTCTGAGTAACAGTTTTTAAATGTTCTGGGAAGTTCCTTTCCTCGTCTAGAAGAATGCCGAACAGTGCTGTGCTTTAAAGGGATTCCGTCTAGCCTCAGGGAAAGATTTATGAAAAGACAAAATTTGCCTTCAGAAGTATGTATGTGGTTTTATGAATAGCTGTAGTAAGTTTGTTGCCCTTGCACCAATGATGCATCTGAGCAAGCATATCACTCGTCTTTTTCTCAAGTCCCTCCGTATAGTCTGCAGACACAACTAGTACGATGTCATCTGCGTATGCAACAACAGTTTCAATAGTGTCCGCCCCGTATTTCAGGGCTTCAATAGTAATACCGAAGAACAATGAAACGCATATCGAACCTTGAGGCCAGCCCTTGATTATCTTGCTCTGCCCCGCAAGCCACTTGCTGTTACGGTCACTACAGTAATCTATACAGCTCTTACATAGACATCTGAAGGACCGAGATCTCGGATGCGTGCAAACATCGCAGGCCACTAAAGATTATCAAATGGATCCCTGTCGAAATTTCTACAATCTGAAGAGCTCTGGTAGCACCATCATGTACACATTTCTCTTTTCTGAATTCACATTAAGACTAGTTTAGACCATAGAGCTCCGTGTGCGCGGTCACATAGCGAGCGCTCTTGAACTTTTGTCAAGACGTTTAATAGACAAATAGAATTATAGGTTTTCAGTTATGTCAGGACTTTACCCTTCTCCTTGTTAATCGCTATTGCTCTTGCTGTATTCCATACCGTCGGGATCCTACCTATTCGCAAAGCCTCGTTTAGTAATGCTGTGTAATATGGCTTTATCATTGGACCTACCATCCGCTCGACCTCAGGGTAAACGCCATCCGCATCAAGTGCCTTTCCAGTTTTGGGATTGGAAATTTCGATGGCAATTTTTTCTTCAATGAGAGGTATTACCACCAACTGAGTATCGTATTAGTTACCTAGTTTACTTCTAAGTTGTGCCTCTACACCAGTATCTATGTTAGTGTTAGCATCAGGAAGTTTCTGTGACGGTAGTAGCAGCGCGGTTCCTGAGTGAAGCGCCTAGAACCGCTCGTCCACAGTGGCCGACTGTACGAATATCAATTTGTGACTAATTTGTATAACTTCGCGTTGGTGTTCCCTTTTTTTTAGTTTATGGTATGGTAACGAGATGACCAAGTTGTACCCTCTAATACAATAGGCACTCTATAACTAAATGCATGATCTTTGTATATCACGGAAAAGAAATCTAATTTAACCACATTCTTTTGTAGTAGAAAAACATCTCTTAGCAAAATTCATAGTAGAAAAGAAAATATTAAAACAGGCACGCAGATGTAAATACCTGGACTGTAACACTTTTTATGATTATACCTTACGGTAACGGTCCTGTATAGAACCTGGAAAGGTACTTAAACATGTTTGGAACTACGGAGAGAACAATCCTGAACAAAATAGTGACGCAGGTAGCGCCTCAGTTCACTACACAACTCTGAAGCGCCAAAGAAGCTCTTATAGAAATGTAAACAGGCAGCATACAGTGCTGCGGTCGGCAACGACTATATAAGACATCAAGTGTCTGGCACAGTTGTTTGATCGGCTACTGCTGCTGCAACGGCAGATTATTAAGATTTAAATCAGTTTGAACGTGGTATTATAGTCGGCTCACGAGCGATGGGACACAGCATCTCCGAGGTAGCGTGAAGTGTGGATTTTCCCATACGACCGTTCCACAAGTGTACCGTGAATATCACGAACGCAGTCAAACATCAAACCTGCGACATAGCTGCTGCCAGAAAAAGATCTTGCAAGAACAGGACCAACGACGACTGGAGAGAATCGATAAACTTGACAGAAGTGCAACCCTCCCGCAGATTGCTGCAGATTTCAATCCAAAGAAACATCATGATATGGGCTCTCGGAGCCAAAGGCCCACTCGTGTACTCTTAATTACTGCACGACTCAAAGATTTACGCCATTCCTGAGCCCGTCAATACCGACATTGGACTGTTGATGACTGGATACGTGTTGACTAGTCGGACGATTCTATCGAACGGATGGACGTGTATGGTTATGGATGCAACATCTGAATCTATGGACCCTGCATATTCACCATGGGACTCTTCAAGCTGTTGGAGTCTCTGTAAAGGTTGGGGCGTGTACAGTTGGAGTGACATGGGACCCCGGATACACCTGGATACGACTCTGACAGGTGACACGTACTTATGCATCCTGCCCGATCACCTGCGTCCGTTCACGTCCAGTGTCAATTCCGTCGGACTTGGGCAATTTCGAAAGGATAATGCGGTACCCCATGTGTCCAGAATTGCTACAGAATGTCTCAAGGAACATTCGTCTGAGTTTCAACTTTTCCGATGGTCACCAGACTCCCCAGGCTTGAACATTATTGAGTATATCTGGGATTCCTTGCAACGTCCTATTCAGAAGAGATCTCCACCCCTTCGTCCTCTTATGTATTTATGGACAGCCCTCCAGATTTCATATGTCAGTTCCCTCCACCACTATTTCAGACATTACGTGAGTCCCTGCCACGTCGTACTGCGTGCTCGCGGGGCCCTACATGATGTTAGGCAGGTGTAACAGTTTCATTGGCTCTTCTGTGTGTAATACTATGACTGTACCCCTACTATTCTTCAGAGCCGAAGCAATGACGTTCGAACAATTACAGAGAATTTCAGTAGCACAAATGAGCCTTTGAGATCTTCGTCGGGGTACAAATTATAAGATCATAAGACGAACGGTGAGATACGAAATGAGCTATATGGTCCGTAAGTAGTTGAAAAGATCCAACAGCACAGAAAGCGTAGGAAAGTCATGCAATTTTTTAAGGTCAAAAGTGGATTGCAAGGAAAACCTATGGCTACAGATACACTGGTAGAAGAAGAATACCACGACCACGTAGGTTATTTGGAAATTTGTTTCACGTTCCTATTGGACCAAATTGTTGAGACCATAGGTTCCTCGGCTTACGCTCTACTTAATCTAACTTAAACAACTTACGCTAAAGACCACACACACACGCATGCAAGAGGGAGAACTCGGACCTCCGACGGCGAGAGCTGCGCGGACCGTGGTAACGCGCCCCATACCGCGTGGCTACCCCACACGGCGACGACGGAGGATATGATGCGATGAGCTAAATTTACATTGCTTGACATAGGAACAGGCTTGACAGGTCAGAGATCGGTTAACACAGGACGGGGCTACACGCATTGGTGTGGCTGTTTTGCAGTGGACTTGGTGGTTCTTTAGGAGAGACAAGGGAAAGTACGAAAACGGTTTCAATCTCAAAGGAAGCAAGGCAAGCACAGGACGATATCACACCTAGGGACAATCGGTATTATAGTTGCAAATTGTCGTGGATTTGTTGGAAAAGAACCGCAGCTCCAAACTCTAATAAAAAGCAATAAACCTCATTTGCATGAACTGAAAGCTGACTAAAACTGGATATAATTTTAGGTGTAGTTTTTATAAAGAACATAAGGGCGCTCAGAAAGGACAGAGTAAAGGCAGTTGGTGGTTGAGCATTTGTTTCTGTGAGAAGTAGTTTATCTAGTCGTGAAATTGAAGTAGACAGTTCCTGTAAGCCAGTATGAGCAGATGTCATACTCCTCCAAAATTAATAACCAGATATTTTTATCGACCCCCTAGACTCAGAAGACATAGTTCCTAAAAGTTCAAAGAAAACATGAATCTCATATCGTACAGATAATGAACTCATAGAATTGTAGTAGGTGGTAGTTTCAATCTACTCTCGATATGCTGGGGAAAATACATGTGAAACCACTTTCTAAATCGTTCTACATTTTTTCTCAGAAAGTTATCTCGAGCGTTTACTTCACGAGCTCTCTCGAATTGTAAATGATTGCGAACACTTTAAATTTTAGCAACAAGTAAACCTTAGCAAAAGCCGAGCATCATAACGAATAAAAGGATTGGTGACAAGAAAGCCGTTGTAGAGAGACTGAATGCCTTAACTTCAAAGCCGAGCAAAAATAAATCGGATATATATATATTTATTGAAGCTGATAAATTTCCACCAACACCTTAAAAACTAACTATGTAGCCGTAGACCAGATTTGGCTTAAATTACAATTAATATAACAGACATATATATATATATATATATATATATATATATATATATATATATATATATATATATATATATATATATATATATATATATATGCCAACTAAGTAAATAAGAGGCGCAACTGATCGCCGTGGTATACAAAACTGGTCAGAAGGCTTTTGCGGGAACAACGGAACGATCATGCCCAGCATCTTCAAAACTGGCGATTTGCAGAAGCTCAGAACTTAGCACGGACTTCAGTGTGGGATAGTTTCCTCTATGAAATCGAGCAAAAAATCAATACGTTTACTGCGCGACAGAAATGTTAATCTTCCGTATGTCCATCATTTTATCTGGAGGTTTCTGGACTACGGCCGTTTACTATCGTGACAAAAAATGAAAACACCTACAGCCGTCATTATGATTTGATTTAATTTTGTCGCAATGAAGCGTTGAAACTGGTAGCGACAAAATAAAATAAAATCGTAAGGACGGCTGTAGATGTTTTCATTTTTTGTTACGATAGAAATGTTAAGGGGATACGGAATGACCTATCCCCGCAATGTTAATATATGCCTACTATAGGGAACATTTTCTCACAAACTACTGGAGACAGAGAGGTAAAAATTTTACTGTATGTGCATTCATATGTTACAACAATACTGAAACAACAGTTTATTGTCAAAGTATTTTCTTACAGAGATTTTGTACATTTATTTTTAAGTAAATTTTTTCCATCGCTTTTTACTAGACTATCACCCCTAAGTCTTTTGTAAATCAAGTAATTAAAAAATCGTGGTTTCAGTATGTAATAGGGACCTATGTCACTACGTCATAAAAATTTCAGACTTCTAGGTTGACCAGTACCTGAGATAATGTTCCTAGATGAAGTAAAAAGTAAACTTACGGGAAACGGAGAAAGAAGATTAAAACATTCCTGATCCGTAGCTAATACCCCCTTCACAGTCTTCATAATCATCTTCAAGTCTTCTTTTGGCACCCCTCTGCACCTGTCTTGCTTTTTTCACTAATGTCTTGATTATATTATCAGCATGCCTTAGTCTGTGCTGATCTAAAAAGAACATAGCACGTACCGTACGGGAACCAACACACATACCCAACTTTTGAAGGACCTGGCATTTAGTTATATTTCCAAGATTGAAGGTTGCCACAGCATCATACACACCAAAATGTAGTGTATTAATTCCGACAAACACTGTTTTTGGGAGACGATGCCATATCACACTATTCAAGCACTCGTTGGGGTTCTGCGTTTTTCCGTGAAGACATTTCATCAGAAGACTTCTGTCAGCCAGATCTCTGAAAATGGGCTTTATTTCTGCCATGATGGCTGATGGTAGACTGTGGTGGTGAATGTATTTCTCTCCTGTTGTTAGTCCCCTATTGTATTTACACCAGCTGTTTTCACCTTTGGGGCACAAACCATGTTGTGGATGCTCATCCGTGGATGCGGTGTGGAAATATAAAGCCCATATAGCTCTCCTCATTTCTTCAAGATTGCCTGTATTTTGCCTGATTGCAAGGCCATAGCAGTTCTGAATGTGGTCTATTATGGAATCAGTCAATCTTCCTCTGCCATCCAAGGTTTTCCCATCATCTAGTTTTTTCCCTTTCATAACTGATTTTAACCTTCTCAGCCTGGCACCCATTCTCTTCTGCACATGTCCTATACATTCAAGTTTGCTTATATTTACACTGTTCCCATATGGTTTGCTTTCCAAAACTTCTTTGAATGCTTTAGAGTCACCATTTCCCAGATATTTGACATAGCGAACATTATACCACTGTGAAGAGCGATGAAAAATTTTCTTCACCCCAGCAACCTCCATGCCACCACTACTACCATAATAATTAGCAATACAGTCATCACTGTGTTCATTTTTCAGCCTGCCTGTGCACCTACAGTATTTAGACATTATTGCAACATCAATAACCTTGCCAGTATCAACACTAGTTGCTGTTACAACACCATTGTTGAAGGTGTGGCCCCTTTTCTGCCACGTGCCATCAAACGCCACTGTGAGGTCACGACTGCCGTCATTTTCTTCCACTGCTTCTTCCACAGCAACCTGCATTGACTTCTGTGCTACATCTTCAACTGCAGATCCCAGTACATAATTGTAAGCTTCAAACTTTGAAGGTGCACTTGGAAGATTTAGAACACCACATAGCATATCACCAGCTGCTTTGCCCTTACCAATTGCTCGCAATCCATAAACTAACCTAATATTTACACTATAAAGTTCAGTTTTCTTGTATCCATTATTTACAGTTACTGAAACCGAACTTGGAAACTTACAGCTGTATTTACAAACACTGCATATTAAATTAAACTGGGCAGCCAGGCCAACATGGGATTCTACTTTCAGAGAAACGTTTCCATGACATTTTTTGCAGCACAAACTGTTTTCAAGAGCTACACACAATATATTCGTATCAATGAGTTCAAAAACTTCATTCCCTCTATCAAGTAAATTATATTTCTCTTCCAAATCTCTTAGTTTTTTATGAGAAGCACTGTTTTCATTTGGTGTAAGTTCGTTCGGCAAATCAGTAATAAGTGGATTCACATTTTCCAACAGTGATGATGATGAACTGCTTTGCTTTGCTAATGAATCATTATTTCATTTCTTTTGCCAGTTCACACGCTTTTTAAATACTTTTGCTTTAGCTCTAGGCATTTTCACTGCGAAAAATGAAGCACTAAATACGAAATAACTCAACAACAACTACTTTCTTATATCACACTGTTTACAAAACAGTCCCGCCACAAAGTCAAAGAGTAACTTGAGGAAACCAGAGAGAAACATTTTCGGGCAACTAGTGTTTAAATAGTCGCTGGAAACCGGGATATTTGATTTCATGTCACTTTAAAGGTACTGCCAAAAAGTTCATGGTCAGCCACGAGAGACGTGTATAACTAAGCGCAATACCCGATCTCACAAATATATAAAAATAAAATAGTTATAATTGTAGTAGAGCTATGTATGATACGTCATTTTAAAGAGGAAACATGGCAGAATATAATACGCCAATAAAAAAAAATTCGATTTTTTAACCCAAAATCCGATTCCGTATCCCCTTAATGTTGCCATGGCAGTGTCACTAAGACAGGGTTATTATAGACAGTTTTTCAGAATTCCATCACCAAAGAAGACGAAGTAATTATTACACATTTCTTAGCAATCATATACGGAATTCTTATCAATCACATACAACCGCTTTCTCGCCAAAAGATCCGTACCCATAGACTGAAAATTTGCGCAAATGACACTAATACTAGAAGAGGAAGTAGAAGTAATTCACTGAATTACAAATCCATATAACAGATGTCCATATGCAGTAGGACTTTTTATTCGGACATTATGAAATACCTCGAAGTAAACAATCTACAATTACCCCGAAGATAACGATCTACTGATACGTAGTCAACACAGAATCAGAAAATAGCTTTCTTGTGATACACAGCTAGCTCTTGATTCGAAAAAACTAACGAATATTATAGTCAAGGAAGGGCTATCGGCATGGGATCTCAAAATGAGTTCATATTTCTCGATCTCCAGAATGATTTTGACACCGTTCCTCACAAGGAGTCTCATAATAGGTGTCGTCTCTCCTGTGCGGCTGGATTCGTAATCGGCAGCAAGCTGTCATCTTGTACAGTTGACGGAAAGTCATCGAATGGAAGAGAAGTGATATCTGGCGGTCCCCTCTACTGTTCCTAATCTATATCAACGATTTACATGACAATTTGGGCAACCTATTCGATTTTTTTGTAGATTAAACCGTCATTTATCGTCTAGTAAAGTCATTAGAAGATCAAATCCAAACTCCAAATAATTTAGACTAGTACCTGTATTATGCGAAAAGAGGCAATTCACTTTAAATAACGAACGTGTGATGTCATCTATATGAGTACTTAAAGAAATCTTAAATTTTTGCTACTTTATAAAGGACACAAATATAAGGCTGTCAATTGAACTAAATATACAGAGGTTACGTCTACGAACACCTTAGACTGGAATGATCACATAGATAAGGATATGGAGAAGGTGTAGACGGCATTTTAACTGCAGAACACTATGAAGATGGAACAGGTGTACGAAAGAGACTGCCTACACTACACTGTTCGTCTTGTTCTAGAGTAATGTTGTGCGGTATGGCAACCTTACCAGATTGGATTGACGGAGGACATCGAAAGGGCAGCTTGATTTGAATTACTGCTAAACTGGGAGACAGTGTCATGAATATGACACGTGAGTCGGGCAATTATTACTATGTATTAATAGAAAAGCGATTTTCGTTGCGGCGAAATTTTCTCACAAATTTCAATCGTCAACTTTCTCCTCCGAAGGGGAATATATTTTGTTGATGCTCACATACACAAGGAGAAATGATCATTGTAATAACAGAGAAGTCAGAGGTCGCACCGGAAGGTGTAAGTATTAAATTTTTCCTCGAACAATTCGAGAGTTTAACACTAGAGAAAGTGTCTGAAGGTTGTTCGATGAACATTAAGTGAGGTACTTAAGTGTTAGTTGGCGAGTAGTCATGCAGATGTAGATGTAGAACAGGCAACGATGCATAACACGGAAATGAATAGGAGTATGACGATGATATTTCTGAAGGAGAGATTTACTGGTGAGTGGAAAGTTCACAAAGTATTTATTTGGGGAATTCCCGTTCTACGTACACACCAGGTTCTAATTATTTTTTAAAAAATTGCTGCAGACAGCGATCAAAGTATATTATTTGGAATTAACTATAAACCAGTGTAGACAGCAAAAGCAGGAAATAAGAAGGAAGCGTTTCGAGCATCACATGATCATCTCAAGGTCTTAGAGACATGTTGATGAACAATGGCTGCACATGGAGCAGTAACGCAAAATGACTATAATCACTTGCTCTAATTGATTATCTTTTGTTTATTATAGTCATTCAACAATTCATCTTCCATGTACATCGGTGGTCCATAAATACAGTTTTGGTCTGAAGATGACCATGTGATGATCGAAACCCGTCCCCGCGTAATAAATGTGTCTTCGCGATCTAGTCTGTTTTACAACTAATTTCATACATTTTTAAGGAATATATTCTCAGTTGGGCTGCGACCATGAAAGTAGTCGTAATGAATGAAAGTTAGATGGATAAAGGAACAACAAAATTAAATAGGGCGCATGTGTTGAAAAGTGCGTTTTGTGTTCATCCATACGTGAGTGGCCTCTTAAAGACCTGTAGTCCGTGTAAACCCACCTGCATTACAGCAACATCGCAGTCGACTGTTTACAGGGAGAACCCTTCGTGCAGCGCACCGTACAAAGGCGCGAGCACGACGCCGCCGCTATCACGGATAGACGTCGCCGCTCTTATGGTCACCACGGCGATATTCAGGTCATACAGACAATGGGCGGCGGTCAGCACCCAGTTGCTGCTGATGATAGACGCTCAGCAGAAGTGCGAGCCCGCGTTTTGGAAGGAGACCATCCTTGGGTAATCGGCGATGTCGGCGGGGGTCCCCCCAATTATTCGGCCGCCTCCTCCGGTCCGAAATGTGACCACGCTAGGCGCGGTCACTCCACAGGACGCCAGCGACAGAACCAAGACGATAACTCGCAACATCACGGCGACTACACTGTGTGCTAGACGTGCCTTACTTTTATATCGGAGCCACACATTTGTGCTGATGTCAAGGTGGCGCATCGCTAATTAATGGATGCTATTCCCGTCCAAAAACTGTTATCTGGTCGATGCTTGGATGGAATGTTATTTTCCGAGGCGAAGTAGTACTTCCGATTCTTTCGCCATTATCCGGGCACCTGTTTTGACTGGAGAGATGAATGAAAATTTGTACCAAGGCCAGAATTCGAACTCAGGTCTCCTTCTAACTAGGCAGATGCCCTAACTACTACGCCACCAATTCCCGTTGGCTTTTCACAACTGCATGGACTACTCTAGAACTTCTCCGGCCTCCATACAAATCCAGTTCAACCCACTTGCTATTCCGTTAAATTGGAACAACTTTCCAGTGGCTCTCCAACTATAGTGGATTAGCAGCTCAATAAGATTTTCATGCTTCCCTAGCCAAGCTCTGATTGATGATCCACCAATATGTGTGCCAGTTGGCCCTTGTAAGAGCTCGCACATTTTGCATAGGGACTCGTGGGCGGTAGCAAGACCTGTAGCCTACACAGTAGATGAAAGAATCCGTGCGTATAAGAACTAAGTCGACAGAAGAGTTCCATAATTTAAAGCAATTATTGCTAGAGGACCTTATAATGGAAATTTAAATATCTCTTATACTCAATGGGTGTCTGGTAGTGAGAAAGAACCTTGAAGTGAATGACACAAGGATGGTTTACTCAGAGGGGTACGGTGGTTCTGTCGTGGCTGAAGTGCTGCGGGCTTCCAGTGTGTTTGCAATGGAGAAGGAGCGACACGATTGATTTCAGTGGAAGTGGAGTTGCGGTTGAGCGTTATGACTCTTAGAAGGCTGGACTGCATGCATCCATGTTGTATCGTGGAGGGCAACTCGGAATTTTTATGGTGCTTATGACCACTGAGGACTGGCACAGAGCCCTGTTGGTATTGGAAGACGACTTGAAGTTTTTATTATGCGTGTAAGCACTGAGAACTGGTAGGGAGCCCTTGTGTGTCGAGGAAGGCGACGTGGAATGTTTATTGTTGGTATGAGCATGAAGGACAGCCTACAAGGAGTGACATTACGTCTTCGAGGACGCCTCGGAAAGGGTAGCATGCGTATTTTCACAAAATTTGTCACGTGAAGCGTTATTGTAATTAAGATTCGATTTTAACTGAATGTAAGTTACGATAGCGGGATATACACCAAGGTTAAGACGTTGAAGACCTTGATAGACGTTAGTACCGGAGAGGCCAAAGAGATAAGCCTACTGCCTGGTGTTACCTTGGACTGTTGAAGCCATGAAGTATTGCTCCAACCTTGTGACGAAGATGAGCAATGGCTCCATCTTCTAATCGAAGTCTTCAAATGGGGAGGTTCTAAGTCTAGGGGACTGATGACCTCAGCTGTTAAGTTCCATAGTGCTTAGAGCCATTTGAACCAAAAGCAGTAAATTGGGTCTTGTTGTCCACCGTTTCCAATCCAACGCTGTGGGATGGTGTTGTTAAGATAAAGAAGAATCTCATGGTGAAACTGAGGTGGAGTTCCGTCACGCATAAAAATGAAATCATGGGAATCTTCGTGAAGTTGAGGAAACAACCAAATTTGCAACGTTTCCTCGTATTACCTTCGTGTCACAGTTTCCTCCTCAAAAAAGAGAGGTCCATTAACTTTGTCAGTAGAAATGGCACAAAACGCATTCGATTTCAGTTAGTCTATTGCATGTTTGATGAAGATACCAGGATTTTGTGACCCCCAGATTCTTACATTATGACGGTTTACTTTACGCTGTAGAAGAAATATTGATTCGTCTGAAAAGATCAGGAATAAATATTCTACGCGACGATGGTGCTGCTCACCCTCCTCGTTTGACAATACTTTCAAGGTGGGGCCCCATGTCTGCGGTAGCAAACTGTAAAAATTTAATATTCTCCCTGTTCTAAGAACGAAATTTACTCTCAATGAAACACCGATTTTCATGAAGTGAGCCAACTAAAAAATTTCAGTATTAAATTTCGAGACTTACACTATAATCTCCTGAAAAAGTAAATCAAGGCTATTAAGCTGGGTCTAAATTTGTCCGTTTCACCTACTCCATGTACCAGGCCTCACATAATCGTTTAAACAATAAGTTACATAACTAGACGATGACTGAAAACGAATGGCTGTTAAGCAGAGTAAGTTCTGTTACAAAAACTAAAAAGATTTACAGTTGTGTGTGATTGTGGTGGCTTCTTTTGGGACTTACCGCATTTCTGCTTTTGCTGCTTCAGTCATATGGAGAAGTAGAAAGATTCTTCCATTTGGGTTCCTCATCAGTGACCATTAACATTTTTGAGTAGTTTTTCATAATGTGTGTGTGATCGCCACGTCTAGCCCTCAGACTGCTCAACTACCACTATGGCACCACGACAACGCATATACAAAGTAAATACAGAGATGATGTATTTGAAATGTATTAAAATACGTAAGGTGTCGTAGAAAGCATTATTTGAAATGACACGAAAACATTGGCAGCACTTTCCGTATTAGAGTGAGAAAGTACGACTTCGAATTAAAACATTTTTTTTTAAAATACGGTAGTAACTAACACGAGGTAAACCTAATTTTCAGTCATATTAAAACTAATGCTTCGCCTACAGGGTCTGCGCTGCAATAAATACACAACTTACCTGCATCGCTCATCTCTTCTAATGCAAAGGACAATTCCACATCCGGAACTCGCGGAGAAAACACTGCCAGTGAGAAATGGAAAAGACTTAAAGTTGTAACCTAACAGCTGTTACCCATCCGGACCGAAAAGATTTCAGAAGACTAAGCTGAATAGCAATACCTTACTGTATTTCAGAACCTATTATCCAACATAACTTATACAGCCATATGTCATGAAAAAAAAATGAGTTAAAAGAAAGTTGTAGCCAAAATAATCATACTTTGAAGACTTTTACGCACCCCACCCACTCGAATCACGCATGTTAAGAGAGGAATGAAGATTTTTTAGTATTTTGTCCCTATTCAGTAACAGTAGTATTATATACTGAAAGAATAAGCAAACAGTTGCATATAAGAAAATTAATTTCTTCACCGGTTTCGGGCGTTTGGTTTCCTTCTTCAGAAGGCTATGCATATCGCGTTACTTCCGAGTGTCAGTACTAAAGTGATATCGGACCATGGCACTGTGCTGTATGCACTCTATTACTGGCACTCGAAAATAATGCGATAACTATAACTTTCTGAAAAACCGCACTAAGTGCCTGAAACCGCTCAAGAAATTAAATTTCTTATTTGCAGCTGGTTGCTTATTTTTTCGTTGTATGAAGATTGTTGTCGGACCATGAAACTTTCCTAGTTAAAGGAAAAAAACTGAGAGAAACTCGATAGACTCTGTTCCAATCCTTTTAACATTCTATGAAAGTAGCAACTGGTTTTCTTTTGTAAGTATTAGTTGGAAAGAAGAAGATTTTAGAATCAGGTTGCTCAAAAGTGTATTTGTGAAACAAAGGCATTTATTTTGAAAATGTTAAATGCTAGTCGAAGAAGGGAAGAGAAATTGAGTAAAACTGAGAGACGAAAGATAGGAAGAAAATTATAAGTAAAGTGGTTTTGTGTTACGTGTTGCTGGATATTAATGCTGAGGCCTAGGATTTTATTCCCGGTTACCTTCTCGGACTATTCTTCTGATTTCCTCTTCATAGGTAAAACTTCACGACGGAATTAGCTTCTCTAATGGACTAGGCTTGGTACTTGAATGCCACTAAACGTGTTTGGAAAACAATGTAAGGCTAAAATGCCGCAGTTTCTACATTAATATGACCTTTCCATAACTTAGTAGGTGTGTTTCTCAAATACAAGATCAACTTCCAACGAAGTTCTTCAGTCATTTCATAAAAAGATTTCTACAATTATTCTGTAAAAAATGTGTTTCTTCAGAGTAAGTTCTTTCCATACATACTGTTACGGATGCGATTTTCCGTATCCTATGCTTTTATTAGTTTCACGTTTTTTGCACTTTTATATACTTAATGCCTCTCCATTAATTTTATGCGTACTTCATTCTGTAAAGCATCTGACATCTAAATCAAGAAAAGTGTGAAGCTTTCTTGCAATTTGTTCTGCATTTATATATCAGTAAATGTGTGGTGCTGACTGATCTGGATCAAGTACCTACTTACATACGACAGAAAATGTTTAACTGATACTTAAAACTTCGGGCTGAAAGGCCGTGGTCGATGTATAAAACTCTCCCCTGACGTTTCGTATCCGACTGTGGGAGATATCCTTCGAATTAAGGCGGCAGTCCACCACTTTACCTCGAAGGATGTCTCCCGCAGTCGGAGACGTAACATCAGGCGAGAGTTTTATACATCGACCATGGCCTTTTAGCCCGGAAGTTTTAAGTGAAGACAATACCGGCCGTGAAAGCCTACATTGTATGTATAACAGATAGTGTAGCAATGAATGTAGCTAACTCATTCAACAGCTTTAAAGTATCTCCCTTACAATGGCAAAAGACTGCCATGTTTGGAATTTCTCCTTCTCTCACCCTCTGCCTCTCTCTCTCTCTCTCTCTCTCCCTTTTTGTTTTTTGTTGGTAGTGCGTGTTGCAGATGACAAGCGTACAGCACCTCAGTGAGCTTAGCTACATAGACCAGTAACTATTTCGCCTACGAAATTTATCTTATTGTACATTGCTCGTTACAGACGTTTCCACAGTCATCGTCAGCAAGCAGTGTTGTCCTTGTGCTTCCAGTGAGTTCTTCTTTTGTATTATGTTAGCGGAACATCAAACAGTGGATGATGTGCACTTGTATTTTGTAAGTGCCACCTCATTATTCTATTCTCGATATCTTAGATTTGCTTCGACATTTTTCGCATGTTGTTTCTTTGAAAATAATGCTGTTTTAAATTGCAGACAATCTGAAGTTCAGTTCACTGTTTCTATGCCTCTGTTGAAAAACAAGTCTATTGAGCTCATAGTTCGAATATCAAAGGACCACTGATTCTTACACGATTCTGCTGCGTTGCTATGACGTGACTAATTTTGATCAAATCTTCACTTGCTGCGATTTTTTCTGTACTCAAAGAGTCAGATTCTCCAGTTATATGTTTTAAATAATTACTGGGACTGTTGAGGTTAAAAATAAACGGAAATATCGTTTCGTCACGTGGTGTCTCTAATTACAAAGCGACTGATGATTTTTCTGTTCAGAGTATAAGAAATGGGTAGTACGGCATATGTAGCTCATAGTTTTGAAGATGATATTGCTTCTGTTGAGTATCCAGTCCCGAAAACCTCACAGCTGTCTCACTTCTTACATCTACTATTTCAGCTTTGGAGTTTGGTTGGTGTATTATCTAACTTGAGGACAAAACGTTTAGACATGATTTTAACTGAGACAGTTATAAGTATATTCAATGAAGAACCGTCAAGATAAAGAGCAACAATATGCTAGTTCATTAAGGAGGCGCCTTGTTCTCCATATCAAGCATAAATATTTGCAGAATTTGATATTCCTTTACCGGAGACTGCACTCGTTGGCTAGTCATGGACCACGTTCTCAGATCGCGCTCTTCACTAACCCATTCAGACCTGAATTTTCTCTGGAGGAAGGAAAATTTTTTCTTTATGTGATAACGCTGTAAGACGATTTTATTAATGACTTTAGATGAAAGATTTATACAAAAATTTGTATTCATTTAGTAAATATACTTTTTACACTTGGTTTCATTTTGTGGACTAAAATAACTAATTACCAAATATTCTCTACTGGTGTAAACAATAAAATGACATTCTAAAAATACTAAGCGAAAAACAATAACAATATTCACTTATACAGTATAATGTAGCCGACCAACTACATCCACGTATTCTGGTGGTCACAAGCTGGGGCATATTGATAGATTGACTTGCTGATATTTTTATAGCGATGCTCAACAGCTGACAGCACTTACGCATGATGGAAAGGTCGAACAATCACAAAATGTTTACCTCTGGTTTTCGTTGGGAAAAAAAGTCTTGTCTTGCAGCTAAGGCACAGAAACGTTAATGTACATAACTGGAACTAGAAGGTCTGAAAGGGTTAAGCACTGCAGAAACCTCAATAATCCTTCTCTACAGACAGATCCACAGCTACTGTCACAGGTATCCCACCAGCAACAGGTTTTCTAGTTGCTATTTAGGAAATATTACAGAATTAAAATTAATACACACAGCAAAATAAAATTTCTAAAAATATGTGTAACCAATTATACAATATAGGTGCACTTAACACAAAGAGCTTTGTAGCAGACATCGTCCTCTGTTTATTCGCATCTGACTGGAGGTTGGATACCCACTCAGAAGAGGCCACTCTCTGAAAAGGACGCCAGCATCCAGCGGCTTCTTAAACCCGAATGGTGCTGTACCGCAAGTATAGGTTGGATGAATACTTCCTTACCGTGGATCAAGGCTACCTTCAAACATTTCGTCATTGTCGAAACTACTCAAAATTATAGTAACAGGAATTATTAGTTGATATTCCATGGATGTGTGGATACAATGCTTTGCAATGTCCCCACTTTTCATGAACACGCATTTTACCAGTGAATGTACATTATGGAAAAGCCGAGATAGTTTTTGCCGCTAAATGAATAATTGGTATGCCGGCACTGAAATTTGGTGACTACTGAACAAGCCTGTCCTTCAATTTTACTACCGCACTGGTCATCCACCGTCCGCTGTGGCCGAGCGGTTCTAGGTGCTTCAGTCCGGAGCCGCGCTGCTGCTACGGTCGCAGGTTCGAATCCTGCCGCGGGCATGAATGTGTGTGATGGCCTTAGGTTAGTTAGGTTTAAGTAGTTCTAAGTCTAGGGGACTGATGACCTCTGATGTTATGTCCCATAGTGCTCAGAGCGATTTGAAACATTTTTTTGAACTGATCGATCACAGAGGCCTTGTTTGAACATATGCATATGTAAATAGGTGCGAAGTGAAATAAAGTCTTCCTTGTGTTGAGAATGTTCACAAACACTGAATACATGTGTCGTACTTTCCTGATATGACAATAAAATGGTATCACTCTACAATTACTACACAATGCAATACACCCACGAGCCCTTAGCCAGTCTTCGGAAGTATCTTCTTTTTAGGTTTACCACTTTCTTTCAGTGCCTTTCTTGCATATGTACATCTGTCACGTCACCTTTAAAAGTGTCAGTTTTCATGTTTGAAATACCTTTTATTCACTTACGAGATCTATTTTTTCTTCTGGAGATGCCAATCTGTAACGATTTTCATCCATGGCTAATGCAATGAAATTATTGGTTTTTGAGTCCGTTATAGGCTAACCATAGGCAACCAATAGGATGCCAGTTGCAAGATACGTTATACCATCATTTGACAAACGAGCGTCATCTCAGGTGTAAGATTAAATAGGTGGTTTTATAGAAAGGCAGTTTACATCATCTGAACTCACCAGTAGCGAAAGGAGCATGAGACACTAACGAAAACCAGTAGAAACGACGAGGAAATTGTAGTAACCTCAAGTGAGATTGGTGTCTGCAACTAAGAATCTTTCCCGTAACGAGAAAATTCTGAGACAGTGAGGCAAGTATGACATGTAAGAGAGAGGCGATGCTCATGAAATTGAAAGGTCACAGACTCACTGAAATTCGTTCCATCTCGCCAAACTGCCGGTGTGTTTTTTCATTGCTGCCTGATGGGAAGCAATAAATTGTCTGACGCCACCACACTGAAAGAGAGGAAAGGGTCTTACGTCACTCCTCTTACTACTGGAGCAGATCTTCATGTTCCGAGAAACATACGTACGAACCTGGTTCCAGCAGCGAACCATCGTAATGCAGCTGGAGGACTCCCATCTGCTAATGGCGCCACTAGGAAAGAGGTTGAACACGCACCGCTATCTGCACAACAGAGCACCTGGTTGACGCCTTACGCTGAACATTAATCACTCACCCTCTAGAGACCGCTTAGAACTTAGTCCTGCTTTTTCGCAAATAATTACAGAGACGTTTTATACCAATATCAGATTAACGCCCAATCAAGGGCTCATCAAACCTCCAGAGTTACAAAACAGTTGCGAAACTTCCAATAATTATTGGTTTAGACGAATGTTGAGATATTGACCAATCATTCATGATCGCCATATGTAGTATTTCGTGATTATAATTTCCAGTTAAACACAGGTCAACAATTACAAGCCTCAGTGCTGTTTCACGCTGAGAGTATCCGGTATTCAGTATCGTGGCGCTGTTCTCTCACGGCTCGATGCTGATGGGTGTCCCAGTCGAAATGGCGTGGAACGGCGTCCGTCAGTCACGACAACGCCAATTTGTAACTATTGAAAAAAAAAAAAAAAAAAAAAAACCCTCACGTGGTTTGGTTACTTTCAGAGACTGTATCTCGAAAATGATGTCACTGTCTCGATGGAGCACCAATTCGGAGTGTCTACGCCGCCCTTGCTTGTAATGAAAGCAGTTGGGTTCGTTGTCTGTCGATCTTCTTCACTTATAAATGTAGTGACTGCACCAGTCGATAACGCGGTGCCTCCATTGAGCTGAGATAACCAAAAGTCCGTTGAGTGTTCGCGACAGCCCCTCAGTTTACGCGAACTTGCTGGCTATTGTTCTTATGCCCTGTTTGAGAATAGTTATTCAAACCTTAACAAATAATGTCTTGAATCATCATTCCATCACTCAAGCCGAGGCCACATTATGAATTTTGTGAGGATATTAAGTTGTTAATTATTATACCGTCATCAAGGCGTCGCCACGTCGCGTATTCAACAACAGCACGACGTAACTCCAGAGATAACATACCCTTGAGCAACGTTCAGAATGCGTCGTAATTTTGGTGTCAAGTTATGCTGCTCACATTTGAATTATCACTAATTCACTTGGTACTTTTATGTTATCAGAGTAATCACTTAATTTCATGAGTACACTTTAAATGTCCATGAAATGATGTAGTTGACACGGAGAGTTAAAGTTGAATTAAGGTTCATTGTTCTTCGTAATTATTTTCTGTCCCTATGCTGAGCGCACGCACCGATATGCCATTTAGGCAATTATGTCCGTTAACATCAGTAATTCTGACTTTGACGATAACTTCTGACAATATGGCTCAATTGTAATCTTTTCGTGATTGCGTTTAGTTGTGGCCTACTCATGTCTCATAATCGATGTTATGCCGGCTATCAGTCTCTTTCTGTGTCCTTTGATGTTCGAGACTATTAAGTACCACGAAGGCTAAGACCCATCACAAATCAGTAATCACACTTAACTTTTCTGTCACATACAGAAAAATCCCGTTTTTGTCTAACGGTAAAGGTGACGCTACTTTAGTCCGACTTTCTGTCTATATCGTAAAACTTTAAATTTCAAGTCAGTTTTAAAACAATCTATCAGCGTTTAACATGCGTACTACTGTTGCAGAATACAAGAGAGAAGTGAAGTTAACCTCTCCATTGCCTTGTTACATTGCAGTCACAGCGAACTTACAGCTGCGGCTACAACTCTCTGCTAGAATAAATGTTATCTTTGGTCGATTTATGGTCTGGGCTTTAAACTTCGTAAATAATAATTTTTGAATTCTTTCTTTAAAATTTCTGTTTTGTATCACATGGTATTCTTTCACTCAGTCCTGTCTTTATGATAATCATTAGTATTTATATAACATCCCTGTTAATTAAACTGACAAGAGTGTAAATTTTGTTGTTAGTAGCTGCCGTCACTGCCAGGATGACTAATTTTGCTATTTCTTTTGCAACAAAAGGGTGGTCATTATGGGTTCTATATTTGGGGTGTTACAGTATCCTCAGCGAAAGGTCGTAGGGAGATAGTTACGTATTTGTCTCTCGTAGTCACTGCAATGTGTATTGCTTGAGGAAATGTAATTTATTTTTCGACTCGGTTTGGAGGTGGATCTCAGAATTCTGACATCACAACTCCCTGCTCCTAACATCACCTACTACTATAATAGTAACATCTACTGCTGCAGTTTATCTTCTTCTTACTGTTATGTAACGGTTTAGTTACACAAGCTTTCTTAATTCCAGTTTAAAGTACCCAATCAATCTTAAACGGTTGCTACATAGTTGGAGAAGACCTGTTGGTGGTAAAAGATCCTCTATTAAGAAATCTGTCGCACGTCTACCGCAAATAACGTCCGTGCCGGTACCCAGCTTCGCCTGCTGGGGAATGGAGTAGCCGAGGGACTGGTGAGAATGAGTGGTGATGGAGAACAATGTTGTAAGAACAAGCGGCTAGATATCCACAACCAGCCTTTGTTTTCTCAAGACTCCAGACAAATATGTCCTAATGTAGTGAGTTGCATTATATTCGAGGTGGACACATGTTTTGAGTCACATCAGGTGTATTGCAGTTATTGATATTTTCAAATTATAATAGGTACTGCCTGTAATTCCACTGGAATTATACATTATATTTTTAAACCAGTATTCGGAAGCTTATTTAACAAAATGAGTGAACTCCAAAGTACTCCATTTACTTCCAAATAATTTTATTTGCTTTCTGCTTTTAAATCGTGCGCCGAGGTACGATAATTTACTCCCGGGAATGAAGGTTTGGTGTTAAAAAGGTTTTTTTTTAGCAGCGCCCGTAGTGACGGAACACTTTCTTACAGTTAGGTTCTACATTTTTGTCCCGAGTTATTACTTTTACACTGGTAACTTCATTGACGCAGGTGATAATCATGAAGACCGCTTAATGCAGTGGTTTGCCATTTGTTTCTATGAAACCAACCTTCGTTTGGACTGAACTGTAATACTCGAGTTTTGAGGTTATCAATAACTTTTACATATATTCCTCCTGCTTGTAAACAATTTATTTATTCTGGACTCTAACTCGCCATCTATGTGAATAGTGACACAGTTTCATGACTACACACTTTGTTTAGTACTTTTCAGCACATAAGAACCAAAGTTCCTTTACGTTCTAGTTTTCAAGGTGTGTACCATATTACGGCAACAATGAATTCCTCAGTGTGACTAGATTAAGTGCTGTCGCCGTGGTTTGACGGGTGAAGGGCGTTATTATAAATTGTTACTGGCTGCACTTTAATTCTGATGACGAATAAAATTATGATTTTTTTCCTTGTCCTTGCTGGTAGGATTTTCTTCTTAGGACTATCTTCCACGATGCACTAATCCGAGGTCCAGCTGGTAGGATTCTTAGAGCGTTGAGGTGTCTTCATATATCGAGGTTTACATTGCACAAATGAGAGATTCTGAATAGTATGGCATAGTGTAGATTTTTGTTGATAGTAGGCGTGTAAGGGCCATAGCAACCGTGGGGAATGGTATGCCTTGTTTGATGGTTACCTTTAAGAGGCTCGTCTCTGGTGACAGAAGGCAGTTGAGCTGTGACACTGTTATGTTAACTATAAGAACTCGTAACGAAAGATGCAGCTCTTTTTTGGAACTCCTTAGTCACCTCAGATTCAGAAATATTATTGCTCGAAATGCGACAAATAATAGTAAAGAACTAGACGAGAAAACCATTTGCAAGCGACTTTCTCCCTGGGATGGAACCCTTCCAAAATGTGACGGCAAAAGGAATGATGGAGCTGGATTCGAGAGATGTGCGTGAGCACATACCACAGATAACAAATTATTAATAATCAGAAGAAGCGGACGTGCACATAATCGAATATGAGGTTGTAAGGTGACCGCCGAAAATTACAATTTTGTTGCACTAATTCATAACAGCCTTGAAAATATGCAGTCATTTAAACAATACAACATAGCGTCACTTATGTGTGAAAAGCCTGGTTAAATCCGCAGGACAGAAAAGGTAGTTGGAACTGTGGAAAGGGGTCAAAAGTGAGCGGCTGTCAGTTACACTCGAACACATGTAACTTTATTTAGTTGCCCAAACATTACAGCCCAAATTTCCGAGCTTAACTATCGACTGAATTTGTCACACAATCTTATTGCAGAAGCTCTTTAATTTTTAAAGCGGCTGAAGGCCCATTATTTAAAACCCAACTAAAAGCATACAAATTCAAACCATCAGCTACGAGTAATTAAAAATACACAATCAGACACCAATAAGAAAAAGCCAGCGGCAGCCAGAACTTTCCGGGGGCCGATCTGCACTTGAAATATTAACGTTCGCTTAGGGGAGACAGGTAATCGGCTCAACTATATCCGATCCGCCGGCAACCCAACCAAGAGACCGCCAACGGATCCACCGACAAGACGATTTGCTTTCCACCCGACCAGTACACAAGGAACTCCAAAGCCAAAACGTAAAAAGCGTAGCCGCCCACAACCAAGTATGCATAAGCTGTCAAAACTACACACACGTGATGGACATCGACAACACTGTGAGGAAAGGACACTGCCTGAATTTTACGTCAGCGGCCGGGGCAGGTAACCGGAACGCTAACGGCCACAAGGCAGAAAATTTCGCTTGTGCACTTGGACTTCAAATAAGCAAAATACAGTTAAACTCCACCGGATGGTGGGCAAACTTTCGCCAACTCGAACACTCGCTGTTGCTCATGGGAATACCCCTAACAGCCAACCATGAAAACCAACGGCACAATGTGAACAGACTGGCTTCGGTAATTAAATCACCGCTCAACTTTGATGTCTTGTGTCGGTGAGCCACAAACCTCGTTGCAATCGGAACAGCTCCCTCACACTCCGACACAGAGTAGAGACCGCCAGCGGGCCCGGCCCACTGCGCCGCACGGAGATTTCCTGGCTGATCCACACCAACCGACCGACTGCCGCACACCGGCTAGCAGGAAACTATAAGCACCAGACCAAAGATAGTACAAGGTGCGAATATCGATACACACCGCTTCTGCCACACGTAGAGAGAAGAATGTTCACGGCATAACCGCAAAAACCGCGGGAAACCAAACGCAGAGTAACAGTCCAGGTTTAAACCGACGCATAAGCCGGTGCCAGCACGACTAAATGTGGTTGGTAAATATTTTCATAAAATTGTTGGACAAGGTGAAGACTAGAACAAAATCTGAAGAAAAAAAAACAGTAACACCACATAAGACTCCACTATTGTTTGATTATCAAGTTAACAGTCACCACAGAAAAACTTCAAATCGGCCTCACGAGAAGACTGACAAAAAAGCCTTGGTATACCACATTATATTCTAATCGCAGCTTTAAAATGGTGATAAAACTGGTAATGTTCTTGAACACTGTCATGGCTACCCAGTTGGCCACACTTTGTAACATTACTCAATTAAATTCAGTTAATGATTAACAGCCACGTGCTGTAATGTAGACATCCACCTTGAACGATTGAACCATAGCGTCAGTAACCCAGGGCAACTCGCCATCATACAAAGTTCTAGCGAGCCAAACATTAGATACAGAAAAGCGAAACAGGTCAGGCCAGTGTTCCGCCATCATAGCCTGGCTGGAGCATCCATTAATGATTCGCGGTTCACTTCGGGTCAATATGTCCAGCAGGATGTGCCCGTACTACCCTAGTTGAGTGTGCTGTGTTCACCTGCTGTCCACCACAGAGGAGCTGAGGGCGTACGAGAAGGCAGCGGCTCTGAAGCGACCCAGGTGGGCCCTTTCGAGGGGTGCGGCCTACGTGGATGCTTCACTGGATGCGCGCGCTGACCGCAACAGCGCTTTTTGGCGGGCTTTCAAACCGGCTCTCAGGGGTGACGAACCATCACACCTAAGATTGGTCAGATAAATAACAGACCGACTCTAGACATGCTACTACTGTATTACTTCTCCTAGAGGACACCACTGAATTTCTAATCATTCCTTAAAAAGAAAAGAAAACTCTTGAGTGATGCCTTAGGCCTGTTTTTTGTGCTCTCTGTCGTAACCGTAACCGCCATAGACCGGGATAGTAAAGCGTAGTTACTGTTATGACTTTTTACGCTACAATCATTGAGCATCACAGTGGCATAATATATTTCCCTGTCAGCTTCTTAACCTGATTCATTACATGAACATTGTTGTAATGTTTACTATTCAGCGGAAACTTTGTTTAAAATCTCATAAGAGTTATTGTATGTACAAATCAAACAATATTTTTGCCTACTGTTACTGTGGTGTACATTTTAGAAGCGTGAGGTAGCAGATCTGAAAAGAATAAGATTGTTGTGCGCTATTTACAGCACTCGAAACGATAAACAGGATAAGATCTGTTCTGAAAACGTCTTTGAGAAGAACGTAAGCCACATGACAGAATTCGAAACGTAATGGCTCAGCGTGCCTAATACGTATACATCATTAAAGTGGAATTATTTTCCTTTCCTGTTCCTGCTTTACTTTGTTGTTGCAGAACTCTGGCCTCTAAATCGAACTCTGGCCAGGGATTACAGTCACCACCCTCCTATTATAGATTTCTCGTGGTTTTTATAAATCACTTTAGGTGAATCTGTTCTCTGAAAATGACTCAGTAGATTCCCTTCCGTATAATTGCTCTGATTGAGGTTGTACTCCACCACTAATGACCTAAATATCGATGCGACATTAATCCATTACTTTCCTACTTCATTCTTGTGGAGTCAATATAATGGAAAAATATTCCCAGGCCCACTTTGGACAAACATCACCGTCACAGCCGAAATGTCGGTTCGATTCAGATTGGAAGTCATTCAACGGTCTGCATCTTTTCGTCATCATAAGTACGTTGGCTGGCATGTGTGGAAGTTACTGTAACTGCCATAAAACGGTATTCTTCCTTACAGATAGTACAGGCATAGATAACACATTCAGAAATGACCAGTGCGTATCGGTCATTGGCCGGATAGAACTCACAGAGACCAGGCCCCCGCGTTTTGAGAAACCGACGTGACACTTACGATCTCTACAGGTTTTGAGAAAAGAGAGTCAGATCGCCCCGTCATCATGCTATGAATATGACACATTATTGTTCGGGAGTCTATTCATCATATGTTTCCCACAGTGGACTAGCCATGATTCCTGGCACAGCCCTCAGGCAGAGTTGCTTCTCGTTCCAGAATTGCTGATAATCCAACTGAAATTATTATTTGGTGCTATACGTAATCTGTGGTAGCATGTTTTCTTGTTTTGGTTGTCGAATTAACTTTCAGCATATGTCTGATGCCATCACTGGTGAACTGAAACGATTATATGGTATAATTAGACTATAGCCTCTGTAGCTAAACTAACTGCTAAAGACGAATCTTCGTTGTAAGATATTTGTCAATGTGGAAAACTGACATTAGCTGAACTCTTGACAGGGCATCCGCAGTCAGAATTCTGTATCTTTAACAAAAACCGCTGCAGCTGTTGTAAATTCTTTTTTAGAGGAACGACCAGTTTCGTAATTTAAATTGCATCAACAGATGCAAATATTATTGTGATTGGGCCACTTTGTTTAAAAATATGGAAAATTTCAAAAAAATGGATGAGTCATGGGTGAAAGGCGGCAATGAAACTGGAGCCTCAGTTAAAGCCACTCCGGGACAGAAAGCTGCGACTTACGAGATACGTTCGCGCACGTTAGTTTCAGGGTTCCATACCGGCACGGCCTCGGCTGAGGTTTCAGCTTCATTGCGGCCTTTTAATATACGAAAATATCTCAAATTTTAAAGGAAGGGTTGGGACCAGAGTGCAAAAGTGGCTGGACCACTACAATATTTACTCCTAATGATGTAATTTAAGTTGTGAAATTGGTGGTGCCTCTAATAAAGGATTTGCAACAGCTGTAGCGGTTTTTATTCAACATGAAGAACCAAGTGCTTGATAGAGGAGAAGCCAAAACTACCAGCTGCAGAGCTCCCTCCATTACTCTCAAAAAACCGGAAGGAGAAAAGCCACCTCCTATAAATGCTGTGCAGCCACTAAGAAAAAGGGAGGCGTCGAGCGTTTGGTGGAAGCAGCACGGACAAAGACATGCCCTCTTTAGAACTGATGGTGTGGACAGAGAGTCCGAAGCCTGTATCCGAAATAAACGTCGCCAAGACAAACCAAGATAGCTACAAACGATCTAGATAAGTAATATAAGGAAAACAGTGTTTAAACGCGAACATCTTAGGTTAGGATTTACCGTGACTGTTACTGATATCGAATGAAACGAAAGGTCTGGTGTTAGCAGTCACTGTTTATCTCCACGACGCGTTTCGAAGGTATAAACCTTGATCACCATATGGATTTACATTTGTTACTATGATATATGTATGTGTCTTGTAGCGATTTTGGGGAAATTGTAGCACTGTCTAGTGGAGAAACAAAGCACTATTCCTGAACATGGTTTTGGAACTACTTTGACTAAAAGCTAAGCGTATATCTACCGGCGAAAATAAAACAAGTGAAATAGAATATCTCCAGTTTTATACCAACAAATGTAAACCCATCCGATGATGGAGATTTAAACCTTCGAAATGCGTCTTGGAAATAAATAAACAGTGACTGGTAACAGTAAATTTGTTGTTTCATTCGATATCGAGAAGCAATGTTTGTGCACGAGCAGAAGAGGCTCCGTCCCTAACCCAAAACAAGCAGAACAAAAGAGTTTAGTGACGCCAAACAAGCTGGAAACGAAAGGGAAAGCGGTAGCGGATTTCGCGTAGAAGAAAATATGTCTGCGACGCAGATACAACAAGCGAATCGAAAACAGATGTATTCCGTTATCGATCAAGACCTTCTGAATAGGCAGAAGCAGATCAGCTATTTTCTATTTTTATTGTATAATATGAATGAACCGTTTTTATGTTTTTAAATTTATTACTATTACTTATTGTTATTTCCCCTTTTATTATTTCATAGAAATGGCAGAGAAATCTTTACACTTTTAAAGCAAATGGGACATTGCACTTCCATACTACATTTCTTCATCAGTATATTTCCACGCTAGGTGCCATTCTGCATTATAAGGTGCGTCCGGAGTCGACAGCAAAGACCTACCGTATAGACCAGGTGGGACCAAGTAGTGCAAAGTGCACATACACGCTTACTTTGAACCGCGACACGAGGCAACAGGGACATTATTGTCTCAACAGTGGTGTACCAATTTTTGTGCAGTGTGTCTGCTTCTCGTTTCTGCCGTTATTGTTATAAAATAGCACTGAGCGCTTTTCCCGCATTCTGTAATAATGCAGGAACTCAAACCAATGCAAATTTTATGATTAAAATACGAGCGTTTTCCAGAAAGTAAGTTCCAATCGGTCGCGAAATGGAAACCACTGGGAAAACCGGGTAAAGCTTTGCACAGATGTACTGGGCAGTGTCTCTAGCATGCCCGTCGATCGTGTCGCGTCTCTCTTTTCAGTTTTGAGTTAACAGTGAGCACGTAAAGATGCGTAGGGAATAGCGTCTCCCGCCAAGTATGAGGACCTGGTTGGAGATTTCGCCTGCGTCACGCAGACCACATAACACAACTGTCGAACAGTTCCTTCTTCATGCCAATTCTCGGCCGCACACAGCAGGGGCAATGAAGACACTTTGCAGCGTTTCCAATGAGAAGTCTTTGATCACCCACAACACAGTCCGCAATTGGCTCCCCCTGACTCTCATCTCTGCTCACAAGAACCCCTGGCTAAGAAAACAAAATTTTTCCACAGACAACGAGCTGCAGACCAGTGCAGATAACTGGCCGAAAGCATAGGCGGCTGCTTTCTATGACGAGGATATTGGAAAGTTGATACAGCACTACGACAACACTCGAAGTTGGAGCTGCGAATACGTGGAGAAGTAGGTGGAAGGTGTGCCTAACCGTTGCAAAGAAAACGATTCTGGTTTTTACTGTGGTTTCAGTTTAGCGACCGATCGGAACCTACTTTCTAGACAACCCTGATATACTCCATTTGAAAATAAGTTTATTTAAAAATATTTATTTAAAACTATTTTAGCCCTGCTGCTACGACTAATTGATATTTTGGTTTTATTACTGGGTTATTAGCAGATACTAAAAAAGGGTTGTTAAAATCGAGATCAAACAAACACTGAAAAATACCGATCATTCAGAACTAAAATACCAGTATCGATTTTAACCGATCAGTTTCTTCAATCCCTGCCTGAGGCGGCTGTTGGTTGCTCGGAGCTCGGAACATAACTGGTTTAGGGGGGGGGGGGGCGGAGAGCCTAGCTAAGGACACGCCTGCGAAAGGATAAATGTGTGGTGTCACGTGAGCACATGATCCGCGCGGATGTAAATTCTTGACTGCGTCTGCAGCGGTGTGTGCCACGTAGTGGCGCCTTGACTGCGCACTGTACCTTGCCTCTTCTATTAACAAAGAACCTCCTAGGTGAGACGGAGGCCACCTCAGGCCCGCAAAACATACAGCGGTGCATGAACCACCACAAGGACAACCTTCGAAACGTATTCCTCAACAGACACACGCTTTTCAGATTGTTTATAGACAAGTAACGTCATAAAAAAAATTTTACTGACATATCTTAAATTTTAAATATCTCACGTAAAACTGATCACATATGTACCTTGATATGTCACGCATTGCTGTCACTTTCTGTGCAGATCATGTTCTCTGGCTTGGTTAGTTACTCTATTACTCTACGCTGTTTGAGTGCCACACCTGTACTGGAGGAATGCTAATCTCGTTGCCATACTAAATGCATTCTGTACCACAAATAAAAGTTCGTTGCGCATTAGCTGCAAACTTACTCGCTAAATTATTCGACTTATTTCTGTTCTAATGCACAGCTTTATTTGACAAGCGATTCACTTCTTTAAAAATAGTGTGCGGCTATACAGGACTTCCGAGTCCTTCCAATCCTTAGATATGTCATCTTTGATGGGCATCAGATGGGATATGTACCATCACTTATTTAAGGTTAGGTTAGCTTAGTGTTGTTTTAACGTCCCGTCGACAACGAGGTCATTAGAGACGGAGCGCAAGCTCGGGTTAGGGAAGGATGGGGAAGGAAATCGGCCGTGCCCTTTCAAAGGAACCATCCCGGCATTTGCCTGAAACGATTTAGGGAAATCACGGAAAACCTAAATCAGGATGGCTGGAGACGGGATTGAACCGTCGTCCTCCCGAATGCGAGTCCAGTGTGCTAACCACTGCGCCACCTCGCTCGGTATCACTTATTTAAAGCTATAATGAAAGGTATAGCAAATAACAATGGAAAATAATAATCGGTTCATTGCAAAACACTGTTCAAAGAGACGGCGAATCTAACTCCAGGGTGTGAGTACATATACTAATCTCTTACGTACATTAAAGATCAACACTACAAGCTGTAGGAACTGTCATGATGCTGGTACCTACTTGGGTTCTTATTAATTCAACCTATTTTTAAAGTATTCCGTATAGTGACACAAATCGATTACGAAATAGAATGCAATATTAATGCTAGTAGTAATTGTCACTGGTTTACAGTTGTTTTTTAATTTAAATGTCTTTGTAGGAATATGCAAAATCTGCAGATGAAGAACCGTAGATGCGATCATAACTAGATAGTGAGTTAATCCAGCTACAGATGGGAGAAATTATATGACACGTGCACCGGAGTCCGTATACAAAGCAGACGCCCTGTATTAATAGAGTTATGTAACAAACTTATCTTTCATCTAAATGGAAAGGTGTTGGTAGGACATGATCAGCCAAAATGAGTAGTAGGTTCTGAATTTAAGTAAACAGTTTACGAAAATTCCCCGCAAAAGATGGAACTGTAGTACATTGATGAGTACTTACTAGAAGTTAATCAGTTATAGTAAAGCTACACAAATGTTACTATCTCAAGTAATTTTGATCTCTGCAATGACAGCCGATTATTTCATGAAAATAATCAGCTGGAATTTCGTTGCCACTTGCAATGAGAAAATCATAAAACGAAAGTGTAAATAGATATTTGTACATGTCACGCAAAACTTAATCTAAAATAAAATGAACTTATTAGATGAGTTTGAAGAGAAAGATGGCTTGAAAATAGACCCATGCATGAGTTTGAAATAGCATGTACACATAGGTAACAAAGTACCTTTAGGAAGCTTCAACAAGTTACTAACACACAAAAGCAATTGAAATCCCTCATTTTACATTCTTCTTCATGTTTATCTTCAACTGTTTTTTCTTTTTATTTGTTTTTTTTCGTTTCGATGAAACAGTTCACTGAAACGCTCCCTCATTTTTCATTGTCATTTTGTACAGTTATTCCTAGTTTTATAATAAAATAATCTTAACATTTTAATTTGCTTGTTAGGCTGCCATGTCAACTTAAATCACAACTGTTAATACGATTTTTAGCCAACCTTGCATAGTGTCAATTCTTCTTTGCATATTTCTAGTAAATATCTCTATAGTATCACTATTATGTTTTAACATCAAATAGGTTTCATATGTTAAGATATGATCGAGAGTTATTTCTTGGTATTTAATGTTTGATAGCTTATGAGAATGCTGGCTGTGCACCACTATTTCATCTATGGTTTTGTTGTTAACACATGGTGATATAAATGCTTTTGTAATTTTTTGTAGTTTGCCGCCATTTCAAGTGATTAAGTGGGTAAATACTCGAACGCTCGCAGGCTTTATGAGACGGGTATGTGGAAAGAATTTTATTAGATTATTCTGCGTTCATACAGTATGTACACACTTCGGTCAGTGTACGGTACGTAAGTGGTGTGGAAAGTAAAGAATGTTTTATCTTAAAAAAAGAAATGTTATTAACTAATAACTTTGTCAGCTAAGTTCCAGTACATTATTCTGTTTTTAAATGTAGACGCCACAACTGTCAAGCCACTTATTGTACCATGGGACCAGCTTTTCAATTTCCAACTCCTCTTACGCATAGTATCTGAGCCAGGATATCACTGCTTCTTCGATTTCTTCATCATCTGCGAACTGTTTTCGAACAAAAAATTCCTTTAATACGGCAGTAAGTGAAAATTACTTTGTGTCAAGACAGAGCTCTAAGGAGGATATCCAGAAATCACCCACTTAAGACGTTGAAGTTCTTGCTGTGTTTCGAGCCGATGCTTGACCTGTGCATTGTCATGAATCAAAAACACCTTTACCGAAAAATTTCCACCTCACTGAAATCTCGGTGAATGCACTGCCACCATAAACATTCCTCATTTCCCTATAAATTTCGATAGGCCAAACATTTTGTGCATTCAGACCACTCGTCAGCAGAACTCAGCTCACACGGAGACTGGGGAAGGACATAACTACCAGTCTGTGTTCGCGGAGGTGGGGAATCGGAACTAGATACGGTACGCAATCGTTACTTACTTTCCTTAAGAATAATGGCACGTCACACTGAAGGGCAATCACAAAAAATATCATATGTGACGACAATCTGATGATCCAGCTTGACTGTAGCAATGTGAATTAGATAACAGCAACTGCTGTAATCCACGAGCGGAGGTTTCCAACGTTGGTGTACACGCCACCATCGGTCTTGCAATATTCCCTGCCCCAGGAGACGATGCCGACTTGCGTGGTGCCACGAACCAGGGGGCCACCGGAGTCGCTGTTGCGGGTGCTCTTGCCCTCCCCGCCGGCACAAATCATGCGGTCTGTCAGCCCATACTTGGACACGCAGGTGGCGCGATCAGTGACACTAATGTCGACGTTCTGCAGGGAAGAGGGCGACGGCTCTCCGGGGACCGTGTTGCCCCATCCAGTAACGGTGGTTGCGAGGCCACCTGGTGGGTCATAGCCTTCGGCAGGAAGGCCAACTATGTCTGCGTTATTGCCAATCGGAAAAGATCCATCCACCTGAAGAAGAGAGAACTAAGGCTCTGAACCATACGTAATATTTGAAAAAGTGAACTTTAGTTCAGACCGGGGTAGCAATAGCATCATTTTTAACTCCGAACGTAACTCGGGAAGGAGTGGGAAGGGTCGGAGGGAGGGGGGGGGGGAGGGAGAGAAAGGGAGGGATAACTTTTGACAGTCACTCTCTAACCGGAGCGCTGTCACGCAACAACACGTCCGTAATATAGCAAATAAATATTGACGGCTAGTTTTGTTTGACAACAGTTCTCAAACGCTATCACCGGGACAACATTTATTTACGGTGTATTGTGAACGAATTCACGTTTCGTTTTAATGAACCACTCGCCGCTTAAATTCTGATGCTGAATAAATAGTACGCCCTTTTTTTTTTTTAACCATGTTATCTCATTCGCACATGATGTCCCGTCCTGTGTGGCAATTTTGGAAACCAAATCCGACACAAAAATTCTTTTTATTGTTTAATTACTTGCTTCGAAGGTCAGTAACGTACGACGAAAGCTGTGAAGAATTCTTAAGACGTGTAGCTATACTAAGTGAGACAGTCATGGGACAGCGATAAGCATACATACAGATGGCTGCAGTACTGCGTACACAAGATATAAAGGGGCACTGCTTTGGGAAACTGTCATATCTACTCAGGTGATTCGTGTGATAAGGTATTCGTACGTCGGGAACCAGCAGACTTTGATTGCGGAACACTAATCGGAGCTAGACGCACGGAATACTCTGTTTTGGAAATCGCTATTTAATTGAATATTCGGAGCTACACAGTGTCAAGTGAGTGCTTAGAGTACCAAATTTCTGAATTTCATCTCGCAAAGGACAACAAAGTTGCCAATGGCCGTCACATAACGACGGACAGCAGCGTGTTTACGTAGAGTTATCAGTGCCAACAGACAAGCAACACTGCGGGAAAAAACCGCAGAAATTGGTGTGGCACGTACAACGAATTTATCCGTTAGCACAGTGCGGCAGAATTTGGCATTAATGGGCTATAGCAACAGACTAAGGAGGCGAGCGCCTTTGCTACCAGCACAACATTGCCTGCTGCTACTCGTCTCCTGGGCTCGTGAATATTTCGGTTGGACCCTGGGCGACTGGGAAACCACGACCTGGTAAGATGAGCCCGATTTCAGTTGATAAGAACTGCTGATGGCGTTGAAGGATGACGCACACCCCGCGAAGCGATGGACCCAAGTTGTCAGCAAACCACTGTACAAACTGGTGGTGGCCGTATAACATTGTGGGCTGCGTTTACATGGAACGATCTGGGGACTCTGTATCGACTGAACCGATCACTGAACGTTTGCAGCCATTCATGGGCGTCATGTTCCCACACAACGATGGCATTTTTAAAGACGACAAAACCGCGCCACGGATGTTCGCGAACGGCTTGAAGAACATTCTGCACAATTCGAGCGAATGATTTGGCCATCTAGTTCGCCCTACATGAATCTCGTCATACAGTTATGGGACATAACTGAGAGGTTGCACTATATAGTATTGTATTTTATGGAACTGGCGACTTATAACCGCCGCAGAGGCATCGGCCCCGCCATAGCCCTCAGTCGTTCACAACCCTACAAAAGGATGTGGCAGTCCACCCACCCCACCGCCAATCCACACAGAACCCAGGGTTGTTGTGAGGTTCGGCCCCCTGTGGACACCCCCCGCCCCCGGAATGTCTCACACCAGACGAGTGTAACCTCAATGTTTGCGTGGTACAGTAAGAATGAGTATGATGTACGCGTCCGTGGAGAAAGTGCGCAGCAATCGCCGACACAGTGTAACTGAAGAGGATGGAAAACCGTCTTAAAAACCGTCCACAGATTGGCCGCCGCATCGGACCTCGACAATCAATCCGCTGACCGGGTTCGTGCCGGTAACCGCCCGGAAAGCAGTGCGTTAGACTGCACGGCTAACCGGGCAGGCGTAACCGAGAGGTTAGTTCATGCACAAAATGCTGCAACGACCACACCTTCGCAATTATGGACGGTTATAGACGTAGCAAGGCTCAATGTTTCTGCAGGGAACTTTCATAGAGTTGTTGAAGTCCATACCATGTCGAGCTATTGCTACGCCGGCAGAAAGGAGGTCCGGAACGATCCCATGACTTCAGTCAGCTAACTGTATTTCTGTTGATTCCTTGATGATTGTGGTCTTCGCTCAGAACAGATAATTGATGCACACAATTCTATGCTGTGCACTCACCTTCGTCTCTTAAAGATTATTGCAATACACATACGTCAGAACCTACGAGCTATATACATTGTAACCTACAACTCCGCCCATCCCACACTTCCTGTCACAATCAATCTGAGCAGTCTCAGATGCCTGTGAATGTGTAAGCTGTAAATCTATTTCTTCTCCAATTAGAGTCCGTACGTCCTCAATAGCTAAGCGATCTATCCTTCGAATGTTCTTTTCTGAACTTTCATCAACGATGTTTCTCTCCCGTGAAAGACTACACTGCAGAAATAATACCATCAGGAAGGGCACTTAAATTTATGCTCGGTGATGAAAATTCTTTTCTTGGGGGTGCCTGTCTGCGTTTCATATTCTCTCTACTTCCACCATCATCAGTTACTTTCATGTCCAAGCGCTACTCATCAACTACTTTCAGTGTTTCACTTCCGAATCGTCCGCCCCGATAGCTGAGTGGCAGCCGGCACGGTAGCTCAGCGTGTTCGGTCAGAGAGCTGGTTGGCCTCTGTAATAAAAAACTGAGTGGAAGGATCAACAAAGAAACTTGAACGGAACTCATGTGACATCCGCAACGACCAAAAAACGATAAACAACGAACAAAATGCAAATAAAAAAGTGGTCAGCTTTCGGATTGCTGGCCTACGGGCCCTGGTTCGATTCCCGGCCGGATCGGATATTTTCTCCGCTCATGGATTGGGTGTTGTGTTGTCTTCATCATCATTACACCCCCACCCGGCGCGCAGGTGGCTCAATGTGGCGTCGAATGTAATACGACCTGCACCAAGGCGGCCTGACTTGCCCCGCAAGGGGCCTCCCGGCCAATGACGCCAAACGCTCATTTCCATTTCCACTTCGGAATCAATTTCCTCAGCATCGCCTGATTTATATGAACTCCAATCCACTGTCTTTGTTTTGGTTTAGTTGCTGTTCGTCTTATAATCTCTTTTCAAAACCCTGTTCATCACGTTCAGCTGCTCTTCCAAGTGCTTTGCCGTCTCTGATAGGGCGACAGTGTCATGTGCAAATGTCATATTTATGTGTGTTCCCCTTTGCACTCTAATTCCCTCTTGAAACTTCTCCCTGCTTTCATTTACTGCGCGCTCGACGCGAAGACTGTAGAATCGACGATAAGCTACAACGCCATTCTCGACCAGTGCTCCCCTTTTACGTCCTTCACTTACAATCCAAGGCCAGTTTCTGTAGAAGTTGTAAATAAACATTCGCTCCCTGAATTTTGTCTCTGCTGCCTTCATAATTTCAAAGACAGTAGTTTCGTCAGCACTGTCAAAAGGTAGTTAAGGCCTTTTACTCCCTGCGCACTGGTAGCTAACAGCCCAAATTGATTTAACTTGAATGTGACCGTACATAACCACGTCACAAAATTAGCTACCGCTATGAGAGTCTCTACGCTTCGCTTTGACGAGTAATAAATGCGAATGAATATGTAATTTCCGTTTCTAAGAATACGTCCATAAGAAATTCAATATTCAGATAGCAGCAGCTTCCATGTTTGGTGCGGGGTGGGTGGGTCTGGGGGCGGCTAGCCTTTAGCTTACTCGTGACTCGTCGGACTTCATTAAAGAAGAATCAGTTATTGGGAAGCTGACCACGCTTGCACTTCCTTTCGATACGTTCGCACAGAAACTACGGAAAAAGGACCAGTATTCACTGATAGCAACAGTTCTTGCTATTTTTGAAAGGATGCTGCTGTCAGGGTGTTACATTTGTCTGCGGTCACTCTGGGACAGCATCTTTTTACACTCACGGTTCTCCCGTGACGTGACTGCGACTTGTACACATTCCTTGCAAATAATTTGGGCTATCCGCAGATTGAATGCAATCTAGTGGCACATACACATTACTTCATAGTTACGACTTTCGTCAGCGGTGGAGATCAAATGATCGCCTGGTATCACTTCTGAAACAAATAAAGCCCTCCAGATCTACCAGTGTGCTCTTTTAAAGGCATGACTAGCAATTTGGTCTAGTGAGTGTAAGTTAGTCTTGACTGTATGCTGATGAATATATGATTGCGCCCTGAACAGGACAGGATATCTAGTAACAAGCTGCAGTCGGGAGTGACTGCCTCAGGAGGTTTGGTCCCTAACTGAATGATTCAAAAATGGGTTCATGGCAATAATTTCTAATCACAAAACTTGAAAGTGTTGTTAATAAAAATTCTCTATTTAAACTAGACTGAACTGCATGTGACTGCTTTAGTCTTTAATAAAACTTGCATCTGACTGCGTGTTTAACTGAACTGAACTTTATCTGACTGCATGAAAATATTATTGGAAAATTAATACTCAAAATACACATCTGACTGCATGAAAGTTTAGTGGTAAAAATAAATGAAAGTCACCAACCTGCATCTGACTGCGTCTGTCGACTTATCTCGTGCACTCCTTCCCGTTTAGCCGATAATAAAACATATATTCAACTCAGCCGTAGTGCAATGGCATAAAATTGTCATTCTACATAACTTTACTCATTTTGGCCCTGTTTGTTACTTAATAAAAATTCTGTCCTGATCTGAATAATTTGCCAACTGTGCAATGGCATATAGATTATTTTACTCT
The DNA here is from genome assembly GCF_023864345.2 of Schistocerca serialis cubense. Classification (NCBI taxonomy): domain Eukaryota; kingdom Metazoa; phylum Arthropoda; class Insecta; order Orthoptera; family Acrididae; genus Schistocerca; species Schistocerca serialis. The sequence continues at coordinate 231,729,702 of NC_064643.1, forward strand.
GATAAATGAAATTATTAGCTTTACTCATGGGAACTTTACTTTAATTTACCTTTTGGTTCAATGCAAGCACAGGATGCGGAGAACGACATAAGGTGTGAGATGAAACTCTAATTTTATGTAAAAAATATTTATTGTTCAAACTTTTAAGGCACATGTGAAAAACTAAAAAAAAAAAAAAAAACTTCTACAGCATGGATTTACGAGAAAGTTTCGCAAAACGCTTATTGCATCAACAATGGGATTTCTATCTAGCTTTTAGACGTTATTTAACCAAAGAAAACCTATTTTATTAATTATTCTTTTTAGTTTCCCCAGGTATGTGCCGAGTTTCGCTCAATATATTTCTTATTATGTGCGTAGCGCCAATTCTTACTTTGATGCTGTCACAACCCGGCTGCCTCCTGCAGGCATCTAGCTCCAACTCGAAACACGTCCGCTGTCTCTGCGCATCTCCTCACCACTACTTCAACTTTTTACCACGTGCACCTAGCTGTTGGCTGTCAAAGATCTTACTACTCGAAGATGTACTACTCGTCCAACCTTGCGGTTGGGAACTATCGACTTTTTCACTGGCTCTATCCTGATCGTATCTCACCACACACCTTTCAAACTCTGCAAGATCACGCACACAGGTCTATAGGTCTGCATCAGTGACAGTGAGTTCCGCACCAACAGTTAAACACTGCACATCAGTGCCTTTAGCCAGCTCAGACATCACTCTGAATTCTTTCCGAAGTAGAAGTCTTTATTTATGAAGAACAACGACCGTCAACAAAGTGTCTACAACCATTACTATCAATTACACTTAAAATTTCAAATACCATCAAGGGTCAGAGAAGTTGGTTGGTATCATTGTATTCGGTTTAAGATATCAAGGGCCAGGCATAGAACTGTGATAAAGTTAGGTATCATTTGTAACATAGACGTAATAAATGCTATTAACACGACGGTTTTATTAGGTCGCTTTCGCGTCTGTTTGTTCCTTACAAATTTTGCGATTTATTTTAAACTAACGTTCCGATGAGTTAGGGCCTCGAACCTGTCAACATCGCTCACAACTCTTATGACAACGTAATATTAAACCACCTTCATGTCTGGTTTTTCGGGGAGGGTACGACGGGTACTTTCCCCTTCTCTTATTCCATTTGAGAATATTTCGTGGTAAGAACAGTTGCTGGTAAGTCCCCGTGGAAACTCCATTCTCATTAATTTTTACCTTCTAGATCTTTTCTTGAGATAACAGTAGGTGTAAATTCTACAAGTATCAAAATTCCACAAACACGTATTTTCATGACTATCTATTTGGGCTTAAGATTCTTTACGGGGATAGGAAAAATTATTTTATACTTTCTGGTCCACTTTTAAAATTCGTTATCTTAAAAAAAGGTTTTTATTTAAATAATTGTTATGTTTTTTTCTTATTCCCTTGTCAGTCTGTATTATAGTGCGCCTGTCACAGCGTTTACTTTATCAGAGTGTGCAACGACCACCGTTAATGAACTGTAGACGAGAAAAATTTTTCTGCAATTTTGGATATGTGCGCTCAGTTAAGACACTGATGCACACGAATTCGGCCCACTTTCTCCACACATGAAATGAAGGAAGCATTTACCATTGTAGGCCTACTTGGAAACCAATGACAGGCAACGACGTGGAGGAAAAAGTGGGCCGGATCCTAAAGGAGGATAATTCTAGTATGACGAATAAGAAGATACAAACTTGCAAGTGTTTCGTGTATGGTAGCTATATTTCCTCTTAGTGGTTAGCGACCCGAAAAATTCCTTTGTAACAAACTTAATAGGGAGAGGTTTTCCTTTAAATCTTTTAAGGAGTGCTCCTAATTCGTACATCACTTTTTTCCCAGAATGTATTAATGTAACTATGTGTAATGAACTGCAATGGGGGAGACGAATGTAAGTGTTTAGCAGACCACTGAAGATGATATCATTATAGACGAAAGACACTCTGTCATTGGACAAGGCTGAGGCATTAATTGGCCTTTGCCTACGGAATTCCATCATTCTACCATGCCCTCGAAGTGATGTGTTGCTGTACTAGTGTCAGACCACCTGCGACAGTAAATAACAGTACCTTACCAATTCCACTATCTTATTCAATCAAAACCGAGGCACAATAAAAACACTTTTCGAAATGAAAACCTTAGAATGACATGGAGGTCACCATTGTGATGTCGACAATGACGTCAGCATTCGAATAGCATACCATAAATATTTTAAGTGACTCATAGTAGAATATAGAGTAAGTGTCAACGAACATTTTGCTCTGACATCTTAACTTTTAGTTTTTGTGCAAGTAAAGCTAGTTTTCGAGTCCATGTTGGAAAGAAGTTAGGAATATATATACAGAAACATTGTGAAGGAAATAAATTACGAAAAATGAAATTAATTTGTTTGAAATTTGAAGGAAAATTGTTTAAGAAACGAAATTAAGTTTCTAGTTAGTTTGGCGACACATGCCTAAGAACAATTGGAACGTGTAGGCGACAGAAGCACGATCTACGTACAGGGTAATCGAGCAGACGTCTGACATCTTTAACATCAAAACAAATTTGAGGGCAGAATTTACAAAATTAAAAAAATTCATGTTTCACAATGTCAAAGTAATAGAGGACTACAGAATACTAAGAATGATTCATTCGTCTCCAAAATTCTAAGTTTTCCCAAGTAATGCATGAACAAATATGACTGATGCGTGAATATAATCGTAAACTGTCGAGTTTCCAGTGTGGCTACTAATTAGAGGTATGAGTGCAGTACTTTCACAAAGCAAGAAAAGAGGTTTTTTTGTGCTAGAATATGTTAGATGTTTAGCTGTAACAACAGTGCAGAGTGAATTTAGAAGAACATATTGGGAAGAACCGCCACGTAAACAGAGCACTGTGCTTTAGTGTTGATAACTTAGGGACACTGGTTACCTCTGTGAACACAAAAGTATCGGTCGACTAAGTGTGACATGCACATGAAAGGGTGTGCATATGTTTGCAAAAAGCTGTGTAGAAGATTTTGCGACGGCGGTTACATCTGATGCCGTACCGTGTGCTGCTCGTAGAATAATTAAATCGGAAAATCATGGCCATAGCTCTCAGTTTTAGTATCAAATGCAATGGGAATGAACATCTCACCCTAACCATTTACTTGGAAATGTTAATCTCTGTAATGTGAGAGTGTGGGGAACCCAAAATCCTCATGAAATCGTGTCGCATGAACGAGATTCGCAGATGATTGATGTTTTGTGTGTAATGTTGCAGTCGAAGCTGTATGGACGGTTGTTTTTCTGTGGGTCATTGGAAAACGCTGAATGAAAATCTTACTGAAATATTTCACTAGAAACAATAAGAAACGTCAGCTGAAAACTAAAGCACTGAGTTTACCAAACGACTTCAATGCACAGTAAACTTTAAAAACCACAGCAAGCGAACGATCCATTTAGTTTAATAAATCGTTATTTCGCCACGAACACCGGTGAAAACTCTTAAGTTTAGTAACTGTACAACAGTCCACAACTAAATTTCTCAGTACTTTAGCTTTATAACCACGTCCGCAGCTCGTGGTCTCGCGGTCGCGTTCTCGCTTCCTGAGCACGGTGTCCCGGGTTCGATTCCCGGTGGGGTCAGGGATTTTCACCTGCCTCGTGATAGCTGGGTGTTCGTGCAGTCCTCATAATTTCATCGACATTCTTGACAGTCGCGAAATTGGACGGAGCTAAGGCTGGGAATTTGTACGGGCGCTGATGTCCGCGCAGTTGAGCGCCCCACAAACCAAACATCATCATCTTCATAACCGCTACAGCTGCAACTGCACGCCGCAAAATGTAAACACACTACTGAGGCGTGAGTCTTCGACGAACGGCGTAATATACACACGAATAACAGACCACTCGAGTCAACAACAGAGATAGACTGAGATTAAAGAAAATCCAGTAATAAGTTACTTTTACAGCAAATGTTAAAACAATGAAAATTTAAAATAAGTAACTGAAGATTAAAACTTTATAAAATATTGACGAGCAATTTCAACAGCAATCCAGCCCACGTGACGTTACACCAAAGACTGTTCACATGAGGCTCAGTACACCAACTCCAAGGTGACGATCTCCTTCCCAATACACATTACACTGCCATAGGGTACTCGCAGCAGGAATAGAAAGAAAAATTGCTGCCAGGAAAATTACTGTGCTCTCTTTACAGAACACGACACGGTAAATTAAATAAGAGATGCAGCTAACTAGACGGCTCTTCCACCAGACAATAATGTGCACCATATGGTGGCATTATGGTTGTAAAAAGTCAGTGTCATTTTTGTGTGTGTCTTTAGCGTGGCACTGTGTTCTTCACTGATCCTGATTCGCTTTATGGCATTCTTGGAAACACTTGCTTCACTTTCGGGGAGGGAGGGACTAGAATCATTATCCGGTTGTCCTGACTGAGGTTTTCCTTAGTTATTTTACAGTTACAAGGCGACCTGATGCTTTGAAAATGACACGGTAAATTTCCTTCTTCATACACAGAAGAGCCAAAGAAACTGGTACACCTGCCTATGTACAGCTCCCGCGAGCACGCAGAAGTGCCGCAACACGACGTGGCATTGATTCGGCTAACGTCTGATGTAGTGCTGGAGGGAACTGACCATAAATCTTGCAGGACTGTCCATAAATCCAAAAGAGTGCGAGGGGGTGGAGATCTTCTCTGAACAGCAAGTTGCAAGGCATCACAGATTACTAAAAAATGTTCACAGCTGGGGGGGGGGGGGTGGTCTACTGACCAACGGAATGTTTAATCTCAGAGGAGTGTTCCTGGAGCCACCCTTTGGCAATTCAGGACGTGTGGGGTGTCACATTGTCCTGTTGGAATTTCCGAAAACCGTCGGAATGCACAATGGACGTGAGTGGATGCAGGTGCTCATACAGCATGCTTAAGTAGATGTCACGTGTGTCTTAGAGTCGTTTCTAGACGTACCAGTGCTCCCATATCACTCAAACTGCACACCGTTACAGATCCTCCACCACCTTGAACAGTCCCCTGCTGACTTGCAGGGTCCATTGATTCCTGACGTTGTCTCCGTACCCGTACACGTCCATCCGCTCGATACAATTTGAAACGAGACTCGTCCGACGAGGCAACATGTTTCCCGTCATCAGTAGTGCAATATCGGTGTTGACGGGCCCAGGCGAGACATAAAGCTTTGTGTCGTGCAGTCATCAATGGTACTCGAGTGGGCCTTTGGATCCGAAAGCCAATATCATGATATTTCTTTGAATAGTTTGCACAGTGACACTTTTTGATGGCCCAGCATTGAAATCTGCAGCAATTTGTGGAAGGACTGAACTTCTGTCACGTTGAACGATTCTCTTCAGTCGTCGTTGGTCCTCTTCTTGCAGGATCTTCTTCCGGCCGCAGCGATGTCGGGAGATTTGATGTTTTACCGGATTCCTGATATTCACGGTACACTCGTGAAATGATCGTACGGGATAATTCTCACTTCACCACAACCTCGGAGTCCCTTTGCTTATTCAGTGAATACGCTTGGAACAGAGAATGAAATTGCTCAATCATATAGATACAGCTCTCCTGTGTTATTAGTGATAAATATCCTGTACGATAATATGACTGAGTTTCAGGTTATTTAGGCACTGTTTCTGGAATTCAGATTTAAGCGGGAGATTTTTGCTGTCTGTGTACATATGGAATCACGAAATAACTTGCACAGGACAGGCAGATTGACAAAAACAAAGACACAGTTTGGTGATCTATCATCAGAAGCGTTTAAAAATAAGTGTTCATGGGAAAAGAGAGAGAGAGATTAGAATTCTCATAATGCAGGTGCCTGAAAGACGTTTACTACACATTTGCTACAAAATTACATTAGAGCACTACACAGAAAAATTTTAAAGACATATTTGACAATAAAAGAGCAAAACATTAGAACGACCGACAGACGAGGTTCATTGTCTAGTACATTAAGAAACACTTTGTTATAAATTTACAGGCATGGATCATGTGACTAAATTGAAACTGGAAGTCGCACACATTAATCCAATGTCTGTGCAACAGTTGTAGATGGAACTGGGGACATAATATCCCTACTACAAGTTACTTTGGTTAAGTCAACGGGCATGACTGGAACTATTTTCCGGTTTAAGACTGGCTATTTCTGAATTTCTGAAGGGAAAAGGAGTGCAGGATCGAAAATTAAAACATCCAGAATGGTTTGCCAGCTTACTACTTTAAGTGGATATGACTTTCAACTGCCCACGGTAAGACACTGCAAGTGGTGAAAAAAGAAAATTGTGTGGTAGAAGGGACAAATTCTGACAGGAAAGGAGCCTAGTTCCCTGAGTTCACTGGCTTCAAGAAAACACGAGGTCTGAAAAATTCACCATGATGTAATTACAAGGTTAATTATGTAAATGTTTTAAGGACACTGCCGGTCTTCCTTCTGTCTTCGAACTGTTTTCGAGATCGTTCGATGTTTCAGTTGAAAGCGTCTGCGTACACGTGCAGATGATTGATCTGCAGGGTAGCTCACGTCCTGAAGACAAATCTTTTTACATTAGAACTGTCTAGGATTGTTTTCTTCAAGAAGAGTTTCCACGCCTCCACGACGACTTTGCAGAAGTGATAAAATATTTCGATCGATATACGTGTGTGAAAGGCTTACCTCGATTATGAAACTAAATAAGTTACGTTTATGTGGTAACCTGTGAAATTGTCTCCATTTGTCTATATGCTGACATTTTATACCAGATGAAACTACACATGTCTTCAGCACACCAAAAGTAATTAAGTCAGTGAAAACTTTCTTCGTTTGTGATTTACGTTGTTGAGAAATATGAAATATTAAACACGCCACTTTCGCCGCTTACCCCTCTTTCTCCTCCTCCCAGTCCCGGCGGAGGTTCGAGTCCTCCCTCGGGCATGGGTGTGTGTGTGTTTGTCCTTAGGATAGTTTAGGTTAAGTAGTGTGTAAGCTTAGGGACTGATGACCTTAGCAGTTAAGTCCCATAAGATTTCACACACATTTGAACATTTTTTTCCTCTTCCCACTTACACAGTATGGCGCGGTTGGTGTTCTGGTGGGCCAACTGGGCAGTGAGACAGAGCGTTCTGACACTTTTCTGGGCACAGTGCAAGAACCGAATTCTTTGCCACCCTTGTATACGCCATTTGCTTAATGATAATTACAGTGGACCTAAGCGAGAGCGCAACTGTGAATAACTCTTGGTTGTTTTTTCTGCATTCACAGAACCTGGACCAATGTGACGGACCCATTGGCATGCCGCCTTCACTGAAGGTAAAGGTAATGAAGCACTAAAGTATCCAAGGTTGGATCTAGTTGCTTGTCGCTTATCTGGATGGCATTCCTTGTTCGGCATGTGTGTAGATTAAAAATTGAAATATCACTCCTGCTGAGCCTCTCGATATGGTGTTATGACTAGCTGACTTGCTGGATAGGCCTTAGGTGATTTGACGATGCTTGCCCTCTACAAGACAGGCATCTGGTGAAGTGGAAGTGAGTTGTCCCTTGGCTGCTGCACAGAAAATTATTCTCGGCTCAGACCTAGCCAACGGCTTCTTGGACTGTGGTGTTGAGAAGTTACTGGACCCTGTCACCGAAGTGTAGGGTGTAACACCTACGTGATAAATTTTTGGCTACAGTGCGACGAGAGGAAATTATGCCTCTAACAGTTATAAACATTATCTATTCGACGTATGAAAAAACAGTGAAAACGATGATAAATATTAATTATTTATATAATATTCTATGATGTAATTGGGAATATCAATGTGTATCATACAAAGACAATGATAATTGTAATTTCCTTTTATGATCTGCGTTTGTCTTCTTTTGTTTTTACCTTTTGCTGGTTGGCTTTTGTAGGTTGCGGACGCTTATCAAACTGAGGTCTGTTAAGAAATTGTAATTATTTGTTAATTATTACTTGAGAATAGAGTTCAGTATTATTATAAATATGAGTGAATAATTATTTGTAACTGTAATTCCTCTCTCAGTAAGCATTATCTGTGTTAATTATTTCTTTCCGCTGCAAGGAGCGCAGCCATTGATGATAGCGATTTGTATCGCGTTTTTGTCTGTGTTTTCCTTAGAAATAAATCAAATGTTTGCTTGATGAAGTCTATATAGTGCACAATACGAAAGTAGAGTTTATAGAGTTTAATAAGCATTTCAAATACTTACCTATTTGGTCTAACAATAGAAAGTCTCTATCAATTGTCTGCCGCCATCTTAACAATTATCTCAGCGGCAAATTCAAATTACGCAACTCTGCAGACATAAATGCCGAACGTAATACAAATGTGTAAAAATAAATGTGCACCGGTGGTCCCGAACTCGTTTTAATGAAAATGAATCGAATCAATTTGGTTCTTTGAACCAGTGCTCATAGCACGATCGTTATAACAAACTTTTCAAGCTGATGTATGGAGCCGAAATTAATTACGCACGAGTTGCGAAGAATATTACTTCAGGTTACATACGTCAGTGTTGTGCGCGGCTGATATTCGGTGGTTCTAATGATCATTTTGTGGAAGATAACTGTTTCCATCATAATCCATAGTTGTATAGAATCTGTTGTATGAACTGTGATTTAGTGACACTTACACAACTTACAGCCAACACTTTAACACATTAACTTGGAGTTCTTTAGCAACTTGACCAATTCTTTAGCCCTTTTAGTAACCTTTAAAACTATGAAAACGGGTCGTGAATCGTGCTTCGGTGGCTCAGTTGGTACAGCACTTCCCCAAGAAGGCAAAGGTCCATTTTCGAGTCTCGGTCTGCCTCATAACTTTAATCTGTCAAGAAGTTTCACATCAGCGCACGATCTGTTACAGAGTGAAAATTTCTTTCCGGATCAGTCCCGAGTGAAAATTTCTTTCACGATGATTCCCTTATTGGGAGATTACATTCACTGTAAAGTTCCCACAGCGGAGACGGGTCCAATTGTGACAAATCACACACGAAGCAATACCTCACACGCTAGAAATGTGGATAGCCAACTGAATTTTTTTATTTGGTGCTACATGTATTACGTGGCAGCATGTTCTCCATTTTACATTAATGAATTAAACAGGGAAGCTGTGATCGAGATATGAGAGAACTAGAATATGACATTTCCAGAAGACAAGACAAAGCATGCAAGCTACAATAAACAAGAACGAGATAATTTGACAGAGAGTGGTAATGAAACGTGACTTGTTAATACCATTACAAATATCCATTAGACCTGGTCATCACTTGAAAATACGAGTAATATCGTCAAAGATTATTAAGTCTCCTATTATCACGCACTTGGCTATATCGTTCAGCTTCCGTGTCTAGCATGCCAATTTATCGTTAATGTATGTCCACATACAAGGAATGGCGCATCAAACCAACATCAGTATCTATTACGCACAACAGAGAACTCGGAAGTTAAGTCACCGCACGACGGACGGGAGGTATGATAGCATCGAGAGGAGCAGGAAACACAATCGATGCGGAGGAGGTTGGCGCAGAGGACACAGCCAAATCCTCACCATCATCATTCTGAGTGCGACGCCTCTTGTTTGTCACTGTCACAGGTTCTATCCTAGAGAGAATAGGATTCTGAACCTTTCGCGGAACTAAAGGCGGAAAGGCGGAAGGATTATGGGAAACGAATGTTTGTTCATTAAGATTCGAAGCAGAAGTAGATCCGACTGCGGGAGGGGAAAGAACGAGATTAGCAACCGTCAATTTGCGAAACTGCACTAATGACAGCGTTAATACAAAGACGCTCCGCTGGCAATTAGAGCGAACGTATCCACTTTCATTACATAGGAAGCAGGTTTCCCCTTGACCAGTGTACATCACGTAAATGTGATAACCACACACTTGTTAATTTGATGGAATACTGCGTTGGACATGCATTTTCCCGGAACGAATTCCACTGTCATTTGTGCTGAGTAGACCAACGCTAACGACGGACGTTTTTCACACAAGGAGTTAATATGTCCTGTAGAAAGTTTTCGTTAACTTTCGGCGGGAGGTTAAACACTAGAACATTGGCATATTGGATTTCAGCATCTGCGAGTGCCACCATACTAACAGAATTATTGCAATGCTTGAACGGGACTTGAGAACCACGTCGCGACAGTAATCTTTCAACGTGAAGGATATCTATCAATTGTAAAACACATACTCGTCTGCATCAAAATAAGCGGTACAGACCTGATCAGAGTTCACATGAATTTCATCGACAAGCCGATCGTGGATTTATAGAGGCCCGGGCTGCTGGTGTCGCTTTGTTTTATCGAAAGTAAAGCTCACAGCACGTTTTTGTGGAATACACGTGGAAACCATGGCAGCCATAGCGGAGTGGCCGACGCCGTTGCAAGTAGAGCACAAACACACAGTAAGGAGAAGCGGAGGTGTTACGACTAACTCGGCAGACAGAACAACACTGACGAGGAGAAGTTTCCACAAGCGACGCCGCGGCAAAAGAAATAAACAAGAACTTTCCCACTCGGCGCTCGAAGCGGAACTGCTATCTGAGCTACCCAATCCCGCCTCACGCCCCGTCCTCACAGCTTCAGTTTGGCCAGTATCTCACAAAGGTCCCGAGTTCGAGTCTCGGTCCTGCACACAGTTTTAATCCCCCAAGAAGTTTAACTTTGAATGTTTGCTAGCTAAGAGAACACTTGCGAGGCGAATTAAATGAATATTTTATATGCCCTGATTACAAGAAAGCAGGTAAATCACAGAGCGTAGACTGTCAAGAAATGAATCTAGTTACTTTTACAAACTATGTGCAACAGTAGTGAAAAATACACTACTGGCCATTAAAATTGATACGCCAAGAAGAAATGCAGATGATAAACGGGTATTCATGGGACAAATACTGTACATTATACAGGAACTGACATGTGATAACACTTTCACGCAATTTGGGTGCATAGATCCTGAAAAATCAGTATCCAGAACAACCATCTCTGGTCATAATAACGGCATTGATACGCCCGGGCATTGAGTCAAACAGAGCTTGGATAGCATGTACCGGTACAGCTGCCCATGCAGCTTCAACACGAGACCACAGTTCATCAAGAGTAGTAACTGGCGTATTGTGACGAGCCAGTTGCTCGGCCACCATTGACCAGACGTTTTCAATTGGTGAGAGATCTGGAGAATGTGCTGGCCAGGGCAGCAGTAGAACATTTTCTGTATTCAGCAAGACCCGTACAGGACCTACAACATGCGGTCGTGCATTATCCTACTGAAGTGTAGCGTTTCGTAGGGATCAAAAAATGGTTCAAATGGCTCTGAGCACTATGCGACTTAACTGCTGAGGTCATCAGTCGCCTAGAACTTAGAACTAATTAAACCTAACTAACCTAAGGACATCACACACATCCATGCCCGAGGCAGGATTCGAACCTGCGACCGTAGCGGTCTCTCGGTTCCAGACTGTAGCGCCCAGAACCGCACGGCCACTCCGGCCGGCTTCGTAGGGATCAAATGTACGGTAGAGCCACGGGTCTTAACACATCTGAAATGTAACGTCCACTGTTCAAAGTGCCGTCAATGCGAACAAGAGGTGTCCTAGACGTGTAACCAATGGCACCCCATACCATCACGTCGGGTGATACACCAGTATAGCGATAACCAATACACGCTTCCAATGTACGTTCACCGCGAAGTCGGCAAACAGGGATGCAATCATCATGATGCTGTAAACAGAACCTCGATTCACCCGAAAAAATGACGTTTTCCTATTCGTGAACCCAGGTTCGTCGTTGAGTACACCATCGCAGGCGCTCCTGTCTGTGATACAGCGTCAAGCGTAAACGCAGCCATGGTCTCCTTGCTGACAGTCCATGCTGCCGCAAACGCAGTCGAACTATTCGTGCAGATGGTTGTTGTCTTGCAAACGTCCCCATCTGTTGACTCAGGGATCGAGACGTGGCTGCACGTTCCATAACAGCTATGCGGATAAGATGCCTGTCATCTCGACAGCTAGTGATACGAGGCCGTTGGGATTCAGCACGGCGTTCCGTATTATCCTTCTGAACCCACCGATTCCATATTCTGCTAACAGTCATTGGATCTCGACCAACGCGAGGGGCAATGTCGCGATACGATAAACCGCAATTGCGATAGGCTACAATCCGACCTTTATCAAAGTCGGAAACGTAATAGTGCTCATTTCCCCTCCTTACACGAGGCGTCACAACAACGTTTCACCAGGCAACACCGGTCAACTGTTGTTTGTGTATGAGAAATCGGTTGGAAATATTCCTCATGTCAGCACGTTGTAGGTGTCGCCACCGGCACCAACCTTGTGCGAATGCTATGAAAAGCTAATCATTTGCATATCACAGCATCTTCTTCCTGTCGGTTAAATTTCGCATATACAGCACTTCGTCTTTACGGTGTAGCAATTTTAATGGCCAGTAGTATAGATTTAAACAGTGATGGACTCGAGAAAGGGTGTATGACATAACATAACAGGCAAATCGCTCCAGGCTGGGATCGTAAGTGACATCAATAATTAAATTAAGTCATATACAAAAGGCTACGAGATTAAGGGGTAGATGTATGGACGGAACAGGTCGCTTAGATGGCTAAAAAATGTAACAAATTTATTTAGTTCAGCACCGTTCACACAAACCAAAACTAAATTGCTTATGTCAGGGACGGTTTGACTGGGCGTGGACACGACTCAGTTGTTAAGGGGTAAGAGAGGGGAGTGGGACATCTCACCACTATTCATTTCTTTAGTGGCGGTACGGCTGACTTCTTTAACACGCCTGCCTTCGCTCTTTGTGTATGCTCCTCCCAGTGGCTGTGGGTGCCTGGAATTGTCGACACGGCCTTGGTTCCTAAGGAAAGTAAGACGACCGTAGCCAGGCCAGGAGAATTCACATGCTTTTGCGCGTGCGTCCTTGACTTTCCATTCCAACGGCTGTAGGGCCCATCAGTTTTGGGCGCGCTTTTCACCGTTCACCGGACTCTTCTTCTGAAGTGAGATGAGGCCGTCCGCTGGGCTACAGACTGTGTTGTTGCAGAATGTCTCCAGAGTCCGCTTCCCAGCACTTGCTGCATGGGGTCTGGCCAGCTTTCTCCTGGGCCGCTGGCATTGTGGATGGGCTAAGGAGATCTTGGGCGGAGGTATCACAATATCAATAGTGGAAGAAAATACGTTGCAGATACAGTATGAAATTGGGAAAGCCGGCCTGGTGGCCTTGTGGTTCTAGGCGCTACAGTCTGGAACCGCGTGACCGCTACGGTCGCAGGTTCGAATCCTGCCTCGGGCATGGATGTGTGTGATCTCCTTAGGTTAGTTAGGTTTAAGTAGTTCTAAGTTCTAGGGGACTGATGACCTTAGAAGTTAAGTCCCATAGCGCTCAGAGCCATTTTTGAGCCACATCGGGAAAGGCAGTTTATGTTCTGATTCCATTTTCTTCGGACAAAATTGCTTAGAAATTATAGCATTTAATTTATCAATTTATTACATTGTTATCGACTATTAAAAGGCATTTGACAAAGTGAAACAGAAAGTACCATAGCAATTTCTAAAGCAAATGGAAGTTGCAGTACATATTTATATGGAAATTGTCATTAAATAAAAACAATAAAATAAGTCTTCGTACATCCGTAGTTGAAATGGAGGACAGGGGACGTCAGCAGGCATAAATTTATATTAAATATGAAGAAAATCCTCAGCTGTATTAAAGATGTTGACTTTATTTTGGCAGGTAGTTTCAACGTTGTAACAACGTCATCTTCAGGCCCATACACTTGTTGACGTCAACTGCGTGCGGCTGATACTAGAAGTCAAATACAGCTGGAGGAATTTCTTCAATTTTAATGTAAATAAAATAAGTATCCGCACCGTAAGCAATTGGATAGGAAACACCCATATTCTTTATGTTAATAATAACATTTACAAGTGTTAACGATACATTGTATAAAATACGATTTAGGAAGCTATAATTTTAATTTTATGATACTACTTTTGGCTGATGATCAGCTAATACAAGGAAGTTAGAAATTGTATTATTTTAGTTGAGTCAGATTGCTCTTAAATACAGAATTAAAATATCGACAGATGTAAGAAAAATGATGGAATTTCGAGGGTTGGAATCCAGCCAAAAATGTTACAAATTTATTTACAGATGTAGGGTGTAATTCATGGAACTTGTCAGTCCGTATCCATTACGTTCACGATATCATGGTGGGTGGCTACTTGAGAATTCATGAAAAATAATACTTCTCCCTTTTATAAGGATATTCAGAGATCGCTGGAAGATGCGAAAGCTGCAAGGTTCCTAAGCACTATTCTCACTCGCATAAGGGGCTTTCAAGACGATGCTACTAGTGCAGTGGGTGACCGCTATCTACGATCTATGGCTCGGAGGAACCCTGCCATCAACACAACCATGTTGAATAAAGCTTTTGGTGCAGCCACAGGACGCCGTACTACGACCGAAACTGTGCACAACTTCACTCCCGACGTCCATGGTAAGGCCCATCATTACAACCACGACCCCATGCAGCGCAGTACAGATGGGCTCAAAAACATGCCGAATGTACTGCTTACGATTGGCATCACGTTCGCTGTACCGATGAGCGTCGCATATGCCTTCAACCAGACAATCGTCGGAGACGTGTTTGGAGGCAACGCTGTCAGCCTGAACGCCGTAGACTCACTGTCCAGAGAGTGAAGCAAGGTGCAGGTTCCCTGCTGTTTTGGGGTTGCATTATGTGGGGCCAACATACGCCATCGGTAGTTATGGAAGCCACCGTAACGGCTGTACGATACGTGAATGACATCCTCCGACCGACAGTGCAAGCATATCGGCAGCATATTGGCGAGGCATTCGTCTTCATGGACGACAATTCTCGCTCCCATCGTGCACATCTTATGAATGACTTCCTTCAGGGTAACGATAACGCTCGACTAGAGTGGCCAGCATGTTCTCCAGACATGAACACTATCGAAGTGTCTGGGATAGATTGAAAATGGCTGCTTATGGACGACGTGGCCAACCAACCACTCTGAGGCATCCACGCCGAATCGCCATTGAGGACTGGGAAAATCTGGACCATCAGTGCCTTGATGAACTCGTGGATAGTATGGCACGACAAATACGGGCATGCATCAATGCAAGAGGACGTGCTGCCGGGTATCAGAGGTACGGGTATGTACAGTCGTGGACAAAACGAGCGAGACCCCTCGCCTTTTCGTTATGTTGATCCGCACGGCTTTAATGTCTGCTACACACCATAACAGGCAAGGCGACGAAGTGCTACCAACATACTATGCACAGGAGTGAAATTGACAAACTATCTGAACTTTTTTAGGCTGTTTTCAATAATTTGTAAGAATATATTAATGCTGATTAGTGTGTTAAATATAACACATAAATATAAGACAGAAATGAAAGAAGTAACGCTAATTGGTATGAACTGTACCAATAAAAATGAATTTCAACTTATCGAGATAACATAACTGTTTTAGAATGAAGTGGGAAAATAAACACGAAAAACTTAAGTTCCTGAGAAGCATATAAGTCATTTCCTCTTCTCATATCATAACTTTTGTTTTAGTATGAGGTAAAAAAATAAACAGTTTAGGGTTCTGAAACATAATATGACACCAGATTCTTATCGTAGGCGCTATCGGAAACACAAAACGTAGGGAGTTATCCATTCTTTTATCCAAAAGTCTGTTTCCTTTCATGCATTACTCACGCTAGGAGATTCTTATTTAAGGACTTGTGGGCATCAAGTTCTCCAGCAGAACAAGCCTTATGTTATTGTGATAATTACGGTATGGAACAAATGCAACAAAGACGAGTTCCCCTGGAGCAGTGAGGATATTTGCACATGTCTGTATTCAGCAATGAGTGCCAGCTGCCACAACACTTCACAGAATGCTTGCGGCAGGCAACACAACTGTGAGTGCACTTCAGATTTCATTCAGTAAGACGTCAGGAGATGTATGGAAACGTCAAATTAACGTTGCTTTCCGAGTCGTATTCAATCCAGGATGAGATTTTATTAAGGTAGTTGAACGTTCTAGCAATTACACTTCTATAATTCCCATATGAGTATTCCGATAGCCAAAAGAACACGTTAGTGTGAAACCATCTGGAACTGCATTAACATCAAACTGCAAGAACTTGAGACAATACGTGGACTCTTCTCTTCGCTAGGTGACCGATTACTGATATTTAGGATTCTCTCCGTCCTAGGCGTAATGGAAATGAAACTTCAGAGGCGCTTTCCGCTATCTCGACAAACATGAGAAACTTGTAATCACTGCGAGTTACAACTGCGTGATGATAATGGTTCAGGTTGTCAGTAGTTGTGGTGGTATTATGCTGTCAAACTGCTTACAGCAACGTTAATAGTGGCGCACATAATTTAGCGCTGACTACCTACTTAAGTAAAGATAGTGTTGTGGCGTCGTCGCTTGTCTTTATTTGGCCTCAGCTTGAGTAATCCGACTTAACGAACATAGTACTACATTCGCGGGCTGCTCGGATTGTGATTAAGGGCGAATCCCAAGCGCATGGCCACGAACAATTGGGAGCGGAGACGTAATGTCATCGGAACCTTGTTGAAGGCCCACGACTTGCGAACGTTAGACTGACTTCAGAAAGTTCAGTTTATAAATACATACATACTTAGCAAAATTTATCTTGTCACAGCAGTCTTACCGATACTGCAGGTCACTGCACATAAAATAATAGCTGTAGCCACTTGGTATGTGTGGAAACAAAATATCTTCAAAGTATCCTTCCACACGACTTCGTAGAAGCAAAACAGAGGACTTGGAGTTATGTGATGGAAATACTGAATCGAAAAATACACATCTATTTCAGTGGTGGGAAGATACACCATATCGGATTTGCTGATGACATAATGACAATAATTATAATAATAATAATAATAATAATAATCGCGTGTGGCGGATAGGGGAAACCCTCCCCCATATGGGTGGTACCGAGAAAATGAAATACTATGGGTGAACCAAATACTAATACAATCCTGAACGGCTACTCAATCCGTTGAACCCAAAATCCAGACACGTCTGAGTGAAAATCACCGCTACTCTGGTCACCGTCTGTTAGCTCATTGAGCTTGGCTGAAAATATTTGCTTTCAAAGGCTTCAACACCCTCTGGTCCTGTCTGGTCCTGGTATCACGCAAGCCAAACCACTGAAACACAAGCAAACATGAACTATGCAAGCAAAGTCAACTTTACCCCAGGTGGTACACAACCCGGATGTCGACAGGCGGCAGTTGGATTTTCGGATTCTGGGGAGTCCAGGTTAGCACGGCAGCGAATATAGAAGATCTCAGGTAAATTTCCCTACAAACAAAAAACATGAATTTAAAAGTAAACATCGATACATTGATCCAAACCCGAAAACTAAATAATCTCATAAAGGAAATCGACCGACAAAAAATTCCCATCCTTGCTCTTCAAGAACCGCGACTAACTGACAATGAAACCTTGCATTATGGACACCATTGATTCTTCAAGAGCCAAATACAACAAAAAGTAGCGAAAGGCGTACCAATATTCGGCATTGCATTTCTCGAACACAGATCTATCATCAACTCTGTCAAAGAAATCACACCCATCAACAATCAAAAGGTTCAAATGGCTCTGAGCACAATGGGACTTAACAGGGCAGGTCATCAGTCCCCTAGAACTTAGAACTACGTAAAACTAACTAACCTAAGGACATCACACACATCCATGCCGAGGCGGATTCGAAACTGCGACCGTAGCAGTCGCGCGGTTCCGGATTGAAGCGCCTAGAAACGCTCGACCACCGCGGCCGGCCCATCGACAAGCGACTTATGACTACGCTCATTCAGAGCCCCAGTAAAAAAAATACACTCATCAATACACGTGTCCCCACCAACATCGAAAATAAGAAAAACACCGAAAATGTCGGAAAATTCTGGAACACACTCGAAAATACTGTGAGCAAAATTCACCAAGATGTCGTGAAAATACTAATGGGAGACTTCAACTCTCTATTTGGGACAGAAAAAAATTGTAGAAAAATAATTGGTAGAAATTCAACACACCGAAACGCTTAGACCAACACGTCTGACAGACATTTGCCAACAATTCAACCACATAAGGATGTCTTCCCTCTTTAGGAAGAAACTAGTTCTCAGTTAACATGTTTAGCTACCAGGTGCAAGCTGCTTTCGTTCGCCTTTCGAGACTCGCTTTTAATTCTTTTGTAGCACAGCTACAAGCAGCCAGATAAAAAAATCAATAAGGGAATCGTAAGACAACGCTCAAGCAAAATTCGTCTTGCTACTTTCAGTAACCCTTAGTGTCAGAGCGAAAACCTTTACGGTGCTGCCAAATTCATTATGCTACTTTTGTTTTCTGCCGACATATTTTTTTGTTGTTGTGAATACATAATTTTATTTACGAAATGTCACATTTTCATAATACTTAAGAATGGTACAGGAAATGAAATAAATACAGATCTTTTCGAAGCCAAAAGTCGGTAATATCCAACTAATTCGTGTTAAAATTGGCTCAATGGTCTCACAGACACTTAATGCTTTATTAAGATAGACTGCCGTCGTGATGTTTCTGTAGTAAGCTGAATTTAATTTGTATTAGTACAGTGAATATTTTAATTGCATTTTCCATTAGTTTATAAAATGCAACAGTAATTGTCAAAGATAAATTAATCAGCATCAGAATTTTCTTTCACGATATCTGAAACGATCTGACAATGTTAAAGTTGTTTACAAATTCTACGCCTGTAGAAACCTACTGGCTCTAATGATGTCATTAAACCAGAGTAGTTTTAAAAGTATTTTGGTCTACAAATGAATTGCCTTGACGGTTGATCGATCAAGAGCGGGAAAGGTAAAATTTTACAAATATATGACGAGAGGGACAAGTGCTTGAGAGAGGACTTCCCTATCCTTCCTTGCCTGAGAGAAGACTTTCCTATCAATCTCCTGGATAGTTTTGTTTCTCAAATCAACATAGTGCGTTATCATGCAGTAGCACAGGAGATGTAGTTTTGTTGCTCGATTTTCTTACACTGCGGCCGAAAGGTGTATTAGTTGTTGGCAACAAATTCTAGCTGTGTTGCACACACCCTGGGGGCAGAATTCGTAGCCAAAAGCACACTTTTGGATTTATCAGATGTAGAATGTTATATTCACATTACTCTATCCTCGAGTTTATGTCTTTTGGTGGGGCTCAGCCTTCCATTTCTTCTTAGGAACTTAACGATAAAGGCATCATAACACGTCACCAGTAACAGTACTGCATAGGAATGCTCGATGAGTGACCTGATGACGTTCAATGATAGTCACTCCGTTGATTTTTGTTGTTTCGAATTAGAGCATGCAGTACTCCTACACCAGACTTCTGAACTCTGCCTGTTGAATGCAAATGTCGCATGATGGTAAAATGGGACACTATCACATATAGCAGTAGTCGAGACTTCCTTAATATGGAAAATCATTCATGTCAGAACGCTCTTTGTTGAAACACGACTATCTTTTTGTGGCGTATTTTTCCTAAAAGCACTGGCTCCAAACACAGTTCAAATCTTTCTAGCTGCCTCCTCTGCATTCACCAATCTGTTATACCAAAAGTAAACGTTGTGTTGCAGATGTTACACCTTTTTCCACTTGCGACTCTATTTTACAATGATTAACTGTAGTTCAAGTATGCAAAATCCAATGCTTAATTGTAAGATGATAACTAGAACTTCAAATTCGAAAATGACAGTTGATATATACACTGACAGCGTGGCGCCGCGTTCACATGGGCGGCGCCGGATTTCAGGCGGCGGGTGGCGTCTGGCCGGTGGCCTGTAGCCGCTGCAGCGCGAGGAAACGCTCGAGCGTAAGCTGTTGTGATCGCGACGGAGCCACGAGCTGCCGTGCGAAGTTGTTTCTCGAATACTTGTTATTGCTGGTGGGTGCGCAATCAGACTCACAACTTTAGAACGAAATGTGGGGAAAAAAAAAAGTTGGACGCGAACAGGCGACCATAACTTTAGAGTGGACGAAGATTACGACTTTTTTTTTTTCCTCGCTCTTCATTTTGTTCTGTATTATTCGTTGCGTTTGGTCTCGACGGACGTCACAAGTCATCCATTTAAGGGGACACTTGATCCCTTTACTCATTTTATTTATTACATAGGGCGAGCAGCCCTATAACCGAACACGCTGAGCTACCGTGCCGGCATCCAATAGACCACGGGCTGACACAATCCGAGAACATCTCGGAAGTAGACAACACTTCCTCCTAACACTTCCGCATGTAACATGTTGCCAGATTGTGTAGATGGCCGGATTTAGAGTTGTCAGGGGCGGTCAGTTTTATTGGCCACATTAAGTGAACGACTCGGACTTAGTCCCTATGGCGGCCGGCCGGGGGTCAGTTTTTATGTCTAAGACTGTACACTTGAGATATTTCGTTTCCCATGAAATGGTGGCAGACGATGCTGTGGCGTCTTCGAAGCGCGAGCTTCGTCAGTGCAACATATCTCAGCACAGCTGAGCGAACGTTTTCATCCTGCTGCTAGTGTAATGGACAATGGCAATACTGCTGAATACTTTTGACAACCATGTTACCATCGATTTATGTTCTTGAGTGGTTCATAATTATGTTAGTAAATTCATTCGATATTTTTATGTCCCTTAAATTACATTTGCTACATGATTCGCATTGAAGACGTAGGAAATGTAAGTTATTTGGTCCAGGAAGCACGTTCCAACAGAAATTGATGCTTACATTGACATTTATGTTGCGAATTAGTCGTCTTATCCATCACATGAAAAACGAGGATGCTCCGTTTTGCTACAGTTGTTTCAGAGCTAAGAAGGGAACCTCCCCATCGCACCCTCCTCAGATTTAGCTATAAGTTGGCACAGAGGCTAGGCCTTGAAAAACTGAACACAGATCAATCGAGAAAACAGGAAGACGTTATGTGGAACTATGAACAAATAAGCAAAATATACAAAGTGAGTAGTCCATGCGCAAGATAAGCAACATCAAGGATAGTGTGAGCTCGGGTGCGCCGTGGTCGCGTAGTTGGCTTGAGCAGCTGCAGATCGAGAGGTTCTTGGTTAAAGTCTTCCTTCAAGTGTATAGATTAATTTTTTATTTTCAGACAACCATTACAACACGTACTGTTTATCAGCAAATGTAGGAAATAATCATACTAATGTTCGACAATCGTTCGATCCCTTAAGGAACTTTCCGATGCCTTACAGTTCGGAAAATATTCATTGACATTGTTATTGATGTCGCGAGCTATATTTGCTGGAGTGCAACGCATCTCACGTATTTAATGCACTCTCGTCCAAAGTAGCGAACAGTCAACTGCCAGCCAGGGAGCCTCGTTAGCAGGAATACCCTCCCTTCCGTGCGCTGTAGTCGATTGTCATGTGTTTCGATGTTTGTTTAGGTGTAGCGTCATCATACTACGGCGCAGTTACCTCGCATCGGACGGGCGGACGGACAGATAATAATTGTCTGAAAATAAAAAATTAACCTTTTCACTCGAGGGAAGACTTGAACCAAGGACCTATCTTTCCGCAGCTGCTCACGCTAACCACGGGATCATGGCGCTTCGGAGCTCACCCTATCCTTGATGTTGCCTATCTTGCGCATGGACTACTCACTTTGTATATTTTGCTTATTTTTTTCGTAGTTCCAGACAACTTCTTCTTGTTTTCTCGATTGATCTATGTTCTGTTTTTCAAGGCCTATCCACTGTGCCAACTTATAACTAAATCTGAGGGGGGTGCGACGGGGATGTTCCCTTGTTAGTGGTATTGTGTGTTGGTGGCGTTGCCATTTTACATACTGTGCATGTAATAAACAATAAATGCGTTGGATGCCTCATGTGATCAGTTTACTTGAAAAACGTTTGTTGTCATCGTAATTTATGTAACTGGCTCTCCGACTTCCAACTTGACAGTTTGTGCAAAAATTGTTTACCTTGCTAGTCCTAGTTTCAAACATTGTCTGACAGAAAACGTAAGCATGAAGGAGTCAGTACAAGCAATTATTCGCTATCGTAGTAAACTTTTGAATCCACTGGACACTTGAATACTCTGTATTGATTCTGAGAATCTTGTTATTTTTAAAGTTATTTACTGTCTCAATGTCATACGTGAGAATAGAATTAAAGGCAGTTGGATTAGGTTCCTGATCTATAAACTATGATTTAATATTCTGCGCTGCTAAATAAATTTTGAAGGTTATATTCTCTACGTAAAACAGAGTATCGGTTTCAGTCCTAGGATTGACGATAAACTTCAGAAATACAATTACAGAATAGTGGCATATTGATTATGGCTCCTCACCATCAACAATAGTTGTTACCCATAGTTTGATATTTGCTATTTTACCGTCGTTACCCTTTAGAGACCAACCTGATCTTTCCAAAATGCCATTTTTGACTTGCTTCTTAATATGTCCTATAACTACAGATTTGTTGAAAACATTAACTGTTAAATACGCTATTCCACAAATTAAAAACTTCCAGTTATTCTTCATATCTTGAAACTTACTACCGTTGAATTTCACTGAAGAAAAGATACACAACAATAAAATGAAATCAAAGATTAGATTGTCAAAGCATAGTGTGAATGGTTAAAATGAAATGAACTAAAAATCATCTTCTTGTCTAAAAAACGTTACTCTTCCAGAGAACTTCGGCACTTCTCAAAATTATTTACACCTCTGATGTGTAGCCACATGTGGACAAATAGTGGGTCTCATGATGCAGCACTGTTTAGCCGTCACAAAATAGAGCCTCAAAAATCAGTAAATATAACTATTCTTCTACTGTCGCTCCGTTTCGCATATACCAACCGCCCTCTGCTCCGACAACGACTCAAAGTGTACTGGGTATCTGATTTTTCTCGCCTTTTTCGGGCCTCCTTACCTCTCCATTTTGCCCAACCTTTGTTCTCCAATTACGCCTTCATCGGCGAGCTTCTCCTCAATATTTTTTAATTTGTGCTGAATTGTTTTGTACCCTTCTTGCATATACACGTGTGTCGTGTATTTTTTAGAGACTGCATGAATATATAAGGTGAGTATTTGTTCTCTTATCAAATTAAATCGAATTAAATATTACATATCTTTCTGTGAATTAATTTGTTTGTCCACATTCCACTTACTGCGTTTCCTTGAAATTATATAAAATATAAGTCTGTAAAAAAAAAAAAAAACTTGAAACAGCTGTTGCAGCTGATTGGTGAAGGGCTGAAAAAAAAAAAGAAAAACACCTCTGCTGATGCTGCTCAGTATCGCGTATAGCCTCCTTCGGCTTCCACAACAGCTCGAAGTCTGTTGGGCATTGAGCCCACAACTCGAGCCACATAACTAGGAGATTCAAGTAACTCATCCCAAGCGTCATGAATCACATCAGAAAGCTGTCGGCGAGTCGACGTGCCCCTTTTCTCGTATTACTCTGACCATTTCTGCCCAAATATTCTCAATGGGATTCATGTCAGCTCCTTTAGGTGGCCATTCCATTACAGTAATATTACTATGGTCGTCGAACCACCTCTTAACCACACGTGCCATATGAATCGGCGAGCGATCTTGTTGGCACATGATCTGATCATCGCCAAATCTTGCTGTCACAGAAGGCAACATCACGTTCTCCAGAATTGATATGTAATTGCGCGCATCTAATCTTCCTTCCACTTCCCACACGAGCCCCCACCCTTCGGCCGATATCCATGCCCATACCGTTACCGACTCCCTGCCGCTCCTTCGGCAACTGTAAATATATTTTCGATTATACCTAGCACATTTAGGGCGGTAAACAAGTACTTTTCCGGTTGATGCCGTAGAGAAAACTTTTTCGTCCGTGAAAATCACTCGCCTCCAAAACTGGAGAGGTTTGTCGACATTTTCAGCAGCAAAAGCAAGGCGAGCTTCTCTGTGGGAAACAGTCAATGTCTCATTCACAGCAGCGCTTTTGGCTCTCAGTCCACCTTCCCTTAGACGACGAGTGACGGTCTTACTGCTAACATTGAGACTCAAAGTCTCCTGAATTTGTCGTGCGTCGACAAATGGGTGGTTCTCACTGAAACGGCGTATCTGCTGATCCTGAGCTGCTGTTGTTTTGCGGCGACCGCCATGAGGACTCCCATTCAGGTTACCACTCTCTTCCTTCCGTCCGATCCACCTGGCTACCGTCGACTTGTGAAGACCCATAGTTCTCGCTATATAGCCATTTGAAAATCCCTCTGCATGGAGTGCGATTATAGCGCCCTTGTCTGCCTCAGACAGATGGGCCATTTAGCGTTGACTGAATGGTTCGTCGCGGTTAATATCTGCTGCGGAAACAGCGCTAGCAGGAAACAGACTGCCTCCTCCACGATGGCAGCCACAACGCAGTGGCCAAGTACGTGTAACACGGAAATCGATGGCATAAACGAGAGGTCGCAAGCCCGTACCCGTGTCATTACATAGTGGAGCAACTTAGAATCTGTAATTTTTCTCAGAATGGACTCGTCCACTCTTGTCATGTCTTATCCTGATAAATATTACATGAAATGAAATGTTTACGTTTTGCATATGCGGCAGGCCTAACGCAAGATACATTTCTGAAATATCTGAGGCAACGTGAAGAACACTTCGTGAATTTTAGCTGTAGAAGTTTGCCTTATAAGAAGGAAAACGTGTTTATACCCGCTCGCTGTGTTTCCAAGTGGCGCAGTTTACTCTGAGGCATACATAATTCTCGCCGGGCGTAAGAAGCGACTCGACTAACGAGGGGAACTCGCCAGGTGTCATAGGCTGATTGTCCGGAAACTTTGCTCAGTGAAGGAGAGGACAAAATAAGCGATCATGTGTTTCGGCTTATCTGCAGACACTCGACCGTTTCCGAGAAAACGACGGTCACAGTTGTCAACGCGCTGTTGCTATAGTGTAGATACCTTCTGCAGCCGAGAACGCAACTGAAGCGGTGACTCAGTGGCTACCGTCGTTCCTTCTTAACTTTGATTCCCCATATTGTTTTTGTTTTTTATTAATTTTTCCTGCCTCTCTATCTGAATTATCTACGAATGATTTTTTCTAATTTATGTTGAAATAATGTTGTCATTATTCGCTAATTAACTTTATGTGCAATTAATGAATTAAAAAAATAATAAACGAATGAGACAAGCTGATCTAAAATCATCTGATCTGCCTCATGTATCGTTATATCCAGATGGTTTATAAATGTTAATCTACATTCAGATCCGATGATGGCACCTTTAGTGTGTTGAAAGCGGTTATCCAGCAAACAGTATTTAAGCGATCTTGGCTTCTGAATTATTTGTACAACAGAGTGATCGCCCCACTACGCACTATGTGTTCCCTTTTTAACTTATTTCTTTACACAGTAAATTAACTGACGAATAACGACAACAGTGTTTCAACATAAATTGGAATAAACATTAGTAGATAATTCAGAGAGTGAGGAGGGGGGGGGGAGGGGAGGAAGGAAAAACCGGGTTTCGAACTAGCAGCGCAAAGTTTCGAAGTCACTATGGTAGCCGCAGAGCCACCACTTCAGTTGAATCCTTACCCGCTAAGAGGTATCTACACTATAGTAACAGCACATTGAAAACTTTCACCGTCGTTTTCTCAGAAGCGGTAGAGTGTAAGCAGATAAGCCGAGACACGTGTTCGCTTATTTTGTCTCAGCAAGATCGGGGTATGACACTTGGCGTGTCCCTTCGTAAGTGGCGTGCGTTGGGATTCAGTAGACAGAATGCGTCCACTTTCCTCGACTTCTCATTGACATGTTTGGAAACTTTCTTTCTTGTAGTGGTACTTTGCATTATAAGGACTGGTTTTCCTGATAACGATTTACTAATGGACTTTGCTCCTAATTTACGTTACTGTGTAGTAGACCTACTGCAACTACTTAAACCGGAAATGTTTGTTTATTTGGATACTCCGCTTCTTAGTTGCTACATTTCGCTATAATATTTTCCTTTCTTTCAAAACGGCAAGTTAAGATGACCACTGCAACTTGGTAACATCAGTAACAATTTAATACTTTGAAACAGTTATGTGTGGTGTACGAGGAGTGTACTATGTTGAATGAGGAATACATTAAACACGAAAGCTGCGTCCAATAACAATAATTAACTTTCGATTACATGACAAAATACAAGTCGAACCACTGTCGGTTCACCTCAGTACCTCAGTACCTCAGTACCCAGTAAAACTTAAACTGGAACGATCGACAACATACTTTTGTGGGGAAAGCAAACGAATGACTGCGTTTTATTGGCCGCACACGAAGAATACGCAATATGCCAACTGAAAACACTGCCTACACTACGTTTGTCCGTCCACTGCTATAATATCCTTGACAGACGTGCTTGACTGTGCACGCAAATACGTCCAACGAACGGTAGCATGATTTGTAATGTCACGAAATAGGGGAGAGAGGGTTCCAGATTTGAAAATCGAGTTGAGGTAACTTTCATGAAAACAAAAGCTTTTCTCATTGCCGCGAGATCTTATCACGAAATTTCGATCACCAACATCTGTTCTGAATGCTAAAACATTATTTCCTCGGGAACCTACACACGAAGAAACCATAGTAATATTGTAATTCAAGGCTCGCAAGAAAAGATTTAAGTGGTTTTTTTTCCCGCACACTGTTAATGAGTGGGACGGTAGAGAAATTGTCCGAACCTTCTGCCAGGCACGTAAGTCTGGATTGCAAAGAAATCCTGTTGATGTAGTCATGTAGATGTAACAACGAAATTATGTTGTATTTGCGACATGTGACTTTCATTTGATTTTAACATCGAACACTGGAAGTAAAGCACATTAAGGCGACTTTTGTGAACTGTCATGCTCCCACGGAGGACAGCGAATGTGAAGTGAAAGACGAGTTCTATGCACAGCTGGAGGCAGTGATGGACGCTATACCAGATGGATACCTGGGGATTCTCCTTGGTGATATGAATGCCAAGTTTGGGAAACAACAAATATTCCAAGACACAACAGGTAGGCACAATCTACACAACCTAAGCAATGACAATGGAGTTAGGTTCATCAGCTTCGCTACATCATTAGGGTTGTTCATCTCCAGCACAAACTTCCAGCGGAATAACATACATAAAGGAACCTGGGTATCACCAGATGGGAGAACTGTAAATCAAATAGACCATGTTGCCATTGATCTCAGAGCCAAGAGATGGGTGTCAGATGTTAAGACAGCGCGGGGTGCCGAAGGTGGGAGTGATCATTTTCTGGTCAGAGGCCATTTAAACATACAGTGTAAAGGAAGAACGGAGCCTAAGTTAAAAAGAGTGGAAAGGTACCATGTGGAGAAACAGAAAGATGAGGCAACGAAGACCAGATACCGGTTGCAACTTAGTAACCGCTTTGAAGCACTCAGTGAAGTGGATGCGAATCAGGACCTCGAACTAATGTGGGGAAACATCCAGATCTCAGTTAGGGATACAGCAAAGGAAACACTCATGGGAAACACAGTGGGCAAGAAGATCTGCTTTTGGAAAGGAATGTGCAGATGCCCTGGAAAGGAGAAAGGAAGCCAGGAACAAATGGCTGAAGGGGACAAATCTGGCACAAGCCAAAGCACAATTTGAGGAGGTCCGAAAGACTACACAAGCAATTCTGAGATGAGCAAAGAAGAAATACATAAGGAATATCATCACTGAAGCAGAAACAGACTTCAGAGGACAAAAGAGGAGGGAAATGTTTCTGAGGGTGAAGTACCTCTGCAAAGGTCACCTGGCCAAGCAGAAATTTGTCAAAGATTCCCGGGATAAGATCCTGACGAACGATAGGGACATAGCTATGGAAAGAGTACTTTCGACAGCTGCTAAATTGTGATGAACCCGAACTGCAGTTTGATTTCCAGTACCCAATTACAGCCGATGCAGACTATCCCCCACCTACCCTGGATGAGATAAAAACCAGAATCAGGCACCGTAAACAGGTCCAGTTGAAGATGGAATACAGGCTGAAATGATCCTGGCAGGAGGAGAGAAACTTGCAGAAAAAATACACCGACTGATACAGGCAATATGGGCCAAAGAAGAACTACCAGGAGAATGGAAAACAGCTCTGATTTGTCCAATACATAAGAAGGGCGACAAACTGAAATGTGACAACTATCGAGGAATCGCCCTGCTTAACGTCTGCTATAAGACCCTGTCCAATTGCCTCATACATAGAATTCAGACAGTGGCAGAATCGGTGATTGCGGAGTACCAGGGAGGATTCCGGCCAGGACGGTCAACAGTGGATCACTTCTTCAGTCTCCGGCAGCTCACTGAGAAACTGGGTGAATATAGTAAAGATTTGCATATTTTACTCGTTGATTTTAAGAAAGCCTATGATTGCATACATCGCAAGAGCCTGCTCAACTGTTTAAGGGAGTTTGGCATAGCAGAGAAACTCATCAATCTGATAAAGATCTGTCTGAACGAAACACATGCAAAGGTGAAGATGGGAAATTGCGTAACTGAGGAATTTGAAATTGTGACAGGACTCAGGCAAGGAGATGGGTTGTCCCCTATCCTGCTCAACTTTGCCCTCGAGAAGATCGTATGCAAGGCCTTCCAAGAGAACGAAGCGATTGAAATCGAAGGAAAGAGACTGGCATACTTAGCCTATGCAGACGACATCTGTTTACTCTCTAAGTCGAAAGAGGAGTTGGAGCAAATGACCAAAGCACTAAAGCAGGCTGCCAGCAAATTTGGGCTAAAAATAAACGAAGCTAAGACAGAGTACCTCGTTATGACGCGTGGTCATTGTCAGACTGCTGATCATCTACAATCACTGCAGGTTGGGGACAATTCGTACAAGAGAGTGCAAGAATTCAAATACCTAGGGCCACTTTTCACTGAGAACTCGTCATGTGAAGCAGAGATCAATGCCAGAATACAAGCAGGAAACCGATCTTACCACAGCCTAGCACAACTGCTTCGGTCCAAATCTCTCTCCAGACAGTTCAAGATTCAACTGTACAAAACCCTGATCCAGCCTGTTGTTCTATATGGCTGTGAGACATGGAGTATCCGGAAGCAGGACTTCCATAAGCTCCTTGTTTTTGAGAGAAAAGTGCTTCGGAAGATCTTCGGTCCGGTTCTGGATGCAGATACAGGGGAATGGAGGATCAGATACAACCAAGAGCTTGAGGAACTATACCAGCAGCCCAACATAGCAGGAACTGTCAAAGCCAAACGAATGCAGTGGGCCTGCCATGTGGCCCGAATGGAGGATCACAGATGGCCTCGGAAGCTCCTGGATTTCACACCTACAGGAAAGAGACCGCCAGGGAGACCCAAGAAGCGTTGGAGGGATGGACTCCACGAAGATTTAAAACAAATGTCAATAGATGTGGACGAATGGCGGATAGCAGCAATGGACAGAATACAGTGGAGGAGGAAACTTGTAGATGCGTGCGGTCCACTGGGCCTGATCACGTAGTAGTAGTAGTAGTAGTAGTAGTAGTAGTAGTAGTAGTATCGAAGTTGTTTGCTGTTTATTTGCATTTTGTTCATTAGTTGCCCGCATCTCGTGGTCGTGCGGTAGCGTTCTCGCTTCCCACGCCCGGGTTCCTGGGTTCGATTCCCGGCGGGGTCAGGGATTTTTTCTGCCTCGTGATGGCTGGGTGTTGTGTGATGTCCTTAGGTTAGTTAGGTTTAAGTAGTTCTAAGTTCTAGGGGACTGATGACCATAGATGTTAAGTCCCATAGTGCTCAGAGCCATTTGAACCATTTTGTTCATTAGTTTTAGCCATATAGGAACACCTAGGCGCGTTAAATTGATATTGAAATAAAGTGTCATGCATGGACCAATAACAATAAATTCTTACCTACTTGATATGGTTTTACAGTATCTGCCAGCGTCTTCAGAAGTGGATATCGCATACGACGTTCCTAGGGAGTTTATAAATGGATATTGCAGACGACTTCGAACAAAGTATGAATGTAGCTTCGTAAAAGTTCCGTGATCAAACGATCTGAGTTGCTGGCGAATACAGTTTATCCTCACTAGACAGTATATATTATCATTATGCATGAGGTGAATAGCGTTTCGCCGGGTGCAGTGGCCGAGCGGTTCCAAGCGCTTCTGTCACGAACCGCACGGCTGCTTCAGTCGCAGGCTGGAATCCTACCTCGGGCATACATGTCTGTGATGTCCTTAGGCTAGCTACGTTTAAGTAGTTCTAGGTCTAGGGGCTGATGACCTGAGCAGTTTGGTCGCATTGTTCTTGAGGCCATTTTTTGACCTTTTGCGTAAATTTTCTTTACATAAACGGCCGTAACTTTAGATTGCGTTGACATAGAAGCTCATTTTTTTACACCACCAAGGGACCGGTTACCGCAAGAAGTGCGATACATTTCCGCTTATTATGTCTACCCGTTCTGGAGGTAAACGGATTTTAAGGTTTGGGTAGACCGATAGACGGTCAAGAAAGTGAGACTAGTAGGGTTCCGTTTTTACCGGTTTAGGTGACGAAACCCTAACAACGAAAACAGCTACGACAGCTACTGAAGATGAGGGCCGCATAAATAACACCCCCTACACTTTATTCGAAATGTGTTAGTTGCAGTCGATATATCACCATATTAATCGTAGCTACGCTTTCGATCCAAATCACGTTTACAGGAATGCAAATAGAATCCATTTGCCTATACACGTGGTAATTCACATCCCAGTATTAATGCCACTGCGTTTTAGAAGTGCGAACATTCCCATTGCTAGCTAGCTTAAGAAACAGTTCGGCTAATGAACGTTTTCTGGCTGTGGCGCGTCTAGTGGAGATTTCGAATCAGTGCAGAATACGTTTGGCACCTATGTAGCCGATTATTTCCTGGGGTGGTGCAGAATTATCCTACTAAATCTACACTCTAACAACAGTATTTTGTTATTTAGATAAACATCCCGAATGATTGTCACATAAGCGGTGACATAAAGGAAGAAAATTCATGTTTTTGAGTCCACAAAGCTCTATGCAACAGTAACTGCAGATCATTTAGCCATTTTCATTGCGAAATTGCCGGCTTATTCATGTCTGGGGTAATAATATAGGGCTGTTTGCCTGGGTTGTCTGCTAGCGTAGTGAAAGGAAGGTCTGGTTTGTTTTCGGTTCTAATCTCGATGGAGGCAGGCACAATATCAGTAAAGCAATTTTAAGAAATTATCGCGCCCCCAATAAGTTTTATCGTTACGTTTATTCTGTACTGGCGCCCTGTGGATGTCAATATGACACTCTTGTAGAATTTCATACATGTTACTGCCCACTTTTTCCGCTTCTGTAAATAATGGAATTGACTTAAGTGTAGCACTGAATGATTTTTAACTGAATTTCGTTATGAATCTTCACGCATTGCTAAATTTGCACACTTTCATGGTAGGTCAGCAACGGTAATCCACTATGACCGGTCTGAACGTTGACTCAGACCCTTTCGCGACCGAATGCGGATAATATTTTGCTAATTCGTAACGATCTGGGGGGGGGGGGGGTTTGTCTTACTAAAACTGTTATTTTATCTCGATAATTTGAAATTCATTTTTATTGGTAAAGTTCATACCAATTAGCGTTACTTCTTTAAGTTCTGTCTTATATTTATTTACGTGTTATATTTAACACACTAATCAGCATTAATATACTCTTACGAATTATTGAAAATAGCCTAAAAAAGTTCAGATAGTTTGTCAATTTCACGCCTGTGCATGGTATGTTTGTAGCACTTCGTCGCCTTGCCTGTTATGCTGTGTAGCAGACTTTAAAGCCACGCGGATCAGCATAACGAAAAGGCGAGGGGTCTCGCTCGTTTTGTCCACGGCTGTACATCAATCTGGACCACCACCTCTGAAGGTCTCGCTGTGTGGTGACACAACATGTAATGTGTGGTTTTCGTGAGCAATAGAAACGACAGAAATGATGTTTGTGTTGATCTCTATTCCAATTTTCTATGCAGGTTCCAGAACTTTCGGAACCCTAGAGGTGCATAACTCTTTTGGTGTGGTTTTGGTTATCAAATGAACTCCCCTATAGCTAACTTAAGATCTATTAATGGCCTTTTTACGGAGCAGCTTAGTCTGGAAATTATTTGAAGGAATTGAAGGAGGGCGACACGTAACGTCCGGCACTCCTATTAGAAATTAGCAAGATCTTGTGTTCGTTGTCGAAAGGCGTTTAAAGGTAAAGTAGGGCACATAGTTTTTCTTTGAAATCCCAACTAAGATTTGAAAGTGGAGGTGTGTTACGCCAGTAAATTGGCTCCTCAGTCCCTGTGAGATCACTCAGATATTAAGTTGTGTTAATCTTCGTCCGCAGAATCTCAGCACATGCAGATTCTAGAGGGCTCACGTAATCCAGATCAAGAATAATTAATTAATGCTATAGCCAAAAGAAGAATGGAGCCACCCGTCTTCCCGTATTTATAGTTTTGGTGGGGGAGGTTGAGCCATGGTGGTTCCCTACCATCTTACAATTAGTCCGCCTCGTCCGCATGAGCGTGCAGCAGCAGTATAGGGTGCACTGTTTATCTAGGGGGCGTGGTGGTGGTGGCGTTCCTGGGGAAGGGAGGCCTTGTCAGGTGGAGTGGTGATCTGGGGCTCTGAAGTCCTCCTCTATCGGTGTCAATGGGGTCACATGACACGAATTTGTAGCGAGGCGTATAGACTTTGTGCAGTGAGGAATTCGTGTGTATACAACGGCTTTCTTAGTGCGGAACTCACTCAAGTCTTCCGGAACTGATTAATTTGCCATGTGTTAATCTAGTCGCGCCAGGTAGGTGGTTCGTGGCCGCGAATCTTTAAAATGGCTCTGAGCACTATGGGACTCATCTTCTGAGGTCATCAGTCCCCTAGAACTTAGAACTACTTAAACCTAACTAACCTAAGGACATCCCACACATCCATGCCCGAAGCAGGATTCGATCCTGGGACCGTAGCAGTCGCACGGTTCCAGACTGTAGCGCCTAGAGCCGCTTGGCCACTGCGGCCGGCGTGGCCGCGGAATTAAGTCCCATTGACGCTAGTTCTATAAGTGTGAATTTAGGCTGTGGAAACCCATATCTTCTCTGAAAGGCTAGCTCGAACTTTTACAAGTGAGCATGTTTGGTTCAGCTGTGTAATAGTATTACTGCCTCGTCCGTCTCGTTTACGGTGATTATGTAAATCGAAGAGAAACTGATTTGTGTTACCAATATCTGGCTTCTGAGATTTCTTAGTCCGTAGTCAACAGTACTTCTTGAATTATCTTTCTATTCCACCATCTTCTGTTACACCCATAGTTCTAAGCGTCGTAACTACAGCAGTTACAGCAGTATTGAGCGTGCAGTGGTGGTCCTAGTACGCCTTTAGTCTATTCGAGCGTCACGGACTGTTTGTCGTGTCGGCTTATGGTAGTCGTTGCCCTTAGTGCCTTCGAATTTCTGCATCTACAAGCCTCACCTTCGCCAAGGATGTTACCACTCGCCAAGCTATTTAATTTTAATGTGTTAATTGTTTCGTGTAACTGCGGGTTTCCTCATTCCAAAGACCTATTTGGTCAGTGATGGTCTCCACTCGCTGACTTTCATAACTGCAATCTAGTAGGTCATTCTTATATCTGCTATTTCTGTCATTGTAAGGGCCAGTTATTCTATACCATTTTGGTAACTCTTGTCTTAACACTTTAAAATGTTTTTAAATTTGGACCAGTTCTTTATAATTGTTATGGGAACTACTCCTCATTCATTTGGTTTATAGTTTATTTAATGTACCAGCTCGCCTCAGTTTCTCTTACTTTCGGGGGCTGTAATGACACTGGCTTTAGGGACCTCTTGCTTGGCTTGGCGGCAGTTGACCGTGTTTCGTACACATTGTACCTATATGCGAACAGATTGTTTTTATTTATTCCTTATTTTTTAAGGTCATATTCTGTTGGGTTCTATTTATTGTGTTTGATGTTACAAGTCAACCTTGTAAGAGGAAAAGCATATGATCTTCATTGCGTGGCTTAAATCACGTGATCAAGGTATTTATCTGTGGCGCACGTTAAGGCTGCTCTTTCTTAATTGAGACCTATCTTGCATGGGGTGGAGTTCCTAGATACTGAAGGTTTTCTTTTTTCAAAGAAAAACCAACAGAGAGAGGAAACGCTACAGCGCCAAACAGAAATTTGTTTGTCCGATTATTGAATTCTAAGGTTAGCTACAGCCCAGAATTTTTTTTTCGTTGGAGGTATAGAGGAATTGTCTAGTCCGGACATTTTTTATTTATTTTTTTTAATTGTAAAATTCAGGCATTTGCGCCTTAGCTTCGTGGTTACTTAAATGTTAAGTAAGCCCAGTGTAGCAAATTTGTAATGTTCTTCTCAAAAGTAATGGAAAACTGAATATAACTTATTTGTGCCCATTATTGTTTTCTCCGTCTGTAACCTTTGTTATGTATACAGTCTATGGTTTAAATGGTCATAATATATGGTCATGATTGTTTATGACCTTGTGTATAAATACTATAATTTGACAAATGGCCCTGTATCATTTTAAAGCTGTTGTTGGTATCCAAACCTCTGTTCTATTGTCAGTTGCAGTTAAAAGTAAATGTTGCTGATCTTAGAAATTGCCGTTCTTGATATATTGATAGTGTTTTTTTAATGTTAACAAGGTTTGTCCTGTAGCGAATGATGCGTACTGAAAACCCCGGCTTACTGCTTTCTAGTGTTTGATTCTGGTTAAGCCATGCTCTGAAAGGTAACATTTCATGTTGCAAGCACTTTGAACATTTCCTGTCAACAGAGGGTACTCTGATACATCTCAGAATAATTACTTAAGCGTTTACCAGATTTAATAAAGGCGCTATAATATTTTATTGTGATTTATTTTGTACTCCCCAAAAGAAACAGATTATTTCATAATAATAAAGAATTAAAATCGTCTAGCCACTTAAAATAAGATAATCATTCAGTCTAGAATGTAAAAAAGAATTGACACATATGAAACATATTGGAAAATGGTAATACAGGAATTTAATGGAAGAGCTTGAAATGGCACTTGATAACTAATACATGCATCATTTCTATGGAAAAGATGGGGATAAGGAACAACGAGTAGTTCCAAAACTGCAAGAAGGTATGAACATCAAAGGACAATTGACTCGTCACAAATCATACTCCCGTTTGTGATTCTATTCAACATGACACACTATGTGAACGGCTATTCTTCTATCTCGAAATCAGCACTCACTGTGCCAGATTCTATTCTTTCATCGAAATCTTTTAACGTATTTGCTCTTTTAATCGAATCGTGGTGTTTTAATTTGCTTGCTATGATTCCATGTGTAACTAAAACCACAAATTTATTTATGGAATAAGATTATCATACATAGTTTCCTACAGTGTGATTATATGACAATATGTTGCTAACAGTTATCTTTCTTCTTAATATCTATACAAATCGAAAAGCATATATTGCCAATAAATCATTGTTATTTCTCGGTATTTTATGTTCAAAAATCTATGGAATTTATTGCTGGCACAAATAGCTTCATATGATATAGTCACTGTTGGAACTTGACAGTGTAAATACTCATAAAATATTCTTTAGCTTCCAGCCATGCCAAGTTGTCAAATAAAAGAAAGATCGTGGGTATCTAGACGCATATATATAAATTATAGAGCACAGCAATCAGTCGTAATTTTTTTAGTAGGTTTATTCGACAAATCCAAATTTCGGCTAGTACCTAGCCATTATCAATGCCTCTTTCTAGAATCGATGCATGTCAGTTCCCTGTTGTTCGGGTATCAGTTACAATTCTTTGAACACTTCCTAAAGGAAGATAACCCGATCTAGACCCATGTTGTGGATGGAAGCTCGAGAAAATTTTATTGATTTATATCGCTTGAGATTATGCATTTATAAAATTTTGGTCTAGATGTGAAATATAAATATAAAAACGTTTTCTGCTCAGTAGCAGGCTAACGTGTAGGCAATCGTAATAGTAATAGACGGTGAGTGTTTGTGACGACAGATTGAATTTACGACAATATTGTGTGTTCCCAGGTTACTGTAGCACAGTGAGTTAGACGCCAGCAGCGGTTGTGATCCAGGAGCGGAGGTTTCCGACGTTAGCGTATACGCCACCGTCGGTCTCGCAGTTGTCCCTGCCCCAGGAGACGATGCCGACTTGCGTGGTGCCGCTAACCAGCGGACCACCCGAGTCTCCGCTGCAGGTGCTCTTGCCGGCCTCGCCGGCGCAGATCATACGGTCTGTAGCTTCAAACCTGGCCACGCAGCTGGCGCGGTCGATGACGCTGATGTCGACCTTCAACAGGGAGGAGGCCGAGGGACCTACGTTTGCTGTGCTGCCCCAGCCGGTAACGGTAACAGCGAGGCCTCCCGGTGGGTCGTAGCCTTGAGCCGGGAGGTCAACGACCTCCACGTTACTGCCGATGGGGAAAGATCCATCCACCTGAAGGAGAGATAGCGACTGCATTGAACCATAGATAATATCCGGAAAAGTAAAATGACGTTCAGACAGCGGCGGCAGTAAATACTGGGTGGGTTTTGGGCAAGGCGGAAGAGAAGGGTTGGTTCGAATGGCTCTGAGCACTGTGGGACTTAACATTTGAGGTCATCAGTCCCCTAGAACTTAGAACTACTTACACCTAACTAACCTAAGGACATCACACACACCCATGCCCGAGGCAGGATTCCAACCTGCGACCGTAGTAGTCGCGTGGTTCCGGCCCGAAGCGCCTAGAGCTGCTCGACCACCGCGGCGGGCGAGGAGGAGGGAGAAGAGCTAGTAACAGCGTACTTTCCAACCGAAATGTTGTCACTCGTTACATATATTCACGTCCATACCCTGCACGGTGCCCTGAATAATAAAACAAGTAAACACTGACGGCTAGTTTTGTTGAAAAAACTCGTCGCCCGGACACTGCGACATCATTTATTCACAACGCAATGTGTATGAATCCACAAGTACACATTGTCTTATTTGGGGGACAACCGAAGCAGACATATTGAATGACATTCTCTCGGCTGCTATTGTAAATAATTTATTTAAGAACCGGCCTCGTAGTTTAGAAGTCACATCGTCAGGCTACAATTGTTAAATCATGACATTACATTCTTAACATGGACGGGACCGAACATTCCCTGTCCATGAATAAAGAACATGGTTCCTCAATTGTTCCATGAATCCTGAATGGACGACAGTAAAGCAAACATCACCGATTAACCATTACACCTAGGATCACAATCTATCCAAAATGCCACAAACACACCTGAACGCGATGCATGGAGTCACAGGTGAAAAAGTGACCAGCTATTGCTTGCTATAACAGCTCCTTTCAGCATCTCCTCTCAATGCTTTGGAAATCGGTATCTTGCAGCGGATAATGGGAATTCCGCTTCTATATGAACCAACATAGATTTGACATTCTTCTCACCACACATAATAGGAGGGACGCGTTCCCTATGGTAGCCAAATGTTGTCACAACATGGAAACCAAAGAGGGGGGACTACATTAAAACCTCATTTCGAGGACGTCATTAATGAATATGAGAGGAAGGTCTATTGTCGCAGTGAAGGTGCAAGTTAGAAAGATGCTGTCGTCCAACATCCAAAGACTTGAACCATGCTAAATGCTAAATCGAAACGTCCTTGGTCACATTTTCAGGAGAGTAGCTGGCGTAGGAATCCACGAAGTGCAGTTTCAAACTGACAGAGGCGCCCATTACTTCGAAGTAATAAAGTTGTTCTTACCATTGTCCAATACTATGGCCTTTAAAGTTGTCAAGAAACTTGTTGATAAACGATATGTTTTGAGTTGTATCTTCAAATGATCTGTCCTTCGGTAATTTTCGAATGCCAGATTTGCAGAAAACTTCTTTCAGCTTGACTTGTGGCAGCCTCGGAAACCTACGTATCATATACTGGAAAGTCTCATCATCTTTCAGTTGCGCTTTAATACTTTACTTCGTAATTTCATATGCTATGTGAAGGGGTGGCAGGAGTATTTTTAGGGTTATAAAACACTGGAACAGTACATTCGGAAATGAAGAATGCACCTCGTATACCGCGATCGCAGTGTAGTCACTCTTATTGTTCCAAAATGACTACTTTTAACAGTCTTACTTTGCCCTCTCCTGACATGTGGCCTTGTTAAAAAATTGCGTAATGTCATACGACAGCAACATAAGACTGTTGAAATCGATCATACTGCAACAATATGTGTTCTTTATCTAAATCCATACAGGTCGCCCCTCAGCACAGTATGTGCACCTTGCCAGTACGTGATTCCCTCGAACTTTAACGGCTCGGTTTGGCCAGTTTTTCTGTGTCCAGTGCCCCATACTGAATTACACTAAGAAATTAAACAAATTTTTGTTGAAGTCAGATTATAGAACATCACAAAACAATACTGGCGTTATTTTGATGATTACATAGCTCCATTTTTCTTATCTCACAGACATTATCCATTTGTGTGAAAACTGCATGTGACTGAATATTTTACGCACTTCCACTGAAGTCAGCACCATAAAATTGCCTTTTAGCTTCATGAAAAATATCGTAGTTACCCAGTGATACGTTTGTTTTACAAACTGGACGTTGTGCGGCTACGCATTATTCTGTGAAAGATTGCTTGAGATTATGGCTACCGTATCAAGCCTAGTTTGTAATGAACGAAAGGTTAATCGATAAAATAAAAATAAAAAGTTCATTTGAGACATACGTACGTCCGAAACAGAGTTCCTGTTCTCCCACACATGAGTGAACTCGACAGATCCCCACTCCTCGTGAACTCACCTGTATAACCCCAATATCATAGTCGGCTGTTAACGTGGAGAAGGATTCGTGCACAGCACCGCTCGAAGCCATGAGGACGACACCACCGCTCTCGCGGATCGACGTGCCTGCTCTGACAGAAACTATGGCGATGTTCAGCCCCTGCAGGCAGTGGCCAGCTGTCAGCACCCAGTTACTGCTGATGATGGAAGCCCCGCAGTAGTGCCAACCCACTCTCTGGAAGGAGGCCATCCACGGGTAGTCGGCGATGTCGGCGGGGGTTCCCCCGATTATTCGGCCATCACCTCTGGTCCGTACCCCGAGTGCGCTGGGCGCGGCAGTTCCGCAGTACATCAGAGACAGGACCAAGAGGAGGACTCGCAACATCGCGGCGACTATAGACTGCGCTAGACGTGCCACACATTTATATCTAATGTTTGTACCGATATCGCTGTCCTCTGACCGATAATCAATGACTGTAATTATAATTCATTAATGGCCAATATCAAGCACTTATGTTTGCAGGTCTCTTTCTCTCAAGTGTGATTGCGGTTTTTAATTACACATAATTGAGACTAAAGAGCAACAAAAATTCAAAGATAGATTATCTTTGTTTTCTGGACTCTGTTCATTAAGAAATCACTCGGAACACATATAAAACACTTCGATGTGCTATTATTATTTCACAATTTAATTTCCTACGAACAAGCATCGATATGGTCACATACAGAGCACCTCATAATCTGGAAAATGAAGTGTAACCACACAAAGATTGCTCTATTGAAACATCGTCTGTAGAATTCACCACGTGAGACTAAGGGAAAAGCCGGCCGATGTGACCGAGCGGTTCTAGGCGCTTCAGTCCGGAACCGCGCTGCTTCTACGGTTGCAGGTTCGAATCCTGCCTCGGGCGTGGATGTGTGTGATGTCCTTAGGTTAGTTAGTTTGTAAGAGGTCCATGACCGAGGAATTTGTTGCTAGCGCACTCGAGCAGATGTAATTTCGATGGACTGCTCATGCGCTGCCTGCGATATGTAAGCTATAAGAGAATCTCAGACCAGAGAGCAGTGTTGTATGCAGTAGGAACTGTTTGTCAGTAGGAGTAAGTAGTAGCTAGCGAGCAATCGTGTGTGTGGAGTTGGCTGGGCCGGTCGTGGAGAGCGATGGCAGAGCCTGAGCATTGTAGTATAAGGTAAAAGCAGTCTCGCGCATATGTAGTATTGTTATGTCAAGCCCCATGTAAATGCTTTTAACGAATCTCTTAATAAAAATGATTCTTATAAAAATTAACTTTGACAATCCAGAATGAGATTTTCACTCTGCAGCAGAATGTGCGCTGATATGAAACTTCCTGTCAGATTAAAACTGTGTGCCCGACCGAGACTCGAACTCGGGACCTTTGCCTTCCGCGGGCAAGTGCTCTACCAACTTATTTTTTTTTTCTATCCACTTTTTTTTTTTTTCCTATGCCAGGCTTACCACCTTTGCTGACATACATGTTGTTGTACTATCGCATAATAGTGTCTACAAAGTCCATATGTTGACAAATAGTGGCTACTTAGAAAATTAATTAATTAATGAAATGAATAAAACTGAAAATTCCCAAATGAAAGACATGAAGACATTGCGGATAGTACAAATACAAAAGAAACATGCTCCTGTAGCAATGAAATGAAATTCGTGTCGGGGGCGACACCTGCTCACGACCCGACGTTCGATAGAGCAAGAGAGCCATCTATCGACTCGTTCTCCAGACGTTGGTGTAAGACTGGGTCGTCTTCTCGAAATGAACTAAGGGTCCGTAAGTGTGATCGATATCTATCTCGGCTTCTTCGTCTATCTCATCTCTCACCCGTCACACCCCATCTGGCCGGCGGGTCGGTAAATGTAAGTCGCAAGTAATTAGCGAAGTCTTGTCTATATTTCTTATGCTGTTGCAGCTTCGTGTGTCCATCCAGGAGAAAATGCCAAAAATCAATTTTGTCCTTTTCCGATTCGTTATACACGTAGCCCACCACCATTCCCCGCACCCATGTCACTGCATTGGTTTTTTCGACCGGGAAATAATATTCTTGGGGGAAAAAAAGCGTGTCTGATGAAATTGTGTGAGGGGCGGAGCGTAACAGGAACGCCAATATCTGTTGTTCCAAGTGCCACACTGGAGCCGTCCCACTACATGTTAAACGATGTTCATCAGTGTCCACTGTTGCGCAGCCTAAACATAGTGGAGTGTCTGCCAAATGAATCGCGTGCCGCCGTTGATTCGTTGCGAACTTCCTATTTATCACCACATACCATGTTGAGCGTACCGACGTTGGGAGGTAAACGTTCCGTATAACGCGCCATATCTGTCGCCAGTTCTTGTCTGGGTACTTCTTTTCCAGGGTATTCCTGGGGCACCGGCGCAGTAAGAGTTGGTATACGTCTCGCGTCGTCGGTAGTCGTGTTGTTGGGAAGAAATCTCTGACATAGCTAAGCTCCAAAAAAAAAGACTTGAAATGTGACAGCTTCGGTGAAATACGGCCCACATCGACTGGGGGCAGCATTGAAGTGGGCGCTAGTACGTCGGCCAACGCACCCGAGATATTGCGAAATTGACCGCGCCACTGTCGGAAAATCGTACTGACGAATAACGCCCGTGCCTTTTCATATACGTTCACTAGACCAAGTCCACCCTCTCCAGGTGGTAGCGTAAGCGTTGTGTATCGGATCTTAAACAGGTGTCCCACACTCACGTAGGTTCCGAAAGTTGCTTGTATCCGTGATGCCATTGTGCGCGTTAAAGGCAGGACATGCGCTACGTGAGTGAGTCTCGGTGCTAGGTATACGTTAACATAGGTCACCCTCTGAATCATATCCAACGCTCTTAATTTCTGTAACAGCACCATTGTCCGCATCAGCTTCAATATGCGTCGGTAGTTATCCGCTGCTGTCCGCTGCACATCCGTGTGGAACGTAATACCTAGGCATTTTATGGTCTTAACCAAGATGAGCGGGCCTTCCTCCCCCGGTTGTAATCCTCGGCCGACATTCATGCAGCGTGTTTTTTGTAGATTAAGCACGCTTCCTGCCGCCATCCCATATCGCTGTATCCATGCCAACGCCGTACGTACTTCTTCGCCTGTCCGTGCCACCAGCATCATATCGTCAGCATAAGCGCGGCAATGAAAGGTCAGTTGTGGCAACGGCACTCCCTCCAACCGTCTTC
This sequence comes from Schistocerca serialis cubense, assembly GCF_023864345.2. NCBI lineage: Eukaryota > Metazoa > Arthropoda > Insecta > Orthoptera > Acrididae > Schistocerca > Schistocerca serialis. Next base: position 231,771,730 of record NC_064643.1, read on the forward strand.
GGAGACCATATAGACAGGGTTCCAAAGCCATTGCATACAAAAATATCGAAAGGGGGCAACCTTGACGAACTGACCTTGAAATAACGATGTAATCAGTGCCCCGCCCATTCACCGAGACCTTGGATCGTACGCCGTGTAACAGTCGCATGATCACTAGGATGAAGGCCTGTGGGATTCCCAATCGGCCCATCACCGCATGCAAAAAGGTATGATCCACTCTGTCGAATGCATGATCGAAGTCAATAGCGACGAGTGCCCCACGCACTCGGCATGCCGCTGCTAACGCGATGATATCTCGGTAGTCACTGAGCGCCGTATGTACGTTGCTCTTACCGCCGAGGCAAGTTTGATCTATGAGGAGTCTATCAGAAAGTGAAGTCCGCAGGCGAGCACCAAGGATGCGGGCGAAAATCTTATAGTCGCAGTTCAAGAGAGTGAGTGGTCTATAATCTCCTGGATTTCTGCCACCGCGTGGTTTGGGTATTGGGATGATGATACCCTCCGTGAATTCGGCAGGTATCTCAGTCTGCGGTAACAGGAGTTCGTTGTACATCTGAATCCAGGTCCGTCCCATGAGGTATGCAAAGGCGCGGTAAAATTCAATTGGGAAGCCGTCCTGTCCTGGGGACTTGTTCGGAGCCCCCCTGGCAATTGCGTCTGTCAGCTCGTCCTCTGTTATCGCTGTGATGAAAGTCTCTGCATCCAGTGGTGGTCCTCTATCTGGCATTTCCGAGATGACATCATGTAGTGTCTCGTGGTTCACATGTACAGGTCCATATAACTGGCGGAAATAGTCGGTAAACACATGCGCAATATCACGCTGGTGCACAACTTGCTGGCCAGTTTCAGAGATTAGTTCCCTGATCAAAGTCCTGCGTCGTCGTTGGCGTTCACGTACCACGTGGTGCATGGAGGGGGTTTCGGCAGCAACTGTGTCCGCCAGTATCGCCCGGACCATTATACCTTCCATTCTTAGTCTCGTCAGCTGTAATAACTTGGCTTTTATCCTGCGCATGGCCGTGTGCCTTTCCGGCGATGGTTGTTGGGTCATCAGCTCCCTCAGGGCTGTAAAATAAAAATCAGCCGTTGTGCGGTTCCACTGCGATTTGTCCTGCCCGTATCGTATCAACGTTCGCCGTAACGTTGGTTTTGCGCATTTAATCCACCACTGGAGAACCGAGGTGTATGCTCGTTGGCGGCGAACGCAGGTCTCCCAGGCCGCCTCTATCGACCGGTGACATTCAGTGTCACGTAAAAGTGCACAATTCATTTTCCAGTGACCTTTACTCCGCCATATCTTCTGACGCGTTAGTGAAATCGTACAGACGTACGCCATATGATCCGTAAAAGCCGCTGGCCAGATTTCGGCATCCAGTATCGTCGTCCGTAGAGCGCGTGTCACGTACACTCTATCAAGTCTACTCGCCGAGTGTTCCGTGACAAACGTATAACCCGATCTGTCACCATGCTGCAGTACCCAGGTATCCAGAAGCGCCATTTCGGTAATCAACGCACGCAGTTCCATGCATGGCACATAATGAGGTACTTGGTCCTTTTTGTCGACGACACAGTTAAAGTCGCCGCCCACTATATAGTTTTCAAAGCGTCCAGCGAACAACGGTGCTATCTCTTCGGTGTAAAAAGTCGCCCTTTCTCTTCGTTTTGTGGAGCCAGATGGTGCGTATAAATTGATGAAACGAACGCCGTCGACAGTGATCGCTATGCCGCGTGCCGAAGGGAGAGACCTGACGTCCTCCACTCCTATTCCTTCCCTGGTGAGAATCGCCACACCGCATCCACTTTCATCGTGCACTGAATAATGTGCCTCGTAACCGTAGAACTCTGGCGGCGATGTGAAACGCACGTCTTGTAGGAGTACAATATCCACGTCCGCAGCGCGTAACATATCTTTCAGCATTTGAATTTTAAGCGGTGTCCGTATGCCATTAATGTTTATCGTGGCAATGCGGTACGCCTGGCTTGTGTTCATCAGTTGTAGGGCGGTGTCATTAAGCGTCTATCTGCACCCCCGGCGCTCCTCAACACACTAAGTTGGTCAACATTTCCCGACCCCTCCCGGCCTCTGGCCAGGACTGTCCTCAATCGTCGCGTTCGGATTTTCATCCTGTTCCTGTTGGTCCATTTCTTGCGCCCAGTCCCCCAGCATATTTCCGGAACTGGTCGAAGGATGGGAGGTAACGTTGTCATCGCTCTGATGTTGGACAGTTGTCATCTCCACTTCCGCCTTCCGGTTACCAGAAGGAGAGTTCAAGTTATCGTCGCTTTGTAGTTCCTGCATCGTCATCTCGGTATCTGTTGAATCCACTGGTCTTAGGTCGATACTGTCGTTGTCGTCCACTGTCCCCTCGGGACTATGGCTATCGTCAGCAGAAGTCAGTCGACGCTTCTTTCTTCTCTTCGGCGAACGCTGTTTCCGTTGCCTTGCTTCCGCATCGGCTGTTGGGGTTGCGTATCCTCCGTCTTGGGCCTGGCCTATCACGCTCTCGGTGGAAGCACTGGCAGCCACCACGGATGAGCCTGGAGCGGCCGTCAGCTGCATCTCTTCTGTGGTGTCCTGTGTCTGCTGTGGTGGAACCGGTGGTCGGAGTTCCATCCCGTTGGCGTCCATGTTCTCTATAGGGGGCAGCTGCTGGTGCCCATCGGAAGTCTCCCTCACGTCGCCTCTCAGGGCTTCCACAAAGGTCAACGGTAAGACAGTCGTCGGTTGTGGCGCCTGAACGTCATCCCGTGGAGTTTGCACTAAACGTCGCTGGAGGCATTCCGAGCGGACGTGACCTTCTTTCCCGCACCCCGAGCAAGTGCGAGGTTGCCCATCATAGATTATAATCGCTCGACAACCTCCTATGTACAAATAAGAGGGGACGTGCTTGCGCAGTTCTATCCGTATTTGTCTCACCCCATTTAAAACGGGGTACGTGGTAAAACTCGTCCATTTTTCTGCCACATGGGATAGAACTGTACCATATGGTCGAAAGGCGTCGGTAACAAGTTCAGACGGGACCTCAAACGGAAGTTCGAAGACTCGTATAGTGCGGATCCCCATTCCCGCGTGATCGACTGTAACCGCACCAACATTCCCGTCGGCATGACAGAAACGATACCCGTTCGGTGATCGTTGTAGAAGTCTTTCGCAAGCAGCCTCGTCAACAAGCTTGACATAGACGACGCTTGAAACGAGCGATAAATTGATTCCCACGATTTCCTGTGGATCGATTTTTACGTCTTCTCTGAAGAAACGTTCAATCTCGTGTGCCTTTGGTCGTGTATAGTCGTTCGCAAAACTGAACTTCAAAGTCGTTTTTCTGTACGAGTGTGCCATCTCGTTCTAAACTCACAACACCGCACACGCGAAGCTGCTCCGGCGTAAACAAGCAGGCGCGCGCACCACAGCGCGGCCGGCAGGCAACACGGTCCGCACTGTGTCACTGCCGAAGGCAGACTGCCAACTGAGCTACCGAAGCACGACTCACGACCGGTACTCACAGCGTTGCTTCTGCCACTACCTCGTCTCCTACCTTCCAAACTTTACAGAAGCTCTCCTGCGAACCTTGCAGAACTAGCACTCCTGAAAGAAAGGATACTGCGGAGACATGGCTTAGCCACAGCCTGGGGGATGTTTCCAGAATGAGATTTTCACTCTGCAGCGGAGTGTGCGCTGATATGAAACTTCCTGGCAGATCTCAATTTAAAGAATTTACTTATTTCTCCAATCCATGGTCATCCCGATTATTGTAAAAAAATCATTTGTTTCCTTTTATACGTGACAAATCTTACGGCCAGCATTGCACTGGGCTGTGCTAGAAAAATTTCTTGTAGGAGCAGATGTATATGCGTTATCCGGCGCCCTTATTGAGGCAAGAATTTTCAATTTATTCAGAATGAATTTTCAGGTCCATGACGCAGCACTGCTGACGTCCAAAATTTAATAGCTTATATTCACCTTCAACTACTGAAAGGTTATAAGTGAGCCACAATTTTATTGAGAGATTAGTCACATTGTATTATTGGTAGGTTACGGAATAATAAACTCTTTGGTAGTTACACTGAATGTGAATTTATATATTACTATTGAGAGGTTATTATATAATTATATTTAGGTTATTTGTGGGGAGGTTACAAGGTTTAAGTAGTTCTAAGTTCTAGGGGGTTGATGACCTCGCCGGTCGAAGTGGCCGTGCGGTTAAAGGCGCTGCAGTCTGGAACCGCGAGACCGCTACGGTCGCAGGTTCGAATCCTGCCTCGGGCATGGATGTTTGTGGTGTCCGTAGGTTAGTTAGGTTTAACTAGTTCTAAGTTCTAGGGGACTAATGACCTCAGCAGTTGAGTCCCATAGTGCTCAGAGCCATTTGAACCATTTTGATGACCTCAGATAGGTCCCATAGTGCTGAGAGCGATTTGAACCATTTTGAACTAAGGGAAAACAGAAAATTCTTAAGAATGGCGGTTCGATGGTAATATGAATTCTACCCTTCCTGGACAGCGCTGTTTACTAAAGTATCAGTTATTCCTCTCTCTGCCTGTCATACTCATATTTACCTTTTCTGCTACATACAGGTTGAATTAATTACCCGTTAGCGCAGCCAAACGCGGTAGCACGGGATTTTCGTGATTTGGAAGGTGTACCATACCCTATATCGAATCCGCCCGGTAGGTTAACAAAAGGCGTGGTTGCTGACCAGCTTGGATGTGCTATTTTGGCAGTTTCCCACAGCCGACTGGGCGAACACCGCACTGGCACCCCATCTGCGCCTTATTTACACGATTTGCAAACATTTCGAACACATTTTCACACTTTCGCGTGGCTAATTCCAGATGCGAACCGTTGGGAACCTTTGAGGTCCACAATTTCCGTCATGTGCACTGGGAGAGTGATCGGTGGTGCAGCGGGTGTGGGACCAGTGCTGACAGGAAGGGCATCAGACCACCCTAAACAACAAACATGCCAAATCCAGACTCACTGTCCAATATCATGTAGATATGCGTCCGCAGCTCGTGGTCTAATGGCTAGCGTTGCCGCCTGTAGACCACTGGGTCCTGGATTCGATTCTGGGCTGGGTTGGGAATTTTCTCTACCCAGGGACTGGGTGTTTGTGTTGTACTCGTCACATCATCATCATCATCATCATTCATGTTGGTGGCTAGTTTGAACCGTGTAAGAAAAATGGAGTGTGAAAAGTTGGGACATTGTACGGGAGCTGACGACCGCGCAGTTGAGCGCCCCACAAACCAAACATCAACATGATGTAGGTATGCTATAAGGACCGAAGAAATAGTAGGAGGGAGGGTGATTAGAAAACTGGCACACTAACTGAAGGACCTGATACACTCTTCGACATACAGCTTTGGAAGACAAAATTACAGACGAGGAGATAATCCGCAGCCAGCGACAGCTTTCGAATTTCAGTGTCAGCAAGGACAATAAAACATGAAGTAAAAAAAAACGATACTTTTTAAAAATACTTTTGTCCTCTAAGTCATAGTAAGGTTAATCTGTGCAAATTTAAGATAAGAAAACGTAGTCTGATATATAAGTAAAGACGTAAATGAATCATGTAATTAAATAATTTTTGATAATTGCTTCGATATTTAAAAGGGAACTACTAATCGTTGTTAACAGACAGACAAAAGATTTCTCAGGGGGGACGTTCTTTACTATCTATTTTCATCTGTTCCTTCGGTTGAGATAGTTGTTGGTACGTGTGCATTCTGGTAATTTGATTTATTCTTAATCGTAATCAAATATTTAGAGATGTCTCTATAATCAGTGTAGTCTCCTGCACATTTCTCACGTGTGGTATCATGATATGTATTTTCTGTCATAGAAAAGATGATTCAGGAATGGTAACGTAAATTATCCGAAGGTCCTCAGCCCGATCACGTAACACGTCTTACTGTATAAGCATTTACAGTACGAAATACGAATCAATTTCACTACCACTAGTTAAGGTTGGATGTAAATTAAAACTTTTCAATGTCACTTTACTTATCAGACAATGGTACGAGCAGCAGCACTCACGGCCTGCTACACTCATCAATTTGGCAAACTGTGACTGCTTTAACTGATAGTAAAGTATGTCAGTAATTAACTGACTAATTAAGTATTTTAAGTGTGAGCTGAAACTCAATAACTGGTGCCATCGCTTTTCTAATGTATCCTTTACACGGCAAACCTTTCATATATACTACATAATGTTGAGCAGATTCACTTATATTTATTATCATCATTTGCTCTTTGCTCACATCCACTCTTTAAGTTGAGCCAAGAGATTATACTGAATGCAGCTGTTCGAAGCACCTACACCCTTTTCAGTCCAAATACTTGACGTACCCAAGCCACAAATCCCAACGCCGCATTCTCTTTATCTAACCTTACGCCTGTTGATGATTTTTGGAGTGGGTGGGTGGGTATCAAAATCCTCGTGAACATGGCAGCAGTTCCCGGAGAAGAAACACATCTCCTTAGGATACTTACTGCATCTAACGAGACTCGTGCGATGCCTTTTGTACCTGGTAGAGTGCTTCAGAAGTTTTTGCTAAGTTGTTATATGTGTACTGAATGCGATGATCGACATTTTGAGCACAGTCTGCAATATACAGCGTTGTTGAGTATACAGTACATAACCTTTGCTGAATTTAAAGCTGACGTGTACTGATTGTCTTTGTAGCCCCTGAAATTTCAAAGTTCTCACTGGCTCTGCATTAGTTGCAAGAAAATCAGTTCCAGTTTCAGTGTCGAACTCGACTCCATCATCACACTTTAAGTTTGTGCTCAAATATTTGAATCATGATGAATGACGTTCTTCCCATAACGCAGTTCTCTCCTGAACATTAAGTATATGGTTGTTACACTCTTTTATAAAATATGCTTTCCATGGTAACTAATTTGAGTATGACACAATAAGGGAGAAACCTTTGTACAAAAGAAACTAGCCTATGTGTGTGAAACGGAAATTTATAAATTTATAACAAATGTGCACTACCGCGTTCGATTTAAGGCAGTGAAAGAAAGAATTATAATCCTAAAAGTCTGGTAAGGTAGCAATGGATAGATACAGGCTGGCGTTTACTGTGCAAGACGGAAAACAGACAAATCGGTGCGGAACAGACTGGAACAGAAGACGTAATTTGTAACTGACATGGTAAGATTGTAGCCAGGACATGTATGCAGGGGAATGCATGACAGACGCATCCGGAGAGTTATTTGTTGGGTTCTAAGACACAACAAAATAGCGAGGTGAGCAACCGATGGAAAGTGAGTGGATGGTATTAGAAAATATACAGTAAAACGTGGGTGTACCCAACAGAAATCTGCGACGTGTGAAAAGTCCGTAGGAGGTCTTGGTCCAGAAATGGTTATCAAATGGCGAGTAATAATGATGATTACGCTGATAACAGTCGTTCACGTGGGACCAATTGACAAAAGGCGTGAAAGGCCTAGAAGACGTGATCGGATATCAGCGTAACTTTGTACATACACCATAGACGAGTATGTAAATGATTGCAATTCACTTAGCAATTTCACTTTTATCCACTACATTTTGCATATAGTGAATCACAACATATATCTTTACACTACATGCCTGCGTCTACTAATCTTCTATCGATAGAAATAAGTTCTTTGCACAGCCTCTGTGCTAGTCCACTGAACACTTTCTCATCTTGGTGAAGCTTCCGTGGTTGAGAAGTTTCAATGTGTTCCTGAACTTCTGGGCATCCATCATTATGATTGTGATTCCGTTTCTGTGCCTTGCTGTGCTCTGTACTTACTCTGGCGAGGGGTATCTGATTATAGTGAAGAATGTTATCTTTTCAATACGCCGTCCCTAGATTCAAAGTTATCATCTTCTCATAGAGTACAAAAGAGATCATGTCTTATTAAACGTTGTGTGCTGAGGATATGGCTTCGCGTATGCTCATTGTGACATTCAGGCGTATCGTGTCGTATTGCACTGTATTATATCGACGTATTTATTTACTGCCGAACATATTTATGTATTAATTCCGTTTCAACGCAGTCATTTCTTTCATACTTGTACGTGTACGTCGCCATATTACTTTTCATTGTTGACTCTATTTAAGTCCTGTGAATGTCCTATGCATCTCTGGTCACTTTCTTAAATAATGTTGCATCTACAGAACATTTGAATGAAGCGTTCTCTCTCAGCACGTAGATAGGTTTCAGAAGCAGAAAGTTGAGTCTACTGCGGTGGTTACAGCGATCGGTGCTTATCAGGTGTGTTGCGGAGTAGCTTGCCACATTGCTGAGATGAAAGGTCGAAACGGTATTCATGTAGCCTAAAATTTCGAAGACGCAGTTTACACTTGCTGAGAATCAATGAGTGTATGCTTTATGAGAAATCCTTAGTCGCACTGTGTTGCCCCTCGGTAGACAAAACCCAGTGTCAGTGGCATATGCAGTAGACGACTTAAGTGTGTTTGGCGTGCGTGTCCAGAAAATTAATAACGAGATGGACACGCCTTTGACATCCAAGGTATAATTTAGTTTAGACACATTTAATGCATAACAAGAATGAATTAAAGCTCTAACTATAGATCCTGTGGTGGAAATTTCACAGGGAAATTATTTAATATGAAAGGAAGGTGTTTCACACAAACAGGTTTTCCGTTAACATAATAATTTATTCAATTAATAACACAATTATTCCAGACAGGTAGTGGTAGAATATGAAATGGTTCCCAAACTCTTTATGCAAACTGTAACTAGTGGATTTTTATATTTGCAGTATTGTAAATGGAATCTACGCCCTTATTACCCTCCGATAACAAAACCAAATTCATATTAAATGAAAAAACATTCAGACTTGCCTGCCAAGTTTCATAATTTCCATTTTCTCTCCGAGGCTTGAAGGTTCAAATGGCTCGGAGCACTATGGGACTTAACATGTGAGGACATCAGTCCCCTAGAACTTAGAATTACATAAACCTAACTAACCTAAGGACAACACACTTCTATGCCCGAGGCAGGATTCGAACCTGCAACTGTAGCGGTCGCGCGGTTCCAGAATGAAGCGCCTGGAACCGCTCGGCCACATCGGCCGCCAGGCTTGAAGGTTCCGATTCAATGCCGAACTTTAAAGTTCAGCAATTTACTGCTCATAGGAATGGTTCTTTCCTCATGACAAAAAGCAACTATCTAATTCTCTACGACAGGAAGAATTGATGCTTAAGTGTTGTTCATGTTTAGTGTTGTCAGCAGGCCAAGTAGGTTATACAAGAGGGCAAGAACCGAGTCAGATGTTGAGTAATCCCCGTGAAAGACACAGAGCTGCTGTATACACATGTAAGATAGCTTCACGAGTGTTTGAAAGAGGCTTCATTATATGTCTCTATTTGGCCGTCTAGTCAAAAAATGCCATATCCACATCTCTGAATCTCTCGGTCGTGACAATGGCTCAGTGATCATCTGCATAGGAACTTGAGGGTAGACATGCTAGTCGTAAAGGTTCCGGTCGGACACATCTGAACACTGTAAAGGAGGATTGCCGCATTCTGCAACAAGATCAACGTAACCTTATCACATCTGCCCCTGCTATTCGAGAATATGTAATGGGCTAATTGCGACATTCTGTCATCCCGCATCAATGGTCGGAGAGTAGCAGTAGTTGGATAAGGGAATTACTAACACGTGAATAGGTTTCGTTAACACCACAAAAAAAAAAACTGCTACGTTTGAAGTTGTGGCGTAGTCGGAAAACAGGAATTGCTGATGAATGACGTCTCTTTGTGTTCAGCGACGAATTGCAGTTCTTTACAGGTGACCCTCCTCGTCTGGTATGGTGGCCACCAAGTGACATGATTTGGTGAGTTCACCTGGAGAGTCATGGTGTGCGGAAGTACAGGGTGTTGCATCAGCTCAAGGTTGGCACTAACTGAGAGATCTCTAACCTCAGTGTGTCACGAAATTCATTCGATATAGATGTTGTTGTTGTTGTTGTGGTCTTCAGTCCTGAGATTGGTTTGATGCAGCTCTCCATGCTACTCTATCCTGTGCAAGCTTCTTCATCTCCCAGTACCTACTGCAACCTACATCCTTCTGAATCTGCTTAGTGTATTCATCTCTTGGTCTCCCTCTACGATTTTTACCCTCCACGCTGCCCTCCAATGCTAAATTTGTGATCCCTTGATGCCTCAAAACATGTCCTACCAACCGATCCCTTCTTCTAGTCAAGTTGTGCCACAAACTTCTCTTCTCCCCAATCCTATTCAATACCTCCTCATTAGTTACGTGATCTACCCACCTTATCTTCAGCATTCTTCTGTATCACCACATTTCGAAAGCTTCTATTCTCTTCTTGTCCAAACTGGTTATCGTCCATGTTTCACTTCCATACATGGCTACACTCCATACAAATACTTTCAGAAACGACTTCCTGACACTTAAATCTATACTCGATGTTAACAAATTTCTCTTCTTCAGAAACGATTTCCTTGCCATTGCCAGTCTACATTTTATATCCTCTCTACTTCTACCATCATCAGTTATTTTACTCCCTAAATAGCAAAACTCCTTTACTACTTTAAGTATCTCATTTCCTAATACCACTCATATAACGCTATCGTCGTGCCACTTTTCAGTAGGACGATGCTCGTCCACACTTAGCACGTGCCTCTTTGAAGTATCCACTTGATCTTGGGATAAACCCACGACCAGGAGGTTTCCCAAATCTGTAACCTACGGATAATCTTTGGGGCTAGCCCGGTTGTCAACAACGTCTCACTGCCAGTATGCGGGATGTCAACGACCAGCTACAACAGCTGAGCGTCAGCTTGTCTCAGGAGAGTATAAGAAGGATCTATGATACCAAATGAACACACAGATGTATCCACGATAGAGGTGGGGCAAGTTCTTTGTGTATTTGTCTCAGTTTTGTAGTCTTTGAAACTTCATATTCTCTCTCTGAACGAGAAATTTCTCTATCTAATCCCTTCTTGGTAATTCGCTGTTTTTCCAGATAATTAATGTGGATGGCAGAATAAATATTCAGACTCTCTGTCACATTACAATTACGACATGATGTCTATAGTAATCATCCATATTTTTAGATGAAAGGAAAACTAGATCATGCATCAGGTGATTACATCTCTTCTTACATATGTTTGTTCAATAGTTTCGTCGTGATGATGAGCCAAAAAGCACTTGCAGCAATTGCAAAGGATCAAACTTGACAAAAATAGTAATACAAAAGTTAATATCTTTGTATGAAAACTGTATCAGCTCTTCACCATTCTGTAAGATAGAAGTAACTGAAATATTTCTGAATCTGTATCAGTACAAGTTTCTAGGTAACATTTTAGGATCTAAGAGAAACTTAATTTCAACACTAACGTTTGTACATGTAGAGATGCGTACCACGAAAATTTCAACTAAATAATACACCAGGATGCTCTTTGTCCAGTTTATATTTGCTTTGGTGTGGCGTGTTTCATATAATGCGTCAGATTTTTTTCAGGTTTCCTTTATGACATTTAAATCCTGGTAGCACTGGAAAAATATATTCTCCACATACTAGAGAAATTTTAGTGTTTTTACCGAGTTTTCTTTTCCTCTATTGTTCTTGACAGCATAGTTCGTTGTAATGCGTTCCATGCCGTGTGCCTAACGGGGACGAAAAAAAATGTGTGTCAGTGGTGGAGACTAAACAGGCAACTGCGCATGCATGCACAGTATCTCGCGTGGGTACGCTGATGCAGGTTGGTGTGGTACTGTCATCTGCAAAACCTGCGAAGTATATCTAAAACCTTAGACTAGTTTCGAAATTATCACTCCATGCAAAATAATTAAAATGAAAGAACGACAGCTGTGTGTGGATATTTTTCAGTTCGCTAAAGTAAGATAAAAAATTCAGTAATAGTACCGTCTAGGCTTCTTAGTGGGACAACTACTTATTAGTTTTATTGTGACAATGTCGTACAGTTCCTCAGATTAGTGGCCGGTCATCTTTGACGGTAACTTAATACTGTTCCTCTCTTGTCGTGATTTACGGTTGGTGCGATCACGATTTGAGCGTTTGTGCTCCTGAGTAGGAGTCCAGTGTCTTACCACGGTCCTAACTCACTCGGTGTGGTGGTTAAGGTATAGGATTCAAATACGTAACAACACAGTATCATTCTAAACCCTCAGTGTCCAAAATTACGTGCAGTTCTTGGACTCTAACATACAATTACCTAGTTAATCCGTGAGTCGTACGTGTTTGATCATTAGGTTAATTTGCCTAGAGAAAAGAGGCTTCCCTCATATCCGCTAAGAAAAGTGTAGAAATCAGTAATTTCTGATCAGAATCTGGCTTCGTTCAGCTACAGCAACTGCTGAGGGTGTTTTGTGAGCAAAATCCGAAGTTTCTATGAGCAGCTCAATTGCGCAGAGTGAATAAATTCTATTTCATTCTAAACTAACTTTAAGCTATCTACCCTCCCAAACCAGTCACAGAAATATACAATAGTTCAGAAGAGTTAAAAAGCCAGAGCCAAACCGTTAAATCAGTTCGCGCAGAAATTACATTAGAGGCCACTGAATTTCTCCATAATGTGTACAGTCAGGTGCCACTTAAAATAATTAACTAGCTTTTATACTCAATAGTTACATTTAAAAATCCTAACTTACCATGTTTTTCTGGGTTGTGGCCATAAGCAGTTGACACACAAATACCATCGGAATACAAGCTGGTTTTTACATTTTTCTTAAACGTTTACTGCACCGCTGGATTCTTTGGTAGCTGAGCTATTCTCACCCAGCTCTTGGGATGCCTAATGCTATTGACCAGGCACTCCATTCACCGATTATTCACCGGCAGCGACACCCTATAATTTAGGCTTTCTGCAACAGTTTTCAGTTTCTGTTAACAGCATGCAAAACTTCCCCTCCGCAAAGTGATTGCCTATGTCAGCTGTCTACGCTAGATCTCATTTTCTGGGTTTAGTAATTTACACTACTGGCCATTAAAATTCCTACACCAAGAATAAATGCAGATGATAAAAGGGTATTCATTGGTCAAATATATTATACTAGAACTGGCATGTGATTACATTGTCACGCAATTTGGGTGCATAGTTCCTGAGAAATCAGTATCCAGAACAACCACCTCTGGCCGTAATAACGGCCTTCATACGCCTGGGCATTGAATCAAACAGAGGTTGAACGGCGTGTACAGGTACAGCTCCCAATGCAGCTACAACACGATACCACAGTTCATCAAGAGTAGTGACTGGCTTATTGTGACGAGCCAGTTGCTCGGACACCATTGACCAGACTTTATCAATAGGTGACAGATCTGGACAATGCGCTGGCCATGGCAGCAGTCGAACATTTTCTGTATCCATGCGGTCGTGCATTATCCTGCTGAAATGTAGGGTTTCGTAGGGATCGAATGAAGGGTACAGCCACGGGTCGTAACACACCTCAAATGTAACGTCCACTGTTCAAAGTGCCGTCAATGCGAACAAGAGGTGACTGAGACGTGTAACCCATGGAACCCCAGACCATCACGCCGAGTGATACGTCAGTATGGCGGTGACGAGTACACGCTTCACCGCGATGCCGCCAAACACGGATGCGACCATCATCATGCTATAAACAGAACCTGGATTCATCCGAAAAAATGACGTTTTGCCATTCGTGTACCCATGTTCGTCGTTAAGAGTACACCATAGCAGGTACTCCTGTCTGTGATGCAGCGTCAAGCGTAACCGCAGCCGTGGTCTCCGAGCTGATGGTCCATGCTGCTGCAAACGTCGTCGAACTGTTTGTGCAGATGGTTGTTGTCTTGCAAACGTCCCCATCTGTTGACTCATGGATCGAGACGTGGCTGCACGATCCGTTACAGCCATGCGGATAAGATGCCTGTCATCTCGATTGCTAGTGATACGAGGCCGTTGGGATCCAGCACGGTGTTCCGTATTACCCTCCTGAACCCACCGATTCCGTATTCTGCTAACAGTCATTGGATCTCGACATACGCGAGCAGCAATGTCGTGGTACGATAAACCGCAATCGCGATAGGCTACAATCCCACCTTTATCAAAGTCGGAAACGTGATGGTACGCATTTCTCCTCCTTACACGAGGCGTCAAAACAACGTTTCACCAGGCAACGCCGGTCAACTGTTTGTGTATGAGAAATCGGTTGGAAACTTTCCTAATTTCAGCACGTTGTAGGTATCGCCACCGGCGCCAACCTTGTGTAAATGCTATGAAAAGCTAATCATTTGCATATCACAGGATCTTCCTCCTGTCGGTTAAATTTCGCGTCTGTAGCACATCTTCGTGGTGTAGCAATTTTAATGGCCAGAAGTGTAACATAGCCAATATCTGCGACTGGTTACAGGCGCAAGTGGAGATTGTGACAGACAGTTCGAACATACGTACTTCTCAGCCGTAACCGAAAAGGATTTGACAAGGAGAGAAAGTTAAACTATTTTTTTGCAACGAAGCAAAATGTGTAGTTCTAAGGATGTAGTGGATACCACAACATACAGTTTGAACTCAAAACATATTTATCATAACTAAAACTAGTACAGGACAATATGCTTTAGGCATACACCAAGTCAAGAATACAATATGGAGTTATATATACGTGCCTGTGTCGGCAGTAAATGGAAACAGTTATCACAAAAGGAACTTATAATGTTCTTAAAAAAACGATCAGTTTTCTTAAATTAACAATGCAGCTTTAGTGGGGATGTATCGTAAAGAGGGGTACTACAAGAGGACATGCTTATGCCATAACAGGCACATGACACTCTCCCAGAAGCCAGGCAGCAACGACTTAGCTGAAATAACCGCCTCGATCAGAATGGTTTGCCCAGTGCGAAGCCTGATAGAAAGCTAGAGGGATGTCGCCAAGTCATGAACACCTTGGGGCACTTGAGCGAAGAACAGGCATTATCGTTAGTCACAACTGAGTTTCTTTTTGGGTGGCTGCTTTCTTGACAACTCAGTAATAATGACAAACGTTAGAAGCTATTCACTTTTGAGAATGCAGTCAGCAGAGGAAACAGCCCTAACGAGGTTCAGTGTCCGAACAAGATGGAAGTTCCCACGTCATACGGCAGCCAACAACAAGATCGGAAATTTTGGCCGTTCACAGAGACTGAGACGTTAGGTTCAATACCGTCAGTCAGTCATTGGGTGGAACTGAAAATAGTGCCCACACATTACGGACACGATACCACGAAAATCAGCACCCTGGAAGACAAAATACCAGTATGTTTTAACGGAAGTACAATACGAATGAGAATGTGAGATATATAACCATTTGACTTCTCCAAATAAGATCTCTAATGGCCTCCCTACCATTCTACGGATCGTTGGTAATTTAAGGGCCTTCGCTACATTGCTCATTAACATTACTGGTTGATGTTCAACGGGTTGAAAAAATGGCTCCGAGCACTATGCGACTTAACTTCTGAGGTCATCAGTCGCCTAGAACTTATAGCTAATTAAACCTAACTAACCTAAGGACATCACACACATCCATGCCCGAGACAGGATTCGAAACTGCGACCGTAGCGGTCGCTCGGTTCCAGACTGTACCGCCTAGAACCGTACGGCCACTCCGGCCGACTTGTTCAACGGGATATAGATATCTCTGGTACTCTTGCTAGAACAATGTTGTGTGGATTTCTCCACTATTCGTTCAGACATATTGATACCTAGTCCTGGGCTTCTTCGATTTTAGTCGTAACGGTTTTCGCATGCTCCATAAAATGCTCTCCTCAACTCACCCATACAAAATTTCTGTTACGCCACACGTTGCTGAATCCATGTCAGACAATTCAGTAAGGGCCATAATTCACATTTAAAGCACAAAACACATACTTACAAGATACTGTTAAAATTATTCTGGCCAATTTCCAACCTTTCATTGTAAAAACAATACAATATTAAGTTACCAACAATATCCACAAAGCATGCACTAGAAATTGTGAATGACTTTAAATATAATCGACCACTTAGAAGAACGAATGTCCGTCTGATCTTGAGTAGCGATGGCATCTAATCGCAAGTTTAATTCATTACAGTGCATGCCTACAGGTTTGATGATCCATCATGCAGTGCTATACAGCTATGGGGTTGTACCACCTCCATTACGTAGGGAGTCTGGATTAAACATATACGAATACGCGTATGAACAGAAAGCTGTAAGGTTGGAATGCCAAGAACGAGAGCCCGGATTAAATAGAGTGTAACATAGGGATATAGTCATTTGACCCTACTCTTCAATTCATACATCAAAGAAGCAATGAAAACAAAGTAAATGGACAAGATTGCGATTGATTCAAGTTGAAAGGTCATCAATGATAAGATTCCCTCACAACATGGCCATTTTGAACGAAAGTGAAGTAGAGATCCTGAACATGTTGAATGGAATAAATATTCTAATGAGTACAGAATGTTGACTGAGCATTGTTGTTGTTGTGGACTTCAGTCCTGAGACTGGTTTGATGCAGCTCTCCATGCGACTCTATCCTGTGCAAGCTTCTTCATGTCCCAGTACCTACGGCAACCTACATCCTTCTGAATCTGCTTAGTGTATTCATCTCTTGGTCTCCCTCTACGATTTTTACCCTCTACGCTGCCCTCCAATACTAAATTGGTAGTCCCTTGACGCCTCAGATCATTTCCTACCAACCGATCCCTTCTTCTAGTAAAGTTGTGCCACAAACTTCCCTTCTCCCCAATCCTATTCAACACCTCCTCATTAATTATGTGATCTACCCATCTAATCTTCAGTATTCTTCTGTAGCACCACATTTCGAATGCTTCTATTCTCTTCTTGTCTAAACTATTTATCGTTCATGTTTAACTTCCATACATGGCTACACTCCATACAAATACTTTCAGAAACGACTTCCTGACACTTAAATCTATACTCGATGTTAACAAATTTCTCTTCTTCAGAAACGCTTTCCTTGCTATTGTCAGTCTACATTTTATATCCTCTCTACATCGACCATCATCAGTTATTTTGCTCCCCAAATAGCAAAACTCCTTTACTACTTTAAGTGTCTCATAATACCTTCATCATCACCCGACTTAATTCGACTACATTCCATTACCCTCGTTTTGCTTTTGTTGATGTTCATCTTATATCCTCCTTTCAAGACACTATCCATTCCATGCAACTGCTCTTCCAAGTCCTTTCCTGTCTCTGACAGAATTACAATGTCATCGGCGAACCTCAAAGTTTTTATTTCTTCTCCATGGATTTTAGTACCTGCTCCGAATTTTTCTTTTGTTTCCTTCACTGCTTGCTCAATATAAAGATTGAATAACATTGGGGAGAGGCTACAACCCTGTCTCACTCCCTTCCCAACTACTGCTTCCCTTTCATGCCCCTCAACTCTTATAACTGCCATTTGGTTTCTAAACAAATTGTAAATAGCCTTTCGCTCCCTGTATTTTATCCCTGCCACCTTCGGCATTTGAAAGAGAGTATTACAGTCAACATTGTCAAAGGCTTTCTCTAAGTCTACAAATGCTAGAAACGTAGGTTTCCCTTTCTTTAATCTAGCTTCTAAGATAAGTCGTAGGGTCAGTATTGCCTCACGTGTTCCAACATTTCTGCGGAATCCAAACTGATCTTCCCCTAGGTCTGCTTCTACTAGTTTTTCCTTTGGTCTGTAAAGCATTCGCGTTAGTATTTCGCAGCCGTGACTTATTAATCTGATAGTTCGGTAATTTTCACATCTGTCAACAACTGCTTTCTTTGGGATTGGAATTATTATATGCTTCTTGAAGTCTGAGGGTATTTCGCCTGTCTCATACATCTTGCTCACCAGATGGTAGAGTCTTGTCAGGACTGGCTCTCCCAAGGCTGTCAGTAGTTCTGATGGAATGTAGTCTACTCCCAGGGCCTTGTTTCGACTTACGTCTCTCAGTGTTCTGTCTACACGCAGTATCATATCTCCCATTTCATCTTCATCTACATCCTCTTCCATAATATTGTCCTCAAATACATCGCCCTTGTATAGACCCTCTATATACTCCATCCACCTTTCTGCTTTCCCTTCTTTGCTTAGAACTGGGTTTCTATCTGATCTCTTGATATCCACACAAGTAGTTCTCTTTTCTCCAAAGGTCTCTTTAATTTTCCTGTAGGCAGTATCTATCTTACCCCTAGTGAGATAAGCCTCTACATCCTTACATTTATCCTCTAGCCATCCCTGCTTAGCAATTTTGCACTTCCTGTCGATCTCATTTTTGAGACGTTTGTATTCCTTTTTGCCTGCTTCATTTCCTGCATTTTTGTATTTTCTCCTTTCATCAATTAAATTCAGTATCTCTTCTGTTACCCAAGCATTTCTACTAGCCCTCGTCTTTTTACTTACTTGGTCCTCTGATGCCTTTACTATTTCATTCCTCAAAGCTACCCATTCCTCTTCTACTGTATTTCTTTCCCCAATTCCTGTCAATTGTTCCCTTATGCTCTCTGTGAAACTCTGTACAACCTCTGGTTCTTTCTGTTTACCAGCTCCCATCTCCTTAAATTCCCACCTTTTTGCAGTTTCTTCAGTTTTAATCTACAGTTCATAACCAATAGATTGTGGTCAGAGTCCACATCTGCCCCTGGAAATGTCTTACAATTTAAAACCTGGTTCCTAAATCTCTGTCTTACCATTATATAATCTATCAGATATCTGTCAGTATCTCCAGGCTTCTTCCATGTATACAACCCTCTTTTATGATTCTTGAACCAAGTGTTAGCTATGATTAAGTTGTGCTCCTTGCAAAATTCTACCAGGCGGCTTCATCTTGCATTGCTTACCCCCAATCCATATTCTCCTACTACGTTTCCTTCTCTCCCTTTTCCTAATACCGAATTTCAGTCACCCATGACTATTATATTTTCGTCTCCCTTCACTGTCAGAATAATTTCTTTTATTTCCTCATACATTTCTTCAATTTCTTCGTCATCTGCAAAGCTAGTTGGCATATAAACTTGTACTACTTTAGTAGACGTGGGCTTCGTGTCTATCTTGGCCACAATAATGCGTTCACTATGCTGTTTGTAGTAGCTTACTCGCATTCCAATTTTTTTATTCATTATTAAACATACTCCTTGCATTACCCGTATTTGACTTCGTATTTATAACCTTGTGTTCGCCTGACCAAAAGTCTTGTTCCTACTGTCACCGAACTTCACTATTTCCCACTATATCTGACTTTAACCTATCCATTTACCTTTTTAAATTTTCTAACCTACCTGCCCGATTAAGGGATCTGACATTCCACCCTCAGATCCGTAGAACGCCACTTTTCTTTCTCCTGATAACGACGTCCTCTCGAGTAGTCCCCGTCCGGAGGTCCGAATGGGGGACTATTTTACCTCCGGAATATTTTACTCAAGAGGACGCCATCATCATTAACCATACAGTAAAGCTGCATGCCCTCGGGATAAATTACGGCTCTAGTTTCCCCTTGCTTTCAACAGTTGGACTGTGTATAAAACGAAGGAAAACAACAGGAATGAGAAGCAGTTGAAATGAGAACAGCGAGGTGGATCACGAAGTACAAGACGTTAAGGAATATTGCTTCCTAGGCTGCAAAATTACCTATGTAGGCGAAGCAAGGAGCATGCAAAAGGCAGACTAGCCCCTGAAAAGAGGGCGTTACGTAGCCTGCTAGTGTGAAACATAGTCCTTAATTTGAAGAAGAAATTTCTGAGAATATGGACTTGGAGCACAGTATTGTGTGGTTATGAAACATGGATTGTGGCAAAACCGGATCAGAAGAAATTCGAAACATCTGAGAATTTGTGCTACGGACGACTGGTGATAATTAGATTTCCAGCTCTGCGAGGAGAGGAATGTATGGAAAACACTGACAATAAGAAACGACAGGATGGCTGAACGTCTGTTTACACATCGGGAAAGAACTGCATTGGTACTGGAAGGAGAGATTGACTACTGAAATAAATAAATTAATTAAATAAATAAGTAAAACTTGAGAAGCAGTTGCGATTTTTGTTGACGGTGTCTTTCTACAAGTATGGTACCATAAATTATATTTTTTACACACTGGTATGTCTCTAGACCTCGCCTTCGGTACCGCTAACCCGCAACGCATCTCTACTTAGCCAGTTATCGTCAGCTCAACTGCTACTTTCAAACTGGTTTCCGCTGTATCCGGCTCAACCCCAGAGAGCTTTCAGGTAACCAGCTAGAGGGCGCAGAAGATGAGAACAGGAATCACTCCAGACATGCAGCTCTTGATGCGTCCACTGCATCTTCGAAAGCTAATAGGGAAATTGTAACTTTCTGACACGCGATTATTTCTGTCCGCGTGGGGCCAGCTAGAGTCAGTTACTAAGAAGAATTTCTCGAGAACGTTTATTTTCTTGTTGTATGGCATCATCAACAGCAGACAGTTTGTGTTCGAAGTTTTTCTTGTTCAAACAAACACAGTTTACTTATATATACTTATGGAATCATTGTGAGTGAGGAACACTTCAGCTAGCCACGAGGTATTTCAACGACTTGCACACAGCTATTCAGGCACAATAAAACAGGCCACGTAGCATAGTGCCTATCTCCTTGAAAATGCCAGCCCCTCCCTCTTTCACTTGATCCAGTGGCTACATCCAGAGAATGACTATTGTATAAGTTACGGCCATGCGGGGAAATTATGTAGTGTTTACATGAAATGATATATATTCTCTGGACGATCTGAACCGATCATTGCCTGGAATTGGTTACGTTTGGCTACCTGAAGACCGTTTTCAGCCATTCGTGGACTTCATGTTCCCAAGAAAAATGAAATTGTTATGGATGATAATGCGGCATGTTACAATGCCACAACTATTCGCGACTTCTTTGAACGACATTTCGGATAATTAGACCTAATGATCATCCCACGCATCGAATATAAATTGACATAATCTAGAGGGAGTTCGTGAATAAAATCTTGCACCGGCAGCTCTTTCACAGTTATGTATGGCTATAGAGGCAGCATGGCTTAGTATTTCAGCAGGTGACTTCTAACGACTTGTTGAGTCCATGCCACATCGAGTTTCTGCACCACGCTGGGCAATCGGAGGTCTGCCACGATATTGGGAGGTGACCAGTGTCTTCTGTCACGTTCGAGTATTTGCTACTGATGTTTTACAGTAGTGGCCATTTTATGATTAAATGGCTACACAGCTTTTTCATATTTTTTCTTTCTTTCATGGTTGACATAGAGATCGAACGACAGCTTACTGTGCTTGATCGTGCAGCACTTACACTCCACATCGCTAAATAATATTTTCACCTGATCGACGGTTGTATGTAGTGGGAACAAACCCGATACTATGCTATAGTTTTCCAATTATGTTTTTAATAGCGGAAAAAAGTAACTGACTCTGTAACATAACGTGTGTTCATTATGTTATGATTTCAGTTCTGGCGAAGCCATGGCTGCGAGAGGTTACTGCTGAACCATTCACATACCTCCGTAGATGTCAGAAAGAGTTGTACCAGGTAACTTAATCGACAATCATTTCGCTCCCTTGTAAAATAAATCACTCTCTCCCAAAGCGACTAATCAACAGTAGTTTCATTTCCAGTCCAAGAAAAAAGAGAGTCAGCTGAACTTCTTAAGTCTGTAAGTCTTTATTATTGACTGATTGGAAAACATCTGAATATTCCGCCCGTCAAAAATTCGAATACAATTTGCTATTCAATCTCAGAAGAGTTCTTTGCTAAAAACATGATACTTATCCTTTTATCCTTTGGAAGTTACTTTCTGTTTGTATTAGCAGCACTCGTAGCGCTGTCCGCTGTGGACGAGCGGTTCTGGGCGCTCCAGTCCGGAGCCGCGTTGCTGCTACGGTCGTAGGTTCGAATCCTGCCTCGGGCATGGATGTGTGTGACGCCCTTAGGTTAGTTAGGTTTAAGTAGTTCTAGTCTAGGGGACTCATGAGATCAGATGTTAAGTCTAATACTGCTCACAGCCATTTAGAGCACTCGTAGCTATTATTTTACGACGTGTCCCTATGTAGCAGTACTAGTAGTTGATGTTGTTCTTTTTACTGTCCTCGTACAGTTCCCTCGAGGATATTCTAGTCTCCTTGGTGATGATGTTGCAAGTATCCTCAGAATAAGACAGTAATTGGTCATCACAGGTCCACTGGAATCCGCCAGTGCGCAAGTACGGCTATCTTGATGATAAATGGAATGTATTAAAGAGTTTGTGGCTGAATGACAGTATCTCTCGAAAGAAATGTGACTATGGCCGCAGTTTCTGACTATACATTCAATCTACACCTAGACGCCGTAGAATACAGCAATGACGAGATGTGTTTTCATGAAATAGAACCACTACAATTATTTTGGAGATTGATCAGACTGTATTTTCAAATGAGCATTACACTTTACGACACAAAGCATCTAAAATCTGACACTGAAATCGTCAAAGCAATTTATAGAACTTCAGTCATTGCGGCTGTCAGCAATGTTTATCTTACACAAAGATCCTAAGCGCAATACATCGACTTACTCGTAAGGGTACTGAGCCACAAATGAAATAATTGTAGTACAATATATTAAATGGCCCTATACACCTACCAGCCTCGGGAGGACGACGGTTCAATCCCGCGTCCGGCGATCCTGATTTAGCTTTTCTGTGATTTCCCTAAATCGCTCCAGGCAAATGCCGGGATGGTCCCTTTCAAAGGGCACGGCCGATTTCCTTCCCCGTCCTTCCCTAATCCGATGAGACCGATGACCTCGCTGTCTGGTCTCCTTCCTCAAAACAACCAACCAACCAACACCTAACAGCCGACAGACTGGACGTGTGTAGATGTTTTGACCGACCAACCGACATACTTTCCTTGTCGGGATGTCTGACGGGCAACCACAGGGCAAACAAATCACCGTACACTCAACCAAACAAATTGTGCCGAGCGCAGAGCAGTCGTGCCAACCGTCCGATGAAAGATAATCTTTGGTCGATCGCACGGGAATAAATGATTTTCTAAAAGACAACAGGATGTGAAGCGGGCGATACTTTTAAGCCACAGTTGCTGGAGAAATTTAAATATTTTCGATCTTCCGGCATTCTCTAGTGGTTTGGGTCAGCAATTTCTGACAACCAGCAGGGTGACCAGTAGAGCGAAACATCAGTCCAAATATGGAAAACTTTTTTATTTTTATTCACTCGATGACTAGTTTCGGGTTGAGACCCATTTTCAAATCATTATAACATAGTCATCTCCGAAGACGTCAAAAATATGCAACGAGCAGTTACAGAGCTTACAAAAAACTGTATGCAACTTTGGACTGGTTTTTGTTCTAAAAACTTAGAGAATACAGACTTTTTGGGGCACGTCGTATGACAAGTACAGCAAGACAGATACAAGAGACGAAACACTTTTTTTCAATTCTTTAAAGAATCCATAATGGGTTCACGTGGCACATAAAGACAATAAAAGTCCTTCGACCTACTCTATTTCTTTTTTCGGTTTTATTTCCGATATTTAACGGAAATGAAATCAAAGAATTCAAATATCAACATTCAATGGATGTTAATTCGTAAAATATACCTGCTGCATTGTTGCTAGTACTAAGAAAGTCCTGTCTACATCTAAGTCCTCTGCTATGTAGAACGTAGTCTGGGATTTTCTTTCTTTTTACAGTTCTAACAGTTGTTAAACGTTTCATTCATTATTTATCTGCTGTATTTATCATATGATGTGCGCCACCACCAGGTGTAACCTCTGTTCATGGACTTTGGATTGAAGTTCTCCTACTCGCAGTCATCTTTTTTACTACCAGCATAAATAAATCAATGCGTACGGGTGATGCTGTATTGTAACATATTCACCCCGGACTACAAGTCCATTAAAAAAAAAAAAAAAAAAAAAGGGAATGTCGCTTTGTATTTAGTTTGCCAAGACATCTATCCTCAGTCAACTTTTAAACCACTCTGCAGATTTCAGAAATTTATTAATAAATACCAGTTGGGATACAACAGTAGCGAATTTTATGTCCTCTTAACATTTGCCATTGGCTAGTAATTGTAATGTAGTTGGCACCCTCTCCGCGCAGTTACAGCCCCTCTCATGACTGTCTGCACTTTGGTTAGTAATGGTCTCATGGTTACAGCAGCTCCAAAGTGCTACATTCATCCATTCTTTGACAGTAACGAACATCATCGACTCCCAGTTGCTGAAGTGGCAGAACGTGGGTGAATTTATTTCCTTGCATTAGCCTCTTCTTTCCCCATAGCTTCCTGTCGGCATCTACTGGCCTCGATACCTCTCAAGCAGTCAAGGTAAATACCCATTTTTCTTTTTGTGTAAGACTCAACTGGGTCTCCTACAACATAAACTCAATTTACTTATGACAAACAAATCACAACAATAGGGCGGCGTTGTAACCGCTATGTGCAGTCGGTCAGAGCGTATGTAGGTTACCATGATATTGGTTGGTCGGTCATGCATCCGATAAAGTGGTTCTTGTGCAGTGGCCTTTATAGTTTCTAAATTGGTTTGTTCACAGAGTAAGGCTGTCACTGAAAGAGCACTGAGCTCTCTTTCCACTTAATTTATTACGTTCGTAGTGTACCTCGTGCGAATGTGCAAATTCATGCAATGTGTAATTGTTGACGGTCATACAGACACGAAATTAACTGGCAAACAAAGCTGGTTCGATCGTATAATATATTATATTTCCCCTCGTGGGACCGAATTTTTGACTCACAACGTTTCGTGACCACCAAGATTTATATCTTCAGTGAGCGTTTAACGTTTGTGAGCTATTATTACTGAATGTTACTTACGACGCTGTGGACATTAATAAACGTAGATTGCGTCTCCAACTTATTCGAAACTGGGTGGACAGTTATAGAGTCTACCCCTTTATTATCATGGCTGAAAAATATGTATATGCTCTAATTGCTCTGTATAAGTTTTAAGCGAATAACGCGACCAAGGACTATTAATTGACAACTGAGTTTTCTCATTCGGGGACAGTTTCTGAAGAAACCAGGAACATAGTGTTGTATTCTGCCTAGTTGTCAATGATGGGGTATCCAAGAAATCTGATTCTCAATTCATGCAAATCGTATTAATGAATTTTATTACAGAAAATAAATGACAATACTTACCTTTGAGAAATACAGTTGGGTCTCACGGCCCTCTCTGCTCAAACCTTCGCGCTTGGTGGACCGGTGCTTGACTTTATGACCGAATACAAAGCTATTTCAATCTTTTTACTAGTTCAGTAATTTACAAAAGAGGTGAGTGTTCATGTGATTATACAAGTTTGAGATTTTTAAACAGATTTGAAACTCTCCGATTACCTTGTAAAATGAAAGTTTATTATGCTAGTTTTTAAGGACATCAAAAAAAATCTGTATAAGTTCACGATGTTTAAGATTTTAAAGTGTTTGATGCAGTCGGTGTGAAACATCGGGACACGAAACTACAACGTTAGTCTTCATCAGATGCTGAAAACAGTGACAAGACGACACAATGCTGAGTTGCAGACTAACCAATAGAGATGTGGATTCGGAGTTGAATAGAGTACTTGGTACTGAAACAGGTGTGTGGATAGAAATAGAGCAGGTTTGATACCCAGACAGGAAAGTAGTCAGCAGTGGTGGAGAAGACAGAATCTCAATTTTTTTTAAAACTATATTAAGAAGTTATCTCAGTCTGGATGGAAAGCTTTCTTTTCCTGCAACGTATACCGACATCCCAAGAGTCACTGATTGCCCATTGTTAAGTCAAATTTTTACATGTTCAGTACTCGAATCATAGCAATCTACTCACTTCTTAACAACTCGATGATAATAATCTTTATTGCTCTGGGCTTCGGCTGATGGCTACAAATAAAAGCTGGTTATAGTGAAGAATGTTATCTTTTCAATACGCCGTCACTAGATTCAAAGTTATCATCTTCTCATAGAGTATAAAAGATTTCAAGTCTTATTAAACTTTGTGTGCTGAGGACATGGGTTTCCGAATGCTCATTGTGACATTCAGGCGTGTTGTATTGTATTGTACTGCAATGTATTTTATCAGCGTATTTCTTTATTAAAGAGCATAAGTATGAATTAATTCCATTTCAACGCAGTCATTTCTTTCTTACTTGTACGTGTACGTCGCCATATATCATTCATTGTTGACTCTATTGAAGGCCTGTGAATTTCCTATGAGCTTGTGATCACTCTCTTAAATAATGTTGCATCTACAGAACATCAGAACGAAGCGTTCTCTCTCATCACGTAACTAAGTTTCAGAAGCTGAAAGTTGAGTCTACTGCGGTGGTTACAGCGATCGGTGCTTACTAGGTGTGTTGCGGAGTAGCTTGCCACCTTGCTGAGATGAAAGGTCGAAACGGTATTCATGTAGCCTAAAATTTCGAAGATGCAGTTTACACTTTCGTGCTGAGAATCAATGAGTGTATGCTTTATGAGAAATCCATAACAGCACTGTTGCCCCTCTGTAGACAAAATCCAGTGTTAGTGGCATATACAGTACATGATTTAATTGAGTCTGTGTTTTTCTGTGTGTGTATGTGTGCGTGTGCGTGTGAGTGTGTGTGTGTGTGTGTGTGACCGTTCTATTAATTGTTATCGGTCAAATTTAAATGTCAAACTACGTGTGTGTGAAATGTTGCCCTGACCCAGAAAATTAATTAAGTGCTGGACACGCCTTTGACATGCAATTCATAACTTAGCGTAGACAAATTTAAAGGATAACACGAATGATTTGTACTGAAATGCAGGAGGATCTGCAGCAAATTGACGCATGGTGCAGGGAATGGCAATTGAATCTCAATGTAGACAAGTGTAATGTGCTGCGAATACATAGAAATATAGATCCGTTATCATTTAGCAACAAAATAGCAGGTCAGCAACTGGAAGCAGTTAATTCCATAAATTATCTGGGTGTACGCATTAGGAGTGATTTAAAATGGAATGATCATATTAAGTTGATCGTCGGTAAAGCACATGCCAGACTGCGATTCATTGGAAGAATCCTAAGGAAATGCAATCCGAATACAAAGGAAGTAGTTTACAGTAAGCTTGTTCGCCCACTGCTTGAATACTGCTCACCGGTGTGGGATCCGTACCAGATAAGGTTGATAGAATAGATAGAGAAGATCCAACGGAGAACAGCGCGCTTCGTTACAGGATCATTTAGGAATCGCGAAAGCGTTAGGGAGATGATAGATAAACTCCAGTGGAAGACTCTGCAGGAGAGACGCTCAGTAACTCGGTAAGGGCTTTTGTTAAAGTTTCGAGAACATACTTTCTCCGAAGAGTCAAGCAGTATATTGCTCCCTCCTACGTATATCTCGCGAAGAGACCATGAGGATAAAATCAGAGAGATTAGAGCCCACACGGAAGCATACAGACAATCCTTCTTTCCACGAACAATACGAGACTGGAATAGAAGGGAGAATCGATAGAGGTACTCAGGGTACCCTCCACCACGCACCGTCAGGTGGCTTGCGGAGTATGGACGTAGATGTAGATGTAGATTTGTGGCTTTAGCTATAGATCCCATAGTGGAGATTTGAACAGAGAAATTATTTAATATTAATGGAAGGTGTGACAAAAACAGTTTTTCCATGAACATGATAATTTATTCAAATAATAACACAATTATTCCAGACAGATAATGGAAGAATATCAAATGATTCTCAAACTCTTTATGCAAACTGTAACTATTGGATTTGTTTATTTTCAGTGTTGCGCGAACCAACAAGAATTATGCCCTACTGGCACTGATTGTGGGCTGAAAATTATCCTGAAATCTCTTTGACCCTAGTAAAAGCTATGATAATTTTTGACAAACTCATACATTCACTGCAGCAACACTGGGTAGAGACAAGTGATCGTACTGATATCCGGAAGTGGAGACCAAGAAATGCCATATCACTCTGGTGCTGCTGCTTATGCATACAGAAATCGTTCACGGATAGTCATGCAGGTCGGTGTAGTCGTTAAACTGTATGAAATGAAACTGGAAAGAATTCACTAGGTACGGTCACTGGTATTCAATATGTCATAATAAAAACATTGTTATTGGAATATACGACCTTGTTACCCTCCGATTTCCAAATCAAACTCATATGGAATGAAAGAGACATGCAAAATCTCCTGCCACGTTTCACATTTTCCATTTGCTCTCCAAGGCTTAAAGGCTCTGATTCAATGCATCGCTTGAAAGTTCAGGAATTTATATTCACTGCTCATAATAATAGTTCAATCCTCACGACAAAAAAAAAAAAAAACTCTTAAATTCTCTGTGAGAGGTAAAATTGATGCATAAGTGTTGTTCGTATTTAGTATTGTTAGCAGGCCTAATAGGTTATACAACGGGCATGAACCGTGTCAGATGTTGAGTTATCGCTGTGAAAGAGACAGAGCTGCTGTGTACTCATGCGATATAGCTTCACGAGGGCGGTCTCTATATGGCTAGCTGGTCAGAAAATGCAATACCCAGATTTCTGTATATTATGAACGTGACACTGGCCCAGTGTTCATCTGCATAGGTGCTAGAGGGCAGACATGTTAGTCATAAAGTTTCTGATCCAACACATCTGACCACCGCCAAGGAGGATTGCCGCATCCAGCAAAAAGAACAACGTAGTCTTATCACATCTGCCCCCTGCATTCGAGAATATGTACTAGGCTCCCTGCGACATTTTGTCATCCCGCGTCAATGATCAGAGAGTAGCAGTAATTGGATAAAGGAATTACTGTCACACGAATAGGTTCCGTAAACACCACACCAAAAACTGCAACATCTGCAGTTGTGGTGTAGTCGGGTAACAGGAACTGCTGATGAATTGCGTTTCTCTGTTTTGCGATGAATTCAGTTCTTTACAGGTGACCCGCCTCATCGAGTATGGCGGCCACCAGTTGGGTGTGCGGAAGTACAGGGTATTGCTTGAGCTCAAGTTCGGCACTGACTTAGTGTTGTAGTCAATGAACTTCATATTCTCTCTCTAAACGAGAAATTTGGCTTCCTCACCCCTTCTTGGTAATTCGATTCTTTGCCAGATAATTCGTATAGAGAGCAGGATAAATACTCACACTCTCTTTCAGATTATAATTACATGAAGTCTATAGTAATCTGCTACATTTTTAGTTAAAAGGAAGACTACATCATGCAACAGTTGATTGTATCTCTTCTTACATATTTCTATTCAATATTTTAGTCAAGACGATAAGCCAAAAAACACAAAGGGACAAACTTGACAGAAATATGAATACAACAGTTAACATCTTTGTATGAAAACTGTATCAGCTCTTCACGATACTGTACTGAGAGGTAACTGAAATATTTCTGGATCTGTATCAGGATCCTAGAGAAATTTAATTTCAGGATATCATTTGTACATGCAGGAATGAGTACCATGAATAACTTAACTGAATAATACTCCATGATGCAGCTAGCACTTTGTCCAGTTTGTACTTGATTTGGTGTGGCGTGTTTCATATAAGGTTGTGTTTCTTTTCGGGTTTCCTTTATGACATATAAGTCCTGGTAGCAGTGGAAAAAAGTAATCTCCACACACAAGAGATATTTTAGTGTATTTTACCGAGGTCCTTTTCTTTTTTTTTACTTGTTTTTACAGTATGATCCACTGTAATGTCTTCCATGCCATGCGAGCCGTGTGCATAACAGGGGCGAAGAAAAACAGAAAAAAAGTGTGTGACAATGGTGAAGACGTAACAGCGAGCTGCGCATGAATGCACAGTACCTCGCGTGGGTACCTTGACGCAGGACGGTGTGGTTCTGTCATCTCAAAAACTGCGAAGTAAGTCTAAAATTTTACGCTAGTTTACAAATCATCTATCCATGAAACGAATCGCAAAATAATTCGAATGAAAGTACGGCAGCACTGTGTGGACATTTTTCCCAGTTTGCTAAAGTCAGACCAAAAATTTAGTAAAAGTACCGTCTAGGTTTGCTAATTTATTAGTCTTATTGTGACAATGTCGTACACTTTATCAGGTTATCAGCCTGTCATCTTTGACGGTAACTCATTGCTGTGCCTCTCTTGTTGTAAGCGATTTACGGTTGATGCGAACGCGATTTGAACGTATGTGCTCCTTTGCAGGAGTCCAGTGTCTCACCACAGCCAAGCTCGGACGGACATAATATCGTTCTGAACTGTCAGTGTCCTAAATGATGTGAAGTTCTTTGACTCATACAGTTGCCTAGTTACTCCGTGGGTCGTACGTCCTTGAACATTTAGCTCAGTTTGCCTAGAGAAAAGAGGATTCACTTATATCCACTAAGAAAGTTCACTAATTAGTGAAAAAATGAGTAATTTCTCATCAGAATCTGCCTTTATTCGGCTAGAGCAACTGCGAGGGCGTTTTGTGAGTAAAATCAGAAGTTTCTACGATTATGCGAATAGCTCACTTGCACAGCATAAATAAATTTACTTTCATTCAAAACTAACTCTAAGCCATCTACCCTGCCAAATGAGTCAGACAAATATACAATAGTTCATCACAATGAACAAGCCAGAGCCATACAGCTAAATCGCGTAAAGCAGAAATTAAATTTCAGGCCACTGAATTTCTCTATAATGTGTACAGTCAGGTACCACTTAAAATCATTAACTAGCCTTTATAGTCAATAGTTACATTTAAAAATCCTAATTTATCATGTTTTTTTCGAGTTGTGACCTTTAGCAGCTGACACACAAATACATTTACATTATCCATAAACTTTTTCTGCTCTGTTGGGTTCTTTGGTGGCTGGGCTATTCTCGCCCTACTCTTTGGCTGCCTAATGCTATTGACCAGGCAGATCTTTCATCGGCAGCGGCACTCTATAATTTACTCTAGGCTTTCTGCAACAGTTTTCAATTTCTGTTAACAAATTGAAAATCCTTCCTCTCCGCATAGTGATTGCCTCTGGCAGCTGTCTACGATAGATTTCATTGTCACTTAGCTACAACGTGCGATTCTTGGTTCTGTAATATAACACAGCCAATATTATCGACTGGTTACAGACTCAAGTGTAGATTGCGACACACGGCTCGAACATATGTACTTCTCAGCCCTGACCGAAAACGATTTGACAAGAAGAGGGTTGAACTATTTTTCGCAAATAAGCTAAATGGGTAGTTATATGGATGTAGTGGAGACAACAACTCACAGTATGAATTTTAAACATAACTGTCATAAAAAAGCAAGTACCGGTCATTATGCTTTACCTATAGATCTAGTCAAGAATACAATATGGAGTTACATATACGTGCCTGTGTCGGCAGTAAATGCAAAGAGTTATCACAAAAGGCACTCTAAATGTTCGAAATAAAAAATCGCTTATCTTAAAAGAACAATGCAGCATTAGTGGGATCGTCTATAAACATATGAACTGAAAATGGATAATGTACCTAAAGAAATCGACGTATTTGTCGAAAAATACTCTTTAGTTATACAAGTCAAGCGAAAGCCATAGACACAGTAATCTTTTAGCGGCAGAAGTGTATGTCAAGAGAACATGCTTAAGTCATAACAGGCACATGAGACTTTCCCAGAAGCCCGGCAGCTAAAGTTTTCGCTTCGCTCAGAATGGTTTGCCCAGTGCAAAGTCAGACAGAAAGCTAGACGGATGCCGCAGAGTCACGAAAACCTCGGGACACTTGAACAAAGCACAGGCATTATCGTTACTGAAAAACTAGTATCTTGTGGGTCGCTACTTTCTGGACAACTCAGTAATAATGACAAACCTTTGAAGCTATTCACTTTGCAGTCAACAGCGGAAACTGCCATAACGAGGTATGGTGTGTGAACATGATGGAAGTTCTGAGCTCACATGACAGCCAACAACAAGATTGGAAATTTTCGCCCTTCACAGACACTGAGACGTTTGGTTCAATGGTGTCTGTCAGTCATTGGAAGTAAAAACCGAGCCCACAAATTACAGACACGATATTACGAAAATCTGCATCCTGGAATACAAAAGACCAGTGTGTTTTAACGGAAGTACAGTACGAATGAGTCTGTGAGATAGTATAATTATTTGATTACTCCAGATAAGATCTATAATTACCTTCCTACGATTCTACGGATCACTGGCAATATATGGGTCTCCTCTGCATTGCTAATTACCATTACTGGTTTACGTTCAATGGGAAATGGGTGGCTCTGGTGATGTTGCCTGAACAATGTTGTGTGGAGTTCTCCACATTTATTCTGTCAGGTTGGTTAGTGCTCCTGGGCTTCTTGGATTTTAGTCGTTACAGTTTGCACATGCTCCATAAAATACTCCCCTCAGCTCACCCATACAAAATTCCTGTTACGCCGCACGTTACTGAAATTGTGATAGACATTTCAATAACGACCACAATTCATATATAAAGCACAATGCACACACGTATAAGATACTTTTAAATTTGTTCTGGTCAATTTCTAACCTTTCATTGTAAAGACAATACATATTAAGTTATCAACTAAATCCACAAAGCATGCACTAGAAATTATGTATGACTTTAAATACAAAGGATCACATTAATGCACGGGTGTCCATCTGATCTTGAGTAGCAGTGTCTTCTATTTTCATGTTTAGTTGATTACAGCTCATGCTTACAAGTTTAATGATGCATCATGTGGTGCTGAACCGCTATGGACTTGTACAACCACTATTACATAAGGCGTCTGGCTTAAACATATACGAATAAACGTCTGAAATGCAGTAGCTTCTACATTATATACAACAGCCAACAGAAAGCTATGAGATTGGATTGCCAAGAACGAGAGCGCGGTTTTAAAAGGCTATAAGACAGGGATCTAGTCTATCGACCCTACTGTTCAGTTCATACATCAAAGAAAAGAAAATAAAGGTCCAAGTTTGGGATTAAGAAAGACGTTGAACGGTCAGCAGTGACAAGATTTCCTCATAAAATGTGCATTTTGAGTGAAGGTGAAGAAAGAGAAGTGCTGGACATGTTGAATGGAATGAACAGTCTAATGAGTACAGGATGTGGACTGAGCATAAATCGAAGAAAAACGAAAGAATGAGAAGAAGTAGAAATGAGAACAGCGAGGGGCATTACTAAGTACAAACCGTTAAAGGATTCTGCTTCCTAGGCTGAAAAATAACCTATGATGACGGAGCAAGGAGATTTTAAAAAGCAGACTAGCACTGGCAAAAATTACATTACTTAGTCTGCTAGTTTGAAATTAATTTGAAGAAGAAATTTCTGAAAATGGACACTTGGAGCACAGCATTGTGTGGTAGTGAAACATGGACTATGAGAAAACCGAAACACAAGTAATATGAAACATCTGAAACGTTGTGCTACGGGTAAATGTTGATAATTAGATAGATAGCATCGGCAAGAAGAGGAATAAATGGATAAAGCTGACATTAGAAAATACAGGATGACTGGGGTCTGTTTAGACACCAGGAAAGAACTGCAGCGGTTCTGGAAGGAGAAACTGACGACTGACATAAATAAATTAATTAAATAAATAGGTAAAACTTGAGAAGCAATTGAGATTTTTGTTGACGGTGTGTTTCTACAAGTATGGTACAACAAAATGTATTTTTTTACACACTGGTGTCTCTCTCGACTTCGCCTTCGTTACCGCTAGCCCGCAACGCATGTTTACTTAGCGGGTTATCGTCAGCTGAACCGATACTTTCAGACCGGTTTCCACGGAGGCGCAGAAGATAACAGGGATCACTCCAGACATGCACCTCTTGATACGTCCACTGCATCTAAGATACCTAATAGGAAAACGTTAGCCTTCCTCCACTCGATTATTTCTGTCCGCGTGGAACCAGCTAGAGCCAATACTAAGAACAATTTCTCGAGAACGTTTATTTTCTGCTATTGTACGGCATCAGAAGCAGCAGACAGTTTGTGCTAGAAGTATTTCTTTTTCAAATAAACGAAGTTTAATTATATATACTTGTGGAATTATTCTGAGTGAGGAATACTTCAGCTGGCGAAGAGGTATTTCAACGACTTGCACGCTCCTACTCTCGGTAGTGCTTTAGTGTCAATGTTCCTTCATGGCATCGGCTGTCGAGCCGTTGCACGTTAATCATCTAGTCAAACCTTCTGCTGCAGCGAATGCAGCGCACCAACGAATTGCTTCAGGAGAAGCTTAGACGCTTCCAGAGTGAGCGCCGAAATTTGCCGACTTCTCGAACAAATCTGCTCCCCAGGCTTCATCCTCCAGTCGCCGCCAGAGCTGTTCCATGATTTCGAACGTAACGTGGAACTTAGGTCCTGATGCATAGCGCGGATAGAGCCACATATCTTCGTGCACAGAATTGCAGGCGATACAGCATGGTGACTATCCCCTGAAAAAAAAAAAAAAAAAAATATGTGTGCAATTTCTAAGGGACCAAACTGCTGAGGTCATCGGTCCCTAGACTTACACACTACTTAAACTAACTTATGCTACGGACAATACTCACACCCGTGCCCGAGGGAGGACATGGCGGCCTTAACCGCGCGAACTGTCCGCACGGCTCCTGGAATATGCCAACCCCTCCATCTGTCAGTTGATTCAGTGGCTAAATCCAGAGAATGACTCAGTCTCCCTTTCCTATGAAGTTTTTAAATCCAGTATTTTGGGCTATTTTGAGACTCAGGCTTTCGTGGCAGGCGGCCCAAGACCGCCCTAAGCTGTGAATTTTGGCCTGGTGGCTTCTTGCTACCGTCTCCGCCGCTTTGGCCGTGCCATGCTCCTGGTTACTCTCCCGCACTCCACGCAATGCCCCAACCACCTTAATCAAATCATCACATTCCTTTCCTCCTCCCGAACCTCTTACATTATTATCTGTTCCATATGTACGGGACACAGTGGACTCTCTTGCGGACGCTGAAGACCAGTTGTCTCCTCCTCAGAAAACATCACGCGACGTCACCACCAGTGATTCCCATATATGTCGAACCACCGGCATCCCCGTCACGGGACCAGCGAGGAGAACACAAGACAGCAACTTCGTCGACGACTCGGACATATGCCTATTCCTCACTTTAGTCGCTTTCGGATAAGGATAGGGGGGTGGGGTCACTCAGCTTCGCCTTTAACGCTGCCAACCCGCAACGCTTCTATACTTAGCGGAATATCGTCAGCTCAGCCCCAAGAGGGCCTCCATGTAGCCAGCCAAAAGGAGCACAAGATACCAACAGCAGCCGAAAATTCGGTATCCAATACGAAAATTGTGACCTTCCACCGCACGAATAGTTCTGCCAGCGCGGAGCCGCCTAGAGCCAGTACCTTCTTCACCAGTCAGCACCTGGTCTACCATCCTTGTTTGCACACGGCCTCTGATCTGATGTCGCCTTCGCCATCCGGATGACTGCACTCCCGCGACCTGTGCTCAATGTTCGGCGTCGTGCAGAAGTTGCGCTGGTTGTGAATACATACTTTGTTTGAAGAAAAACGTTTCATTGGTAAAGAGAACGTATTCTGCGCACACAAAAATCTATTTGCGTTTAGTTGAAGAACAATTGTTTGTGAAGACTTTTCCATCACATTTCGACGAAGAATATTTGAAGGACATTCATTTTCTTTTGTTGTATTGCATCAGAAACAGCAGACTGTTTGTGTTCGAAGTTTTACTTGTTCTGATAAATAAAGTTTAATTAACCTACATGTGATCTTGTGGAAGTATTCTGAATGAGGAATACTTGACACACTTTGTATACCGGATATGCGCTACATTAGTAGCGCGACGGGCATCTAATCTGTATTCCATATGCCGGCCGCGGTGGCCGTGCGGTTCTGGCGCTGCAGTCCGGAACCGCGGGGCTGCTACGGTCGCAGGTTCGAATCCTTCCTCGGGCATGGGTGTGTGTGATGTCCTTAGGTTAGTTAGGTTTAAGTAGTTCTAAGTTCTAGGGGACTTATGACCAAAGGTGTTGAGTCCCACAGTGCTCAGAGCCATTTGAACCATTTTTTTGTATTCCATATCTCTCCTAGTGATTTGCAGCACTGCAGGCGTAACATTGGTGATAGCTGCACGAATGCGATGGCTCAGATATGACATATTAGTGTCTGTGGTCTCGTACATGTGCATTTTAAATTGAGTTACGAGGTCTCCACTGGGAAAATTTACGGATTAATTCCATAGCATCCTTCGGAACTGCATGTTTGACGTCGTGGTCCGATATCGAAAGGAAACACACATTTTCAAGAAGCCGCTTGCCTAATGTCGTAAGTGCTACTTATGTGGGAACTTCGTCCACAGGTCGCACTATATACACACGCCGAAGACGACGTAGCACCAAACATAGCCGCAAGAGAGAAAGTACACAGAACTCCTTCTGCCTTGGGTTCCTCATGGCTACTGTAGCTCATGTACGTGAACAAAGTAGTTACGTGCAAGCTCGCGTGGTACTAAGTGCCGGAAGGAGCCTCAGGAATGTTTTGAGTTGCCATACTTGTAGAACCAAACCGCC
The DNA here is from genome assembly GCF_023864345.2 of Schistocerca serialis cubense. NCBI lineage: Eukaryota > Metazoa > Arthropoda > Insecta > Orthoptera > Acrididae > Schistocerca > Schistocerca serialis. The sequence continues at coordinate 231,808,155 of NC_064643.1, forward strand.
CATAAATACCTCCGTTACGTCTTAACTTCTTACATTTGATATTATAGATTTAACGCAGACACACTTCATGTGGTAAAGTAGAAAGTTTACCGTCCAACCTCTTTGCCTAGGGACGCCAGATGAAAGTTGATGTCGTCAAGCCCTGAATCAAAATTGCGCAACGGATAACTGGGGAGGGGAGCTTGAGAGCGCTACCTAGAGAGCGTGCCCTTTCTGTACGATACTAGACAAGGGGCTGGAGGGCTCACACGCTGATGTGTGGGTCCCTGCATTCTATAGCTTTTATTTTAAATAAATTCCTTGCAGCAATCGTTTCGGTTTACAGATATTACAATTTTACAACTTGTGGCTCGGGTATATTATATACTAATCTGCACGCACATTTCTACGGGTAAGACGGAACTGCGTTGGCCACATGTATACCACCAAAGTCTCCCAATAATTTACGTAGGACATTCATTATGTGAGGAGCATAACGGGCAAACTGGGGACCAGATACTTTAATACAAGGGGTCAAATTTCCGGAATTAAACGACCACATTCATTTTCTTACACAATCCGAGGCTGGAAATAAAAGAATTAGTACAAATATTCAAATACCTCTGTTCCATGCGTGAACATTGAGACAGACGCACTGAGGGCACGTCTGCTCACTTACTCGTCTTCTGTAACACTTTCTAGAATATGGCGGGCACCCAGAGCTCTTCCTAGGCCCCGGTGGATGGGGTGGTCGAACCACTTGGCCGTGACCAACCTCTCCAGCCCAAATCTTGTGACGCTGGAAAGTCTTTGACTTTTTCCTCTGATCCCCTACCCAGGAGTAAGGTTGGTACTACTATACTACAGAACTACTTCCCAACAAGGTTTACGGAAAGGTGTGAGGAGGATTAGGAAAGTTCATGTGCAGATTCACATTCACGTACAAGAAATGCATAATACACGACACATATAAATACGTATTATGAAGCCTGACACATTTCTTTCCACCCGTCCACATGGGTTCTGTTGCACCCGCGGCCGGCCGCGTCATGTAATAAAATTGGGTGTGGAACCGCCTCTGTTTCTATTTCCCGGTGCGCGCGAACAGCGAAACCTGCTGCTTATAGAGCGGAAACTACTGTACCGTTTCAAAGTATCCCCGGTAACAAGTCATACACATACACCGAGCTGCCAAAAGTCGTAGGATAGCGATATGCACATATAAGGATGACGGTAGTATCACGTATACAATGTTTAAAAGGGCAGTGCCTTGACAGAGGTTTCATTTGCACTCAGGTGTTTCGTGTGAAAAGGTTCCCGACGTGATTATGGTCGCACGATGGGAATAAGGAGACTTTCAACGTGGAATGGTAATTAGAGCTAGAGACATGGGATATACCACTTTGGAAATCATCAGGGAATTCAATATTCCAAGATCCACAGTCTGCCGAGAATACCAAATTTCATCCATTTATTCTAACCATGGACAAGACAGTGGCCGATGACTGACCTTCGCTTAACGACCGAGAGCAGCAATGTGTGAAGTGAGTGGTCGGTGCTAACAGACAGGCAGCACTGCGTCCAACAACTGCAGAAATCAGTGACAGAAGTACGACGACCGTATCTGTCAAGACAGTGTGGGGACATTGGGCAGGGTTTACATGGAATAATATACGTCCTCTGGGCCAACTGAACCGATCATTCACTGGAAACGATTACCTTTGGCTACCTGGAGATCGTTTTCAGCCATACGTGGACTTCACGTTCCCAAGAGAAATGGAATTTTTATGGATAACATTGCGGCGTGATACGAGGCCACAACTGTTCGTGACTTGTTTGAACTGCATTTCGAACAATTTGGCCTAATTATATCGCCACGCATCGAACATAAATTTATATAATCGCGAGTCAGTTCGTGAACAAATCTCCACACTTGCAACACTTTTGCAGTTATGTACGGCTGTAGAGGCAAAATGGCTCAGTATTTCTGCAGGGGACTTCTAACAACTTGGTGAGTCCATGGCATATCGAGTTCCAGCACCACGCTGGGCAATCGGAGGTACGATACGATAGTAATAGGCGACCCATGACTTTTGTCATGTTTGCGTATTCTAGTGTGCTACTGATGTTTTACAGTAGTGGCGGGAGGTTACTTCTGAACCATCGACGTCCTTCCGTGGACGTCATAAAGGGTTGTATTGGGTAACTTAATCGATAATCAATTCGCTCCCTAGTAAAATAAAGCACTCTCCCAAAGCGACTAATAAATACTAGTGTCATTTCAAGTCAAAGAAAAAAGAGAATCAGCTAAACTTCTTAACTCTGTAAGTCTTTATTAGTGATTGAGTGACTGATTGAAAAATATCTGAATATTACGACAGTTACAAAATTCGAATGCAATTTGCTACTCAATCTTAGAAGTGTTCTTTGCTAAGGATCTGATACTTTTCCTTGGGAAGATGCTTTCTATTTGTATTAGCAAAACTCGTAGCTATTATTTTACGGCGTGTCCCAATGTAGCAATACTAGTTGTTGCTGCTGTTCATCTTACAGTTCTCGTACGCTTTTGCGGAGAATCTGCTAGTCTCCTCGGTGATGATGTATGTATCCTCAGAAGAAGGCATTAACTGATCTCCATAGTCCGTCTGGAGACCGCTAGTGTGCAAGTACGGCTACCTCGATGAAAAGTGGTATTAAATGATGTTCTAATAGACATAACAGGACGTGAAGCTGGCGAAACTTTTGGGGCAGAGTTGCTCGAGAAAGTTAAGTATTTACGTACCTCTAGCATTCTCTAGTAGCTTGGGTCAGGAACTTCTGACAACCAGTAGGATTACCAGTAGAAAGAAAAATCAGTCCAATTACGCAAACTTTTTTTACTTTTTATTCACTCCATGACTAGTTTCGGGCCGATAACCATTTTCAAATCATCATAAAATAGTGGAACATGGCATTTCCGAAGACGTCAAAAATGTGCAACGAACAGTCACAGCCCATACAGATAACTGTAGGCAACTATGGATTATTTTTACATTCTGCAAACTAAAAAATGCAGACGTCTGTGAGGCACGAGTTGTGACAAGTACGGCAATACAGATACAAGAAACGAAGCACTTCTTTATTTTTTTTAAAGAATCCATAATGGTTTCACGTGGCACATACAAACAATAAAAGTAAATCAGACTAAGAGCAGCCGACCAGTTGCAAAGGATAAAGTAATCTTTACCTAGGTTTCAATAGATATAAATCTATCTTCTTCAGAAGACGGCCTGGGGACAATGAACATCGTAATATATATTAAGGTATGAAACATGAGTCAAGAATGAAGTTTAACATATATTAGGAAAATATTGTATTACAAGATGTGAGAAAGATTCTTGGTACTTACAGTATTATAACAACATGAAGTAATATGTCCTTATCGTTTAGGCAAACATCTGCATAGTTACATTAATTATATAAAATATAGCCCTGAAAACAGGGTTTGTCAGACAAACAAAATAGGTACATAGAAGTTGCAAAGCGCCTAAGCGACTGAGTAAAATCGGCCAGCGTAGTAGCACAGCGGCCAGGGCAGGTGGCGCTCATGTCGCGAACTATGTGCCGAAAGGCGTACTGAAGTAACATTTGAAACATCAATATTAAATGCGTTCTTAAATAGAGTGATAATAAATAAAATGGCAAGCATTTAACTCCCGTTATGACATTGTGGGAGGTATAGGAACAATAACGTAGATACATACATCAAAAAAGGTAGGTGGCGCTTCCGCCGTGAGTTACATGCAGTGGTCTATATAGCCAAAATATAAAAGTTATATTACCATATTAGTGAAGCCCATAGAACGTATATAAGTCAAAACATCCAGAACAATCAGTAATGGCTTTTAAGGGGATACGGAATCGGATTTTGGGTTAAAAAATCGAATTTCTTTTTATTGGCGTATTATATTCTGCCATGTTTCCTCTTTAAAATGACGTATCATACATAGCTCTACTACAATTATAACTATTTTATTTTTATATATTTGTGAGATCGGGTATTGCGCTTTAGTTATACACGTCTCTCGTGGCTGACCATGAACTTTTTGGCAGTACCTTTAAAGTGACATGAATTCAAATATCCCGGTTTCCAGCGACTATTTATACACTAGTTGCCCGAAAATGTTTCTCTCTGGTTTCCTCAAGTTACTCTTTGACTTTGTGGCGGGACTGTTTTGTAAACAGTGTGATATAAGAAAGTAGTTGTTGTTGAGTTATTTCGTATTTAGTGCTTAATTTTTCGCGGTGAAAATGCCTAGAGCTAAAGCAAAAGTATTTAAAAAGCGTGTGAACTGGCAAAAGAAAAGAAATAATGATTCATTAGCAAAGCAAAGCAGTTCATCATCATCACTGTTGGAAAATGTGAATCCACTTATTACTGATTTGCCGAACGAACTTACACCAAATGAAAACAGTGCTTCTCATAAAAAACTAAGAGATTTGGAAGAGAAATACAATTTACTTGATAGAGGGAATGAAGTTTTTGAACTCATTGATACGAATATATTGTGTGAAGCTCTTGAAAACAGTTTGTGCTGCAAAAAATGTCATGGAAACGTTTCTCTGAAAGTAGAATCCCATGTTGGCCTGGCTGCCCAGTTTAATTTAATATGCAGTGTTTGTAAATACAGCTGTAAGTTTCCAAGTTCGGTTTCAGTAACTGTAAATAATGGATACAAGAAAACTGAACTTTATAGTGTAAATATTAGGTTAGTTTATGGATTGCGAGCAATTGGTAAGGGCAAAGCAGCTGGTGATATGCTATGTGGTGTTCTAAATCTTCCAAGTGCACCTTCAAAGTTTGAAGCTTACAATTATGTACTAGGATCTGCAGTTGAAGATGTAGCACAGAAGTCAATGCAGGTTGCTGTGGAAGAAGCAGTGGAAGAAAATGACGGCAGTCGTGACCTCACAGTGGCGTTTGATGGCACGTGGCAGAAAAGGGGCCACACCTCCAACAATGGTGTTGTAACAGCAACTAGTGTTGATACTGGCAAGGTTATTGATGTTGCAATAATGTCTAAATACTGTAGGTGCACAGGCAGGCTGAAAAATGAACACAGTGATGACTGTATTGCTAATTATTATGGTAGTAGTGGTGGCATGGAGGTTGCTGGGGTGAAGAAAATTTTTCATCGCTCTTCACAGTGGTATAATGTTCGCTATGTCAAATATCTGGGAGATGGTGACTCTAAAGCATTCAAAGAAGTTTTGGAAAGCAAACCATATGGGAACAGTGTATATATAAGCAAACTTGAATGTATAGGACATGTGCAGAAGAGAATGGGTGCCAGGCTGAGAAGGTTAAAATCAGTTATGAAAGGGAAAAAACTAGATGATGGGAAAACCTTGGATGGCAGAGGAAGATTGACTGATTCCATAATAGACCACATTCAGAACTGCTATGGCCTTGCAATCAGGCAAAATACAGGCAATCTTGAAGAAATGAGGAGAGCTATATGGGCTTTATATTTCCACACCGCATCCACGGATGAGCATCCACAACATGGTTTGTGCCCCAAAGGTGAAAACAGCTGGTGTAAATACAATAGGGGACTAACAACAGGAGAGAAATACATTCACCACCACAGTCTACCATCAGCCATCATGGCAGAAATAAAGCCCATTTTCAGAGATCTGGCTGACAGAAGTCTTCTGATGAAATGTCTTCACGGAAAAACGCAGAACCCCAACGAGTGCTTGAATAGTGTGATATGGCATCGTCTCCCAAAAACAGTGTTTGTCGGAATTAATACACTACATTTTGGTGTGTATGATGCTGTGGCAACCTTCAATCTTGGAAATATAACTAAATGCCAGGTCCTTCAAAAGTTGGGTATGTGTGTTGGTTCCCATACGGTACGTGCTATGTTCTTTTTAGATCAGCACAGACTAAGGCATGCTGATAATATAATCAAGACATTAGTGAAAAAAGCAAGACAGGTGCAGAGGGGTGCCAAAAGAAGACTTGAAGATGATTATGAAGACTGTGAAGGGGGTATTAGCTACGGATCAGGAATGTTTTAATCTTCTTTCTCCGTTTCCCGTAAGTTTACTTTTTACTTCATCTAGGAACATTATCTCAGGTACTGGTCAACCTAGAAGTCTGAAATTTTTATGACGTAGTGACATAGGTCCCTATTACATACTGAAACAACGATTTTTTAATTACTTGATTTACAAAACACTTAGGGGTGATAGTCTAGTAAAAAGCGATGGAAAAAATTTACTTAAAAATAAATGTACAATATCTCTGTAAGAAAATACTTTGACAATAAACTGTTGTTTCAGTATTGTTGTAACATATGAATGCACATACAGTAAAATTTTTACCTCTGTGTCTCCAGTAGTTTGTGAGAAAATGTTACCTATAGTAGGCATATATTAACATTGCGGGGATAGGTGATTCCGTATCCCCTTAAGAAAATTACGAGACCTGGTCTACAATCCAGTTACTACGTAATATAGAATAAGAGGAAATTACATGAGGGCCGCTGTAGTGGCAGCCATACAGCGTGAGAAGAACACATTATATAAACGGTAGTAAACTGAAAGATTTGAAAGTGCATTATAGCTTCCTGAGGAAATAGACTACTGAGGTTACTAGCATTAATGTTATATATTAAACAGTACGGGTTTAAAGCCTTCGAAAAATTGTTTACAGGCAAGGTTCAACTGATCATTCAGAATATTGCCGTCTTTGAGCTCTAGATGTTTAAAAATAAATAGCTCTTCCCACAGATCTAGTCTCCGTCCTTTGACCTGTCTATGTAGGATAACCGTGTCTTCTAACTGTTTAGGCGTATGGCCGGTTATCAAGAGGTGTTCAGCAAAGGTAGAGTTGCGAATATTCGTTCCTTTTTTACCTAAAAGATGTTCTTTATATCGTATTTTCACAGCTCTGCCGGTTTGACCAATATAATAAGAGGGGCAGTTATTACAGGTTAGCTTGTAAATACCTGAATTAGAAAACCAATCGCTGGCAATCTCTACTGACTGTACAAGATTTCTTTTTAAACTGTTATCTGTAGAAAAGGAGACGTTACAGTTATATTTTTTATTTAGAAGACGTTTAATCCTATACGATAAGTTACCCAGGAAAGGGCTTATAAATATGAACCCTAAACTACCAGTGCTCAGAAGTCAGTTTAAGCTGCATAAAGGGGTCAGGAATCTTCTCTGCCTCGTGATGGCTGGGTGTTGTGTGATGTCCTTAGGTTAGTTAGGTTTAAGTAGTTCTAAGTTCTAGGGGACTGATGACCATAGATGTTAAGTCCCATAGTGCTCAGAGCCAGCCAAGCTGCATAAACAAAATCACCCGATCCGCCCTATGGTGAATGGTATAGGCAGTCCACATCACACACTTGCTAGGCGCCTCCATTTTAAAATTAAAGATGCTTTCACATTTGAAAATAATTTTTCTGTAAAAAACAGTAAGGAATTAATTAACAATATTCAATCTATAAGTTGTACACCTGACACTAGACTGGTGTCCTTTGACATCGTCAGCCTTTACACAAATGTTCTGGTTGATGAAACCATAGACCTTGTAAAAGAGAATCTTCTTAAACATAAAAAATTAAGTGAAACTCAGATTGCCGAACTCATTGGTTTGCTTAAGGTCATTTTAAAATACAATTACTTCACATTTAACGGGAAAATGTATGTACAGCCAGATGGTCTAGCAATGGGTAGCCCCCTCGCCGGTATTCTAGCAGAGGTTTTCATTAACGCCCTGGAAACAACGTTCTTCAATTCAAGTTCAGAATTACGCCACAAAATCCGCTATTATGCACGGTATGTTGATGACATTTTCATTGCTTTTGATGGCACTGATCATGAGTTAGAGCATCTCTTTAACACTTTCAACGGTTTACATGAAAAAATTTCCTTCACAAAAGAACTTCAAAATGATAAACGTGAACTTAATTTTCTCGATTTAACAATTTCTATAGAAGATAATTCCTTCCATTTTAATATCTTCCGCAAGGAAACATATTCAGATAATGTCATTCCTGCTGACTCAACCCATCCAAAAGTTCATAAATTGGCATTTTTTCATTCCGCCATTCACCGAATGGTAACCACTCCTTTATCATCTGCTGATCAAAAAAAGGAATTGAATGTCATCAAAGCGATTGCGGTTAATAATGGGTATAACCAGAATATGATCGATTACCTGCTCAATTAGAAAATCTCCCAAAAATGTTCGACTTTGAGAAATATTCTCCCCACGCATACCACAGAAACTAATAAATTTATTTCCATCCCTTTCCTGGGTAACTTATCGTATAGGATTAAACGTCTTCTAAATAAAAAATATAACTGTAACGTCTCCTTTTCTACAGATAACAGTTTAAAAAGAAATCTTGTACAGTCAGTAGAGATTGCCAGCGATTGGTTTTCTAATTCAGGTATTTACAAGCTAACCTGTAATAACTGCCCCTCTTATTATATTGGTCAAACCGGCAGAGCTGTGAAAACACGATATAAAGAACATCATTTAGGTAAAAAAGGAACGAATATTCGCAACTCTACCTTTGCTGAACACCTCTTGATAACCGGCCATACGCCTAAACAGTTAGAAGACACGGTTATCCTACATAGACAGGTCAAAGGACGGAGACTAGATCTGTGGGAAGAGCTATTTATTTTTAAACATCTAGAGCTCAAAGACGGCAATATTCTGAATGATCAGTTGAACCTTGCCTGTAAACAATTTTTCGAAGGCTTTAAACCCGTACTGTTTAATATATAACATTAATGCTAGTAACCTCAGTAGTCTATTTCCTCAGGAAGCTATAATGCACTTTCAAATCTTTCAGTTTACTACCGTTTATATAATGTGTTCTTCTCACGATGTATGGCTGCCACTACAGCGGCCCTCATGTAATTTCCTCTTATTCTATATTACGTAGTAACTGGATTGTAGACCAGGTCTCGTAATTTTCTTAAAAGCCATTACTGATTGTTCTGGATGTTTTGACTTATATACGTTCTATGGGCTTTTTTTTTTTTTTTTTTACTTTATTGTTATTTTAAAACCTGTACAACTCAGGTAGGCTGGCAGCGGCACACTACGCCGCTCTTCAGCCATAGCGTTTTAAAAGAGTATAAAACATGGTGAATGACAATGAACAAAGTGACGGGCAAAAGAGAGAGGGCACAGAGACATAAAAAACACGGAGTCGTTCACATGTGACGATAACAACACTGAAAACACGTTGGCACGGCGCACAAAACACTGATGAGTCCGACGGCACAAGTGAACGTAGGAGTGGGACGGCGGACACCAAAAACACTATACGACGTCACACACACGAGACACAAAAGGCGACGATCTCCGGCGCGCGAATGTTCACTATACGTGTGCGAGTCCGGGGACCTGCCAAGAGAGGAGGAGGAGGAAGGGGAGTGGGAGAGCGAGAGGGGAGAGCAGAGATGCCACGGGCAGGGGAGATAGGGGGGAAGGAGGAAGGGGGAGAGGAAGCCCGGGGGAAGAGGGGGAAGGGAGGGGACAGGGAGATGGAAAAAGAAGGGAAGAGAAGAGAAGGGAGGGAGGGTGCCGAAAGGAAAGGACACGGGAGGTGGGGGGCAGGGCAGGGTCAAGGTTGATAGGAGGGGTAGATGGAGGGGACGAGGACATCATCAGGGAGAGGGAGCTGGCGGAAGCCACCTTGGGAGAGGGTATGGAGGGTGGAGAGATGGAGACCGGGTGGGACGTGGGAATACAGGCGCGGCAGTGGGCGGGGGTGGGAGAGGATCGGGGAAATGAGCGGGTGAGGAGGATCAAGTTTACGTGAGGTGTACAGGATACGTATCCTTTCAAGGAAAAGGAGGAGGTGGGGGAAGGGGATGAGATCATACAGGATCCGCGTGGGGGAGGGGAGACGGATGCGACAGGCAAGGCGGAGAGCATGGCATTCAAGGATTTGGAGGGATTGATAGAAGGTAGGGGGGGCGGAGATCCACGCTGGATGGGCGTAACAAAGGATAGGGCGGAAGAGGGATTTATAGGTGTGGAGGATTGAGGAGGGGTCCAGACCCCACGTGCGGCTGGAAAGGAGCTTGAGGAGACGGAGTCGGGAACGGGCCTTGGCTTGGATTGTCTGGAGATGGGGAGTCCAGGAGAGGCGACGGTCGAGGGTGACGCCAAGGTACTTTAGGGTGGGAGTGAGGGCGATAGGACGGCCATAGACGGTGAGATAGAAATCAAGGAGGCGGAAGGAAGGGGTGGTTTTGCCTACAATGATCGCCTGGGTTTTGGAGGGATTGACCTTGAGCAACCACTGGTTGCACCAAGCGGTGAACCGGTCAAGATGGGATTGGAGAAGGCGTTGGGAGCGTTGCAGGGTGGGGGCAAGGGCGAGGAAGGCGGTGTCATCGGCAAACTGGAGGAGGTGGACGGGGGGCGACGGCGGCGGCATGTCCGCCGTGTACAAAAGGTACAGAAGGGGGGAGAGGACGGAGCCTTGGGGCACACCGGCGGAGGGGAAAAAGGTGTAGGAATCGGTGTTATGGATGGTGACATAGGAAGGACGGCGGGAGAGAAAGGAACCGATCAGACGGACGTAGTTAATGGGAAGGGCAAAGGTTTGGAGCTTGAAGAGGAGACCGGAATGCCAGACGCGGTCATAAGCGCGTTCGAGGTCAAGTGAGAGGAAGATGGCGGAGCGACGGGAATTAAGCTGTTCGGAAAGGAGATGAGTGAGGTGAAGGAGAAGATCGTCGCAAGAGAAGGATGGCCGAAAGCCACACTGGGTGACGGGAAGGAGGCGGTGCTGGCGTTCTATGGGCTTCACTAATATGGTAATATAACTTTTATATTTTGGCTATATAGACCACTGCACGTAACTCACGGCGCAAGCGTCACCTACCTTTTTGATGTATGTATCTACGTTATTGTTCCTATACCTCCCACAATGTCATAACGGGAGTTAAATGCTTGCCATTTTATTTATTATCACTCTATTTAAGAACGCATTTAATATTGATGTTTCAAATGTTACTTCAGTACGCCTTTCGGCACATAGTTCGCGACATGAGCGCCACCTGCCCTGGCCGCTGTGCTACTACGCTGGCCGATTTTACTCAGTCGCTTAGGCGCTCTGCAACTTCTATGTACCTATTTTATTTGTCTGACAAACCCTGTTTTCAGGGCTATATTTTATATAATTAATGTAACTATGCAGATGTTTGCCTAAACGATAAGGACATATTACTTCATGTTGTTATAATACTGTAAGTACCAAGAATCTTTCTCACATCTTGTAATACAATATTTTCCTAATATATGTTAAACTTCATTCTTGACTCATCTACCTCCTGTACACGGCCGATATGCCCCAACCCCCCCCTCCAGTGCACCTCTTGCAATATGCTGATGACACCGCATTCCTCGCCCTCGCTCCTACCCTTCAACGGTCCCAACGCCTTCTCCAGAATCACCTTGACCTTTTTGCTGCATGGTGTAACCAATGGCTCCTGAAACTAAATCCTTCCAAGACCCAGGCAATCATCGTAGGTCGTACCACTCGCTCCTTCCGGCTCCTGGATTTCTCCCTTACTGTCTGCGCACGTCCTGTCCGTCTCACCCCCACCCTCACCTACCTTGGCCTCACCATTGACCGTCACCTCACCTGGATCCCTCATCTCCGATCCATCCAATCCAAAGCCCACAACCGCCTCCGCCTCCTCAAACTCCTCTCTGGCCGGACATGGGGGTTGCACCCCTCCACCATCCTCCACACCTACAAATCCTTAATCCGTCCCATCCTCTGTTATGCCAGTCCTGCCTGGATATCTGCCCCCCCCCCAAATTCTATCAGTCCCTCCAGATCCTTGAGCGTCATGCACTCCGCCTCGCCTTCCGTATCCGCCTCCCGTCCCCCACGCGGATCCTCTATGATCTCATTCCTTTCCCCCATCTGCTCCTCTTCCTCGAACATATCCGCATCCTCTACACCTCCCGCCGTCTTGAACCCCCTCACCCCCTGGTTGCTCCTCTCCTCTCCCATCCTTACCCCCTGCCACGTCTTCACCGTTGTGTCCCCCCTACCCTCCATCTCTACACCCTCCATCTCCTTTCCCAAGGTGGCTTCCGTCAGCTCCCCCTCCCGGATGATGCCCTCTCTCCCTCCATTTATCCTTCCTATCAACTCTGATCCTCCCTCCCCCTCCTTTCCTCTGTCCTTTCCCTGGGCTCCCTCTTCCCCCCCCCCCTTCCGTCCTGTTTCCTCCCCACTACGGCTCTCCCTACCTCCCTTCTCCCCCACAGTCCTTTTGTATTCCCCTCCTCTGCCTACCCCCCCTCCCTGTCGCGTCTGCCCCCTACCCCTCTTATGGGTCCTCATCCTCCATCAGCTCCTTTCCCGGTTCCCCCCCCCCCCTTCGCTTTTACTCTCCTTTCCCCCCTTTTTGTTTTCCCATCTCCTGTCCAGTTTCCCCCCACCTGCTCTCGACTATGGTGTCACCTTTGCCGACTTTTTCGTGCTGTGTTCTAGTGCCTATTCAGTGTTGTGTTGCGAACAGAAACCATGCTGTCGCTGGGTGTGAATTTTATATACTTTGCGAACAGAATCCAGACTGTCGCCGTGTTTTTTTTTTTTTTAACTGTCTATTGTTTTCCCTGTCTGCTCCGTATGTATTTTTATTCGCTTCATCATCCCTCTGTTGCTTGTTTTAATTTCTCCATTTTCTTTTCACCTTGTTACCCACTAAGTCCCCGATTTTATCTCCTGTTTTTTTATTATTATTTATTCTCCTGCTCTTTGTCAGAAAATCTGTAGGCTGCAGAGAGCGGCGTCCTAAGCTGCTGCCAGCCCGCCCCCTTTGGGGGGAATTGAAATTCAATAAAGAAAAAAAAAAAAAATCTTGACTCATGTTTCATACCTTAATATATATTACGATGTTCATTGTCCCCAGGCCGTCTTCTGAAGAAGATAGATTTATATCTATTGAAACCTAGGTAAAGATTACTTTATCCTTTGCAACTGGTCGGCTGCTCTTAGTCTGATTTACGTGGAACCGTTGCTGTAGCGCAGCTATGTTTAAAGTACTCAACAATAAAAGTCTTTTGAACAACTCTATTACTGTTTTTAGGTTTTATTTCTGATATTTAACAGAAATGAAATCAAATAATTCAGATATCAACATTCAACGGATCTTAATTCGTAAACTATACTTGCTGCAATGTTGAAATAACTAAAAAAGTCCTGCATACATCTAAGTCCTCGGCTATGAAGAACGTAGTCTGGGATTTTTTTCCTTTTTATTGTTCTAACAGTTGTTAAATGCTTCATTTCTTATTTATCTGCTGTATTTATTAGACGATGTGCACCAACACCAGGTGTAACCTCTGTTCTTAGACTTTGGAATGAAGTTCTCAAACTTATAATCAACTTATTCGCTACAAACATAAATAAATCAAAGTTTACATGAGTGTCTAATTGTATTTAGTTTGCTAAGACGTATATCCTCAGTCAACTTTTAAATCACTCTGCAGATTTCAGAAATTTGTTCTTTAATATCTACTAGGATACCATAGTAGCAAATTTTTGGTCCTCTTAACTTTTGCCGTTGGCTAGTAATCGTAATGTAGCTAACACCATCTCCTCGCAGTTACAGCTTCTCTCATGACTGTCTCCTCTTTGGTTGGTAATGGTCTGATGGTGCACATCAGCTCCGAAATGCATGATTCATCCATTCTCTGACAATAACGAAAATCATCGACTCCCAGCTACTGAAGTGGTAGTACTTGGGTGAAGTTATTACCTTGCGTTAACCACTTCTTTGCCCATAGATTCCAGTCGGGATCTATTTGCCTCGTTACCTCTGAAGCAGTCAGCGTAAATACCCATTTATCTTTCTGTGTGAGACTCAGCGTTTTATCTTAGAACATTAGCTCAATTTACTTATGATAAACAAATCACAACAGTAGGGCGGCGTTGTAACTTACGTGCAGTCAGCCAGAGGGTATGCAGGTTACCACGATATTGGTTTGTGAGTCGTTCATCCGATAAACTGGTGCTTATACAGTGGCCTTTATAGTGTCAAAATTGGTTCTACAAGGAGTAGCACTGTGACTCAAAGAACACTGATCTCCTCGCCGCTAAATTTGTTACGTTCGTATTATACCTCGGGCGAATGTGTAAAATTGATACAATGTGTTTTTGTTGACGATCATACAGACACGACATTAATTGACAAACAAAACTTGTTCGATCGTACAATGTATTACATTTCAACTCGGAACGAATTTTCGACTCACAACGTTTCGTGATCACAGACGTTTATATTTTCTGTGAGCGTTTAACGTCTGTGAGCTATTGTTACTGAATGTTACTTATAACGCTGTGGATAGTAATAAATGCAGATTATGTCTCCATGCTATTCAAAACTGGGTGGACAGTAACAGAGTGTACCCCTTTATTATCATGGCAGAAATATATTGCTCTGTATAAGTTTTAAACGAATAATGCGACCAAGGACTATTAATTAACAAATGAGTTTTTACATTCAGGGGTGGGTTCTGAGGAAACCAGGAACAAAGTGTTGTATCCTGCCTTGTTGTCAATGATGGGAGTGTCTAGAAAACCTGATTCTCGGATAATTAGAAACAAATTCATGCAAGTCGTATTAATGACTTTTATTACAGAAAATAAAGGACACTACTTAACTTTGAGAAATACAGATATGTGCAAGCAAAGGGCGACATGCAACATAATCAGTGTCTTTCAGTATAACAATTGAAACGCAAGTTAAGCATTATAGAGGAAGCTTCTATCCAGGTCGCTGGTCTTGACGCTTCTGTAGAACTGTGCTGAGGCCAGTTGGTGCGGCGCTGATGTCCTCTTCGTAGAGAGGGCGCTGCCATCTCTTTGTCGTCTTGGAGAGGGGTCAGTCAGTGTGTAATTCGCTGACGTCGTCTCACAGCCCTCTCTGTTCAAACGTTCCCACCCGGTGTGCTGGTGCTTGGCTTTACGGAAGAATACAAAGCTATTCCTACCTTTACCCTCTTTCAGTAGTTTACAAATGAGGTGTGTGTTCACATGATTATACAAGTTTGAGATTTATAGACGGATTTCAAACTCTCTGTGTACCTTGTGTTGAGTGGTACTTAAGATAGGTAAATAAATCAGTGAAATCAATGTGAAGTGAAGTAGAAATTAGAAAATAAATGAAAAACTTAGTTTAGTTTAGAAGAGTTACACACTGGCAAACAGCGGGCAGAGCAGCAGTGGCAACGGCCGGCTCTTGCAAGTCAGCACGTTCAGAAGAAATCATCGCCCTCCCCACATAAGCGGAAGCTGTCGATTCAGCCGTCAGGGCATCGCCCAACCGGCTCACGTGTTTCTCAATTATCACATCTGATCAAAGGCCCTCACCTACATTCCGAGAGCCAATGACCGATGTTAAGAAGATACTTCAAGAAGCTTTTCAACGTGACACAAAAGGCAATGACTGTGAAGTCGTTCACTTCCAGTGAACTGAAGTAAATAAATACGCGAGGCGCAGTGGGCCCGACAGTAGTTTTCAGTTCAGTTTCGGTTCGCTGTAATTGAATAGCAATCAGCAGCCTCACCGCCAGAAGACAGAAGTTAGAAGGTATTTGAAGACTGATTTTCACGTACCCGGATGACTCGTGAGGACAGGAAGGAGACGGCCTCACATCAGCAGTCACCTGAGAGCTGGTGATGAAGATCTGACAGCCAAAGACTGGCAAGCTGGAGTCCGTTGTTCGAGTCCGGGACACTGCCCTTCCCCCGTCGTGCTGCTCCACTGGCCGACGCTCAACACTGACACATGCGTGCCGCTCCGCTGGCCATCGCACAACACTTACACACGCGGCCGCAATGATAAGAGAACTCTGGGACACCACATCCAAAGTTTCACCATCCAATTCACGACTTCGTTCTCAATCATTAAACGGGCTGCCTCACGATTCGTGTCTCCAGTCATCTGGGCGAAACGGCGACACGAGATATATACTGCCAGGTGTAATCAGACGCCGCCGCTCACGCAGCAGAAGGCTCTCCCAGTCAGAACAATTCAGTAAGGAAACCATTGTTTAAATATTTTAATAAAAGTAATCTCACGTAAAATGCTTTCTACCTCATACCTTAGCCACGGAAGAACCTACCCTGCCCACATGTTGTTAAGAGAGAAAAATTAATTTATTTAGTGGTTTTCACCCTGAAATAATGCTTTAGAATCAAATACCCTTTGCAGTAATGCTCATCCTGACAACTGAGTAGCATCAAATAGATTACCCAGTTACATTTGGTGTCAGAGAAAAAACCCTTGGCTCAATATGAGGTGTGAATCACAGTCACTAAAGGTCCACAGTTAGTATTGTTTAATGTGTCAAAGGACAGAGGTTTCCATGGCAGTCATAATATTTTCTTTATTTAGAAGTGCATTTTCTCTCATAATTTTAAGAGTTTGTCGAAAATATTTAAATTTGTTTTCAATTCAGTGTAGTAAGATTGTGTAACTAATAGTTTGTTAAATGATGACACGGAATCGTACAAAGTCACAGTCAGCACCACAAGCGGTTTCTACTGAGGAAACTATTCAGAGCTTAGTTAATCAAACAGCACAACTTAAAAATGATAATAATGCATTATTTAAACAGTTGCGTGAGATTAGGCAAACCGGTTCAATCACTCCCACCCTAAATTCCTCAGCAGCAGTCTGGGTAACTCCTTTTTCAGGTAAACCTGGCGAAGACATAATTTTTATGATATAGTAGCAGCTGCAAAGTTAGTATCATGGTCAGATGAACAGCTCTTACAAATAACAAAGTCAGGAATGATAGGAGAGGCTAAAGCACACGTATAGTACCATGAGGAATTACGGAATGCTACAACGTTTGAGGAATTGAATAAAGGATTACTTAAACGTTTTCAAAAACAGAACCGCTGTAGGTTTTATAGGGAAAAATTAAACACTATCACTCAGAGGCAAAACGAGTCGTTGGAAAGCTTTGTAGATAGTATTAGAAAAGTTAATATTAACACCAATCAGTTGACAACTAGTGATGAAGCAAACAAAGTTATTTTACAAGAGGCAGAAGATAGAGCTCTGGATACATTTTTAAGTGGGTTATCTCCTGCAACGTCCCGTCGTGTCAGGGCAGAGTTTCCTAAAAATTTTGCGAAAGCAGTATCTGTGGCGACGGCTTCGAAGAAATAGACATTGCCACCAGATACAAGGAGAAGCGAAATGTATTTTCAGCAGGAGTACGATGTTTTAGGTGCGATCGACAGGGACATATAGCAAAAAGCTGCAGACAACCTCATTGCACTAATTGTCAAAGAATAGGTCACACATTCAAGGAATGCAGGTCTAAGAATGTTTTTGGAAATAGAAATCAGTTAAATTCAAACGGGAAGGTCGGAGGCGCCGCCAGACGTTCCCAATAAAATTTCATGCCACTAAGGCGAATGTGAAGGCGGAATGCTGGTTATCTCTACCATACGGGATAAAGAGGTAAAAATGCTGGTGGATACAGGCGCAAACGTATCAATAGTGAGTAATGAATGCATTGGACAAAAGAAATATGACCCTCAAAGATATAGATTGAGTGAGGTGGGAGGAGGTACAGTGAAGTCATTAGAGTGTACAGCATTGATTTTCTATATTCACGGTGTACAACTTCAAGAAGATGTAGAAGTGGTAACAAAGGTAACTGACGGGTACGACTCGATTCCTGAATAAACATCACGCTAAAATCGACCTCAGACAGCAAACTGTAGAAAGCGGAATAGTGTTTCAACTAGGTGACACCGCTGCAAAGGGCCCGCTGCCGCAAGATTTCCCCAACCGGAAGGCGAAATCAACTACACTACGTGCAACGTCCTTGAAAGTTGATTCGCGGTAAATGATACCGTTTGTCTCAGAAAAACTATTATGGGTGACCATTGACCCCGAGGTAACTACAGATACCATTTGTCTAATAGAGCCATTAGAGGAAAATGAGGAATTAGATGTATCACATTGTTTTGTACGTAGAAGTGTTGTATGGATTCAAGAGGTTGAGGGAGAAGGAAAAGTACCGGTACAAATTGACAATTTCGGAGTGGAGGAGGAGGAGGATATTAGTGTTTAACGTCCCGTCGACAACGAGGTCATTAGAGACGGAGCGCAAGCTCGGGTGAGGGAAGGATGGGGAAGGAAATCGGCCGTGTCCTTTCAAAGGTACCATCCCAGCATTTGCCTGAAGCGATTTAGGGAAATCACGCAAAACCTAAATCAGGATGGCCGGAGACGGGATTGAACCGTCGTCCTCCCGAATGCGAGTCCAGTGTGCTAACCACTGCGCCACCTCGCTCGGTAATTTCGGAGTGGAGGAAAAAGAGTTACAGAAGGGGATATTAGTAGCTACAGTCAGTACTTTTGAAGAAGAAGATTTCATTTGGTCAGATATTACTGATGGTCAGAAACCAGACGCCTATAAAATCGCATTACGCCAGACGATTGAGCATTTGAAAGGAAATGATAGAGACACGATAGAAGCAGTTTTAGTTGAGTTCCAAGATTTATTTAATGCAGAAGGTCCACTGCCAGCAACAGATATCACACAGCATAGGATCCCAACAGGAAATAGCCCCCCCCTCCCCCCCCTTATAGAGTTCCGCATCACTTACAGCCAGTACTGGATGAAATTTAGAACAGAATATAAAAGATGGAAGCATAGAATATTCTGATTCTCCTTATAATTCAAATATTGCAATTATTCCAAAGAAGTCTCCCGACGATACGAAACGATGTAGATTTTGTTGTGACTACAGACACCTTAACAAACAAACTTTATCACATGTTTATCCTCTTACAAACATTATAGATATCCAGACAGGTTCGCAGGAGAGCTTCTGTAAAGTTTGGAAGGTAGGAGACGAGGTACTGGCAGAAATGAAGCTGTGGGGACGGGGCGTGAGTCGTGCTTGGGTAGCTCAGTTGGTAGAGCACTTGCCTGCGAAAGGCAAAGGTTTCGAGTTCGAATCTCGGTCCGACACACAGTTTAATCTGCCAGGAAGTTTCGTTACAGTTTGGGTAATAGTACTTTTCAACAATCGATTTACGTAGCACATATCATCAATTGGGAGTTGCACCTGAAGATAGGCATAAAACAGCATTTTCTACCCCTGGAGGCCACTGGCAATTTAAAAGAATGCCTTTCGGTTTGAAAAACGCACCAGCAACTTTTCAAAGACTATACGCTGGAGTATTGCGAGGACTCAAAGCTCAGCAATGTTGTGTATATCTAGACGATATTATTGTATTCTCCAAAGACATTAATGAACATGCTGTGTGTCTGCGTAACTTTTTTCAGAGACTTAGAAAAGCTAAAGTGACATTAAATATGGAAAAATGTAGTTTTGCATTGACAGAGGTTACATATCAAGGGCATGTCATTACTGAAAAAGGAATTAAAACAGATATCGGTAGTTAAGGACTTTCCAACACCACAACGCATTAAGGAAGTGCAAAGCTTCATTGGTCTCGCATCGTATTGCCGAAAATATGTTCAAAAGTTTGCTGAAATTGCCCGACCCTTTACCCAATTATTGAAAAAGGGTGCGAAATGTCATTGGCCTGAAGATTGGGAATCAGCATTTCAAACCGTATTAGCCAACCCAGATTATAAGAAAGAACTTATTTTATCCTGTGACGTAAGTGGTCATTCATTAGGAGTTGTTTTGAGTCAGAATATTAATGGCGCGGAACACCCCATAGCCTACGCTTCGAGACAACTAACAACGGCAGAAAGAAATTATTCCACAACGGAGAAAGAATTATTAAGTGTTATTTATAGCATGAAATACTTTAAATGCCACTTGTATGGTAGGAAATTCAAGGTTATTACAGACCGCGCAGCTTTCAAATAGTTGCTTGAGTCAAAGGATCCATCTAGTCGTCTCACCCGTTGGGCCCTACGTCTTTCCGAAATGGATTTCGAAGTTATCCGTAAACCAGGCAAAAATCACACGAATGCAGATTGCCTAAGTCGGAAAACAGCACTTTTGCAAGCAACAAGCCGAGATACTGAGGACTGCAGAAAGGCACAAAATGAGGATACAGAATGCAAAAAATACGCAACTCAAAAACAATTTTGCTTTGAAGATGGTGTATTATGCCGTAAAACAAATCTTGGACCGCGAATTGTAGTTCCCCAACACCTTAGACAAGAAATAATGGCAGAGGCTCACGATCATATCCTTGAAGGACACGGTGGACAGTGGACAACCGAAAGACGCGTAGCAGAGCGATTTTGGCTACAAACCAGAAAGCAGGATGTTACGCAGTACGTTCGTAATTGCATTGCGTGCGCACAACGAGCTGAACTTTCTCGTTTAAAAATACCTTTACAGAGGCTCCCCGAGGTTTCATGCCCATTTTAAATCTGTGGATTAGATATTTACGGATCATACCATAAAACACCTGCTGGTAATAAGTATGTTCTTACGATTATAGATCACTTTTCACGCTATCTAGCTATGGTGTGGTGAGTCTTCCAGATCAGCAAGCAAATACAGTTGCCCAAGCTTTAGTTAACAACTGGACACTTAAATTTGGTGTACCTAAAGCTATTATCACACATCAGGGATCTAATTTTATGTCTGAATTAATGAAACAGCTATGCCACTTACTAAAAATACGTAAATTACACACAACTCCGTTACACCCTCAGTGCAACTGACGCACACAAAGAGTTCATCGAACAATTGGCAAGATGCTTAGTTGTTATATTAACTAGCAAAATTGTAATTGGGATACGTATTTACCAATAATCGTGTCAGTATACAAAGCCAAAACGCATGAAGCAACTGGCATGTCACCTTATGAAGTGGTCTATGGGAGAAAAATGCCGTTCCCTTTTGACGTAATCAGGCAGAAAACGGAAAAGTCGAAGAAACTGTAAAAGATATCAGTCGAATGATGAAGGATGTATGGAAAAAGGTTAAAAAATGTAATACAAAGGCTTTGGAACGACAGGAAAGATTAGGTAATGCTCAAGCTAAATATCCAAATTACAAAATCGGTCAGTGGGTGATGCTGTCAACCCCATACATTGGACAAACGAAGAAATTAGTAACAAACTACAGAGGTCCTTATCACTGCAACTGCCCATCCGAACTACTATTGTCCATGCAAGTCGTTTAAAGCCTTTTAAGGGCGATCCAGATGTAATTCCTTCAACAATAGTGTCTGCTTTTCCGAAGGGTTGAGGAAGTGCCCGAAAACGAAAATGACTGGCCATGTCAGCACAACATACAGAAATGACACCATACAATCATCGACGAAGGGTGCGAATGACATAGTTGAATCATAGTAGACTGCGGATAGAACACAAATGTAAATAATTAATAAATGGTAATGGTTTATTTTTTAAGAAAAAAAGTTGAACATAGAAACATGTAGATCTTGTAATTAACAATGTATTCTTTCTTTTCTTTGTTTTTTTTTTTACTAGGTTGGTAGGTCCATAACCAAGTTGGTTGCTTTTTTCAGGTAACGCCTCTAGCATAATGGACAACTACATTGTGACTGTACTGCTTATCATAACTGCATTATTGACTAATACAAACAACGGACTACAGATGAACCAGTTGATGAGCGGTGTAATTTTTGTAAAGCAGGGTACTGTAATCCTGGCCAGTCAGAAATGGACTATTTCCTTAGAGTATAATTTATGGGCCTTGCGTAATGAACTTAGGAACCTTGAATTAGAATTTGATACACTACATGAAAGGGCAAGTTCACCAAAGATATTTGAGGAAATAGCCAGTGAATTTAAAACATCACACTACTCATACGAACAGTCGAGAATACAGTTCCGTCAGTTACAAGATATACTTCCACAGACTGTCAAACGAGCTAAACGTGCATGGGTGGACACAGGAGGTAAACTACTAAAGACCATTTTCGGTACAGCAGATAACGAAGATATTAATCAGTTAAATAATTCATTACGGAACACAGAGAGTACCGCAGAATTAAATAAAGGCGCTATAGAATGGCACACAACAAGATTAAACGGATTGGAGCAAACAGTTTTTACTAATACCAAGATCATCGGGAACCTCACCCAAGAACTGAATGATTATCTTCTAGCTACTACTGCTACGCTGAATGAAGACTTAAAAGTCATACAAACATGGCTTCATGTTGTGGATAAGAAACTTGCAGTAGGAAGATCGCTTAGGCTACTCACTGATCAAGTGATAGATGCACGGCTAGCAGTGAAGGAATTAAAGGAAGCCATCCACTATGCAGTACAGGGACATTTGTCACCCACCTTACTATCGCCGGTTATATTCATCTCATTATTAACTAAAATTGAAAAAAAAAAAGCCAGAATCACTAAAGTTAATATTTCCTGCAGATAAGAAACATTTACCTCAGTATTACCACTTAGCTACAGTACTAGTGGACACAGATAATGGAAGAATATGAGTTCGTATACCGTTCCCTGTTAAAGATAAAATGGGTACATTGTTACAGACTACACTCATTTCCAGTAAAATGGGGCAAACTAAATGAATTTGTACAGTTCCGAAAACACCAAGTAATTTTAATCTCCCAAACAACCAATACCAACACGGTAATGACAACTTTGGAATTAAATAGTTGCCTATCCCAACAAGTTATTATATGTCCATCTTGTGCCATCGAATTACATACCAGTAGTTGTGAATCTCAAATATTTTTCGAACAATCTGACGCCACCAATTGCCCACGCCATATATATACTTCTACATCATATTTTTTCGAGCAAGTAGAAAATCACTGGTTACGGGCAGTCAGTAAACCAACTGATATTTTTGCGCAATGTTACGATAACTGTGTAGCTACAACATTACAATATTTTGAACTTCATGGAAGCGGACTACTAATTAATGGCACGTTTTGTTCCATCTCAGGAGTGAATTTTCATTTGCCTACAACAATCACTGGTAAAACTAATGTTAATTCATCCTTCCATCTAATTTATTGGCCAGGAAACGCCATGCAAGCATTTCCTACACAAAACTATCCCACATCAAGGACTCCCTTGACAGTTCCCTTCTGAAGTCATTAGATATGTTCATAAACTCACAGCAAGGCAAAATTGATGCCAATGTTATGCTGCAACATGTCTTAAAGTTAAAAAGTGAACACAAAACTAGAATTATAATGCTGGCAACGGGTATATCTGGAACCTTTGTGTTGGTGTTTTTGCTTTGTACAGTTTTGTTTTATTTAAGACGAATAAATAAGCCAAATAATAATACACCACTTCATCAAATCCCTGTTAAATGGATACCACACTCTTAACTGGTGTACTTCAGTGGTTACTTTTGAGCATTAGTGTAATAATTTTAGTTTATTGTACATCAGTCTTTATTAAACAGTCTCATGTTAAAATAAATAATACTGTAGAATAGATACTCTTGCATTAATATAGGGTATATTAAACTGGTGTTGCTATTTAATTTTCTGTGTGAAAAATCTATTTTTGTTTATTCATTGTCATCAAGATTTGTTACACTTATTATAACGATTTATGTGTGAACTATGTGATTCATGATCGTACATGAGTTACCCACTCGCTTGTGTTAGTGCTTTTGCCATGTGAAGAGTGGAGGAAAGTCGAGTGATAAATTCGAGGGCTAATTTCTCCAAAGAGTGGAGGAATGTTGAGTGGTACTTAGGATAGGAAAATAAATTAGTGTAATCAATGTGAAGTGAAGTAGAAATTAGAAAATAAATGAAAAACTTAGTTTAGTTTAGAAGAGTACACACTGGCAAACAGCGGGCAGAGCAGCAGTGCCAACAGCCGGCTCTTGCAAGTCAGCACGTTCAGAAGAAACCATCGCCCTCCCCACATAAGCGGAAGCTGTCGATTCAGCCGTCAGGGCATCGCCCGACCGGCTCACGTGTTTCTCAATTGTCACATCTGATCAAAGGCCCTCACCTACATTCCGAGAGCCAATGACCGATGTTAAGAAGATACTTCAAGAAGCTTTTCAACGTGACTCAAAAGGCAATCAATGACTGTGAAGTCGTTCACCTCCAGTGAACTGAAGTAAATAAATACGCGAGGCGCAGTGGGCCCGACAGTAGTTTTCAGTTCAGTTCCAGTACAGTTCAGTCGGTGCTGAAGACCGTCATGCAGGAAGAGACTACACTGTACACAGAAGCACCAAGTCCGCCGCTGTAATGGAACAGCAAGCAGCAGCCTCGCCGCCAGAAGACAGAAGTTAGAAGGTATTTGAAGACTGATTTTCACGTACCCGGGTGACTCGTGAGGACAGGAAGGAGACGGCCTCACATCAGCAGTCACCTGTGAGCTGGTGATGAAGTTCTGACAGCCAAAGACTGGCAAGCTGGAGTCCGTTGTTCGAGTCCGGGACACTGGCCTTCCCCCATCGTGCTGCTCCACTGGCCGACGCTCAACACTGACACAGGCGGCCACACACAGAAGAGAAACACTGGGACGCCAAATCCAAGGTATCACCATCCGATTCACGATTCGTTCTCAGTAACTAAACAGGCCATCTCACGATGTGCGTCTCCAGTCAACTGGGTGAAACAGCGACAAGAGATACACACCACCAGGCGTAATCAGATGCCGCCGCTCATGCAGCTGAAGGCTTCGCAAATGACACAGCTGCTGCTCTCCCAGCCAGAACAATCCAGTAAGGAAACCTTTGTACAAATCTTTTAATAAAGTTATCTTATGTAAAAATGCTGTTTCATTCTACCTCATACCCAAGCCAAGGAAGAACCCACCCTGCCCACATGTTGTTAAGAGAGAAAAAGTAATTTATTTAGTGTTTTCACCCTAAGATGCTTTAGAATCAAATGCCCTTTGCAGTAATGCTTATCCTGACAACTGACTAGCATCAAAACAGGTTACCCAGATACACTTGTAATGTGAAAATTGAGTACGCTAGTATGTAAGGACATCAAAAAAAGTTGTATAAGTTCACAGTGTTTAAGATTTGATTTTGGTTTAAACTGTTTAATGGCTTCGGTGTGAAACATTGGCACACGAAAATACAACGTTAATCTGCATCACACGCAGGAAACAGAGACATGACGATATAACATTGAGTTCCACACCAAGTCATGGAGATCTGGATTCGGAGTTGGGTTGGGTTCGGTAGTTTAAGGTGGGAGACCAGACAGTGAGGTCATCGGTCTCATCACATTAGGGAAGGACGGGGAAGGAAGTCGGCCATGACCTTTCAAAGAAACCGTACTGGCACTTGCCTGGATCGATTTATGGAAGTTACTGAAAACCAAGATCAGGATGGTCGACGTGGGATTGAACCGTCGTCCTCCCGAATGTGAGTCCAGCGTCTAACCACTACGTCACCTCGCTTGGTTCAGAGTTGAACACACTCCTTGTTACTGAAACAGGTGAGTGGATGGAAATAGAACAGGGTTGATACTGAGACAGGAAAGTGGATAGCAATGGTGGTGCCGACATGGAAAAGCGAGATGCTAGTACAAGCAATATATTCATATTCATAATCTCTAGTTTTTAAGAACTATATTACAAAATTATCCAAGACTGGATGGAGAGCTTGCTTTACCAGCAACGTATACCGGCATCCCAACAGTCACTGATTCCCCGTTGTTCAATCAAATTTTTACATGTTCAGTACTCGAATCATAGCAATCTACTCAGTTGTTAACAACTCGACTATAATAATCTTTGTTGCACTGGTCTATAGCGGCGTGACATTGCCCAATCAATTTTGCAATTTTTGATAATTCATGTGTACACATATTATTCTTATATCGTTGCATACACGTGTCTTCATTTTTGATCGTCAGTCATTAGAAAGTTACTGCATTTCACTGACTTTACAGGTTGAAAGTTCGATGGATTACAAGTACCAATGACAAAATAATTTCTAAAATTACCACCACAAAATCGCAGTGAGTGGATCTCATGAAGATAGCAGATTAATGACACGCCACTGGACACTGACACTGGGAACCTAGTATATGACACCAATGAAGTATCGTAAATTCTTTGTGCAGATCATGTCACACCAATCTCAAGACGCTTCTTATGTGTACCTGACTGATTTTGTTACGAACCAAGTGGGTGAATTAGATTACAATCCAGTTTACACCCCATATCAGAGTGAGTTTATATGCCTTATAATGTATCATATAACAGTTTGATACATAAAGGGGAAGTGTTTACTCCTCACTCACTATTGAGAATCATTTCATTAAGTAACGTTAAATATTTTCTCTTGGGCAGGAAAGCTTTAACACTACATGCAAGCACAATAATTTTAGAACTTCGGTGTGAATAATATTATTCTTACTGAATCATCCTTGATGTTATTTGTGTACTATCAGATATAAAAATGTCATTAGTACACATACAGATATAGTTACAAGTAAACATTCTTGACTCTTATATAGTTTCTATTACAAGGCCCATCCGTTGAAAAGAAACGAAAAACATAGATCTTTACACTACAGCTAAACACAAAGTATCTCTAGAGATACATTTAAACATGTTAATTCTATTGCACAAAACAATTATTTTCCACTCCTAGCACTAAGCGTAGTATTTCTTGACGTCTTGAAAGGGTATTTAGATATCCAGGTAAATAGTATGCTGAATGAGATATTCTCAAAATCACAATTGGACCAATATATGGTAGCTGACATTTCTTTATTTATTATTGAGCACCAACAAATGTGGATGAGTGTATAGTAAATGATTTTCTCCTAGTTTGAAACGTTGAATCCGGACTCTCTTGTGATGAAAATCGATCTTTCTTTTACTTGTTCTGTGTGTCAGGTTGTCTAAGATGGCATTAGGAGCGCATTGCAGTGTGGGATGGTTTATGGTTCAGTTAAATTCCATTTAATGGTTTTTTTCATTTCTTCATCTACAGTCGCCCTTTGTGTCCATGGAATTGAACAGAAGCTATGGCAAAATGTTCTGTGAGGGAAAACATCTAAATGGCAGGTACGACATATCCTCAGACACTTTGTCATACCGATTGAGGAGGTCCGATAACCGACTTATTTGTTCAGTTGTCAGGTGCTGTGATTCAGTCATATCTGTTTTTCTTGGGCAGAGAGTGTGAGCATACATATGACGTTAACTGGAAACATGGACGTCTGCATGTTCTTCATAATTAAATGTATACCTACCAGTCAGGAAAATCTACATCATTGGCTTCCTTTTGTAGCAGGTGCATTTACTGTGGAAAATACATTGCCTATGGAGGAGTCGATTATTATGTCTCCTGGATATCATCAAGGCCAGAATACAGTCTGCTACCAATCTTTTCGTCAAGATAACTGTACTTACACACAAACGGATTCTGGGTGACATATAGACTTCGTTTAATGATTTCTTCAGAAATTTCATCTTCTGGGGCTAGGTCCAACATCATACACTGGCAGACTATCACGTTCTCCACAGAGCTGACAACAAACACCAACAAACTAATATGGTTCATCAATAGCCACGTTTGCAGTTAATGTAATTAGAAACTACCAAGGATTAGTTTCAAGTCTTAAGCAAAGAACTCATGTAAGATTAAATAGTAAACAGCATTTAAATATTTGAGCAATTACCAATATTCAGAGACCTTCTGTTCATTTTGAATCAGTCAATTATAAATACTACCATAGTTAGGGATTTTAGCAGGCTCTGTTTTTCCTTTCACTTGATATAACACTAGTATAACTGCTCGTTTTGGGAAATAGATCCATTTCAACTGATTCCCAAGGGACAGCACTTATAGATTTCCATTGTCAGCTTATATAGAAATATATTGTGCCGTGTTGTGGTCCATACGTTACGCATTGCCTCATGTGTAACAATTAGTGGTACCCAGTCTTCTGTAGCAATGCAATCAAGTTCCAACAAGTGAGAATTTCACATCAGTAAAGAGAAATGAGTAGGTGAATACTCAGAGAAATCTTCACTTCTCACTCACCTGTGCCATATTGTTCGTTTCAGTTTCTTTTAATACATGTAGAAGTAGACTAAAATTTGTTCTTTTTCCACTATTCTTGTATTATGTTCAAGAGCATTTAACATTTTTCTTAAATGTTAAGATAATAAGTTGCCGTCTCTTCATCTAAGAATAGACGATGAATGCAGCTAGCCGCTAACTTTGTGTAATGTCTTGTCTGTATAGACGAGTATCTGTTGCCTTTAAGATCCCTTCACCTTCACACATAAATCTATACAGTAAAGTAAGGGCCTCCCATTTCTTGGCTGATCCGTGACAAGACAGGCGAAAAGTTAGACTAATGGAGGATTATTAGTATTATCTCTATTTTCATTCGCTCTCTGTCTTTCTCTCCTTTATCTATGTACAGTTTTTAATATAATATTTCATTACGTGAAATCAGCCAAATAGAATCTTTGGTGGAGTCCTCCGTCTTGGTAATCAGCGGCTGGCTTGCTGTAAGAGATCTTTACATTTATTATTACTGTTAAACACTGCATTTAGTCGGGAGAATCAATCGTGTGGAGAATTTGTTCCTTTTACAAAAGATTGCGAATCCCAGATGTGTACGAAGCCTTTTTGGACGATGTAACGCATACTCAGCGATTGCAGGCTCTCTTCGACACAGCTGAAACTTCCCCACTAATTACAGGGCCAACGTGATCATCAAATGATTCAGAAAAAACTCATTCGTTCATTCACTCCAGAACAAAAAAGTCACAAACCTTATTTATGAAGGAAATCGTGTATTAAATCCATCTCCATTACATGTCCAGATCTCCGGTGATTCCACGTCTTCATTATTTTCCGTTTACAGTCTCTTTCTCTTCAAACAAACCGCTAGCGGCACAAATGTTAATTGGCTCGCTTTAGCGAGAATAAAAGCAGAATATGTATCTCTCAGAAACACGTCAATCCCTCAACAGATACTCCAGAAGCTGTCCTAGTTACCACTCCAACAACCATGGAGAATGCATATATGCATCTCTGTTATTTCAAAGAATAAACGCACTAGAAAATACTTTGGCGTCGTCGAGCTGTCGCCGCATATATTGCGAGAATATCAGATCAGATACTTTTCCAAAGTCAATGAATGTGGATGGTTTGATTGACAGTGATTAATTGGTGCGTGGTAGAGGGTATTTTCGGTGGGGACATTACAAGCAGTGTCGGAGTACAATGGTTTAATTCTTTTCAGGAATTTTTGTGCATTCTGCAGTAATTGGAATAAGTGTGCATTGGCAGTAAGACTGTGTCCCGTTACGTGGTTACTGTTCCTTAATTGAATTTTTGTGATATGGTAAAGACATGATCACGTTATTGGATGGAACCAGATCAGCAAGTAAATATTCAATGTGTTAGGTAGACTGACGCAATTCAGGAACTATCCTAATTGATTCAACCCCTGGTTGATCCATTAACGCAGTTTTTGCAGCTACTAAGGCTTCTGTACACTAAAGTTGAAAACGTCGCTCAAAAATAGAGGTATCTTCTGTGGTTAACGGTACTCTGATTAATCACTATATTCTGAAATGGGTACTACGCTTTCTGACACAAATCGACTAAACTCGGTCGCTGATAGCGTCATGGTAATTCACAGAACTTTACAGTAATTAGAAATTCACTAATAGCTGCTACCAATCGCGTATGTTCTACACAAAAAGTATCAACCGCGACATATTGACTGACTTGTAATAGTACTCAGACAGGAGTAAAATAAGCGAAGGCAAATGACATTAATAATATTAAAATTGCACGGTTTATGAGTTCTCCCACAGACGACTCTATCACATTCCTACAACGTACTGTGCGAATGCCAAATTAAACGCTGAACTGGTGACAAAAAATTATTTAT
Source organism: Schistocerca serialis cubense (assembly GCF_023864345.2). NCBI lineage: Eukaryota > Metazoa > Arthropoda > Insecta > Orthoptera > Acrididae > Schistocerca > Schistocerca serialis. Next base: position 231,838,023 of record NC_064643.1, read on the forward strand.
CTAGTTCCTCCATATGACATATTGAACCATACAATGACATAAGTTTTACTACAGATATCCCACGAAAGATAACTTAATGAATTTCGTTTACTAAACAGGGGTGGCACTGACATATGTGGAACATGGGTGCTGTAACTCAGGAGATTGTAGACTTCTGAAAGCCTATTATTTACAATTGGCTTTGGGCTTTAAGGTGAAGCACATGTACACAAAGACATGAAATTATTACGTTCATTGATTATTACTACAAGTTTATAGTAGTGATAACATAACAGAACCTTGGTAAAAGTTGGATAATAAGGCTGAAGTGAGTATTTTAAGGTCACCAATATCACAGGAGGTGATTAAGTTTATAGTAATCGCCCAGTGATTGCCAGATGTTAATGAGAGATGTAAGTGAATAGGTACAGAAAAAATTATTAACATATTATCTATCTTGATTGAGCATAGTTTGAGTTAGAACCTGCTAATAAATGGGCTTGAGTTAGAAACATAAAAGTCCTTTACGTCTTATCACTTGGTTTGTGAACGCTGAAGTGGCCCACCACGCTTACCTGAGTGTGGTTGCTCTGTATTCTAAGTCACCTTGCCTGCACCAAAGGTTGCACTTCCAGAATTGAAACCCCTCTCTCGGCTGAAGCATCGTCTGGTGCGTCTCGAATGGCAGTATGCTCCGTAAAGTGCGCCCATAAAGAAACGGAATATTTCATGTGTATGATTTTGTGCACCAATAACAGCGATTCTGCCGAATGCCAACCAGTCAGTTCCTTTTTATTAAGGCAACACTCTCCCTTGCCTAATCAGTTCAAACATAGTTAACTGAGCTATTGACTTGCATGATCTGCCCAGTTCCAAGTTTCAGACGACCTGATCTCCTCCAAATTCCCTTGTCCGTCTCTAGACTTTATTGGTATTGCCCAATTGTAGATGTTCTATTTACTGGCAGAGTCAACAATAAAGCACTTTACTTAGCGTGAACTTGATGGCTGCAGGTCCCCTGTTCCTAAAGACAAAAGCGCCGGATAGCCCCTGTCTCCCTCCAGTTCAGAGATTTTTATTTTTGTGTTGCTGCAGCTCTAATATTTCCCAGAATACTGACTTCTTGTAGAGGGCAGAACACCTCGATAGTGCTATCCGCTATGATCTGCTCATGACATGTCTCTTTGGCGCCAGCGGACTGCCTAAATTAACATGCGACACAATGATCTGCTATCGATTAAGACACAACACTGACGGTGCATTTTTGGAAAAGCACACGTGCCATATATTGCTCCGAAATTTCTACCTGTTTTTCTCCCTCCCCTGGTGGTGTTTTTCCCTTGGAAACTCTCTGAACCCTGTTAAAGATCGAACGCTGACGGTTTCTCCTGCTCTATTACCCCTGCTTAGCTTACACTCAAGGATTCTCCTAACTACTTTTAGACAGACCTCCACAGGCGTTGCCCTCAACCTGCTAACGCCAGTTGTTGACCTACTCGACAGAGTAGCAGCGGCTCTACGACCAGAAAATTCTGCTAAACAAGCGAGGGAGCGTTGTGTGGACTACATGCCCCTTCGTACCGCATCCATATTACGCCGCAAGGCAGAGGATGACATGGCAGCCGGTAGACATCCATTGGGTCTTCACAGCCGGGACGAGGAACTCGTATATTTTGCACTTTGCTATAACAAAATAAGTGTACCTCAAGTTTGCAGTGAAAATAACACTATTTCTCAAGTAGACGATTTTTTAAAGTAGAAGGCCTTGAAAAGCTATAGCTTCATTTGAAAAAGGAAAGAAAGTATGAATTGTGAACATTATGAACAGTGAAAACTAGTATATACCTGTTTTTGGTATATTACGACAAAGCGTAAATATGTTTTATTATTTATGTATTAAGCATAAAGCTTAAGTTCTCAATAACTGGTAAATATCATACTTCATTAATTGGAGGGTGATCACAGTGAGAACCTGGACTAGAAAATAAATCCGAATTCATGTGAGAGTAATTCATTTATATACATAAAGTAATGGAATATGCTGTGCGGCTGAGTTATCATATCTCTGGCTGCTACGACAGACGTTAATCTTCTGTACAAACATCTCGGTCAATTTTAATTGGTATTTTCACAATAGGCAGTTAGATTGATTTTTTCGATACTGTAGCACCTTTTACGGAGAACTATGCAATAATCTTACCGTAATGCACGCATTTCTTCTTAACAACACAGGTATTGTAGTATCTCATTATCCGCTAATACCAGGCTGTGACATTCAGTTAAAATATCCTCCCCTGTATGGGAATTAAATAATTTGTGATGCAGGAACGACGACATAATAGAGTTTGGGTCAGGCTGCGAGACATGCACAGATAGCCAAAGCAGTTGAGGTGACCGCTAGTGTGTAGTGGGAATCTTGATTCGAGTCCCACTCCGACACAAATTTTCATTTTCGTCATTCCTTGATACAGCTGATGGTTGTACGTATCCACAACTGCGAATATATCTCGTGTAGAATCATTTGTACCCACATTCGCCATAGTAATGGAAAAAAAGCCTACAACCAAACAGAACTTCAGAAGAAATGTGACTTGCTTTCCATAAGTTGCGAAGTTGCTATAATTCTGAATGCTGATGCTAGTTCACGTCTCATGAACTCCTGAGGTTGTTTGAAAATGGCAAGTTGACTCAGGAGGTTACGAATCAGAGTGAGGATTCAGGAAGGAGAAGAAGCCACCACGACAACTTGACCCTCTTAGTGTCGCGAAGGACTAGTTTTGGGTTATCGGTGCGTGTATGGCTCACCACTCCTACTTGTGTTGTTATGAACGTGTTTGTCCATGGCAATGGTGGAGGCGGAGGCAAAGCTAAGCAGGAGCTTGTTGGCAGCCGCCAATGAAAACGTAACCTGGGAAGGAGACAGCCGCGGTGCTGAAAACAGCGTTTCAGCATCAACAATTGGTCGGAGTGCTAAGCACTGGACGTGTTCGGCTCCAAAGTGGTCATCGTGGCCTACGCCATATGACAGTTTCTTCCTTACAGCGTCCAGAGGAAGACTGCATTTCACAGACAGGAGGGTGGGAGGCACAGGGCTTTGGTTATGGTGACAAAGGCTAGAGCGTGCAGTGATGTGTGCTGTTGTTTGTGCCATAACTGCAGTTGTTTGGCACTGACTATTTGCAGAGTTTTGACGAACCAAAACTCCAGAGCGTCGGCGAGCTTGAGTTCGGTGATGCTGGGCTGTTATATCTTGTCGTTGAGAGAAAACACCGCGGGGCCGCGATGTACGAGTATTACAGGGTGGTCCCGAATTCATGGTACAAACTTTAATGGTAGGTACAGGACATTGTAACAAGGATTTATTGTATAGGAATGTATAGTCGCAGGTGACGCGGTGAGGCGTAAACAGGGGAAAGAGAAATGGAGTGATCGGTTGGTGTCACTGCCGGTAGAGGGCAGTAGATGAACATGATGTATCGCAGTAGGGACAAGCGCCATTCACAATTGTGCTGCCGTAGACGATGGGTGACTTTACGTATGCAGAAAAAGCAGACATGCATTACATGTACGGCCGTGCAAATGGTAACGCCAGAGCTGCGTTACGAATGTATCGCGCGGAGTATCCTAATCGACGAATGCCGGATCATAGAATTTTTCAACGGTTACATCGTCAACTTTGTGAAACAGGTACGTTCGACGTCAACAGACATGACGCTGGTCGATTAAGAGCTGTACGCACTCCAAGACTGGAAGAACGCATCTTGAACATAGTGGCTGATAGACCCGAGTCAAGCACAAGAACTGTTGCGCGTGACGTACATGTGAGTCATCAGACTGTATGCAGAGTGTTAAATGAAAATCGCTTACACCCCTTCCATTTTCAAAAAGTACAAGCATTGAATCCGGCAGATTATCCTCTTCGCGTGAACTTCTGCCAGTGGTTGTTGCAGCAATGTGCGTTGCAGCCGGATTTCGTAGGTCATGTGCTATTTACAGATGAAGCGACATTTTCACGCGAGGGTGTCTTTAATGCGCACAATTCCCATGTGTGGGCAACAGATAATCCACATGCAACGCGTCCACATGCGTATCAACAACGTTTCGGTATTAATGTGTGGGCTGGTATTGTGAACGACTTTTTGATTGGGCCATACTTACTACCCACGCGACTCTGTGGCGAAAGCTATCTTATTTTTCTGCAAGAAGTGTTACCAGAACTGCTGCAAGATGTTCCGCTCGCCATTCGTAACCGCATGTGGTTTCAGCACGATGGAGCGCCAGCACACTTCAGCACTGCTGTACGGAATTACCTGAATGCCACGTTTGGTGCTAGATGGATTGGGCGTGGTGGACCAGTCCCTTGGCCACCCCGATCTCCTGATTTCTCTTGCCTCGATTACTTTTTATGGGGACATCTTAAGAGTCTTGTTTATGAGACTCCAGTTGACTCAGATGAGGATCTCGTTGCTCGCATATCTGTAGCTGCTGCAGGTGTGCGTGAAATACCAGGCATCTTTGAACGTGTACGCCAATCGCTGCACCGACGCTGTCAAGCATGTATCGCTCATGGTGGACGCAATTTTGAACACTTACTGTAAACATGACACTTGTCGACAACGATTTCAATAAAATCTTTCGTTTTCCTTTCGGCCGTTATTTCCCCTGTTTACGCCTCACCGCGTCACCTGGGACTATACATTCCTATACAATATATCCTTGTTACAATGTCCTGCACCTACCATTAAAGTTTGTACCATGAATTCGGGACCACCCTGTAGATTGTCCCATAACTGACAGTGAGTGAATTTCATTGCGTGGTATTTGAGTTGCTATTTCTTTGAGTCGAGGACTAAGGGAGAATATGGACAGCAATTATCAGGACTATTATTTACTGCAATATTGCGAACTGATTTTATGAGGTAATAGTACTTTTTACTGAATAATATCTAATCATGTTTGTCCAAAACGGAAACGCAGGGAAATTTGACTGAATGTTACAAAACTATGAAAAAAATGTTAGAAGATAAGTCAAGCAAATGAAAAATCGCTTATAAATGAGATCATAATAATACAGAAATAAAAAAGGCAACTACGTAATACAACAGAAAAAAATCACTCAAGCGGTTTGGAAAAACATAGAGCATAATATGGATATCCTTGATACGTCCATTAAAAAATGCGAGGGAACGAGTGAAAAACCGATAAAAATCGACAAACTTACGAAGGGATGTAGGAATGCTATATTTAAGTCTACTAAGAACGTAGAGATGAATACAAGTAACATCATGTTAGCAGTGTACGAAAGTAAGGAAAGATGAATTTTTAGAATCATCAGATTAAGTTATTGTAGAGCACAGTGTACGAAGTACGTATATTGAAATGTCAGTGATAAGTCAGGAACAGTCGACTGATGTGACAGATGAAATAGGTGGCCCAACTTATGATGCTGTTATTTCGGAATTGTCATTGGATGGCAGTATTACCTGCCCTTTATTCATCATTCTGGGCAAAAAATTACAAGTGTTGGAAAGTATGGTATTTGTTGAACATATGTTGTTCATATTGAAGTGGTTACCACATAGTGAAAAGAATGTAGTCTGTCACATTACTTTATCTGAACGCATGATTGAAGCGAGTGAGGAATGGTTCAAATGGCTCTGAGCACAATGGGATCTAACATCTGATGTCATCAGTCCCCCAGAACTTAGAACTACTTAAACCTACCTAACCTAAGGACATTACACACATCCATGCCCGAGGCAGGATTCGAACCTGCAACCGTAGCGGTCGCGCAGTTCCAGACTGTAGCGCCTAGAGCCGCTCGGCCACACCGGCCGGCCGAGTGACGAATACCAGGTGAAAGAAGACGGTGAATACTCCAATTAACTTAAGTAAGTGTAAGGAAAATGTAGTGGAAGTAGATCTCCAGTTAATCTAAGAGTGAGAAAATCATGCTTTGAATACATAGAATTACGAAGAAAGATTAAAGTTTAAAGTTCCGTCGGCACCATGGTCATTAAAGACCGAACACAAGCATCTGAATAGCTGGGCGGAGATTTCAACTGTCGCCACCTGCATGGGAGGCCATTGTACTAACCACTGCGCCACCTCGATGGGTTGAAAGCATGTAAGAATGTATCAAATATTGCTCGGTAGACAAAAGGGAAATTGTGTGCTTCGATATCGATCATTTCATGTAAGACGAAAGCGGAAAAGTCTATTCCAAGTGTGGAAGAAGACAAACATGTACTTGGTAGCACGTATTTCATGTAAGGAAGAAAATAATGACTCTGTAATGTTTCGTGATGATACTGGTGCAGAAGATTTTACTCTGAAGAAAATAATGACTATTTATTGTTTCGTGATGACACTGTTACAGAAGATTTCACTCTGATACTGCAGGAGACGATTTTTTTCCGTCTTTGTATTTGTATTTTTGTGAACTGTTTACTGGCTCTAGAGTTGAAGGAAAGTAGGATTTTTAAGCTTTTGTAAATCGTCTACTGGCTATTTATTCATTTTGTGTTTGTATGTAAACTTAGGAACTGGGGAAAATGTCTGCAACTACTAGCTTATGCCTAATATTGCATGGACAGACACTACTGAGTGTGTAATATTCATGAATGTCATACCTTAATAATAAATGTACACACATTGCTTTAGCACCTATTGCTTCTCTCGAGTTTACATGGTAATCACAGAAAAAATGTTGTATGGGCAAATATTGTTTCTACTGAAGAATTGATGTATTAAAGAGCAGTTTCTTTTTCAATGCCGGTCTAAAAAGCCGATTTGTCGTGGTGACTGTTAAATGGCTTCCTTTCATTTAGATCGCAAATTGTGTCACCTTCCGAACTTTTCACCCTAATTAAGTCTGTAGGCACATTGTGTTTTCTGATTGTACTTCTAACCAGACAGCAGTACTGTTGTGGTGACATTTCCATAGTAACTTTCATTGTCTAGTATATACCAGTTTTGATAAATTTAGCTTCCAAAATATTTTAACATAATGAAATATTTTCATAAAAGTATTTATTGCTAGTTTCAACCCCTTAGGAGTTGAATTCCCAATCACATTTAAAAATGAATTTTTTCAAGTTTCTAGCCCAGAAGTCAAGTACAAGTTTTCATCGATGTACTTTTAAAAATTCTTTAATAGTTCTTTAATAATGACTTACTTTCAAAAAAGATTTCATTCAATATTTCACTCCATTTGGACTCGGAATTCCTAAAATGCTGAAGCATGTACTTTTTATTTCGGACTGAGAAATGAAATACAAATTTTCGTAGATCTAGTCTCAAACTTACCTTAATAGCGACGTATTTTCAAAACACCTCTCATCCTATATCTTAGCCAATAGTTGAAGAATTTGGGAAATAAAACTTCTTAATAGATGTCTACTGTACGAGATCAACACTATCTCCAAATTTAACTTGAATTTTTTCACGTAACGGAATATCTTCATAGAAAATCTGACACCCTGTATCACAATCCCAGGCATCGAATTTTTCAAAAACGATGAAACACTTTTTTTTTTACTTCTAACCCAGATGAACAAATACAAATTTCCATAGATTTATCTTGAAAAATACCTTCAAAACGAAACATTTCCATAAAGAATTTTATCCCTTATTTCACCCACCGATTGGTAGAAGTTCCAAAAACACTGAATTATACGTCTTTTATTCCAAAAAAACTTTTCATAGATTTAGCTTTAACAATGCTTTCATAATGAAATATTTTCTTAAAATATTTCTTTCCATATTTCACCCCATAAGCAATGAGTTTCAAAAAGCTTAAAAGACTTCTTTTACCTCTAACTGAGAATTCAAATACCAATTTCCACACATACCTTAAAAAATGCTTTAGTTGTTCTGTAACAATGATTTATTGTCTGAAGAAATTTCACTCGCTCTTTCACCGCCTTAGGGACCGAATTTTCAAAAATTCTAAATCAAGTAGTTTTTGTTTCTGTGAGAGATACCAAATAGTAAATTTCGTAGTTCTGTTCTCAGAATCATATTCTGAGAAAGCCTGTCATCTACTATTTAACTACCTTCGGAGTGGAATTTCGAAAAACCCTTTGTTAAGCGTTGCGTACACAATAACATACTCCCTTGCAAAATTTCAAGTTTCTGTCATTACTAGTTTGGGCTAGGCGATGTTGAGTCAATGAATCAGTTAGGACATTTTCTTAACTTTTTGCCTTAAGCTATAGCATTAGTAAAAATGTAAGCATTGGATAAGTAGTACATTAGTAGCACAAAACCCCGTACAGAGTTAAGAGAATGTGTTATGTAGCTATCGAGAGTGGTTAGTCCAAAGACAGGGACCAAAGGCATGGCTTAGCTTTAAAACGTAATGAAGATATATAATGCAACATGGCGGTAATCAGAATAGATAATTGTCTTGGTAAAACCAGATCCAAACGACTTAATTACTGAATATTTGGTTGTTAAATGTTTTCATTGTTGTAGGACTAACAAGGTTTGCCTTGTCATGTACCTAATATGAGGCATAGAACTGAGTAATACTTATACAAATCAATTTCTTTTAATGTTGCAATAGAAATTTTGTATCTGCCTGAGTCAAGCTAAAACAAGGTCACTACATATGGAAGAATAATTAGAAAACACAAAATAACGTGTGGCATACTAAAACTTCTTTTTTTATTGTGAAGGTAACAAACAGTACTGGAAAGTGTTAGCAGTTATGAGATTACGAAAAAGGATTAATTCTCAAAGAAAAAAGAAAATTCATGATGTATCACAAGACACAGATTCTGGTAGTGTGATTTGTTTATACCCTATATGATATTTCTGAAACCGTGTGTGAGTATTGTGAGACTAGTGAGGGGCTCTGTAGTGATTACTGGTATGGTGACATACTGCTTTGGAGCAATACCACTTCCACAGTTTCTGGTAAATCATGCTGTATAATAAAATGTAAAAAGAGTGGAAGTTTATTGAGCCTCCTATTGAGAAAACTAAAAACGTTAACCATCTTGTCCAGTTGTGACCAGTCAATTCAAATTACTGTAACTGCAATACTGTTATTGCTGGACACGTTTGTCACAATGCGTATCCTCAGAAGCATTTTATAAGCACAGTGAATCTGAAACTTCCTGGCAGATAAAAACTGTGTGCCAGACTGAGATTCGAATTCGTGCTCAGTTGGTAGAGTATTGGTCACGAAATGAAAAGGTCCCGAGTTAGAGTTTCTGTCCTGCACACAGTTTTAATCTTCCAGGAAGCTTCACATCAGCGCACACTCCGCTACAGAGTGAAAATTTCAGTCTGGAAACATAACCAGGCTGTGGCTAACCCTTTTCTCCACAATATCCATTCTTCCAGGAGTGTTGTTTCTGCAAGGTTCGATGCAGGATTCTGTTAAGTTTGGATGGCAGGAGACGAGGTACTGCCACAAGTAAAGCTCTGAGGACGGGGCATGAGTCGTGCTTGGATAGCTCAGTTGTTAGAGCACTTGCCCGCAAAAGGCAAAGGTCTCAAGTTCGAGTTTCGATCCGACACACAGTTTTAATCTATCGGGAAGTTTCACATCAGAGCACACTCCGCTGCAGAGTGAAAATCTCATTCTGGCATAGTGAATCTATTAAACAATTCATTTGTAAAAATATTCGAAAACAGCAATTCTTATTGTTGTTTATTTAGTTATTCTAAAGTAAAATCACAGTTTTAAATCTGAAAGATAACTTTAAACTCAATAGTGGCATAATAAATATTTCTCCGAGCTCCGAGTACTATGCGACTTAGCTTATAAATATTTCTGAACGATCGCTAAATCCATGTAAAACAGTTGACCTCGCCCATTTTCGTTGGCGTCTATCAATATTTCAGATGTAATATTATTTCACACTTTTAAAACATCTAAACACACAATTAAAAAATTCTGATTCTTAAGCCTGGCATTAAGGGAATGGTTTAACAAAGATTGATTTAACAATGTTCTCTCAGTCTTCATCCCCAACATTGTCTGCTCCAGTCGTGTTGTTAAAGATAACAACTTCTTGGTAGAAAATCTCGGCTCTTCCACTATGGAGAATATATGGCACTGTTTGCTGAATGTCTGCTATTTTCTTGGTTTTGATAGGGGCACTGTCTTCGGGGTATGCTAAGGCGTTAGGAAAAGCTACGCCATTCATATAATTAAGCTGTGCTAGCTTCAATGAATGAGGTACAAGACTACATATGTAAAGGGAAGTTACTGAACACATCTTTCAGACTTAAGGATTACTTAAATTCCATGTAGTCACATGCCTAAGAGTAAGTCTTACACATCAGGGCACAAAATGTTTTATGGTTTCCATTGGTAGGGCTGTTTTCTTATTGTAATGTGGGTACCTGATACGAATATTCAATTTGTCACCTCAATCGTTCGTTCTCACAGTGGCGACTCTTTTCTAACTCTGTAAAACTAATTTTTTGTACTGGATAGCGTTGTACACGCTATCCTCCTATCTAAAGTTTCCTTCACCATGCCAGATACTCCATCACAGGATAAAAACGAATGTCCACGTATATGAAATCTGTGCACCATTGTATTGAAACGCTCTTTACCTGACGCAAACATACACATGAGCGTATGATTCTTGTTTTGTCCCACACACCAATTCACATAGCTCTTTTACATAATGGGGAGTATTTGTACTGATGTCATCCATCAAAGAGAAAGAAAATACATTTGCTTCCTTTCGAGCATTACCTTGATGATATAACTAAAATGACATTTTTTTGTTTTCCAGAACATATATTCCAGTACATAATGTATTCCCGCATTACAATACTTTCGCCTGGGGCCGATGAAAATACTGGACGTTCGTGTAGGAAAAAGTGCTAAGGTAGATTTTATATGTAATCTGTCGCTGTTGCATGCGTATTGCTACTGCCCTTACACTTCTGATTGGATGATTTTAGGCTGCCGTAGAGTTTCTTAGCATGTCTTCCGTGTATGAAAGGTTTAGCTGCAGCCACACTTCTTGCAGCATCATTAACGTGGTGATTTCATTGTCTCAGCTTCAGTTCTTCAGAAACTATACAAGTGACAACCTGAGGACAACCAAATCCAAGTTCAAAGTGCTCACAAAATACAGCCTCTAATAATGATATTTCATTCTGCTCTCTGGATGTTTATCTTTGAATATGTTGTACATAGCTTTGATCGTTAGTTGAGCATCAAGGTCTGGTATATTCTCCCTGAATAGTGACTGTCTTTTACTGGTTTGGATGACTACCATGGTGAACTTTGGTTACTTTCCTTGTGATAGAATGACCCGCAAAAGTGTAACACTTTTTTTTTTCTAAAATGCAAATTTAGGAAAGCCTACTGACCGACCTTCAATTTCTCGCCATAGCGGAAGTCATGGTAGTTGAAATTAAGACCCTGATCTTTATTGCTATTGGCCTAACTCTTTCTTTTACGACTGACAGATGTCATTTGTATTAAATGTTGAAGATGCAAATCTTACGTGTCCTTGTTCGTTGAAATGGATCAAGATATCCAATAAAGCACTGCAATCTTCAACTGAAAGAAATATCATAAATACTGTATTGCCAGTCATTAATATTATTTTGTTCTTCACAGCTTCGATATCCATGTCCCTGTTCGTTAAAGTGGGTCAAGATATCCAATAAAGCACTGCAATCTACAACTAAAAGAAATATCATTAACACTGTATTGCCAATTATTAACATTATTTTGTTCTTCACAGCTTCGATATCCAAAGAATGTTTTCTCAATTTACCTTCATTTTATACTTACCTACTTTCGTTTTCTGTTTTCCTTGCATGATTTTGTTCTTCCGACTGATTACTTAAGGCTGTTCTGTTACATGAGCTCGTTTTATTGAATATAAACTGTTATTCCTTACACCATTCCTCTTCGTAGCTTTCTTGTTGTTTCACTAACAATTTCACCGAATTCAGTCATCTGAAACACTAAATTAATCATGAATAGTGAAAAGCTTCTCTGTTTTATTTGTGATCAGAGATTAGTCTGTAATCTCCATGTGTAATTGCTATCATTCTGTCTACACACAGATCTCAGTGATAAAAGAACTTGACTCGTACTGATCATACTGACATTACATGAAAAGATTGAAACCTTGGTGTTTGGTCGAGGGTTCGTTTGGGTTAAGTCCCTTTAACAGAAGCTTATGTATTTATCTCTCAAGATCCCCACAACATACTTAAAAAAAGATGGAAAAGGAAAATATGGAACACACCCTTTTAATAGGCCATACATATATATAAAGGATTTTCTGAGGTAAAAATATTTATATAAAAACTATAATATTTATGTTTATATGCCTTTGTTTGATGAACAACAATGATATCGAGCAAGTGCTGACGGTAGTTCTTAGTGCAACACAAAAATTTCGTAACAATAGGTAAGGTCTTCACCGGGTCGACAGCCATGTATCTTGGGAAGTAGCCCGATGCTACACTACATTTCTGCTCCTATTGTACTGGAAATTATTTTAATAATGGAAAAAATAACGAAATGTGTAAATGTAATGAAAATGTTCAAGCTGAGTTCTGTTCTGATTGAGCCATGCTTGCTCTTACAAATATTTTATAACATGATATGAACCTGCTAATTCGTGGCCTATATTTACTCCGTAATGTAGAAATAAATTTACTGGAAGTTTTCTGTGATAAGTTTATTTGCGTTTCTTCTGTCGTCGCTATTTTAATGACAGTGCAGAGAAAATAGGAATGGTGAGTATAACAGAGAGTCAATGGCTGACGTAGGTGAAATTCTTAATGAAACAAAACAACAGAAAACGTAAACGTTATAAGGGTGTAAGTAAAGATACTTTGTATTCAAGGAACATAATAAAATAAGCTCGTGCAACAGGAGAACCATACATTTTTCACAGAGTGAAAACGAGTAATACCTCTGTTTTTACATTACAAGAAAGTAAAATTATGCCAAATCATTTCAACATTTTCTGGAAAGAAGGAAGCTTAAGTTCTCCATCAGTTATATATATTATATTTGATTAATTGGAAACTATAAGAATAAGAACTTAGTAAGAAAGAGTACTGGCTCCGACGTACCTCAGAAGGCTTTCTTTAGGAGATGTGAAAGAGCTATAGGGATATTAATACTAACTGATGATACAAACACAGTGTTTGAAATACCATAACGTATAAATCTGTCAGAAAAACAGTGTTTACCGTTATGCAGATAAATTCAAACTGCTTGCTACTTACCGAAGTCGCACGAATCACCCGCGGAAGATTGTCTCATTACGTGATTATCTTTGTCTTCAAGCAGGTTTTAGCAGGTTGTTGAAGTTGTCAAGCTTCCTCCATTCCGTGTATGGGTGTGTGTGTGTGTGTGTGTGTGTGTGTGTGTGTGACAGAGAGAGAGAGAGTATGTGTATGTGTGTCTGTGCGCGTATGGTTATCACAGGTAGAACTCGTTCGTAATTGTGTAGTTGGGAGCAGATCAATCTGATTGAACATTGGTTCGTACCAGTCTAAGTGGATTATTTACTCAAGGGAGGAATTCAGAAAACTAAATTTATGCGTGATTTGGAATTGGCAGTTTAAACAGACTACAGATAAACTTTCGTCATTCTGCACTCCATCACGGAATGAATGAGCCGACCTATGTTGCTCGTTAATCACTCAGGCGGTAACTACTGCGGCAGAAAATACAGCTGCTTGGTGCGTTTTAAGTTATTTATCATTTAAATTATTTTATTTTCTTATTTTCTTTTCTTTTCTTCTCTGCAATGTGTCAAGACTCTCGTGTGTTTATGATAGACTAGAGATCAAGAAGCGGGGCAAAGATACGAGCAAAAGAATTTGGAAACGGTGATTTCATTAAGTTAAAAATCACCGACAGCGACCAATAGCAGCGGAAAACACGGTCCGTACTGGATTAAGTGTCAAGAAAGTGTATACGAACATTGTCGTAGCTCTTCGTTAGATATTTTCCGGCGAATGCTTTGGATTAGAGTGAATGACGTAGTACTTTCAGCGATATGATGAGCTGTGTACAAAACAGACTTGATTCCGTGATAAACTGCATTTTAGTAGTACTGTTAGTGATCAAGTATTTATAATATTGGAGTACGTATGGACGGCGCAGAGTGGGAGATAATGAGACATTTACATGAGACTTGCTGGGAGCGAGAAGGATAAGAGCAGATAAAGTGTAACGAGATGTGATTGCATGAGATGTAGATCAGACCCCGGAGCGAGATGTCACTATGAATCTAGATGAGATGAGATGCTGATAGAGATGGTGATCGAGATGAGATGACATGAAATGAGATGGTGACGGGGATGGAGATACGATGATATGATATAAAATTGATTGTGAGATGTGACGGCTTGAGATGCAAAGGAGAATATGATAAGATACGATGTCATTGTGATGGAAATTATGATGATTTGTTTCAATATCATGACGAAAAGCATACAAGTACTGTCAGAGAAAGCTGAAATGGAAATTGATTATGGGAACTTGAGCTCGTGAAGTCTGAAGTGACAAGACACTTCAACAACAATTGCAAAGTAGGATAACGGTGAAATTACACAAATTTGTTAACGATGGTTGTCTCTGGCCTAGCAACAACGAGTTACTGGTAATGTTATATTTAAATGTGAAATGTTTCGTTTTTTTTACGTTACCAACTATTACAATTACGAAGAAATACTAATTTATCAAAATTTGCCAAAACTGCCTGATCTACAATCTGACTCTCGATCTCTAAGGCGACAAGTCGTGTTCAAGGATCTGGATCTCACGCAGGAAAAGAGAGGTAGCAGGAGAGCATCTCTGCCTCTGCCACGCAGCATTACTTGTTCAGGTATGTAGAGTGTGTGAGGTGGAGGTATAACATTTGGAAACATGGTGCAGGGGGAGGGGATAAGGTACTTATGGGTGGGGGGGGGGGGCGAGGGAGGTCGTTGTGCACAGTATTTTCAGCACCTAAAGAGTTCAGCGAATACTGGTTTATTTTGTTATATCGTTTCAAGAGAGTAAATGAATCATACACATACGGTAAGTGCACTGTTTCGGTTAACTTGTTTTTTCAAGTAAGATACTCGGTCTGTACCAGTTCCCATAAATTTGAAGTTGTATCGTTTTCCATTTCGTTGATCATGTTTAAATTTCTCTCGGTTGCAACGTGGTACAAGACACTGTTTGTTACAACAAAAGAAAGCTACTCATGCCATCATAAATGATTGCTCATAATTTCGGTCGTAAGTGGTTTTTTGAAGGAGGGGTGGGGCTGGCAGCGATTGTTCCTACACCAGAACTGACGTCGTCGCTGGCAGAAATGGGCCTATGGCGTCTGACGTGTTGCGTATGATTACATATGTGTACCGTGATGTGTGCCAACTGTCATAATCAATCGTTAAAAGGAATGTCATACATGCATTATACTACAGTTTTGCTTTACGACAATGTTGCAGTGTGAAACGAAATAGCACGAGACAACAAGGACTGCGTTATATTGGAATTTCTCGTCGTTACAGTCACTGTTACATGTATATTTCTCATTCACATTCTTGACTGTATGGTCATATTTTTCTGAAACTGTGGTACACAGATCGAAGGAATGATTCAAATCGTATAATGAAACTTACATGGTAATATATTGACAATGTGAAAGTTGACTGGAAATTACATCATGCACCTTGAGATACACGTCCCTACTTACACCACCTGCTCCCAGGGAGGATTATGTAAGCTAACTTGCCTATCTTGAGGTGCAATAAGTATTTTACGGACCCGTTTCGTTTTGCCCATTCTGTATACCATATTATCCTACTGACACTTCCTAAGGTTAAGTAAATGAGTTCTCCTTACTTGAGCACTTAACATTGTAGTTTTTCACACTGATTCTTAGAATATGTTATTGCATTCGTATTTAATTTTTGATCTGATAACGTCCTCGACTGTAGCAATAGTACGTGTCGAAAGGTTCTTAAGTAGCCGTATCAGAAATGTAATGTCTGAGTACTTTGATAATAAATCGATACAACCGGGCAGTTATAAATGAAGTGCAACTTTTCACGGAGGTCCAGAGTCGGCTATAATTGTACGGCTGCGAAACTTGATACATGCTCTAATGCGTTAACGCTGAACCAGTTCGCTCTGGAAAGAAAATTAGTTACAATTTTGGATACCAGATGCATATCTGACGCTGGTGCTCGCATGGAACTAACTGTGTAAGTGGAAGTTAATTATAAATCAAAATTGTGTTTACTCATTTTTTTACCTTACCTACCCATGCCCCATCTCTAAACCATTACGTATGGAAACACTTCTATGTGTCTTTCTTGTATTTACAGAGCCAGATTCGCACCTGGCTGCCAGAATTGGAACCACTTCTTTTCCAGCGTCAATCGGTTGCGCATTAACGCATTAGAATACCTACCAAGCTTTGCTGCTATCACAGCCCACGCAACAGCTCTGTGAATAGCTAAACTTTAACTGTATGCATTCAGTATTAGCAAAGCTGCGCATGTCGCAGAAATGATTCCCAGTTGCTCCGCCACCCATCGGTCGGTCATATAAGGGTACCTGATGTCCTCAAGAAACCCATA
Source organism: Schistocerca serialis cubense (assembly GCF_023864345.2). Taxonomy (NCBI): domain Eukaryota; kingdom Metazoa; phylum Arthropoda; class Insecta; order Orthoptera; family Acrididae; genus Schistocerca; species Schistocerca serialis. Next base: position 231,854,595 of record NC_064643.1, read on the forward strand.
CTAGACCAACAACTAAATGCTGCCCACTTTTTGTCGAGAAGCGGAATTAACCCCGTAACTGATTATAGGAAAGTCTGGCAAGTGGAGACATGCGGGAAGCTGCTGACGATACAACGCGTCGGATTAATATTGAGTTTTATGAATTTATGATCTTCTAATAACTAGGGATTCGCTTTGCCCATTACTAATTTATTTGACAATGGGGAAGCACTGTCCTCAATGTCGACTGCCCAGTGCCTAAAGCTGTAGTTTTTGTTTATCCCCCCCTCCCTGCTTTCAGTCCTTCGGCACCTGACAGGGCAACGAACAGAAGACAAGGAAAAGTAGTAGCAAATTATGAACGGAGGGGAAGGAATGAAAAATGTGGTGTCACCGCCAGACACCACACTTGCTAGGTGGTAGCATTTAAAATGGCCTCGGTCCGTTAGTATACATCGGACCCGCGTGTCGCCACTATCAGTGATTGCAGACCGAGCGCCGCCACACGGCAGGTCTAGTCTAGAGAGACTCCCTAGCCCTCGCCCCAGTTGTACAGCCGACTTTGCTAGCGATGGTTCACTGTCTAATTACGCTCTCATTTGCAGAGACGACAGTTTAACATTGCCTTCAGCTACGTCACTTGCTACGACCTAACAAGGCGCCATATTAAGTTACTATAATCTGGATAATATTGTGAATCAAGTACCGTCAAGAGCGACGTTCATCATAAAAGTTAAGTATCAACTAGCTACGTCCGCTTTCTGAATTCTAATTCCTTGTCATGTTCCAGACCTCACGTCAGTATAGTCCTTCCCTCCTCACGCCAGTCTGCGTGCGCTAAACGCGTGCATTTCGGCCTCCAATAGTAACACGGTGTTGGCTCTTCTGCCAAAACTACAACAAAATTTTCCAGTGAGCTTAATTTTATCATTGCTAACACTTGGTCTAAGAAACATCTAAAAAGGTTATGTACATGAAGAGACATGGAGACTTTTGGATGGCATGAGAGTGATTATATAATGATGGACCAGAGATTTGGAAACCAGATTTTAAAGCTCAAGACATTTCCAGGGGCAGATGTGTACGCCGGAGGTAGTTTTTGGGCTATGAACTGTAAGTTGAATAAAGTAGTAAATTTGGGAGATGGAACCTGAACAAACTGAAGAAACTAGAGATTAGAGTTTCAGAGGGAGCATTAGGCAACGTTTCACTGAAAGAGTGGACGGAAATACACCTGGAGACGAAGTGGTAGCTTTGAAAGATCAAATAATGGAGTTTGAAGATGCCATATCCTTTCCCGTTGCACTATTTACTATTTTTATGTAATTTCTAATCTTATTTTTTTGGTCTTACCTCCGGCCGGGGTGGCCGAGTGGTTCTAGGTGCTACAGTCTGGAACCGCGCGACCACTACGGTCGCAGGTTCGAATCCTGCCTCGGGCATGGATGTGTGTGATGCCTTTAGGTTAGTTAGGTTTAATTATTTCTAAGTTCTAGGGGACTGATGGCCTCAGAAGTTAAGTCCCATAGTGCTCAGAGCCATTTGAACCATTTTAGTCTTACCGCATACTGCGTATAGATAGTCATGCAGCAACAGATATTTAAAACGTATGCTGCATTAAAATCTAATCTTTGTGTGCTGTCATTGGTTTACGAACTAATTTTTGTTGTTTCATGTACGGATTGGGATTAATTTTTAGTGAGGCCAATTGGTTGACAGCGTTCTTCAGATGCACACACATTTGGACGAGCATATTTCGATACAATCTGGATAAAATAGTATCTGTCTCGCGCGTACTTTCAAACTAGTAACTCCAGCCATGCTTCTATAACTTCTGACATTTCGGTGTGAATGCGTTAATAGTGTATTAGTATACAGCATTCTTGTAATTCAGTCGTTTCAATTCGATTTAATGGAAGGAATACTTTTAGTATTAAATAATATATTTTGTGATGTCTCTTTAATTAGTATCATTCAAACCCTTTGCAGATTTCACAAAATACGCATGCTTGGCCGAATGGAGAATCGAATGTGTAAACGAGTAATGCAGGTAATTTTTACCTGACAGTGTTACTCATGGGCATGGTAGATTTAGGACACAAATAATGCAAGAAATATTCAGACACAAGGTCCGATCACAGACAGGAAGAAACGTTGCGTGTGAACGGAAATTTGGAGCAGATACTCGAAATGTCATTTGTTTCAACGTTCGACAGACAGAAAAAGTGGGATCTGTAACGTTACGATGTGTGAGTTATAAAACTATAAACGGTTTTAATATTTCTTAGATTTTGTGCATTTTCTTGTGTCAAATAATAGTATGAAAAATGGCGAACACTTGTGTTGACACCGTATCGGCCTGAAAGGCCAGTGGAAGGGCTGATTGATTAAGTTCATTATTCATAACAAGTTTATTAAAACAGATAAATTGGGACAAAATCGCCTATAGTGCCCACAATTAAAAAACACATACAAAGTGGTTAACTCCAAGAGCCACTGCAAAAAAAAAAAAAAAAAGTTTAAATTGAATTTAGGGAAGGAGGTACAACGAATTCTGTTACAGAAAAACCACCTAAATTCAATAATTAGGCACAACGGCTACCTTACAAAAAGAATTTAAAAAATTACTTTCATGAAGGAGACAAACAGGCATTTTGACAGGAAGCATTTCAATTCTATGATTAGGCACAACGACCACTTCAACAAAATTTTAACAAAACATTTAAAAAATTGCCACAGCAATCCTGAACAATGACAGGAGACTGATTTATGAACATGGAACGTACTGAGGGTTTACCGAATTTCAAGAGCACCTTTAAAAAAACTGACGTCAGTAGCCCAAACGAGAATCAACAATACTGCACAGTTGTACCGTTTCTATCGTTCTTATTAGTTTTTAGTCAAACGATTGACTATCGAAATATTGTCTACACAAGATGCTTCGCTTTTCAGTCAGTCCGCAGCTCGTGGTCGTGCGGTAGCGTTCTCGCTTCCCGCGCCCGGGTTCCCAGGTTCGATTCCCGGCGGTGTCAGGGGTTTTCTCTGCCTCGTGATGCCTGGGTGCTGTGTGATGTCCTCAGGTTAGTTACGTTTAAGTAGTTCTAAGTTCTAGGGGACTGATGACCATAGATGTTAAGTCCCATAGTGCTCAGAGCCATTCGAACCATTCATTCTTTTCAGTCTTATGTGCAATCCCACTTATCACAAATAACAACTTTATAAAGTAAACACTTCGTATGCTGCTTACTGTCTTACTGACCTTTCACAAACCGCGCTGACTTTTGAACAAGCACTATAGTCTTAGAATATGTCAGAAAACTCACCAAACTTGCCTGGTCATTAGCAAGCATATGTACCGATATAAATACCGTATAAAATACACACTCGACATTTAGCTTATTACTGATAGCTAAAAGTGGCTGGTCATAAGCCACACATCACGCCGGTAAATCCAAACGACTCGCTTTGTGTAAGGAGCGTAAACATTGGACGGTTGAACAGTGGAAAAAAGTTGTGTGGAGTGACGAACCACGGTACACAATCTGGTGATCCGATGATAGAGTGTGGGTATGGCGAATGTCCGGTGAACGTCATCTGAGAGCTTGTGTAGTGCGAACAGTAAAAATGGGAGGCGATGGTGTTATGGTGTGGTCGTGTTTTCCTTGGAGGGAGCTTGCACCTTTTGTTGTTTTGCGTGAAACTATCACAGCAGAGACCTACATTGATGTTTTAAGCAACTTCTTACTTCCCACTGTTGAAGAGCAATTCGCGGATGGCGCTTGAATCTTTCAATATGATCGAGCACCTGTTCATAATGCACGGCCAGTGGCGGAATGGTTACTCGACAATAACATACCAGTAATGGACTGGCCTGCACAGAGTCCATACTTGAATCCTATAGAAGACCTTTGGGATGTTTTGGAACGCTGACTTCGTGCCGGGCCTCTCCGACCGACGTCGATAGCTCTTCTCAATGCAGCACTCCGTGGAGAATGGGCTGCCATTCCCCAAGAAACCTTCTACCACCTGACTGAACGTATGCCTGCGGGAGTAAAAGCTGTCATCAAGGCTAAGGGTGAGCCAACACCATACTGAATTCCAACATGACCGATGGAGGGTGCCACGAACTTGTAAGTCATTTTCAGCCAGGTGTCCGGATACTTTCCATCACATTGTGTACTAATCGTCAGTAAGAGTAGGGGAAATGTTCTAGTTTCTTGACAGTTAAATTCTACCTGTATTGATACTTCTGTAATACACTTTAATTACGTTCGCGAGAACAATCACTTGGTGAGAACTTCTTTTTTTCCTTTATTGTTAGTTCATACCCCTCGAGCTGTTAGCAGTTCAATTCTCCGCTCTTCAGTCAAGTGAATTAAAAAAATAATACGATGAGAAATATAAAACAATATTTGGTGTGATTTTCTATTTTAAATTAAATATCGAATAGAGACAGTTACAACACGGAATTATTTATACATATTGGGAACTCAAAGAAAGGTGAAATAATTCTGATAAAAGCACCGAAGCACTGGACTACACGAGGATGAGGGGTATTGCTGGAGGGGACAGTATATTCCCTAGTGTTAAGGGGTGTGGCTAGAAAGATAGTGATCTGTTAGATAGGAAAAACTATGGACATGAGAGAACGAAGCAGAGGTTGATAGTGGGAAATACAATCGGTGAGGAAGCCAGAAGGAGAGGAGTAGTGTGTTGTGTGGATAGTGCAGTGTTTGCAAAAGGAAATGGATGGGCTGGATGGAGAGGGAAAGGAGAGAGGAACCCTAATGTAAAGTATTTTGGAGACATAAATATGAGGGCGGATCTCATTATCTGGGAGGGGGAATTGGTTGAGGGCTGCAATGGTTATTAAATCTATCGATTCCCCAGATTCAGGCATACCATTTGTCCTAGCACATAGTCGATCGCGGGCTGCGTGTTGGTATGTCCTCACTAATGCCTGGACAGTCCACGCACGGTGACATAAGATAGTCGAGCAGCAACTAAGCGATACAACTTCCGTCCTCGCGCTGCCTACGTTGCCACTAGTTGCGTATGTCAGTGCCCGGCGGTACCGTACTTCCGCCTTATGGTCGGAAGTAAGACAGTGAGGACGGGTCATGAATTGTGCTTAGGTAGCTCAGATGCATTCCGACTTCTCGCAACTGGTGACAGGGCATACATCAACGACAGAGATTCCTTGCTTCCCTTCAGTGCAGTGTGAGTCGCATTGTTATTTGTCTCTCACCGTTTCGTGTCTGTGACTCAATTTTATAATGGCGTTGTCTGCCACCGTGATAGTATCAATGACTCCCAGAAACATTCACTGTACAGGTACTGTCAGTTTTAGTTTTCAGAAGTCCACATGGGATGTGCAGCCAGGTTTGTTAGAAATTTATGATGGCTTGTAGACATGATCAAGGTAATTTCAGAAGCAATTCACATTGCTTATTTTCATTCAGAATCCTATATAAATATATATATATTGGAAATTTGTGGTAAGATTCTATGGGACCAAACTGCTGAGGTCATCGGTCCCTAGTCTTACTCACTACTTAATCCGACTTAAACTAACTTAACCTAAGGACAACACACACAGCCATGCCCGAGGGAGGACTCGAACCTCCGACGGGGGACAGCCGCGCGAACCGTGATAAGACGCCTCACACCGCGCGGCTACTCCCTATCCTATGTGTTTTATGTCAAGTTTGTACACCTGTTTCAGGTTCTTGACTGATCACCGCAGATGTTAAGTCCCATAGTGCTCAGAGCCATTTGACATTCAGGCTGGCAGGCTCATTTTGCAGCACGGACAACAACTCCCTTTCAGTCATTGCAATGGTTCTGATAGGATGGTTATTGCGAATTACGCGGAACTGGAATACACGATGGTCCAAAGATGATGCAGTATCTTCAAGACCACGCAGCTTCCAAAATTTTTGGAGTATTGTCCCAGAAAATACCGACCCAATAATATTGTAATTTATTTATTCACGTGTAAGTTGTTACTTTTTATTTGTGGATAAACTGTTTCTATCTATTCCAGAGATCATCATCAGAGATACACTCTTTGGTGATAGTAGGAATGGACCGGGTCGTCCGTGCTGGCGTTGAGAACACTGCAGTGTGACAGTGGAACAAGTGGTGACGGCAAAAGGCATACTGGCAGTTTTCATTTCCGTTGACTGTCAGTAAACGCTGCGCCCACCTGCGGAAGAGTGGGTTGCGTCCTTTGCTGCGGATACTAATTTTCCAAGGACACTTGGTGCCCCCCCCCCCACGTTGTTCCATGCGGCAATCACCTTTCCGGAAAGCAGCAACAAATAGCTTTTTTAACCTGAACTTGTTGCGTCGCGAGCAAAAAGAAATCTATAAAGAGGGTGGAACAGATGGATTCAGCACTTTACGTTCAGGAAACATCCCCCAGGCTGTGGCTAAGCCATGTCTCCGCAGTGTCCTTTCTTCCAGGAGTGCTAGTTCTGCAAGGTATGCAGAAGCGCTCTGTGGAGTTTGGAAGGTAGGAGACGAGGTAATGGCTGAACTGAGGCTGTGGTGACGGGTTGTGGGTCGTGCTTGGGTAGCTCAAGTGGTAGAGCATTTGCCCGCGAAAAGTAAAGTTCTCGAATACTGAGTCTCGATCCGTGCACACAGTTTTAATCTGCCTGGAAGTTTCTACACTTGAGTGTATTCCTAACGAATTTTAGACACATTTCTGGCCTCTTAGATATGATACCATTAGGACACTGGTAAATAAGGTGATACGGGAGGTTTTATCCCTGCCCATATCGAAGTTGGTAAAATAGTTCTAATAGAAAAGACAGCCGGACGTCCAGACACTGATAAATTCCACCCATTCACACTCTTTAATTTCGATTACAAAACTCTCTTCCGAGCAGTTAACAGCCGTTTGTCGGTATTGCTAGAAAAAATTCTTGCTGTTCACGAAAGCTGTGTGCCTTGGCGCACGAATCACACTTCTGTAGTTGAATGCTGGATCGTCGTCTCAGTGACTGCAGCTACTTCTCTTTCTTGAGCCCTACTTTTTATTTAATAATTCATTTGATCGGTTCAGTTTAGTTCCATTATGCAAATGCACGAGGCGACTGGTCTCAGTTGTACTGCGTCCCAGATGTTATCCGATCTTCTTAGTAGTAAACAAGCATATGTCGTAGCGAATAGACAACCTACTCTCCAGATCATAATCCGATGGGGCTTGCCGTAGGAAAACCCCTCTCTGTGTTGATTTCCATCTTGCCACTAGAGCCGCTGCTTTGTCGTATGGCTGTTCAATCGTATGTGGCTTAAAAGTGATGGGAGAAACTTGATCGATGCACGGAAACGCGGATAATGTTATGGCACTGCTACTTGATATTCATGATATATTCTCGCTCAATGACATATTGAATTCCTTTTATTGTCTCTCTGGAGCCCGCATTAATGTACGGACATGTACCCTGTTACCACTGCAAGGGTTTTCATCAAACTGTCACTCCATGGGTAACTATGGTTGCTCTTCACATATCGTTGCGGATTAGCGAGGATCGCTGCCCTATGAACATGGCTGCCCTCAATTGCCGGGAGGCGACGGATCGAATTCAAGGGGCAATTCGTGAACACGAACTACGTTCACTTAGCCTTCTTAATAAAATTCGGATTTTAGATTGCTGCATTGTCTTTAAAGTATATTATGTTTCACAAATATTCCCGCCTCCCGCGATAACGACGTGCAAATAGATGCAGTGATCCGGTCATTTCGTATGGGAACGTCATATTTTTCGTCTGTGGCATGATCCTCATGGACAGTTGGGGCTTCCCAGTGTCAACGTGAAGCTTTCAGTATTGTTTATACCGTGTTACTTTTTAACATGTACTCGAGCTACTCATTCCATTACATCTCGCTTATTTATGTGTCTTAGACGGGCTGGTCTGATACCCCTGCAGATATTAGCCGCATCAACTCTAAATTACGGCATATACACATCTTATAAGTCTTCTGGGAGCCGATTTCTCAGTGCCACACCTTAGAAGGTCTTTGCTTTCTCCTTCGGGAGTATTATCATCCGTTGAAATGGAAGGGCCATTGATATCCTCGAAAGCAGTGTGGCTTCACGTTACTCTACACATTATCCGTATGGAAGGCAATTCAACGTGTTACGAAGACATTCACAATTTGATCCTGAACAACGAACGCCTTCATCGCCTTATTCGACTGATCTTCGCTACACACGTAATCAACGTCATACATTACCAGACAGATTTGTCTCTTGCGGACGGGAATACTGGCAATGGACTTGCTAACAACTAGCTTTCAATACGCGATTAGCTTAAGATACTTTCTCAGTTAATATCTTCCCTGTCCGGACTTCTCGGTTTTTCCTCGGGCGAAGACTTCTTCGATCGTACGACTCCTCCGATAGTACGCCCACTATGTTGTCGGGTGTGAAAAAGGCACCGATACCAGCGTTTTTCGACAATATAAGTTGAACTCGCACTAGAAGTGCAGAGTCTTCCATGTTACCGTGTCGTATTTGCAAATACGTTGTGCCTTGCCTTTCATCGGCAAATTGTTGTTCAAATGGCTTTGAGCACTACGGGACTTAACATCTGAGGTCATCAGTCCCCTAGACTTAGAACTACTTAAACCTAACTAACCTAAGTACAGCACACACATCCATGCCCGAGACAGTATTCGAACCTGCGACTGTAGTAGCACCGTGGTTCCGGACTGAAGCACCTAGAACCGCTCGGCCACAACGGCCATGCCCCAAAGTATTGTATAGTTTTGTTTTTTCCCTTGTTCTGGAGCCTTCTCTCATAGTGTTCCTCCTAGAGAAAAAAAATTGTTTTCTTCTGAGCCCCGGAATTGTGGAACACATGTCTATCAACTATTATTATTTTCACAAAAAGAAAAAAAAAAATAATAGTAATAAAAAACAGAAACATCAAATAAAATAAAAAAATCAGGCCTGTAGCATGTGAGAGACCTACATAGGGAGAGGTGGGGAAGGGGGAGAGGAGGAGTGAGACATCGTGATCGGGCCTCGCGGTTCGACCCCTCTCCGCCTTGTCTCCACTCTGCCTAAAGCTAACTTCTCCATCCCTTTCTATTATGTAACGCAGTACACCGGTTCAGCATCCCACTAGAATAAAACCTATAAGCACTTAGTTTCGTGAGGTGAAGTAGAAGTGACCAGGAGACCCTAGACCGAATAAAAAAAAAAAATGAAAAAGAAAACTGTGAATCGCATGACTGGAAACTGAGAGACCGCCGGATAGAATATAGAATGTTGATCGGAGCGTAGCACAGATTATTTATAATACAAAAGTATATGAGCATATTTGACAACAATGCAAAGGACCTGATTTCGATTCCAGGGACTTCCCTTTGTGAAAAGTGCCGAATGGGGTGCACTCATGGGTAGCTATTGTTCTTGAGTTGATTATGGGCACGATAACAGCTGTATGGCCACACATTCACAGCCGGACCTTGGCCGCCTCTGTGGGAGGCAGGTGGGTACCGACTGAGAAGAGAGACACCCTCCCTGCCCGCCATGGGCAACCACTACTGTATGCTAGAATGACAAAAGGTCACAGCAGACAAAGAAGCAAAGAGGATAATTGGAGCCCTCTGTTGGACGTGTGACAGCAGTGTGAAATGGACTATGAGCAGTTCGCAAAGGGAAAGAATGCTTGCTATGAGTGCCTTTTAGCGTCTGCGTATGCTCGCCTGCTGAGAGACGTGTGGGAAAGATTGCTGGGAAGAGGAAGGATAGCAGAGAAGAAGTGGCTAGCAAACTGACGGAAAACGAGATATCTGTTTGAAGCGGTAGGGAGCTGTTTGGGAAGTGAAAAGGTACTGGCACCACGAAACAAAACATCCTTTAACTACAATTTTTTCTTGAAAACAGTTAAAATTTTTACGATGAAGACGCACTCGCAGTTACAGCCAGTCATTGAGATGCTTATAAGTAAATTGGTAATTAAGAAACAACATCGGTCACCCCATACACAAGGCCACAAATGAACCTGCCAAAGAATTCAAGTATTCAATATCTGGTACGAAACAATTAATTGCCCTGCGGCGATGCTGGTTAATAGAAAATATCAGCAACTAATTGGCCATTCTTAGCAACTACTTAATCGGCTTCGAACCCAATAAAAGACGTGCTTTATCCGTAAGACATGGTAATTAAAAATTAATTTAAAAATGCAAGTCGGCACATCATGCGCAGTTAACAGGTCAAGATTAATCACGTATTGTTCTTGAATTTGTGCAAACAGCTTAAGGCCCAACAGTGAAGAAATACTACAGCGATGCCAAAACTAATTTAAGTTCAAATAATGGCTCTGGGCAACATGGGACCAAACATCCGAGGTCATCAGTCCCCTAGAACTTAGAACTACTTAAACCTAACTAACCCAAGGACATCACACACATCCATGCCCGAGGCAGGACTCGAACCAGCGACTGTAGCGGTCACGCTGTTCCAGACTGTAGCGCCCAGAACCGCTCGGCCACTCCGGCCGGCCTAATTTAAGTACCAAGTAGTTGCAGTGAGAGCATAAAGAGATAATTTCAGTCCAAGGATATCATTCGATGAAAGCAAACCCTAACCACGATGAAGCACAAGCTAAATTTTGAAGTACCATAATTTTATGTACCAGAAATATTAACAGTATTATAAAAAAGAAAATATATGCAGGAAAACTAAGTTAACGGCCAACAGCCATGCAACTGGTGAAGGTGTTTGGGGCTAAAACACTATAAGTCCTTAAGCAAAACATTAGGCTGAACTTACAGTAAAGGTCCCTTCTAGGCAGCGTTGCATTCGTATATTTAATTAAAGTATGGGGGAGGGGTGGGGGGGGGGGAGGAAAAAGTTAATTTGAAAGAAACCATTTGAATGATACCGCATTGAGCTATACCGTGTCAATACGTCGCGATACGTCTTCCGGATGCCATCTTTGGCTCTAGCGCAGGACAGGACGTTTTGACGTGGGCAAGTAGTAGTGTCACAAGCAAGCCGGACGGCGGAGCAGGAAGGGCTCTCAAGTGATCTGAACCGTGCGGTTTCTCTGTTGTCGGACGACCGGACTGCAGTATTCCGCCTGGGCCACTTGTCCGAGAATAAGTTTTCATCCTGGGGGCTACGGAGGACACGAGGCGGTCAAGGATATTCATACTGCGGAAGTCCCTGGTTATGGCGCCCCGATTAAGACGGAAGCGTGGCATCTTGGAAACTATGGTGAGGTACCTTGCTTCCTCAGTGCCTCGCCGTCTGCTTATGCGGCTTGCCCGTTTTTATCGTTATTAGAACTGTAAACATAAGATGTCAGTCTTCCTGTTTGCTTAAGCCATGGTCGTGGGCACATTGAGTGCAAGATCGAGAGGCCTGCACATGTTTGTACCAGCTGGTTATTGTACCACCAGTTACTTTCTGATTTTCGGTAACTAAGACGTGTTGTTACCTTTTAATATATGATAGCTTTATGAGATTTGGTGTAAGTTACCATGATGTAGCCGAACGTAATCGAAGTTCGTTAACCAACCGTGTGCATCTATTCAAATCATTCTGATTTTTCGTCCCGCTTGGTGGCCCTTCGATACCATTACGCCATCGGGTGCTGTTTTCAACCTGAACTGCGACTGGCGTACCAGTCTTCTTAACTCCTTGTTGGAATTTTGGTATGTGTTCAGTAAGAAAGTCCGACTTTTTCTTTCTATTAACACCGAGTGGGGTGGGGGGGAGGGGGGGCTTGGTTTCTGTTCCTTTACCTTACACACCCTTTGTGGGTGTGTAATTACGCTCCTAGCCATATTATGTTTAGGTCCATTTTTGATGAGTTAAAGATAATTTGTGATATAGTTATTTGTTAAAAATAAGATTCTTTTTCAAAAAAAATGGCTCTGAGCACTATGGGACTCAACATCTTAGGTCATAAGTCCCCTAGAACTTAGAACTACTTAAACCTAACTAACCTAAGGACATCACACACATCCATGCCCGAGGCAGGATTCGAACCTGCGACCGTAGCAGTCCCGCGGTTCCGGACTGCAGCGCCAGAACCGCTAGACCACCGCGGCCGGCTAAGATTCTTTTTCTTGCATGGTAATGCTAGCAGTCACTAGAGCCATGACAGAACTGTCTTGATTGTCCGGGAGGTGTCTATCTCTGATTTATGCTGAGTAACTACCTGGATGCAATCCGTTGGATTCTGAGGTCGCAGGTTGCGGCGCTGCCTCTTGATTAAAAAAAAAAGAAAACTTCTTCGAGCAACATTATAGCGTCTTGGCTTTCTTCTATAATTAGGTATTTTTGATATAGGTGTTCGTGTCCTTTTTGACAAACTGAACGTAAATTTTATGGTCATTGTTATCGTAAGTTTTCATTTCTTTGGTGAGTGATGTAATGGAACATTCTGTGACACATAGCAAATTGTAAATCAGTAAACTGGTTGTCAGAAAGCATGATAAGCTGAATTATTAAATTGTATGTCACACTAATTGTTGTTGTTGTAGCTGTCATGTTTAAGCATGGGTACTGTGTACAATTTTTTCGTCGTTCTTCTGTCACATAAGCTTGTCCTAAAAAATTTTGCTGGCCTAATAATTACATGGTATCTCATTACAGGAACTGAAAAAGTGATAAACACTGTGATCTGCGTTATTGAAAATATTGGCTTGCATAACTATGGTAATTATGTGCTAAGCTTGTGTGTTGTCTTCGAACATAGATATTTTCATAATAATATACAATATTTTGGGTTTTCTCTGTTTTTTACAGGATAATGTTGGTAGGTGTGACAGTGTACTAAAGCCTTACTTCAATGCAATGTGAACAATGCAACGCATGTTGTGGAATTACTCGTGTTTATGAAATTCGTTTCAGACTTATTGCTGTTTTTCTTTCGTGCTTCTTAAATTAACTGCTGAAAGCCTGAATGTAAAGTTTTCTTAAAGAGCTTGATTGACCCTTTAAGCACAAAATGGGAAACAAGTATTTTGGTCACGAATGATGTTCAACACTTACTTGGGCCTAGTCCTCCCCCTCCTAGACAACTCAGGCAGTAGCAGTGTAACACAAATATGGTTTCAATGATTGAAAAATTTGAGACTAACTCTTAACCTCTTGACTAACAGATATGCAAACAACGGCAGTTGCCAGTCAAATACGGAAAAGATCCAGGCGGCAGCATGGTAAATGAACAAGTAATAGAATAATCCGCAGTAAAGTTATTCTGGGTATATGACCAAATTGTCAGTGCGTAAAAATGTCCAAAGTTTCGGCAGCCTTCCTCAGTGTGGTGGCAAAAGCCCTGAGGAAAATCATTCGCATTAGTGGCGAAACGTCTGAGAATTCTACACTTTGCAATGGGGTCTCATATCCAGAAGAATTTTGATAACAGAGCGGCCGCAGATGCTTGCGCTTACAGTAGATTATCACATTGGCGGCTACTTCAAAAAATAGCAAATGATAAATAATAAAGATTAGATGAAATCGGCTGGTGAACTGGTTTGCCAAAATAATTTTTTTGCAGATATATTACAAAATCTGTTTGGTGAATGTCACTGGATGGATTAAAGCACTAAATTAGGTCCCTGATAAATAAAACATTTAATAATGGCTGATCTGTCCTGTAATACAGGCACAATTAAACACTATTCTCATTTAGCAAAAAACCACTACATAAAGAGTAGATTTCAGAGGCACATTATAGTTAATCTCAACAACTAATGCCTGTAACACCACAATAATAAAATTCAAAAATACATTAAAGAAAACTGGCAAGAATGACACAAAAGGAACAGTATGCCATAACAAGTAAGTATGGAAGGAAGCAGGGTGCAATTATTCGTACACAAGAACAAAATTAATGCCTGTTACCAAAAGCTCTTACCATAGTCCACAATATGGGCCGATAATCGTTCTTCGAACCAGCTTGCGTCCTTCAGTGGCCGAGTAGCCGACATTTAAACTCCCAGCTGGCGTGATGGCACCAGTTAGTTTCGGTCAACCAGAGCGTCCACGCTCCCTGGGTAAATGTGAACAACTACCTGTCCCTGCTGCCGGCAAGTCCATTAGCTAGCCAAGCACGGCCCTATATCTGCGTCTGCCTCTTCCAGGCAAAAGTCCTCTAGTCTCCTAACAACTCCATAGAGAAAAGCATGCGGCTGATACAATCTATACTACAGAGTGCGCAGATGAAAGTAGCCCATATAAGTATAAAGGAAATACATTGGAATTACAGAACAGAAGTGCTGAAAAGGGCTTACTATTTATTTAAATGAAAAATACGTTTATAGAATACGTTGAAACTGACTACCTGCAACATACTCAGCTGTGCACATCTAGGTATATTCACATACATCCAGCGTACTGTTTGGATATCGATGGAGACAACTTCACGGCTGATGTCTTTCGGTTTCTGTACAGTGTGTGGATTTGTTTCATAGACCTCACTCATCAAGTGTCCCCACATGAAAGAAATGTTGCCAGATCCGACGGACGTGGGGGCCACAAATACTTGTTGACAGTTCGTTCCTCAGAGAAGACATCGTGGGCATGTTCCTGGGATGCCTTAGACTTGTGGCATGCTGTTCCATCTTGCTGGACGAAGCAGTTTTGTCTTTCCTATTTAGTGAGTTGAGCACAAAATGTATCTAAAATTTCCATATATGCAACCCTGTTGAACTTGGTGCCAAAACGTACGGTCCAGTGATGTGCGTTCCTGTTTCACTGCACCAAATACCAGTTTTCTCATCATGAAGTGGTTGATGATACAAAATGTTAGTGTTCTCCGTTGCCCAGTACCTCGTGTTCTGTGAATTCTCATGACGGGAAAGACGAAACTATGCTCCATCACTCAAGATGTTCTGTAAACGATGTAACAAACCACATTTTATGTTATGTAAAAGTCACGTGCAGTAAGCTACAAGTCTCCGACTGTCATCCTACCGTAATTGCTGCACAACCGTTGCAGGATGTGGCTTGAAATGAAGGATTTTCAATATTCGCTGGCAACTGCTCCTACTGACGTCCGTCTGCTGGGTTTGGTTGTTTGTGCGAAGGGACCAAACAGCGAGGTCATCAGTCGCATCGGATTAGGGAAGAGTGGGTAAGGAATTCGGCAGTGCCCTTTCAAAGGAACCATCCCGGCGTTTCGCTGCAGGGATTTAGGGAAATCACGGAAAACCTAAATTAGAATGGCCAAACGCGGGATAGAACCGTCGTCCTCCCAAATGCCGCCTAATAGGCCAATTGACATGTAGACTTATGCGGCTCTCAGTAATTCTTCGGCGAATGTCTGCAGAAACGTCTAGTGTGCGGACTGAAAGGATTCTTTGTCGTTTTATATTCTGCACAGACCTGTAGGTGTACCAATTTTTGTACAGACTGCGAATTCCTCTCTTTGCTGGTAATCTTCTATCCGGATACTTGACCATGAAAATTTCGCGACTTTTGTTAACCGAACTTGTTTCTGCTTACGCTTCCGCAATTTCAATTGCTTCTCCTATCGAGAAAGTTATTTTGCAAAACGCAAAGAGCAACGTCTAACTTCTCTAACGAAGTAAATCGAAACCGAGCCTGTATAACTGCATAAAACTGCCGGTCGTTGTGGCTATTTAATCTATTTCGGAAGTCGAAATACTGCGTTCGCATTCAAAAGGGAAGCGGGCTGCTTTTAACTGCGCCACCCTGTAGAATCCCAAAGACATAACTCGTACACGACACACTAAGCCGGACTTCCACCCATAATCAAGTCTGCATGTCTTCGTCTCGCCGTGGGGATAGTGGGTGAGTCAAAGCATTTAACAAATGTGTGAAACAATAATTTGATTGTCTGGAGAAGAATGTGGTTCAAAAATGGCTCTGAGCACTATGGGACTTAACATCTATGGTCATCAGTCCCCTAGAACTTAGAACTACTTAAACCTAACTAACCTAAGGACAGCACACCACACCCAGCCATCACGAGGCAGAGAAAATCCCTGACCCCGCCGGGAATCGAACCCGGGAACCCGGGCGTGGGAAGCGAGAGAAGAATGTGAGCCTGCAAATCGAGTCTACGGCTACACGCAGGGGCATAACTGTGGAGGACGCAAAGAGCTCGCGTTGGAGGGATACTGTTGAGAAGAAGAGAAAGAAGACACTGGTTATCGAGACGCACTGCCCGCCAAGTACGAGCTGCCCGGAGATATGGCCAGCCACCTGCGGCACACGTGACGCTGATAGCTGTCGGCAGTGCGTCTTCCTTCGCACCGACAACAGCCTTATCACTGACCAGAAAAATGCACTACAGTTGTTATCTAAGGCTGCCTGCAACTTCCATTTCACTCATAACAACCTCAATTTAAACTCTCTGGCAACGAGGTTCTTCAACTGATAAGGGACAAGTTATTATTCTTTTTTATGAGTAAAAGTAATTTAGAAATTGCATTTCAATCACCACTATCCAAAGTCATTTTCTTCTTAACAATAAATGTGTATGACCAATCTCTTCAGATTCTTGTGGCTGTTGCTGCTACTCCTTTCACGTACTTGGCAAATGCCGCACTCACGTACAATTTAAAATAACACGATTAATTTTTTATTTAACATGCAAATACCACAATCAAGTAAATTTAAGCCATCGTGATTTCTTTAATTTAATACGCAAATGCTACGCACAAGCCCAGTTACGTAATATATTGTAAATCTTGACTACTACATACCTTCGCATGCAACGTGGAGCACGTTTTCTTCATTAAGTACTCATTGCCCATAATCGTGTTTTTAAATTCACAAATTCTTGTTTTGTTTTGATATAGTACTTTCCTAAAATAAAAACCATTTTCTACATATTAAATTAATGGAATAGTAAGGCTAGTATTCACTTGAAGACTTACAAACCAAACACGAGTGTATGCTGTATGTTGTATGAACATGGTTATCGTTTCAGTTACTATTTTAACTTTGAGCACCTATGTTTACATTCTGTGCCATTTTTGGTTTTAACTTGACATTGTATATCAGCGTTATGTTGATGTTGTAATTTTTTTTGTGAGGGGGGGGGGGTGGATTTAGGAGGAGTGTGTCGTTCGCTTCGGCAGAGTAGTGTAATTGGCAAATGGTTTTAGTCGACAGTTTGAAGCCAGTAGTGAATAAAGATGAGTTTAGGCGAGGCAAACGTTCGGAGAGAAATATAAGATTGAGGGTTAGTGTAGTGAGAGTGGAGAGGGAAATAGCGAGGAAATAACTGAGTCCAGAAATCTTAAAGAGAACCAAAAATTACAGCAAAAGTTTATTAAGGTGAAGGATGACGCAGGTCGTAGAGAGCACGGCTCATACAGCACATGGATATCAATTTTTCAGAGAGGCGCAAAGCCTTATCTGGTGAAATCATTAAAGTTTCCCGGGAGAGTCCAATCACAAACTTGTGAAAAAAATATAGTGACGGTTAGCGCAGTGCAACTTAATTCTAAGTTAACTTTGCCCTGCATCAGGTCACTGAATGCTCCTCAAGAAATGATTATGCAGCAATGTGAACATGTAAACGGATTTAGCAGCATCCCTGCTCAGTGCATCAGTGGTGGCTCGCTAGTAACTGACATTAACGACATGCCTGATTTAGAAGAATGCGGTGGCAAATTATCGTTTTGTTTTTCCTTTTTTTATATTTTTAAGGTAATGAATCTTCTGACTGGTTTGGTAAGGCCCGCTACGAATTCCTGTCCTATATCACCATCTTCATCTTAGAGTAGCACTTGCAATGAATCTACGTCCTCGATTATTTGATGGACTTATTCCAATCTCTGCCTTGCTCTACAGTTTTTGCCTTTTACAAATGGTTCAAATGGCTCTGAGCACTATGGGACTTAACATTTGAGGTCATCAGTCCCCTAGAACGTAGAACTATTTAAACCTAACTAACCTAAGGACATCACACACATCCATGCCCGAGACAGGATTCGAACCTGGGACCGTAGCGGTCGCGTGGTTCCAGACTCCCTTCTACAGCTTCATGAAGTACCATGAAAGTCATTCCTTGAGTCAAAACAGATGTCCTATCAGCCTGTCCTTTCTCCTTGTTAGTGTTTTCCACATGTTCCTGTCCTTTCCGATTCTGTACGAACTCCCTCATTCTTTGCCTCATCAGTCCGCCTAATTTTCAACATTCGTCTACAGATTATATCTCCAATGCTTCCATTTTTTTCCATCCCGGTTCTCTCAGAGGCATTGTTTCACTATCATATAATGCTGTACACCAGGTGTACATTCTCATAACTTTCTCCCTCAAATTAAGGCCTGTGTTCGATGCTAGTAGACTTCCCTTGGCAATGAATGCCCTTTTTGGCATCGCTAGTCTGCTTTTGGCATCCTCCTTGATCTGTACGTCTTTAGTTATTTTGCTGCCTAGATAGCAGAATTCTATAATTTCATTTACTTCGAGACCATCAATGCTGATGTTCAGTTTCTCGCTGTTCACATTTATGATACTTTACATTACTTTGGTCTTTCTTCGATTTGCTCTCAATCCGTATTATGTATTATGTATTTATTAGACTGTTCTTTCGATTAAGCAGATCACGTAATTCTTCTTCACTTTCACTCACGGTAACAATATCGTCAGCGAATCGTATCATTGATATCGTTTCACTTTGAATTTTAATTCCACTCCTGAGCCTTACTTTTATTTCCATCATCATCTTCGATGTACAGATTAAACAGTAGGAGACAAAGACTGTCTCTCTGTCTTACATCCTTTTCCATCGGAGCGCTCCGTTCTTGGTCGTCCACTCTTATTTTTCCCTCTAGACTCTTGTACGTATTGTATAATACCTGTCCCTCTAGCTATCTCACATTTTTCACAGAATTTCTAATATCTTGACCCGATTTACACTGTCGAACGCTTTTTCCGGGTCGACAAATCCTACGAACGTGTCTTGATTTCTCTTTGGTCTTGCTTCCATTAACAATCGCAACGTCAGAATTGCCTCTCTGGTGCCTTTCCCTGTTCTAAAGCCAAACTGCTTTCGCTCTCGCGATGGGAAAGCAAACAGTGTCTGGGCGTAGGAGCTCGTCTCGCTTAATAGACTCTGGCTGTCGTTGCAACAGGTCCGCCAGCATACGCTGTATAAGATCGCAGTAGCTGCCCATCCCGGGCACAAGTGTGGCGGCACGTGTCGGAATCGACGACTGCGCACTGTGGGCGCAATGGGCCGTCCGTAAGACGGTTCGTGTTGAGGCGCTGGCGTATGTCTAATATGCCGTTCGCCACCACGTACCACAAGCAGCGAGCATGCATGGGTAGCTACGAGGTACAGGTGGCCCGCCACAACATGGTCCAGCGGATTGTCGGGTGTTTCTGTTCGACGTTGTTGCGGGGTTGTCGTGCTTAATAGGTACGGTAACAGCCTCTCGAGCTCGGTGCCCTCGTCGCTGATAAATCCTCGTTCATGTTGCTCAGTTCGACCTATAAATCTTGGTTGTGGGCGACAGACGGAACTATATGCCCCACGGCAGCCGGAAGTCGAAGGTCTCGGGTCGCACGATCTGAAGCAGCGTCCCCGTCAAGCTGATGCTGGCTGCGGTCTGTGTGAGCACTATGGGACTTAACATATGTGGTCATCAGTCCCCTAGAAATTAGAACTACTTTAATGTAGCTAACCTAAGGACATCACAAACAGCCATGCCCCAGGCAGGATTCGAACCTGCGACCGTATCGGTCCCGACTGAAGCGCCTAGAACTGCTCGGCCACAGCGGCCGGCTCGCGAGTGAGACTCCTCATAAAAGACATCACAGTCGTATCGACCGCCCGAGTGCTGTGTTAAGCCTGTCAGCCGTTGACCATAATTCGCGACCGCGCGCTGTGGATGAAACGTAAAATCACCCTTGCGGACGCCTGCAAGAGGCCAAGCGTTCGCGCATGGAGCGAAGGAAACCATGGTCTATACGATCAAAGGTGTGATCAAAATCGACGGCGACAAGGACGCCTCTGTGGCAGCAGGCCGCTTCCAGCGATGTGACGTCGTGGTAGAGGCCAAGTGCGCTGCGCATGTTGTTGTCACCGCCTAAACATGTCTTGTCAGGTTGGATCATGTGTACTATTATGGCCTGAAGACGTGTGCGAAGGATAAGGTCGTTCAGGAGCGTTCAGGAGCGTAATAGAACGATAGTCGTCACAACGGTGAGAACTGCTCGGTTTTGGAACCCGTATCATGGTGCCTTCGAGAAATTCAAGGAGACGGTATAATCGTGGCGGAGGAGGTCTTAAAACATCTGAATCCATTGAGCGCCCATCAGGGGATAGAAGGCGTGGTAGAATTCGTTCGGTAAGGTGTCGGGGCCCTATGAGCTGTCGGGGCCCGGTGACGTACGGGTTGCTGGTGCGAGGGCCGCTGTTATGTCTTCAGCAGTAATGGGAGTTATCACGGAGTCGTCCTGGGCCACTACTCTGGGTTCAGTCAAATAGAACGGGATGTCTCCGTACTCGCGAACGGTCCTTGGGTCCTAGGCATAAATTCTGGACGAATGCTGCCGCGATGGCATACTATGAGTCAGCGCTGTCTCTACTGATGTCGTAAGATGGCGCTTGCAGTGGCGTTTCTGTCTGATGACGTGATATACACATGCAATTTCGGTGGCGATGATATCCTGCACCCTCGCCCTGGGCTCTGGCTCCGTCAAGCTGTTCCACGGTGTGATGGAGTAGTTTATCTTTGAGGCAATTAACCGCCGTTAGCCGGTCTCGTGGTGGCGGCTGTGTCGTTAGTTCCTTCAGCGCTATGTAGTAAAATTCTAACGTCGCCCGGCACCAGAACGCATCCCATGTGTGTCCGTTGGAGGGTCGGCCTGACGTGGTAGAGCCACCAATGTGAGGTGGTAGGATGTACATGCCAACACCGGAGGCAGCGGTCCATCACAGCAGCCATCTTCTGTCGACATGGGTCTTCGTACAGGTAGGAAACATTCAGCGTCCAAGGACCGCGGAAGCGGTACGTGAGTTGTCGGGATAGTGTGATCGAGCAGATGTATGCCAAATGGTCAGTGAAGGCTGTCGACCACGGTTCCGCGTCCCTTGTCGCGGCTTGGATCCGGTTGAGACGGCTGGGAGAGTGGTCGCTGAATTACATGTAGCCACAACGGTCCCCGTGAAGAAGACTCAACCTGTTTTATAATGCCTGATACCTCACAAGTGCCCATAACGCCGTACATGTAGAGTAGCGCGATGTCGGCGCCGCTGGATGCAAGACGCTATTAAACTCGCCCCCTATGATGTAGTTTTCAGTATTCCCATTCAGGAGTGGAGTAATTTCGTCGGAATAGGAGGTGACTCTTCCACCCCAGCGGATGTCCCAGAGGGTTTGTCTACATTGACAACATGGACTGCTCCCACCGTGATGGCAAGGCCTCGTGCAGGTGGCAGATACGTGACGTCCGAAGCCTCGCACAGTCGCAAGATGGGATGCTGTAGGCTGTGTATCCATAAATATTCAATTGAAGCTCTGGGCAGATTTCTTGAAGGAGGGTGTTATCCAGGTCCACCGCCCAGAGTGGATCATGCAAAATGCGAGTTTTGGTAATAGAGTGTACGCCGTTAGCGTTGACTGTACCCATACAGTAGGATTATGACGTCTTAATTCGGAGTATGTAGGTATATATGGCGGCCTCTCGGTGGTAATGGGGCCGCTTGGCTACCCAGCGTTACGGCAGGCATGATTAACTCGGCGGTGTTAGCACTCCCCAAGTTGGGTGCCAGTCCCGTGTGGCGGAGGAGCGTCATGGGCGTCTGGTGCGTCTTCTGCGGTACTAGTAGAGTCCGTTGGCAACGACGCGCCAAAGTCAGCGTCGGCAGCTTGCTCCCTGTCTCCGCCCCATTGGTCGTCTTCCGTCGAGAGGTGGCGTTTGTTATGACGCTTCGGCGACCATTGTTTCCGCGTCTGTGTGTCCACCCTGTTTAATGGTGAGGTTAGTACCTTATAACACGAGGCCGACGTCCGGAACCGACGCCTCTGGTACGACGACAGTGTTGGTGGTGGTGGTGGTGTTTGTGGGTGCGTGCGTTGTGTCCTTCAAGGGCGTCTCGTCGGGCGGCGCCGCCTTCACGGCGTCGCCGGCGGCTGAGCTCGCGGTCACGTGGCACTGCGTCATGGACGCGGCGTCTGTGCACATCGGCCGTACCACTTTCACGTAAGTGGTACTGCGGTCGACACGGGTTTCTGTACTGGTTCCGCACGTGGCACCAGAACAAAGCGGCGCCGAAGGCTGTTTAACCGGTCGTGGCCTTCCTGTCCGCTGCCTGCACACGTCCGCGGTTGTCAGTCATAAATAATGGTGGCTCGGAAGCCGCCGATGAACACGTACGGAGGCACGTGTTTGTGAAGTTCGATGCGCACCTGTCTGACGTTGATAGGTTTAAAAAGTGTTCCGCTTCTCTTCCATGTAACCTACCACCGTAACGTGTCAATGACGAGCGTGGCCGGGTCTTCCAACAGCAGTTTAAATACGAGGGAGCGTTTAAAAAGTCCGTGCAAAGTCCGACAGATGGCACCACCTGGGCGTATCAAAGTCATGTTTAGTTATCAGCATCTTTGGAAAGAACTCACACCAAGTTTCAGCCATATTGGTCTCTTTATTTCTGTTTGGCATTCGTGTGAATCAAAGAAGTCGAATAATTGTCAAAAAATGGACGGAAAAGAATACCATGTGGTGATTAAGCATTACTTTATGAAACGCAAAATGCCTTAGGAGACTAAAGAGAAGCTTGATAAACATTACGGTGACTCTGCAACTTTGATTAGAACAGATTATAAGTGGTTTCAAAATTTTAGAAGTGGCCATATGGGCACAAGTGATGCTGAACGTTCTGGACGCCCTGTGGAGGTTACGACTCCAGAAATCATTCATAAAATCCATGATATGGTGAAGGATGACAGAATAGTTAAGGTGTGTGAGAGTGCTAGTCCTTTGGACATCTTGATTGAACTGGTACATAATATTTTGCAAAACATTTGGACATGAGAAAGCTATCCACAAGATGGGTTCCGCGATTGCTCACGCTTGACAAAAAACCGAATCGTGTGAAGTATTGCAAGGATGGTTTGCAGCTGTCCAGGAAGAATCCGCAGGACGTTACGGGCTATTTTTCCACTGTGGATGAAACATGGATACGTTACTATACTCCTGAGACCAAAGAACACTCTAAACAAACAGTGGGTTACCAAGGGAGAATCTGCACCACAAAAGGCGAAGACCATCCCTTCGGCTAGGAAGCTTATGGCGACTGTCTTTGGGGATTTGCAAGGGATAATCGTCATCGACTATAGAGAAAAGGGTAAAACTATTACAGGCGCATATTATTCATCGTTATTGGACCGATTCAAAACCGAGCTGCAAGAAAAACGTCGGCGATTGGACCACAAAAAAGTCCTTCTCCATCACGACAGTGCACCACCACACACCTCTGCAGTTGTGGTCGCAAAATTAATGGAAGTAGGATTCTAAATCGTTTCACATCCCCCCTATTCTCCAGACTTGGCTCCCTCGGACTACTATTTGTTCCCCAATTTGAAGTAATAGCTGGCGGAACAAAGATTTCATTCTGACGAGGAGGTGATTGTAGCAACTAAAAGCTGTTTTGTAGACTTGGACAGTTTCTATTATTGGGAGGGCATCAACAAATTAGAACAGCGTTGGACGAAGTCTATAAGTCTAAAAGGAGAGTATGTCGAAAAATGAAAAAGGGTTACCCGAAACGCGTAAGCAGTTTTAATTTTTGCAAAGACTTTTCAAACGCCCCTCGTATGCTCTCAGTATGCACTCTCACACTCGCGTTGCCCACGGTTACCGTGCTGACATTACCGTCTGCAGGGTGAAAGTGGTAGCCGTTGGTGGAACGTCGGATTAGACTAGTTGGAAGTGGTAGACAGATGGATGCCTATCAGTTCGTGGGGATCAACATGCATGTCGCCTCTCAAAAACCGCTCGATTTCATAGGCCTTTGGTTTCACTTACGAATTGTCGAATATGAGCTTCGCCGTCGCTCGGCAATAAGACAAGTCCATACCTAGTGAGAGCTCTAAATCACAACAAACCTAGTACCTCGCACAGCGAGTAAACAAACGCACGGGTGGGGCGCTGCACGGCGGGCCACGCGTCCTAGCCGTGTCACGGCTAAATGTCGACTAACCCTAGACCACGGGTGTTTACAATGAAAAATACAGTGAAAAACACGTAAATAGAAGACGCTAAAAGTGACCACCTGCAACATCACTAAACAGCTGTGCACATCTAAGCGTCTTCAGATACATCCTTCGTAAAGTTCAACACAATTTGCACATGTATTAGCTGACGCAGCGTCAGAGAATGCATTCCTCGGTGAGTGACAGAGAATACCAGAAACGCTAGGTCGGAAAAAGATGTGAACGACAAAGATACTCACTCCTAAAAACACAGTGATAGATTTAAATTGCGTATCAGAGCACATAAAATGTTCGCATATAAAAAGGATACGTTTGTCGGACGTCCTACATTGAATTCCGTAGTCATTTCACTTAGTGTTGCTTGTCTATCAGCAGTGACAACACTACGCCAACGCCGTTTCTCTCGGTCGTTAAGTGAAGTCTATCGGCCACTGCTTTGTACGTGCTGAGGGGTAATGCCTGGAATTTGGCGTTAGCAGCACATTCTGTGGATCACGGAACACTTGATTCCTTTACGAATTCCGAATGTGGCGTTCGCTCTGTTATTCGGTGGTTTGGTAATTCATTAATTTGTAAATGAAAATGATAATCTTATTTTATTACAGTGAGTAATCACTAAATAATTTTTCTCCTGGCTAAAGATTTGGTCAAGCTGCTAAAGATCTCCAAGTTAATGTTGTGTCAAACTGTTGTCTGTAAGTTGTGTAAGTGTCACTAAATCACATTTCATACAACAGATTCTATACAACTATTGATTATGATGGAAACAGTTATCTTCAGCAAAATGATCATTAAAACCACCGAATATCAGCCGAGCACAACACTGACGTATGCTACCTGAAACAATATTCTTCGCAACTCGTGCTTAATTTCGGCTCCATACATCAGCTAGAAAAGTTAGTTATAAGGATCGTGCTATGAGCACTGTTTTTAAAGAACCAATCTGATTCGAATTATTTTCATTAAAATGAGTTCGGGACCACCGGTGCACATTTATTTTTACACATTTTTATTGCCTTCGGCATTTATGTCCGCAGAGTTGCGTAATTTGAATTTGCCATTGAGATAATTGTTAAGATGGCGTCAGACAATTGATAGAGACTTTCTATTGTTAGAGCAAATAGGACAAGTATTTGAAATACTTATTAAACTTTACTTTCGTATTGTGCACTATTTAGACTTCATCAAGCAAACATTTTATTTTTTTCTAAGGAAAGCACAGACAAAAAACGCGATACAAAATGATATCATCAATGGCTGCGCTCCTTGCAGCGGAAAGAAATAATTAACACAGATAGTGCTTACTGAGAGAGCAATTAAAGTTACAAATAATTATTCACTCATATTTATAATAATAACGAACTCTATTCTCAAATAAAAATTAACGAATAATTACAATTTCTTAACAGACGTAAGTGTGATATGCGTCTTGCGTCCTGAACCTACAAAAGCCAACCAACAAAAGGTAAAAACTAAGGAAGACAAACGCAGATCATAAAAGGAATTTACAATTATCATTGTCTTTGTGTGACACACATCGATATGTCCAATTACATCATAAAATATTATATAAATAATTAATATTTATCATCGTTTTCACTGTTTTTTCATATGTCGAATAGATATTGTTTGTAACTGTTAGAGGCATAATTTCCTCTCGTCGCACTGCAGCTAAAACTTGTCTCGTGGATGTTCCATGCCTCTAGCTCTAACCACCATTCCGAATTCGAAGTTGACACTTCCCTGTGAGCGGCAATAATCACGTCAGAAACTCTTTGACGTGGATCAGCGTCAAAGCATTGCTCTTTCATACCTTGTGTACGCAAGATTACTGCTACCTGTATATTTGCGTATCGATACCAATTGCTTGGGTCACCGCAGTATAAAGAGCGTCACTAAGAAATCGGACGTAGATGTGAAAAAATGGTTCAAATGGCTCTGAGCACTATGGGACTTAACATCTGAGGTCATCAGTCCCCTAGAACTTAGAACTACTTAAACCTATCTAACCGAAGGATATCACACACATCCATGCCCGAGGCAGCATTCGAACATGCGACCGTAGCAGTCGCGCGGTTCCGGACTGAAGCGTCTAGAACCGCTCGGCCACCGCGGCCGGCGTAGATGTGATTACGGAAAGTTTATATCAGTTGTGTATTATTTTGAATCGTTGAGAGTGTGAAAATTGACAGAGAAATAGTGATGGGACCTAAACTGGTGACAGGATTTAAAGTTGAGGATCAGTTTATGTGGTATCAGGGGAATAACTCCAAGAAAAGATATTTTGTCGAGAGAGCTTAGAAGTAGATGCGTGTGAACTGAGTTACGTTTGCGGTCATTATTGTTGATCTGTAAGGGAGTTACTGCAGTGTATATGCAGCACAGTATGTCTGATGTAGGTACATAGCACCGTCATGTAGGGCAAGGGTCAGAGTGCCCTTTGATGGAAATTTATTGACCGAGACCTACCTACACCAGGATTGCCAGCACCGTGTTCGATAATTAAAATCTGTGATAATTTAGTATGATAGTGTCACGGACAGTCTGTTTCAGAATGTGAGAAATATAGTAGAGCTGCCATGGCAGCTTTACAACACATGCGATAAAGTTCAGAAATGAGAACATATACCAAAAAATTCACCTAACCCTTTTAAATGGTTTAAAGTGTCGTATTTAGAATCAAAGAAAGCTCAAATCGTTGGTAAACTAACGTCAAAATAACAGTCAGATGGTAGCGTCCCTTATTACAGGATCAATAAACGAGCGTAACTGCGTTAAACATATATGATACGTGCGACAAGTAGCAGACGGTGAACTGTCAAATCGCTAATCGTACATGGTTTACGCGATAGAAGTGAACCAACATACCGATTTTATGCTTTTCAGGAACTTATTGGTATTGGAGTGTAACTTGTTTTAGGGACGCACTGATTTTACAGTCGCTTCCTGGTAGCGATAGTGGAACGACTTGTAGGTGCTCTAAGAAGTGAAACTGAACTGTCTTTCAGCGTTCAAAACCTAGGGGAAGACCCGACATCCTTGTAAACATTTCTGCTATTTAGAGCAAGTCTCTCGGGAATATAGTCATAATTGCCACTCAATGAACCCTCAGATTAATTAAGAAGTTAATCTCTTGGTTTCACTGATAGGAAATTCTCCCGAGAAATTTTCTTTAAATTATCGGGAAACTTACTTCCATTATAGCAGAGGCTACAGATCAGTTTTTACACACAGAAGATTAGTGAAAAGAAGAAACCGTGAAGGAAGATAACTATAACGAGAACTCTTAATAAGCAATCTATCTACACAGAACTCGCTTATCTTCAGACGATGAGATTTCACCGAACTAGACCTACAGACTAGGCGCGACGCAGCTGCATATTATCTACTGCAGTAAACAGGTACAGTAATTTGCCAGAGGGCAACCCCAAACATTAGTCTCCAAATTTAGAAAAATATTTAGAAGCGTGACGGTAACCCTGCAGAATACCTACTTCCTTGCCAAATAGGGTAGAATCAGTAATTAAAACGATAACTAGTGTTGCCTGTAATCATCTGTAAACCTTTCGTCCATAACAAAAATTTGTTCCGGATCATGTGATCTATTATCACTACGACTTTAATACGATGTCTGTGTAGTGGGGCTTTAAAAGGGAAATGAAATTGAAGTTAATATAATAGACAGCGGAGAGGAAGTAAATGCAATTGAGATTGAAAGTATTTTGACTTGAGAAGAATTTGAGAGACCCCTTAAAAATCTGAGTCTGAACAACACCATGTAGTAGACGACATTCTCTCGGAATTACTAATATCCCCGAGAGTGACAGCCATAACGAAATTATTCCAGTTGGTACCCAAAATGTAAGTAGAGACCCGATGGCTATGCAATCGGTCTGTTCACGCCTCTGCCTTCAGATCGGAGCGTTCCTGACGTATTTTGTCAATGTTGGGGTTCCACGCTGCACTGAGCTGAAAACTGCTATCCCTGTTTAGTAAGTTGTGGTGCAGACGTATCTCCACTGCCTCTTTGAAGATCGAGTCTCAGAAACCGTTGGCGCTGCACGGCTTTTTCGTTTTTTCGAATCCGAAGGTGTGTCCCTCGATAATGCTTTGTTCTGCTACCGCGGACTTGTTTGTCTGTCCTAGTCGTACCTTCCTGATGTGTCCAGTAGAGCGCTGGGAGATACATCGTTGTGTGTGCCCGATGTATTCCATCCCACATTCGCACTCAATACTGTAAATTCCCGGTGTCGGCAACCCCAACTGGTCTTTGGTTGAGCCAAGTATATCTCTGACTTATTTCGGTGCGCGAAAGATGGTCGGTATTTCGTGCTTCTTTAATATTCTTGCGATCTTGGCTGTCGGCGGTCCAGCAAACGGCAGAAACGCCACACGTTTTGCTTCGTCTTCTTCTGGTTCCTCCTCCCGCCTCTGGTCTGCCCGCAAGGCGTGTCTTATTTGTGTCTCGGTGTAGCCGTTCTTTCGGAAGGTTTCCCGCAGATGTGCTAACTCACGTGGCCAGGTCGATATGTGACAACGAGAGTTTGCCGCGTGAACTCATCAGCAGAAATGGCATGTTACAATTGCGACCAAAACCAGTGGCTCTTGCAGCTCTGTTGCAACCAGTCAGTGAAACATACCCTGCAAGATGAGCTGTCATTCTAAACTTCAATATTTAGCAGCTGTTGTTCGTCATCACAGAAGACTAACGAGAATGGTGGATTTATGTAATTATTATAAATCGCCCTGTGAAGAAAAATGTGATATGCTACGTAAGAAACTAACGGATTTACCTGACTCATTTCCTTGATTATTACCATGAGACTTTGACGTCTTTCGACTTCCGGTAGTCGAATATTAAAACTAACTAACGAGAGAAAGAAACTAAGTAACCTTATCGGGTTGGTACAGCGGAAAACTACTGGTAATCCGAAGAAGGCCACGTGAAGTGACGAGGGCGTTAGTCACCGCGCAAGGCCGGAAACAAAGGATGAATCGAGGAGTAATTAATGAATATGAAATCAGGTGAGAGTTTCGGCATATTTTAATGCGTAACAAACTGTTTCCCTATCCGTAATTTGCATATAAATTATATTTCGGTGTATCTGAAAATTTAACCAAGTATTAAAGCGGCCAAGTAATTTCAGAAAGGAAACAATCCGTATAATAATAACGCCCTATATACAGGGAACAGAAATCTGTTTACAGATTTCGGCTGGCACCTGTTTGAGAGCAAGTAATAAATTGCTCAATTCGGCGGCAGCTTCAAAGAGATTCAAATTTAAAGGGAGCGTTCTCTTCTTCTTGAAGCGGTAACTAATACAGAGAATCGCGCCGTTTCAACGGCCGAGGACAATTCCATGGCTGAGCAGGCGAGAGGCGTTTGACCATACAGAAAATTGGCACCGAAACTATTACCTTTCAGCATTAGGCACATTAGTGTCATGTGCCGACTATTGAACAAAACCCCTGAGCTCCACCGCTCCAGCCATTCTGCAGAGTCTTCTTGGAAGATCCACTAGCTGCCGTATCCTTAACGAGCGTGTCTTGTCGAGAGGTTCCCTCCGCCATCCTGCTGTATGAGTCACAGTCAGTAATGGTGCTCGGGTTCTTTGGCGATCGCGAGGATTTCAGGTTCGCCAAAGTCAGCACCACTCTTCTGTTGCCGAAATCTGGTTCTCAAGGTTCAGTATTCTCTCTCCTAAATGTTCTCAGTTAAGCTTTAGTAATAGGTGAACACTATTTCTATGTGTCTTTCTTTGAATGATCTGTTGTGCCTCTTGTTGCTCTCATTCATTGTTACAAGATATTTCTGCTGCGATGGTAGAGATCCTCCAAACGCCATGTGAATGTCATATCGATGGCTGCTGGAGTTCTACATATGTTGGCCGTGAACATATTAATTTATCACGTTGTAGCCTGTTACATGTAATTTAAGCAGAAGAAGGCGTGGTAATACGTACTCAAGTTGTTATCAACAGCCAAATTCTTTTCCAAAAATGGTTCAAATGGCTCTGAGCACTATGGGACTTAACTTCTGAGGTCGTCAGTCCCCTAGAACTAAGAACTACTTAAACCTAACTAACCTAAGGACATCACACACATCCATGCCCGAGGCAGGATTCGAACCTGCGAACGTAGCGGTGTCGCGGTTCCAGACTGTAGCGCCTAGAACCGCTCGGCCACCCCGGCCAGCAAATTTTTTCCACAACACATCGACATCTATACGGGTGTTGTCTGGGAAACCGTAGACTGCCGGCACGGTGGTCACTGTTCCGGTGTGCCTTAACTGAGCACCAAGGAGTGTCTTGCAGCCACTGGTGCTCCCAATGACAGTGCTGAACAAAGAAGACTAATTACGTCGTCGTCTTTGATGCGTCCCAGTTTTGCGCATGGTTTCGCTATGAATATTTTCAGAATTATTTCGCCGTAGTGATGCAGTTCCAGTACTTCGCGTGATTGTATGGGGTTTGGTTCACATAACTGGTAGTTTCGAGAGCAGGCTTTAAATCTGTGACTTGTTGATGACGGTGGTTATTACCTTATCTTCGAGATCACTATACATTACCTGAGACAAATGAAGACTTCAACTTCCTCATGCTCTAAAAGGAAGAAACATGAGGGTTTGATGTCTCATTAACATCGAGTTAATTAGAGATGATTTGCCGATGGGGAAGGAAATCGTCAATCCCCTTTCAGAGGAACCATCCTGTCATTTGACTGGAGTGATTAAGAAAGTCCCGATAAACCTCACTGTTCACGCAATCCTGACCTATCTCAATGCAGAGCATGTACCACCGCTGTTGTGGCCAACTTGTTCTCCATATCGCACACCTACTGAGAACATCTGGTCACGTACTGCCGAACCACTACGACTTATGACCTCTAGCACAGGGTTAATGAAACGTGGTATGACGTAACAGGATCTGTCTTCAATGTACAGAAATACTGAGTGCCAGGCTGGATAACAGTAGTAGTAGGTGCGAGAGGGTTAAATAACTATACTACATTTCGCTATCCTCAGTGGTGTTGCGGTTGTCATGGCCCTCAGTCTAGTTGCTGTCCACCATAATGTACAGTTAACGTTACGTGCCACTGTCCACCGTTATCTTAAGTGTCAGCAGAATATTATTATCCAGTAAACTTTTTTTGTCGATATCTTTAAGCAACATGGTCAGCTGATAATCAAACTTATCCCAGATAACGATAAGAAGGCATTATGAACAGCTGATCATATTGAATTGATGGCCAGGAGTCCTCACTTGGGTACGTTCGACCGCAACTCTTCTAAGTTGACGCCGCAATGGCGACATGAATGTCCATGAGGATAAAACGATGATGAGGACAACATAACACCCACACCCGAGCGAAGAACATCTCTAACCAGTCTGAAATGAAAGCCAGAGCTGGTGCATGGCAGTCAGAGGCACTTAACACTCATTTAAGGGGATAAACTATGAAGAGGTACAAACAAAAATAAGCAATGTCTAACATTAAATACAAGCGAATGACACTAGATAAATGCCAATGTAATCTAAGTTCGTTTGCAATTGTTAACCATAAAAAAATCCGTTTATTACATTCGAGGCCACTTTCTAACAGTGTGATATTTTATTTTTCATCATTAATGCCTTCCCTCAAATGTCACATTATGAATATGCAGTCCCTCTATCTCATTTGTTCCCTTTCTCTGATCCACATAAAGAATTGTATTGTAGTGAACTCGAGAAATTACTCTGTGACATCAGATACCGTAAACACTATCAATGAGGTCGCTCCACGCTGGGCGCCAAAAATGTAGTTAACTCGAGAAATTCCTGTATCTTCTATCGAGAGTGAAATGACGAGCAGATGACTGATGAGATTTCTCCACGTTAGGAGCCAACAGTTAATTGATATCAATGATTAAATTAAATCAAACACAAAGGGTATAAAATTAGGGAGTTCATTTTTTAATGTAAGAGACTGCTTATTTGATCAAAACATGATAGAAATGAATTAATTTTTATGCTGTTTATACAAACCAAAAAAAGAAAATTATAAATATCGGGGCCGATTTGACTGGGCGTGGACACGCCTCAGTTATTAAGGGCGAGCAGGAGGGAAATCGTCTCACCATTCTTGTTATTGTTCGTCGTGTACTGCACGGGTTAGCTGCCCCCATCTGCAATCACGGCTTAGCGGCGGAGCCCAGGTACGATCTCCGCGTTTCTGCCGGTTGACAGTTGCGAGGCCGAAGCTGTGCTGTCACGGCATCGGAAGGCGGACGTTCGCGATGAGTGGAAGAACGACCATGTTTTCTCGCTTCCGCTGTGTCTCCACGACTCTCCTTTTTCGGTTCTCCTGCACCTCTCAGCTCAACTCCTCTTCGAAACATTATTCCTTTCGGCGTTATCATTGGCGAACGAAATTTTCAATGTAGCCCAATGACAGGTCGCCGTTTCATCGCCACCCCTCTCCGTGCAAGGTAGAAATTTTCTATCTGGCGTGGGCTGGCGTTTGCCTCGTGAATTGGCCTCTTCCTCACGATTTCACATTCCTAAGATGTTTTCCTGCATTCCGAGTCTGTAGAAAGAGCAGCTACACAACACTTCTTTATAACCGCTCTCTCTGCGTGAACCCTGGACAGACTCAGGTTTGGCCTCCGTCTCAAAATCTTCCGGCGTCCGTCATTTACAAGCCTCACCCTCGAGGAGAACGTCTTCTTAAGAATACTGGTTTCTTTCACACGCATCCCTACGCCGATTCCCCGCGCTTTTTCCACACTTCTCCCTGTGCCCGTGGCGTGCTGGAATTAGAGACACATCTCTGCTTTCTATGGCAGGTAAAATGACTGCCACCAGGCCACAAGAATTCAGATGCTTTCGCGCGAACGTTCTTGGCGTTCTATCCTAATGCATGCAGGTGTCCATCAGCTCTCGGCACACTCCTCATTGTGAGATAGGCCATTCGCATGGTGACCCTCCTTGAGCAAGGCGCGGGCGTCCGCCCCGGCATCCCGCTGTGTCCTTGCAGAATGACTGCAGTTGCCTCCCCGGGTGCTCCCCCTAAGGTGTCCGGCTTTATCCTCCTCCAGGGCCTCTCGCGGCATACTGCAGACCAAAAACTCTACATGCACGCCCAATACGCTTCCGTGAGAAGTGGACCGGTGTCTGGCTGGACCGGAAATTACTCTGGGGGGGGGGGGGGGGGGGGACCATATACATGACCAACCGAGCTAGCGCGGGGCTCTAACAGCTCTACCCTATGCTCAACAGGCGTAGCACACTGAACATAAGGGTGTCGAGGTCCATGTACATGACACTTATTCGACCCCTGATGACGTATGCAGCTCCTGTCTAGGGATACGCTGCGCCTACACGCCTGCGCCGTCTGCAGCTCATACAAAACAAAGTACTCAAAATCATAAGCAATGCTCCACGAAACACGCGCATCGCGGACCTTCACCGGGAATATCGACTTGAGACTCTCACGGCGTAATCCACAAACTCACCACAAGACTATACAGAAACTCCAGACATTCGCAGAACCCGTTTATTCTGAATCTGGGGAAGTACGACCACAAGAATAGATGAAAACATAAAAGACCAAAAGACAGACTTGTAAGGACCTAACATCTATGGCCAAGCACACGCAAACACAACGGTACAGGTGAGCCCCTGTTAATCATACGCCATTACTGGATATCCAGCTAGAATACAGCGCCGAATAACTGGCACCGCGAAGGGAAGCCGTACCGTACACTGCATGCAGACAAGCTCCACACATCCCCCACACAGTGAGATGATCTATGGCCGATCTCCCACTACTGTATAACGATCTTGATTCTTCCAGGAATGTAGCGACTGCAGCAACTGGGATACATCGCCATCGCTTGCCACGGTAATGATGCATGATACCAATACTAACAAATCCAACCTTGCATGAACTATCGCAGCTAGTAAGGGCACTACTGCTCTTATTACCCATCTCACTGTCGCAGAGGTTTTTTTCCCCACGGCACGAGCCTTGGCACTTTTTTCCCTCTGTTCTTCAAATCGCTACCCTCACTCGCGTTTCGTCCACTATCTATCACCTGATGGACCGTGTTAATGCGTAGTTTTACCCAGACGCACGGATAACATCACAGCCCAGCATCCTATGGTACACTTACTGGATAACTAACATGTTGACGGAGGTGACAGTAGAACTTTTAGTTTGGTCACCACGTTGGTGCGGGCGTGGAGGGGCGCCATCTCTCTTGATTAAAAAAAAAAAACACTTGGCGAAAGTGGCTGCGATCGGACGTTTTACTGTATACCTCTATTTAACATCATTATCATCTTCTTCTTCTTCTTTTTCTCTTCAGGTATTAGACAGGAATTTCCTGTTACGGTACCCATCTCTGTCGGGGTCTTCCTCTGTCTCTTCTCCTACGGCACTCTTAATTTCTTGCCTTTCAGGGAAGTATCTCTCCATTCTTTGTAGACGTTCATTCCATTATCTGCTGTAATTTCAAATTTTATCATTGAGGCTAAAGATTTTCAGTTCTTCTCTAATATCTCGATTTCTTAGTCTGTCTTCTCTCTTGCAACCTTTAACACCTTTAAGGAATCTTGTTTCTCGTGCCGGAATCCGGCTTTCTTGCTTCTGGGTAGTCACACAGTGCATAGAGCAGTGCGGGAAGTGCCACAGTTTTGTATAAATTTAATTTGAGTGTCTTTCCTGGTTTTGTTTTTCGGTTTCGGTTAATTTTTCCTCATACCTGGTTTAATTTACTAATCATAATTTCAATGTCTCTGCCGTAGCCATATGTCATTTCACATCCGACGTAATTGAAATGGCTTACTTGCTCTAAAATCTCCTGATATATTTTGGTTCTGATTGGTTCTTTCCCCATGAAGTCCACTGTCTTAGTGTTTTCTTTTGAAATTTCCGTATTAGATTTTGCACTTATATGTTTTAGCAAGTAGATTACTTTGTGAATGCCATCTTCCTTGTCTGCTAGGATCACTGCATCTTCAGCATATAGCAAATTATTGAAAAGAAGGTTCCTGTCTAGGTAAATGCCTTTCTGAAATTTTGATTTCCATGTATTATTTCATTAATGTAGATGTTGAACAAAGTTGTAGAGATGCAGCAGCATTGTCGTACCCCTTTGTTAGTTGGTATCTCTTTAGTTGTTTTACCATTGACATCTAGAGTGATATTTGTGTCTTGATATAAACTTTTTATCACATTTACAATATGCTTTAGATATCCGTGATTCGTCATTATTTCCAGAAGTTTTTGTGTATTGTCAAAAGCTTTTTTAAATTCAATAATAGCAATGTGTGTTTCATTATTGTACTCTCCTCGTTCTTCTATTATTTCCTGTAGAATAAAAACTGCTCTATTGTGGAGTGTACTTTCCTAAAACCCATTTGTTACTCAGGCAGTACTGCTCCTGCTATGTTTTTAAGTCTTGTATTAATCATCTTAGGATACACCTTGTATCATGAGTCCAGTAAACTTATTCCTCGGTAACTACTGCATAGGCTTTTATGTCCTTCTTTGAAAATTGATATTACTCTACCTTTTTTCCAGTCCTTGGGAATACTCTTCTTCTTGGAATACTCTTCTTCTTCCAACATTCGTTGAAGAGATGTAGCAGTCGGTGTAGCATCAATACTCAATATTTTAATAATCCAGATTTAATGCCGTCTTTTCCTGTTGCTTTTCAGTTCTTAAGTGATGTTAGTGCAGATGTTAATTCGCCAGACTGTATTTCATCTAATCCGTTCTCGTCTAGTTGTTCAATTTCACTTTCTTGTGCTGTATGATTATACCGCAATTCGCTGTAATGATATATCCACAGTTCTTCTTCATTACTATTTATTTGTATCTTCTCTCTTTCTGTTGTGTTTAAAGTTTTTAAAACCTCATATGCCATTTGTTGTCTTCCGTGGATATCGTGTTCGATATTAGAAATATACCTATCGCAGTGTTCCTGACGTGCTTTCCTTACTACGCATTTAGCGTTATTTCCTTTCTACTTATAGTATCGTTTCATCATAAGAAATTAGACCAGTAAGATAACAGACCGATGTTTAATTATTCTCAATAGACGAAACGCATTCCAGGTTTACAATGAACGTTTCATTATCATTTTTTGGATACTGATCGTCACCAAGTTAGAAAATCACAGAGTCATAGATGTGTGACTTGATCATTTCTGATACCTCATATCCCCAAGATTATCAGTGAGCTGCAATCCACGCCATAAGTATTGTTGAAAAACAGAGAGTCGCCTAATGCTATCCCTACAGCAAAGAAATGGCAGACAAATGCATACAGAATGTATGGGGCGTATGATCGTGACAGCTTTCTGATAGTAGACTATTGAGCTTATATCAGAGAACCTGAATTATGGTAGCATGTGTTACGAGTGCTTGCGTAAACCTAATTACACCAGTCAAAATCATTAGCGTCCCCCGTTTTTTCAAGCAAATGCTGTAAACTGTGAATAAATAATTCTAGTCGCAGTGATGGACCCGAATATCTGCAGTACTCATCCGATGGTAAGTTTGTACTAGTCAATGAGTTACTGTCTGGAGAGCGGGCAAGTGGGGGTGAACATAGGGTGTAAAGACACTGCTCGTAAGAGCTAACTCTCTTTGTTAGTAATACAGCATAAGGTCTTATCTCGCAAACATTTAATGTTGTTGAAACACTTTGAACGCTGCCAAAGAAACTGATAAAACAACAATTTAAATGTGAGGAAATCGAACGTACACACGTGAAATTAATACAATGTGTGGATGTGTATAAAGTACGCAGGAAGTGTAAGACTTCAAATACGACGAGGTCTATTCGGAAAGTAAGGTCCAATCGGTCGCGAAATGGAAACCAGAGTTGAAATGAAAAAAATTTGTTTTATTTACAACACTTAGCTGCAACTTGCAGCTACTTGTCTACGTAGTCGACGTTCCGACTAAAACAGCTGTTGTAGCATTGTACTAACTTTCGAATACCTTTGTCACAGAAGTCACCCGCCTGTGCTTTCTGCATATTCCACACGCTGAACTGCAATTTGTTGTCTGTGTCCAAATTTTGTCTGCGCCAGAATGTTGTCTATAAAGCCAGTTGATGTGAGCAGAGATGAAAATCACAGGGAGCCAAGTCCGGGCTGTAAGGTGGGTGATCAAACACTTCCTATTGAAACAGCTACAGGAACGTCCTCATTGGCCAAGCAGTGTGCGGCAGAGGACTGTCACGAAAAAGGAAATGCGTGACGCTGTGTCGGCTGCCAGAAACCTGGCGAAATCTCTCAGAGGCAATCATACTTGGCGGGAGACACTATTATCTAGGCACCTTTACGTGTTCACTGTGCACTCATGACTGAAAAGTGCGACATGACGTGAACGAAGGGCATGCTAGAGACATTATCCGGCAGGTCTATGCTAAGCTTCATCATAGTTTTGCTATGACTTCCATTTAGTGATCGATCAGACCTTCCGAATAGCACTCATATATATTTCGTAAGGAAACAAATCTCAGGTATGATAATTTCTGTCAAAACTTCATACATACAACACATAAACGGTAAGCAAAAGAGGATAAGCCAAAAGTAAGTGAATCCTACTGAAATCACAACATTCGCGTGTGTAAAACAAAACTGTAAATAATGTGTAATTTTCATAACAATGACTGTTTCTAGTGAAGAAAATAAATTACACGTTGTAACGAAAAATCGAATTTTTAAGTAGCATAGATGAAACCAACACCAATAAACCCCTTTTGGAGCTTGTAAACGACTTATCTGACTCATTTTAATAATCGACGGACAGTTAGGAGGGCTTTATGCGAGTTACAGTGTCATCACTAAGGCAACTGTGAACGGAGTGTCAAAACTAGTTCTATGGCTGAAGAAAGCAGTCATTACCTTAGCAACGATCATACATATCGATTCAAATGGATTTACAGGGGCTCGTCATGTAGACAGCTACCTGTTCTAACACAAGATATCCACAACATCTGTACAATTAATGATGAACGTTAATCGCTCTACAGGTTCCTATAATTTAACGAAAACTATTGGAGGGCGGAGTTTCTAGTTGCTCCCACAAAATCCAGTATCTAAATGTTACTTACCACTTTCCACACAACTTAGTGTTAGTGTTATGAAATGGTTGTTTACTCTCTGTCCATTTTACCATTGTGATGCACCTGCCACCTACTCCTAGAAAACATAGGGTGAAAATAAGATGTATGCCAAATGACAGACGATACCATTTATCTGATGATGCAATTTATGACACATACCTAGGTTGCAAATATGATAGAACAAATTGGAATTTTAAAAATGTCTGAGTGTGTATGACAACTGATTAAGCTGCAACTTGTTTTACATGAATGCTGAAAGAATGAGAGAACTTGATCAGACTCCCATGGGATCCTCGAATGCCATGGCATCATGGATAAACAAGTGCAGGTTGCCGACATTAGAGTAGACGGCGCCATCGGTCTCGCATTGTCCCCTTCCCCATGAGACTATGCCAACCTGAATGCTGCCACTGACGAGCGGCCCACCAAAGTCGTCGTTGCAGGTGCTCTTGCCATTCTCGCCAGCGCAGATCATGCGGTCGTTGATATCAAAACTGGCCACGCAGTTGGCGCGGTCGATGACGGTGATGTCTACCTTCATTAACGTGTTCGGCGCCGCCTGCCCGGTGGAGATTGTTGTGCCCCAACCGGTGAAGGCGACTTTGAGGCCGCCTGGTGGATCGTACCCGTAGCCTGGGAGACTCACGATGTGTATGTTGTCACCGATGGGGAAAGGAGGTTATGTCTCTATCGTGCCTATACCTTCCCTAAAGGCAAAATGATAGTCACCTAGAGCATTCTCAATTTTCTTTTTCATTATTCTGTATATTATTCTCTTAAGCAACTTGGGTGCTTGAGCTGTTAAGCTCATTGTGCGATAGTTCTCGCACTTGTCAGCTCTTGCTTTCTTCGGATGCTTTTCCGAAGGTCGGATGGTATGTCACCAGACTCACACACTCTACACACCAACGTGAAAAGTCGTTTTGTTGCCACTTCCCACAATGATTTCAGAAAATCGGTTGGAATGTCATCTGTCACTACTTCCCTATTTTATCTTAAGTCCTCCAAAGCTCTTTCAAATTCTGATTCTGATACTGGATCCCTTATCTCATCTAAATCGACTCCTGTATCTTCTTCCATCACAGCAGACAAATCATCCCCGTCACAGCCGGCCGTGGTGGCCGAGCAGTTCTAGGCGCTTCAGTCCGGAAGCGCGCGACTGCTACGGTTGCAGGTTCGAATCCTTCCTCGGGCATGGATGTGTGTGATGTCTTTAGGTTAGTTAGGTTTAAGTACTTCTAAGTTCTAGGGGACTGATGACCTCTGATGTTAAGTCCGTTAGTGCTCAGAGCCATTTCAACGATTTTCCCCCTCATCGAGGCTTTCAATATGTTCTATCCACCTATCCACTCTCTCCTCTGAATTTAACAGTGGAATTCCCGTTGCACGCATAATGTTATCATCCTTCCTTTTAATTTCATCGAAGGTAGTTTTGACTTTTCTGCAGACTGAGCCTATCCTTCTGACAATCATTTAAATTTCGATGTCTTCACATTTTTCCTGCAGCCATTCCGTTTTAGTGTCCTTGCCCTTCCTATTTATTACATTCGTCAGCGACGTGTATTTCTGTATTCCTGATAATATCTGAACATTTTTGTACTTCTTTTCTCCAGCTGAAGAATTTCTTCTACTAGCCAAGGTTTCTTCGCAGGTACCTTCATTACATCCGTGTATACCTTTCCTACTTCTGTGATTGCCCTTATAGACATGTGCATTCCTCTTTGCTGCCTACTTAAGTACTCCCTATTGCTCTGCCACTTCAAGTGTATCTCGTCATGCCTTAGTACTTCTGTATCCCACTTCTTTGCGTATTGATTCTGCCTGACTAATCTCTTGAGCTTCAGCCTAGTCTTCATCACCACTACATTGTGATATGCGTCTATATTTACTCCTGGGTACCCCTTATATACAGTATCTGATTTCGGAATCTCTATCTGACAATGATGTAATCTGAGACCTTCCCATATCACCCGGTCTTTTCCATGTATACCTCCTCCTCTTGTGACTTTTGAGCAGAGTATTCGATGTTACTAGCTGAAATGTATAACAGAACTCAATTAGTCTTTCTCCTCACTCATTTCTTGTCTCTTGTAACCTTTCCTTCTACTCTTCCCCTACAACTGGATCCCAGTGCCCCGTGACTATAGATTTTCATCCCCCTTTACATAATGTATTCCTGTTTCAATATTGTAAGACACTATCTATTCATCTTCAACTTGTGACGTCGGCATGTATACCTGAACTATCGTTGCCGGTGTTGCAAAAAAATTGGAAATTTATGGTAGGGTCTTATGGGACCAAACTGCTCAGGTCATCGGTCACTAAGCTTACACAGACTTTCATCTAAAGTAAACTAACTTACGCTAAGGACGACACACACACACCCATGCCTGAGGGAGAACTCTAACCTCCGACGAGTGGAGCCGCGCGGAACGCGATAGGATGCCCCAGACCACGCGGCTGCCCCGCGCGGTGTGTGTTGGTTTACTGTCGATTCTGATCAGAACCACCCTGTCACTGAACTGTTCACAGTAACGCACTGTCTTCCCTACCTTCCCATTCATAAAGAAACCTACTCCCGTTACACCATTCCCTGCTTCTATTGATATTACCCTATTCTCAACTGACCAGAAATCCTTGTCTTCTTTCCACTTCACTTCACTGACCCCTACTACATCTAGATTGAGCCATTGCATATCCCTTTTTCAGATTTTCTTCTTTCTCTAACACGTTCAAGTGTCTGATATTCCACGGCTCGACTCGTAGAACATTATCGTTTCGTCGATAATTCATTCTTTTTCTCATGGTAACCTCCCGCTTGGCAGTCCTCTCCTGGAGATCCTAATGGGGAACTATTCCGGAATCTTTTGTCAATGGAGAGATCATCACGACACCCCTTCATTTATATGCTACGCGTCCTGTTCATACACGTTACTAGTCTTTAATGCAGTGTTTACCATTGCATTCTGCATCCTCGTGCCGTTGATCACTGCTGATTCTCCCGTCTTTACGGCAGTTTCCCACACCTAGGAGAAGGGAGTGCCTTGAACCTCGGTTCACTCCTCTGCCCTCTTTAACAAGGCCGTTGGCAGAATGAGGGTGACTCTTTATGCTGGAAGTCTTCGGCCGGCAATCTTGATTATAAATCAAAATTTAAGCAGCGTCTGGATTCGAACCCTGGACTAAACACGTTTTGATTAAGAATCAAAGACGCTACCCCTACAGCTTTTAATAGTAAATATTAATCCACAAAATCACTTGTTTCGCAACAAAATGGCTGTGGCTTTCCTACGTGGCGTGTGCTGATTTATCTTTCTTATGGCTAGCCATCGGGCCTCATCTCACCGTCCACTGGCAGCGGCAGATCGTCCAGCGGTAACTTTAGTTACCGTGCGAACTGAAATCTTACACCTGCTAATGTGTCCTGCAGTACTGCTTGAGCTCACTGGATGCCAGTGATACTTGCAAGCGCGACATAAAATGTAAATTTGGAAATTAGGAGAACCAAAATGTGATAGAAAAGAATGGGGTACTTTACACATTTGAATGCTGCAGTGCGTCATCGCAGTAACCTTCTTGACACATTGGTTGAAAGGATGACCGCCGTCGAAAACAAGGTCAGGGTTTAGCGGAAACTTCTCGAGTACCTCGCGAACATCATATCAAGAGGAATAGAAGCATTTTCAAGTTCCTGGGGTAGAGCAACGTAGTATTGAATGTTAAAAAGAGATAGAATCGTTTTTACAGATATGATAAGAAGTCATCTTTCTAAAAAGATCTTATTGTGTTTGTTGTTTTGTTTTTATTTGGCAATCAAGCAATTGTTTTATTTGCATAAGGCGCTCTCTGTCGTACCCTGCTCACCTGGAACCTAGACCACCTCAG
Source organism: Schistocerca serialis cubense (assembly GCF_023864345.2). Taxonomy (NCBI): domain Eukaryota; kingdom Metazoa; phylum Arthropoda; class Insecta; order Orthoptera; family Acrididae; genus Schistocerca; species Schistocerca serialis. The sequence goes on from NC_064643.1 coordinate 231,896,768, forward strand.
TTCATTGATATGCAGTTTGTACAGAACTGCTGTGTGCATTGAACTAGTGTGGTGGTAATTTTGTTTTTATGCATCCGTGCCGGCCGCTCTGACCGAGCGGTTCTAGGCGCTTTAGTCCAGAACCGCGCTGCTGCTACGGGCGCAGGTTCGAATACTGCCTCGGGCATGATTGTGTGTGATGTCTTTAGTTAAGTTAGGTTTAAGTAGTTCTTAGTCTAGGGGACTGATGACCTCAAATGTTAAGTCCCATAATACTTATAGAGATTTGAACCATTTGGACTGTTTGTGCATTTGTTACATATAGTTAGCTCTCTTATTACGTTTCTTACGTGGCATTTTTATTAAGCTGCTCATGAATAGTTTCTGTGTAATAGATGTCTACTGTTATAAGTAGTGAAGCATTTTCGGTTCTAAGTGGTTAGCTACATACGTTACCAAGTAGTCAACCATTTAGTACTGCAGATAACATGCCATCTACTACCTACGGTAGTGATCAATCTGTGCTGCAGGTGATTAACGATATATAAAAAATCGCCCACAGACATTCTATTCTCCTGGATGCTAAAACAGTCCAAGCTTCTTCTTCTGTATTTTGTCTGACACCGATTTATTACTGCTTTCGGTTGAGACTGTTTACGAAAAAGTTGCGGAGACTGTCCTCTACTACGTGTACCATAAAGGTTTAGACAGAGTCCAGCAAGTAAATATGCAGCTAGTGCCTTTCCCCAACTTGTTAATTAGCGTGTAAAATTTGAAAGCGTTTACTGCACTTAACACATCAAGATTTTGTTGGAAAACGTTCACCAAAACCCTTCGTAAACTGTTGGGATTAAAATTCCATACACACGACCCTTTGACAACCCTTTGTCCAGATCTCTAGACATACTGTTTATGTCTTGAACTAATGTGTTGCTGACGTTATCTGGTAGACTGTGTCTATTTCTAAGAATTACTGAGACCGCAAAAACGGGACACAAGCACATTTCAATTACATACAAAATAAATACGTGTAAGTGAAACGTATAGACAGATAAAATATCTACAAACATTATTTAGCAAGAGCTACTGTATCAATAAATAACTCTTCGTTACCGTTTACTATTGAAGATGGATGTGTGGGTATACAGGGCCACAGTGTTATACGAAAACGCTTTCCACCAAACCACTTAATCCCAAGAGCATTGGGTCATTGTTAATTGCAATTTAGATCCGTTAGACTAGTTACTCTACATCTACATCTACATCTACGTGATTACTCTGCTATTCACAATTAAGTGGTTCGCAGAGTGTTCAATGAACCACCTTCAAGCTGTCTCTCTACCTTTCCACTCTCGAACGGCGCGAGGGAAAACGAGCACTTAAATTTTTCCATGCGAGCTCTGATTTCTCTTATTTTATCGTGATGATCATTGCTCCCTACGTAGATCGGTGTCAACAGAATGTTTTCGCAATCGGAGGAGAAGACTGGTGATTGAAATTTCATGAGAAGATCCCGTCACAATGAAAAACTCCTTTGCTTTAGCGTTAGCTACTCCAATTCACGTATCATGTCTTTGGCACTATCTCCCCTATTTCTCAATAAAATAAAACTAATCGCCCTTCTTTGAACTTTTTCGATATCATACGACAGTCCCACCGGATGCGGATCCGACACCGCACAGCAGTACTCTAGAATAGGGCGGACAAGTGTAGTGTAAGCAGTCTCTTTTGCAGACCTGTTGCACCTTGTAAGTGTTCTGCTAATGAATCGTAGTCTTTGGCTTGCTTTACCCCGAACATTAAGCTTTGTGATCGTTCCACTTTAGGTTATTTGTAATTGTAATCCCTAAGTATTTAGTTGAATTTACAGCCTTCAGATTTGTTACACATATCGCGAAATCGAAATTTAGCGTATTTCTTTTAGTACTCCTGTGAATAATTTCACACTTTTCTTTATTCAGGGTCAATTGCCACTTTTCGCACCACACATATATCGTATCTAAATCATTTTGCTATTCGTTTTGGTTATCTGATGATTTTACAAGACGGTAAATGACAGCATCATCTGCAAATAATCCAAGACGGCTACTCAGATTGTCTCCTATGTCGTTAATACAGATCAGGAATAATAGAGAGGCTATAAACCTCTTTAGGGAACGCCGGACTTTACTTCTCTTTATGTCTCTATTATTAGGAACTGTCACATTCCTGACAGGAAATCACGAATCCAGTCGCACAACTGAGGCGATATTCCATAGGCACACAGTTTAGTTAGAAGAAGCTTGTGACGGACGGTGTCGAAAGCCTTCTGGAAATCTAAAAATATGGAATCAATTTGACATCCACTGTTGATAGCACTCATTACTTCATGAGGATAAAAAGCTAGTTGTGTTTCACAAGAACGATGTTTCCTGAATCCGAACTGACTATGTGTTAAGAAATCGTTTTCTTTAAAGCAACTCATAATGTTCGTACACAGCATATGTTCCAAAACCCTACTGCGAATCGACGTTAGTGATATAGGCCTCTAATTCAACGGATTACTCATATTTCCATTTTTGGGTACTGGTGTGACTTGAGCAATTTTCCAGTCTTTAGGTACGGAACTTTCAGTAAACGAGCTGTTGTATATGACTCCTAAATATGGAACTATTGCATCAGCATACTCTCAAAGGAACCTGATTGGTATACAATCTGTACCGGAGGCCTTGCCTTTATTAAGTCATTTTAAGCTCCTTTGCTACACCAAGGATATCCACTTCTATGTTTCTCGTCTTCATAGTTGTTCTCGATTCGAATTTGGGAATATTTACTTCGACTTCTTTGGTGAAAGATTTTCGGAAAACCGTGTTTAATAACTATGCTTTAGTGGCACTATCACCAGTGACTTCACCGTTGTTATCGCGCATTGCCACTGATGTGCTTTATAGATGAACAGAAACTCTTTGGGTTTTCGGCCAGATTCCGAGACACAGTTTCCTCACGGAAATTATTAAAAGCATCTCGCATTGCAGCACGCGCTATATTTCGAACTTCTGCAAAACTTTTCTAATCTTGGGGATTTTGCGTTCTTTAAAATTTGGCATGCTTTTTTCGTTGCTTCTGCAACAGCGATCTAACCCGTTTTGTGTATTATGGAGGATCAATACCATCACTTATTAATTTATGTGTTATAGATCTTTCAACTGCCGTCGATACTATCTGTTTAAAATCATTCCATAGCTTTTCTACGCTTACGTGATCAGATCGGAATGAGTGGAGACTGTCTCTTAAAAAGGCGTTAACAATACTTTTATCTGCATTTTTAAATAGATGTACTTCGCGTTTCTCTTTGATGGTTGTGGGTGATACGGTATTCAGCTTAGCAGCAACTGCCTTGTGGTCGCTAATCCCTGTATTCTTCATGATACTCCCTACTTGTCCAGGATTATTTGTTGTTAATAGGTCAAGTATGTTTCGCAACCACTTACGCTTCATGTGGGCTCATAAACTAATTGTTCAAAATAATTTTCTGAGAAATCATTCAGTATAATTTCGGATGTTGTTTTATACCACCGCCGGATTTAAACGTATATTTTTTTCCAGCGTATCGAGGGTAGATTGAAGTCACCACCGACTATAATTTTATGAGTGGGGTACCTATTTGAATTGAGACCCAAGTTTTCTTTGAACTGTTGAGTACCTACATCTTCTGAGTCGGGGGGTCGGTACTACATCTTCTGAGTCGGGGGGTCGGTAAAACGATCAAATTAATAGTATAGTCCGATTGTCAAGTATAACCTCTACCCATACTATTTTGCAGGAAGTATCTAATTCAATTTCATTAGAAAGTAAACTACTTCTGGCAGCAATAAATACTCCACCAACAACTGTATTTAATCTATCCTTTCCGAACACTATTACGTCGTTTGGAAAAATTTCGGCTGCACCTATTTCCGGGTTTAGCCAGCATTCCATACCTATAACTATTTGAGCTTCAGTGCTTTCCATTAGGGCTTGGAGCTCTGGTTCTTTCCCAACACAGATACGACAATTTACAACTACAATAACGATCGTTTCTACGACTACCTTACTGCGTTTTACCTGCCCCTTCCAGACGGACACCGCTTGTGTGGTTTCCTGAGACCCTCTAGCCTTGAAAACCGCCCAGACCTTCCACACAGACCCCTCTACCCGTGTAGCTGCTTTCTGTGTGTAATGGACTGCTGACCTATTAAGCGGAACCCGGAAACCACCACCTGATGGCGCAGGTCGAGGAATCTGCTGCCACACGTTCAAAAAAATGGTTCAAATGGCTATGAGCACTATGGGTCATCGGTCCCCAAGAACTTAGAACTACTTCAACCTAACTAACCCAAGGACATCACACACATCCATGCCCGAGGCAGGATTCGAACCAGCGACCGTATCGGTCGCGCGGTTCCAGACTGAAGCGCCTAGAACCGCTCGGCAACTCTGGTCGGCTGCCACACGTTCACAGGAGCGCCTGAGCCTCTGATTCAGACCCTCCACTCGGCTCTGCACCAATGGACCACAGTGAGTTCTGGCATCGATGCTGCTGATGTTGAGCTCCACCTTTATCTCTCAAGCAAGACTGGCAGTCTTTACCATTTCACCCAGCCACCTGAAACCAGAGAGAATCTCATCCGATCCAAAGCAACAAATGTTATTGGTACCGACATGGGGCCACCACCTGCAGTTGGTTGCACCCTGAACTCTTCGTGGCATCCGGAAGCACCCTTTCCAAATGCAGAATGGCTCCTTCCAGTGTGCATACAGACTACACACAGGATTCCTTCCCCTCAATGGCGGCCATGTTCCTAATGAACATAATGTTGTAGCTCCCAACTACCAGCAAACCCACCCTCTGTGAATGCCCTGAACTTGTGGGCCGAGAAGCTTTCTCTGGAATAGGATGGATGACTGCATCCAGCTTAGAGACATCATCGGCCACAGATAACGCCCGAATCGTGTTCCTCAAACGAACCGAAGAGGTCCTATGTTCGGCCCCTCAGAAAGTCTTTCGCTGCCTGCCAGACTTTGGAATGATCTCCCACTCGACGACAGGTGAGGGACAACCTCAGTGCAAGCAGTACGCGGGATGGCCACAGCAGTGGACCGATTAGGGGACACATAGGTCGTGCTCGACGTCCCTGACGTTCCCCCGTACGATCCCCCACAGTAATGCCCTTGGAAGCAGCTCAAGCTGTGTGACAGAAGCCAACACTGCCTGGAGCTGTGAGCGAAGGTTCATCAACTCAGCTCGCATCAGCAAACAGGAATCACACTGCCTATCCATTTCTGAAGTCGCTTGTGTCTTAAAGTCGTAAAAATATGTAATAAACAAATGGTGTACTCACCTTATTAGTAGCATGAACCCGAGCGGCTCTGTCACTGATGGTCTAACAGTCACTCAGCTGTTTTAAGCCAAGCAAACTCAAGCCTGTACGATCGAGGGTCGGTACAAGGTTAGATAGCAACGGGGGTGCTCTACGCTACATAGTTTTTCAAATGTATGGTTGTTCGTAGTGAGCACTCAAACATGCAAGAAATTACAAAAATATGTCCCTGGTTAGAAACTTCAATTATTAACAGTGAAATCAACAAACCAGTAGATGATTCATGGTAGGAATAACGTTATTGTCAGCGCAGGAGAATGAGTGTTGACCTGGCTTGGAATGATGCGGCTATAAACAATATCAACCTGAAGTCGCTGTTATCTGATTATAAATGTCTACTGTTTCACAAACTCTGTCATTAATAATGTGAATTCACAGAATAACTGGAAAAAAATATTTATTATTCACAGTACTGTCTTCAAAATATCATTAGTTAAGCTATGTCCGCTAGGTCAACAGAGTTACTCATGTTGCAACTATATAAACTTGTGACATTGAAATTGCCCTTAACAGCATAAACATAGTTTTAATTTTAGTTGTTACTGAAGGATAACTGTCAAAAGTTAAATTGAAAACTGACATCTACCGATGTGATACACTTTACTTATATTATGCTGTATGAGTTCATTTGTACTGACACTCCATAGCAATTGAAACTTCGGTTGACAGTCAACGGTGCGACTGTAGAGATATGCAGTCAGAAGCTTCCTACACATGAAGGTACCAAAAAAAAAATGGTGGAGACTGGTGGAACTACAGACTTAAGCTCTACGCCACCTGTCTCTGACCCAACACCTCTTGAGCCAGCCCCACATCTTCAAACGACCTTGGCCATCATGCAAATGCATTGTCCCCATTGACGTAGCACCCTTTATTGAGCCATCTCTCCCGCTTTGGTATTGTGTAGGTCGTATTTTGGTTGTATTACTGTTTTGAACATACAGTAATACTAATCGTTCAGAGTTCTGTAAAACATCAATAAAGTCAGTACGTACAGGAAAATTTTCCTTTATTTTTTTGTTGTGGCATCAGACACCAAATGCGGCATCAGACACCAAATGCGGCATATTGACACCAAATGTAGTGGATGGGTGCCAGGAGGTGCCGTATTAATACTCGGCCGAGCTTTTCAACTGATTTGTTCGTTACCACTAGAGTGCTTCGTTGACCTCGGTCTGCATCACAGGCCCTGCAATGCTGAGGCCGCTGCCCCAGCGACCTGTGCCACGCAACGCTGTGTCGTGCCGGCCTTGTTCGCCAGCTGTAGAGTTCCGGTTACGTCAGGATGGCTGCGCCAGCAGCCAACTCAGCTGCCACTATCCCCGTTGACTCTGTGCTGCTCCGCCAGAAATCTTCGTCAGCTGGCACACCTGGGAACGCGGTGGCAACGACCGCACGCGATCCGGCGTCCTCGCCACGGAAGTCATCAGTGTGCGTCGGAGCCAAGACGACTGTCTGCGGTAGCGAGCCAAAGGGTGGCCTGCCCAGGCTGGCTGCGGACCCCGTGTCAGCCTCAGAGGGTCGAACCAACGACCCACCGTGGACTGGGACACTGTCGCATCTGTTGCTGCATGTAGCCTGCCAGAGTGACACGCACTGCCATCCGGGAGAGCTGCCACGCTTCAGTGATTCTCGTTAGAAAACTAGACCTATTTATACTCGGCTGCGCACCTCTGTTTCACTAACATATCGCTCCAAGTCACATATGCCCACACCCCGCTTACGCCAGTGGGCCCCTTCTGCCTATAGCTTCCGCCATGCGAACCGCTGCGTTTACTCTTTTCAATGGTTAAAGGCCCTGTGGCCTCCATTCCACTTTGCAACCGCTGGCCAGCATAACTTACTGCAATCCGGCCTGCACCTGGCTGCAACTTGTGCTCACAATATGGCACAAAATTTACTTTACCTATCCTAAACGGTGGTGCCGCTAGAGTATTCTCCTTTTTTCTCTGTTAACTTTGTTTATATTGGATTATAACGATTTTGTGTGTACAGTTTTCATGAGATGTATTATGCAGAATCAATGTTGTTGTTTATTGCGAAATGGTAATTCATGTATGTATGTCATTCAGTTTTAATTTTAAGAGTGTCGGTCCCTTAGAAAAGTTAATATCTGCAAATCATGTTATAAAGAGACAGATAAGTGACGATTGTGAGCTATGTCGCTTTGCAACTGAGAGTTTAGCCGAATAATGTTTTCGTTTATGGCAGTGACCTGGCCATGGTCTGGTTTGGTATGTTCAAAGTTTTATTGAAATCTGTGATTTTGGCTGAGCAACTGAACATTTTAGTTTTGGAGACGTGAAAAATAAATGAGCGGACTGGGTTGATGATCGTTCGCCCGTCGACCGTTATTTAAGGAAATCTGCATTCTCAGTATTATATCAACATACCCCGTTCTGCTAGTGGAACCATGAGGCTTTATTTTTGGTGCATTCAGATGGACCGGCAATCGGTGAGACAACACAGAGTGTCGGCAACAGAGAACTTGCTACAGTCCATCCAGGTAGGAACATGGAGGTAAAAAAAAGAAGGCAGTTGTCATTACTTCTTAGACATGGAGCCGTTGTCCGCCTTTTTAAACAGCCCATACTTTAGGTTCAACGTATTTACATTTCCATGTGACAATTATCTGTGACGTCACTATGACGTGCCTGTGACCAGTTTCGCCCTTTGGGGAAATCCATCGACTTCTGTGGTCGTACCTCAAATATTATCTAGTGCTTTGACTATGTGGAGGCATAGCTGCTTCATGAAAAATCCCAACTTACGTCTTTTTCGGCTGTACTAATCGAGTAGATCGTAATGTAAAGTGTAAAGGAATCACATTTAATCGTAAGAGGTGCCGTTCAAGCAATATTTTCTTTAGTATATATGATATATGGTTGCGCTATTTGCTTTTATTTAATCTTGTGTTTTTCATTGCGTTCCCAAACGCAAACGCTCCGACATCCGATCCGCGCTGTATGTATGGCTTCGTCCCCGCACAACACATGGCTACGTGACTGTTCTGGTTATTGGTGCTGTACCTCATGCCCTAAATTCTTTCTGCCGATAATTATTCATTGTTCACATCTTCTGCCTCGTTAAAAAAGTTGTGGCTAGAAAAACTGGGGACAGCATGATATTCGTACGTATTATTGTTTGTGTGTGTGTGTGTGTGTGTGTGTGTGTTTGCGCGTGTGCATGAGTGTATGAGTGTGCTTTGCTTCCATTCTGAAGAAGGCTTTCGCGGAACACTTATGTAAACACTGGTTTCGTAGTGTCTGCCAGTTGCTCGACGTCTGAGCAGCAATCTAACAGCTTCACAGTTATAGTTACTGCCTTCGTGGGCATTGTTGTAAGTAATCCACTGCACTTTATCAGGAACCATGATGTACATAATCACGATCCCAGAAGAATAAAAATGGCATTCATTAAGCTACAATAGGATTGTTTACAGCACAAACAGTGGTTCATCACAATGCTCCAACCAAAGGTTTTCGTCAATTAGCCAGTGATATAAAATTCCCGACCGACAGCAAAGTATAATTTGAAACTAAGCTGAAAACTTTTCTCTTTGACATCTCATCATATTCTGCAGAAGGTTATCTATTATTGTAACGTATAAATGGTGAAGACTATGAATTACTGGCCGACATCTGTCTATAATTAAAAAGCAAAAAACGAAATAAATGGTAAGTATGGCGACATATTTACAAAAAGTTGTGTTACAAAAAATGACTCTATCAATATCATTATCATTTATCGTTTAAATGATATATGGAAGTTGAAACTTGGTACATCACAAAGCATTGTATGGACTTCTATACTTTGGAAACATCAAAATGAAATTGACAGGTAAAACGACGCACATGATTAAACTAGGCGTACGTTACAATCGTGACAAAATCGGTTTTTCCTGAAAAACGGAGTTACTACCGAGAAATACGCCGGGAAAAGAAGCAAACAGGCACAGTTGGAAAGGTAGGCCTGTATGTTACACAGGTTAGCCTATCATTACTAAAAAATGGTATAATACATGTTAACACAAAATATTTATTTTACGGAGTCTAAGCGTTTTAGACCTTTTCGTTAATCACATTTACAATATTATATAATGCTGTAAATTTGTGTAATGCTGGAATTTAAAAATTATATTTTTATAGTAACTTGCTATATTGGTCACACACTGAATGTCGCATCATAGGTAAGATTTCTGAGTGAGAAGATGTGCAAAGTACGGTGAAAGTAAATCACTGACAACTTAATAAAACATGAACTCTGTTCTGTATGGATGTAGCCCGCAGTGCAGTTCTGTTTCTTTGACATTTCAATAAAAATTCACTTTGTTGACATACACAAAATGCGATGCTTGCCTTGCGTCTTCCGACATTGCACACATTTATGGATTAGTAAAGAACACAAGGTAAGTTTTCTGCATATGCAAACATTAAAAATGTCGAGCATACGAGTTTAAAGCTGAAAATTTAACGAACAAGAAGCAATACCAGTAAGCAAACAAGCGCTGGTTACGCAGTTCCAGCTTTATTTGCTACCCAAAGAAGTACAGTAAACATGGAATAAAACGGATTACGAAAGCACGCTTTTTACAACACTTTCTTATCTTCTTGGTTATTCGAAGTATGTCAACAAAAAATTGATTTGGGCGGGTGAGAAACTGGTCATGATAGAGCACGCGCTGTGTGAGACCGATCACCTAGTAAAATTTGCCGACGCGGAATATTTTTGCTGTAGACAAAAACTATCATCCTTCATTGTTCAGAGAAACTATAGAAATACAGAAACACGACAATAGCTTCAACAAGGAAGAAAGACTCAAGGCGAATGGATCATGGATTCCCGCGCTGCTGCGAACGAACGTTGCAGGTAGCAAGGGGAGAATTGTACAGGAAATGAGCAAGGAAAAGCTCTTGGACGCTTACGTGCGAGGTACATGTAATCTGCAACCGCGTGCTCGACTCAAGTTCCACCATCAGTAGTGGACGTACAACCTTTGACAATTCCTGCCACTTGAGCTGGGAAGACGTCAGCAAAATCATGAAACAAACTTCCGCCGAAGAACCCGAGTGAGATATTTGTCAACAACCGGACAAGAAAGCCTCATAAATTTTGTAAAAAACGTTAACGAGGCCAACTGCGGAGTATTACTAGAGCAAATACAGATTTAAGAACAGAAAAACGACCTAAACTGCCATCCTGGCACTATGTTATTCATGTAAGCACGGTAATTTTAAGTATTTAAAACAGTTATTGCGTGCACACGTTAGAAATAATGAACAAGAGATGATCCTCAACAATAGTCTCCTTGTATTCTGGACTATTTAAGGTGGCGGTAAGACCCGCCCACTCTGACCAAAATGGAAACACAGGGAGCTTACTCCCACATTTACAGTATAATGAAAGAAATGTCAGATACGTAGGTGATACAAGACAATAAAATACAAGAAATCAGTGATAAATGAGGTGTTAACAACACAGAAATAAAACCAGAATTCGGTCATATAATGGAAGAAACTCAGCGAAGAGTGAATGGAGAAGATACAGGATAATATGGAGAGCCTTGATATATTAAAGAAAAAAAAAATGAGAGACTTGAAAGACAACTTTGGAAATTTGACATCCAGAAATTGAAACTTATCCTTGGTGCTGAAACAGACGAGATTGTAAAAGTCATAATCATACTTTCGGAATTAAAAGTAAGACAATAGATACTGAATTATTTACTTTACAATCTAGTAAATATTTCGTAAAGTATAACGTAAGTATTCTACATTAAGAGAAACGCTACCACCCACCTCACATGCTGCAGCAAAATCTTTGTAGCGTATGTTATCACCACGATTGATCCAAGCATTCAAGAGGGCGATAAAACATTACCACTGGAATAAACTGCTATTTCTATCAATTCATTATTCAGTGATGGATTTTTGTAAAGTTTTTATTGATGGAGAGGAGAGAAGATTGTATGAGTTTTGTGGGCACATCTTGACGTATAATCTTTGCATTAGCTTTGTAATTCACTTACTTATCATCATGGAGAAAGGTAAAGATCCATTCCTCTGCTGTCTAAGATTCTTGTTTCTTGTATTCCCGTGGCTATGTAAGTCAAGATTTGTATCCTAATTAGTTGAATAATTGATGTCTTAACTCTATTCTACAACCCAACAAAGTCCTTTTCATGCACATAATATTATTTTTATTTTTAGAATTTTATTTCAAGCTAAAAAGAGTATACATTGATAACGAATACTTTGATGGCAAAGTACCAAACACCAATGGCGTCCGCTCGTGGAATATTTCTTTAAACGAAACTTATGTGATCCTGAGATTTTTTTTTCTATCAATCTTCAAAAAATTACGTAGTATTTTCTGTAAGGATTGTAATGAGGAGACGAAAGTTATGTTTACCATTGTTTTATTGCTTGCATTTCGTTTGTCACGATTTCTCAGAATATGTGTTGAATAGTTCAGGGGTGAAATTCAGTCAGTGCAGTTTTTTCAATTACAGAAATTTAACATCTTAGTCACCTTCTGTAAAGCGATTCTCATTCTACAAAAATATAACTCACTTCCTCCCATGAACCATGGACCTTGCCGTTGGTGGGGAGGTTTGCGTGCCTCAACGATACAGATAGCCGTACTGTAAGTGCAACCACAACGGAGGGGTATCTGTTGAGAGGTCAAACAAACGGGAGGTTCCTGAAGAGGGGCAGCAGCCTTTTCAGTAGTTGCATGGGCAACAGTCTGGATGATTGACTGATCTGGCCCTGTAACACCAACCAAAACGGCCTTGCTGTTGTGGTACTGCGAACGACTGAAAGGAAGAGGAAACTACAGCCGTAATTTTTCCCGAAGGCATGCAGCTTTACTGTATGATTAAATGATGATGCTGTCCTCTTGGGTAAAATATTCCGGAGGTAAAATAGTCCCCCATTCGGATCTCCGGGCGGGAACTACTCAAGAGGACGTCGTTATCAGGAGAAAGAAAACTGGCGTTCTACGGATCGGAGCGTGGAATGTCAGATCCCTTAAACGGGCAGATAGGATGGAAAATTTAAAAAAGGAAATGGATAGGTTAAAGTTAGATATACTGGGAGTTAGTGAAGTTCGGTGGCAGGAGGAACAAGGCTTTTGGTCAGGTGATTACAGGGTTATAAATACAAAATAAAATAGAGGTAACGCATGATTAGATTTAATAATCAATAAAAAAATAGGAGTGCGGGTAAGCTACAACAAACAGCATAGTGAACGCATTATTGTGGCCAAGATAGACACGAAGCCCATGCCTACTACAGTAGTACAAGGTTATATGCCAACTACCTCTGCATATGATGAAGAAATTGATGAAATGTATGATGAGATAAAAGAAATTTTTCAGGTAGTGAAGGGAGACGAAAATTTAATAGAAATGGGTGACTGTAATTCGACAGTAGGAAAAGGAAGAGATGGAAACGTAGTAGGTAAACATGGATTGGGGCTAACAAATGAAAGAGGAATCCGCCTGGTAGAATTTTGCACAGAGCATAACTTAACCATAGCTAACACTTGTTCAAGAATCATGAAAGAAGGTTGTATACATGGAAGAACCCTGGAGATACTAAAAGGTTTCAGATAGATTATATAATGGTAAGACAGAGATTTAGGAACCATATTTTAAATTGTAAGACATTTCCAGTGGCAGATGTGGACTCTGACCACAATCTATTGGTTATGAACTGTAGATTAAAACTGAAGAAACTGCAAAAAGGTGGGAATTTAAGGAGATGGGACCTGGTAAACAGAAAGAACCAGAGGTTGTACAGAGCTTCACAGAGAGCATAAGGGAACAATTGACAGGAATTGCGGAAAGAAATACAGTAGAAGAAGAATGGGTAGCTTTGAGGAATGAAATAGTGAAAGCACCAGAGGACCAAGTAAGTAAAAAGACGAGGGCTAGTAGAAATCCTTGGGTAACAGAAGAGATACTGAATTTAATTTATGAAAGGAGAAAATACAAAAATGCAGGAAGTGAAGCAGGCAAAAAGGAGTACAAACGTCTCAAAAATGAGATCGACAGGAAGTGCAAAATAGTTAGCAGGGATGGCTAGAGAACAAATGTAAGGATGTAGAGGCTTATCTCACGAGGGGTAAGATAGATACTGCCTACAGGAAAATTAAAGTTACCTTTGGAGAAAAGAGAACCATGCGTATGAATATCAAGAGCTCAGATGGAAACCCAGTTCTAAGCAAAGAAGGGTAAGCAGAAAGGTGGAAGGAGTATATAGAGGGTCTATACAACGGCGATGTTGTTGAGGACAATATTATGGAAATGGAAGAGTAGGTAGATGAAGATGAAATGGGAGATATGATACTGCGTGAAGAGTTTGACAGAGCACTGAAAGACCTAGGTCGAAACAAAGCCCTGGGAGTAAACCACATTCCATTAGAACTACTGACAGCCTTGGGAGAGCCAGGCCTAACAAAACTCTACCATCTGATGAGCAAGATGTATGAGACAGGCGAAATTCCCTCAGACTTCAAGATGAATATAGTAATTCCAATCCCAAAGAAAGCAGGTGTTGACAGATGTGAAAATTACCGAACTCTCAGTTTAATAAGTCACAGTTCCAAAATACTAACGCGAATTCTTTACAGACGAATGGAAATACTGGTGGAAGCTGACCTCGGGCTAGATCAGTTTGGATTCCGTAGAAATGTTGGAACATGAGAGGCAATACTGACCCTACGACTAATCTTAGAAGAAAGATTACGGAAAGACAAATCTACGTTTCTAGCATTTGTAGACTTAGAGAAAGCTTTTGACAATGTTGACTGGAATACTCTCATTCAAATTCTGTAGGTGGCAGAGGTAAAATACAGGGAGCGAATAGCTAATTACAATTTATACAGAAACCAGATGGCAGTTACAAGAGTCGAGGGACATGAAAGGGAAGCCGTGGTTGGGAAGGGAGTGAAACAGGGCTGTAGCCTCTCCCCGATGCTATGCAATCTGTATATTGAGCAAGCAGTAAAGGAAACAAAAGAAAAGTTCGGAGTAGGTATTAAAATCCATGGAGAAGAAATAAAAACTTTGAGGTTCGCCGATGACATTGTAATTCTGTCAGAGACAGCAAAGGACTTGGAAGAGCAGTTTAACGGAATGGACAGTGTTTTGAAAGGACGGTATAAGATGAACATCAACAAAAGCAAAACGAGGATAATGGAATGTAGTCGAATTAATTTGGGTGATGCTGAGGGAATTAGATTAGGAATTGAGACACTTAAAGTAGTAAAGGATTTTTGCTATTTGGGGAGCAAAATAACTGATGATGGTCGAAGTAGAGAGGATATAAAATGTGGACTGGCAATGGCAAGGAAAACATTTCTGAAGAAGAGAAATTTGTTAACATCGAGTATTGATTTAAGTGTCAGGAAGTCGTTTCTGAAAGTATTTGTATGGAGTGTAGCCATGTATGGAAGTGAAACATGGACGATAAATAGTTTAGACAAGAAGAGAATAGAAGCTTTCGAAATTCGGTGCTACAGAAGAATGGTGAAGATTAGATGGGTAGATCACATAACTAATGAGGAGGTATTGAATAGAATTGGGGAGAAGAGGAGTTTGTGGCACAACTTGAGTAGAAGAAGGGACCGGTTGGTAGGACATGTTCTGAGGCATCAACGGATCGCCAATTTGGTACTGGAGGGCAGCGTGGAGGGTAAAAATCTTAGAGGAAGACCAAGAGATGAATACAGTAAGCAGATTCAGAAGGATGTACGCTGCAGTAGGTACTGGGTGCTGAAGGAGCTTGCATAGGATAGAGTAGCATGGAGAGCTGCATCAAACCAGTCGCAGGACTGAAAACCATAACAACAACATAACGCACTGGCTTATCTTCAGTATTGTTGGATGCAAGTAGCACTTTACGCAATAAATTAGGGCATATTTAAGACTATCCTCCACCCCCTCGCTTGTTATGTCAATTGTGTCTTAGAAAGACATAGCCACCTATATTTATGGAGTGCTTTGTTTGGGCCAAGTCTTAGGAGGAAGGAAGGAAAAAGCGGGAAAGATAGTTTCAGGAAGAAAGGAGTTACTTTGTTCAAAGTCTGCTGCGTTTCCAGCAGTAGAGAGACAGCGATGTAGAGACAGAAACATATCCCCCTAACCAGAATCATAATAATCAACACACAACACCGTTAAGTGCAAGGTAAAAGAAGATGTACTATGAATAAAGCTAACAATGAGCAAGGCCAATGATGTGACACTACACGGCTAAAAAAAGTATAGGAGCTGATGTTGTAAATAAGAAACATTAAACGGAATAAAAAATAATGTAATATGGAACACTCAACTTCTTAGTAAGGTAGGATAAAACGAATAATATGTCAGTAAATAACTTAATAAAAATGGAAGTAAGACAACATTAGTGCAGTAACAGGTAGGTAAATAAGAACTGAAAATTAGTAAGTAATAAGTTAAACCATTAATGTATTCGTTAGTTACCGCTAACTGTTTTCTACACTAATGAAACAAACACATTGAGAGAATTAAAGGCAGAAAGAGACATCAAAATTACTGATGGCCAGGCCATTTCAGTATGATTCCTGGGGAGAGGGATATTGCACATCACGAAGACTACACGCTCGTTTTCAGACAACCACAGGGCTTTGCAATGTGAAGACAATCACTGAGAGGATCGAGAGCAAAACAAGGCATATAGATACATGGGTAGAAACGGATTCTCTCTATGTTAAGAGGTATCCATTAGTTCGTCATGGCCATACAGTAAAAACTCACTGCTTGATGGCTTGTCGTAAGACTGCAGCTAGGCAATACATTCGAAGAGACCCCCAAGGGTATCTAACCATACTCCAAGACTACGTAACTCCCACTGGCATTTATACTCACACGTCTCAGCCTGCCACCGAATGGTGGCACTGGAGGCATGTGTACCTCGTTCCAGTGTCTGCAGGTGCTGGATGGTCTCCACATGTGCGAGTTCCTTCCAACACCCCAGCACGTATGATGTTAAAGTTTCAGTGGGCAGACGGTCTTGACTGGAGCACCTTGTCCTTTTCTTTAGCTGAGGTAGATTTTGTCAGGAATCCACGGCACGGAAATGCCAAAGTGAGCAAGAACAGCATCATGTCGTAGCCACAGTACCCTTCTTGCCACCAAAGAAAGGTTTTCGAGCAGGGGAGACCGAGACACCCGCAGGAAGAGTACAAATGCCTCGTTTATGAGAGGTTGTGGGCAGTCACTCGTGTTGGTCATCAACAATCGCCGTCCAGACATCGAGAATGAAGCGGTGCTGATGGTTCACTGCCACCATGGGGATTCGCCCTACACCAGAAGTTGGTGTCGTGAAGGTTGACGATAACGCCCCCAATACAAATTGCCTCATGTAAATGAATGACAAAAATCCCGGCACCTTGGTGACCTGCGACAGCCAGTGACAACATGGTCGCCACAGAAGGAAGTCCGAGGGTGATAAGGCTTGTGCACATTGAACCCTCCTGGCAGGTTAAAACTGTGTGCCAGACCGAGACTCGAACTTGGGAACTTTGCCATTCGCGGGCAAGTGCTCTACCAACTAAGCTACCCAAGCACGACTCACGCACCGCCCTCACAGCTTTAGTTCTGCCAGTACATCGTCTCCTACCTTCCAAATTTCACAGAAGCTCTCCCGCGAACCTTGTAGAACTAACACTCCTGAAAGTAAGGATATTGCGGAGACATGGCTTAGCCACAGCCTGGGGGATGTTTCCAGAATGAGATTTTCACTTTGCAGTGGAGTGTGCGCTGATATGAAACTTCCTGGCAGATTAAAACTGTGTGCCAGACCGAGACTCGAACTCGGGACCTTTGCCTTTCGCGGGCAAGCGCTCTAAGTCTGGAAGGTAGGAGATGATGTACTAGCAGAAGTAAAGCTGTGAGGACGGGGCGTGAGTCGTGCTTGGGTAGCTCAATTGGTAGAGCACTTGCCCGCGAAAGGCAAAGGTCCCGAGTTCGAGTCTCGGTCCTGCACACAGTTTTAATCTGCTAGGAACTTTCATATCAGCGCACACTACGCTGCAGATTGAAAATCTCATTCTTGTGCACATTGTCATACAGAGAGTGACAATTGTTGGGAAGAGTGTATCACGTGGTCGCCTGACTTACCCCATGACGATGGCCCATCTGAGAGGTGCTGATACCGGGGTGATATTCACACCAGGTGCACCCGGCTTTCTCTGTCGCTCACACAATCTAAAATGTAACAAACGCTGTTGCCAACACTTCATGGTGCGTTGCTGTCAGTGGGGATGCTTCGCTTGGAACAGCTCTACTACTTCCCACCGATTGCCATTTGCTTCTTCGCATGTAAATACAATGTCGATTGCTTCTTGGTTGGTGTACCGAGCGGTCGACTCTCAGCAGTGCACTGCACGACAGACATCCTCACCGACGTGATCCGCCAACAGCAGTGAAGTGGGTCCCTCTAGTCCGATGTGTGAGCGTACCGCTGTTATGTATAACATTACTGCTCTCTTGAGCGTGGTGCCAAACCACTAGTTCTGACAGGATAGTCCCACTTTCCTGTTGTGTTATCTTGCGTGATATCAGTCACCGCAACTTACATTGTCACAGATCTGTTATCTCCAACTTCAAGTGTTCGCTATCTCGGAACACATTTCCATCCACATGTCCAAATGACCTTTTCGATCATCGTCTTAGGCCACATTTCTTCCTATGAAACTAGTAGACTACTTTTGCCCTGGAACTGCGTTCTTGCCAACGCTACTTTGGTTTTTATGTCGTCGTTGCTCCTGCCATCATTGATTACTGCGCTGTCTAGGTAGCAGAATTCCCTAATAGCATATACTTCGTGATGAAAAATTATGAGTTTATTTTGTCCCTATTCTCATTCCCGCTATTTCTGATTACTTTCGTCTTTCTTCGATGTTATCGACGCCTTTTGGCTAGTCTGATTTTAAATTTTCCGAATCCCTTTTAAATTCTGATTCTAATAGAGGATCCCTTATCTCTTCCCTATCGACTACTGTTTCTAGTTTTATCACGTTATCATATAAGTTATTCCTCTCATAGAAGATCCTGTATTCCCTTTGCACCTATCCGCTGTCACTTCTAGGATCAACACTCGAATTTTCATTGCTCTCTTAAGGTTACCACATTGGTTTCAGTTTCACCGAAGGTTATTTTGTCTTTTCTACGTGGGGAGTCAGTCCTTTCGACAATCTTTTTCGATTTCTTCACATTATTCATGTAGCCAATTTACCTTAGCTTACCGGCTGTTCTTATTTGCTTCATTCTTAATTTCTGAATCTCTGCCTGACCATGAAGTAATCAAAGTTGAATCCTTCTACACATCGGTATTTTCCAAGTATACCTCCTTAACTAGTGATTCTTGAACAGAATATTCGCTATCACTACCTGAAATTTACTGCAGAACTCAAGTAGTCTTTCTGGTCTCTTATTCCTACCACCAAGCCAATGTTTTCCTATAAGCCTTTCTTCTACTCCGTCCCGTACAACTGCATTCCAATCTCTCATGGCTATTAGGTTTTCACCTCCCTTTATGTATTGAATCACCCGCTCAGTACCCTTATACACTTTCTCTATATCTTCATCTTCTGCTCGCAACGTCTGCACGGATACCTGAGCTATTATTGTCGGTTTGTGTCGATTCTGATGAAAACAACCCTATTACTTAACTTTTCACACCAACACGCCCTCTGCCCTACCTTCCTATTTATAACGAATCCTATTCCCATTATACCATATTCTGTTGCCGTAATTGTTGTCTTCTCCCCTTTTCATTTCACTGACTGACAAATTAACTAGTTTGACCCATTTTCGGGTTTTATAGCTTCCTACCGCGTTCAGGCTTCTTATATTCCATCCCTAGACTCGTAGAGTATTAATTACCCTATGACTGAGACTTCCAAAAGGCTGAAAGGCATGGCAAATTAGCAGTACAGAGAGGTATGGACACTCTGAGAGAACTTAATTTAGGCTTAATAGATAGTTGCTTACTTGACCAACAAGTGACATTCCACACAGAAAGAATAACAGAATTACAGAAGTTGGTACATCAATCGTTTTCTCCTCATGGATCAAATGGTTCAAATGGCTCCGAGCACCATGGGACTTAACTTCTGAGGTCATCAGAACTTAGAACTACTTAAACCTAACTAACCTAAGGACATCACACACATCAATGCCCGAGGCAGTATTCGAACCTTCGACCGTAGCGGTCGCGCAGTTCCAGACTGAAGCGCCTAGAACCGCTCGGCCTACCTGGACGGCCCCCTCATGGTCACCTCCCTCTTTGCAGTCCCCTCCCAGAGATCTCAATGGGGGATCTTTTGCCAATGGAGAGATCATCATGACATTTCTTTCCGAATTTTAGGCCATATGTCCTGTGGATATACGCTATGTGTCCTTAATGCAGTGATTTCCACTGTCTTCTGTAATCACATGCCATTGATCATTGCTGATTCTTCCGACTTCAGAGGTAATTTCCTATCCCAAGACCAAGAGAGTTTCCTACAGCTCTGTCCGGAGCTCCGTCCACTTTGACAACGTCGTTAATAGAATGAGCGTGGCCTCTTATGCCAGAAGTCGTCGGCCTCTAGTTCTGATGATTTTTATTCAAAATTTAAGAGCCGCCAGGGTTAGAACGCGGGACCAAGGACGTTCTGATTATTAATTAAAGACGCTACCTTATGCATTCATTTCGCGCGATGCTGATTATGTTCTCTTCTCGTAGCTCCCTATGTAAATAAGTTTAATTCCCGCCCCCCCCCCCCCCCCATGCCTCCACAAAAAAGGGAAATCCCATCTCCCCTACTTGGCATTTTTACACTACGATAAAAATATTAACAGTCACTCTTCCGGCGTCGCCTGTAACTATTCCCAAAATTTCTCCACACTTCTATTACTTTTAATTAATTAATTTGTATGTTTATTACATGATTATAATCAGTAAATGTGTTGAGATGAAAATGTTACAGGTCACTATGTTACGAAACATGAGATTCATAGGATAATCTAAAACCACTTCGTCTATTGTTTGCTCTGTTTCAGCTAGAAGAATCTGCCTACTAGAAATGGTGCAATTGGAGTTTCCTTGCCTAATTCGATTGAAGTTTTCTGTCCGCAACAGTGCTGTCTAAAATACCTATAACAGATTCATGGAGCCTCAAAAGTTGCAGCTTTCCATGAATCAACCAGTCTCTTCCCTTCTTCACTGCTTAGTATTCAGGTCTTCTGTCTTCGGTGTGATGCGGCGCGGAACCTCACACTGAGAATGGCACTCCCCAAACTAGACGAATGGGGAGTTAGACTGAGTAAATAATTTGCAAAAAATTAGCGATACCTCGGTGTGCTTTAAACGGAGTCGTGCGCGTTTTGCAGGTACCATCAATAATCAGGCTCTCCATGTCTACGTCCTTTAACTTGAAAGGTGTAAGCGCATGATATTTTGCGAAGGGAACGTCATAATCATCCGTACACAGGGGGGTCCGAGGTTCAGTCACGTCAGGTGTGCTACGGAGGTAACAGGGTAAAATTTTCTATGTCAGTCGCCAAACACCGGGCAACGACAGGCACGTGATGCGATGTTCATCGGTGGTCAGGAGGCAACAGTGGTGAATCTTTTAATCCCACTGTGTGGAGACGGTCTTTGGTCGCATATTTTATGTTGATGAGTTGATAAAACGTCGCCCGCACTGCTGTTGGCAGAAAGTGGTGGAGTATCGTTTTCCACACTTGTGGCCAATTAACAGTTGGATACTTGATTACTGATGTTGCGCGGGACTGCAGCAGAACGATAGTGTAAAATCCTTTGTCTTCAGCGGGCGCGTTGTGGGGAGATTCGAGGTCACTTAGCTGTATTCGAGAATGAATGTTAATACATCGAAGAGCTATGTCGCTCCGTGTGACACCGACGCCAATGAGACACGAGAGACCGGCATCTGGACCTCCCATAGACGACCCGTGAGGAAGGTGAGTTGACTGGTCCATTGTTTCCACATACTACTCATATAAAGGGCAGCTGCCCGTTCCCAGACATTAACGTGCCACAACCTTCCATCACGTAGGGGAGGGTGTCTTGTGGCTAGGAAGTAACCGAAGGCCGGCTGAGGTCTGCGATCTATCATCTCCGGTAGTGGAGGACTTGTGTCACGTGATAAAGTTTTGATGCCACCTAAATGTCCTCCGCACGTTGTAGTTGGCTCAAGTCATTGAACAGGTCCTGACGAACTATCACGCGTACAATCTGTACTAACCGCCACTAATTTACCGCGGCCATACCGTGCACATCTTTCGTAAATTTGACTCTGAAATCTCTCAGGGGGTCGAGAGTATACTTCCCAAGACAGCTCCGATATCCACCGCGTCCGACCCCTAGAATACAGGTGCATTCGGATTTAGAACATTTCAAAAGTGTTGTTGACAACTTGGCGAGTGGGTATGAAACCTAGACGACAGAATCGCGTTAGCTCACGGAGGCCACACCAGTTCGTGGGCTATATTCTGCCTAATTTGTAAACTCTTTACCTTCATTGGTATCAGCGCTTCTTACTATGTTACATAGCCCAGAAATTTAGGTATTTATCAAAATATCATCCACAATGCGCACCTTCACAATCAGTGTGGAGACATAATAAAAGGGAGTGTCAAATGAAAACGAGGCAGTTGAGAAAACGTAAGTAAACTCTTTATTATTTCAAACGTCATCGCAGTGAGTGTTAATACAGTTATCCCAGTAAGAGACACAAGGGCCAATGCCCTCGTCGAAAAATGTTTGCCTTTCTGCTATGTAGACGTGCACCTCTTTGTCCGTAGAGGATCGACGGCCACGAATGTTCTTCTACAGGATTCCTGAAATATGGAAATCGCATGGGAAGAGATGGCGACTGTACAGAGGATGTGAGGGAAAGTGATTATGACTCCTTTCTTTGAATACAAGAGCGCGCTAGGACACTGTATCACAAGTAACGCACAGTAGTAGATGGATACCTTGGAAATACTGGAGCTCTCCATCAAGTCCAAACGCCTAGAATAGTTGACAGACGGAATCACCTCGTTGAAGGAAAACGCTCGTCCACGTGTTTACTAGGCTGTTCCGGTTACGCTGCATAAGTTTCGCACGAAATTCTTCAGACATCATCAAACGGTCCCAAGCACTCCCCATGCGATTTGCAAATCTTTCGAATCTGAAGAAAGATATTCGTGGCTTTCGATTAGGTGCGGACGAAGTGTACATCTGGGAATAATCATGGTTCCATAGACCACTGCAAATATTTTCCCGCAAAAGCATTAGCAGCCATGTATCACAGTGGGATAAATGTATTAACAGCTGTGGCTATCACTTTTGAAGTAATAACAGTTTACTTGTTCCATAAAAACACGGGAAAACTACCAGATGTCAGTAAAGTCCTGCCACGATATTTCGGCGCAGAGTCTTCTGGCCATCTTCAGGTGAGTACCACTCTAGTAGTACTGACGAGTACGCGCTGAGCTCTGCTATTTGGAGCCATACTGAAGTGACATTGCGCATGCGCTCCTCAGCGTGCGCATTCATAACAACTCCGTGCGCTGTGCCTCGCGCCCTCCACGGTGAAAGCTTGGTGTATCGATATCAAGTCGATTTTGATTTTTATGTAGATAACTGACTACGAAGTTCCTCTCTCGTGGCAGGACGTTACTGATATCCGGCAGTTCTCCCGTGTTTTTATGGAACAATCAGTAGGCCGGGAAAGTTTTAAACATCAACATGTGTGTTGCGATATGTCATAGCGACTGACAGGAGGTATTTGATAGTCGTTTGCAAATGTGGACGATTTTTTAAAATCTTTCTTGTGGCTGGTACCCGTACAGAACTTGCTGCCAGTGACTTAATGTTAACTCAATAAATGTTTTACAACACTACGTGCTAAGTTTTCAGAAAACTCCAAGTAAAGAAGTCCATAAATATTTGCAAAAATACTTCATAGGTGTTGTCTATGAAATTTGTGTGATTGTGAAGTGTTTTCCTGATGAGATGTATAATTAGTGCTCCGTTGTTACAATTAACAGCCGTCTGTTTTAACTTCGATGATGGGTTGGATACAATACTGCTCTCAGGTTCCAGGGAATAATTGCTGTAAACAGCTCATATTTCAGGTGCTGCCTAGGTAATGGCTGTCGATAATGGATAATGAACAACCCCATCAGGAGCTGGTGAAATGCGTGGTTGTGGGCGACACCGCCGTGGGCAAGACGCGCCTCATCTGCGCGCGGGCCTGCAACAAGCACGTCTCCCTGTCGCAGCTGCTGACGACGCACGTCCCCACCGTCTGGGCCATCGACCAGTGCCGCATCTACAAAGACGTGTTGGAACGGTCCTGGGAGGTGGTTGATGGAGTCAATGTGTCTCTTCGATTGTGGGATACATTTGGTGATCATGAGAAGGATCGCAGATTTGCATATGGAAGGTCAGATGTGGTGCTGTTGTGTTTTTCCATTACAAATCCAGTTTCACTGAGAAACTGTAAGATTATGTGGTACCCTGGGATAAGGCGATTTTGTCCTCAAACACCAGTTCTGCTTGTTGGGTGCAAGAGTGTTCTGCGTTACATGTACAGAGATGAGACATATCTTAGCTTCTTCAGGGATCGTAGTCCTTTTGTGAGGCCAACTAGAAAAAGTGATCTGGTGATGCCTGACCAGGCCCGCACAATTGCTAAGGAACTGGGTATACCCTACTGTGAGACCAGTGTTCTCACTTATTATGGTGTGAATGAAGTGTTTGAAAATGCAATTCGTGCTGCTCTTATTGCTCGGTGACAGCAGAGATTTTGGATGACAAATCTGAAGAAAGTTCAGCGTCCTTTGCTACAGGCACCGTTCCGTCCTCCCAAGCCACTGCCACCAGAACTTCATGTGACAGCTAGCAGCTATGCAGAAATTATGCAAGCACTGTGGCTACATCAAGCCTACACAGATGTTGTTTTTGTGGCAGGTAGTATAGGTTTCTCAGCACACCGATTTGTTTTGGCAGCTGCTTCACCTACTTTTCACAAGCTGCTAGTTGCAGGACTTGATCTGGGAGTGCGCAGTTCTAGTGAGTCCAGTATGGTAAGCACATTTGGTGAGGCAACTGTGGGTGACTTCAATGATGATACAGAATGCCTCATTCGTCAGTCTGACAGTTACTTCAAGCCTTCTCGTGTCTGGGAGCAGTTGAAACGGCGCTCCAGTTGCCAGGCAGCAGTAAGAGATTAGGATCTTCACGAGAACTCAACCATCCAGCTCTCCAAGCAATTAGAATTGAACAGTGTGAGGCTACCAATACAGTTGGAGGTGAGCCGCCAGCAGTGGTGGATGTGGGGAGAGAGATGGCGGAGTTTTGAAATTTGTCATGAACTGCTATATTTATATATGATGATATCAAGGTAAATACATTGTTTGTTCTCTATTAATGTCTTTCATTTGCTAACTATCCCTATCAGTAGTTAGTGCCTTCCATAGTTTGAATCTTTTATTTAGCTGGCAGTAGTGGCGCTCGCTGTATTGCAGTAGCTTGAGCAGCGAAGATTTTTGTGAGGTAAGTGATTTGTGAAAGGTATAGTTTAATGTTAGTCAGGGCCATTCTTTTGTAGGGAATTTTGAAAGTCAGATTGCGTTGCGCTAACAAAATATTGTGTGTCAGTTTAAGCACAGTCATGTATAATTGCTCATAAGGGGACGTTTCAAACAGTTTACTTATTTTTTTAGCGTCTGTCTCGTTTTCATTTGGCCCCCCTTTATATAGCTTCGTGTACGACATCACAGCTGTTAACAGGGCTGTGACTCAGAATATTCTTGGGGATGAAGCACATTAGCTCTTGCAGAGTACTTTATTTCACTTCGTTGCCATCAGTACTGTAGTAGATAATGGTAACCAAACGACAAACTTCTAAAAACAGTGATCATTAAGTACGTGAAGTGAGATTAATCACAGCACATTCGTTGGGGTCATTCATAGGTTTTTATTCTGTGGAACAGTTTTTTCCATGCCGTTTAACTGAGATAATCTAATGTCTCCAAAGGCACTGTGCTGATTATGGAAAACAATTGATAATCAATGAAAATGTGGTTTCTTCGTGACAGATTTATTTAATCATGATCTACGCAGGTAGTTGCGACGGACAGGGATGGCCGAAGACTGGGGAGAATGGTTGTAAAATATCACATGAAATCAGCGAAGGAATCGCTCATGAGATCCAAAGTGGTACCAGCAGTTCAGCTAGCAGAAACACTGTGACTAGGGAGTTAAACAGGATGGAGTAAAATAGTCGAGCAGATCACCAATTGTCACACACTGGCTTTCCTGAGAAAGATGTTCTTCGCTTTGTTTAATAACAGGAAGTATAAGTTTTCATATTGTGGTGTCACCGCCAGACACCACACTTGGTAGGTGGTAGCCTTTAAATCGGCCGCGGTCCGCTAGTATACGACGGACCCGCATGTCGCCACTGTCAGTGACTGCAGACCGAGCGCCGCCACACGGAAGGTCTAGAGACACGTCCTAGCACTCGCCCCAGTTGTACAGTCGACTTTGCTAGAGATGGGTCACTGACAAATTACGCTCTCATTTGCCGAGACGATAGTTAGCATAGCCTTCAGCTACGTCATTTGCTACGACATAGCGAGGCGCCATTATCATTTGCTATTCATCTTGTGATGCATGTACCGTCAGACCGATGTTCACCAATTATGGATTAAAGTTAAGTATTTCAGAAGCTCCGTACTTTTTTTTACTAGACTCAACTCCTTTAACTGTTCCAGACCTCACGCCAGCCTGAGTGAGCTTAAACGCGTTCCTTTCGGCTTCCTCTCCTAGTGGCTTGGCTGTCTTGCAAAGTCACAACACATATAGCTGGCTTTTCCAGATCAAGAGGGCAGACTTTACCACATATTTGGAGGGCATGGAGAAACGCTTACTATGTTTGTTCGAACTGTAGCTGTATGCTCTACCCAACGTAGCTTTCCGTCTAATATTGCTCGTGGAATTTTTACCGAGGTAGAAAACTTGATATTTGACCGATTTATGATGAAAGACGGTAGGTATTCTCTATATTACAGACGAATAAGCGTGGGATGGCTATGGTTTTTAATGTGTTGAGGCTAATGCTATTCTTTGTGCCCGTTTTGGTAGTGCACACTGGTCAGTATTGAAATTTTCAGTAACTATCTCCTAGTTTACTGGTTTTACACTTAGATACAACTGGATATCTTCAGTCTATAGGTAGCACTCACTGTAGGACTTGACTGATGACATATACTACCTGGTCTCCATTGAGACATTATGGTGCCGGACACGGCGGATTGCTGGCGAGACGTCAGGTACAAACCAAATCATTGTACCACACTTGGAAAGAAATTTCCACTGTTTACTTTGACAAGTAAATTGTCAAAGTCGACCGTGTCAGAGCATTTGCTACACCGTAAGAAGCACACGTTGGCCGCCTCTTTTCCATCCACGGCAAGATTCAGGTCGTTCAAATGGTTCAAATGGCTCTGAGCAATATGGGACTCAACATCTTAGGTCATAAGTCCCCTAGAACTTAGAACTACTTAAACCTAACTAACCTAAGGACATCACACACACCCATGCCCGAGGCAGGATTCGAACCTGCGACCGTAGCAGTCCCGCGGTTCCGGACTGCAGCGCCAGAACCGCTAGACCACCGCGGCCGGCATTCAGGTCGTGCGTTACTTTTATTATAGCAGATGTTGTGCTGCGATGCCAGCGGAAATCGCATTGGTATTTGTCTAGTAGGTTGTTTGTAGTTAAATACATGTTTAACTGGTTGTGGACTGCACAGTGCGTATAATAATTAATGACGTAAACGCATATAGTTGGATGTAGACAATACTAGAACAAAAATTATAAGTAAACATAGGTCCGCAAACGAACAGTTCGCGTTATAGTTACGACTGCGAGGATATCAGACACCACTGACTTGATTCCGTGTAAAAGTCGTCCCAGTTACAAATATTGTACAATAGGAGGAGTTATTAGAGATAAACCGGTAGACGTGCAGGTGAAGGTGAACACAACAGTTACGTGACAGTACTCGTAGTTAATGGGCCAGTTAAAATTTCCATAGTTTAAAGGCTGTTCAGTGTTGTGTCCAGGCCTGCACCGAACTCCGAAATGAGCTGCGGCCCCTGGAGCATATCGAAATCCTTGACAAGCATTGTCAAATATCTTCTTCAGTTCTTCAACCGTGTCAATTGGACCGTTGTACACTACATTTTTAATGTGGGCCCAGATATACAAATCCGCGTGGTTCGGATAAGGTGATCTTATAGGCCACGGTACAGGTTCTCCTTAGCCAGAACATCTGTCACCAAATCATCATGTTAGATATCGTTCAAGAGTGGGATTATAATTCATTCTAAAAGAACGTCAATGATAAGATCCGCTGATGGCATTGCTATCCTTTGTGAATGTGAAGCAGAATTACAGGGTCTTTTGAATGAATGAACAGTGTAATGAGTACAAAACGTGGATTGATAGTAAATCGAAGAAAGACGAAAGTAATGAGAAGTACTAGAAATGAGAAAAGCGAAAAAGTTAACATCAGAATTGGTGATCACGAAGTTGACGAAGTTAAGAAATTCTGTCGCGTAGGCAGCAATCCATGATGGACGCTGCAAGGAGGACATAAAAAGCGATTTAAAAATGGTAGAGATGCCATTCCTAATCAAGAGAAATATACTAGTACCAAACACAGATCAAATTTGAGGAAGAGATGAATGAGAATCTACGTTTGGAGCGCAACATAATGTGGTAAGTGAAGGGTGGTCTGTGAGGAAACCAGAGCAGAAGATAATCCAAGCATTTGAGGTGTGGTGCTACAGCAGAGTGTTGAAAATGAAGTGAGCTCATGAACAATGAGGAGGTTGTCAGCAGGATAGGTGAGGAAAGATATATTTGGAAAACACTGAGATAAAGAAGAAACAGGACCATAGCACATGTGCGACAACATCAAGGGATAACTTCTGTGATACTAGAGGTAGCAGCAGAGTGTACAAATTTCAGAGGGAAACAAAGATTGGTATACATCCGACCGCACCCACAGCATTGCAAAGCTCCCAGTGTCTCTTTGGCCGTGATGATACCCTCTAAATGTTCGGCTATCTGGATGCCTTAGGGCAGGGTATGCATCGTAGTAAATACGTGTAACCTCCCGTGCATTGCTGCTGCCCTATCATACATGAAATGCATATCCGCATACTCCTCGTTACTGTAATGTTCCACGTTACCAGTATGACTCGCACGATATAACTGATGCTCCACAAACAACTGACATGAGCGGCGCTCTGACTATGTACAGTACTGCCGTATCCATTCTGTTTACAGATGCACGTTTCGAAAACGTAAACCAATACACTGCAGAACGGCATGCAGCGTTTACTCAGAAAGACGTCAGTAGTGGCTGGCAATCACGAAGTTGCAATTATCTGGCAAACAGTTCTTTGTAGACCTTTTACGATTACTGAAACTTTGTCGCCTGTAGTATCGTGTACTTTCGACTGTGTGCGTTTGCACCATTAATTAAGAGACAGCTATTTATTCTAAGGCCTCGGACATTACTAGAAGAATGCAAAAATATCTGTAATAACATGTAGATGTAAGAAAATATAGACGAAGTAATCATTAGGCTAAGACTGTTTCTTTACGGATAAATAGCAGCTGTAAGCGGTATGAAGTACCGGTTCAGTTCCTCGACGGGGACCATGTGATAAACTGCAGCATTTAGCCGGCCGTTGTGACCGAGTGGTTCTAGGCGCATCAGTCTGGAACCGCGCGACCGCTACGGTCGTAGGTTCGAATTCTGCGTCGGGCATGGATGTGTGTGATGTCCTTAGGTAAAATAGTTTTAATCAGTTCTAAGTTCTAGGGGACTGATGACTTCGGATGTTAAGTTCCATAGCGCTCAGAGCCATATTTTGTAGCTTTTACTTCGCCTATACCAAAATCATGTAGGATTTTCCTTAGAACAGTTGATCTGCACCTGTCGTGGGTTAATGTATGGCTCTTACTGAGTGTAATACTTCTCACTGCTGTTCTGACTGTTGCAGTTCTTCTTGTAAGAGGTATGATTACCTGATGGAGAGTGTAGTCTGTATGTTAAACGTACAGCGTCTCTCAGAGTCATGAACTGTCTTAGCTCATCAGTCGGCTAAAATAGAGGTTTCCATTTCACTTTTCCGCTCTTTAGTGGAGAATGTTTGTCATGTAGTTGAGCGAGTTTATTTGCAAATCCGTGAAGTTTTTCATTTATGTCCGAGAAAGAAACGGTAGTCGTCTCCCAAACAACTTTTTGTACCTGAACAGCATGCTGAGGTACTTTGAGGTGTTTAGTGCCTGAAAGTAGTCACTTGCGGTTTATTTCTAGTACACGAAAGACATGGCAGGTTCACGTGTTTGAGAGGTATTACTACATTTCCATTGTAATAAAATGATATTTGTAGCAATTAACAATTTCAACGATGAATTGTTCTGAAGTTTCTTCGTGATGGAGAAGACAAAAGGTGTTATTTTTATCGATTCATGTTGGTGCATGATCTATGTGCGAGCATTGTAATTAATGGGACTAAAAATCACGGATAAAGACGAAAATGCGCTCGTCTAAGATTCATTTCTGTAGTTCATGTGGCCTCTTTTAAGCTACATAAGTCAAACTCTGTATCATAATTAGTTGACTTATTGATAGCTTGCTGCCCGATTTGAGGAAGGGGACCAAACAGCGAGGTCATCGGTCACATCAGGATAGGGAAGGATGGGAAAGGAAGTCAGCTGTGCCATTTCAAAGGAACTATTGTGACATTTGCCGGAAATGATTTAGGAACATCATGGAAAACGTAAATCAGGATGGCCGAACTCGGTTTCAACCGTCGTCCTCGCGAATGCGAGTCCAGTGTGCCTCCGAGCCACATCGCTCGATGACTAATTGATTGATGGTGTTACCATCTATACTGACTCATTCGAGTACCTAATTTTATTTGCAGATTTAGAAATTTATATCAGTCTGAAAAGTGCGAAGGTTGTTGACGAATTGTTAGGCAGTAAATGAGCGAACAAAACTCGCGTTCTCTCTTGGCATATTTCTTTAAATAAAACTTAAGCGTCCCTGAGATTCTTGTACAAATCAGTCTTCAATAGCTTACGTAGTATATTCCGTAAGAACTGTAATACGCCTTATCTGATACCACTATGGGACCAATAAACAAGATTTCAAAAATGGCTCTGAGCACTATGCGAATTAACTTCTGAGGTCATCAGTCGCCTAGAACTTAGAACTAATTAAACCTCACTAAACTAAGAACATCACACACATCCATGCTCGAGGCAGGATTCGAACCTGGGATTGTAGCAGCAGCGCGGTTCCGGACTGTAGCTCCTTGAACCGCGCGGCCACTCCGGCTGGCCAAACAAGATTTCACCATTATTTGCGCCTACTTCAGGTACTTCCAATTTCATGTTTAAAAAACTACTGTAGAGAATGTACTTGCTCGGAAAAGAGGGAAGTACCTCTAAAAGGACAAAACACTTCAACAAAATGGAAATTACATGATATGACTGAGACGCTGTGAACATCAGAGTGAACGAATTTTTTGGTCATCGCTGTTTTATTGTTTGCATTTCGCTTATCATTATTTCTCCGGACGTGTGTTCAACAGTTCATCTTTGAAGTCAGTCATCGGAATTTTTTCAGTTATAAGATTTCATCGTTGTGAGAAGTCGTGATCAGAATGGCTGCTTCCGAGCAGAGCTAACGCAAAGTGGAACGTTTTGTCGTCTATTGATTTAATTGGGAGCATCCATCTGGTCTTGTTTCCTGTAAATTAGTCTTCAGGTGCATAAATTACATCAGCCTTCTTGTGCGTATTGTAATATAATTGGTTTTAAGCTCATGTCGTATTGTGTGCCTCGCCTAAAATTGGTGAGACAGTAATAACGGGTACGGTAAATGACGAACCAGTTGAGTTTGATGTAGATTCCGGTGGTAACTCAGAGTCGACGATGCCAGAAATATCTACCGTTTCTCAGTTAGGATTTGATATACAGGCTCAATCCACTGAGGTTGTTTCTCCAACTGATCAACACGCTCATCGATTCACAGTATCACTTTACGGAACTTCAGTTACGATGAGTGCATAAGACAAAGAATTAGCAACCCAAATTGCAACACAAGTAAACACAACACTTGAAACGTAGGATAATTGTCCAAGTTAATCAACGTTGCTTTCGCTGAGGGAAATACAGAACTGGCAGCGCAAATACCGACACAGGTAAAAAACACGCTTGAAACGCTGGACAAATAACTGGCCGCGCAAACTGTGCCACAGGAAAATACCATACTTTAAATGCGTGACAAACAGGTAGCACTGCCAACTGTAGCATGAGAGAAAGAGTTAGCCACGAGGAAAAATAATATTTTGTATGATATGTCTAAATAAATTCAGATCTACAAGCTGCCAATGAGTATACTACATGGCAGGACGAAAAAGAAAAGTTAATACGGAGGGGAAGGGGTAGTACAGCGAGCAAATGCCGAAGCATTCATTGA
This sequence comes from Schistocerca serialis cubense, assembly GCF_023864345.2. Lineage (NCBI taxonomy): Eukaryota > Metazoa > Arthropoda > Insecta > Orthoptera > Acrididae > Schistocerca > Schistocerca serialis. The sequence goes on from NC_064643.1 coordinate 231,928,750, forward strand.
GCGGAGTAACTCAGGTGATGCTATTCAAATAGAAGTAGAAAACTGAAGGGTGACATTCCACAATGACGAAACAGTCATAACTCTCTGGTCGTGAACTTGCATCACGCGATCGCAGTTGTACAGAGCCCTCAGTGTGATGTTATAACCCTACCACTACTATTGTAATTTAGTATGTTGTTACCTAAATAACAAAAAACCCTGTGTTGCCATGTATACTATACCCCAACAGAACAAATAGTCCTGTCACGGGAAAAACCACCTATAACCCTCTGAATAGAATTTAGTTTAGTTTCCAAATAAGGTACACTATGGAAGGGTAGTCCTGTTAATCGGAAAAACTAGTCAATAGAGTTACTGTTTTTACGGGATTTGACCGTGTTTTGTGTTTAATGGATAAATAAATCAGACTAATCACATCCTTTCCTAAGATCTTATCCCACGGTTAGATAGAAACGCAGTATGAATGATATTACATTGGAGCTAGGACAACTCAGTTCCATGTTCATATAGTGGTTTAAAACGTGTACTAATGGTCGCCAGCCTATCCAGGCAATGAAACAGTGAAGTATTGGAAAAGCAGAAGTATGAATTTTGCCTACATTCTTGCTACTGTTTAAGTTGCTTCTTCAAATAAATAGTACCCCACGTAAACAATGATGGACTACATCCTTATACATTACGTTTTTAAAAGGGAAAAAGCCCAGTAGATAACTTCAAGGAAGCTAAAACAACTTGGCCATGAGGGACCTTTCGATACGCATTTTCTATAATTATCAAACTTAAATACTAAAATACTTAGATACTGAAGCACACACTTTTTATACTCAACATTTCACTTCAAGAAAATCTTTTTCTTGCTGGAATTTACTTTCAAAAGCTATTATTCTTTGAAATAAATCTGTATAGTCATTTAACAGATTCTTGTAACCTGACTACACTCTGACTGAATTTTACTTAATCGAACTTTTACTATAACACTTCGCAATAATTAAGAAAACTCAAAAACAATTTAAATGGTGCCTCTTTATATTAACTTGGCACTTCATAAGTTTGTAAAACAGGATATTCGGATTCATGAAACATCAAGAAAGAACCCTATGAAGGTGTAGGATTAGGACGAAGTAACAGGGTGAACCAGTTTCTTTGAAGTTAAAGAATGATTATTAAAACACAGTTTAAATTATGGTTCACGCTGTACAAAAGTAAAATAACAAAAAAATTTTATCTGGTGGCTGTAGGCTTCGGTGTGGCGAACAATTATCACGGTTGCACTATCCAAAGTATGGCCTGCAAGTATCTTGCTTTATGGTCTCAATTTCTCTTCTTGACGTCGTTCAATTTTACATACAAGTACAGTAGTCCAACAGCTGTCAGATATGCCGCAAGCCGTTTTCGGTCTCCACCCGAGGCATTTTTGTGCAAATTTGGAGGCAAAGCTTATCCTGCTCCACTGTTGCCTACAGACTGTGTGACTTACTTCCCGCCCTTGCTCTAGGTAGGGCGCCAATTCTCCCTTGCCACCTTTTCCGCTTCCCAAAGCCACTTTCGTTTCAAAAAAAAGTACACTGACTTTTACTTAACACCTACTTCTTACATTGTTCCTGAGAATGACCATTTCTTAAATAGTCAAATTTTCATCAGCATGAAGAATTAATACACACAAATATTTTTAAATACAAATTGTCATTAGAAAATTATTTAACGTAATAAACAATTTGCAAAGTATTTTACATACATTACCCACATACAATGCAAAGAACTTCAAACTCCAGTATGGCACTCTTTACACCTACAGAAAAAAAGAGTACCAATATTCGAAAATTTTAAAGCAAAAAATATATATAAAAATTTAAATGAACCATAAACAAATAATGTTATAATGTGTCGTACGTCACAACAATCCCCATCAGCGGTCGTATTGCAACGAATATGAGCAAGTAGGACCGAACACTGACTACAGTAAATGATATCGCAAATGCGAATAAAGGCAACCATCAGCTGCAGAGTGGAATGACGACCATGAAAATTTTTGCCGGACCGGGACTTGAATCCGTATTTCCCGCTGATCGCGAGCGGTCGCCTTACTATTTATTTTTATTTTATTTTTTTTTAATACAGAAATTAAAATTGTACAGGGCAGGTGAGTTTTGAACTCACGACCATCCAGATAACAGCTTAGTATCATAACCACTTCACCTTCTTTAATTTTTTTATTGAGGAATAAATAAGGAAAAGTTTTATTTTTCTTTTGTTTTTTCAAAAGAAAACAAAGACTCCAATTACACTGGTTTCTCCTTCCAGTAAACAAAAATGAGTCTCCTTCGTCTTGTTGGCGAGGAAGCAATCTTTAGGAACAAAAAAAAAAAGTTTCCCAAAGCCAAAATCAAATTTCTTTTTGCTTTAAGAACAATACTATTTGGCTATCCGTGAACGATCCATTGCCAGACCCAAGCTTCCGTATGCTGTCAACCACACGTCTATGACCTAGACTTATACATCCATTGTGTATGTTCCCGTACAAGAAAGACGTTGTACTTGAATACACTGAATATGCTAATGAATTGGTGACACGATTACTACTGGAAGAGAGCTTCTTAAAGAATCACCAGTTCCAGGTGTTTACATCGGACGAAAGTACTTCACCATAGTTGTTTTATAAGGGAATTTAGGAACGTGTTCCAAGTGCATTGAAGGAGGGACAAAGTATTCAGTCACTTATTACACATACTCAGGGCGACGGAGCGTTATGGGTGACGCAAGCCATTGAAACTTGCACTACTTACGACCATACTGAAAAGGCTTTCCCGGTCAACTATTAATCGGATGCTATCAGGAACGTCTGCGTAAGCAGGTGTTCAATCCAGAAGTGTTTAGCCGCAAACAGGGCAGTTTCAGACAATTTTTGCGACGTGTATTAACAAGACACACTATTGGGACGACACTATAGCTGATGGTAGCCGCAGAACACGCTCACCACTCAACATACCACACACACACACACACACACACACACACACACAGACAAACGCGCACGAGCGCGCGCTCACACACACACACACACACACACACGCACATGCACACGCACACGCACACGCACACGCACTTATATATGTTTATGTACAGTCAGTGTGCTACCTGTGAAAGTAAGCAATTAGCATCACGGAAGATGATGAAAAGCCGCTATTCTACCGTCTAAGACACATCTTTCTTGTGTTATAGGCTATGTAAGCTAAACTTTGTATCCTTTTCATGTACATAACATTATCTGTGTTCTTAGAACTTTTTCAGCTTAAAAGTAGGAACTGATGGTGACGAATTGTTGGATGGTAAGCGACCGAACGTCAGTCACACTCTCCGTGGCATAATTATTTAAAAGAAACTAAAGCGTCTTGATATACTTGTACCGATCACTCTTCAATAGCGTACATAGTACTCTCCGAAGAATTTTAATAAGCTGATAGGTCACCCGCGCTCTAACATGTCCGTCTACCAATTCGATCAATGCAGTGGTTGGATACACAAAATACGAAGAGGGTGCTGAGCCGTGTTCACTCCCAACTATGCGCTTTCGTGAAATTCGCTGTCTATCTGTGTTTGGTTTCCCTCCCTTGGTCCGCCTCCGTAGCCTAGCGGTAGCGTTACCCCATACCACGCAGGGGGCCCGGGTTCGATTCCCGGCAGGAAGCTGAGTGTTCTGTGTCCATCATCATTTTCATCATCATTGACAGGCAAGTCGCCGAAGCAGCGTCAACTAAAAAGGACTTGCAATACGGCGGCCGAACATCCCCGAATGGGGACTCCCGGCCTACAATGCCATGCCATTTCCCTCCTCGTTGCGGTTACGTCGTGGTTCTTCTTTCTTTTACGTGTGGCAGCAGAAATGTGTATCGATATTTGCGCCGTGTAACATGGTTTTGTGCATATACTTTCCGGCTACAGGGTCTGGAGGTAGTCGGTCGGTTGTTGCGAAGTTATTTCCGCGTGTTGCAGTTGGCTGGGTCCGCTGGCGGTCCCTGCTCAGTGTCGCAGCGTGTGTGGAGCTGTCCGATCGCTACGAGCTTCGTGGTTCACCGAACCAGGACGTCAAAGTTGAGTAGTGGTTTCGACTACCCAAGCCACGTCCATTCATGTTGTGGTGGTTTGCTGTTGGGGAGGTTTTCCTGTGAGCAACACCGACTGTTTCTACTGCTGAAATTTAGCCACCATGCGGTGCAATTAACTATTTTAGTTGACCACAATTTGATTGCACCAGTGGAATTTTCTGTCTTGTGGCCGTTAGTGTTCTGGTTACGTGGCCTGGACACTGACGCAAATTCAGGCAGTGGTCTTTTGAGCGAAAACTATATTACCGTGTTCTCAAGTGTACCAGAGGAGTTTTCTGCCTAATGGCTGTTAGTGTTCCGGTTACCCGCCATGGCCACTAACGCAATTTCAGGCAGCGTACTTTCCGCACCTATTGTCGCTGTCCAACATGATGTGTAATGTTGACAGTTATACATACTCCATTGTGGATTACCACGTTTGTAACCTTTCCGGTTTGAGTTCTCATGTACTGACTGACTGGAAACAAGTTGCTGTGTCGGTCGGTCCGTGGATGTCCCCTGGTTGGGTTACGACGGATCAAGTATAGTTGGGCTCACCACCTGTCTCGCCTAAGTGAACGGGGGTAGACCGACCTCCCTGGAGGCTTCTGAGTGCCACCGGTGATTAATTATCTGTTGTCACCTACTTTAAATTCTAGGCTTATGGTTATTTTTTATTTTCTTAAGCAAATTTTGCAAAAGTAATTTTAAATTTATCTTTCAAGCCTAAACATTGCGACCTTCTGCCTTTTAAACATTATGTTAATATAGTTTAAATTTTTGAAACTTAATTGTGGCCTTTGGCCATTGGTACTGCACCTTGCATATGTATGTTCTATCTGTTTAGTCTTAAGGCTTTCCACGTAACCGTGATACCTTTTTCAATTATTTGATTTGCCTGTTTAATAGCATTTTTAAGATTTCTTGTTGTTAAACATACTGGCCTTCTGCCTTTAAAAGTCTATGGTAGTATATTTTAAAATTTTGAAATTTAATTATGGCCCTCAGCCATTTGTATTGAACTTTGCATGTTTTGCTAGTTTTTTAAATTATTTTATTGCTATCTTAATTGGATTTTTATCCTGTTGATTTGTTAAGATTTCTTGTTTGGAGGCCTTTAGCCGTGAAAGAGGTGCATTCGGTAAAGGTCCGGCTATGTGCCGCTTTGGTTGTAAAGGTTATTAAATTACAATGAATGACAATTAGAAGGAGAAACTGACCTCAACATTTGGCCCTTTCCACAACGCTATTACCTGTTCTTCCCAGCGGGTTTAGCGGGCGTAACAGGAGCCTTAGAAGTAAATATTTACTTTAAAAAAAGGAGCATTTCAGTACAGTTTCTTGTGTTCTGGGACTGCGTTACTTGTATTCGTGTATCTATGAGCGTGTAACTACAAGCCATGTGTTAAGTAGGCGCAACCTCAAGTTGTGGCACGTTTGAAGAAGAAACTATAAACTTCTTGTGATATTTGACATATATTTTACCCTTCGACCTACTTGGTCCAATCCATATCCATTTTTAAACCTGCTCTCAATGCCTGTTCCGTTGACGTTCTTTCATTCAGGACAATATCTTGGACTTTCTGTGCTATTAAAGCTACATCATCAGCATAAGTCAGAGTGTTGATCCTTCTAACAAGAGGTATTTGTGTCTCCAGGCTTGTTATCTTTCTCATTGTCTCTTTCCAGAACCAGATTAAACAGAAATGGCAAGTGGCACTCTCCCAGTCGTACTTCAAACTTCACCTTGAATTTCTCTTACACCTTTCCAATCACTTCCACTGGTCATATTGCCTGTTCTATATCTGTTTGAGTTAGTTTTATTCGATTTCTGGGTGCCTGTGACCTGCCAGATCTTACCACATTACTCGCCTATTTACACACTAGTAAGCATTATGCAAGTCCACGGAAAGACAGTGAACATCTCTGGTAAATTCCCAGCTCTTTAATGGTATTTTCTTTGCTGTATATAGCTGGTCTACGGTTCATTACCTCTTTCTCAGCCCCGCTTGTCGGAATCTCAGTACCTCCTCGACGTTTGGTGTTAATGGCTTCAGTAACAACATGCTCAGGCTCTTATAAGTTGTGTATAGTAGGGTCATTCTTCTACAGTTACTGCATCTCATTGAAACTTCATTCTTTAGTGTTAGGCAGATAACGGTGGTGTGACACTAAATTGTTAAAAAACTGACATTATATTAAGATAGTACAGGAACTGGTAGTGTAAGGAATAAACAAGAAAATAATTAGTGGCAGTGTATGGTACAACACTAAACTGGCTAGTAACTTATAATTACGCCAATGATACGATTATGCATTTCTAAATAAAAATGAAAGTAATACTAAATTTTTACAGTAACAGGTAATGCAAATAGCTTCTAAAAACAGTTAGTGAGGAGGTAAAGCAAAACTATTAACTTGTTAGTTAGTTACGGCTAATTATAATCTAATTCTGTCTGAGAACACCATTCTCAGATGTCAGTACTTTTGTTTCAGCCTTTTGTGTCATTGTCCAGGTCTCCGCTACATATAGAATGACAGGTTACACTAGTGTCCTTATCTCCGTATACGTCAATAGAAGCCGGGACTTCAACAGCTTTCTGAGTGCAAACTTTGAACTATTTGCTGTGTGTATTCTTCCCTTTATTTCCTGGTCGATCTCATTCCTTTCACTGAGTATTGCCCCAGACTATTTGATTTCTCTTGTATCCTTTCAAGAGCGTATCATCCACATGCAAATGTCTGTCATAGTTCTGTCTGCTCACTACGAGGTACTTGGTCACATCCACATTCCTTTTGAAGCCTGCTCCCAGTGCCCCTTCCGTTAACACTCTTTCATTTTGAACCATTCTGTACTATTAAAGTAACATCATCAGCGCTGGCCAGAGTGTAGTTCCTTCTATCAACATGCTTATTAAATTTCTCATTGTTTCTTTCCAGAACCAGATTAAACAGAAGAAGAGTGTGGGAATCTCCCTATCGGACACCAATCTTGATCTTGAATTTCGATGACACCTTTCCATCTACATCTACATCTACATACATACTCCGCGATCCACCGTACGGTGCGTGGCGGAGGGTACCTCGTACCACAACTAGCATCTTCTCTACCTGTTCCACTCCCAAACAGAACGAAGGAAAAATGACTGCCTATATGCCTCAGTACGAGCCGTTATCTGTCTTGTCTTATCTTTGTCGTCTTTCCGCGAAATATAAGTTGGCGGAAGTAAAATTGTACTGCAGTCAGCCTCAAATGCTGGTTCTCTAAATTTCCTCAGTAGCGATTCACGAAAAGAACGCCTCCTTTCCTTCAGAAACTCCCAATCGAGTTCCTGAAGAATTTCCGTAACACTCGCGTGATGATCAAATCCACCAGTAACAAATATAGCAGCCCGCCTCTGAATTGTTTCTATGTTCTCCCTCAATCCGACCTGAAAGGGATCCCAAACGCTCGAGCAGTACTCAAGAATAGGTCGTATTAGTGTTTCATTAGCGGTCTTCTTTACAGATGGACCACATCTTCCCAAAATTCTACCACTGAACCGAAGACGACTATCTGCCTTCCCCACAACTGCCTTTACATGCTTGTCCCACTTCATATCGCTCTGCAGTGTTACGCCCAAATATTTATTCGACGTGACTGTGTCAAGCGCTACATTACTAATGAAGTATTCAAACATTACGAGATTCTTTTTCCTATTCATCTGCATTAGTTTACATTTATCTACATTTAGAGTTAGCTGCCATTCTTTACACCAATCACAAATCCTGTCCAAGTCATCTTGTATCCTCCTGCAGTCACTCAACGACGAGACCTTCCCGTACACCACAGCATCATCAGCAAACAACCGCACATTGCTATCCACCCTATCCAAAAGATCATTTATGTAGATAGAAAACAACAGCGGACCTACCACACTTCCTTGGGGCACTCCAGATGATACCCTCACCTCCGATGAACACTCACCATCGAGGACAACGTTCTGGGTTCTATTATTTAAGAAGTCTTCGAGCCACTCACATATTTGAGAACCAATCCCGTATGCTCGTATCTTAGTTAGGAGTCTGCAGTGGGGCACCGAATCAAACGCTTTCCGGAAGTCAAGGTATATGGCATCCATCTGATACCCTTCACCCATGGTTCGCAAGATATCATGTGAAAAAAGGGCGAGTTGCGTTTCGCAGGAGCGATGCTTTCTAAAGCCGTGCTGATGCATGGACAGCAACTTCTCTGTCTCAAGGAAATTCATTATATTCGAACTGAGAATGTGTTCGAGAATCCTGCAACAAACCGATGTTAAGGATATTGGTTTGTAATTTTGAGGATCCGTCCTTCTACCATTCTTATATACAGGCGTGACCTACGCTTTTTTCCAGTCGCTCGGGACTTCAAGTTGGGCAAGAGATTCGCGATAAATGCAAGCTAAGTAAGGAGCCAATGCAGTAGAGTACTCTCTGTTAAACCGAATTGGAATCCCATTAGGACCTGGCGATTTATTTATTTTCAACCCATTCAGCTGCTTCACAACTTCAGGGATGTCTATCACTATGTCCTCCATAAGGGAATCTGTACGAGACTCAAACGGCGGTATGTTTGTACGATCCTTCTGCGTGAAAGATTTCTCAAATGCTAAATTTCCACTTCCTGTCACTGAACTGTTGTGTCTTGTATACATACTTGTGTAAGTTTTATATGTTTTCTGGGTGTCTGTGCCATTTCCAGTTCTTACCATATTGCTTGCCTCTTCATACTAACCTACACTTTTTGCAAGTCCACAAAAGGACAGTGAACATCTGTGCGAAATTCCCAGTCCTTTAATGGCATTTGCCTTAATGTATGTAGTTGGTCTACGGTTCATTCTCCCTAACAAAATCTTTATTACCGGAATGTCAGCTCCTCCTCGATGTACGGTGTTAACGGCTTCAGTAACAAAACACTCAGAATGTTATAAGATGTTTATCGTAAGGTAACTCCGCTGCAGTTGCTGCATCTCATTCGGTCACTTATCTTTAGTGTTTGGCAGATGACAATGGTGTAACACTAAATTGTTAACAAAGTAACGTTGAGCTGGAGTAGTACAGACAGTAAGTAACAAACAAGAAAGGAATTGGTAATACGGTAAGCTAGAACACTTAACTGGTTAGTGACTTATTATAACACCAATGATATGACAATGAATCGCTAAATAAAAATGGAATTAATACTGAATTACTACCGTAACAGAAAAGGTAAATAACAACGAGAAAAAAATTCAGTGAGAAGGTAAAGTAAAAGAATTCATATATATTAGTTACTTATTGATAACTACGTCCTACAATAACAACCAAACACATAGATAGACTTAACAGCTGCAAGACCATTTCCAGCTGATACCTGCGGAGAGGGATATTATACAACACGAAGATAGCACATATTCTGTTTCAGATATCCACAGGGCGCCTTGTCGAAACTGGGACAAACTGCAGCAAACGATCGCTGACGAAACAGGGAGCAAAACTCTGGATACGGACACAAGACCAGAAATGGATGGTGTCTCTGATACAGGGTGTATACTAATTCGTCATGTATGTAAAATACAACGCAGAGCTCGACATGTTGTAATGAGACCACCGTCAGACAAACTGTTCGGCAGTGGTTCACACGGGTCTTTATGCACTCTGAAACACGACACAGTGCTCACGGGCATACACATTCAAATGTGGCAGCATGCAACGGAACAGAGATACTGGCGGTATTTATATGTGTTAGTGTGTCTGCAGGTCCAGGATGGTTTCCACATACACGAATTTTTTCTGGTCATCAACAGGTGTAAACCACAAGATCCAGCGACCCGTCAACTTAGGAACGACATTACCATTTGTAACGCCAAAGGCGCTTCGTCGAAAAGAGGAGACTTACTCACCTCTGGGAAGTGCACGTAAGCCATGCCTTTGAGGCTTTGTGGAAGATACCATGTAGCGGACAACAATAATCGCTGCTAAGACACCGAGGCTGAAGCGGTGCTCATCGTTCACGGCTACCAAGGGGATTCGCCGTAGACTAACGTTAGGTTGCCTCACGTACATGGATGACAGAATTCCAGCACCATGGCCTCCTCCGCGACAACCAGCTTCAAAACTGTCGCCACATGGGGAAGTCCGTGTGTGTTTTAAGGCTTTGAGCCTTGTCCAACAGATAGTGGCAGTTGTCGAGGAAAGAGTTCCATATCCTTGTCTGGCTTAACCCATTCTGCTGGTCAACATTTTCTGATACGAGCCCATCTCACTCAAACGAACAAATACTGTTGCTAACAATTTGTGATGCGGTGCTATCGGCGGAAATACTTTCCCCGGTCCAAGAGTGCAGCCGACCGCCAATTGTCATTTGCCTGTCAACATGCGTTAATCATCTCAGCCAGATCCTGCTTGGTGGATCGAGCCATCGTCTCTCAGCGGTGTACTAATACGACACACGCCCACACAAGTGTGAGTCGACCACAGTAGTCGAAATGAGCGTCTGTCGTCATTGGCCGGAAGGCCCCTTGCGGGGCTGGTCCGGCCGCTTTGGTGCAGGTTTTATTACGTTCGACGCCATATTGGGCGACCTGCGCGACGGATGGGGATCAAACGGTGATGAATACAGCACAACACCCAGTCCCTGAGCGGAGAAAATCTCCGACTCAGCCGGGAATCGAACTCGGGCCCGTAGGACGGCAATCCATCACTCTGACCAATCAGCTATCGGGTCGGACACCACATCAGTGAAGTGGATGGCCCCAAGATCCGATGTGTCAGATCACCGCTGTCACGCACAACTGAGTGTGGTGCTAAAACACTAGCACACGTAGATCTCGCACTCTAGCCTGGTCTGCCGCCTTGCGTGATTTCAACCACTGAAACTTACAGTGAGGTGAAAATAGTCCTTGGGATACTTTCTAATATCGTGTCTGTGTAGGGTATTGTAGGAGCTCAGCTTGGCATGGACTCAACATGTCGCTGGAAGACCACTGCAGAATTATTGAGCACCGCTGCGTCTGTAGTCGTTCATAACTGCGAAAGTATTACCGGTGCACGATTTTGTCCACGAACTGACCTTTCGATTATGTCCCATAAATATTCATTGTGATTCACGTCGGTCTATCTGCCTGGCCATACAATTCCCCCGAACTATTCAAAAAGTTCCTCAAACAATCGCATTGATTCTTCCTCACTAGTCTCTTAAATTTCAACCTACTCTGCATGACTATTGAATTGAGTTCTCATTCCGTATCTGCCCCTGGTATGGCTTACAGTTCAGTTTCTGTTTTCGGAATCTCTGCCTGATCATGATGTAATCTAACTGAAATTTTCTCGTACATTCCGATCTTTTTCAAGAATACTTCCTTCTCCCGTGACTCTTTATCAGAGTATTCGCTGTTACTGCCTGACATAGTAGTATACTGTCACCCATAAAATATCCATCTTTGTTTGGGAACATGAAGTCCATGAATGGCCGAAAGTGGTGTCTAAGTAATTCAACTGGACCAGATGACCCAGTCCGATCCACGTAAACATAGCCCTCCACCAACTGGCACATTGCCTTATTTGCAACTTGGGTCCATTTCTACGTTGGCTCTGCGCCACACTAGAATCCCACCATCAGCTTTTACCAACTGAAATCTGGACCCATCTGAACAGACCTCTGTTTTCCAGTCAGCTAGCGTCCAAGCAATGTGATCACGAGACCAGGAGGGTCGCTGCAGGTGGCGTCGTCTGCTGCCATAGCCCATTAAATCTAATTTTCCGCTCACTGTCCTGACGGACACGTTTCGTCGTACGTTTAACATAGATTTCTATGCTGATTTCACGCAGTGTTGTTTGTATATTAGCACTGACACTCCACGTAAACACCGCTGCACTAGGCCTTTAAGTGAAAGCCGTCGACACTGCGTTGTCCATGGTGAGAGGTAATGCCTGAAATGTGGTACTCTCGGCCCACTCTTGAGACTGTTGATCTCAATATTGTGGTGTCACCGCCAGACACCACACTTGCTAGGTGGTAGCTTAAATCGGCCGCGGTCCATTTAGTACATGTCGGACCCGCGTGTCGCCACTGTGTGATCGCAGACCTAGCGCCACCACAAGGCAGGTCTCGAGATACGATAGAACACTCGCCCCAGTTGTACGGACGACATTGCTAGCGACAATACGGACAAAGCCTTCCTCTCATTTGCCGAGAGTCAGTTAGAATAGCCTTCTGCTAAGTCCATGGCTACGACCTAGCAAGGCGCCAATTGTAACAGTGCATGTATCTTACGAGTCTCATTTGTATAGCCAAGAGAGATGTATCACAAGGAATAAATAAAGTTAAGTATATTCCAAAGCTACGTATTTTCTTGATAGCAGTCATAACGTATCTTGTTCCAGACTTGACGCCAGTCGGCGTGTGTGTACGCGTGCCTTTCTTTCGGCTACTTCAGTGTGGCGTAACAGTCTTGTTACGTCACATCAAATATATTCAATTCCCTGACGATTTTCGAAATGGAAAGTTTTATGCGTCTGGTTCGAACCACCATGTCGTGTTCAAAGCCTGTTAATTGTTATCCTGTGGCCATAATCTCGCCGAAAAACTTATCGCATCAATCCCCTGAGTACATACCACATCTCTCCAATACACCCCCATTTATACCTCGTGTACGGTATACTACCGCATTCTGTGTACGTATATATCGTTATCTCGCGACTTTTGTCACCTCAGTATAGGTTATGCTTTGGTGCATTCTAATTCAAACCAAATGAAAAGTTTGCAGTCTACCAGCTATCATGTAAGATACTACATACGCCAATATGGAAACAGAAAATACCTTACATATACGAGGCCTGTTCAGAAAGTAAGCTCCGATTGATTGCCAAATTGAAACCACAGTGAACATCAGAAATGTTTTACTTGTAACAATTAGCTACACCTTTCAGCTACTTCTCTACGTAGTCGCCATTCTGACTTAGACTTTTGTCATAGCGTTGTACCAACTTTTCAATAGCCTCATCATAGAAGGCAGCCGCCAGTGCTTTCCGGCAATTCTCCACGCTGGCCTACACCTCGTTGTCTGTGTCAAAATGTTGTCTTCAAAGACAGCGGTTCATGTGACCAGAGATGAAACTCAGGGGGAGACAATTGCGGACTGTATTGTGGGTAATCTAACATTTCCATTTGAAAACGATGCAGGAGCATCTTCATTGCCCCTGCAGAATGCGGCTGGGAATTGTCGTGAAGACGAAACAGCAAGACAGTTATGTAATGTTACTTGCATAGCTTCGGGCGAAATTTCTCACCCGGCCCTCGTACTTGGCGGCAGACACTATTTTCTAGACATCTTTACGCACTCACTGCGAGCTCAGAAATGAGAAGAGCGACGTGATGCTAACTGGGGTTATACTAGAGACACTACCCAACACATCTGTGCAAAGTTTTATCGGATTTTCATAGTCGTTTCCATTTCGCGACCGATCGGAGCTTACTTTCTGAACGCCCCTCGTAGTAACATTTACTCCCTTATACCTGTACTGGTAGTAATCAACATCAAAAATCAGTTCGATACTTTGTCAGTTTGTTTTATAAGTGATTCTTAATACTGTCACCAATTAATGGTAACCTCTGTGTTGTGCCGCTTGGCGATCCATTCTAGCTGTGACGAGAATCTCTAGCGCCATGCGACAGCGCCACTTGCAAGCGGTTGCCGTGAAGGGTGGCCGGAGCGGACGGCGCGGGCACTTTGTTCTGAGACTACAAACGTGAAGATACCAGCCTTGCTTGTAAAATTCCGGCAGTGGTCAGCTAACGTAGCTATGTCAAACGTGTTGTGCTAGTAGTGGTCCGATACATGGCCACGTTTTCTGCACGACACTATTGGGTTGCATTCATACAGAAATCCGTATTAGCGCTCAGCACTGTACAAATTGTGATAAATCACCTTAGAGCATTAATCGAACTTGATAGAAATTGCAAGACGGGAAAAATCTGTTGTGAAATGCTACACGCCATTGCAAGGAATTTTAAATACAAGCCACAACTTTCTTCTGCAGGCAGTTTTGAACTTTCATTTCCAAACTCGGGTGGCTGGATAAAATTAGAAAAATTGTTCAGAGCTCACAGGCGGAGCCTGAACTAGTAACCTATGTCCTCAGTTATTTACTCGATGTGTTCCATCTCTCTCTTCCTGTACAGTTTTTGAACTCTACAGCTCCCTGTAGCAACTTGAAAGTTTTTCTTGTGTTGTCTTACCATATATTCTACCATTCTAACCCATCTTCTTCTCATTGTTTACCATACATTCCTTTCCTCGCCGATTCTTTCCATAACCTCCTGATTGCATGCCGTATCAGAGAACATAATTTTGAACATTCTCCTGTTCACATTTTAAATACATCGATTCTCAACTGTTCCACTTTTCTCACATTTCATGTTTCGATACCGTACAATATTACGCTAAAAACTTATATTTTCAGATATTTCCTCCTCGAATTAAGGTGTATGTTTGATACTAGTAGATTTCCCTTGTCTACGAAAGCCCTTTCCACTGGTGCTAGTCAGCTTTTTTTGTCCGTCTTGCTCCGTCATGCGTTATTTGGCTGGTTAGGATGCAGAATCCCTTAACTTCATGTACCTCGTTATCACCAGTCGTCATGTTAAGCTCCTCGCTGTTCTCGTTTCTACTTCTTCTCATTATTTCGTCTTTCTTCAAAAATGGTTCAAATGGCTCTGAGCACTATGGCACTTAACTTCTGAGGTCATCGGTCCCCTAGAACTCAGAACTACTTAAACCTAACTAACCTAAGGACATCACACACATCAATGCCCGAGGCAGGATTCGAACCTGCGACCGTAGCAGTCATGCGGTTCCGGACTGAAGTGCCTATAACCGCACGGCCACCGCGGCCGGCCGTCTTTCTTCGATTCAATCTCAATCCATAATTCTGTTCTCATTAGACTGTTCATTCAGCAGATCCTGCAGTTCTTCTTCTCTTTCACTGAGGATAGCGATGTCACCAGTGAATATTTTCTTTGTTTTCCTTTCACCCCGAATTTTGATTCCACTCTTAAACCTTCTTCTTATTTCCGTCATTGCTCTTTCGGTTGCATAGATTAAGCAGTAGCTGTGAAAGATTACATGTAGCTCTTATATCCTTTTCAATCTGGACACATCGTTCTTGGTCTTCCACTCTTGTAATTCCCTCTTGGCCCTCGTACATATTGTACACTATCCGTATTTCCTACTGCTTACCGCCATTTTTCTAAGAATTTCGAATATCTTGCACCATTTGACATTGTCGAATCTTTTCCCAGGTCAACAAATGCTGTGAACGTGTCTCGATTTTTTAGCCGTTGTTTCATTCTCAACCGCAAAGTCAGAACTCCCTCTCCCGTGACTATAACTAAGGCCAAACTGATCGTCATCTAACACTTCCTCAATTTTCTTTTTCATTCTCCAGTGTATTAAACTCTGAGAAACTCGGTTGCATGGGCCGTTATGCTGATTATGCTTGTGATTTTTGAACAGAATATTCGCTATAACTAACTGAAATTTTTGGCTGAACTCAAGTAGTTCTTCATGTCTATCATTCGCACTACGAATCTCACGTTCTCCTTCCCCTACAGTAGCACTTAAATCCCCAATGACTATTAGATGGAATAATTACGGGATAAAATTGAGAGGTCAGTTCCTACACAACATCCTGCATCGGCAACTCTTTCGTTATTATGGACGGCTAGAGAAGCAGCGTGGCTCAATTTATTTGCTTTTTTCTGCAGTGGACTGCCAACAACTTGTTGAGCTTCTGCCACGTAGCGCTGCCGCAGTACGCTCGGCAAAAGATGATCGGAACGGTGTTAGTAGGTATCCTGTAACTTTTGTCACTGCAGCGTAATTTTATATTTATTTTACTACATTTTAGTTATTTTATGATCCAAGTTGCGGATTCAAGAAACCACTTCATCAAAAAATAATGAGAAGAACGACTGGAGATGATCTTGTCACTCAGTCATAAGTGTCCTCAACTGTGGTGGTTTTGCGAAGGGGCAGGTGGTAGGGTGCGAGGTGCCGCAGCTGTGGGGGCCCTAGCTCCCATCTGCTGGACTCACTAAAGCTCTTCTCGCCTATACTTTGAAGGTTAATTCGACATTGTCAGGCATCCAAGGGAGATATGTAGATATACTGTACATGGCGAAAATGTAGCCCACAATCTATCCTCATTTCTCTCAACCATGAAATTATTTGCCGTGGGATAAATCATTCAGCAATAAGTGTGGTTAGTTCCAGTTTTTTATTTATGAGTACTTCCATATTGAGTGTTCTCAAAATTTCATTAATAGCTCTTTGTATATCTATATTTGATTGCTTAACTGGGTCAGTGCATCGCCCGATTTTCTTCAGACACATAATCAGAAATTGACGAATTGCTTTCTACGTTGCAGGCAAAACCTATTTTCCCTATCGGTGACAACATACAGATTGTGAATCTGCCAGCCGATGGCTACGATCCACCTGGCGGCCTCGCAGTCGCCATCACCGGCTGGGGCGCCACAGCCTCCACGGGACAGGAGGCGTCGACCACGCTAACGAAGGTGGACATCACCGTCATCGACCGAGCCAGCTGCGTGGCCACATTCGGCGTCACCGACCGAATGATCTGCGCCGGCGAGGCCGGCAACAGCACCTGCTACGGCGACTTTGGTGGGCCGCTCGTTAGTGGCAGCACTCAGGTCGGCATTAGCTCGTGGGCAAACGAAGAATGCGAGTCCGATGGCGCCGTCTACACTAACGTCGGCTATCTCCGTTGGTTTATCGATGGTGCCATGGCAATGGAGTATCCTAAGGAAAACTGATCAACTTCTCTCATTCTTTCCGCATTCATGTAAAACAAATTGTAGCGTAATCAGTGGTCATACATACTCAGACGTTCTTAAAATTCCAGTTCCTTCTAGCAAATTTGACGTCATAGTCAGTGTCATACGTAAGTATCATCAAATAACTGGTATCAACTGTTACTTGGCATACATTTTCTTTTCGTTCGATGTTTTCTAGGAGGATGTGGCAGGTACATCACAGTGGTGATTGGACATACGAGTAAACAATCATGTCATAATAATAACTTCTAACATGTGTCGATACTGGACTCCGAGTGAGCAACTAGACACACTCTGCGTTCCAATAGTTTTGGTTAAGTTAGAGTATTCTATAGAGCGATTAACGTCTCGTTATTTCTACAGATGCTTCTATTAGAACGTGTAGGTATCTACATGATGTGCACCGTAAAGACCACTTCAGTGGATTTGTATGGTCGTTGCTCATATAATGTCAGCTTTCTTCAGCCATGGAATCAGTTTTGCCACTGTGTTCACATCGCCACAACGTAGGCACTGTGACTCGCATGAAGCCCTAATAACTCTCCTTACACGATTAAAATGACTCACATTTCCAGGCTCCGACCGGAGCGTATTGATATTGGTTACGTCTTGGTCATTTAAAAAAAATACGATGTTTCGTTACGATTGGCATTTTATTTTCTTGTCTTGGAACATGGTCACTGGTATGAAAATTACAGATTGTTTACGATTCTGTTTCACACACTCGAAAGCTGTTATTTCAGTAGGCTTCAATTACTTACGGCTCATCCTCTTTTGTTTATCATTTATGTGTTCTATGAGCACTACTGGACATTAAAATTGCTACACCACGAAGATGACGTGCTACAGACGCGAAATTTAATCGACAGGAAGAAGATGCTGTGATATGCAAATGATTTGATTTTCAGAGGATTCACACAATGTTGGCGCTGGTGGCGACACCTACAACGTGCTGACATGAGGAAAGTTTCCAACCGATTTCTCATACACAAACAGCAGTTGACCGGCGTTGCTTGGTGGAACGTTGTTGTGATGCCTCGTGTAATGGGGAGATATGCGTACCCACGTTTTCGACTTTGATAAAGGTCGGATTGTAGCTTATCGCGATTGCGGTTTATCGTATCGCGACATTGCTGCTCGCGTTGGTCGAGATCCAATGACTGTTAGCAGAATATGGAATCGGTGGGTTCAGGAGGGTAATACGGAACGCCGTGCTGGATTCCAACGGCCTCTTCACTAGCAGTCGAGATGACAGGCATCTTATCCGCATGGCTGTAACGGATCGTGCAGCCCCGTCTCGATCATTGAGTCAACAGATGGGGACGTTTGCAAGACAACAACCATCTGCACGAACAGTTCGACGACGTTTGCAGCACCATGTACTGTCAGCTCGTAGACCATGGCTACGGTTACCCTTGACGCTGCATCACAGACAGGAGCGCCTACGATGGTGTACTCAATGACGAACGTGGGTGCGTGAATGGCAAAACGTCAGTATTTCGTGTGAATCCAGGTCCTGTTTACAGCATCATGATGGTGGCATCCGAGTTTGGTGACATCACTGTGAACGCACAGTGCAAGCGTGTATTGGTCATCGCCATACTGGCGTATCATCCAGCGTGATGGTGTGTGGTGCGATTGGCTACACGTCTCGTCTCCTCTTGTTCGCACTGACCGCACATTGAACAGTGTGCTTTACATTTCCAATGTGTTACGACCCGTGGCTCTACCCTTTATTTGATCGCTGCGAAAACCTACAACTCAGCAGGATAATGAACGACCGCATGTGGCTGGTCCTGTACGGGACTATCTGGATACAGAAAATGTTCGACTGCTGCCTGGCTAGCACATTCTCCAGATCCCCCACCAACTGAAAACATCTGATCAATGGTGGCCGAGCAACTGGCTCGTCACAATACGCCAGTCACTACTCTTGTTGTTGAACTGTGGTATCGTGTTGAAATTGCATGGACAGCTGTACCTGTACACACCATCCCAGCTCTGTTTGGCTCAAATGGTTCAAATGGCTCTGAGCACTATGGGACTCAACTGCTGAGGTCATTAGTCCCCTAGAACTTAGAACTAGTTAAACCTAACTAAGCTAAGGACATCACAAACATCCATGCCCGAGGCAGGATTCGAACCTGCGACCGTAGCGGTCTTGCGGTTCCAGACTGCAGCGCCTTTAACCGCACGGCCGCTTCGGCCGGCTCCAGCTCTGTTTGCCTTAATGCCTAGGCGTATGAAGGTCGTTATTACTGCCAGAGGTGGTTGTTCTGGGTACTGATTGCTCAGGATCTATGCACCCAAATTGCTTAAAAATGTAATCACATGTCCGTTCTAATCACATGTCCGTTCTAGTATAATATATTTGTCCAATGAATACTCGTTTATCATCTGCATTTCTTCTTGGTGTAGCAATTTTAATGGTTAGTAGTGCATTAAGGTTTCAGAAAAATTTTCATATTTGAGATTGGTTCCTTTACGGAACATATACGAGGGCTACTCGGAAAGTAAGATGCGATTGGTCACGAAATGGATATAACAGTGAAAATTCGATGATGCTTTGATAGTAACCCAACTGATTGCGTCACGTCGCACTTTCCGGTTCTGAGTGCACAGTGAACCTATAAAGGTGCCTGGAAAACAGCATCTTCGCCAAGAAGGAATGTCTGTGAGGAGGGAGTTCGCCAGATTTCATGCAGCCAACACAATGTGACTGTCACGTATTTGTTTCTTCGTGCCAATCTTCGGCCGGACATGTCGGGTGCGATACGGACATTCCTGCAGCGTTTTCGGCAGGAAACGTTTGATCACTCACTTTACAGCCCGGATTTTTCCCACTACGATTTTCATCCCTGCTCTCTTGAACGGCTGGTTTTGGTGACAACATTTTTGCGCAGACAACAAGCTGCAGATCAGAGTGAAGAACCGACAAAAATCGCAGGCGGTTGATTTTTGTCACAAGGGTATTCTAAAGTTGGTGCAACGTCTGGAACCGAGCGTGGGGTGTCGATTCCGCAGCAGACGGCGTGGACCTCGATTACCGTTTGAGGTCTCTGCAGCCGTCGCGCCGTAAGCCGTGGCTGTCGGCGTTCCTGGCCCGTGTATTACGTGAGGCTGCCACGGTGGAACACGTGGTCCCAGCAGCGAATAGCGACTTACCCTATCTTGTATTTAAGCGCCTGTCTGTAGCTCAGCAAAGCACTCTGATATTCGCGTGAGTCTATCGACATCTCGCCTACAGACAGGGTGTTTACTCTGTTTCCGTGTACGAATGGACGTTGTGGATTCGCTAGGGCTGGACGGAGTGGCCGTGCGGTTCTAGGCGCTACAGTCTGGAGCCGAGCGACCACTACGGTCGCAGGTTCGAATCTTACCTCCCTGCCTCGGGCATGGATGTGTCTGATGTCCTTAGGTTACTTACGTTTAATTAGTTCTAGGCGACTGATGACCTCAGAAGTTAAGTCGCATAGTGCTCAGAGCCATTTGAACCATTTGATTCGTTAGGTTGTCGCTTGTGACCCCGTTACTTCTTGCGTGTTGTTGTTCGTAAGGTCTTGCTCGGTCGTCCGTCGTTGTTTTTGTCCGTCCTTTCCCGTTCGTCTCTTTGTTCGCCAGCAGTTCCCGGGGGGCTCCTACGCGCTTCATTCTCGCCAACCCCCCGACCGTCCCGATCACGGTTAAAACACAATGCTACGACAAATGTCTCAGTCTGAGCTGCGACTATTAAGGGAAGTAGCTGGAAGGTGTAAGTAATTAAGTGTTGGAACTAAAATACTTTTAATGTTCACTGTGGTTTCAATATCGCGACCGACTGGAACTTACTTTCAGAATAGCCCTCGTAGTACGTGGAAACTCACACTTTTTTCTTATCGTATACACATTCACATATTGTCATTTCAGTTTCAAATGTGTAGCTAGTGAGATGCAAGTCTCTCACAACACTTTCTTTCGTAACTCGGGGTCTCGTATGTTATAAGCTCAATAATCTTCATCAGACAGCTGTCCCAATCATACGCCCCACAAATTTTGTGTGCATTTGTCTGCCATTACTTTGTTCTAGGAAGAGCATTAGGTGACTATCTGTTAATGTTCTCTAGCTTGTGAAAATTTTTCAACAAAAGTGATGGCGTGCATTCCAGCTTAGTGAAAATCTTGTTGAAATGAGGTATGAGAAACGATCAAGTGGCACATTCTATGAATATATGATTTTCACTATTGGTAACAACAGGTCAACAAAAAGTGATAATGTAACGTTCATTGCCTTGTTGAAATGCATGTCTTGTATTCCCAATAATTAAACATCGATCTGCTTATGACCTTACTAATCAAATTTGTTTTGGTAAATATACTGGAGGTATACAGGTCTTAATATTGGACAGAGAAGCGGAGGAATTGATATAGAGCGATTGCATAAGAAATAATCTTACATTTGAAGTAAGATATTAATGTCGAGATATAAAATAGCACACAATTAGGACATTTTCATCCTTAAACCATGGCGACTAGGAACGTAACAAAATAATTTTGGAATGGTTGACAACTGCACAAGGTCAAAGATTCCAATGCGACAAATGTAGTATCATTTGCGTTATAGACTATTACGATATCAAACTGCTGCTTGCTATTTTCTGTTTGTACCCGTTCGTAGTTTACCCAGCTGGATGAGTGGTCAGCTCGTCTGACTGCCAAGCAACATGAGTGGGTTCGATTTCCAGTCTGTTCAGAGATATTCTGTGCTTGGGGGCTGGATGTTGTGCTAATTATCATTTTATCCTCATCGACATGCATGTCGCCCAATGTGGCCGAACTTCGCCAGGTGGGGACACCTGGCCCTCAATTCCATAAGCTCTTCATAACACCTTCTTGCCGATATTTGGAAGAGTTTTTATTGCCAGCTGACCATGTAGCTCAAAGAATTAAGAAGAATGTTTGCTTGATGATAATTTTCCGCTGACACTTAAGATGACAGCGGACAGTGGCCCTTGCCACTGAGAGTGATAGTGATTCTTAAGGATGGACGAGCTCTTACACGATGACGTTAAGTTATGGAGGACAGCAAGTACACTGATGCCATGACAACCGAAACACAAATGAGGCTCGCGAAATGTTGTACACTTAATTAGTCCTCTGGCACCTGCTACTGCTGTTATCCTGCCTGCCACTGAGTCGATGTGCTCATCGATGACAGATGCGGTTTAGTCATTCTATGCTGGATCACCTCTGTGCTGGAGTTCATCAGTCTTAGTGGCTCGGCAACGCGAGAGCAGATGTTCGCAGTGGATGAGAAATCTGTGGAACAAGCTGGCCGCAACAAAAGTGGAACATGCCCTCCATCGAAGTAGGTCAGGACTGTATGAACAGCGAAGTTTACCGAGATTTCCTAAAATCACTCCAGGAAAATGCCGGGATGGTTCCTTTGATAGGGCACTGCCGATTTCCTTCGTCAACCCATGAGTCATTTCTAATGAATTAGATGTTAATGAGACATCAATCCCTTGTCTTTCTTTCATTTTCTGAAAGAGAATGTTGAAGTCTTGCGTTGCTTTAGGTAACGACATGCTGACGTCGAAGATAAGGCAATAACCACTGTCAAGATTACCGACTACGTAAAAAAGAGGTGATTATGTTGTGTACCCAAGACAATGCAATACAATCACGCCACGTACTGGACGCTTATCGCTATGGTGAAGGCCAACTGATATAGTTCATCTTCCTCGTATTTGGCACAATTTATGCTTAATGATGCTACATGCAAAATTGGGACACATCAAAATCGCCGACGTAAACGATCTTCTGTATTCAGCGTTGATATTCCAGACGAAACTTCAGAGTCCGTATGTATCGAATGGAATGTTACTTATCCCTTCTGCCTTTTTTAATCTTAAGTCCTCCAAAGCTCTCTTAAATTCTTATTCTAAACTGGATCCCGTATCTCTTCTAAATCTACCCCTATTTCTTCTTATATCACTTCAGACAAATCTTCCCCCTCAATGTACTGTTTCCACATATCCGCTCTCTCTTCTGCATTTATTAGTGAAATTCCATTGCGTTTAATGTCACTAAAGATTTTACTGACTTTTCTGTATGCTGAGTCAGTACTTCCAACAACCATTCCTTTTTCTCTTTCTTCACATTTTTCATGCAGCCATTTCGTCCTAGCTTCCATCCAGTTCGTATTTAATCATTCCTCAGCGAAGTGTATGTTTGTATACCTTAATTTCCCTGAACATTTATATACTTCCTTCCTCCATCAATCAGCTGATGTATTTCTTCTATTAACCATGGTTTCTTCGCAGTTACCTTCATTATATCCATGTTTTACTCTCCCACTTCTATGATTGCCCTTCTTAGAGATGTCCTTTCCTCTTTAACTCTACTGCCTACTGAGCTACTCCTTACTGCCATACCTATAGCGTTAGGAAACTTCAGGCGTACCTCGTCATGCCTTAGTATTTCTGCATCCCACTTCTATGGGTATTGATGCTGCCTGTCTAATCTCTTGAACTTCAGTCTACTTTCCATCACTACTACATTGTGATATGAGTCTATATTTACTCCAGGGTACACCTTATAATCCAGTATCTGATTTCGAAACCTGTGTCTGACCATGATGTAATCTAACTGAAATCTTCCCATATCACTCGGTCTTTTCCATGTATACCGCCTCCTCTAGAGACTTCTGAATAAGGTATTCTCTATAACTCGCTAAAATTTATAACGGAAATTAATTCGTCTTTCTCTTCAATCATTCTTTGTCCCTAGCCCACATTCTCTAGCAACCTTTTCTTCTACTCCTTCCCTTACAACTGCACTCGACCCACAACAAGAGTATTAGATCTTTATCTCCTTTTACAAACTGTATTACCGTTTCAATAACCTCTTATACTTTCTCTCTCTCTTCATCTCCAGCTTGCGTCTTCGGCCTATATACACTCCTGGAAATGGAAAAAAGAACACATTGACACCGGTGTGTCAGACCCACCATACTTGATCCGGACACTGCGAGAGGGCTGTACAAGCAATGATCACACGCACGGCACAGCGGACACACCAGGAACCGCGGTGTTGGCCGTCGAATGGCGCTAGATGCGCAGCATTTGTGCACCGCCGCCGTCAGTGTCAGCCAGTTTGCCGTGGCATACGGAGCTCCATCGCAGTCTTTAACACTGGTAGCCTGCCGCGACAGCGTGGACGTGAACCGTATGTGCAGTTGACGGACTTTGAGCGAGGGCGTATAGTGGGCATGCGGGAGGCCGGGTGGACGTACCGCCGAATTGCTCAACACGTGGGGCGTGAGGTCTCCACAGTACATCGATGTTGTCGCCAGTGGTCGGCGGAAGGTGCACGTGCCCGTCGACCTGGGACCGGACCGCAGCGACGCACGGATGCACGCCAAGACCGTAGGATCCTACGCAGTGCCGTAGGGGACCGCACCGCCACTTCTCAGCAAATTAGGGACACTGTTGCTCCTGGGGTATCGGCGAGGACCATTCGCAACCGTCTCCATGAAGCTGGGCTACGGTCCCGCACACCGTTAGGCCGTCTTCCGCTCACGCCCCAACATCGTGCAGCCCGCCTCCAGTGGTGTCGCGACAGGCGTGAATGGAGGGACGAATGGAGACGTGTCGTCTTCAGCGATGAGAGTCGCTTCTGCCTTGGTGCCAATGATGGTTGTATGTGTGTTTGGCGCCGTGCAGGTGAGCGCCACAATCAGGATTGCATACGACCGAGGCACACAGGGCCAACACCCGGCATCATGGTGTGGGGAGCGATCTCCTACACTGGCCGTACACCACTGGTGATCGTCGAGGGGACACTGAATAGTGCACGGTACATCCAAACCGTCATCGAACCCAGCGTTCTACCATTCCTAGACCAGCAAGGGAACTTGCTGTTCCAACAGGACAATGCTCGTCCGCATGTATCCCATGCCACCCAACGTGCTCTAGAAGGTGTAAATCAACTACCCTGGCCAGCAAGATCTCCGGATCTATCCCCCATTGAGCATGTTTGGGACTGGATGAAGCGTCGTCTCACGCGGTCTGCACGTCCAGCACGAACGCTGGTCCAACTGAGGCGCCAGGTGGAAATGGCATGGCAAGCCGTTCCACAGGACTACATCCAGCATCTCTACGATCGTCTCCATGGGAGAATAGCAGCCTGCATTGCTGCGAAAGGTGGATATACACTGTACTAGTGCCGACATTGTGCATCCTCTGTTGCCTGTGTCTATGTGCCTGTGGTTCTGTCAGTGTGATCATGTGATGTATCTGACCCCAGGAATGTGTCAATAAAGTTTCCCCTTCCTGGGACAATGAATTCACTGTGTTCTTATTTCAATTTCCAGGAGTGTATCAGAACTGCCGTTTCCGGTGTTGGTTTGGTGCTTTTTCTGTTAAGAACAACCCTGTCACTGAACTTTAAACGTGGTGCTGTGTTGTCCACAGTAACACACTGTCAGCTCTACCTTCCTATTCACAACCAACCCTACTCCAGTTATATCAGTTTCTGCTGCTCTTGATGTTGACCTATACTGATATAACCAAAAATGCTTGTCTTTTTTCCATTTCGCTTCACTGACTCCTACTATATCTAGATTGAGCCTTCGCATTTCCCTTTTCAGACTTTCCTTTTTCCCTACCACGTTCAAGCTTCTAGCATTCAGTGCCCCGTCTCATAGAAAGTTACCCTTTCGTTGATTATTCAGTCTTTTTCTCATGGTCATCTCCCTCTTGGCAGCCCCTCCCGGAGGTACGAATGGGTGAATAATCCGGAATCTTTTGTCAATGGATAGATCATCATGACACTTTTTCAATTACAGGCCACATGCCCTGTGGACACGCGTTATGTGTCTTTAATGCAGTGGTTTCCAGTACTTTTCGCACCCGCATGCCGTTGATCATTGCTGATTCTTCATCCTTTAGAGGCACTTTTCCACCTCTACGACAAGAGACAGCCCTGAGCCTCAGTCCATTCCCCTACCCTCTTTGACAAGGCCGTTGGTAGAATGGGGGTGCCTTCTTATGCCGGAAGTCTTCAGCCGCCAATGCTAATTATTAATCAGAGTTTAAGCGGTGACGGGTTTCGAATGCGGAACCGAAGACGTTTTGACTACTAAACAAAGACGCTACCCCTAGATCGCGGGTGTGTACCATAGTGTTTAAATCATGGTTGCTGTGAGTCAACTGGAACTTGCAGTCGGCGTTAAATGTCAGCTGTATTGCATTTTACTAGTCGATAATGTGGCTGTTATCGATGCGGTGGAAGACGCACTGCAGACAGCTATCAGCGTCTCGTGACACCTATAAAGCGAAGGACACGTGTGTTGCAGATGGTTGGCCATTCCTCCTGGTAGACCGTAGATCGTTCGTGCCGGGCTATGTCGTCTCGATAGAAAGTGGTTTTTTGTTGTTTTTTTCGTGTTGTCAACAGCGTTCCACCAACAAGAACTCTTTGTGATTTCCATAGTTATGTACCTGGCTCTCATCCTTCTCCAGTCAATCCATTTATTGTTTCCCACATTTGATTTTAAGCACTTCCTCACGACGAACACATTCGGACTTGATTTTGGATAGAATTCCGTCATAGCGTGTCGTGTGCGCGTGACGTCTTTGGTATTCTACAGTGTGGTCCTGTTAACATTTTCCCACTTCCCCTTGGAATTCGAATGCAATATTTCGAATTCTGAAATAGAGTAAACAGCTATAACAACTGACAGTTGTCTTCAGTAATCGGTTCTTAGCATTCTTCTGTCAACATTTCAGTTTACGTCACCAGTGAAATTAGACCTCGCTCTGTGCGGTAGGCAAAATGACTTTCCCGACATAAGAAAGAATTGCAACTGTGGAAGCATATGTGAAAATAGATTCGATTAAGAAAACTCGCGAAATTTTCGGGTTCAGGTATCTCCAGAAGTTACTGCAGACATTCGACGAAGAAATTTTTAGAACCCGAGAGGTCCACACGTATAATGTGTGACGGTTGTGCAGCAGTTAAGACAGGATGAGAGTCACAAACGTGTACCTCAAGTGGCTTCTGAATACATCAACGACGGTTTCTTATACACTTCTCGTTATATCAGGAGAGATGTAGCATAGTTCCACTATTCCGATCATGTGAATTCGCAGAACACAATATCCTGGGCAACAGTGAACGCTCACATTGTGTGTGAACAGCCACTCCGTGATGAAAAAATCGGCATTGGTGTAAGAAGAGCGTAATTGTAGAGATATTTTTTGGCACTGCCTTCTACACTGCTGTATATAGGGAAATTTTTGGTACTTTTGTGCTCAATTCACTGAATATGAAAGACAATAACGCTTTATTAACGAAGGAACTAGCTGCAAACATTTATGGCAAGCATGTTTGCAGGATATGACAACATGTAGTTTTTTTCCTTCCTATTGAGACATTTAAAGGGCAGAGTCTATGAATCAAATCAAGACATAATACAGGAACTATAAGACATCACCCATGAAATTGGCGCCATCGATATCAGATCTTTACACCAGGTGTACCGGAATATGCTTAGACGCACAGCTATGTACTGAAGTTGCAGGTGGTCTCTTTCAACACCTTCTACGAAGGCTATTCGGAAAGTAAAGAACGATAGGTCGCGAAATGGAAACCACAGTGAAATTCTAAACTGTTTTATTGGCATCAGTTGGCTATAACTTCCAGCTGCTTATCTCCATAGTCGCCGATCCGACTTACACCTTTGTCGTAGCATTGTACCTATTTTCCAATACCCTCCCTATAGAATGCAGCCGCCAGTGCTTTCCGCCAATTCTCTACACTGGCCTACAGTTCTTTGTCTGTGCAAAAATGTGGTTTCATAGCCAGCAGAGATGAAACTCAGAGGGAGAAAATCGTGGGTAATCAAACATTTCCAGTTGAAAACGATGCAGGAGAATCTTCATTGCCCCTGCAGAATGCGGCTGAGAATTTTCTGGAAGAAGAAAACGCATGACAGTTATGTAATATTGGCTGCATAGTTTCAGGCGAGATTTCTCACCAGGGTCTCTTACTTGGCAGGAAACACTATTGTCCTAGGTACCTTTATGTGCTCCCTGAGCTCTCAGAACCAAAAGACAACAACGTAACGCGATCGATGGGCATATTAGAGACACTGCCCAACACAACTATGCAGCACTTCATCAGATTTTCACTGTGGTTTCCATTTTGCGACCGATCGTTACTTACTTTCCCTCGTATAAATGTACTCCTCAATGTAATTTTTACTGTAAATAAATGGTAAGCTCATTTCATCTCTTCTTTTCTGTGATTTCACTGCATTTCCTTTATACTCACATGGGATACTTCTACATGCGCCATCCTGCAGTATCGATTGTATCTACCGTGTGCTTTTCTCATGAGAGAGAGAAGAGGGCGTCTGTCTGGAAGAGGATGTGGTTATCAGCGACAAAACCAGACATACGGCCGTGCTCGTTTACCTATGTTTAATGGACTTCTTGGAAACAGTGGGCAGCTGGATGTTCACATTTACCAGGGAAGTGCGAACGCTCTGATTGGTCGAACCTAATTCCTGCCATCTCGGCAGTACTGAGTTTAACTGTGAGGTACTCGGCCACTGAAGGAAGCTAGCTAGATAGGAGAACCATTACCATTACCATTGGTAACAGCCATAAATTTTGTTCTTAGGCTATGCGTGAGTAATTGCGCCTTGGTTCCCTTCGCACCTACTAGTTTCATCTACATCTACATCTGCATCTACATTTATACTCCGCAAGCCACCCAACGGTGTGTGGCGGAGGGCATTTTACGTGCCACTGTCATTACCTCCCTTTCCTGTTCCAGTCGCGTATGGTTTGCGGGAAGAACGACTGTCTGAAAGCCTCTGTGCGCGCTCTAATCTCTCTAATTTTACATTCGTGATCTCCTCGGGAGGTATAAGTAGGGGGAAGCAATATATTCGATACCTCATCCAGAAACGCACCGTCTCGAAACCTGGCGAGCAATCTACACCGCGATGCAGAGCGCCTCTCTTGCAGAGTCTGCCACTTGAGTTTATTAAACATCTCCGTAACGCTATCACGGTTACCAAATAACCCTGTGACGAAACGCGCCGCTCTTCTTAGGATCTTCTCTATCTCCTCCGTCAAACCGATCTGGTACGGATCCCACACTGATGAGCAATACTCAAGTATAGGTCGAACGAGTGTTTTGTAAGCCACCTCCTTTGTTGATGGACTACATTTTCTAAGCACTCTCCCAATGAATCTCAACCTGGTACCCGCCTTACCAACAATTAATTTTATATGATCATTCCACTTCAAATCGTTCCGCACGCATACTCCCAGATATTTTACAGAAGTAACTGCTACCAGTGTTTGTTCCGCTATCATATAATCATACAATAAAGGATCCTTCTTTCTATGTATTCGCAATACATTACATTTGTCTATGTTAAGGGACAGTTGCCACTCCCTGCACCAAGTGCCTATCCGCTGCTGATCTTCCTGCATTTCGCTACAATTTTCTAATGCTGCAACTTCTCTGTATACTACAGCATCATCCGCGAAAAGCCACATGGAACTTCCGACACTATCTACTAGGTCATTTATATATATTGTGAAAAGCAATGGTCCCAAAACACTCCCCTGTGGCACTGCAGAGGTTACTTTAACGTCTGTAGACGTCTCTCCATTGATAACAACATGTTGTGTTCTGTTTGCTAAAAACTCTTCAATCCAGCCACACAGCTGGTCTGATATTCCTTAGGCTCTTACTTTGTTTATCAGGCGACAGTGCGGAACTGTATCGAACGCCTTCCGGAAGTCAAGAAAAATAGCATCTACCTGGGAGCCTGTATCTAATATTTTCTGGGTCTCATGAACAAATAAAGCGAGTTGGGTCTCACACGATCGCTGTTTCCGGAATCCATGTTGATTCCTACATAGTAGATTCTGGGTTTCCAGAAACGACATGATACTCGAGCAAAAAACATGTTCTAAAATTCTACAACAGATCGACGTCAGTGATATAGGTCTATAGTTTTGCGCAACTGCTCGACGACCCTTCTTGAAGACTGGGACTACCTGTGCTCTTTTCCAATCATTTGGAACCCTCCGTTCCTCTAGAGACTTGCGGTACACGGCTGTTAGAAGGGGGGCAAGTTCTTTCGCGTACTCTGTGTAGAATCGAATTGGTATCCCGTCAGGTCCAGTGGACTTTCCTCTATTGGGTGATTCCAGGTGCTTTTCTATTCCTTGGACACTTATTTCGATGTCAGCCATTTTTTCGTTTGTGCGAGGATTTAGAGAAGGAATTGCAGTGCGGTCTTCCTCTGTGAAACAGCTTTGGAAAAAGGTGTCTAGTATTTTAGCTTTACGCGTGTCATCCTCTGTTTCAATGCCATCATCATCCCGGAGTGTCTGGATATGCTGTTTCGAGCCACTTACTGATTTAACGTAAGACCAGAGCTTCCTAGGATTTTCTGTCAAGTCGGTACATAGAATTTTACTTTCGAATTCACTGAACGCTTCACGCATAGCCCTCCTTACGCTAACTTTGACATCGTTTAGCTTCTGTTTGTCTGAGAGGTTTTGGCTGCGTTTAAACTTGGAGTGAAGCTCTCTTTGCTTTCGCAGTAGTTTCCTAACTTTGTTGTTGTACCACGGTGGGTTTTTCCCGTCCCTCACAGTTTTACTCGGCACGTACCTGTCTAAAACGCATTTTACGATTGCCTTGAACTTTTTCCATAAACACTCAACATTGTCAGTGTCGGAACAGAAATTTTCGTTTCGATCTGTTAGGTAGTCTGAAATCTGCCTTCTATTACTCTTGCTAAACAGGTAAACCTTCCTCCCTTTCTTTATATTCCTATTAACTTCCATATTCAGGGATGCTGCAACGGCCTTATGATCACTGATTCCCTGTTCTGCACTTAACGAGTCGAAAAGTTCGGGTCTGTTTGTTATCAGTAGGTCCCAGATGTTATCTCCACGAGTCGGTTCTCTGTTTAATTGCTCGAGGTAATTTTCGGATAGTGCACTCAGTATAATGTCACTCGATGCTCTGTCCCTACCACCCGTCCTAAACATCTGAGTGTCCCAGTCTATATCTGGTAAATTGAAATCTCCATCTAAGACTATAACATGCTGAGAAAATTTATATGAAATGTATTCCAAATTTTCTCTCAGTTGTTCTGCCACTAATGCTGCTGAGTCGGGAGGTCGGTAAAAGGAGCAAATTATTAACCTAGCTCGGTTGTTGAGTGTAGCCTCCACCCATAATAATTCACAGGAACTATCCACTTCTACTTCACTACAGGATAAACTACTACTAACAGCGACGAACACTCCACCACCGGTTGCATGCAATCTATCCTTTCTAAACACCGTCTGTACCTTTGTAAAAATTTCGGCAGAATTTATCTCTGGCTTCAACCAACTTTCTGTACCTATAACGATTTCAGCTTCGGTGCTATCAGCGCTTCAAGTTCTGGTACTTTACCAACGCAGCTTCGGCAGTTGACAACTACAATTCCGATTCTGCTTCGTTCCCGCATGTCCTGACTTTGCCCCGCACCCGTTGAGGCTGTTGCCCTTTCTGTACTTGCCCAAGGCCATCTAACCTAAAAAACCGCCCAGCCCAAGCCACACAACCCCTGCTACCCGTGTAGCCGCTTGTTGCGTGTAGTGGACTCCTGACCTATCCAGCGGAACCCGAAACCCCACCAACCTATGGCGCAAGTCGAGGAATCTGCAGCCACCACGGCCGCAGAACCGTCTCAGCCTCTGATTCAGACCCTCCACTCGGCTCTGTACCAAAGGTCCGCAGTCAGTCCTGTCGACGATGCTGCAGATGGTGAGCTCTGCTTTCATCCCGCTAGCGTGACTGGCAGTCTTCACCAAATCAGATAGCCGCCGGAAGCCAGAGAGGATTTCCTCCGATCCATAGCGACACACATCATTGGTGCCGACATGAGCGACCACCTGCAGATGGGTGCACCCTGTACCCTTCATGGCATCCGGAAGGATCCTTTCCACATCTGGAATGACTCCCCCCGGTATGCACACGGAGTGCACATTGGTTTTCTTCCCCTCTCTTGCTGCCATTTCCCTAAGGGGCCCCATTACGCGCCTGACGTTGGAGCTCCCAACTACCAGTAAGCCCACCCTCTGCTACCGCCCGGATCTTGCAGACTGAGGGGCAACCACTGGAACAGGACAAGCAGCCATGTCAGGCCGAAGATCAGTATCAGCCTGAGACAGAGCCTGAAACCGGTTCGTCAGACAAACTGGAGAGGCCTTCCGTTCAGCCCTCCGGAATGTCTTTCGCCCCCTGCCACACCTTGAGACGACCTCCCACTCTACCACAGGTGAGGGATCAGCCTCAATGCGGGCAGTATCCCGGGCAGCCACAGTCGTAGTCCGATCGGGGGATGCGTGGGACGAGCTGGCCGTCCCCGACAAACCCCCATTCGGACCCCCACAGTGATGCCCATTGGCAACAGCCTCAAGCTGTGTGACCGAAGCCAACACTGCCTGAAGCTGGGAGCGAAGGGATGCCAACTCAGCCTGCATCCGAACACAGCAGTTGCAGTCCCTATCCATGCTAAAAACTGTTTTGCAAAGAACGTCTGAACTAATCTACAGACAAAATTTAAACGGTTATTAAAATACAAGATTGCCTAGTAAATGCAGTAATGCTGCTACTTGCGCACTGCTGACACTGCTCGGCGGCGGAAGGAGACTACGCGAATTTACACTATTCAGGTACTAAAACGCGATGCTACAACTCTCAAATACTATAATACGCCCGAAATTTACGAATTAAACAATGCAAGTACCAAAAACACACAAAGAAATTAAGAATTAAACTATGTAACAAATGAGTGAGCTAGGAGTATACGACTTGCTGCTGCAGCTGCTTATCCAACGGCGGCAGGGAGCACACTTACTTCTTGTGGTGTGACGTAAATGCATTCTACATCTACGTGATCACTCTGCTATTCACAATAATGTGGCAGAGGAGTCAATGAACCACCTTTAAGCTGTCTCTCTACCGTTCCACTGACGAATGGCGCGCACGAGAAACGAGCACTTAAATTTTTCTGTACGAGCCCTGATATCTCTTATTTTATCGTGATGATTATTTCTCCCTATGTATCTAGGTGCCAACAGAATATTTAAGCACGCGTTTGCGTTTTGATTTCATTCTTTTTTTTTTTTTTTTTTTTTTGTCTTGTCTCGATGAATCAGAGTCATCGCTGTGCCGCAAGGCAGACTTTGGCGACGGACAAACGGATAGAAGAGCCCCCACCTCCTCTTGCTTCCAGGCTGTCCCGCCAATTTTTCCCATTTCTCATCTCTCTCGTAAGCTGAACGATTCCTCTAAATTTTCCTACTCTCGTCGCTGTCATTGGGAGAAATTCAAATGTATGTTAAATCTTATGGGACTTAACTACTAAGATCATCAGTCCTTAATCTTACACACTACTTAACCTAAATTATCCTAAGGACAAACACACACACCAATGCCCGAGGGAGGACTCGAACCTCCGCCGGGACCAGCCGTACAGTCCATGACTGCAGCGCCTTAGACCGCTCGGCTAATCCCGCGCGGCTGTCATAGGGAGACATATGCTGCTACGCCATCCAATGACTGATCGCCATTCCGTGACCACTCCTCCCAGTGCACACGGCCTCTTGACGCCCATTGGAGCTTGACAACACGCAATGCGTTCCATCGCGGGTCGGCATCTCTGCAGCACATCCCGTGCACAGTACTTAGTTGGGCGCCGATATCATGGTGAGCCATGGACTGGTAGCTCGGCAGTGCTGCGAAATGATGCGTACGCCTACTCACGTGTCCTGACGTCCTATCAGCCCCATGTGACTGCAGCTTGCGTCTGATGACGTGGCAGTGACGTAGTTAGCGTCGCCGTGCCAACGCCTCAGGAATAAGCAGAACGAAACTGACGGCAGTACCACACAGAAACAATGCTTGCAGCGCTCACGCAATCGAACACGTAAATGCTCGTCATAAGCAAATTCCCATGAAGCAAAACACTCGTATCATCAACTTATTATGTTCCAAAAACACTACCAGGGCCATTACTCCTCTCCATCTACTTAATGAATGTCACCTACACGCAACACGAGGTCGCGATTGCCTTAAAAACGATCACTGAAAATATTTCAACTAGTCGTTGACACGCAGTCATTTACGATGGATGATACACACAAAGAATGTCTGTACAAGACAAAATTTTGAATTTGACCATAAGTTGTTAAACCTTACAGTAAATATGAGGTTTCTTCTTTTTCCCCTTGAAGAACTTTTTTCTCTCCTTCATTCCAAAATTAGCGTACTATCTTCTTCTTTACAGCTTCTCAGGCAGTTTATCAGTTTATTTAATCTATTCTTTCACCTGTAATTTTATACAGAACTGCTGTTGAGTTCGAATCATCATCATTTCACAAATATTCAGTTGGGCATGCTGTTTCATTCTCTGCAGATGCCAATTTTCCCGTGTCGCATTTTCACCATATCTAATCACCAAGATTCAAGTATTGTGCTAAAAATAAGAATATTACTTGCTTCATAAGGAATCCGTGAAGTTGAGACTTCAAATTGTTCTGTGACAGTGAAAGTGTCAATAACTACTTTGTGGTAGCCGTTATTTCTGTATCTCTCTTACATTAACGAATCAACATCCTCCTGTGACATCGAACTTCGATTAATGGCAATGCTACAGTTTTGCTTGGTCTTGATCGGTTCACCCAGCTCATTAACATTAATTTCAAGATCAGAAGAATGTTGTCGTGCATCATGAAGGAAGTTTCTGTCTTATATAATCTGATATATGGCTTTCGTGTAATAACAATGAAATCATGAGCTATTATGCACCGTTTCATAGTCTGATGAGCTTGTTAGTGTTATAAGATTAACTGAGACTGAACGTCAACCATCTCCGATGGTCTCTCTTTATCCTGGTTGCTTACTGTCCGCCGTCTACTCGGAATGTTCGTCAGTGTTTGTCAGTTGTAAGAGCTCTTTTTATCAAATGTCTTTCTTTATTTCGTGCTACGTTTTCTTTAACTCTCGTGTGTTCTCATCTATTTTATACAGGGTGGAGTAGGAAATATGTTACCAATTGTGTCTTTCAC
This sequence comes from Schistocerca serialis cubense, assembly GCF_023864345.2. Lineage (NCBI taxonomy): Eukaryota > Metazoa > Arthropoda > Insecta > Orthoptera > Acrididae > Schistocerca > Schistocerca serialis. The sequence continues at coordinate 231,963,837 of NC_064643.1, forward strand.
AATTTACGACGCACATTAGATATCCCGCTGGGATCTCTACAGCAGTACCAGCAGAGCTTGGAAAAACAAGTGAGTTACGAAATGACGTGTAATTGACGATACTGCCGCTAGGAGACTAGTAAGCAGCAATGGCTGACAATGAAAGACTGACGACACAGCAACGATCGGCAATTGTGTTACTTTTTCATGAAACGAAAAGCCTTGTTGTGACTCAGAGGAGTTTTCGACAACAGTTTAACACAAGATGGGTCCCTTGCAAGAAGACCATCCACAGGTTGTACGATAAATTTGTACAGGAGGGAACAGTATTGGAAGCGAAGCGACCTCGGCCTAAGCCTGCTTGTTCGCCGGAGAATACTGAAGCGGTACGAGTTGCTTTACAGGGAAGTCCCGGTAAATCGTGTAGAAAGGCAGCAGTGCAACTGGGAATATCCAGACGCTCCGTTCAACGCATTCTTAAAAGTGACCTCCATATGTATCCATACAAGATGACCTGTGCAGAGAAGCTCACTGGAGAACACAAGCAGCAGAGACTACTGTTTGCTCAGTGGGCAGAGGATAGGGAAGAAACTCTCAACAACATTCGATTTCCAGACGAGTCGCATTTTCATTTATCGGTGTCGTTAACAAACAAAATGTACGCTTTTGGGCCACTGAAAACCCACAAGTGCTTCATGAACAACATTAAGCTCCGAGGATTACAGCGTGGGCAGCAATTTCCAGTCACGGACTTATTTGACCCTTTTTCTTTGAAGAAACTGTGCACAGCGAGCGTTATTTGAGCATGTTTCGCAATAGCTTCATTCCACAGCTTCTTACTACTGCCTTGCCCTTCAACACGCAGTGGTTCATGCCAGATGGAGCAAGGCTACATGCTGCAAACATTGTGTTGGAGTTTTTACACGAGCATTTCGACATCAGGATCATTTCAGTCAGGTTTCCAGGTCGCTTCAATGACGGACAAAATTGGTCCCTCAATAGTCCAGACCTCAATCCATGTGACTTTTTTCTTAGGGGGACCTAAAGGAAAAAATTTTCCCGAAACGTCCACGTGATTTAATGGAGCTCAGATGCCTTACTCTTCAAGTTCGCAGTGAAATTACAGAAGACATGTGCGGTACGATAATCACTAACTTCAGTGTTCGTTTGAAGGAAGTTAGGAAACGAAATGGTGGACATATTGAACATGTGCTGAGTTAGAACAAATCTCCATGGATGGCTCTTCATTGTAGTATATGTTCCTTTCAGATTGTATTGGCAATAAAGTTTATATTCTAAAACAAAATGGTAACACATTTCGTGCGCCACCCTGTAGTTCAATTCACAGACGTTTCCGTTTAGTTTACTGTTCATTTGTTTCACATACTGAACTGTTAGGAAACTACTGTCAATGTTTCTAGAATCGTTCATCTTAGTGCCTCTGTGCAACACACTAGAATTTGGATTTACATTCTCCAACGCAACTAAACCAGAGATATTATTGCTATAAATTTCGCCCACTGCACGCCCATTATGTCCTCTACATACTTCATCTTCACCATCACTTTCTGCAGATACGTACTTTTGTGCCATGACGGACACGGCAGAGTTCAGCAAGCGCCAGGTGCGCAAGTCTGAATTTAAAACGTGCCTTATAGAGACCAGAAACGTAGCGACCGCTGTTAGCGTTGGGCTTCATAGTGGGCCGTGTCGAAGTATCGATCTTGTTAGACCCAGGCTGAGCATTAGCTTCCGGCTGTTTTTCAGCGACACAAGCTAAGCTGCTGGTCAATATAACCAATATCTGACTGTTGTAGATAGAGCGCGGAGGCGGCCGAATAGGAGAGTGGAGCTGCGAACACAGAGGCGAGCAAAAGCGTGGAGTGGCTGTCTGCAAGAAACTGTGATCACCAACAGAGATTCATTAGAAATCTTAACATGCAAGATTGGAATGGGCAGTGAACCAATCGATTTCATTTTAAAGTTTTTCTAAGAATCGCTTTTATCCAAATGGTGACTGGTGGAGTGTGATTTACGTATAGATTGGAATAATTGCTTCAGGAAATGGGAGACTGCTGATAGTGTTGAAGCTCTTGCTCCCGTTATCCTTGTGTGAGAGGATTCTGATATTTAGATTACTGTGTGAAATGTTTGTTTTCGTAGTATAGGCCTCGTACAGACTTTACCAGACCTGTTGTTACTGTGGTTAACAGTAAGATTTAATGAAGCGTAAGCCCTTCTTTGCTCTCTCCTCCATACATGCCTTATCCAGTGGCCACAAAATCCGACTGAATGATAATGAAACAATAAATGCTAAATTGAAGCTACTAATGGTATAAAAATGTAAATTTCCTTTTGGATAATAAGGTAACGAATTGTATTTACGTAACTGTTTTGGATTTCTACCTCGTAACATTAAGTTTTAAAGGGGTTTTTTTTCTTTCATTTGCTAACCATACTTGGGGAGATTTTCCATCTTTTTTATGGGAAGATACCTGTAGTTAGAATAAGTTTCGTAGGGAAAGCCATTATACCTTGTTTTCCGTTGGTATGTTGAAATGGATTAATATGGATTGTTTGTATATCCTTTAGGGAAGGGTGGTTTACTTTTCTTTCTACAGAAAGGAGTAGTTATTTCTGAATCCTTTGAATAATCGGGTGTACGGTCTTAGCACCATAGTCTTTCCCACCCGGCTAGCCGCGTGGTATACGGTGCTGCTTCCGGAGAGGGAAGGCGTGCCGGTCCCCGACACGAATCCGCCCCATGAATTAGTGGTGAGGTCCGGTGTGCCGGCCAGCCTACGGGTGGATTTTAAGGCGGTTTACATCTGCGGGCTGGTTCCCCTTATTGCGCCTCAGTTACACTATGTCGGCGACTGCTGTGCAAACACTGTCTCCACCTACGTGTACATTATTACTCTACAACAAAAACGTTTGGGTTTACACTCGTCTGGTCTGAGACGTTCCCGGCGGGGAAGGGGGGGGGGGGGAGGGATGGGTCCACTGGGGGCCGAACCTGACAATAACCCAGGGTTTGGTGTGGGGCGGCGGTGGGGTGAGTGGACTGCTGCAACCTGTTGTGGGGTTGTGAACCACTGAGGGCTATGGCGGAGACAAAGCCTGTCTGTCGTTTTTAGGTACATAGTTCCATACACAATACACCATAGTCTTCAGTTTCCTTCTATTGCTCTTCGGAAATCAAACTAGGTAACAGCATTACACTTTTCTGAACCTGGGGTGAAGCTGGTGGTGCTCTTTCTGCAGAATCGACGAACGACACTATTCTCTGACGCACTGGCAAAGTACATGCCCCGGGAAAGTAGTCCTCTTCAGTTCATGTCTCTTTCCTATCTCCCCCACCCACCCAGCCTCATATCCCACCTCAACGAATCATTTCCAACCGTTTTACATCACAACTCTCCCTCCCCCGACCCCATCAGGCTTCTCACGACTTACATGTTGATTTTTCTCACACATTTCTGCTTACACAGTCTCTCACTTTCCTCTTTCTTCCCCCTGTCTATATATTTAAAACTAGTGACCCCCAGCCTCCCTCATTTGCCCCAAAAGTAATATTTCCTATTATAGGTTTATCACGATTGCGGTGCTTTACAATCAGTTCCTGATACAAATGGATTCCACAGCTGCAGGTGGCTGTTCTCAGATGTTCACAAATTAGCTAAGTACTTCCAGAAAATCGTTAGCTATAAGCTTGATTCTATACGGTTGTATTCAGTTCTGTTAGTTAGCTGTACCCAGTCACATTTAAACAGCTGCTCATAACTACATTTAGTCAACATTTTATTGTTCTGCATATTTGTTACATATAGCTATTATATTTATTATCTTTCCTACACAGTTTGTTTAGTAAGTTGATCATATATACTTACAGTTTGTTAGCTACAGCTAGTTATAAGCAGTGAAGCGCTTTCGGTTCTATGTGGTTAGCTATTTACATTACCAGGTAGGGGTAGTTAAATCAGGTATTGCTGATACCATCCCACAGTGCTGAACAGCTTTTGTTGGAAGTGGTCAAATAAATACAAACAGTGACCTATACACATTCTGTCCTTAAATGTTCAGTGTGGCGTGGTGACCCAGCAGTTTTCAAATGGAAACACATCTCCTGGATGCTAAAACGGTCCTAACTTCTTCTTAGTTACTTTTATCGATTCGGATTTACTACTGGTACTCGGTTAAAAATGTTGATAAACATTTGTAGCGACTGTCATTAGGGTACGTGTTCTGTAATAATTTACACAGTGTCCCACAAGTAAATATGCAGCTGACACTTTTCCCACCATGTCAGCTAGCTTGTAAAATTTCAAAATGTTTTACTGCATGTAACACATAACGGTTCTGTAACAAAACATTCACCAAAATACGTCGTGAACTGTTGGGCTTAAACAGGCACACTCCTGTGTATTTAATCCTGCCTATAGACAGTTTGTTTGTATCATGAACTAATGCCTCTCTGTCATTATTTGCTGGGCTGCGTCTATCCCTAAGAAAGACTGATCGCAGATATAGACACAAGCACACTTCAGTCACATACAAAATAAATACATATATGCGAAAGGTATAGATAGAGAAAATGTCTACAAATATTATTTAGCAAGATCTGCTACAACAATAAATTACTCTGGGTTACTGTTTATTACTGCAGATGGATATATGGGTAGGCAGTGAAACCTACTTATTGGCAAACACCTTGCACTAAATTATTAAATCTGATCGGTATTGTCTTATTATTATTAGAAATTTAGATCTGTTAGGAATAGTGACATCCTTGGTAAGAAACTCTAATTGTTAAACAGTCACTCAACAAACAAGTAAATGATACCTGATGGCGATAAAGTTATTGTCAGCACCGAAGAACCAGTGTCAACCTCGCTGGAAATTACACAACTGTAAACAATTTCGCCTTGAAATCGCCGTAAATTGATTATATGTACTTATACTGTTCCACAAACACTATCATTATTAATGTGAGTTCCCAGCGTCATTAGAACAAAGTTGTTCACTCTCTACCTAGAGCGTCTCCAAACATCGTTAGTTAACACAATTATTCATGTTGCAAGTACGTTAACATCTAACATTAAAATTTTCCTTAAGAACATAAGTATAATTTTAATTTCAGGTGTTACCGAAGGTCAATCGTTAAAATGTAATTTGAAAATTCTCGTGAACTTGTTCAACACACTTTACTAATATTTATGTATAGGACTCTATTTCTATTAATATCTCGCAGCAATGAAAATTCGGTTGACATTTGACGGTTTTATTGCACAGGTGTGCTGTCGGCAGCTTCCTTCCCAAGATTACTGCTGCAAGATCTCTGGTGCCGACGTTCTGTTGTTTCGCCGATAGCTGGTCCTTCATAATACACCAAGAATAAAGCCCTCACTCGTCTAAAAGCAGAACGGGACAAGGCCAATCGAGTTAATCTAATATAGAAAACGCAGATTTCCAGAAACGGCAGTGGTCGACTGACTGAGCATCAATCCCGACGAGCAGTCGGCACGGGTAGTCTTTTCTTTTTTATTTTCACTGCGCCATAACCAACCGTTCAGATTCCAATGCAAAACATAGCTCACAATCACTCCTGAGCTGTCTCTTCGTAAAATTATTCACAGATATTAATTTTTCTAATTGGGCGAAGCTCCTAAAATTACAACGAAGTCGCATACATTCATAGAATTAACATTACACAATGAACAGCAATATTGATTCTACTTAATACATCTCATGGCAACCATATGCACAAATTAATTATAAACCAAGGTAAGCAAAGTCAACAGAGAAAAGAGGAAAGTATACATATTAACTATGTTAATGTTTTAGAGAACTCTAAACGATTAGTAGTAATATCTGTAAAATGTAATAATACAACAAGAAAACAGACCTTTACAATACCAGAGTTGGAGCCACAGAGCGGAAATGGTTCAGAATTGTGCGGTGCATTACTGCGGGCTATGCATTTGCGTGTCGGCGGGAGTCGTCTGAAAATGTCGGATGGTGATGAGATGTCAGGTCAGAGAGAGGTGGCAGTACAGAGTAGAAGTTGCCACATCAATTAGAACCAGCGCCAGGAGACGGTGTTGTCTGCGACGGACAAGTTTTGGGTTCGCCGCCAACACTGGATAGCGTGTTGTCTTCTTATCGGCGTGCCTGTCTAAGAGGGCAGACTTGGTCCCTGGCTGAGCCGAGCGGAGTTCGTTGACGGTCATCAGAGCAAATAAACACTAGGAAGCAGAGCTTCGTGGAGCTGAGAGAAACGTCGAAGCAACATCAGTGGGATGTAATGACAAGCACTGGGCGTGGTCTGTAACGTGGACATCGTTGAGCTGGGGTGGCAGACAACGTGTCCGTTCTGGCATCCAGAGGAAGACTGCAGCTCATAGATACGGAGGAAAGGTGGCTCTGAGCTGTGGTTATGGCGATTCGCCGCAGAATATGAAGTGATGTGTGCTCTCGTGTGTGCTGTAACTGTAACTGGTGAACGTTGGTATTTGTCAGCCTTTTGATCAATCTGAAATCAGTGCCGCGTAATGCTCCAGGTTCGGTGACGTTGGCCTGCTATAGCTTTTGTCGTTGTGAGCAAACGCCGCGAGGCCGTGAGGTATTTGATTGTTCCATAACTGGGTTGAGAGAAATTGCTTGGGCTGGTTACTTCAGTGATTCAGGGGCTAAGATAAGAGATAGACAGTAACTATGAGGACTACTACTCAAATAACTTCGGGGAATGAAGCCGGATGATTTCGTCGACAATCACCGATATTTCGATAGGGGCGCATCCTTGCATCTGAACTTTTCTCGCTATTTGCGCTCACAGAAACTAGGTATTTTCCGCATGCATTTCTGACAAAAAAAGAAATTCTGGTTGCTGCCTTTTGCGTTTTTGTGGTGATATTTCCGTGGAAACTTTCATCATCAGAATGTATTTCCCTATTTCTAGCCAAGAAATCCAGTACCATTTTTCATAGATTTAGCTCAAAGTTTGTTTTAATACAACGAAATATTTTCTTAAAAATTTCATACCCAATTTGATTCATTTAGGGGTCGAATTTGCAAAAACATTGGAACACTCATTTCTTTATTTCTAATTGAGATCCATTTGACAGATTTAGCTTCAAAAATGCTTTTATACATTCCATGAAAAGCCTATATTTTCATAAATCTTATTCCCTTTTTCCCCTTCTCACCGGATTAATTCCCAAAAACAGTGATACACGTATCAATATATATTTTCGACTGATAACCAAATACCATTTTAATATAAGCACCTTTAAAACTGATTTAGTACTTCTTTAACAATTATTTATATTTTTAAAAAGTTTGACCTACTAATTCTCCCCCTTTGAGGTTAAAGTTCCGAAAATGCAAAACATATATTTTGTTTATTTCTTAATGAGAAACCAAATACCAGTTTTACACCTCTTCTTTCAGAATTAGGTCAATAGTGACATATTTTCCACAAACTTTAGGCCCACTTTTCGAGAAGTCCGCTCTTAAACTATGCCTACAGAATAAAATCAAACCTTCCTCAAATGCAGTCTTAAATTCCTAACAATATGACGAAATATTTTCATAAAAATTTTGAATCTCTATTACACTGCCTTAGGGACTGAATTTCCAAAATAATTGAAACGCCTAGTTTTTATTTCTATAGGAGCAATTAAATACTAATTGTGATAGACTTAACTTCACCAGTGCTTTCATAACGAAATATCTTCATAAGACTTTTCATCCCGTATTTCACCTCTGTAGGAGATGAATATCCGAAAGTAATGAAACACATAATCAATTTCCCAATCGTGAAGTCAAGTACCAGTTTTCATAGATATAGCTTTCACAATGCTTTAGCAGTTTTTTAATAATGATTTACTCTTTTAAAAAATGCGTTCATTACTTCATCCCCTTAGGGATGGAATTCCCAAAAATTCTCAAGTACTCCTTTTACGCCTGAGAGAGAAACCAAATAACAGTTACAGCTTCAAAATTTGCTTAATAGCGGACTATTTTCATAACTCTCTTCTCCTATTTCATTCCCTTGGTAGGAATTTCAAAGACTCCCTTCTTAAACAATGCCTGAAATATAAGACTAATACTCTGTAATCAATTCGAGAAATTGTTCGTTACATCACATAACATGAAAAATAGCAATGAGATCACTTCACACTGGGAGCCAATAATTAATCAATGTCCATAATTAAGTGAAACCAATCACAGAAGGTTATGAGGTTATAGGTTTAGTGTAGGAATGGAACAGATTGCGTAGAGGATTAAAACATGAAAAAAATGTATTTATTTCAGTACCCTTTACACAAATCAAACCAAGTTACACATATCTGACTGGGCAGGGACACGACTAAGTTACTAATGGAAAGGGGTGGGAACGAATCATCTCACCATTCCACAATGAGGTATTCACTCTGCGCTGATATGAAACTTCCTGGCAGATTAAAACTGTGTGCCGGACCGAGACTCGAACTCGGGACCTTTGCCTTTTGCGAGAAAGGGCTCTACCATCTGAGGTGAGGAGACGAAGTACCGGCAGAAGTAAAGCTTTGAGGAGGGGGCGTGAGTCTTGCTTGGGTAGCTCAGATGGTAGAGCATTTGCCCGCGAAAGGCAAAGGTCCCGAGTTTGAGTCTCGGTCCGGCACACAGTTTTAATCTGACAGGAAGTTTCATCTCACCATTATTCAAGATGGGACGCACTGCCTTGCTATGATGCATGCCTCGCAGCTGTGTGGCGCGAGTCGGCTACACTGCCCTGGTGTTCCGAGGCCGTGCTGCGCGGCCCGGAGTGGTCTCCATGTTGACAGGTCGCCATATGTCCCTATAGGCAAAACAGCCTTCCGGGAGGCGAATGTTGGCGACAGACATTAGAGCCGCAATGCCCTCTTCCTTCTTCGCTGTCTCACCCATAGCCCTCTTCAGTACTCATCCCTCTCTCAGTTCAACGGTTCCTCAAAATTTTCTCCCCTTGCAGCGTTGTCATTGGTAGACTCAACTTGCCATGCCGCCCAATGATTACCGTCTCATGACCGTGCTTCTCCCTGCGGGGTGGAAATTTGTCATTCTGTAATGCCAAAGGGAATTTCTCCCGAGAACTGGGGCAGTAATTCTCGAATAGGATCCAGTCTTGTTCCATCTGTCTCAATGTGATCATTGAACAACCTTGCATTGAGACAACAAAGCATCAATCCGTCTTTCTTAAGCACAATCGCAAGCGGATTCACATACTCAAACGTGCCCTGCGATATGACTTCGGCTGCCTGCATCAACTGTAGGTTTTTGGTGCATCCAGGCCACTCAGAACGCTTTCCTTGTTGGCGGTCACTCACACGTTACGTTAAACTTGTGAATTGCTCTCCGAAATCTTTATAGTAGGGACGAGAATGTATGCCTGAATTCCATTATCATTTTCTTCACCCCCTGTCTCTGCTCCAGGCGCACCCATACTTTCCAAGTATTAAAAACATATCAGCCTTAACGTTCTCCACTTCCATTTCTGGCTGACCGTCAGTACACAGGGAGACATCTGCAATGTCTCCTGTTTCTGAGTTGGTCGTGAACAATTTATCTCGCCACTTCGATGCGTGAAAGAATTTGTGATCCTCCGATAACCTTCAGACTTTTTCACACCTCTAGACTGTAGACGGTACAACATTCACTTCTGGCAACTGAGGGTATACTACACTCTCCCTATCGTGGAGCAGCTTACAGTGCTCTTCAGCCACCCTGCAATCGCTTTCGCATTCTACACTGAACATGAGTTCCCCTGTTGTTTTGGAGGTTTCATCTTCGTCCTCTTATATTGACACGTCTTCAGGGCATTTAACAGTGGTCTCTCTCTGTATATAATTATATTCTTTTGGAGCGTGTCTTCCGTACTGATTTAGCTACGCTAGGGTTGTCACAGGAAAGTACTTCTTACCGGCCCATGTCCCTCTAAGTCCCAACAGCACATGTGCGATGGTCTCTAACCCTTCACCAGCCGCATCACGTCTATCGGATTTTTTTTTCGTTGGCTGCGATGTGGTCCCCTACTTCAGACATCGTAGCGGCTACTCTGTCGGCATCCCACTTCACATCTAGCCAAAACGGGATGCCTTCATCACAGGATGTATATTCACGAGAGAAACCTACGTCGTCTGTGTTCTCAACACAAACATACTCCGGTGGCCACAGCACAACACCAGGTCTCCACCAACGGCCGCCAGGGACCGCTACCCGTTCGCGGAGCCTGCAAGACAGCTTCCCCAGAGGTCGCAGCTAGCCCAGGAACTGCTTTCCTACGCTAGGCACGTGAACGGAAATGGTTCCGGTAGATACATCGGCCAAACGGGCTTAATAGGGCGGCGCAACGCCTGCAAAGAGCAGTTCGACTCACCGCTTGGAAGTATGCAGAGCTAGCAATGCGGCAGCTATGGTCAGACGAATCTTCTAGCTGGTTGGTCTCTTGCCGATTGTCTTGGCATAATCGACGAACATCTTGACATTGTATAATTGCTTGATTGTGATCTCTCCCCGTGCAGTGTCTGGTCTTTTCTATTATTGCTTGTTATTGTATATTGGTGACGATCCGCAGTTGGGATCGAGTATTGTTCTTTTGGAAATTGTATTACTGTTTCGTTTTAGTCAGTCCAATAAACTGTTTTCGGACTTGTGTTTTCCTCATTTCTATTTTGCTAGCGCAGATACATCAGGCTGTGTGCGTGGAATTCTCATCCTGACTTACAGACGGCAAACTGACTTCATCTGGAACCCATGTTACATCTAATAAATCAGCATTTAACTCCCGTACCTCACCTATGAAAATTTCTTCGTTCTTCTAACATTTCACTAAATTAATTGTGCCCTTCAAGAACTCTACACCCCATAAGACCGGAACCTTGAACGAAATGACCACAATTTTAGTGGTCCAGTCCATGATCATTCGCTCTACTGAGAGTATGTCATCACCTACTACAAAATCGGGTGACAGACCACATATGACAACTGCATTCACCTGGATGCCACTTCTTCCGTCACTCAGCGACATCAAGACCTGTTTTTCTGCCTTCTTCCTTTTCACCCCAAAAGCAGGAATTAGTGAGATTCCTTTTGCGGATATCTGGGATAAACTACTACCAATTTCAACCAGTTCTGCGTAAGAAGACGTCGAATACACCGTCAATTCCTGTCTACAATCCAAACGTGCTCTCTTCTTCATTAATTCATTCCACGATTACCTTGATCAGGGGTCACCGGCCACTCTGTGACATCATAGTACTGGTGAATGTCGTCTTTCGCCTGAGATTGCCAGTGCCACACATTGCATATGTGACGTTTCTTCTCTATTGTGGAGTACCCTACGATAACTCATTGCCTTTGGTCATTCACTAGGGTGATCTCACGCACCTCTGCCTGAGGTGAACCACTAATCACATGCTCTTTGTAACTATTCGATGCTGGCACACAATTCACATGGCGTAAGTGGTGTAGCTCTTCGTTCCCGGCCCAGTTCTGCCTGGTGTGGACCAGGGCCTCTATGTCGCTCACGCCTATTCCCTTCTACTTTCCTTCGTCCGTTATTGTGTCAGTTCCGCCTGTCATTGCACCGAGCAAACCATTGTCGCGCATGATTTTCTATCCTCACTGGACTAGCGTGTACCGTCCTTCGTTTCTCTTGATCTTCGATGTCTTCCAAGGACCTTAAGATATCGAGGAACTGTTCTCTCTACACTGCCTGGACACGTGCAAGGTTGTAGGTGAGTAGGAAAATGTGAGCAAATCGCGCTGCACCACTCCTCTTCAGTCATCTTGTCGTCTAAGTATTCCGCCAGAACGACAAAGTGAGCAGAGTATGTTGCCAAGCAATGCCGTAACTGTGCTTCATACTGTCCCCAATGCACTTGCGTGTATGACCAGGTTCCAATACGTTTCCAGAAACGTTGTGCAGAAATGCTTGGAACTACTGTTCTCGCTGACAATTACACCAAACCACGCACCCTTCTACAGTTCGAGCGTCTGCCGTGCAACGAGTAAAGCGTTACATTCCACCGCTCCTTTCGCGCACAGATACGCGTCTTAACACTTCAGGTATGCCTCATGGTGTGTGCAGCCCATTCGAACGATCTTGGGCGATGGTATTTGTACCCCATTCATAGGGGGTCCTGCTTGCAAATTCGTTGACATGAGCTGCCTTACAAGGATATTACATTGTCGCATTGCAGGCACATCTTGCTCGAGGACAAACACTCTTGTTTGTGTCTCCTTGGAAAATCTATTTTCCTCATACATACGCACAGAGATGTCAGTCGTCTTCCAGTGTAACCGCGTTTATAAGCTGTCAACCCGAGTTTCACATTCTTTTCTCTCATCTTCCAGGCTCAGCATTGTAGAACACTCAGTATAACGGCGTTTATGGAAACTGAACTACACTTCTCGAACAATCACTATACACGCACATAGAAAACAAATAACATGTAGCCGACTATTCATCAAGAGGTCTATCGGAGCTGGTCCTAGCTCGGCGAGGAATTGGCAGTACTGCTGCTGCACTGGCCTTATAAAGCCGGCGGAGGTCGGCGGAGTACTGCAAGTTTCCCTGTGTCTGTGAGGCGACCTCTGCAGAAAAAGGTTCGAATTAATCCCTAGCAAGTTCAGTTTATTTTGAAAAATTGTTTTCCTCTTGGTTGCGCCTGGAAGTGATTGTGTATGTTATATGGTACACAGGGGTGTCTTGAGTGTAGTCTGCCTGGCAGCGGCAGTCTGTGGCAGACGTAAAAGTATAGTTTTGGTTTCGTTCTTGTGGTGTCCATACTGTAAGACCTTCAGTACACACACCTTCAGATTATTTGACTTGTCGCTCTAACGCAGTAGGCGAGTGTCAGCAATAAGTCTCGTGGTCTTATCGTGGCGTGTTGATCTTCTGCCGTTAGGTCAGACGATAGAAATGCCAGTTGCACGCGTAGAGTAGCAGATTGATGGTAACCAACTTTAAACAGAACTTGATTAATTTTCACGCACATTTATTAAAGTAATAACAAGCATAAGAATTACTTAACTTGGTTCTGGATGCTATTTACAATTGACAATCTGAATTTCCTTTGGTATTGGTACGTTAATCTTATTCTCACATATATCTCTGATCCTTGCCAAAAGTGTCTATACATTTATCTTCATGGCTATGTACAGGAATATGGTAATCTTATTAGGCACAGACTGAAACTTGACAATAGACTGGTACAGACCAGTGCAGACAAATGCAGACTGACTAATCGGAGGTCTGTACATTCGTTATAATACCTGGTGCGTTCATGTATCACTGCGCGAGTGTGATCCGCGAGGAGAAAAGGTTCTACGTTATCAGCAATGTCATCGGCTGCGTTACATATTAATACGCGGATCGGCGGAAGCAGAATTGGGTCCGTCTCTATGGCAGCGCCATCTCATAGTGCGGAGATGGACGAGCGCTGCGCCTGCGCTGTTGTGCTTAGCGGGGCGCACTCTAGTGGGAAAGTAGTGTACGCGCTGACTACGCGGAACTATGTACACAACAGTTCTCCAGTTCGTACCTAACTTCGGTGATCTGCCGATCAGGCCTTTGACTGTAACTGTTAGCTCGGTTTCCAATCTTTAAAATAGTGTTTTATTTGCCTCTCACTAGGCGGTTAATTGCGATGTGTGGTTTTCTATTCTGTCCAGTGGACTTTGATTTCGCGTGTCCCTCACAGAAGTGGCTTGTGTTCCCTCACTCAACATGAAATCTCCTCCATTGGTCCTGCGGAGTATGTATTCATCAATCTTCCAACCTCAGTTGCATATAAAAACAGAAGCACAAACCAAAACCATTCCACAGAACGAACAGAGACAATACAACGCTGATGGCAACGCTGGTAGCCACTAACAGGGCAGTGGAACGTGGAACAGAATAATGACAACAGCAAACTACATGTTATGGGACTACATCACAAAATACATGGGAGGCTGTGTGAACGGAAACTGAAACCATTACCTACCGCTCTATTTACTTCATACACCCCTTTCGCAAAGTATTCAACACACACAAGCACGCCATACGTGCATCTGACATCGAACACAAAGAGCCTAGCGTATGCTAATAAAGGAGCGGGAAGCTAATTCCTCCTGAGTCATGTCGGAAAATTTAGAAGTTCTCACACTAGTAACACCGTGACAATGAAAACAAAAAGACGCCACATGTTGGGCGCGAAAATGTAGTGACTTCAAGAAATCGTTTGTGACATCACATAACATGAAGATTAGCAACGAGATTGCCCCACACTGGGAGCCAACAATTAACTGATACTCATAATTAAATGAAATCAGCCAAAAAGGTTATATGATTAAGGGGTTGATGTAAGAGTGGAACAGATTGCTTACATGATTAAAACATGTGGGAAATGCATTTAATTCAGTACCGTTTACACAACACAAAACAGAATTACAATTCTCAGGGACGATTAGACTGGGCATAGAGACGACTCAGTTATTAAGTGGAAGAAGGGAGGGGAAGACTCATCGCCTCATTACTTGTCGTCGTTCGATGTGTAGTGCTTGCATCGGCACGCGCTCCGTAGTACGATGCGTCGCCTCGGAGTTGCGCGGCGCGAGTCGACTGCTTTTATGGGTGTTCTCTTGCTGTGCAGCGAGGACGCAGAGTAGTCTCCACATTGACGGGTCGCCGTGTGGGTCCCCTCAGCTGAAGAGCTGCGATGGAGGCTGGCGATGGATGGAAGATCTCCAATGTCCTCCTGCTTCCGCGCTATCTCACTGATTTCTCCCTTTACTTCTCATCCCTCTCGCAGCTCAACTGTTAATAGAAATTTTCCTCTCCCGGCGCGTTGTCATTGGCGAACTCACTGTTCAATGCAGCCCAATGTCTGATCGCCGTTTCATGGCCGCACCTCTCCGTGAAAGGAGATCTGCGAAGCTTTCAGCTAGATTACATTGTAGTCAGCCAGACATTCCGGAATCAGTTATGAGTTGTAAGGCGTAACCAGGAGCAGACATAATCTTAGATTACGATTTATTAGTGACGAAGAGTGGGCTGAAGCTTTAGAGATTAGCCGGGAATAGCCAATGCGCAAAAGAGTGGGATACGGAAGTTATAAGGAACAAAGACATACGCGCTTGAAGTTCTCTAAGGCTATACATACTGCGATAATGAATCGCTAAGTAAGCAGTTCAGTTGAAGGGGAATGGACATAATCGAATAGGGCAATCACAGAATGAGGAAAAGTAAACACAGGTCCATAGCAAAAGTGGCTCTGAGCACTATGGGACTTAACTTCTAAGGTCATCAGTCCCCTAGAACTTACAACTACATAAATCTAACTAACCTAAGGACACCACAGACATCCATGCTCGAGGCAGGAATCGAACCTGCGACAGTAGCGGTCGCGCGGTTCCAGACTGTACCGCCTAAAACCGCTCGGTCACTCCGGCCAGCGGTCCATAGAAGATAACTGCGAAGAAATCATTGGTAACAAAAGAAATACATCAGTTTATTCGTGAAAAAAGGAAGCACAAATGTTATCAGGGAAATTCATGAGAACAGAAACACAAGCAACTGAGGAATGAAATGAATACGAAGATTAAGGTGACATCACTGCATGAAGAATGTGAGAAAATCGAAAAGAAGTCATTATCGGAACGACTGACTCAGCTTACAGGAGCGTCAAAGCAACTCGCGGTGAAATTACAAACGGCGAAAATAACATTAATAGTGCAACGGAAATTCCACTCTTAAACGCAGAGGAGAGAGAAAACAGAAGGTAAAAGTAAACTATGGCCCTCTATAAGAGGGAACACTGTTTACGAAACATAAGTCAATATAGAAGAGATAGTGAGTCCCGTATTAGTATTTAAAAGAGCTGAGGAAGACGCAAGATCAAATAAGGCAGAAGATCTAGATAACATTTCATCAGAATTTCTAAAATCAATTGCGAAAAATACAACAAAACGAGTAATATCGTTGCTGCGTAAAATGTATATACCGTGTGACTTTCGGGAAAACATCATCAGTACAACTCCAAAAATTTCAAGAGCTGACAACCGCGACACTTATCGCACCATCAGCTTAACAGTACATGCATCCAAGTTGCTGACACGAATAATATACAAAAGAATGGAAAAGGAAATATAGGATGTGTTAGATGACGATCGGTTTGGCTTTAGGAAAAGTAAGGTGTTAAAAATGGAAGCAATATTAAATTAAAATCACGACACGTTCGTAGGATCTGCCGACCTGGAAAAAGCGTTAGATATTGTAATATGGTGCAAAATCGTCAAAATTCTGAGGAAAATGGAGCTACTCTATAAGAAACGAGATGTAATGTACAATATGTACAAATCTCGAGAATGAGCAATAACAGTGGATGACCGAGAACTAAATGCACGAATTAATAAGGGTGTAAGATAGCGATGTAGTCTTTCGTCGCTTGTGTACAATTTATACATCCATGAAGCAATGAAGAAACTAAAAGAAAGTTTCAAGAGCGGAATTTAAGTTCAAGATTGAACGATATCAACGATAAGATTCGCTGAAGGTATTGGTATCCTCAGTGAAAGTGAAGAAGAATTACAATTTTGGTTGAGTACGACGAACAGTGTAAACACTGAAGAATATTTACTAGAGTAAGTCGAAGAAAGACAAAGTAATTTGAAGTAGCAGGGAACAGAACATCGAGAAACTTAACATCAGGATGGTTGATCATCAAGTAAATGAAAGTAAGAAATTCTGGTACCTAGGCAGTTAAATAACCTATGAGGGATGGAGCAATGACATCAAACGCCCACTAACACTGGCCAAAAGGTATTCCTGGCCAAAAGAAATATGCTAGCATCAAACAAGGGCCTTAACTTGAGGAATAGATTTCTGAGAATGTCCGTTTGGAGCACACCGTTAGTTGGTAGTAACTCGGACTGTGGGAAAACCAGGACAGGATAGAAACGAAGAATTTGAGATGTGGTTCTGCAGACGAAGTTGAAATATGGTAGGATTCATAAGTTTTGCAATGAGGAGTTTCTCGGGAGGAAAGAAATACATGGAAAAGCTACTGTATCTGTGGACAGATTAATAGCAAGAAGAGAGTTTTGAAAGGCGTGAAGTGACAAGAAAGTGATACCAAAGGAATATGTAGTGGGAGGTAATGTACTAATCATGTCTCATAGGAAATCGTCTAAGACAGACGCTGAGATAAAGAATTTTTATGGTATTTTTAAGGTTACTAGAAGTAGCTCCTCCTGAGTACGAAGTAACAAGATCTATATACAATGTACTTGATGTTACGAGATACACTCCTGGAAATGGAAAAAAGAACACATTGACACCGGTGTGTCAGACCCACCATACTTGCTCCGGACACTGCGAGAGGGCTGTACAAGCAATGATCACACGCACGGCACAGCGGACACACCAGGAACCGCGGTGTTGGCCGTCGAATGGCGCTAGCTGCGCAGCATTTGTGCACCGCCGCCGTCAGTGTCAGCCAGTTTGCCGTGGCATACGGAGCTCCATCGCAGTCTTTAACACTGGTAGCATGCCGCGACAGCGTGGACGAGAACCGTATGTGCAGTTGACGGACTTTGAGCGAGTGCGTATAGTGGGCATGCGGGAGGCCGGGTGGACGTACCGCCGAATTGCTCAACACGTGGGGCGTGAGGTCTCCACAGTACATCGATGTTGTCGCCAGTGGTCGGCGGAAAGTGCACGTGCCCGTCGACCTGGGACGGGACCGCAGCGACGCACGGATGCACACGAAGACCGTAGGATCCTACGCAGTGCCGTAGGGGACCGCACCGCCACTTCCCAGCAAATTAGGGACACTGTTGCTCCTGGGGTATCGGCGAGGACCATTCGCAACCGTCTCCATGAAGCTGGGCTACGGTCCCGCACACCGTTAGGCCGTCTTCCGCTCACGCCCCAACATCGTGCAGCCCGCCTCCAGTGGTGTCGCGACAGGCGTGAATGGAGGGACGAATGGAGACGTGTCGTCTTCAGCGATGAGAGTCACTTCTGCCTTGGTGCCAATGATGGTCGTATGCGTGTTTGGCGCCGTGCAGGTGAGCGCCATAATCAGGACTGCATACGACCGAGGCACACAGGGCCAACACCCGGCATCATGGTGTGGGGAGCGACCTCCTACACTGGCCGTACACCACTGGTGATCGTCGAGGGGACACTGAATAGTGCACGGTACATCCAAACCGTCATCAAACCCATCGTTCTACCATTCCTAGACCGGCAAGGGATCTTCCTGTTCCAACAGGACAGTGCACGTCCGCATGTATCCCGTGCCACCCAACGTGCTCTAGAAGGTGTAAGTCAACTACCCTGGCCAACAAGATCTCCGGATCTGTCCCCCATTGGGCATGTTTGGGACTGGATGAAGCGTCGTCTCACGCGGTCTGCACGTCCAGCACGAACGCTGGTCCAACTGAGGCGCCAGGTGGAAATGGCATGGCAAGCCGTTCCACAGGACTACATCCAGCATCTCTACGATCGTCTCCATGGGAGAATAGCAGCCTGCATTGCTGCGAATGGTGGATGTACACTGTACTAGTGCCGACATTGTGCATGCTCTGTTGCCTGTGTCTATGTGCCTGTGGGTCTGTCACTGTGATCATGTGATGTATCCGACCCCAGGAATGTGTCAATAAAGTTTCCCCTTCCTGGGACAATGAATTCACGGTGTTCTTATTTCAATTTCCAGGAGTGTATTAAGTGCAACATACTTGTCGACGGCCGACACAGGAGTTTACCGCCTCGATCAAAAGTTACTTCCAACTAGTATGCCGGAGTTGGTAGTGTTTCAAGATTTAGTTTATGCCCTCACTATGTATTATGCGGTAGAGGTTGCTGCAACTCGTTACAAGCTCTTTTGACTGCGGAAATGGCCGGAACAGACAAACCCAAGTGGGTTACTGAACTGCAGGTTTTGGCACGACAGTGCCTATTAAATGCAGGTATACACAGTACTATTGACACAATGATCCGTGATGTAATTACGCACATGTGCCAGAAAGTAGGATTCGTGACGAAATTCTCAATGTACTTACTGTTTCTGCTTGCAACCCCAAAGACAGCGCTATTCAATTAATTGTGAAGTTTCCTGATTTGTTTTCTCAAGGATTTGGCAGAGCAAATAATTTTGTGGGCGCGTTACAACGAAGCACAATGCGCAATTTAAGTTTCTTCGGGTGCCTCCCGACACTTATGCGCTTAGAGACAAAGTTGCAAGTGACCTTAAAGAATTGCAAGGCAATAATGTTACTGTTTCTGTCAGGGCTAGTCAATGGGCATCTCCATCAGTTATCTTACCAAAGCCTTCTGGAGGACTTCACCTTTGTGTTGGCTTTAAATCCATTCTAAATAAAAAAACTAACTTTTTTCCCTTGTTTCACAAATGTCATTGCCGGCTGCTGTGGCCGAGCGGTTCTACGCGCTTCAGTCCGGAACCATGTTGCTGCTACGGTCGTAGGTTGGAATCCTTACTCGGGCCTGGATGTGTGTGATGTCCTTAGGTTAGTTAGGTTTAAGTAGTTCTAACTGTAGGGGACTGATGGAGTCAGATGTTAAGTCCCATAGTGCTTAGGGCCATTTTAACCATTTGAACGAATTTTATTATGGTTACTGCCCAATCTATGTTTCGGGTTATAAGTCCATTTCAAGTACATTACTGATTCCAAAGACGATAAAACAAAGATTGTCACTCGACACCTTAATGTATCGATCCGTGGGTTAATGTATAATTACTTCAAGCACTATTTTTTGACAAATTCCATATGGAATTACAAAATTCAGTAACTACACTAACATGCCTAAACATACCCACGAACATGCATCAGTCAAGGACTTTTTATCTACTAATGGATTGAGGCCCAAGGTTTTACTTCTATACTGGAGTCGTGATAGCTTCTAAAGAGGTGAATAATTGAATTGGGTTCGCTGGTTTCATAATGGGCGTTGGATGTACACACTGGTTTTAGTTTCTAAAATTTCTAATTGGCCGAGTTCATCCCCCTTTTCCTCTGTGTCTGAAAGTTGTACATCTTTTAAGTATTTGTGGTTATTGTTTAGGCAATGTTCCGCAAAGGCTGAATCAGGCTTTCTCAGGGTCCAGCCTCTATGATGTTCTTTAAGCCTGGTGCAGATTGACCTCCACGTCTGTCCAGTGTAGGAAGACGGACATTCCTGGCAAATGGTCTTATAAACCTAACTTTTTCTGATAGCTGATTGCTTGTCTTTTGCATTGAACGGGCAACTGCCTATTTTCTGTGGGACATAGGAAACCACAGAGAAACCCCTTGCTTTCAAAATGTTGCTGATACTGTTTGACGTATTCCCGATGAAGGTTAACCTGCAACATTTCTTTCCCAGTTTGTCTGTGTTTTTCATTGGGGCACTAGGAACCTGGCTTGTTTATTCATCTTTATATCCTGAATTTTGTCAGTGATATTGGTGAAATTGATTATAATTGGCTATTGTTTTTATTTAGCTTAAAGATAGAAGGCAGCAATCACAAATTTAAAATTTATCGAAAAGACTCCTTCACTGACAAATTCATCTCGAATTTCTTCCAACACCAAAAGCCTATAAACATGGAACATTGCACAACAGGATCCACTGTCTCCTTTCTGTCCGTATGTCCCAAGAAGACTTTCACTAGGAACGGAATACAATAAACACAATAGCCATAAATAATGAATTTGACCTTAACATCACTGACAAAATTCTACAGAAGAAGATGAACAAGCTAGCCAGGTCTCTATTGTCTCCATTGCAAAACGCAGAGAAACTGAAAAAGAAATGGTGCAGATTACCTTTTATATTTGAAAGGTTTAACAGGATAAGTAACATTTATAAGACGAGGTGTTTCTCTGTGCTTTTCTATGTCCCTCAGACAATAGGCAATTCCTTGTTCAGTGGAAAAGACAAACAACCAGCCATCACAAAAGTTCGGTTTATAGGATCATATGTCGGGAGTGTCAGTCCTCCTCCGTTGGGCAGACGGGAGATCAAATTGCCCCGGCTTAAAGAACATCATAGGAGCTCGAGACTGAAAAAGCCTGATTCAGCCTTTGCGAAACAATGCCTTAAAACAACCACAAGTCTTAGACACAGAGGAAATGGGGCTTAAATTAAGCCAGTTAGAAATTTGAGAACTTAAGAATCTTAATATGTATATCCCCACACCTACTATTACACGAGCAAACTCATTTCGGTTATTCACCTCTTTCAGATTATATCACAACTCCGGGATAGTAATAAAACTTTGGGCTCCAGTTGATCAGTAGATAAAAAGTTCTTGGGCTAATGCATAACCTTATTCCTAGTTATGTTTGGTCATGTTAGTGTTAATTGCTGAATTGCTTAATTCCATATGTAATTTGTAAAAAAAAATTGCTCAAGGGAGTAATTTTACATTTAGCAATGGATCGATACTTTAAGAAGGTAAGATCTTTAACTTATCATCATGTATCGTTTTTGGAATCAGTAATGTACTTGAAAATGGGCGTATAACCCGAAATCTAGGTTGTGCAGTATCCATAAAAAAATTTGTGGAACAAGGCTGAGCCGTGGTAAAATTTTCTGTTTTGAAGAGCACGCTGCAGCGCGTAGTGTGAAGCAGTCGCCCTCCGTTTCTGGCGGTGTCGCCGCTGTGACAATCGCAGCTTTGGTGTCTCCCTCTGGTGGGAAAGGGGAAAGGTTGCCTGTTCACGTGTATTTAAGGGGCGCTATGAGCTCGGCAGTTTTCATTCGAGGGTTCGATTCCCTCACTTCTTCATCGAGGCCTCGCACTGCCTGGGCTACTCTTAGGGTGTATCTTCGACGTAAAAGAGCCCCACCGTTTCCTTGCCGTGGCGTCTGCTCGCCGTCACTACTGCTCGCCGCCGCCGCCGCCGCCTGCCGGTGCTCGCCGCCGCCACCGTTCGGTCGCTGCCTGCTCTCGCCGCCTGGTCGCCGCCGCCGCCGTCGCCGCCGTCGCCGCCGCCGCCGTCCCCCGCCTGGTCGCCGCCGCCGCCGCCCTTCTCGCGCGCCGCCACCATGTCCCAACCCACCACCACTATCATTTTCACCTCTCCCTCCGCTGCTCCAACCACCATCACATGGAGTTTATCCTCCAGCCCCCTTCCCGTCCTTCCTTCTCTCCCTGTCCACCCCACCCCTGCCCCACTTTCGGCTGTAACCACCCCCAACTCCTCCTCCCCTATCACTGTCGCCCCATCGACAGCTACTGACTTTCCACCGCTCCCTGCACCGCCTCCAATGGGCTCCAAGCCAGCACGGATTTCGGCTCGATGTTCCACAGTCTCTGTGACACCCACGCCTTCTCCGTCTGCGTCATCCGCTGCTCAGGGTGGTCCTGCCCCTCGCCATCTCCCCCTGCAACCCGTCCCCCAGCCCCCTCTCCACCCGGTCGTGACCACGAAATCTTCAAAGCGCCCGAATGTTGACCCTTCCCCCGAAATCCCCTCCAGAAAAACCCCTAATCCCTGTGACCCACCCACCCCAATGGACGCGACCCCGACTCCCGCCCCCGCCACGCCTGCAACCCGCTCCTTTGTCCTCTCCAATCCTCACCCTCAATTCCTTGATGCCTGCTCCCTCACCCTCGCCATCTGGAAATACTACCCCAATTCCCTCATCTCCCTTCTGATTCCTCGCAAGGACTTGGTCCTCATTAAATCCCCCCAATGCCTCCTTCCACACCGATCTCCTCTCCCGCATCCCCCGTATCCAATTTGGCCAACATGCAACCCTCATCCCCTATCACACCCCATCCTCTCCCCGTCAGCCTCAACCTCGACGTCCGCCAACCTTCACCACTGTGATCACGAAGCTTAGCCCCATGATCACGGAGGCTGAGGTGTTGGCAGAACTCAACTCCCGGCCCGACATTGAAATTTGCTAGGCCCATCGCGTCTTCAATGATGCCGGGTCGACTTTTCTCACGCGGATATTCACCAAATCCTCCTCCTCCATTGACTGCCTCCTCACCGAGGGAGCCCTCATCTACAATCCCCGTCGTAAGGCGGACCCCTCTCATTCCCCAGTCCAATCCTACCGCTGCCAATGCTGTCTCACATATAACGACCATGTTACCTCTGCCTGCAAGAACCACCCTACCTCTCCCCACTGCAAAGCTTCACACTTTCTCAAAAATTGCCCGAACCTCACCTCTCCGCCCTCCTGCAACACTTGCAACAAACCCCATCCTACCTACTCCTCGAAGTGCAAAGCGAAACCTCCACCAGCCACCCCTGAGCTCACCATCCCTGTCCGTCCTGTTGATGAACCCATCCTCCCCAACAACTCTCTCTGCCCTCCACCTACTGCCGAGGACATCTTCCGTTTCATCACCATTGTGCTCCAAAACATCCACCCCTTCCAGCGCTCCAACACTCTTTCCCATATCGCCCTCGCTGCCCGTTCCATCTTCCATCTTACCACCTATGCCACATACTCCCACAACCAGGCCCACTTCACCTTCATGTCCCTCACCACCCTCGTCTAACTCTCCCCTCCCATGGTACAACAACCCTACGGTCTCCTGTACCACAACATTCTCTCCCTGCCCACCCACTAACTCCTCTTCCTCCACACCCTCCGTCAGCACCGCGTGGATGCCTTCGTCCTAAATGAAACCCCGTATCTCCATCTCTACAGCTCCTTACACCCTTCACCGCACCGATAACCCGTACCTTCTGGCGCGTGGTGGAGTTCAACAATCCTGCCGAGCATCTGACCCTCTGCCTCTTCTTCCCCAACCTTACCATCACCTTGCCACCATTTATGTCCGCCCTCGCACCCCTTCCCGTACGATTTCCTGGCCCACATCGACCTTCTCCACCTATGTGATTGCCACCGACCTCAATATCCACAGACGTGATCCTACCGACCTCCAGTGGTGGCATCAGTTTCTCACCACCCTCCAGGGAGACCTGGTTCCCCTGCCTCAGCACACCCGACCCCAATCCAACACCACTCCTGATGTGGTCCTTGCCTCTCCCAACCTCCTTGGGCGCATCATTGCAGATGCCCTTGACCTCATTGGCAGTGACCATGCTCCTGTTCTCCTCACTATCTCTAATGGTCACCATCCCCGCAACGCTCCTCGCCCTGACGTCCCTCCTAAACATGTCCATGATTACTCCCGTGCCAACTGGGATGCCTACCGGGACTCCATTCACACCTAGGTTGATGGTCACGACCTTACCCTCCAATCTCCTGATGACATCTCTCGCAATGCTGCCTTCCTGCACCAGACCTTGTCTGACCCCATCGCTACACATATCCCCACCAAAGCCATCCACCCTCACCGCCCTGCCCTGCCTCCACAGGCTGTCCTTTTCCTTCGAGAGTCCCGCCGCCTCTACCGCTCTTTTCTCGGCACTCCTGACCAGGATACACTTACCCGCCACCGGCAATCACAACGACACATCTGCAACCTGCTTACTGCAAAGAAACGCCGTGCCTGGCGCCAGACATGTACACAACTCAACACCACGCTCCCCATAAACTCTTCCAAGTATTGGTCTGCTTTCTGGGAACTGCCCCATCCCCCAGTACCCTCTCCTCCTTAATGACCATCCCTTTCCTGACAACCTCGGTAAGGCCCACCACTTTGCTTCTCACCTCTCCGATGTTTTTTCCATCCCTGATGATCCTCACTTTGATTATTCCCTCTTCCCAGACGTCATGAACCATACGAATACCTCTGTTCCTCCCCTTGCTCCTAGCTTCCAGTACTTGGGCCACACACCACCATCTGAACTTCTGAACTTAACACTCCCATCACTACACAGGACATCAGCCTCACACTCCGCAATAAACGCAACACTGCTCCCGGCCACGACTGCATTACCTACCACACATCAAACACTGCCCTCCCTTTCAATCCTTGCCACCCTCTACAATGTCATCCTTGCCACTGGCTTCTATAACGACCTGTGGAAAACCTCCCGTATCCTGATGTTCTCCAAACCCAACAAGCCTCCATCTGATGCCTCTTCCTATCGTCCTATCTATCTCACATCGGTGTTCAGCAAGCTCTTGGAATCCATCCTTTCCCAGCGCATCCATCACCACCTCCGCCAAAACCACCTCCTCCCAAACACCCAATGTGTCTTTCGACCTTCCTTCTCTGCTGATGATCAACTCCTCCGCCTCACTCATCTCCTCTCCCTCCAGCATAACTCCCGTCGCTCCGCCATTTTTGTCTCCCTTGACCTAGAAAAGGCCTACGACCGTGTCTGGCTTCCTGGTCTCCTGTTTAAACTCCAAACCTACGCCCTTCCTATCAACTACCTTCCTCTCCCACCGCCCCTCCTATGTTACCATCCATAATGCCAATTCCCACACCTTCTACCCTTCTACAGGTGTGCCCCAGGGCTCTGTCCTCTCCCCTCTCCTCTACCTCCTGTACACTGCAGATATGCCCCAACCCCCCCCCTCCAGTACACCTCTTGCAATATGCTGATGACACCGCATTCCTCGCCCTGGCTCCTACCCTCCATCGGTCCCAACGCCTTCTCCAGAATCACTTTGACCTTTTTGCTGCATGGTATAACCAGTGGCTCATGCAAATCAATCCTTCCAAAACCCAGGCAATCATCGTAGGTCGTACCACTCGCTCCTTCCGGCTCCTGGATTTCTCCCTTACTGTCTGCGCCTGTCCTGTCCGCCTGACCCCCACCCTCACCTTCCTTGGCCTCACCATTGACTGTCACCTCACCGGGATCCCTCATCTCTGCTCCATCCAATCCAAAGCCCACAACTGCCTCCGACTCCTCAAACTCCTCTCTGACCGGACATGGGGGTTGCACCCCTCTACCATGCTCCACACCTACAAATCCTTAATCTGTCCCATCCTCTGTTATGCCAGTCCTGCCTGGATATCTGCCCCCCCCCCCCCCCCCCGCAAATTCTATAAGTCCGTCCAGATCCTGGAGTGTCGTGCACTCCGCCTCGCCTTCCGTATACACCTCCCGTCCCCCACACGGATCCTCTATGATTTCATTCCTTTTCCCCATCTTCTCCTATTCCTCGAACATACCAGCAGGCTCTACACCTCCCGCCGCCTTGAACTCCCTCACCTCCTGGTTGATCCTCTCCTCTCCCATCCCCGCCCCCTGCCACGTCTTCACTGTTGTGTCCCCCCTACCCTCCATCTCTACACCCTTCATCTCCTTTCCCAAGGTGGCTTCCATCAACTCCCCCTCACAGATGATGCCCTCTCTCCCTCCATTTATCCCTCATATCAACTCTGATCCTCACTCCCCCTCCTTTCCTCTGTCCTTTTCCCGGGCTCCCTCTCCCCCCCTTCCATCCTCTTTCTTCCCCACCTCCCCTCTCTCTGTCTCCTTCTCTCCCCCGAATCCTTTTGCATTTCCCTCCTCTGCCTCTTCTCATTTCCTCTCGTGTCTGCCCTGCCCATCTCCCGCCTTATGAGACCTCTCACTCCTTGGTCCCCACCCCCCTTTTCGTTTTTTCCTCTCCTCCTTCCTTGTTTTTCCCCCTCCTCCAGGTCCACCCCCCCATCTGCCTTGGCTTGGGAGTGTCATCTTTGTGCCGCCATTTTCGTGCAGTGTTTTACAATGAGTGCTTTACAGTGGGTGTTCTGTGTTGTGACTTTTGGGAATTGTTGCGAACCGCCATCATACTGTCGCTGGGTGTGATTGTTTTATCTCTTGCGAACAGAAACCAGAC
Organism: Schistocerca serialis cubense; assembly: GCF_023864345.2. Lineage (NCBI taxonomy): Eukaryota > Metazoa > Arthropoda > Insecta > Orthoptera > Acrididae > Schistocerca > Schistocerca serialis. Next base: position 231,990,544 of record NC_064643.1, read on the forward strand.
GTTCGCCATGTTTTTTAATTGTGTGTCTACTATGTTACTTGTCTGATTCCTGTGTGTTTTATTAACATTGCCAACCCCTTTTGTTTTCTGATTTTACTTTCCGCATTTTTCCGTCATTTTTACACTTTAAGTCACCGTTTTATCTCCTGTTTTTCTTGTTTCTTTTCTTCTTCCGTTTTTTTGAAAAGTCTGTAGGCTGTAGAGCAGCGTACTAAACTGCTGCCAGCCCGCCCCCTTCGGGGGGAATTGAAAATCAATAAAGGAAAAAAAAAAAAAACTCGGCAGTTGGTCAGTCGGGGCGAGTCTGGGGAGTTGGTCAGCTGGCTCAGTGTGGGGCAGTCAGTGTCTGTCTGTCGTCCGGAGTGCTAGTATGTGTTAGGCCGCCAGTCTGCTCGAGTTTGTTCGGGCAATGGTCAATGGCGGTTGGATCGATCGGTTGGTCGGTCGCGCACTGGGACATAAGATGACTTGTCTGTCTTGAGCGTCGGCGCATGTGAGATCGACACGTCAGTCCAGTGGGCCGCGCCGTATAGCTAGGGGTAATGGCTTCGCGGCCGACACAAGAGCAACATTAGTCAACCCACGACATCGGTCTGCCCGGGGCTAGCTGCGACGCCGTGAGACTTGTTAGGCAGTTAGTGTCTGTCTCTCTGTCGGTTTGCCATGCATTAATAGCTGCCTCTCTCATGTTTGTTGGATTCGTTTTTAACGAATTTATTGCTTAAGGTGTAAAGGCTAAATTCCTGAAATATGTTTTTATCTTGCCTATCATCTTGAGAGGCGGTGTATGCGTAATGTAGAGCATGTTTGTACATTTTATGTATGACTGCATTTCATGGGTTTTTATTTAAATGGTCATTTTAGTATGTAAAGTTGCCACCCTTCCACCGTAAAACAAGTTGCACCTTAGGGGGCAAGTAATTTTTTTTTTAAAAGTGTTTTGTACCTTTCCCATCCATCTTACGGGGTGCATAGTATATGTGTTTGTGTGAGTTGTTAAAATTGTTAGTTTAAAGTAATCTAGTGTGTTGCAGATTTGCACCAGTGTAGTCTTTCAGAGGTTGTTGTGAGTGGTTGTGACTACGGCCGTGTTAAAAGGGAGCGGCAAGCTTCTCAACCCGAAAGCTCAAACTGTCAAAATTGGTTCTTTCTGCCTCTGAATAAATTGTAACTTAATATTTAGAGGGTGCTTCCTGCTTATAATTTTAAAATCTGTCTTTTTTTTTAAAAAAAAAAAAAGAGAAAGGGTTTTTGGAATAAAATTTCCATCTGTTGAAATTTAATGTGTTTTCATCAATTACCCACTGACAACTACTTCCACGCTCACATAAAGTGATTAAACGTGTTAATCGTCTTGATGAATCGTTAGTAAATAAAGCAAGTTCTTTACGAAAGGATTTTGAAGGTCAATCCACGGTTCAAAGGCAAAAAACAGTGTTTGTTTAGTTATTTTGCAGTGTTTCACCAAAAACCCGCAATTGATTCATTTAAAATAATTAACATGCTACTTTCCCATTTCCTCTTTCTGAGAAATTAATGGACAGACTTGATGCAGGCAGCTATCTTTGAAAAATTGACTTACGCGATGCGTATTTGCGAATGCCCCTAAATGAGGAGTCTCAGAAAGTGTTTGTGGTCAACACACATTTAGGATTGTTGAAATTGGCTACTTAAAACAGCTTACTGCAGGTGTCAGGATGTACACTGGAGGAGCGTAACTGTAACCTACGCTTTTTCAAGTGCTGGTCTGAAGTGCCATCCGTATGCCGTTTTTGAGTCTGAAACTCAGTACTTAAACCACCTTCTTCATAGGCAAGGCGTTCATCACCTTCACGCATATTTGCTGGCTATAAGCGACCTCCCTGCCCCGCGGGACGTCACGGAATTGTAGTCAGTCCTCGGAGAAAATTACATATTATACACGGTTTATACCCAACGCAGCCCAGAACGGGGCTCCGTTTCATCGTTTGTACCGGAAGAAGGTGTCCATTGTTTGGACTAAAAAGTATAAGGAAGCATTCTAGGAACATAAAAATGCGTTTTTGAGCGACAGATGGCCTGTTCATTTCGATCCCACTATTCCAATGGTTTTGGCAGTGGACGCTTCTTCGTAAGGAATCGGAACAGTGCTCTAGCACAGATTTGGTTCACAGTGCAGGTCGATTGCTTTCGCTTCCAAGTTATTCCTCAAAACTCATTGTAACTATTCCCAAAAAGAGAAAGAAGGGCACACTATTATCTATGGTGCGACAGAGTTTCACCATTATCTGTTTGGTCGGAATTTTTAGGTGGTCGCAGACCACAATCTACTTCAGTCTTTGCTTCATCCGTCCAAACCTGCTCCGCTGCACACGGCTCAGAAGCTGTAACGTTGGGCTTTTGTTATTGTCACAGTATCAGTACGAAATTTCGTACCAGCCTACGTAGAAGTGTACAAATGCTGTCACTCTTTCCCGTCTTCCTGTTGGTCCTAATTCTGAATTCGATGCTACTGCCATGTCTTGTCAGATCGATGGACAGGACACTGAACTTCACCGACTTCTTCCCTACGCTACAGTACAATTACACGGGCCATAGAAGCAGACCCTGAATGGAAGCCTTTGTTGCACTCCATCGTTGTTGCCTGGCCTCGTTCAGTAAAAAACATTCAGAAGCTTTTGTGTACCGACATTTTGATGATCGGCATAGCCCCTCCGTCCAGTACTGAAGATTTTATTGCAATTTGACTCAAGACAAATGCGGGTGATTATTCCTAATGTGTTGCAAATATATGTGTTGCGATTGCCCCACCAAGAACCTTCGGGAATTGTACGCAGAAAAGAATTAGCGCGTAGGCACTATGCTTGCCCGCCATGGACACACTATTTGAATACAAGGCGTCACAGTGTCACGCTTTTGCTAAAAATCTATTAACCGCAACGCAAACGTTTTCAGATTGACCAAAGTCTCAATTTCAGTGGAAACGAGTGTCTATTGACTTTGGTGGTCCCTTTTGGAACGATCGTTCGCATCTTGTTATGGACTCTCTCACCAAATATTCGTTTTCAAAACCCACGAACTCGACTATGTCACGTAGTACGTTTTCGGCTTTGCCATCTATGTTTTCCTTGGAAGGTATGCTTCAAGTGGTGGTTACAGACAACGGACTACAGTTTACGGATCAGCATTTTGAACAATTTTGTAAAGTCAGTGGTATCATTCACCTTACCAGTGATCCGTGTCATCCACAGTGGAACGGAGAAGCTGAACGCCTTGTCTGTACGTTCAAGCGACAGAATAACAAACTATGTGCCTCCCACACAATGGAGCAAGCGCTGGTACTCTTCCTCGCAACGTACCGTCCCAGCCATGCAACGGTCCACCGCCGGCGCAGCTTTTACATGGCAGGCGCCACCGCACGCTGCTCCAGTTGCTGCAGCCACCCCAGCACTCGATACCTCCCACGCTCCCCAAGTATCTCTTTGCGCCTAATCATTCTATTCTTCTCAGAGTTTTTGGTCGCATGTTCCGACACAATTACAGCACGTATCGATTGACGCAGTGCCAGAGCAAACAATCCTCCTCATCTTCACATTGTTAAATGTCACAGAGAATACAAGAAACATGAGGAAACAACAAAGATGGAAACGGTAGGTATACACTCATTCCTAAAATCGTTGTGGTTTTCTTTATTTGCCATTGTTCAGAGGACACGGAATGCTCGGGTACAAAAAGTTCGATACGACGCGAAAATAAGGTCAGATGCAGGGAGCGTCATTTAGGCAATGAGCTGTCACCAGGTCTGACCACTGGCTCACGAAATTTGTCACTGATCAAATTGAAAATGTAATCGGAGAATGATCAAAGAGAGTTCCTGAGCCCATCGCCGCCCCGCAACAACCTCCCTTCCCTAAACGATCAAGATCTTGCGGAGAGCAGGCGTTGCTCAGAGCACCCACCATGACAGGACACACTGATGGGCTTCACGGAGTCGACGACGAGCTGCCCACTAGGTCTCGACGAGATGCCGGCAGTCGGGTGAAGTAAGGTGGACCGTGTTCAGTTTCCATGTTCCATGCCCGCTCCACAACCTTTGGCGGCAGAGATTGATGGGGAAGATGTATGTTTCATGGCCAGAGAACGCATTCGGCTAGACTTCAGCAGCCTGTTTCCAACTCACAACATCGAGGGATATGTAAACACGGTTGAGTCGGCTGGAAGAATGGCTAGTGAAATGCATAACATCTGGACGAGCACAGTGAACATGCTCCCAAGATTGGAGAATTGTCGCTAGACCCGCACACGGAGAGCGACGTGATACTTGGTCTTCGGGTACTTGGGTGCAGTTGAAATCGCCTCCCATGCTCAATACATCCTGCCGACCCAGGAAGACACGCGTAACTGACCGTGAGAAGAATGTGGAAAGTTCGCGGCTGCGATCCGAACAAGTTGGCGCATAGATATTGACTGTTCTGAAGCCACTGAATGTGAGGCCCAGACCTCTGGCATCAGATAGATAGGCAAGAGCATCAGCGAGGATACAGTCACGTAAGAGGATCGCCACTCCGCTACCAGTATGGGAAGCATGAGGAACATGTGCTGTAAAACTATGGGGAGCACAGGAAGTAGCAACATGCAACTACTGAAGGAGAGCCACGTCAACGTCCGCGGCATACAGTACGTCATGGAGTAAAGCCAGTTTGTGGCATACGCGGCGAATAGTGTTCACATTGACAATGGCTATGCGATAAGTCTGGAAAACTGCCACCGCCAGGAGCGATTCAAACACGGGGGAAGCGTAGGGAACTCCCTGTTAGGCCACCACGGAAGGGCACATCACTGTGACGGGGAGGGAGCCGACTCCACCAAGCCGGGGCCATCGTTCTGTACACTTCCAGAATGTCTATCCTCAGCATCGATGTCGCTCCCCAGTAAACAGACATGTCACCGGGCCAGTTCAGTGGAACATTATCAGAGGTTCGCGCACAGGTAGACACAGAAAGGGAGGCAACCGCCTCAGACGCAGGCGGGGGACGGTCCGTGTCCGGAGGTGGGGGCGGGGAAGGACATCGCGTCGTCAGTTGTCAGGGCGTCAGAGGACACCGCACCAGACGCTGTCATCAGAAGGGGTACGGCGTTCTCTCATCCGTTTCCTTGGTGACTGTTGCTTCCTAACATGCTGCTCCGCGTGGAATGGCGGGCGGCTGTCGTCCGATATGTGGCCATATGGCAGAAAGGCGGAGGTAGATACAGCTCTATGGTCCAAAACCATGGGCCCGGAACAGACGGTCGCCGTTCAGTTGTATTGCCTTCAGCAGGGTTGTAGAAGAGACAGGCGAAACATCCATCGCGTCATCAAGAGGAGCCGACTCGGATACCGGCTGATTCAGAGGGAGGACAACAGGCAGCACCGCCGCAGACGCGTGAGGCGGAGGTAACACAGTGGGCACCTCAGGAGGAGCGAGGTCTCCGATCGGTGTCTGAACCAGTCCACGTCGGAGACATTGAGAACGGACGTGGCGTTCCTGGCCAGAACTTGAAGAGGGGCGCGGCTGGCCATCGTACATGACGATAGCCCTCGAGGTGGCAATAAGCAAGTTGAAAGGCACGTGTTTCCGTAGTTCAGCTTTTATCTAACGGACACCATTGGGAACACGGTACTTTTCGAACGTCTTCCGAGTTTCAGCCACGTGACTGACACGACCTCCACAGCGTTCGACAGAAAAAACGGGTGTTCGGAAACCCGCTTCGTTCAGAGGCCATACCCAGCGTGATCAACCACTGCAGTCCCTGTATGTCCATCTGAGTATCGAAACTGGAGATCGTTAAAGTGGCGCCGCACGACGTCGGCGCACAGCTCGTCATTCGACAGCTTTCTGTACACAGTAGTACTGAGGATCGAAAAATGTATTCCGTGAACGTCTTGTGCGGGAAACGCATTTCTAGTATAAAACGTTCAACTTCATACGCCTTCGGTCTTTGCTGATCTTATCGAAAAGTTAATTTAATTGTGGCTTGGTAAAAAAACGCCATGATTGTCAGTGAAGTCGGACTTTGACAGACTCCGCTGCACGGAAGTAAACAAACACTCACTCGCTCGCAATCAGCACAACAGGCGAGACGCAAACAAGGCCTGGGCTCCTCACTGCAGCCAAAGGCCGACTGCCCCTAGACCACAGTGCCTTTAAGAAGACAGATTTAGTGGTACAGGTCAGTAGTAGATACATGTGAGTTGAGCTATGGTTGTAGCAATTATTTTTGAGTGATACGCTATGATTTGCAGTGTGGATGTTTGATAAGAAAAGGCTATGATAAATTAGTAAGGTGCAACCTGTTCCCAAATGCGGGAAATGTGGCAGATTTTCGATGGTAGCATCAGAAAACATGCGATAAACTTCAGAAATGATAAATGAGAACATAGTGTGAGATTTGAAAGCAGTAACCCGTCTGGACCGAAAGAGGGCGTATTCTTATAAGCTGTTATCTTGCTGATGAAATGTTAGATGATGGACTAACTATGTAACAGGAACAAAGCTTTGGAAGATATGTGTCGTCTTGTTGTTCATTAAATAATGAAAGTACGTAATGTACTGAAGAGTAGTTGTTCAGATAAAACAAGCTTGTCAGGAAAGATATTAGATTTTTTATTATTGTCTGTTGTATGTCTTTTCGGACAAATCCGAATTGTCTATTTTGCCGAGTATGTCTGACAGAATGACAACATATTTGAGTATTACACTCCTGGAAATGGAAAAAAGAACACATTGACACCGGTGTGTCAGACCCACCATACTTGCTCCGGACACTGCGAGAGGGGTGTACAAGCAATGATCACACGCACGGCACAGCGGACACACCAGGAACCGCGGTGATGGTCGTCGAATGGCGCTAGCTTCGCAGCATTTGTGCACCGCCGCCGTCAGTGTCAGCCAGTTTGCCGTGGCATACGGAGCTCCATCGCAGTCTTTAACACTGGTAGCTTGCCGCGACAGCGTGGACGTGAACCGTATGTGCAGTTGACGGACTTTGAGCGAGGGCGTATAGTGGGCATGCGGGAGGCCGGGTGGACGTACCGCCGAATTGCTCAACACGTGGGGCGTGAGGTCTCCACAGTACATCGATGTTGTCGCCAGTGGTCGGCGGAAGGTGCACGTGCCCGTCGACCTGGGACCGGACCGCAGCGACGCACGGATGCACGCGAAGACCGTAGGATCCTACGCAGTGCCGTAGGGGACCGCACCGCCACTTCCCAGCAAATTAGGGACACTGTTGCTCCTGGGGTATCGGCGAGGACCATTCGCAACCGTCTCCATGAAGCTGGGCTACGGTCCCGCACACCGTTAGGCCGTCTGCCGCTCACGCCCCAACATCGTGCAGCCCGCCTCCAGTGGTGTCGCGACAAGCATGAATGGAGGGACGAATGGAGACGTGTCGTCTTCAGCGATGAGAGTCGCTTCTGCCTTGGTGCCAATGATGGTCGTATGCGTGTTTGGCGCCGTGCAGGTGAGCGCCACAATCAGGATTGCATACGACCGAGGCACACAGGGCCAACACCCGGCATCATGGTGTGGGGAGCGATCTCCTACACTGGCCGTACACCACTGGTGATCGTCGAGGGGACACTGAATAGTGCACGGTACATCCAAACCGTCATCGAACCCATCGTTCTACCATTCCTAGACCGGCAAGGGAACTTGCTGTTCCAACAGGACAATGCACGTCCGCATGTATCCCGTGTCACCCAACGTGCTCTAGAAGGTGTAAGTCAACTATCCTGGCCAGCAAGATCTCCGGATCTGTCCCCCATTGAGCATGTTTGGGACTGGATGAAGCGTCGTCTCACGCGGTCTGCACGTCCAGCACGAACGCTGGTCCAACTGAGGCGCCAGGTGGAAATGGCATGGCAAACCGTTCCACAGGACTACATCCAGCATCTCTACGATCGTCTCCATGGGAGAATAGCAGCCTGCATTGCTGCGAAAGGTGGATATACACTGTACTAGTGCCGACATTGTGCATGCTCTGTTGCCTGTGTCTATGTGCCTGTGGTTCTGTCAGTGTGATCATGTGATGTATCTGACCCCAGGAATGTGTCAATAAAGTCTCCCCTTCCTGGGACAATGAATTCACGGTGTTCTTATTTCAATTTCCAGGAGTGTATTTCTTTCTTTCTTTGTCTGAGCCTGGTCCCGCAGTTTCGTAGGGACGTCCATGGTTAATCGAATGCAGTATGGTAAGTTTAAGGGGTGGCCGGATGCCCTTCCTGCCGCCACCCCTTACCCCCGCAAAGGAATTAGTGTACACAGCTCTCTGTGTCTAGTGTAAGCCATGGAATAGTGCGAATGTGTTGCAAATGTCTGTGAGTCGTGTAACTGAGGCGGAACTTGGGGACCATTCCGGTATTCACCTATGGGCATGTGCAAAACCGCCTAGAAACCACATCCAGGCTGGCTGGCACACCGGCCCTTCGTCGTTAAGCCGCCGCGCGGATTCGATATATTTGAGTAGTATTTATTACACTATTATCTGTTACCTGTAGTTTAATCCAAACTGTATTCATTTGTACTTGTTATTACTGCTACTGTTATGGTTATTCTTACTGTTATTCCCACTGCATCAGCATCAACACAGATCCTGAGATTTCAAGTGGAACACCATAGACTCCTGGCACGGTAACCATTGTTTCCGTTTGCCTTGACTCGGCAGCAGAAAACAGAAGCGCGCAGCCACTGGTGCTCCCAATGAAAACGCAGAACACAGAAGAGCAAACACGTCTTCATTTTTAATGCTTGCCGGTTCGGCGTACGGCACACTATGAACAAGTTGTGTAAACCCTGAGGAATCTAGTCACTGTCAGATTGCCCGTGTGGTTCACATAGCTGGTAGTCTGAACAGTAGGCTTTAAACCTGCTGAAGGCACTTTGTGTTCCCCCGTCTTCCATGTCAGCATGTCGTTCACTAAGGCAAGTCAACATCTTTAGTTGCTCATGCATTAATAGGAAAGAAGTTAACGGTTTGACGTACCGTCGACATCGGAGTCATTAGAGATGGAACGGAAGCTCGGAATGAGTCAAGGAGGGGGAAAGAAATAGGCCAAGCCCTTTCAAAGGAATCATCCTGGCATTGTTGTGGAGTTACGTAAGAAAATCAGGGTAAATCCTGTTGTTCATGCAGTCCTGACCTACCTCTGATTGTTACTATAGCCAGCGCATTCTCCCCGTCTTTCACCCACTGAAACCATCTGATCATGGGGTACGGAGAGCCACGCACACCTCAGCTGGGAAGCCACTACGATTGAAGAGCTACACCACAGAACTGATTGAGGAATGAATGATGTAACCGCATGTCTCAGGGAAGCATGGATCGACTCGGTTCCGGGCCGGTGTACAGCAGTAGTTACTATCAGAAGTGGTAACTCAGTATACTATATTTCGAGCTATGTACACCCAAAAGTATAAAAAAATTGTAATCATGTAGTTTTCGCACTCTATGCAGGCATTATGAATAATTTTTTTCTACCTTCTCTGGCGGTGTTGTTGTCACGACCATTAAAATGGTTCAGATGGCTCTGAGCAATATGGGACAATATCTGAGGTCATCAGTCCTCTAGACGTAGGACTACTTAAACCTAGGTAACCTAAGGACATCACACACATCCATGCCGGAGGCAGGATTCGAACCTGCGACCTAACAGCCTCGTGGTTCCGGACTGAAGCGCCTTGAACCGCTCGGCCACAGGAGCCAGCTGTCATGACCATTGGTGTGATTGCTGTTCACCGTAATTTACAGCTGACTTCATATGGTAAGTGCGTGTTCAGACTTGAGAATCACTCTCGCTTCGCTGACATTAGCCACCGCCCGCCGTTATCTCAAGTTGCAGTGGAATATTGTCAAGCAACAGATCTGTGGCCAACAGTGTTGAGCTACCTGGTCAGCTGATAATATAAACTCATCCGAAAGGGGATAAGAAGACATTATATAGATAAAAACAACAACAAAAAAGGAGTTTGGTTTCTTAATACTCTGCAATGTAAAATGTAAGAGAACTACTCAACACTGATGCTGTTATAATATTTGTCCCTTTTCCAAATGTTAATCGTAGAAAAAATCTTGGTTGCACTGACTGACGGTTCACAGCTTCGCAATACTGTGATATTTTATTCGTCGTCTTTAATTCAGTGTGTAACAAGTATAGCTGGAAAAATTTCTGTGGGTGAGTGAAGACAGTACACGGTCGAACATTATATCAGTATTTACATCATTTGTGGACTAACAAATATAGCTATTACAAATAGTATGTTTTAGGTTGGGTAGTAACTCCAAGTACATGTGGCAAAAGCAAGCCATTAAGCCGTATTTTCCCTTGGGCAACCGGTCAGTTGTGAAAGTGTGGATGCAAAACGGGTAAGCTATACTGACAGGCGTGGTCCACTTAATTGTGCAGTTATGACCGTGCAGAATATATCAGGTGAAAAATTTGTGACATGTCTCTGGCATCCAACACAATGATTTATTTATATATTAAGGTACTATTTGTATCAGCATCTGCTCATACACCCATTACACATTGTAACTTTCAGCAAATGTCACATTCTATGTTACCCAGTGGCACTATCTCAATTCCTCTTGTGCCGGCCGCGGTGGACGAGCGGTTGTCGGCGCTCAGTCCGTAACTGCGCGACTGTTACGGTCGCAGGTTCGAATCCTGCCTCGGGCATGGATGTGTGTGATATCCTTAGTTTAGTTAGGTTTAAGTAGTTCTAAGTTCTAGGGTACTGATGGCCACAGATGTTAAGTCCCATAGTGCTCAGAGCCAATTCCTCTTTTCTCCCTGCCATATCATGAACTGTGTACCTGCATTTATCATCAGAAATTAGACCAGTAAGTTCATAATCAGATGAATGTTCATCTATTGTCAGTATAAGAAATACGTTCCAACATGACGGTGAAAGTTACATTATAATTTTTAGTGTGATTACAGTTACGAAGATTGAAAAGTTCAGATTCATAGAATGTGTGACTTGATCACATCACATACAGCATTCCTCTAAGATTCTAAGTGACCTGCAATGCACACTACCAGTTTCCTCCAAAAAGTTACGCACGCCGTAGAATATTAAGGAAAAGTCACCTAATGTTCTCTCTATAGAAAAATACATATAGAATGTATTGGAGTATCATCGTGACAGCTGTTTGATGACAGATTATTGAGCTTATAATATGCGAGACCTTGAGTTACGGCAAAATATGTTACGATTGCTTGCGTCTCCCTAATTACACCAGTATAAATTATTAGAGACGCCAATTTTTCAAATAAGTGAGGTAACTTACGAACACAATTTCCTAGTCGGTCCCTGCTCTGTCATTTTCTGTGATCGACTGAGTCTCTGCAGTACTGACCAGGTTGTATTGATAAATGAGCTACTGGCTGCATAATGGGAAACAGAGTGGACATATAGTGCAGACACACATTTGATAAGAACTAAATCTGGTTGTTAATAATATAGCTTAACGTCATATCTCATGTGCATTTGGTCTAGTTGTTAGACCTGAAGCACTTTGAACGCCATAGCAAGCTTATGAAACAAAAGAAAATTAAATGTGAATGAAACGAACGCAGACGTGTGAAATTAATACAATATGTATGCAACAAGGAGAAAGTGTATGGCTCTAAATAAAATATTATACACATCTCGAATATGAAAGTATGTGTCAAAATTGAATACATACTAAACTTAAAGGACAAATAGAAGAGAATTTTCCCTAAGTAGACGTAACCAAAAGAATCAAGAGCTTTCAGGTGGGCATCTGAACATAATTGCAATCCGTGTGTAACTTTCATACCAAAAACTGTGTTAGTAGCGAAGAAAATATAATGCATGTTACAAAGAAAAAATTACATACTTGCAATGACTCAGACGGAAACAATATCAATAAACTTGTGTTCGAGTAGAGAAACGACGAGTTACCTGAGTCATTTTAAACATGAAAGGATAGTTATTAGGACATCGTGCGAGTTCCAGTGTCATCAGTGCGGCGACTGTAATTGCAGTGGCTAAACTGATTCCATCAAAGTAGAAAGCTGCCATTATGAGAGCAACGACCTTACGTATCCAGCAAAGTCATCTCTACAGGTGCGCATCGTGTAGGTATCACCAGCTCTAATACAAGACACACATAGCAACTGCACCATTAACAAACAATGTTACTTGCCATTCAGACTACTAAAGTTTATCCAAAACCGTTCTAAGGCGAAGTGTGTCCAGTTGCCTCCTCGAAATCCAACAGCGAAAAACTATGTACTCGTTTCCACACTTGAAAATTACACTACTGGCCATTAAAATTGATACACCACGAAGATGACGTGCTACAAACGCGAAATTTAACCGACAGGAAGAAGATGCTGTGATATGCAAATGATTAGCTTTTCAGAGCATTCACACAAGGAAGGCGCCGGTGGCGACACCTACAACATGCTGACATGAGAAAAGTTTCCAACTGATTTCTCATAGACAAACAGCAGTTGACTGGCGTTGTCTGGTGAAACGTTGTTGTGATGCCTCGTGTAAGGAGGAGAAATGCGTATCATCACGTTTCCGACTTTGATAATGGTCAGATTGTAGCCTGTCGCGATTGCTGTTTATCGTATCGCGTCATTGCTGCTGGCGTTGGTTGAGATCCAATTACTGTTAGCAGAATATGGAATCGTTGGGTTCGGGAGAGTAATACGGAACGCCGTGCTCGATCCCAACGGCCTCGTATCACTAGCAGCGGAGATGACAGGCATCTTATCCGCATGGCTGTAACGGATCGTGCAGCGTCTCGATCCCTAAGACAACAGATGCGGACGTTTGCAAGACAACAACCATCTGCACGAACAGTTCGACAACGTTTGTAGCAGCATGGACTATCAGCTCGCAGTCCATAGCTGCGGTTTCCCTTCACGTTGCCCCACAGACATGAGCGCCTGTGATGGTGTACCCAACGAAGAACCTGGGTCCAGGAATGGCAAAACGTCATTTTCTCGTATGAATCCAGGTAATGTTTACAGCATCATGATGGTCGCATTGGAAGCGTGTATTCGTCGTTGCCATACTGGCGTATCACCCGGAGTGATGGTTTGAGGTGCCATTGGTTACACGTCTCGGTCACCTCTTGTTCTCACTGACGGTTCTTTGAACAGTGGACGCTACATTTCGGATGTTTTACGTCCCGTGGCTCTACTCTTCATTCGATCCCTGCGAAACCCTACATTTCAGCAGGATAATGCTCGACCGCATGTTGCAGGTCCTCTACGGGCCTTTCTGGATACAAAAAATGTTCGACTGCTGCCCCGGCCAGCACATTCTCCAGATCTCTCACCAACTGAAAACGTCAGGTCAATGGTGGCCGAGCAACTGGCTCGCCACAATACGCCAGTCACTTCTCTTGATGAACTGTAGTATCAATTGAAGCTGCATGGGCAACTGCGCCTGTACAGGCCATCCAAGCTCTGTTTGACTCAATTCCCAGGCGTATCAAGGCCGTTATTACGGCCAGAGGTGGTTGTACTGGGTACTGATTTCTCAGGATCTATGCACACAAATTGAGTGAAAATGTAATCACATGTGAGTTCTAGTATAATATATTTGTCCAATGGATACGCGTTTATCATCTGCATTTCTTGTGGTGTAGAAATTTTAATGGCCAGTAGTGTATAAGTTCGGGGTGCACTCAGCCTCGTGATGCCAGTTGAGAATCTACTCGACCGAATATTAGTGGCTTCGGTCAATAATACCATCTTAACGACCGGGAGAGCGGTGTGCTGACCCCATGCCCTTCCTATCCGCATTCTCCTCGGAGGATGACACGGCGGTCGGATGGTCCCGGTAGTCCACTTGTGGCCTGAAGATGGAATGATGGAATGCTTTTTTTTTTTTTTTTTTTTTTTTTAGGCGGAGTAGTGAATTGGAGTTACATGACGTCACTCATGAATTCTTCTCGGGTTATTAGCCGAGTGGTGGCGTCGTTTTGTCGCAACGTTTCGGTGAGTTTCATACCCAGCAGCAGCGGTCCCGCAGGCACATTGGACAGCCACCAGGTCTCGCTGCCGGGCCGCACCACAGCCTCCCCGCCCCCACCACACCCTTCCCCGAAACCGCCACCACAACCGACGCGGTGCCCCCTTCCGAAGGAACTTGATTGGCCAGCCTACAGAAGTGGACGACGGCCAAGCAGCTATACAGATATACAGAACACAGCATCCCGACACTTCGCCACCAGAAGATGATGGGTAAAAAACTCATCGAAACGCTGCGACAAGACTACGCTGATAACCCGAGAATAATGCATCAGTGGAATACGCCGAGTAAGACTGCAATTGCATATGACGTCACTGTCTATGTGGAATCACAATTTACCACTGTAATTTACCTGCCGCCTACTCCCATAAAAATCTGAACACAAATAAAAGACTTTCCAGATTAAAGATAATATCCTTTATTAGATTCTACACACCGTAGAGGCACATTTTACATAAGAGAGAAGTTTGAGAACCATGAGTGTATTACTTTGCAACCCGTTTTCCATGAATGCATGTAGGGTGGGAGAACTTGATCAGACGCCAGCGGCAGCCGTGATCCAGGAACGGAGGTTGCCGACGTTAGAGTAGACGCCGCCTTGGGCCTCGCATGGTGAGTATGTCCATGAGACGATGCCGACCTGAGTGCTGCCGCTGACGAGCGGACCTCCGGAGTCGCCAATGCAGGTGCTCTTGCCGGCCTCGCCGGCGCAGATCATGCGGTCGGTGACGCCAAAAATGGTCACGCAGGTCGCGCGGTCGATGATGTTGATGTCCACCTTCATCATCGTGGGCGGCGCAGGCGGCCCCGTGGTGGCCGTGCCTCCCCAGCCAGTGACGCTGACTGCGAGCCCGCCTGGCGGGTCGTAGCCTTGGGCAGGGAGACCCACGATCTGTATGTTGCCACCGATGGGGAACGGAGTGGCTGCCTGCAGTGTACGAAACAGTTCGTTAATTTCTGATTATGTGCGTAAAGTAAGTCGGGTAACACATTGAGCCAGTTAACAGATCGACATAGTCGTACAAAGAACTGTTAACGAAACTTTGAAAACACACTGTATGCAAGTATTACTGAATAAAAAAAAAACTACAACGAGCCACATATTTTGATCGATGATTCATTTCATAATAAGTAGTTTCAGTGTTGTTACAACGTCAGATCGGATTTAGTTTTTCTTTCACAAATGTCTTATTTTTAGGGTTCCTTGCCTCAATATTTAAAACCGCAATCCACACAGGATCGCTTATTTTGTATGTGTCTCTGTCCGACTGCTCAAAACCCATTTTCTCACGAGCAGATAAACGTGTCAAGTTTTTATTTTTGTAGGATACTGAGGTCTGTGGTCCCTTGGCGTTGTAAAAACTGAAGCTCCTAAGTCAAAGATATCAAAAGATACGGCATTTACGTCACACATTTTAATTCTCAGCAACTCGTCAAAAATAGTCGTGTACTTGCCGTTGGCCTAGAACCATGAAATTTGGCAATAAGGTAGGCTTCACAGTATAATCGAAGCAAAATATCCGGCACCTATGGGTTTGTAATTATACCACACGAAAAAAGTTTTGGTCGATTCTCATGTGGCTCTTTGTCTGTTCGTCCGTCTGTTAAGACCGCTTTTTCTTATGAACGGGAACATTTATGGAAAATATAAGGCCTACGGTCTCTTGGCAGAGTAAGAAAGACGAGCTTCTAAGTCAATGTAGTCATAAGATACGGTCGTTGCATTTTTTGATACTCGCAAAGACACTCATAAAAACCTATATCTTATTGCCGATGCCGAATCGTGAACTTTTGGCATGAAACAAGGTTTCACAGTACAAAAAACGAAAAATATCTCAAAACTGTAGGTTTATTGTTATATCACAGGAGAAAAAAGCATGTGTTCGTCATTCTGCTAAGGCCCCTTTCTATCAGGAAAGTGTAGAAATATAAGGTTTAAACTTACGTCATATGCTAACGTCTATGGTCCCTTGTTGGTGTAATAAGATTAAGCTTCTAAGTTAGTACAAGCAAAAGCTTGGGCCATTTAAGTTACATATTTTGATACTCGCAAACTCAACCGAGCCTATGGGATACTTCCAGCTGGCCTAGAATCATTAAATTTGGCGAGAAGCAAGGGTTAAAAGTACAAGTAAAGGAAACAACTCAGAGAACTGTTAATTTTTATTTATAGCGCAAGGAAACAAATTTTCTTTGTGGTTTGTCATCCGACGTCTAATTTTAAATTAAAATCATCAGTAGTTTCGCATTCCTGGTCTGATGTTTGAATTTACCTTTGCAATCCAGTCAGACTGAATGCAGAGCTGCTGAATATTGTAGTAAGAGTCGCCTGCTTCCTGTAGCATGTTGCGTCGCATATTACTAACGTCAGTACATTCTTGAAAATCTTGGAATCCGTGGGACTGATAGCTTTCTAATACCAATGTCCATAACAGGCAAGAATTGTCGAGATTCTCGAATCC
Organism: Schistocerca serialis cubense; assembly: GCF_023864345.2. NCBI lineage: Eukaryota > Metazoa > Arthropoda > Insecta > Orthoptera > Acrididae > Schistocerca > Schistocerca serialis. Next base: position 232,007,045 of record NC_064643.1, read on the forward strand.
CAGAACGGAAGAATTGTACCGAATTCTAAGTACTCGAGTCCAATTCACACATGCCTAGTTATTTTAATCTGTAATAGAATATTAGAGACGTCCTTGTTTACAAATACTTAACATTTAACTTACGGGAGGAATGGCTTTTCTTCAAGCATTACAGTACAGGGATCTGCATCAGTGATATGGAACATGCTCATTTTCACCACGCTCCATGTCAGTAATAAGCATGCTATCATGATATGCAACTGTAACTTTGAAATACACGCTGTAAAATGTATTAACTTCATAAACACTGTTTGGTCAAATACAGTGATGGCCAAGGTTACAAACAGATCTCTGACTGTGAACGGAAAAACGACCTTTTGGGGATAAATTGCTTGTGTTTTCATCAAAGTAGCAGAAGATGTTTTTTTCTGAAACCGTAAAAAACGAACAAGGGAATACTGCTGTAGCTTAACTGTTCAATAACAATAACAAATACACTTGACATGCATATTGGCACTACTGATCCAACCTACATCTTAAGCAGCACGTTGCAATCACCATAGTTCAACATTTGTAACACAGTTTAAGTGCCAATAACACAAATAAAATTGTAACAATTTACTTCATATGTCGCCAGTTACAGACAACAAAATTGTAACAAATTGCCAAATACGTCACCAGTTACAGGTAAGCGTGAAACGAAATTGTCACAGTTTAATCACGTACCATCGATTAGAGATAAGTGTTGAATTCAAGTGCAACGAATATCTGTCTCACACGTTTCTATGCAGGTGACATGGAACAAATTGTTACTGCATAACAAATAACACCAGATCTCCCAGTAACGTCGCTTGGGTCAGGTTACTATACTGTAACGAACTGTAACAAGTGACCCCACACACTGCCATGCTTATGGCACGGGGCAAGTTGCTGTACCATATCCAACCGAAAAAAATCTTCCTCCGCCTGTAACCGGGAAGTGGACTTATTGCATATTGTTGCTCTGTAACATATTTCATCGTCGGTTAATGATGAAAACTGACAGCTAATATTTCACTTACTATGACTGAGTTATGACGTCTAAACATTGGAACAACCAAAAACCTGTTAACTGAAAATGCATGAGCACAGATTAATTGTATATCCCTGGAAAAGATACTCATTCAGCGTAGGATATGAGTACAACATAGCTCGCGTACGAATGTATTATTCCATACCGCTACCAACATTGGTGGGTTGAAATTACCATAATGGTGATTCCGAAAACCACATTTTTCTGCAACAGAATCCTTAAGAGCCGCAGCAATGAAACCGACGAAAGATGTAGTGGATCACCACTGTTCACGTCTGTTAGTTACGGAATGTAATCCAGGTCACATCAACAGTTGGTCCCACTTGGTATAGTCCGCCAATAACTTGACAACTTGAAATGCAACATCGTCCAAGTTCCGTCAGAATTCGTTAATTTCCCTTACACATATTCCTATTTCTTTTTTTTTAAGTATTAAGTGTGAAATCTTTCTACGCAATGCAGATATGTTCGCACCAAGCAGCACACAAACACAGCTTTTTCTTATTGGCACACGATGTAAGTTTACCTTTCTTACAACAGTAGCTAGAATTTCTTTCCTTTAGAGAACTGTTCTACTGCGTCACTGCCAACAGCTAATCGTCGTCCGCTTCTTTTTCTCTTTATTAGTACTGGTGCCTTCAGTACGGGCCGAAAAAATAGGTCCTTTTTACAAGGAAGATCGTAGTTTCTCGCCATTTCTCATGAGAATTGAACATAATATTTCGTTCCTCAATAAAAATAAATGTTCTTAAAGGACACAAGGTTACAATATTGAGAAAGATTTATTTTCCTTGGGGAACAAAACATTATGCTTGAACTACATGAAGACGAACAAGAAATTCTGTGATTTCCTTTACTTTTTTACATACTGATGACACAAAGACCGCAAGGCACTCAAGCAGCCAAGCTTATATGAGAAGGAAGAAGAAAAAGACGAAGAAAAAAGAAGACGATAAAACTGTTATTAGTGAGAATACTGTACCTCTGGCCTCAACAACAAAGACATACTAATTACTTCGGTAACGGAACGGGAAACTTAATGTGCTGATAACAAAAGGCTTGTAATATCTTTGGGACAAAGCGGACGGTAGTTGAGCGCAGTAGTCTTCCAGTTTATGAATTTTATTACTGGGAAATCTTTATCGTGGGTGATATCTCAATAGTCTATGCTGCTAATAGCTCACGTCTTTCACTATGGATGATAAGAGTGCGCATGGGCGTCGACAGAAAATTATGCTACAGGGCACAAGAATCTACAATTGGCATTTATGATGTCATATTGTCTGAGAAATTATTGTTGATTATTAACAAAAAAGCAGCAAAACTGAACTAATTAATACTCCCCAAAGTAATGGAACTGGAAAAAAACATAAAAATACTGGTTAATGTTATAGCACCAATAAAACTGAATAGAAAACTCCATTCTTCATGTTGATCAATTTATAACATTATCTGCACGCTTACAATTTTTTAAAGATGACAGGCGTAACTGAAGATAAAATAAAAGGTGTTTTTTGTTGTTGTTTGGTTAAAGTGTCGCCTGGGTCAGTATTGAACTAGATTGATGTAGGAGAACATCACGAAACAATCCCGAATCACCCAGTTAATTTGGCTCTTGATAGTCTAGGATGTAGGATGAGCCATGCAAACTACCCCCTCCCACAGTTTTACACGTTATTGCATAGCCATGGCAACAGAACAACTGAATTAGCAATTCAAAGGCTGCATTTCGTGCTCTGTTACACCCGATACAGTATGAAGTCTCATTTCTTCATTTATTGAAGTGGAGATCTTTTCGACATCGATTTTTGACATTTTGTTCTTCATTACTAGCCACAACATTGGTATTTTCTTACTTGGGTCCATGAATTAAGTATAGCATGATCGTATTCGTTAGAACCTGCTATACTCACTGTGCAGTTATAAAACTAAATATGGTATCCGCAAGTCGTGACAGGGGTGCTTCGACACCCGACAAATGTAGCCTACTGTTTAGATTAAAAAGTGCAGCAGGAAGGCGGGGTATTCTTGTGGATAATTTAGATGGAAGTTCGGCAGTACACTTGGCCCACTTTTTTTATGCTGGAAATAGGTGGAGGAAATGGTGCAGCACCATGTTGGAATGGTTCCTCTGAAGAACTCGATTGTGACTTCATGGGAAAGAGACAGAAGATAACCTTGGGTAAATTTTCGCAATATGCTGTAAATTTTCACATCTGCCTTCAATGCAGGACATTTTCGAAATCTCATTGCTCAAAAGAACAGGCACAATTTCTGGCGAACAGCTTCTGTGATTCCGGAAAGGGCAACCGCCTCCATATGTGCACGCCCTCCCCTTCATTGCGGACGCCTATGACTGTGCAATATGATCACTTCAATTATTCCTTTTATTGTCACGTTACGGTTACTGGAATACGCATGTTGCAACATAAATTAAATAAAATATAATTAATTGGAGATAAAATTTCACTACGTTGACATCAGTAATGGTATGTTCAAATGTGTGTGAAATCTTATGGGACTTAACTGCTAAGGTCGTCAGTCCCTAAGCTTACACACTATTTAACCTAAATTATCCTAAGGACAAACACACACACACACACACACACACACACACACACACACACACACACACACACACACACACATGCCCGAAGGAGGGCTCGAACCTCCGCCGGGACCAGCCAGTCATGGTATACCTCTTAGTATCGTGTGGATATCCTTTTGCCCGGCATAGTGCAACAACTCGATGTGACATGGACTCAACATAACGTTGGAAGTCTCTTGCTGAAATATTGAGCCATGCTGCCTCTATACCCGTCCATAACTGCGAAAGTGTTGGCGATGCAAGACGCTGTGTCCGAATTGACCTCACGATTACGTCCCATAAATGCTAGATGGCATTCATGTCGGGCGATCTGGGTAGCCAAATCATTCGATCGAAGCTTACAGAATGTTCTCCAAACCGATTGAGGAAAACTGTGGCCTGGTTCATCGTTACCCATAAACATTCCATCGTTGAATGGCTGCCAATTGTCTCTAAGTGGCCGAAAATAACCATTTCCATAGGTCCAGTTGGACAAGAGGACCAAATCCATTACGTGTAAATACAGCCCATAGTATTATAGACACACCACTAACTTGTACAATGCCTTTAGACAGCTTGTCTCCATGGCTATGAGGTGTCTGCGTCACGCTCGAACCTTATCAGATCTTACCAGCTCAGTCGGAACTCATCTGACCAAGCCACGTTTCTCCAGACGTCTAGCGTCCATCCGATATATTCACGAGTGCAGGAGAGGCACTGCAGGTGATGTCATGCTTTTAGCAAAGGCACTTGTCTTAGTCGTCTGCTGCCATAACCCATTAACGCCAAATTTCGCCTCTCTGACTAACGGATACTTTCTTCGTACGCGCCACATAAATTTCCGTGATTAGTCCACGCAGTACGGCTTTTTGTCTGTTAGCGCTCATGACTCTACGCAAACGACGCTGCTCTGCTCTCGATGCTTAAGTGAAGGCCGTCGGCTACAGCTTTATCCGTGGTGAGAGGTAATGTCTGAAATGTGGTATTCTCGACCCACTATTGACACTGTGAATTTCGGAATACTTACTTCCATGATGGTTTCCGAAGTGGAATGTCCCACGCATCTAGCTGCAACTAGTACCCCGCGGGCAAGGTTTGTTAATTGAGGTCCATCCATAACAACGTCCGAAACTTTTCATATGTATCACCTGGTTACAAATGAGAACTTTGCCAATGCACTGTCCTTTTTGGCTTTGTGTACGCGATATTTTAGGGGGCAGGTCCGGCCGCGTTGGTTCAGGTCTTATTGCATTCGACGCCACATTGGGCAACCTGCGTGCCAGGTGGGGATGAAATGATGATGAAGACAACACAACACCCAGTCCCTGAGCGGAGAAAATCCACGACGGTGCATTAAGCTGATTCAGTATGCTGGACAACAGTGGTAGTCAGGGAGTGCGATGTAAGAATATTAACTGGTGTATTCCAAGAAATTTCTTATAGTGGTTAGTACTTCGTTCTTGTAGGTTATCTATACCAGGTTTCCTTTTGGGTTTTCGAAGGTGGTAGTAATGGGACGGGGTGTAATTTTTAGTTATTTTATTGGTAAGTTAGTTTATTGATAGCTTGTTAAACGTTGATCCTTTATCCGAGTGAGTATGGTTTAGCGGCAATATTAATGTATTCTGAAGAGTTAACTTTGGATTGCGACTGGGTAATAATATCCATATATGTGGCAGGGTCGGAAGGAAGTTAACAGCGATAGGTTGAAGTAAGTTCGATAAGAACTGTAGCAATATGCTGACTTACACTTGTGGCGTATGCTAATAGCGTTTGTTTCTCAGATGACGAGAGTCATTTTAACGTTTAACTGAGTGGCTGGTATAGAATGTAAGTATTCGAATATTGTATACCACGGATGCAAGCTACCACCGCCGTCACCCCACCCCCCCTCCCCCGGTCAAAGTGTAAGTGACAGTCAAATAAAAAAATACCGCCCACGACAATCGGCCCATACAGCAGTTCCATTCAAAAGTAATCACCACACACATTAAGACCTATATCACACTGGCAGATCGGACTATCAGTTCCTGTTCCATAGAAAGTGGTTGGACGCTGATGCACGAAGACTCACTTTTTCACCCCCTTGTCTGACAAACTAAGGTCCACCCTGGCTTTCTTCGGGTCGCCAAAGATGTGAAAATCGCTTCGCGAAACATCCGGGCTTTAAGAAGGATGTTGCAGCGTTTCCCAACTGAATCGTTTAAGTTATGATGATAATGTTTGGTTTGTGTGGCGCTCAACTCCGCAGTCAGCAGCGTGCGACGAAGGCCTAGTTTTTACACACTCCAATGTAGCCACTGTCAGGAATAACGATAATGCTGATGAAATGATGAGGACAACACAAACACACAGTCCTCGAGCAGAGAAAATCCGAAACCAGTCCGAGAATCGAACCCGGGACCCATAGGCAGCAACGCCAGCCCTTAGACCACGAGCTGCGGACATCGCTGAAGCGAATCATTCGCGAAATATGAAGTGTGGAGGTAGGCATTATCTTGCGAAAAGATGTTTACATGTGAAGACTTCAACCGATTGACAGTGTGGAGGCACGCGTTATCCAGAAACAGGATAACTGCGTCCGACAGTAGCACTGGGTGTTCTGACCTTATGGTTCACAGCAACTACTGCAAAGCGTCTGCGTTTTGGTGCTCATTGACTGGGGCTCAATATTTCGAGGGAGGCGACGAGCAGAGCCGCTGCAATCAAAGAAGGAGGTCATCATGATCTTACTGGAAGCTGTGTGAATAGTTTTGTATTTCCTTGGCGTGGGGACGTGTAATGTTTTTGGCTTTGCCGTTTGCCCTCGAGCCGCCAGAATGCTGTCAGACAGAATACAACGTAAGCTACACTTCAATGATTTGACTGAGAAACACTGCGACATCCTGCGTACAGTCAGTATCTGTCAATGACGACCTGAAAAAAGACGGGTGTGGACATCGCTTTGAGTCAGGCGAGGAAGTAAGAGTGAATATTGGTGTGGATTCGTCAGCAGCCGACCACATTCTACGAGATAGGAATTAATCATCTCTCGTCACCAAGTGAAATATGTGTCTTAACGCGTATGGTGATTACTTTTGAATGGAACCATTGCATGGTCCTGATATGACAGGTGTTCGGTTTTAATTTGACTGCCCCTCATAGAAACCAGTATTAGTCGTTGTGTCATCTACTTATACAATTTGCCTTACTCTACTGCATGGATAAAATTTCGTTCCTTCACATTTTTACTAACAAACAATATGGGTTCATCTAATAATTTCCGGGTATGCAGCCGGATCCCGTCGACATTCTGCCACGATATTTCGGCCCAGAGACGTCCGGCTATCATCAGGTGAGTACACAACTACTGAAGAGCCCAGGTGCAGTCGCGGTATTTATGCCGAATCTCGCGCATGTGAAATGTACTGGCATCCTACAGCGCATGCGTCAGGTGTTGACATGCGCAGCATAGCCGAGTTGTACGTGCTGCCCTCGGTGGTGGAAATGAAGGTTCATCTAGTCATTGAGTATCGAATGACACTGTCGATTCCGCTGTGATTGTATAATTTTAATAACAGGATTCCAATTTTTATCCAGCTGAAAGCCGTTGTCTCGATTTATAAGATTATTGGCAAGACGTATTTCCACTGATTCCTTGATTACGGAAACCCAAAAACCGGAAACCGGGGATAAAATTTTTGTTACATTGTATTCCATTGAATGTCCCAAAGAAATACAGTGCTCTGCTACTGCCGATTTTGACGGTTTTTGGGATTCCGTAATCAAGGAATCAGTGGAAATACGTCTTGCCAATAATCTTATAAATCGAGACAACGGCTTTCAGCTGGATAAAAATTGGAATCCTGTTATTAAAATTATACAATCACAGCGGAATCGACAGTGTCATTCGATACTCAATGACTAGATGAAACTTTATTTCCACCACCGAGGGCAGCACGTACAACTCGGCTATGCTGCGCATGTCAACACCTGACGCATGCGCTATAGGATGCCAGTACATTTCACATGCGCGATATTCGGCATAAATACCGCGACTGCTCCTGGGCTCTTCAGTAGTTGTGTACTCACCTGATGATGGCCGGACGTCTCTGGGCCGAAATATCGTGGCAGAATGTCGACGGGATCCGGCTGCATACCCGGAAATTATTAGAAGAAGAAATACGCCGGGAAAATTTCAGAAGTCACAATATGGGTTCACTTAATAAATGTTACCATGCTGCTCTTTAATGACCAAGACCTCGCTCCACTAAATTCTGTGGAACAGAGTCGGTACAATAACTGAATCGGGCAATGATAGGAAGTAGACGGCACTCACCTGCATCACCGAGATGTCATAGTCTATCGTGGTGGGGTTGTAGTAGCCATGCAGTGCGCCGTACGCCACGGCGGACACGACACCGCCGCTCTCGCGGGTCGTGGTGCCGGCCCTCAAACTGTAGGTGGCGAGGTTGGCGCCGTAGATGCAGTGGCCGGCGCACAGAACCCAGTTGCTGCTGATGACGGAGGCCCCACAGTAGTGGAGGCCGTTGATCTGCATGGATACCATCCACGGGTAGCTGGCGATGTCGGTGAAGGTGCCGCCGATTATCCGGCCGTTCCCTCTGGCCCTGACCCTGACCGGCCGGGGGGCGGCCAGGCCACAAGACACCAGACACAGGACCGCGAGGAGGAGGCGCAGCATCATCGCAGCTACTGTTGTCCAGCTTTGCAACACCTTTATATTAGCAGCTACACTCTGTTATCTTCGTTCTCGAACATTAGATAACCTAACGGTATCATCACTGGCTTATTTCTGAAAGTAATCGCTTCAGATTACAGATATGTCTCAAGATGTTGAGGATAACAGAGTAATCAGTTTGAAGAACAGAAATTAGTTCATATGTTAATAATATGATGTCCACTGCTCGTCATTTTGATCCATAAAAATTCCACTCCACAAAACTGTGTCCTCATTCATCATCAGTGAAAGCTTTTGACTTACCATCGACATTTAAGGCAGGATGGAATGTTTCGGCTTAAAGTTTCGTGTACATTTATGAAACAAAAGGAAGAGTACTAGCTCATCTAGAATCAACTAAGTGCAGGAAGTGCAGAGCTTTTAATATCATTTATCCTAAGTGGTTTAGGGAAACTATCAAAGTCTAAATTACGATCATCTTGCACTTATTAACACATATCGTCGCTCTTACCTACACTAGAACCAAAAATTTGCATAACATGGCCGTAAGAACAAACAGAAAAGGGAAAAGCTGACAAATCAATGTACCTAATCACTGAGATCTCTCTACAGTCTATCAGGGTGTTATTTGAACGGAGAATAGCTGCTACTTGCATCAAATAAATGATACGAAAAAAAGGCTTTTCAGTGGATCTCTCTAACCATATTTACACATTCTTTTCGAGGATGGTACACTACCTGATCTGAGGTAACCAGAAGCCTTTTAGTGGACAATAACATGGGGTGAGTCCGCACTTCGCCTTCATGTCGCCGTGTTGGGGACAGTCACAATTTCAGAATGTCTGTGGATGAATAGCCGCCCATTCTTCCTCAAGAGCCGGAGCAAGAGTTGGCAGTGATCAGAACACTGGGATCTGCATCGAATTAAACACTCTAACTCACACCAGAGGAAGATCCATTGGGTTCAGGTCGTGACTCTGGGCAAACCAGACTATTTGACGAACGTTATTGTCTACAACCGTTACCTCAAAGATGCTTTGTGAGATGGTGCATTGTCATGCTAATACAATCATCCTCCCCAAACTGTTACTCTACTGTGTACCAAGTACAGAATGGTTTTATACCCTTCCACATGTAGCGTTTATTTCAACGCAATTCAGGGACTGTTACCTAACCACAATAAACATATTCATAACTTAAGAAAACCACGTGTATTCATCGTTATTGGTACTATACACGATGGCAGGCAACGTTTTCCAGATATTCGACAAACCCACAGGTCATACCGTGAGTCATTACGGAAAAAACACTCGTTTCCAGTCATCCATTCTCCAACAGCGTCGCTCTTCGCACCACCTCAGGCGTCGCTTAGCACTGAATGCATATATGTTACGCTAATAAGGGCTGCTAGACCAGTGTACTCCATTCTATTTGACTCCCTAATCACAGTGTTTCTGCTAGCTGGATTACAGGCACCTCTTTGGGTCTCACGAGTGATTCCTTCGCTGATTCCATTCGATTGTTTGCAACCATCCTCCGAAACGCCCAGCAGTCCCCCTCCATCAAACCTAGATAGATTTTGCTTCAATAAAGCTCTTAGGACAAAATCCCTGTGCTAACTTAATTTAGTTTGTTTCTTTATCTCACCATCATTCTCGCAGACCTATTCTTCACTGAGTGACTGTCTCATTCGACACAATGACCTCTGCAGATGTAAGATCGTCTTAGTTATAAGGCACTGAAAAGATTGTCCCACAGAATAAAAGCATATGCATGACCCCGATCAATGTATTGTCATTAACATTACTTTACGTAGCTAACTACCACAGTGTTCTACAAGATCGTCGTTTGATTGCAGACAGTTATTACTATACTGATGGTAGTGACCGGCTGCCGTTTCTTCAGCTTGGTCCGAGCAGGAACAGGTGGGTGGGGGACAGCTAGTGATTAGGAGCTCCGATGTTGGACACGTTTCGGAGCCCCTTAGGAAGACAGCGTTCAGGTCTCAAAAGAAAGATTACACGCAATCGGTACGCCTGGCGGAGTGCCTCCTCCCAGACGTGGAGGCGGCCTTGCCAGCGGCTATCGAGCGTGGAGAGTACGAGGTGCATTCAAGTTCTAAGGCCTCCGATTTTTTTTCTAATTAACTACTCACCCGAAATCGATGAAACTGGCGTTACTTCTCGACGTAATCGCCCTGCGGACGCACACATATTTCACAACGCTGACACCATGATTCCATGGCAGCGGCGAAGGCTTCTTTAGGAGTCTGTTTTGACCACTGGAAAATCGCTGAGGCAATAGCATCACGGCTGGTGAATGTGCGGCCACGGAGAGTGTCTTTCATTGTTGGAAAAAGCCAAGAATCACTAGGAGCCAGGTCAGGTGAGTAGGGAGCATGAGGAATCACTTCAAAATTGTTATCACGAAGAAACTGTTGCGTAACGTTAGCTCAATGTGCGGGTGCGTTGTCTTGGTGAAACAGCACACGCGCAGCCCTTCCCGGACGTTTTTGTTGCAGTGCAGGAAGGAACTTGTTCTTCAAAACATTTTCGTAGGATGCACCTGCTACCGCAGTGCCCTTTGGAACGCAATGGGTAAGGATTACGTCCTCGCTGACCCAGAACATTGACACCATCATTTTTTCAGCACTGGCGATTACCCGAAATATTTTTGGTGGCGGTGAATCTGTGTGCTTCCATTGATCTGTCTGGCGCTTTGTATCTGGATTGAAAAATGGCATCCACGTCTCATCCATAGTCACAACCGAAGAAAAGAAAGTCCCATTCACGCTGTCGTTGCGCGTCAACATTGCTTGGCAACATGCCACACTGGTAGCCATGTGGTCGTCCGTCAGCATTCGTGGCACCCACCTGGATGACACTTTTCGCATTTTCAAGTCGTCATGCAGGCTTGTGCGCACAGAACCCACAGAAATGCCAACTCTGGAGGCGATCTGTTCAACAGTCATTCGGCGATCCCCCAAAACAATTCCCTCCACTTTATGTCGTCAGACCGGCTTGTGCAAGCCCAAGGTTTGTTGTCACACGATGTCCTGTCTTCATTAAACTGTCGCACCCACGAACGCACTTTCGACACATCCATAACTCCATCACCACATGTCTCCTTCAACTGTCGATGAATTTCAATTGGTTTCACACCACGCCAATTCAGAAAACGAATGATTGCACGCTGTTCAAGTAAGGAAAACGTCGCCATTTTAAGTATTTAAAACAGTTCTCATTCTCGCCGCTGGCGGTAAAATTCCATCTCTGGGACGTATTGACAATGAACCTGGCCTCATTTTAAAACAATGATGTTTCTATCTCTTTCCAGTCCGGAGAAAAAAAATCGGAGGCCTTAGAACCTGAATGCACCTCGTACATTCGCCTTGCTGCAAGTTGTGACTCGCGTCGGCACCAATGACGCCTGTCTCTTGGCAGGTCATACAAGCGACAGGCGGAGATACTGAAGACTGCTGGCCTCGCACATGGGGTGCAAGTAGAGCCCGCAGTTTGCACCATCGTTCCCTGGGTTGATCGGGATTCTTTGGTTTGCAGTCGAGTGGGGGGCCTTAACCAAAGGCTTTGTCGCTCTGTGACGTCTTGACCGCAGATTTCTGGACCTGCAATAAGGGGTGGGTATTTGTAGGACTCCTCTTTAAAATGGTTCAAATCGCTCTGAGCACTATGGGACTTAACATCTGAGGTTATCACTCCCTTAGAATTTAGAACTACTTAAACCTAACTAATTTAAGGACATCACACACATCCATGCCCGAGGAAGGATTCGAACCTGCGACTATAGCGGTGGCGAGTTTCCAGACTGAAGCGCCTAGAACCGCTCGGCCACTGCGGCGGGCAGGACTCCTCTTGATAGGTTACGTCTGCTCTAGACAAAGGAAACAGCTAATTGAGTACCAGAGTACTTGTGAAGTGCCCATGGCGTTTCTTTGAGGCTTAGATGTAGCCTGAGGTACTCTCATGCGCACTCGCCTGTCGATACGCAATACGGAAATCAGACGGCTTTCAGAGTAAAGTCAGCTCGAATTTAAAAGTTCTATCAGTAAATTGTTGAAGCATTCGAAACAAAATTTCCGAAGATCTGCCACCCAGGAATCTTCTAAAGTTCAGATTATTTTTAGGACTGGCTAAAACCCGAAGTAAAAAGCTTTTATATATTTGGGGAGTCTTGGAATGTTTATCGGAAAGGCAGATTAGACGCCTTAGGAGGGGAAGTGACCACTGCAGTCGACAAATCATTGTCTCTACTGAGGCCTGAAACTTAGTATGATAGTGAAGTTATCTGGTCGCGAGTAACACGGCTGGGTGAAACGACATTAATTGTTGGATGTTTTTACCAACCACTCCATTCCACTGTGACAAAGTTATTCAAAGTAAATCTATGGTCAGTTACGCATAGATACTCAGATCATGCAATAATAGTTGGTGGTGACTTTAACCTACGGAGTATAGACTGAACGTGTATGGATTCATTGCAGGGGGTACAGACAGTCTTGTGAAGTACTTTTCAACACTTTTTCCGAAAACTGTCTTGAACAGCTGGTGGAAGTGTCTCGAGCGTTGTAGCTACAAGCAGACCACACCTTACCGTTAGCGTCACTACAGATACAGGGTTTAGTGATCGTGATATCACCATAAATATTATGGTTACGAAAGCTAATAAATCAGTCAAGAGGGCTAGGAACGTGTTTCTGTTAGAAAGGACACAGAAGCAGTTGTTAGCAAATCACTAAGACAACGAACCGTAATAATCTAGTTCCGGAATGACAGACACAGAGTAATTATGGGCCAACATCAAACTGATTGCAAATGGCGCTCTGGGAAAATATGTGACTAGTAAATGGATTAAGGATGGAAAACGCTCACCGTGGTTAATGATGAAATCCCGAAAATCCTGAGGAAGTGAAAGATGTTGTGTTCTTGGTTCAAAAGAGGACGCGCAAGTGACGACAGGCAAATATTAGTGGGATTCGAGCGCCTAATAACGGATCTATGCGCGAAGCATACAAAAGCTACCACCGTCACAACTTGGCTAAAGATCTGGTTGAGAACCTGGGAAAATTCTCTTCCTATGTGCAATATCTAAGCGGCTCTAAGGCTTCCATCTAGTCACTCGTTGATCAGTCTGGTTTGGCAGCAGAAGACAGCAAAACCAAGGCCGAAGTTTTGATTTCCACATTTAAGAAATCACTCACGTAGGAGAAATGTACAAAAATACTGTTGTTTGACCATCGCACAGAGTCGTCTATGGATGGTACAGTAATAAGCATACCTGGCCTGGTGAAACAACTGAAAGAATTGGAAACAAGTCAGTCGCCAGATCCAGATGGAGTCCCACCTTGATCTTAGAAACAGTACTCTACATTATTGGCCCCTTACTTAGTTTGTACTTACCACAAATCTCTTGACCAGCACAAAGTGACAAGCTACTGGGAAAAAGCGCAGGTGACTCCTGTAAACAAGAAAGGTGAAAAAACGCACTCATAAAATTACAGACCAATATTCTTAACATAGGATTCCTGGAGAATTTTGATATTCTGAATTCGAATATAATAAATTTCCCAGACACCGAAAGCTCATGTCCACGAACCAGAACGGCATTAGAAAGCATCGTTCGTGTAGCTTGCTCTTTTCTCATATGATGTACTGCAATTTATGGTATACGATACACGTGGTCTAGTGATCAGAGGGTTAGATGCCCTCTGGAAAAAAAGAGTTAATCGCTCAAAGACGAACTTGAACAAGCGTCGTGGTACGTCCGCCTCAAACAACAAAACGAACAAAATTAGATCACAAAAAAGCGGTAGCGTGTTATATTAGTAATCAAAACATCATCGGGCCCGAGGTTAGTTACGTTTAAGTAGTTCTAAGTTCTAGGGGACTGATGACCTCAGATGTTAAGTCCCATAGTGCTTAGAGCCATCTTGGAATGACCGTTACGGAGGAGCGTTGGTTGCTCGCGGCGCTGTGTTATGATTTGAGAATGTGTCGACGGCGGGCTGGCGGAGATGGCCTCCAATGCCCTAGCAAGTGTTTTTATTGTACTACCTGGTGCTGGATGCCAATGAATACTATGTGCATTCTCGACGTTTGCTGCTGCTAACGGTGGGCATCTGCTAATTCATTGAAGTTGTGGTTTTTGATCAATCTTTAATAATTTTTGTTCACAGCCGGTAATAGCGACTTGTATGTGATTATCAATGCCATGGCGGGAATAAAGAATTCACTTTTGTTCCGGTATATGTTGAGTAGCGGTGTTAAGAGTGCAAGACACTGCTCAGTGACGGAGCACTGAGAATGAGTTGTGCGAAGACTGCATGAGTCATTCTAGGATAGTGCGCTGGCAGTGTGCTTGCGATGTTTACTTCAATATCTTACGATTTATTCTGCGGTCTCCGTATCAAGGGCCCGTGACTTCGGTGTGTTGTATTATGGGTTTTTATGCTCTTGGTTCAGCAGGCCGTTAATTTCTCCAGACTTTATGCTTGTTATAGGGGTCTGCTTGTAAGAGTAAAGAATAATTATACACTCCTGGAAATGGAAAAAAGAACACATTGACACCGGTGTGTCAGACCCACCATACTTGCTCCGGACACTGCGAGAGGGCTGTACAAGCAATGATCACACGCACGGCACAGCGGACACACCAGGAACCGCGGTGTTGGCCGTCGAATGGCGCTAGCTGCGCAACATTTGTGCACCGCCGCCGTCAGTGTCAGCCAGTTTGCCGTGGCATACGGAGCTCCATCGCAGTCTTTAACACTGGTAGCATGCCGCGACAGCGTGGACGTGAACCGTATGTGCAGTTGACGGACTTTGAGCGAGGGCGTATAGTGGGCATGCGGGAGGCCGGGTGGACGTACCGCCGAATTGCTCAACACGTGGGGTGTGAGGTCTCCACAGTACATCGATGTCGTCGCCAGTGGTCGGCGGAAGGTGCACGTGCCCGTCGACCTGGGACCGGACCGCAGCGACGCACGGATGCACGCCAAGACCGTAGGATCCTACGCAGTGCCGTAGGGGACCGCACCGCCACTTCCCAGCAAATTAGGGACACTGTTGCTCCTGGGGTATCGGCGACGACCATTCGCAACCGTCTCCATGAAGCTGGGCTACGGTCCCGCACACCGTTAGGCCGTCTTCCGCTCACGCCCCAACATCGTGCAGCCCGCCTCCAGTGGTGTCGCGACAGGCGTGAATGGAGGGACGAATGGAGACGTGTCGTCTTCAGCGATGAGAGTCGCTTCTGCCTTGGTGCCAATGATGGTCGTATGCGTGTTTGGCGCCGTGCAGGTGAGCGCCACAATCAGGACTGCATACGACCGAGGCACACAGGGCCAACACCCGGCATCATGGTGCGATCTCTTACACTGGCCGTACACCACTGGTGATCGTCGAGGGGACACTGAATAGTGCACGGTACATCCAAACCGTCATCGAACCCATCGTTCTACCATTCCTAGACCGGCAAGGGAACTTGCTGTTCCAACAGGACAATGCACGTCCGCATGTATCCCGTGCCACCGAACGTGCTCTAGAAGGTGTAAGTCAACTACCCTGGCCAGCAAGATCTCCGGATCTGTCCCCCATTGAGCATGTTTGGGACTGGATGAAGCGTCGTCTCACGCGGTCTGCACGTCCAGCACGAACGCTGGTCCAACTGAGGCGCCAGGTGGAAATGGCATGGCAAGCCGTTCCACAGGACTACATCCAGCATCTCTACGATCGTCTCCATGGGAGAATAGCAGCCTGCATTGCTGCGAAAGGTGGATATACAATGTACTAGTGCCGACATTGTGCATGCTCTGTTGCCTGTGTCTATGTGCCTGTGGTTCTGTCAGTGTGATCATGTGATGTATCTGACCCCAGGAATGTGTCAATAAAGTTTCCCCTTCCTGGGACAATGAATTCACGGTGTTCTTATTTCAATTTCCAGGAGTGTATATGCTGTTTGTTTGAGGTCTTGTATGTGTTAAGAGTATTAAACGTAAAGGGGGAGGGGGACATAGCTCTGAAGTGAGAGGGTTTGTGTTGTGCCCTTTGGTTTGGTTGTCTGTCTTTTGCTTTATTTTATGTTAAAGCAAACTACGAGCTGCGGGCACAATCAGTTCCGGGTTGATCAATACTGGGGGCGGCGCCTTGATGGAAATGTGTTCGGACGCCGTTGGCTCGGCCAGCTAGGTTTTGGTGACGCTCGGCGCTACTTTGCTCTACCTGTCAGAGTCACTGCTCGCCCCAGTAGATGACAGAAGTTGAGTATTTCTCTCGTAATTTTTTCGTTTATGTATTCAGACTGCGGCAAGGTGCGTCCCCTGTTCCTAGTAGTTTGGTATCAGGGTGGGTCATCCGTTGGGATGTACCCGTTGTTGCGTGGAATTTAAACTAACAATAAATCTAACCGACTTTTCTGCCTAAATATAGTTGTTATACATGAAAGGGTTTCACGAGTGAGTTCATAGGAATAAGTCACTACATAATTGGTGGAATTCCGTTGCCCTATTATATTTTTAATGGTGTAACGTTCCAGTTGGTTAATTTGCTTTTTTAGATCAAATTTTGTTTTTTTAATAATCTGCACTGTTGCTTGTCTTAGCAATGGGGATGTAGTCCCGGTAAATTCCTGTTAAATTTGTGGGATATTATGCTTGTGGTCTATATTTATCTGGGGCTGTTTGTTACCTAGTAAAAAAGGAAGGATCTTTATTTAACTTGATTCTTTCCCTATACTCTTATAAGGACTGCATAAGGTTTGTAATTATATTTACTACTGGTGGCTGTTGAAAGGCTGGTTTTATAAAAGACTTTGTAAGACTTTTTTTGTAGTTATGTGTGATAAATCTTTGGAAACAAGAAGCGTGTGTGTGCGTTATGCTGTGATTGTCCTTTGTGATTGGTTTTAGAATCGTAAATTTCACGTCGAACTTGTAATGGATGCTCCAAATTAAATCAGAAGCCGGGCAACATGTACCATCTAGCGTTCGCGCTGGGCGGAAGCTGCCATCTTAACCATCACTTCTCACAGCGATGAAAATTGGAGATATGAAAACTTGTAATTATAGAAAATTGCAATGACCGACTTTGAACCATGAACTATTTCAGCACACGTCCTGAGAAATCGAGATAAGCGAAAGGCAAACAATAAAACAGTGATAACCATGACATTCGCCAACTCTGATATTCGCAGCTTGTAAGTCATATCAAATAATTTCTTTTCTGTCGTACTGTTCTGTCCTTTTACAAACACAATTTCCTTCCTTCTTTTCCCGGCAATTTCATTCTCCACAGTACCTATTTAAACATAGATATGTGTTTTGTTGTTGTGGTCTTCAGTACTGAGACCGGTTTGATGCAGCTCTCCATGCTACTCTATCCTGTGCAAGCTTCTTCATCTCCCAATACGTACTGCAGCCTACATCCTTCCGAATCTATCTAGTGTATTCATCTCTTGGTCTCCCTCTACGATTTTTGCCCTTCACGCTGCCCTCCAATACTAAATTGCTGATACCTTGATGCCTCAGAACATACCTACCAACCGGTCCCTTCTTCTTGTCAAGTTGTTCCACAAACTCCTCCCCAATCCTATTCAATACCTCGTCATTAGTTATGTGGTCTACCCATTCAATCTTCAGCATTCTTCTGTAGGAAAACATTTCAAAAGCTCCTATTCTCTTCTTGTCCAAACTATTTATCGTCCATGTTTCACTTCCATACACGGCTACACTCCATACAAATACTTTCAGAAATGACTTCCTGATACTTAAATCTATACTCGATGTTAACAAATTTCTCTTTTTCAGAAACGCTTTCCTTGCCATTGCCAGTCTAAATTTTATATCCTCTCTACTTCGACCATCCTCAGTTATTTTGCTCCCCAAATAGCAAAACTCCTTTACTACTTTAAGTGTCTCATTTACTAATCTAATTCCCTCGGCATCACCTGACTTAATTCGACTACGTTCCATTATCCTCGTTTTGCTTTTGTTGATGTTCATCTTATATCCTCCTTTCAAGACCCTGTCTATTCCGTTCGACTGCTCTTCCAAGTCCTTTCCTATCTCTGACTGAATTACAATGTCATCGGCGAACCTCAACGTTTTTATCTCTTCTCCATGTACTTTAATACCTAATCCGAATTTTTCCTTTTGTTTCCTTCACTGCTTGCTCAATATACAGATTGAATAACTTCGGGAAGAGGCTACAACCCTATCTCACTCCCTTCCCAACCACTGCTTCCCTTTCATGTGCCTCAACTCTTATAACTGCCATCTGGTTTCTGTACAAATTGTAAATAGCCTTTCCCTCCCTGTATTTTACCTCTGCCACCATCAGAATTTGAAAGAGAGTATTCCAGTCAACATTGTCAAAAGCTTTCTCCAAGTCTACAAATGCTACAAATGTAGGTTTACCTTTTCTTAATCTATTTTCTAAGATAAGTCGTAGGGTCAGTATTGCCTCACGTGTTCCCATATTTCTACGGAATCCAAACTGATCTTACCCGAGGTCGGCTTCTACCAGTTTTTCCATTCGTCTGTAAAGAATTCGCGTCAGTATTTTGCAGCCGTGACTTATTAAACTGATAGTTTGGTCATTTTCACATCTGTCAACGCCTGCTTTCTTTGGGATTGGAATTATTATATTCTTCTTGAAGTCTGAGGGTATTTCGCCTTTCTCATACATTTTGCTCACCAGATGGTAGAGTTTTGTCAGGACTGGCTCTCCCGAGGCTGTCAGTAGTTCTGATGGAATACTCCCGGGGCCTTGTTTCGACTTAGGTCTTTCAGTCCTCTATCAAACTCTTCACGCAGTATCATATCTCCCATTTCATCTTCATTTACATCCTCTTCCCTTTCTATAACATTGCCCTCAAGTACATCGCCCTTATATAGTCCCTCCATATACTCCTTCCACGTTTCTGCTTTCCCTTCTTTGCTTAGAATTGGGTTTCCATCTGAGCACTTGATATTCATACAAGTGGTTCTCTTTTCTCCAAAGGTCTCTTTAATTTTCCTGTAGGCAGTATCTATCTTACCCCTAGTGAGATAAGCCTCTACATCCTTACATTTGTCCTCTAGCCGTGCCTGCTTAGCCATTTTGCACTTCCTGTCGATCTCATTTTTGAGACGTTTATATTCCTTTTTGCTTGCTTCATTTACTGCATTTTTTTATTTTCTCCTTTCGTCAATTAAATTCAGTATTTCTTCTGTCACTCATGTATTTCTACTAGCCCTCGTCTTTTTATCTACTTGATCCTCTGCTGCCTTCACTACTTCATCCCTCAAAGCTATCCATTCTTCTTCTACTGTATTTCTTTCCCCCATTCTTGTCAGTTGTTCCCTTATGCTCTTCCTGAAACTCTGTTCAACCTCTGGTTTGATCAGTTTATCCAGGTTTGATCTCCTTAAATTCCCACCTTTTTGCAGTTTCTTGAGTTTTAATCTACAGCTCATAACCAATAGATTGTGGTCAGAGTCCACATCTGCCCCTGGAAATGTCTTACAATTTAAAACCTTGTTTCTAAATCTCTGTCTTACCATTATATAATCTATCTGAAACCTGTCACTATCTCCAGGCTTCTTCCATGTATACAACCTCCTTTTATGATTCTCGAACCAAGTGTTAGCTATGATTAAGTTGCGCTATGTGCAAACTTCTACCAGGCGCCTTCCTCTTTCATTTCTTCAACCAAATCCATATTCACCTACTACGTTTCCTTCTCTTCCTTTTCTTAATATTGAATTCCAATCACCCATGACAATTAAATTTTCGTCTCCTTTCACTATCTGAATAATTTCTTTTATTTCATCATACATTTCTTCAATAGATACATATATAATTATGAAATCTGGGTGCCAGATGAAGCGCTACTTAAAAAAAAGGAGATGTAACTTTAGAGGAAAGGATGTTTTTTCGAAGATTAAACTAGAACAGTCAGTAATATTTTAATCCCAGTAAAGAGGAGACAAATAACAGGTAAGCAGTAAAATTTTGTCTCAAAGTCTCCTTCTTCGTATTTTATACATCATATCATTGTGTGAAATGATACACGGGCTTCATAGACGGCGGGTGAACGATCAGGTTAATACTCTTCTTACGGAAAATGCTATGTAATCTATTGAAGACTGATTGGTACAAGAAACTCATATAGATAAAAATGATAAAAATTTCTCTCTTCTACAACACGTAAAGCCTTACAAAAATTCATCCCTGAGTTTATAAACTGATACAAAGCTCAGTTCATTACAATGGTAATGTAGTAATACCTCTCAGACACCTGACATATTTGCCCATGACATGAATTTGATGACTTACTCACTACACTATCTTAGAAAGAACTGACTATGTAGGGAGACCAAACGCATCGAAGTATCTCAACCCGCTGGTGAGTGCAAGAAGTTGTTCGGGAACGACTACCGTTCCTTTCTCGGAAGTAAACGAAAAACTTCATGGTTTTGCTAACAAACTCACTAAACTATTCTACAAACATGCTACCCAAAAGGGCGGAAATGTGAAAAGGGATCCTGCTCCTTCGCCATCTGATGAGCTAAGTCAGCTTATGAATCTGAGAGGCGCTGTACATTTAGCATACGAACTACACACTACATCGGGTAATCATATTGCTTCGATGAAAATGGGGAAAAGATTCAGTGCAGCAGTGAGAAATACTAAACTCAGGCATGAACATACATTAACAAACAACAGGCACAGGTGACCTGTCATATGGAAAAACCTGCATGATTTTAACATAGGCAAAGTAAAAGCTACAGTCTCTACAACGAACTGTTTACCAGACTCTGATGACGTCATCCCGTGTAGTCATAGCTTACCGGTACGTAGTGCGATATTCGCTTATGTTTTCGAAAGGTGGACTTGTAAACAGAATGGATATGGCAGTACTGTAAACAGAGCGCCACTAATGTCAGTTGTTTGCGTAGAATCACTTGTATTGCACAGATATAAGGTGTAACATCGGGCATTACAGTAAAGAGGAGTATTCGGATATGGATTTCATATATGGTAAGGCCAACAGCAATGCATGGTTTGTCGCACGCATGTGCTAAGGTGCATACCCTGCCCGAAGGCATCCGCTTGGTCGAACGTTTAGAAGGATGCACCAACGCCTCCGAGAAACTGAGCTTCGGATATGATCTGAGTGCGTATATACCTGCACGATCTCCACCTGTGCTTGAGGACGTGATCCTGAGATCAGTCGAAATCTACAGGAATCTTGACAAGGACACTTGCCACACAAATTCCTGGAATGAGGCGCAGTAGTGTTTTCACAATAATGCATCCAAGTGCAATGTACTGATACCTCTTTTAACGGATGTATTCCAGTCTCTGTCTTCCTCTAAAGTTTTTGCCCCATGCAGCTCCCTCTAGTACTACGGAAGTTATTCCCTGATGTCTTAACCGATGAAAGAGACTAGATCTCCTGTTACAGTATAGAAAAGGAACAAAGGCAATATGTACATTTAAGAATTCAAATTGATAATTTGCAACAAGACAATGCAAGCACCAGTGACCAGTGGAAACTACAGAAGGGTATCTTATCCCACAAGAGAAATAATGAGCAAAAATAGTTACCACAGGATAAGATATCTACTACTAACCTGGTGTATAAATATAGTACACTATGTACGTTTTGGTCTTAAAGTATCATGCATATGAGTGGATACTATTACTTTAGTTGTCAAGTAAAGAAATATTAAATCTCGCGAGACGTGTCTAAATATTAAAGTGAAGAAAATTCTAGAGTACGTAAGATGCTCTGTCCAATTATTATGAGCAAGGTATGGAAGTTATCGGCACTGGAAGAGAAGTCCACTACCCCGAGGCCAGCGAGGAATCTTTGTTGTGTTGGAACACTGGTTTGGGTTGGTTGAACTATATCGATCTAAAATGACAAACAGTGTGATAACTAAATTAAGAGTACATTACTTTTAGAATGCCGATAAAACTAGGAAGCTGTCGTCTGAGAACAGAATGGAGTCCCCGGCCAAATGCTTCAAAGAACTTCTAGCTTGGGGAAACGTCTACCTTATTTGAAGTTCGAGGTACAGACAGAAAAGTAATCCTTCTAAAAGAGTCTTATATGACGCCGGCATGTCATGTCTGACCTACTGCGTGAACAGACATTCCCTGTGGACAGAACGTCTAGTATAATTTGAAAGGTACTGAGTAAACTTGCACACACTATCACAAAAGTCTCTCCAGTGGAAATAGTTGGAGTGGGGTAGACGGCGGAACAATTCTAAAGTGGACTGAATGACTAGAATAGAGCGCTAACACAAGCAGTGTTATACAGTAATATTAATGAACTACTAACAAGCGATAGAGAAACGGAAGATCAGGTGGTAGAAAAGTACTCCAATACAAAACCACAGAAGAGACTTAGCTTTCGTCAAAACTCACAAAGAAGAGCATTGCAAGTGACAAAGCCGTAACTATTCCATCCATAGTACGATGGACCATTTATAGTAACTGAAATGCCACACTCAAAAACAGCAGACTTAACGCTTTTGTGATTGATGGCACACGTATGTGCCACTGTAGTAATGTAAAGTTTTGGCTTTGGAACATCTACATTTCGTATCTGTCTAGTAGTAGCAGGTAGCGAAGTCTTTCTGGAACCTCAAGGAAAATACTACGGACTTTAAGGTGGAAACAGAAATCTTTGAGCTATCAGATGAAGCAGCGTGTGCTGATAGTGTTTCTGTTTCACGGAAATCACATCAAATTATCTTCTTCCCCATTCCAAAAATATCTTAAGTAATTGATTGCGTTTTCTTACACCTCATAGATATTTTTTTTTTTTTTGAGACATTACTTTGCGTCTAAGTAATCTACTGATCTGAACATAATTTTTAAGTAGTGAGATAACAATATGACCGAGAAAACTTAAGAGAGTGAAGAAGTGTGTGTGATACATCATAACTATCTTCAGTTTTATGTTAAAAACTTGTGTGCGATACTTCATGTTTTTCATTGTCAGGGGAATAAAAGCGTTCTGGTACTGGTTTTTTGTACTTCTTCCATAATCACCCATCCTGATAAAACCATTCTAAAATCAAATATTTAACTTGGAAAATTCTTGGTACAAAAGAAAACATGGATCTAATTAGGTTCAGGGGTCACATGTGCCCCATTTAGTTGATTTTCGAAACCGACCATCTTAGAATTTTTTTGATAGGGAAAGTGCATCATTTACAATAAAGGAAGATAGGTTTTGACCTTTTATTTTTGAAATACATGGTAATTAAATTGTAACCATGAAAGGGTTAACTTACCCACAGATGTGGAAGGATAAAGGCATTTATAAGATTCAAGATTTCAGACCATTCGTAATTGATTGAAAGGTTAATAAGTCTTACTAATCACATTCTCCAAAACAAAGGGCATTAGAAATACTTATTGAGGTAATGGATATACGTTTACAGTTCACCTGATAAATTGGTTGTAATTATTTACATAAGCTTCTGCATGAAGGTACAAATGCTCACCTGATCAGGGATGGTCTGAAGCAGCTTCCTACCCATGGAGATAAAAAAGCAGAAGGGAGATGATGTTGCACAGTTACGCTGTACGATGTTTTGAAGCCAAAGTAGGCAGTCCTGTATCATCTTAAATATCCAAATCATTAGCAGTCTGTTTCTTACGATCACCTCTTGTTCATTATTTCTGTCGTGTGCACGCAACAGCTGTTTTAAAAATTTAAAATTACACACCCTGCATGAAAAGCATAGCGTCAGGAAGGCAGTTTCGATCATTTTTCTTTCCTTAAATGCGTGTTTGCTGTAGTAGTGCGACGAATTTGGCCTCGTTAATGTAACTTGCTTTTACAAAATTGTTAATCCTTTCGTAGCCACTTGTGCACAAATTTCTCTCTCGTGTCTTCGTTCGACGTTTGTTTGTTGATTTTTCTGACGTCTCGCCAGCACAAGTGGCCGGCACTGTCAAAGCTTCATCCTCTGTTGCTGTGGTGGAATGTAGTGGAGCTCGCAGCCGCAGATTATAAGCACTTGGCGCGCGAATGTCCAAGGGCTTTTCGGTGGTCATTTAAAGCGTGGGTCTCCAATTGCTACCTACAAAGTTCGTTCGTTGCAGCTCGGGAAACCAGGATCCATTCGGCTTGAGGCTTTCTTCTTCCTGATTGAAGCTCTTGTCATATTTGTGTATTTCTACAGCTTCTCTGAACAAGCGGGTGTGGTAGCTCTTCTCTACAGCAAGAACTTTGGCGTCGGCGAATTTTAAGGTGGTCGGTCTCACAGAGCATGCTCTGCCACGGACAATTTCTTCACCTGCTCCCACCTGTTTTTGTTGCAATATTGCTGATATACTTCGAGTAACCAAGAAGAGAAGGAATTGCTGTGAATATCCACTTAATTCCATCTTTACTGTTCTTTTTTCCATAGCAAATAAAGCTGGAACTCCGAAATAAAAGCTTCTATGCTCACTGGTGCAGCTTGCTGTTAGTTACATATTTAGCTTTCATCTCGTAAGTAGGACGTTTTTAACGTTCACGTGTGTAAAAAATTTAACTACGTGTTCTTCGATAGCCCATAAAAGTGTGCAATGAGGGCAAGACGCAAGGTATTCTGTCATATTTTGTGTATTTTTTTTTTTTTTTTTTTTTTTTTTTTTTTTTTTTTTTTGGGGTTTTCGGGCGCACAACTTCAATGGTCATTAGCGCCCTGACTACTCTAAGAATGCACCGCGAGGCACAAGTTGACAACAACAACTAAAAGGGAAAACACAATAAAAGACAGACTGACAGGCATAGGATGAAAAAACATCATCAAATGTCCTTAGCGAGGTGTGTCAAATTGATAAAACAAAGAACACGAGCAGCTGCTCGTGGGTCATCCGCTAAAATGGCATCGAAAGTATTAGGCAGGTTAAGCTCGAGGCGCAGTGTGTTAAGATCAGGACAGGACATTAAAATGTGTCTAACAGTCAGCAAGTGCCCACATGGGCAGAACGGCGCCGGCGCAGCCGTCAGCAGATGGCGATGGCTGAACCGGCAGTGTCCAATTCTTAACCTTGCTAAAACGACCTCCTCCCGCCGAGAAGGGCGTGAGGAGGACGTCCAAGCCACGGGAAGAGGTTTTAAGGCCCGAAGCTTGTTGTCGGTAAGTGCAGCCCAATCGGCATGCCACAGCGACACAACGCGCCGACAAATGACCCTGCTAAAATCGGACGAAGGGACACAACAAGAAGCTGTCCGAGGCTGGAGGACCGCAGCCTTGGCCGCGGCATCTGCAGCTTCGTTCCCAGGGATACCGACATGGCCAGGAACCCACATAAAGCTAACTGGCGTACCGACGTCCACCAGCTGCTGAAGAGAGCGTTGGATCCGGTGTACGAAAGGGTGAACCGGGTACGGATCACTGAGGCTCTGGATGGCGCTCAGGGAATCTGAGCAGATGACATAAGCAGAATGTCGGTGGCGGCAGATGTAAAGAACAGCCTGGTAGAGGGCAAAGAGCTCAGCTGTGAAGACCGAACAATGGCCATGGAGCCGGTATTGGAAACTTTGTGCCCCAACAATAAAGGAACACCCGACCCCGTCATTGGTCTTAGAGCCATCTGTATAAATGAAAGTCATGTTGTTGAACTTCGAACGAAGTTCCAAAAAACGGGAGTGGTAGACCGAACCGGGGGTGACCTCTTTTGGGAGCGAGCTGAGGTCGAGGTGAACGCGGACCTGAGCCTGGAGCCAAGGTGGCGTGCGGCTCTCGCCCACTCGAAAGGTTGCAGGGAGTGAAAAATGAAGGTGTTGAAGGAGGCGACGAAAGCGAACTCCAGGGGGTAGCAAGGCAGAGACATACAACCCGTATTGAAGGTCAAGAGAGTCGTCAAAAAAGGAACGATAAGACGGATGGTCGGGCATTGACAGTAGCCGACAGGCATACCGACAAAGCAGTATATCGCGCCGGTAGGTGAGTGGCAATTCGCCAGCGTCAGCATGAAGACTCTCTACGGGACTGGTATAAAATGCTCCGATCGCAAGTCGTAAACCCCGATGTTGGATGGAGTTGAGGCGGCGTAAGATGGATGGCCGTGCAGAGGAGTATACGAAGCTCCCATAATCCAGCTTGGAGCGGACGATCGACCGATATAGATGAAGTAGGACGGTTCGATCCGCTCCCCACGACATACCACTGAGAACACGGAGGACATTTAAAGAACGGGTACAACGGGCGGCCAAATATGACACATGTGGAGACCAGCTAAGTTTCCTGTCAAAGGTAAGGCCTAAAAATTTGATTGTCTCCACGAGTGGGAGAGCAACGGGACCGAGTCGTAAGGACGGTGGGAGAAACTCTTTGTAGCGCCAGAAGTTAATACAGACCGTCTTCTCGGCAGAAAAACGGAAGCCATTGGCGACACTCCAGGAGTAAAGACGGTCAAGAGAACGCTGAAGACAGCGCTCCAGGACACGTGCACACTGCGCGCTGCAATAGATGGTAAAATCGTCCACGAAAAGGGAGCCTGATACATCAGCTGGGAGGCAATCCATTATTGGATTGATCGCGATGGCGAAGAGGGCGACGCTCAAAACTGAGCCCTGTGGCACCCCATTCTCCTGGCGAAAGGTGTCGGACAGGACAGAACCCACACGTACCCGAAACTGTCGATCCATTAAAAAGGAACGAATAAAAAGAGGAAGGCGACCGCGAAGGCCCCATGTATGCATGGTGCGGAGAATGCCCGCCCTCCAACAGGTGTCGTAAGCCTTCTCCAAATCAAAGAACACAGCCGCGGTCGGGCGCTTCCGCAAGAAGTTATTCATAATGAAGGTCGACAAGGTAACCAGATGGTCAACAGCAGAGCGGCGCCTTCGAAATCCACATTGTACATTGGTAAGTAGGCGTCGAGACTCGAGCAGCCAAACCAATCGAGAGTTAACCATTCGCTCCATCACTTTACAGACACAGCTGGTAAGCGAGATAGGTCGATAACTGGAAGGCAAGTGCTTGTCCTTCCCCGGCTTAGGAATCGGGACAACAATAGACTCGCGCCAGCATGCGGGAACATGTCCCTCAATCCAGATGCGATTGTATGTACGAAGAAGAAAACCTTTACCCGCAGGAGAAAGGTTCTTCAGCATCTGAATATGAATAGAATCAGGCCCTGGAGCGGAGGACCGTGATCGGCCAAGTGCGGTTTCGAGTTCCCGCATGGTGAATGGGGCATTGTAACTTTCACAATTCGAGGAGCGGAAGTCAGGTGGCCTAGCCTCCTCTGCCTGTTTGCGGGGGAGGAAGGCAGGGTGGTAATGAGCGGAGCTCGAAACCTCGGCGAAAAAGCGGCCGAAGGCATTGGAGACAGCCTCAGGGGCCACAAGGACTTCATTCGCGACCTTCAAGCCAGAAACTGGGGAGTGGACCTTAGTGCCAGATAGCCGGCGCAGGCTACCCCAGACAACAGAAGAAGGAGTAAAACTGTTGAAGGTGCTTGTGAAAGCAGCCCAGCTGGCTTTCTTGCTTTCTTTAATAATACGACGACACTGAGCACGTAATCGTTTATAATTAATACAATTCGCCACTGTAGGGTGGCGCTGAAAGGTGCGTAAAGCACGTCGACGAGCACGTAAAGCGTCTCTACATGCTGCGGTCCACCAGGGGACCGGTACGCGACGTGGAGAAGAAGTAGGGTGAGGGATGGAATATTCAGCAGCAGCGAGAATGACTTCCGTGAGGTGTGCGACCTGACGATCGCAGCTTGTGAAGGTTTGATCCTGAAAGGTAGCCCTGGAAGAGAAGAGCTCCCAGTCTGCCTTGGAGATGGTCCAACGAGAGGAGCACGGAGAGGGAGTATGCTGCAGGAGATGGATAACACACGGGAAGTGGTCGCTCGAATATGTATCAGAAAG
This sequence comes from Schistocerca serialis cubense, assembly GCF_023864345.2. NCBI lineage: Eukaryota > Metazoa > Arthropoda > Insecta > Orthoptera > Acrididae > Schistocerca > Schistocerca serialis. Next base: position 232,035,263 of record NC_064643.1, read on the forward strand.
TGCATACCACTCAAACCGGCGTGCAAGTTGGGGAGTACATATAGAGAGGTCTAAATGGGAATAGGTGTGAGATGTGTCCGAAAGAAAAGTAGGGGCGCCAGTATTGAGGCAGACAAGATCGAGCTGGTTGAAAAGGTCTGCTAACAAGGAGCCCCTCGGACAGGATGCTGGAGAGCCCCAAAGGGGATGGTGAGCATTGAAGTCTCCAGTTAACAAAAATGGTGCAGGTAGCTGAGCAATAAGTTGCATCATGTCTGCCCTGGTAACGGCAGATGACGATGGAGTGTAAACGGTACAAAAGGAAAACGTAAAAGTGGGGAGAGTAATGCGGATGGCAACTGCCTGCAGGCCGGTGTGCAACGTGATGGGATCGTAGTAAATATCATCCTGGACCAGCAACATAACCCCTCCATGAGCTGGGATACCTACCACAGGGGGTAGGTCAAAACGCACAGAGGTGTAGTGTGCCAAGGCAATTTGATCGCATGGGCGTAGCTTCGTTTCCTGGAGGGCTACGACAAGCGGACGGTGCAAGCGGAGCAGCAACTTCAAGTCCTCTCGGTTGGAGCGAATGCTGCGAATATTCCAGTGAATAAGTGCCATCGTAAGAAAAGAAAGATGAGAGAAGTGGTCACCTCGAAGGCCGCTTAGGGCCTGGCTTCGAGCGAGCACTGCCGCCGCTATCAGTAGGCGGACAGTCATCGTCCATTGGGTCTATAGGGTCATCGGCCATCTCGGGAGGATGGCCGGGAGGGGGAGCTTCCTCCGCCAGTGAACGGCCAGATGTACGGCGACCAGCGGTGCGGCCAGGCGAAACGGATGACGGCCTGGGGCGGCAGCCGCTGGGTGGCGCAAGAGAAGAAATGCGCCGTGGCGGGGAAGGAGAACTGTGCTTCCTATGCGCCTTTTTGGAAGGACGTGTAGTGGAAGTACCGGTCGAAGGCTGTGAGGTCGAGGTACGGAGGAAGTCTGCACGGGATGGTTCCTTCTTGAAGGCCCGTGCATCTGACTTCGGTGTCTTCGTTTTAGCAGAAGCTGAAGAAGGTGCTCGTGTCTGTGGGGTGATGGGAGGAAGAGGAGACGTCGACCGCGCGATCTTAGCACTGGCCGAACGGACGACCGTGGTGCTGAAGGTCAGATCGCATGTCTGGGTTGCTACCTCCCGGGTAGTCCGAGGAGAGGCGAGGACAGTACTGAATTTCCCCGCTGGGAGCAGCGTGGGCTTCCTACTAGCCAATAGCTTGCGAGCAGCCGAGGTGGACACTTTCTCTTTGACCCGAATTTCCTGGATACAGCGTTCTTCCTTATAGACAGGACAGTCGCGGGAGGATGCTGCATGGGCACCCTGACAGTTCACACAACGAGGAGACGGAGGTGGACAGTCACCCTCATGGGCATCCCTGCCACAGGTGACACATTTAGCCGCATTGGAACAAGACTGTCGAGTGTGATTGAAACGCTGACACTGGTAGCAGCGCGTAGGTGTCGGGATATAGGGGCGAACAGAAATAACCTCGTAGCCCGCCTTGATGCGCGATGGCAGCTTAACACTATCGAAGGTCAAGAAAATTGTCCGGGTCGGTACAAGGTCATTGTTGACCTTTTTCATGACCCTATGGACAGCCGTCACGCCCTGCTCAGCGAGGAATGATTGAAGCTCCTCGTCAGTCAATCCGTCGAGGGAGCCAGTATAGACCACACCACGAGACGAATTCAAAGTTCGGTGGGCCTCCACCCGGACAGGGAACGTGTACAGGAGGGTGGCCCGAAGCAGTTTTTGTGCCTGAAAGGCATTCTCAGTTTCCAGTAATAAGGTGCCGTTACGCAACCTGGTACAGGATTTGACAGATCCGGCTATGGCATCTACGCCCTTCTGAATAACGAAAGGGTTGACAGAGGAAAAATCCTTTCCGTCCTCAGTTCGAGAAACTACGAGGAACTGTGGGGCAGGCGGTAGTACTTTTGTCACTGTTGGCTGGTCACGTTTCCGTTTTTGGGTCGAAGTCGAAAGAGATGGAGTAGAATCCATTGCGGAGGAATCCCCCATGATTGCCAGCGTCTCCGATGGCGCGCTCCTTCCTTGTGGGGACCCTCTCAGAGGGCACTCCCGCCTTAGGTGAATGTTTACACCTCAGGTCACACCTCCCGAGAAACAGACGGAGGGACCAATCGGCATGGTCAGAAGGTATCAGCTCAGGCAATCACCCCTCCCCGGGCCTGGCCTTTACCAGGGGGTACGCGCGTGCCTTACATGTCTACCCAGGGCGGGGACTTACGCGTTACCCCGTCACCGGCTACGCGTGCGAACGCGTGGGTCGGCCTTCAGGCACGCACAGGGAGGAAGGAAGAAGAGGAAAAAGAAGAGAGAGAGGGAGAAAGAGGACAGACTGTCTCAAACGCCGAGGCGGAGACCAGAGAAGGCAAGGAGAAGAAGGCAATGAGAAAGCAAGGGGAAGAAGGCAATAAGAAGGCAATAAGAAGGCAAGGAGAAGAAGGCAATGAGAAGGCAAGGAGAAGAAGGCAATGAGAAGGCAAGGAGAAGAAGGCAATGAGAAGGCAAGGAGAAAAAGGCAATGAGAAGGCAAGGAGAAAAAGGCAATGAGAAGGCAAGGAGAAAAAGGCAATGAGAAGGCAAGGAGAAGGAAAGGGAAAGAGTAAGGAAGACAGTGAGGTGGAGAAGAGCAAAGAAAGGAACCAACAAAAGGAAGGAAGAAACGAGAAGTGAAAAAACCAAAAGGGCCACGATGATAGGTCGTGGAACCGTCCGTCTCCGGACGCAGGCGCGAACTACCCCCGTGAGGGGGATGGACTCCTTTTAGTCGCCTCTTACGACAGGCAGGAATACCGCGGGCCTATTCTAATCCCCGGACCCGCAGGGGGGATATTTTGTGTATGTTAACAAAGAGGATGATTATCGAAACAGAAATACATAGAGGTGTATCTCCGAGCAGAATAGAGTTCTTGTTTTATTAGTTAATCAGTGAATTAGTTTCACTGTATTTTAGATATGCGACACACATTCTCACTCTGAAACTTACCCATGATGCGGCATTCAGTGTGTGAGCAATAAAAGCGGTTTACAGCGTAGTATAATTTTTTAAAAATGTTCCATTGCCTAATATATGCTGTAATACTATAAATGTGATTATGGGAATGTTTTCAAACGCGTAGATTCTGTAAAATCTATATTTTGGTTTAACATGTATGTAGGTCATTTTTATTAGTGATAGCCTAACCCTTATAATATATAGGACTACCTTTCCAACGGTAGGCTGTTGGCTTGCCAGTTTTTCAGCAATAATCAAACATATTACAATTTGAATATGCGTCTAGCTTGATCGTCTGCTTCGTTTCACTTTGAGTTTTTGTAAGTATAGAAGTCAAAACCATGGTTTGTGATACACCAGTAGTTAGTTAGTTTCTTCCTCCATGAATCATTTGCACGATAAATCATAATGATGTGGAATGAATCACTTTATATTAACATTTTTTTTTGTAAATGCGCCTCCATGCTGATCCTTTATCAGGTTTTTAAATTAAGGACAGACAGAAGTTAGCCAGTAATTCCTAGTCGTCACCATTTACACATTACAATAATAGACAGCTTTCCGCGGAATAGGAGGAGTTATCAAAGAGAAAAGTTTGCAATTTAATTTCAAATTTGACTTTAAGCTACACTTTCACCGAAAATGAGACAACTCCGTCAATTAGTTTGGAAGTTATGGAGTTTTAAACAGTGGATACATTTTTTTGGACCTCTCTGTAAGTTAACATATTACGTTATTTTCATACTCCTACGTTCATTTTACGCACATTTAATTCTTTCCTTCGTCAGATTGTTTTTACCTTCAAAGTGTTTCAAGTGTAACTAGATTAAATGCATATAAAATGTGACTTTATACCATATTATTAACAACTAGATTTAGTTCTCACGAGATGTGTCTTTACACTATACATTCACTCTCACCGCCTACCCTGTCAGTAACTCAAACACCATTGACCCACCATCTGATCAGTGCTGCAGAAATTCGGGTCGACCATAGGCAACAGCAGATCACTGAACGACTAGTATTATGTTTTCGTATCTTACGTTCTCTATGCAACTGTCAGCCACTACTTTCCTACAGGAGAGCATTAGATGACTTTCTCCTAATTTCCTATGGCGTGTGCAGATTTTTGAACGAAAATGATGGCCCGCATCTCGTGGTCGCGCGGTAGCGTTCTCGCTTCCCACGCCCGGGTACCCGGGTTCGATTCCCAGCGGGGTCAGGGATTTTCTCGGCCTCGTGATGGCTGGGTGTTGTGTGCTGTCCTTAGGTTAGTTAGGTTTAAGTAGTTCTAAGTTCTAGTGGACTGATGACCACAGATGTTAAGTCCCATAGTGCTCAGAGCCATTTTAAAATTATGGCGTGCATTGAAGCTCAGTGAATATCTTGCCGTAATGTGGAATGAAGAACGATCTAGTCAATCGATAAATCTATGACTCTCGATCCTGGCAACGATAAGTACACAAAAATGATCATGTAACACTTATTGTATAGCCAATAGTTAAATTACTGTTTGGGTATGAATTCAATAGTCTTCTATAAGTGCAGGTATGCTGTTCTTCATATGGAACAGAGAAACAGAGGAACTGAGACAGAGCGCTTGCATAACACATAATGTGACATTTAAGAAACAAATTAATGACGAGAAATTAAATAGCGCACTATTTGGAGACCGTGGTCCGTTGGTCTCTGCGACCATGATTAAGAATTGCAAAAGACTAGAATTGCATTGGCATTAATATAGTACCATTCGCTTATATTATATCTTACGAACTACTGACATAACGAATTCCTATCTGGTGTCTCTAGCTATTCATAGTTCGCTCCTTAGCAGAGTGATCAGCGCATCTGAACGCCATGCAGTGCACCCGAGTTCGATTTCGGGCCGGGTCGGAGATTTACTCCACTCGGCAACTGGGTGTCGTGTTGATCTCACCATCATTTCATACTCATCGACACGCAGCCCAGAATGACGTCAACTGGAAAGACTTGTGGATAAACTTCCCCTGGTGGGTACTCCCGGACATTATTATCATACGATCAGCTCTTCAAAATGCCTTCTTACCGCTATCTGGAAGGACATGTAGCACAAAATAATGGTAATCCCGGCCATTAGTATCATACGATCAGCTCTTCAAAATGCCTTCTTACCGCTATCTGGAAGAACATGTAGCACAAAATAATGACAACAAGACACTTAAGATAACGGTAGATGCCTTGACAGATGCGACTGAGTCATTGCATGCAACATCAATTGTGTGCTGGAGCTTATCTCTCATAGTGGCTAGTCCGCTGTGGTGTGCCAGTCTATCGTAAACACGTGGCCAGATGAAACTTCCTGGCAGATTAAGACTGTGTGTCCGACCGAGACTCGAACTCGGGACCTTTGCCTTTCGCGGGCAAGTGCTCTACCAACTGAGCTACCGAAGCACGACTCTTTCAGGAGTGCTAGTTCTGCAAGGTTCGCAGGAGAGCTTCTGTAAAGTTTGGAAGGTAGGAGACGAGGTACTGGCAGAAGTGAAGCTGTGAGTACTGGGCGTGAGTCGTGCTTCGGTAGCTCAGTTGGTAGAGCACTTGCCCGCGAAAGGCAAAGGTCCCGAGTTCGAGTCTCGGTCGGACACACAGTTTTAATCTGCCAGGAAGTTTCATATCAGCGCACACTCCGTTGCAGAGTGAAAATCTCATTCCGGAAACGTGGCCAGATGTTTTCAAAGGGTACGAGATGAGAAGAACCTGCTGCCCATGGAAAGAGTAGAACACCCAGTATATAAGGCAGGACTACTTGAAAAACAAGGTTACCGTGGTCTCTCTGGATAGCTCCAGGCAGATGCCAGGATAGTTCCTTTGAAAGTATACCGCCGATTTCCTTCCCTGTCCTTGACTCAATCCAAGCTTGTGATCCATCTCTAATGATCTCGATGTCGACAGGACGTCAAACCCTGACCTTCCTTCCTTTTGCAGCCTGAGCAACTATAGGTCATGATTTTTCATAGGTAACGACTTGCTTACCTCGAAGATACGGGGTGCTGATTATTGTGTGGCGGTACCGATGGCCGCATTTGTACCGACCACATTATTAATTGCTAACCTATTGGTATGTTATGAATTGAAAGTGGACTAGCTATAGTAAGGGCGTGTTAAGCTGGCTGACGGCCTCTAGGTATTGATCATTAAAATTCGGCACCTTTCTAAATACTTCGTGTCGATTGTTATGTTGCTGCTTTCCAGCAACCCCAGCGACTCGAAAGTAGTGACACAGTAAAGGACTGACGAGGTGTTGTTCTGTTGTCTGTATGAGTGGGTGAGTAATTCACAAATAACAGTAATTATATTTAAGTGCATAATGCAATATGAGACACGTTCACAAATGTTTACTAAATGATTTGTATTTCTAGCTAGGAATTCAAAATTAAATTAAGCCTGTTGTAGTGCAACGTAATGAGTAGATGAAAAGTGATATCCAAGACGTTTAGGTTATCAATTAATAATGCGGCCGGTACAAAATTATTGGCTCTTGAACAAAAAAAAGTTTGACTACAACTTGGCCAATGAATGATAATGATTAGAATTTCCGTGCAACCAAAGAAACATGTACACGGTGTTTATAAATAAATATCGGAGTTTTAACGCTTCATAATATTTATTATATTAAACTTGCAGTTATAAATGATATGTCAAATGAAAGAGCAGCTCAACACAATTGTGTTTGGTACCAGTTAGCATGCGCACCGCGCAATGTTTCCGCCGCAATCCGCTAGACAGCGGTATTAGCGAAGATCATAATTAGTGGATAGAAAGCGTTTTGTGTATCGCAGTTTACAAAGACCGAGTCTGTAGAACAATTGCTCTTCCATCAGTTGGAAGAAGATGAGCCAGAGAACTTCATTTTCCAGCAAGATGGTGCGCCACTTTACTGGCATACCGAAGTACGTGATTTACCCAAGCGCTCGATGGGCCGCAAAGGGCCCAATGACAGGGCTTGTTTTGCATGGCATCGACGTTCACCCGACCTAACGCCACGCGAGTTTTTCCTTTGGGGCTTCATCAAGCATCATGTGTACGTGCCTCCGCTCTCAGCAGACCTCCCTGAATTAAGAAACCGGATTGAAGCAGCTGTTGCTACAATCACTGAACACTTGATGTGTGCAGTGCGACAAATTGTGCTCACATTGAACAGTTATAAGGTTCTTGGTAAAAACTGTTCCAGTTTCTCCTTCATTTGACATATCGTTCATAATTGTAAGTTTAATACAATAAATATTATAAACCGTTAAAACCCCAATATTCATTTATAAACACCCTGTATATAGTATATAAAAATTCGCATTTCAGTGCTTACTTAAGAAGATCTTGTTAAGACTCCCGTAAGAAGAAGGAAAATCTACCAGCATGCGTTGGAGTGGACAGAAGCGGGATCATTTCCTATAGTGTTTATTGTTCATTATAATGAGATGTTTCTGCTGGTGATGGTAGGTATACTTCGAACGCCATGTGGATGACGTATCGATGGATGTAGGTGGTCTACACTCAGCGCCATTTTTTTTTGGTCATCAGTCTACTGACTGGTTTGATGCGGCCCGCCACGAATTCCTTTCCTGTGCTAATCTCTTCATCTCAGAGTAGCACTTGCAACCTACGTCCTCAATTATTTGCTTGACGTATTCCAATCTCTGTCTTCCTCTACAGCTTTTGCCCTCTACAGCTCCCTCTAGCACCATGAAAGTCATTCCCTCATGTCTTAGCATATGTCCTATCATCCTGTCCCTTCTCCTTATCAGAGTTTTCCACATATTCCTTTCCTCTCCGATTCTGCGTAGAACCTCCTCATTCCTTACCTTATCAGTCCACCTAAATTTCAACATTCGTCGTTAGCACCACATCTCAAATGCTTCGATTCTCTTCTGTTCCGGTTTTCCCACAGTCCATGTTTCACCACCATACAATGCTGTACTCCAGACGTACATCCTCAGAAATTTCTTCCTCAAATTAAGGCCGGTATTTGATATTAGTAGACTTCTCTTGGCCAGAAATGCCTTTTTTGCCATAGCGAGTCTGCTTTTGATGTCCTCCTTGCTCCGTCCGTCATTGGTTATTTTACTGCCTAGGTAGCAGAATCCCTTAACTTCATTGACTTCGTGACCGTCAATCCTGATAAGTTTCTCGCTGTTTTCATTTCTACTACTTCTCATTACCTTCGTCTTTCTCCGATTTACTCTCAAACCATACTGTGTACTCATTAGACTGTTCATTCCGTTCAGCAGATCATTTAAATCTTTTTAACTTTCACTCAGGATAGCAATGTCATCAGCGAATCGTATCATTGATATCCTTTCACCTCGTATTTTAATTCCACTCCTGAACCTTCCTTTTATTTCCATCATTGCTTCCTCGATGTACAGATTGAAGAGTAGGGGCGAAAGGCTAAAGCCTTGTCTTACACCCTTCTTAATATGAGCACTTCGTTCTTGATCGTCCACTTTTATTATTCCCTCTTGGTTGTTGTACATATTGTATATGAACCGTCTCTCCCTATAGCTTACCCCTACTTTTTTCAGAATATCGAACAGCTTGCACCATTTTATATTGTCGAACGATTTTTCCAGGTCGACAAATCCTATGAAAGTGTCTTGATTTTATTTTAGCCTTGCTTCCATTATTAGCCTTAACGTCAGAATTGTCTCTCTCGTCCCTTTACTTTTCCTAAAGCCAAACTGATCTTCACCTAGCGCAATCTCAATTTTCTTTTCCATTCTTCTCTATATTATTCTTGTAAGCAGCTTCGATGCATGAGCTGTTAAGCTGATTGTGCGATAATTCTCGCACTTGTCAGCTCTTGCCGTCTTCGGAATTGTGTGGATGATTCTTTTCCGAAAGTCACATGGTATATCGCCAGACCCGTATATTCTACACACCAGCGTGAATAGTCTTTTGTTGCCACTTCCCCAATGATTTTAGAAATTCTGATGGAATGTTACCTATCCCTTCTGCCTTATTTGACCGTAAGTTGTCCAAAGCTCTTAAATTCCGATTCTAATACTGGATCCCCTATCTCTTCTAAATCGACTCCTGTTTCTTCTTCTATCACATCAGACAAATCTTCACCCTCAGAGGCTTTCAATGTATTCTTTCCACCTATCTGCTCTCTCCTCTGCATTTAACAGTGGAATTCCCGTTGCACTCTTAATGTTACCACCGTTGCTTTTAATGTCACCAAAGGTTGTTTTGGCTTTCCTGTATGCTGAGTCTGTCCTTCCGACAATCATATCTTTTTCGATGTCTTCACATTTTTCCTGCAGCGATTTCGTCTTAGCTTCCCTGCACTTCCTATTTATTTCATTCCTCAGCGACTTCTATTTCTGTATTCCGGATTTTCCCGGAACATGTTTGTACTTCCTCCTTTCATCAATAAACTGAAGTATTTCTTATATTACCCATGGTTTCTTCGCGGCTACCTTCTTTGTACCTATGTTTTCCTTCCCAACTTCTGTGATGGCCCTTTTTAGAGATGTCCATTCCTCTTCAACTGTACTGCCTACTGCGCTATTCCTTATTGCAGCATCTATAGCGTTAGAGAACTTCAAACGTATCTCGTCATTACTTAGTACTTTCGTATCCCACTTCTTTGCGTATTGATTCTTCCTGAATTATGTCTTGAACTTCAGTCTACTCTTCATCACTACTATATTGTGATCTGAGTATATCTGCTCCTGGGTACGCCTTACAATCCAGTATCTTATTTCGGAATCTCTGTCTGACCATGATGTAATCTAATTGAAATCTTCCCGTATCTCCCGGCCTTTTCCAAGAATAGCTCCCCCTCTTGTGATTCTTGAACAGGGTATTCGCTATTACTAGCTGAAACTTGTTACAGAACTCAATTAGTCATTCTCCTCTTTCATTCCTTGTCCCAAGCCCATATTCTCCTGTAACCTTTTCTTCTACTCCTTCCCCTACAACTGCAGTCCAGTCTCCCATGACTATTAGATTTTCGTCCCCCTTTACATACTGCATTACCTTTCAATATCCTCATACACTTTTTCTATCTGTTCATCTTCAGCTTGCGACGTCGGCATGTATACCTGAACTATCGTTGTCGGTGTTGGTTTGCTGTCGAATCTGATTAGAACAACCCGGTCACTGAACTGTTCACAGTAACACACCCTCTGCCCTACCTTCCTATTCATAACGAATCCTACACCTGTTATACCATTTTATGCTGCTGTTGATATTACCCGATACTCATCTGACCAGAAATCCTTGTCTTCCTTCCACTTCACTGACCCCTACTATATCTAGATCGGGCCTTTGCATTTCCCTTTTCAGGTTTCCTAGTTTCCCTACCACGTTCAAGCTTCTGACATTCCACGCCCCGACTCTTTTTCTCATGGTAACCTCCCCCTTGGCAGCGCTATTTAATCTCTTCAATAGTCCAAGCGAGCAGTGCCTGAAAGGGTGAAGTCAGCTCGCCTAAGCATGGTCGAACATCCACGTCATATATCTGTCATGATTCCAAATATACCTTTTTATTTATTCAATTTTACAAAAAACAGGACTTCAGGCAGCAACAGACGCTGAAATAAGCCAATTGTTAAGTCCGAAAATTGTTACTTCACCGAGTACCTATGCTGTGCCAACTCTAAGGGCATAAAATAGCGTCGCCTAGGAAGCGTCAACAGACATACTTTCGCGAAAGGGATATATTGCCCATTGCGGGATCTGCCATCTCTAGGAGCATAATGCACAGTATCTGAAACTCTCTATACATAGGGGCTTCAAAAGATAAACGAAATTGAAAGACAATATCACTGAAAGTAAAAATGAAGTTAATGAAGTTCGGTGGAATGTACGACATTGTCAGTAGAATTTGAGAGCCCTTACAGATCTGAGTTGGAGGAAAGCCCATGGAGTAGACGGCACTTCCTCGGAATTATTAATATCCTTTGCAGTGGCAGACATGACGAAACGCTTCTACTTCGCGTGCAAAATGCATGAGGTAGGGGAAATACCCCCACACTCCAAGAAGAATGATGTATTTCTAATTCAAATAAGGCACTTGTTACGTCTGAATAGCATGGTGTTATTAGTTTAATGAGTCATGCTTGCAAAACGCTGAAAAAATCTGTTTACAAAAGAATGAAAACAGAGGTCGACCTAGAGGAATATCTGTTCGGATTTTAGAATAAAGTGGGAAAATGCTAGCCAATATAGATCCCATATCTAATCTCAGAGGGAATAGAGGAAGGAGCGGGAAGGACCGCACAGTGATACATTTTGTAATGGTAGCAGGGATTGTTTGCACCAGAAAGCATTGTTGGCGGGAGAGACCGCACTTCAGCGGTCGTACGAAGTCACTAGTAAGCGAGATGTGAAACGAGTCGGTAGCAGGACCGAAGCAAGTGGTTGAGAGGAGCGGTGTGCCTGCCAGCCACCAGCTATGATTTACAAGAGATTATAAACGGATGTACAGAGACAACAGCTATCTATTATCATAAGAGGACCTAATATTATAGATTATTTATTTATTTATTATTTTATTTAGAAACTCAAGACTACTGAAGGTATGTTTGCGCAATGGTAGTTGTAAGATTACTGTAAAGAGTAAGTCCCATTTGAACGTTTGTAAATCATTTCATTACCAACAGTAACTATCTGAAGAATCGGTTTCAGAATATAATTACATTTTGCCAGCAATATTGCATTACTGACTATAATCCATCACAGAAACCATCATAGTAAAACTTCGCCAAATTTTGTTGTTGTCAAGAAAAAGTTTAACTATGAATTACGTAACTTCAGTCAAATTAATTAAAAAATAACGTCCGCTTTGGTAATAAATACATCCACTTATTATGACAGCCCACCAGCAGCAAATGGAGTATAGTAAAACAGAGTAAGTATAATGCAATTTTGTCATATGATGACATGATGGAGACCGTGGCTATTGTTTGAAGACAAATGTTGATGGTGTTAGGACAGCAAACTGCCACAAATTTTCTTTCAGTTACTTTATTCAAAGGGCACCGTTACCGGTTTCGAATCGTTGTGATTCATCCTCAGACGATTTACACGCTTTCTTTATGACATGTGTGTTTTTTACAGATTAATTTTCCTTAAATATAAATAATACACAATTATAAACACGCCACACAAAAATGGTTGCGTTAGGGATTTTCGTTACATGTGATTTACGTGAAACGTCGGTTTAGGAGTGTTTGTTTCCATAACATTCGTCCAACAGATGTATTCTTATTGTTACACACGTAAATTGTTCTCACTAAGCACTTTAGATTTATCACTGAGAAGATTTCTAACACGCACCACATGTTTTGATACATACAAAGAGCTTACAAACATATGAGTATCTCAGATGCTATGATTGATCATAACATTTGACGATGATTCCTTTGTTTGGAATGGACCATATATTCATTTACGCAACTGTAATGCCCTTTACACTAGTACATAGACATTGAATTTTTAAGTTCATATTTTTGAATTAATTATAATTTTATTATTTTTTATGTTTTATAGAACTATGTAGGTAAAATAGTATATTATTTAATTACTTTTAGCATCATGACAATCATAGTGACAAATTTGCTACTTGATCTGCAGATAGGTGGACTAATATTATTTGCTTTTGAGGCTGGAAAGTAATTTTTGGAAATTTTCAGTAAAGTGGTGGTAGCTAACTGTTCGTTCGTTAAGGATATAGTCTGGGGTGCTGTTTTGCTGTGTGTGTATTTCTAATTCTTCTGATATATTCATAGTGGCTCCTTTTTCTGCTAGATGCAGAATTTTTAAGTTGTCCTCAGTGTTTCCCACTGAATGGTTTTCTTCAGCGATATGGGGTGCAAATTCCGCTTTGTTCAAGTTACCAAGTCTTAAAGCATCAATATGTTCTTTGCATCTAGTTTCAAAACTTCTGCCTGTCTGTCCGATGTAGAATTTTGGGTATGTATCACATTTGAGTTTGTATATTCCTGATTTACAGTAGGAATTCTTGGAGGTATTTACATCATGGATTACTTGTTGTAATTTACTGTTCGTGGAAAAGCTGATTGTGATATTTTTCTTCTTTTAAAATAAGTTTGCTATTTGGTATGACAGTGGGCCTATGTATGGGAGAGTAGCATATTTATGTTTGGCTTCAGTGGCACACTGGTTTAGGTTGAAGTAACTGCTGTGAAGTGGATCTGTGGCTTTTGTCTGCATTTTGTTGTGGAGATTTTCTATTATTGTTGGTTTATATCCATTATTATGAGAACTGTTTTAATTATATTGATTTCATTTTGTTGGTCTGTGTCACTCATTGGTACTTTTTTAATTCAGTGTAGCATCGTACTGAAAAATGCCATTTCTTCTTGGCAGGCGTGGCAAGATGAGTTGCCAATACTCTCATCTGTAGTGGTAGGTTTTCTGTAAACACTAAATGATGTTTATTGTTACCATTGCAAATTTTCAGGTGAAGAAAGTTAATGCGTTTATTCGTTTCATGTTCAACTGTGAATTTAATATTTTTGTGCATTTTGCTTAGATCTGCTGCTAATGTATCTATTTCATTGCTTGTACCATCAAAAAGGTAGATTGTATCATCAACATATCTTCTGTAGTAGTATTATTTGTTTGAGATGTGCTGGTTGGTTGATAATTTTTGTTCTATATGGTTGACGTAAATGTCAGCCAATATCTACATCCACATCTACATGATTACTCTGCAATTCACATGTAAGTGCTTGGCAGAGGGTTCATCGAACTACAACCATATTATCTCTCTACCATTCCACTCCAGAAACAGCGCGCGGGTAAAACGAACACCTAAACCTTTCTGTTCGAGCTCTGATTTCTCTTATTTTATTTTGATGATCATTCTTACCTATGTAGGGTGGGCTCAATAAAATATTTTCGCATTCGGAAGAAAAAGTCGGCGACTGAAATTTCGTAAATAGATCTCGCCGCGACGAAAAACGTCTTTGCTTTAATGACTTCCATCCCATCTCGCGTATCATATCTGCCACACTCTCTTCCTTATTACGTGATAATACAAAACGAGCTGCCCTTTCTTGCACCCTTTCGATGTCCTCCGTCAATCCCACCTGGTAAGGATCCCACACCGTGCAGCAATATACTAACAGAACGAGTGTAGTGCAAGCTGTCTCTTCAGTGGACTTGTTGCATCTTTTAAGTACCCTGCCAATGAAACGCAACCTTTGGCTCGCTTTCCCCACTATATTGTCTATGTGGTCTTTCCAACTGAAGTTGTTCGTAATTTTAACACCCAGGTACTTCGCTGAATTGACAGCCTTGAGAATTGTACGATTTATCGAGTAGTCGAAAACCAACGGATCTTTTTTGGAACTCTTGTGGATCACCTCACACTTTTCGTTATTTAATGACAACTGCCACCTGCCGCACCATACAGCAATCTTTTCTAAACCGCTTTGCAATTGATACTGGCCTTTGGATGACCTTACTAGACGGTAAATTACAGCATCATCTGCGAACAACCTAAGAGAACTGCTCAAATTGTCACCCAGGTCATTTACATAGATCAGGAACAGTAGAGGTCCCAGGACGCTTCCCTGGGGTATCCGCTTTTTTAAATAAAATTATTTTGCGTTTATTTCTGGTGGATTTGGAAGAAACTGTATTGAGCCGAGCTACAACGACCTTTTGATCACTAATCCCTGTATCAGTCATGATGCTCTCTATTAGCTCTGGCTTGTTTGTGGCTAAGAAGTCAAGTGTGTTTTCGCAACCATTTACAATTCGCGTGGGTTCGTGAACTAACTGCTCGAAATAATTTTCGAAGAAAGCATTTAGGGCAATCTCGGAAGATGTTTTCTGCCTACCACGGGTTTTGAACAAGTATTTTTGCCAACATATCGAGGGAAGGTTGAAGTCCCCACCAACTATAACCGTATGAGTGGGGTATTTATTTGTTACGAGACTCAAATTTTCTCTGAACTGTTCAGCAACTGTATCATCTGAGTATGGGGGTCGGTAGAAGGAGCCAATTATTAACTTAAGTCGGCTGTTAAGTATAACCTTCACCAATACCAATTCGCACGGAGTATCTACTTCGACTTCACTACAAGATAAACCACTATTGACAGACACGAACACTCCAATTCTGCCTAATCTATCTTACCTGAACATCGTCTGAGACTTCGGAAAAATATCTGCAGAGCTTATTTCAGGCTTTAGTCAGCTTTCTGTACCTATAACGATTTCAGCTTCGGTGCTTTCTATTAGCGCTTGAAGCTCAGGGACTTTCCCAGCACGACTACAACAATTTACAAATCCGACTGTTCCTTGATCCAAGCACGTCCTGTATTTGCCATGCACCCTTTGAGATTGCAGCCCACCCCGTACTTCCCTGAGGCCTTCTAACCTATAAAACCGCCCAGTCCACACCACACAATCTCCGCTACCCGTGTAGTCGCCAGCGAGTGTAGTGAACTCCTGACCTATTCAGCGGAACCCGAAACCCCACCACCATATGGCGGAAGTCGAGGAATCTGCAGCCAACACAGTCGCAAAACCATCTGAGCCTCAGATTTAGACCACCCGGCTCTGCATCAAAGGTCCGCAGTCGGTTCTGTCAACGATGCTGCAGATGGTGAGCTCTGCCCTCATCTCGTAAGCAAGGCCGGCAGCCTTCACAAAATCAGATAGCCGCGGGAATCCAGAGAGAATTTCCATAGAGAAAGCGACACACGTCATTAGTGCCGCCATGTGCCACCACCTGCAGCTGGTTACAACCTGTGCTCTACATGGCACCCGGAAGGACCCTTTCCACGTCAGGAATGACTCCACCTGGAATGCACACGGAGTGCACTCTGGATTTCTGCTCCTCCTTTGCTGCCATATCCCTAAGGGGCCTAAGATTGGAGCTCCCAACTACTAATAAGCCCACCCTCTGCGATTGCCAAGACCATGAAGGCTGAGAAGCATCCTCTGAAACAGGGCTGGCAGCTGCATTTGGCTCAGACAGAGACAGTACCTGATACCTGTTTGTCAGATGCACCGGGGAGGCTTTCTGAGCAGCCTCTGGGGACGTCTATCGCTGCGTGGCCACGACTTGGAACGACCTCCCAATCAACCACAGGCGAGGACTCAGCCCCACTGCAGGCAGCAACCGGGGCAACTACAGCGGCAGACCGATCTGGGGACAGACGGGACGAGGTTGACATCCCTGTGACACCCAAGTCTGGCTCCCCACAATGGTGCCCATTGGCAACAGCCTCAAGCGGCGCGACCGAAGTCAGCGCCGTCTGCAACTGTGAGCGAAGGGATACCAACTCAGCCGTCATCCGAACACAGCGATCACAGTCCCTGTCCATTCTAATCGATGTTGAACAACAGTTACTGAGACACGAGTCCGTGCCTAGATAAGGCAAGGGAAACACGCTAAGAATGTATGAACTAACCACTAAAAATGCCTAACGACTGCGCTAGAATTCGCCTGAATTTACGATTACAGTGACTAAAACTCGAAATTACACCTCATATACCAAACAGACAGAAATGAAAAAGGAAGCCGCCTGGTAGAATTTTGCACAGAGCACAACATAATCATAACTAACACTTGGTTTAAGAATCATGAAAGAAGGTTGTATACATGGAAGAACCCTGGAGATACTAAAAGGTATCAGATAGATTATATAATGGTAAGACAGAGATTTAGGAACCAGGTTTTAAATTGTAAGACATTTCCAGGGGCAGATGTGGACTCTGACCACAATCTATTGGTTATGACCTGTAGATTAAAACTGAAGAAACTGCAAAAAGGTGGGAATTTAAGGAGATGGGACCTGGATAAACTAAAAGAACCAGAGGTTGTACAGAGATTCAGGGAGAGCATAAGGGAGCAATTGACAGGAATGGGGGAAATAAATACAGTAGAAGAAGAATGGGTAGCTTTGAGGGATGAGGTAGTGAAGGCAGCAGAGGATCGAGTAGGTAAAAAGACGAGGGCTAGTAGAAATCCTTGGGTAACAGAAGAAATATTGAATTTAATTGATGAAAGGAGAAAATATAAAAATGCAGTAAGTGAAACAGGCAAAAAGGAATACAAACGTCTCAAAAATGAGATCGACAGGAAGTGCAAAATGGCTAAGCAGGGATGGCTGGAGGACAAATGTAAGGATGTAGAGGCCTATCTCACTAGGGGTAAGATAGATACCGCCTACAGGAAAATTAAAGAGACCTTTGGAGATAAGAGAACGACTTGTATGAGTATCAAGAGCTCAGACGGTAACCCAGTTCTAAGCAAAGAAGGGAAAGCAGAAAGGTGGAAGGAGTATATAGAGGGTCTATACAAGGGCGATGTACTTGAGGACAATATTATGGAAATGGAAGAGGATGTAGATGAAGATGAAATGGGAGATACGATACTGCGTGAAGAGTTTGACAGAGCACTGAAAGACCTGAGTCGAAACAAGGCCCCCGGAGTAGACAATATTCCATTGGAACTACTGACGGCCGTGGGAGAGCCAGTCCTGACAAAACTCTACCATCTGGTGAGCAAGATGTATGAAACAGGCGAAATACCCTCAGACTTCAAGAAGAATATAATAATTCCAATCCCAAAGAAAGCAGGTGTTGACAGATGTGAAAATTACCGAACTATCAGCTTAATAAGTCACAGCTGCAAAATACTAACACGAATTCTTTACAGGCGAATGGAAAAACTAGTAGAAGCCAACCTCGGGGAAGATCAGTTTGGATTCCGTAGAAACACTGGAACACGTGAGGCAATACTGACCTTACGACTTATCTTAGAAGAAAGATTAAGGAAAGGCAAACCTACATTTCTAGCATTTGTAGACTTAGAGAAAGCTTTTGACAATGTTGACTGGAATACTCTCTTTCAAATTCTAAAGGTGGCAGGGGTAAAATACAGGGAGCGAAAGGCTATTTACAATTTGTACAGAAACCAAATGGCAGTTATAAGAGTCGAGGGACATGAAAGGGAAGCAGTGGTTGGGAAGGGAGTAAGACAGGGTTGTAGCCTCTCCCCGATGTTGTTCAATCTGTATATTGAGCAAGCAGTAAAGGAAACAAAAGAAAAATTCGGAGTAGGTATTAAAATTCATGGAGAAGAAATAAAAACTTTGAGGTTCGCCGATGACATTGTAATTCTGTCAGATACAGCAAAGGCTTTGGAAGAGCAGTTGAATGGAATGGACAGTGTCTTGAAAGGAGGATATAAGATGAACATCAACAAAAGCAAAACAAGGATAATGGAATGTAGTCTAATTAAGTCGGGTGATGCTGAGGGAATTAGATTAGGAAATGAGGCACTTAAAGTAGTAAAGGAGTTTTGCTATTTGGGGAGCAAAATAACTGATGATGGTCGAAGTAGAGAGGATATAAAATGTAGGCTGGCAATGGCAAGGAAAGCGTTTCTGAAGAAGAGAAATTTGTTAACATCCAGTATTGATTTAAGTGTCAGGAAATCATTTCTGAAAGTATTCGTATGGAGTGTAGCCATGTATGGAAGTGAAACATGGACGATAAATAGTTTGGACAAGAAGAGAATAGAAGCTTTCGAAATGTGGTGCTACAGAAGAATGCTGAAGATTAGATGGGTAGATCACATAACTAATGAGGAAGTATTGAATAGGATTGGGGAGAAGAGAAGTTTGTGGCACAACTTGACCAGAAGAAGGGATCGGTTGGTAGGACATGTTCTGAGGCATCAAGGGATCACCAATTTAGTATTGGAGGGCAGCGTGGAGGGTAAAAATCGTAGAGGGAGACCAAGAGATGAATACACTAAGCAGATTCAGAAGGATGTAGGTTGCAGTAGGTACTGGGAGATGAAAAAGCTTGCACAGGATAGAGTAGCATGGAGAGCTGCATCAAACCAGTCTCAGGACTGAAGACCACAACAACAACAACAATACCAAACTCACACGCAATTTAAGTAAAAATCTACCAAGTAAACACAGTAAAGAAGCTATATACGTATCTTTCTGCGCTGTCGATGTGTACCAACTGGGAGCTCAGGCAACACTGGTCTCAGAGCCTACTAGACAGACAAGAGCCACTGACCTACCAAAACAAAACAAATGCCTAACGACTGCGCTACAATCTGCCTGCATTTACGATTACAGTAACTAAAACTCGAAATTACACCTCATATATGAAACCCACACGCAATTTAAGTAAAAATCTACGAAGTAAACACAGTAAAGAAGCTATATACGTATCTTTCTGCGCTGTCGATGTGTACCAACTGGGAGCTCAGGCAACACTGGTCTCAGAGCCTACTAGACAGACAAGAGCCACTGACATACCAAAACAAAACAAATGCCTAACCACTGCGCTACAATCTGCCGGCATTTACGATTACAGTAACTAAAACTCGAAATTACACCTCATATACGAAACCCACACGCAATTTAAGTAAAAATCTACGAAGTAAACACAGTAAAGAAGCTATATACGTATCTTTCTGCGCTGTCGATGTGTACCAACTGGGAGCTCAGGCAACACTGGTCTCAGAGCCTACTAGACAGACAAGAGCCACTGACATACCAAAACAAAACAAATGCCTAACCACTGCGCTACAATCTGCCGGCATTTACGATTACAGTAACTAAAACTCGAAATTACACCTCATATATGAAACCCACACGCAATTTAAGTAAAAATCTACGAAGTAAACACAGTAAAGAAGCTATATACGTATCTTTCTGCGCTGTCGATGTGTACCAACTGGGAGCTCAGGCAACACTGGTCTCAGAGCCTACTAGACAGACAAGAGCCACTGACATACCAAAACAAAACAAATGCCTAACCACTGCGCTACAATCTGCCTGCATTTACGATTACAGTAACTAAAACTCGAAATTACACCTCATATATGAAACCCACACGCAATTTAAGTAAAAATCTACGAAGTAAACACAGTAAAGAAGCTATATACGTATCTTTCTGCGCTGTCGATGTGTACCAACTGGGAGCTCAGGCAACACTGGTCTCAGAGCCTACTAGACAGACAAGAGCCACTGACCTACCAAAACAAAACAAATGCCTAACGACTGCGCTACAATCTGCCTGCATTTACGATTACAGTAACTAAAACTCGAAATTACACCTCATATACGAAACCCACACGCAATTTAAGTAAAAATCTACGAAGTAAACACAGTAAAGAAGCTATATACGTATCTTTCTGCGCTGTCGATGTGTACCAACTGGGAGCTCAGGCAACACTGGTCTCAGAGCCTACTAGACAGACAAGAGCCACTGACATACCAAAACAAAACAAATGCCTAACCACTGCGCTACAATCTGCCGGCATTTACGATTACAGTAACTAAAACTCGAAATTACACCTCATATATGAAACCCACACGCAATTTAAGTAAAAATCTACGAAGTAAACACAGTAAAGAAGCTATATACGTATCTTTCTGCGCTGTCGATGTGTACCAACTGGGAGCTCAGGCAACACTGGTCTCAGAGCCTACTAGACAGACAAGAGCCACTGACCTACCAAAACAAAACAAATGCCTAACGACTGCGCTACAATCTGCCTGCATTTACGATTACAGTAACTAAAACTCGAAATTACACCTCATATATGAAACCCACACGCAATTTAAGTAAAAATCTACGAAGTAAACACAGTAAAGAAGCTATATACGTATCTTTCTGCGCTGTCGATGTGTACCAACTGGGAGCTCAGGCAACACTGGTCTCAGAGCCTACTAGACAGACAAGAGCCACTGACCTACCAAAACAAAACAAATGCCTAACGACTGCGCTACAATCTGCCTGCATTTACGATTACAGTAACTAAAACTCGAAATTACACCTCATATATGAAACCCACACGCAATTTAAGTAAAAATCTACGAAGTAAACACAGTAAAGAAGCTATATACGTATCTTTCTGCGCTGTCGATGTGTACCAACTGGGAGCTCAGGCAACACTGGTCTCAGAGCCTACTAGACAGACAAGAGCCACTGACATACCAAAACAAAACAAATGCCTAACCACTGCGCTACAATCTGCCGGCATTTACGATTACAGTAACTAAAACTCGAAATTACACCTCATATATGAAACCCACACGCAATTTAAGTAAAAATCTACGAAGTAAACACAGTAAAGAAGCTATATACGTATCTTTCTGCGCTGTCGATGTGTACCAACTGGGAGCTCAGGCAACACTGGTCTCAGAGCCTACTAGACAGACAAGAGCCACTGACATACCAAAACAAAACAAATGCCTAACCACTGCGCTACAATCTGCCGGCATTTACGATTACAGTAACTAAAACTCGAAATTACACCTCATATACGAAACTCACACGCAATTTAAGTAAAAATCTACGAAGTAAACACAGTAAAGAAGCTATATACGTATCTTTCTGCGCTGTCGATGTGCACCAACTGGGAGCTCAGGCAACACTGGTCTGAGGGCCTACTAGACACAAGAGACACTGACATACCAAAACAAAACAAATGCCTAGACTGAGCTACAATCTGCCTGCATTTACGATTACAGTAACTAAAACTCGAAATTACACCTCATATACGAAACTCACACGCAATTTAGGTAAGAATCTACGAAGTAAACACAGTAAAGAAGCTATATACGTATCTTTCTGCGCTGTCGATGTGCACAAACTGGGAGCTCAGGCAACACTGGTCTCTGAGTGCCTACTAGACAGACAAGAGCCACTGACCTACCAAAACAAAACAAATGCCTAACGACTGCGCTACAATCTGCCTGCATTTACGATTACAGTAACTAAAACTCGAAATTACACCTCATATACGAAACTCACACGCAATTTAAGTAAGAATCTACGAAGTAAACACAGTAAAGAAGCTATATACGTATCTTTCTGCGCTGTCGATGTGCACAAACTGGGAGCTCAGGCAACACTGGTCTCTGAGTGCCTACTAGACAGACAAGAGCCACTGACCTACCAAAACAAAACAAATGCCTAACGACTGCGCTACAATCTGCCTGCATTTACGATTACAGTAACTAAAACTCGAAATTACAGGTCATATACGAAACTCACACGCAATTTAAGTAAGAATCTACGAAGTAAACACAGTAAAGAAGCTATATACGTATCTTTCTGCGCTGTCGATGTGCACCAACTGGGAGCTCAGGCAACACTGGTCTCTGAGAGCCTACTAGACAGACAAGAGCCACTGACATACCAAAACAAAACAAATGCCTAACGACTGCGCTACAATCTGCCTGCATTTACGATTACAGTAACTAAAACTCGAAATTACACCTCATATACGAAACTCACACGCAATTTAAGTAAGAATCTACGAAGTAAACACAGTAAAGAAGCTATATACGTATCTTTCTGCGCTGTCGATGTGCACCAACTGGGAGCTCAGGCAACACTGGTCTCTGAGAGCCTACTAGACAGACAAGAGCCACTGACCTACCAAAACAAAACAAATGCCTAACGACTGCGCTACAATCTGCCTGCATTTACGATTACAGTAACTAAAACTCGAAATTACACCTCATATACGAAACTCACACGCAATTTAAGTAAGAATCTACGAAGTAAACACAGTAAAGAAGCTATATACGTATCTTTCTGCGCTGTCGATGTGCACCAACTGGGAGCTCAGGCAACACTGGTCTCTGAGAGCCTACTAGACAGACAAGAGCCACTGACCTACCAAAACAAAACAAATGCCTAACGACTGCGCTACAATCTGCCTGCATTTACGATTACAGTAACTAAAACTCGAAATTACACCTCATATACGAAACTCACACGCAATTTAAGTAAGAATCTACGAAGTAAACACAGTAAAGAAGCTATATACGTATCTTTCTGCGCTGTCGATGTGCACCAACTGGGAGCTCAGGCAACACTGGTCTCTGAGAGCCTACTAGACAGACAAGAGCCACTGACATACCAAAACAAAACAAATGCCTAGACTGAGCTACAATCTGCCTTGCATTTACGATTACAGTAACTAAAACTCGAAATTACACCTCATATACGAAACTCACACGCAATTTAAGTAAGAATCTACGAAGTAAACACAGTAAAGAAGCTATATACGTATCTTTCTGCGCTGTCGATGTGCACCAACTGGGAGCTCAGGCAACACTGGTCTCTGAGAGCCTACTAGACAGACAAGAGCCACTGACATACCAAAAGAAAACAAATGCCTAGACTGAGCTACAATCTGCCTTGCATTTACGATTACAGTAACTAAAACTCGAAATTACACCTCATATACGAAACTCACACGCAATTTAAGTAAGAATCTACGAAGTAAACACAGTAAAGAAGCTATATGCGTATCTTTCTGCGCTGTCGATGTGCACAAACTGGGAGGTCAGGCAACACTGGTCTCTGAGTGCCTACTAGACAGACAAGAGCCACTGACCTACCAAAACAAAACAAATGCCTAACGACTGCGCTACAATCTGCCGGCATTTACGATTACAGTAACTAAAACTCGAAATTACAGCTCATATATGAAACTCACACGCAATTTAAGTAAGAATCTACGAAGTAAACACAGTAAAGAAGCTATATACGTATCTTTCTGCGCTGTCGATGTGCACCAACTGGGAGCTCAGGCAACACTGGTCTCTGAGAGCCTACTAGACAGACAAGAGCCACTGACCTACCAAAACAAAACAAATGCCTAACGACTGCGCTACAATCTGCCTGCATTTACGATTACAGTAACTAAAACTCGAAATTACACCTCATATACGAAACTCACACGCAATTTAAGTAAGAATCTACGAAGTAAACACAGTAAAGAAGCTATATACGTATCTTTCTGCGCTGTCGATGTGCACCAACTGGGAGGTCAGGCAACACTGGTCTCTGAGAGCCTACTAGACAGACAAGAGCCACTGACCTACCAAAACAAAACAAATGCCTAACGACTGCGCTACAATCTGCCTGCATTTACGATTACAGTAACTAAAACTCGAAATTACACCTCATATACGAAACTCACACGCAATTTAAGTAAGAATCTACGAAGTAAACACAGTAAAGAAGCTATATACGTATCTTTCTGCGCTGTCGATGTGCACCAACTGGGAGCTCAGGCAACACTGGTCTCTGAGAGCCTACTAGACAGACAAGAGCCACTGACCTACCAAAACAAAACAAATGCCTAACGACTGCGCTACAATCTGCCTGCATTTACGATTACAGTAACTAAAACTCGAAATTACACTTCATATACGAAACTCACACGCAATTTAAGTAAGAATCTACGAAGTAAACACAGTAAAGAAGCTATATACGTATCTTTCTGCGCTGTCGATGTGCACCAACTGGGAGCTCAGGCAACACTGGTCTCTGAGAGCCTACTAGACAGACAAGAGCCACTGACCTACCAAAACAAAACAAATGCCTAACGACTGCGCTACAATCTGCCTGCATTTACGATTACAGTAACTAAAACTCGAAATTACACCTCATATACGAAACTCACACGCAATTTAAGTAAGAATCTACGAAGTAAACACAGTAAAGAAGCTATATACGTATCTTTCTGCGCTGTCGATGTGCACCAACTGGGAGCTCAGGCAACACTGGTCTCTGAGAGCCTACTAGACAGACAAGAGCCACTGACATACCAAAACAAAACAAATGCCTAGACTGAGCTACAATCTGCCTTGCATTTACGATTACAGTAACTAAAACTCGAAATTACACCTCATATACGAAACTCACACGCAATTTAAGTAAGAATCTACGAAGTAAACACAGTAAAGAAGCTATATGCGTATCTTTCTGCGCTGTCGATGTGCACAAACTGGGAGGTCAGGCAACACTGGTCTCTGAGTGCCTACTAGACAGACAAGAGCCACTGACCTACCAAAACAAAACAAATGCCTAACGACTGCGCTACAATCTGCCGGCATTTACGATTACAGTAACTAAAACTCGAAATTACAGCTCATATATGAAACTCACACGCAATTTAAGTAAGAATCTACGAAGTAAACACAGTAAAGAAGCTATATACGTATCTTTCTGCGCTGTCGATGTGTACCAACTGGGAGCTCAGGCAACACTGGTCTCTGAGAGCCTACTAGACAGACAAGAGCCACTGACCTACCAAAACAAAGCAAATGCCTAACGACTGCGCTACAATCTGCCTGCATTTACGATTACAGTAACTAAAACTCGAAATTACACCTCATATACGAAACTCACACGCAATTTAAGTAAAAAATCTACGAAGTAAACAGAGTAAAGGAGCTATACACGTATCTTTCTGCGCTGTCGATGTGTACCAACTGCGTGCACAGCCAAAGGTTCATAAAGAAAATTGTCCCAGTCATCCGATTATTAACTCAAGAAACAGCCCTGCATACTTCATAAACCGTATATTAAAGACCTCATCACCAAATACTATACATTTGAAAATACCTACACTGTACATAACACACATGAACTCATAAGCTTAATTAAAGACATCCACATCCCATAAACAGCTAAATTAGCATCGCTACACATAGTCAGCCAGTACACGAACATCCCTGTCAAAGAGACTATTAACATTATAAGAAACAATCTGCTTGAATATAAGAAAATTAGTGTTGCAGGGATCTGTGAATTCATAGAAATAATTTCACTTACTCTAGAGCAAAATTACTTTAGCTTCATCAACAAACTGTACCAACAACATGATGATTTGGCAATGGGAAGTAGCTTCGCTTTGATATTGGCTGACATTTAAATCAACAATATAGAACAAAAACTCTTATCAACCAACCAGCAGATCTCAAACAAAATAATCTACTACAAAAGATATGTTGATGATACAATCTTGCTTTTTGATGGTACAAGTAATGAAATAGATACATTAGCAGCAGATCTAAGCAAAATGCACAAAAATATTAAATTCGCAGTTGAACATGAAACTAGTAAAAGCATTAACTTTCTTCACCTGAAAATATCCAATAGTAACAGTAAACATTAATTTAGTATTTACAAAAAGCCTACCACCACAGATGTCAGTATTGGCAACTCATCTTGCCACCCCCACCAACAAAAAATGGCATATTTCAGAATGATGATACACCAAATTAAAAAAAGTATCAATGAGTGACACAGACCAACAAAATGAAATAAATATAATTAAAACACTTGCTCATAATAATGGATATAAACCAACAATAATAGAAAATCTCCACAACAAAATGCAGACAAAAACCACAGATCTACTTCATAGCAGTCACTTCAAGCCAAATCAGTGTCCCACTGAAGCCAAACCGAAATATGCTAATGTCCCATATGTAGGCCCACTTTCATACCAAATTGCAAACTTATTCAAAAAGAAGGAAAATATCACAATCAGCTTTTCCACAAACAATAAATTACAACAACAAGTAATCCATGATGTAAATACCTCCAAGAGTCCCTACCGTAAATCAGGAATATACAAACTCAAATGTGAAACATACCCAAAATTCTACATCGGACAGACAGGCAGAAATTTTGAAATTAGATACAAAGAACATATTGATGCTTTGAGACTTGGTAACTTGAACAAATCAGCATTTGCAGCCCATATTGCCGAAGAAAACCATTCAGTGGGAAACATTGAGGACAACTTAAAAATTTTGCATCTAGCAGAAAGAGGAGCCACTGTGAATAAATTAGAAGAATTAGAAATACACACACAAAAAAACAGCACCCCAGACTATATCCTTAACGAACAAACAGAGTTAGCTACCACCACTATCCTGAAAAATATCCAAAAATTACTTTCCAGCCTTAAAAACAAATAATATTAGTACACCTATCTGCAGATCAAGTAGCAAATTTATATGTCACTATGATTCTCATGATGATAAGTGTAATTAAATAACATAATATTTTACCCATACAGTTCTATAAAAAAATAAAGCTTTATAATTAATTTAAAAATATCAACTCAAAAACTCAATGTCTCTGTACTAGTGGAAAAGGCATTACAGTTGCGTAAATGAATAAATGATCCTTTCCAAACAAAGGACATCATCGTCAAATGTTATGATATATGATAGCATCTGTGATACTTTTTTTTATGTATCAAAATATCTGGCGCGTGGTAGAAATCTTCACAGCGACAAATCTAAAGTGTTTAGTGAGACCAATTTACGTGTGCAACAATAAGAATGCAGCAGGAATGCATTTTGATCTGTTGGACGAATGTAATGGAAACAAACACTCCAAACTGACGTTCCACGTAAATCACATGAAACGAAAATCAGTAACGCAACCATCTGTGTGTGGCGTGTTTATAATTATGTATTATTTATATTTTAGGAAAATTAATCTGTAAAAAGCACACAACATGTCATAAAGAAAGCGTGTAAACCGTCTGAGGACGAATCACAACGATTCGAAACCGGTAACGGTGCCCTTTGAATAAAGGAACTGAAAGTAAATTTGTGGTGTAAGTATATTCATGTCGCAGTTCGAAACAGCAATCAGATGGCGATCCAGTGACAGTAACATTGGTAAGGAACAGTTTTGGGTTATTGCAGGTAACGACTGAGGGTCACGACGACGACACATTCTATGTTTCGTCGAAATAATCAGCAAATCACTTTTAATAAGCAGCATTTAAATTTGAATGCGAAGATTGCACTTATTAGTGTTGAGAAAGAGAACTAATTTCAAAGTGAAGATTTAATTTGTTATTATTAAGCAAGAGTTAGAAAACCTAAGGGAATGTTTCATAGGTTATTGTAGAAGGGGGGTTGCATAACAAAAGAGATATAAAGGAGACGGGAAGGTGTCATGTTGAATGAACAATTCCTCTCAACGATCTGCATCATCTTCCAGTTTTGTATAGAAATGGATTAACCTTTCACTCCCATTGAGATATTGGGATTGTTTCCTCGCTATTTGGCTCCCTACTCTCACCAAGCCTAGACTCAATCTTAGACTTAGCTACAAAATGTGGCCTTTTCGGAAGTATCCCCATTTACAACTGAATTATCAATTTCATTCATTTCTCAACTTCACTATTCCGTTCAAGCAAACAACACACTTACCCTAATTATCTCCAAAATAGATCAACATCAGAATCAACACAATTTTGACATCCAATGATAGGCAAACTGAATGACACGCAGTACGAAACACAGGAACTTAAAACTGAAACAGTACACTAAATGGTAACCATATTCAGAGAATGTACAGCATACACTCATGCGTTCCGTTCGCAAGTCTCCTGCTAACTACTTGTCATGACATTCTATTAATCTAAGTTAGTATTGAAGAAAGAGTCTTTAATTTAGAAAAGCGATGACTCAAAGCAAATGAAAAGCATACAAATCCAAAAACAAAAAATTGGAAAGGGAGACTTAACGTAAAATACGCGCCTCATTTTGGGCACCAATTTATTTGGTGGTTCAAATACTTATACACTGAAGAACCAAAGAAACTGGTACACCTGCCTAAAATTGCATAGGGCACCCGGGAGAACGCAGAAGTGCTGCAAGACGACGTGGCATGGACACGACTAATGTCTGAGTTAGAGCTGGTGGAAAATGACACCATGAATCCTGCAGGGCTGTCCACAAATCCGTAAGAGTACAAGTATGAAGAAGTCTCTTCAGAACAGCACGTTGGAAGGCATCCCAGATATGCTCAGTAATGTTCACGTCTGGGGAGTCTGGCGGCCAGCATAAGTGTTTAAACTCAGAAGAGTTTTCCTAGAGCCACTCTGTAGCAATTCTGGACGTGTGGGGTGTCGCATTGTCCTACCGGAATTGTCCAAGGCCGTCGGAATGCTCAATGGACATGAGTGAAGGTGATCAGACAGGATGCTTACATACTCATCTGTGCGACTCTTATCTAGACGTGTCAGGGGCACAATATCACTCCAACTGTACGCGCCCCACACTATTATAGAGTCTCCACCATCTTCCACATTCCCTTGCTGACATGCAGGGTCCATGGATTTATGAGGTAGTCTTCATACCCGTTCAAGTCCATCCGCTCGACACAATTTGAAACGAGATTCGTCCGAACAGGCAAAATTTTTCCAGTCATTAACAGGCCAATGTCAGTGTTGACAGGCCCAGGTGAAGCGTAAAGCTTTGTGTCGTGCAGTCATGAAGAGTACATGAGTGGGCCTTCGGCTCCGAAAGCCCATATCGATGGTGTATCGTCGAATGTTTCGCACGCTGACACTTGTTGATGGGCCAGCGTTAAAAACTGCAGCAATTTGCGGAACGATTGAATTTCTGTAACGCTGAACGATTCTCTTCAGTCACCGTTGATCCCGTTCTTGCAGGATCTTTCTTTCGGTCGCCACGATGTCGGAGATTTGGTGTTTTCCCAGGTTTCCGATATTCACAATAGGAGTTAACGAGCATTGCGCTCTCATTTTAATTTATGGTCGAAGGACTCAGCCCACAGGAATAGTGAAACGAACCCTGTCGTCCAGGACCGAACGTCATAAATCGCCCAGATTTACCACGAGATGGGCAAACTCACAGGCGTTTATTGCCTATTGAGGCCTAAGCGCTGTAGAGTGCGAGTGTGGCAGACGAGAACCTACGTCATATGGATTATTTAAATATGGTAAAATGTAAAGTAATGTAGAATAAGCTGTAGCAAATCAGATGGACTGCTTCAGGAAAGGGACCTGCCCTAGTCAGTTGAGCGAAGAAGTTGGGCGCGCGCGGGAAACGCGGTCGGAGACGGGCAGAGAGGGACAGTTATGGTCAAGACACCAAATAGTACAGTGCTGATGGATACGCAAAAGCGGACGGTCGTTCTTTAAGTAGCTAGGAAGTGAAACTACTTAGAAAATTTCGCGTTGTGTGGTATCGCGGGACTTCGTCTCTGAGCGGTGAGCAGCCGCGAGCCTGTTGTGAGCTAACTTTTCGCTAATATAAGGAATCGGAATATTGGACTAGTGTTTCGCGATGAGATTGTGAATGATTGAATTATATCAAATGGATATGCGCTCACGTGTAACAGTAACTCTAAATACGACCACTTACCCTATTAGTTTGCTTTATTAATAAACATTATTCTAACTAAATCGCAACTGTGTGGCCTACATCATTTACGGGTCGTTAATTTAGTTCCCGATATTATTGTTATTGTAACTATATGTTAACTTCTTATTTCGCATACTTGCCATCAGCCAGACAATTTAACCTAAGGGTCGCAAATGTCTAATTTAGAGCGTGTTGTGCGACACGTGCGGTTGAACCCCTAGACGAGTTTGAGCCAAGACCTTTCGACGAAGAGGAACCGCATGTGAGCCCGAACATATTTGGAATGTTAGCTCGTAACAGTAGACTCGTGAAGTGGTTGTACGGGAAACCCACACTTCATTGCTACCTCGGAGATGCTGTGACCCATCGCTCGTGCACCGACTATAACACCACGTTCCAACACACATAAATCGTGATAACCTATCATTGTAGCAGCTGTAACCGATCTAACAACTGGCCCAGTGCCTTATTGTCTTATATAGGAGGCTGTAAAAATCGTTGACTGACGTGTTGTAGTAAATGCTGCACATATACAATTTCAAGGTGTGACAAGAGACATCCATTTGTATAGACTATTCGATGGATAATAACTATTTCTTGCAGATGAAAACTGAGATAGAAAGTAATCGAGAAGGCACAGTACTTGTGCATATTCTTAAAGTTCTGCCTACGACACTCCTATATATATTGCAATTTTTACATGAAACAATATTAAACGATATTGCTATGTTTTATTTTACATCTCAGTTTTATAAAAAATACAGTTAACATATAAAAAAATAATACTAGAAGACTAAGAATAAAACAATGACAGTGTAAGTTACGGAATTAACAGGTACCTCTGACAAACACTGAAGCATGTGAATTGCATTATTGGGCAATAAAATATATGCACAAAATATTAACAATTTCTATTAACTTTTGTTTCTTAGTAAAATGTAAAGGAAAAGGAAAAACTGAACTGAAGAGTGTCTAAAACTTATGAGACAGACTATGTTATCACAGAATAAGATTATTTGCACATAAGTATATACAAATTTTTATGAAACAAATATAGAAACATAAATCGTGTGTATAACATTGGTCAGAAAGTAGAGGGGATTTAAAATAAAATACTAAAAGCCATATTGTCAGAATGTTAAAAGGATTTGAATTTACATTAAGCAGTCGTAAAGCGAGACAAAAGTAAGAATTCTAAAAACAGAATGACAGTCATAAAATAATATTCGGCGAAATAATAAAGGTTACAAAGTATAAAATGTTTTATTTTGGTTTGAATAATTTTTAACAAATGAGAAACACAAGAGAGAGCATTCTAAAGTAAATCGCCAATAAGCTCAAAGAAATGTTTGTCTTTGAATTCAAGCTGCTCATTTAACACAGATAATGGTTTACTTTGATAAAGTGAATAGATTTCAATTTCTTCTTAAAATGTGTTAGAAAGTCGCGGCTAGTTTGGCCAATATTCTTTTTTACCACACTCATAACATTGTATTTTGTAAATGCCCAACTTTTGATATTTATTCGATTGCCCGATTTGTGTGTTTCTATTTCTTCTGCAGTAGGTTGTTCATTTTGAACACTTTTGTCACATTTTTATTCTTAAATAATTTATTTATTTTATCTGAAGTAAGTCACATGCATGTTATTTTAGTAAATCACCTCTTGGAATTTGTAACAGCATCATGTGTTCATAGTAAATTTTGATGTAACACATCAACCTGATGAGCATAATAGTTGTTAACAACTGCTATCTGTTTTAAGGTATCAATTTCCTTATGGATTGCGTCAGGTTGAAGAGGTAATTTCAATATCCTAGGTATCATTGTTTAAAACAATGCTGTTTTATATTTTAATGGATGGTATGATGTGGCATTTACTATTGCATCAGTTTATGTGGGTTTTCTGTAGATAGAAATATTATGTTTTCCGTTCTTGTTTTCAATTTTGAGTTCCAGCAAATTAATACTGTTATGACTTTCATGTTCTATTGTAAATACAAATTTCGGATGTAGTTTATTTGAGTTGTAACTGAAAGAATCAATTTACTCCTTAGAACAGTTATACAATAGCATTGTGTCGTTAACATATCGTCTGTAGTATATAATTTTATTCATTATTTCTGGATCACTTTTGAAAAATTGAATTTCAGCATCATGGTATATTGATAATTTTTATTTATGGACTGTCTGACAGAAACTGAATAAAACACAATTTTAGTGCCATATGTGTTTCGCCATTATTTTCTGCAAGGTCCATAAGTCAAATACCGTGATATTACATGCAACTGAGGAAGATAGGACTACAAAAGTTGCAGATGCCAGGCAGGAAATTTCCCATTGCAACACCATCCTTCTGAATATATATTTTATTATCAAATGAAACATGATTGCAATCAAGAGTAGTTTTTAACAGTTCAATGAACTCCACTATTGCTTCAGGGCTCATGATTTTGTAAGGCATTAAGTTATCTTTAAAAATAGAGATAGTCTCCTGAATAGGTATCTTCGTGTAAAGATAGGTGACGTCCTAAGATACGAACCTGACGTTTTTTGGAATTTCAACATTGTAAATTGATTAAATTAATTCAACACTGTTTGTAATACTATAATTTTCTTCGTAAATGTAAAAGGATTTTAAGATTTCATTAAGCTTTTTGTTCGGGTTATAAGTGGGTCTGTTAGTATTGTCAACAATTGGATAAACTGATACATTTGGTTTATGTAATTTGATTTGTGATCTCAACTTAGATAGAGGGGGATTCATAACCTTAAGAGTTATTTTATCTTTAGGTGAAAGTAGAGAGTTATTATCATCAATCAGCTTTTTAATTTTTGTTTGGAATCTTGGAGTTGGGTCTTTGTTAACATCAGTTATTCCACCGGTGTTAAAAAGTTGTAAAGTCTTAGAAACATAATCATCTACACTGACAATGACGAGGGTATTCCCTTTATCTCCTTGATTGCGATTTCTTTATTAGTTGTTAGCTTCTGGTTTATTTGTTTTACAATTAATCATTCACTGTTAAGTTTCTTTTTATCTTTTTCATTAGTAATGACTTTTTTAGTTTATAGGCAATGTCACATATTTCTGACTTGCTAAATTGAGAACATCTTGCAGCAATTATTATGTCAGCAATCAGACATTTAATATTTGCATTATTCAATTCTGGAACTAGATTACATTTTAGGCCTTTGTTTAAAAGTTTTGTCTCAGCAGGAGTGAAAGAATTCGTATTTAAATTGGTTACCCTTGGATAAGAGATACGTACATTTGGTGAAACATCTTGTGATATATGCAGTTTGTTGACTAACAAGGGCTGCAATTTTCTTATTATGCTTATTAAGAATGGTTTCATGTACTGCATTAATTTGTTCTTCTGTAACTGAAGTAACTATGAAATTATCAATGGTGACAATTGATTGCTAATTTGAAGATGCAAATTATACATTTCTAGATTTAATGCATCTTTCACTTAGATTCATCTTTAATTTCAGGCCTAATCCAAAGAATGCTACTCTTCTGTTGTAAAGACTTTCCTGCATTTGATGTGGTATCAAGCTAATTTTTACATAATTAGGAATCCCATGTTTCATTAGGAATTGTTTGTTAAAAGATATTTTGGAATTGAGTTTTATGATTTTGGTGCATAACCCTCTAAACGTCTTGTACTCTGCCAATAACTGACTTGCCAATAAATTAATTAGTTTTGAATACATCGTGGGAGCAGACAGTGATCAATGTTATTACTAATCCTTACCATTAAAGTCACTCTTGGTCACAAATTTATTTATTCTAGTAACCGGTTTCGACCACACCTGTGGTCATCTTCAGGCCTACAAGTCAAACACAAAGTCTGATCAGAGGGCTGCATACATTAAAGAAAATTATATAAACCTATGAAGATATAAAACGATATATTACCCAAATGCTGTATGAGCAGAAGCCTCCTTCTGGTGGTAAATCACTGCTATATAGAGCAGTGCACATCTTACTTTTGACAGAATGATGTAATCGGTAATGAATGTGTTAAAAGTCAACTAATAACGTTAAATTTCGTAATTAAAATAAAAATGACAAGAATGAAAAATAAAAATACATGGAATTCAGCTGATTCTACAACTATTGTCAGGCGAGATATATGAGATAAATAAAAATCGTTTCGACAGTACATGGTTTGCCCTCTCTGGGCCTGTTGGAGAACCATTTAGAAGCTACTGGTTGCTGTGTTAAGTATATACGCCAATCCAAAAATGTGGCAGCAGGCTACTCTACAATGAATTGTTGCAATGATTGTTGCAATATCGATAGGTAAACATTACCACGTCAGACGACGTACCATGAATAGCAGCATGTTGTTATTGAAAAAATTGACGCTCTACCAGGGCGCTTACCATTAAGCAGGCTGCAAAAATCGCTGACTGACTTGTTGAAGTAAATGCTGCAAAGATACACTTTCATCTAAGTTCCATCTATTTTTATTTTTCATTCTTGTCACTGTTCTTTTAATAAGGAAATTTTACGTTGTTATTTGACTTTCAACTCGTTGGTTAGCGATGACATCATTGAGTCAACAGTGGGCGGATCCTCCAGTATATAAGTAAGATGTGCACCGCTCTATCTAGCAGTGATTTACCACTAGAAGGAGGGTTCTGCTCAGGCATCATTTTCGTAATTTATCTTTTTATAACTCAATTTATCTTTTTATAACTCTGTAGTTTTATATAATTTTCTTCAATGTATGTAGTCCTCTGACCAGACTTTGTATTTGACTTGTTGGTCTGAAGATGACCACAGGCGTGGTCGAAACCGCTTAGCAGAATAAATAAATTTGTGGTCAAAACTGATTTTAATAGTAACAATTGTTTAGTTTTTATTTGACAGTTAAGCAATTGTTTTAGTTGCATAAGGCGCTTTCCGTCGTTACCTGCTCACCTGAAACCTAGGCCAACTCAGTTCATAGATATGCAATCTATGCAATACTGTGTTGCGCACTGAACTAGTGCGATGGAAATTTGGTTTCTCTGCATTCGTATACTAACAGTTCTATAAGATAGTGCATTTACAGACGTCTCTTGGTGTTCTTCGAAGTATGTTACAAACATAGCCTAAAGAAAGATTCAGTTGGGACTATGAGCGATACAAGTTCACCTTTGTAACTTAAATGCGTTGTAAAAATGTTGTAGATTCTGTATGCACAGTCTATCTTAGTAATATTAACCATCTTAAGAAAAGCCGTCCTAAGAATATTAGCGCCCTATCTATCGATGACAAGTAGTGTATGACTAAGCTCATCCGTGACAAATACTTATACTCAGTCAACAGAAGTAGCCCTTGTTACGCGTGCGCGCATGCACAATGAGCAGGGCTGTGGAACATCGTCCATAGTGCAAGCGAGATTTTGATATCCACAACTTATTGAGCTCCAATTCGTTTAATAACAACCTAGTTGTGGTTCCTTAACCTCTTACAAATACTCAGAATACGTCTGCAACTAAAGAGGCAATGTGGCTGACAGTTCACCGCAGCTAGCCGAATGGTCATGGAATGCTAGTAGGCTAGTAGCTGGACACTAGTTGCGGGGCTTACCCGAGGTAGTGCACACTTGGGTAAAGTGGAGAGACAACTGAATAATCTGCAGAAAGTGGCCATCCTCAGACGGTCGCTATTTTGCTATATATATATTTAGTAAGTCGTTAGTATTGTAGAACTTACAGCTTCGCCGGGTACTGTTGGATTTACTTGCTGTTAATTAGCTGTGTACAGTCAAATATAAACATCTGCTCACAGCTATAATCAGTCAACCTTCTACTGTCTGCTATAGCCATTACATGTAGTTAGCTACTTTTATTACCTTTCTTACACAGCATTTTTATTCACCTGTTTATGAATAGATACAGGCTGTTAGGTACCTATATTTATAAGCAGTTAAGCATTTTCAGTTCTAAGTTGTTAGTTACATACGTCACCAGGTAGTCAACCGTTTAGTATTGCAGATACCAATACATGTACAATGTACGGTGGTTTTCAGTTTTTGCTGCAGGTGGTTAGGATGTATAAACAATGGCCCATAGACATTCTGTTCTTAAAGTTACAGAGGGAGTGGCGACTCAGTAGTTTTGAGATGGAAGCACGGAAGTAAATCGGGCAGATCTCCAGGTTACCAAAGCACTCCAAAACTTATTCTTCTGTATTTTTACTGTTTCCGATTTACTACTGCTGTTCCGTTAACAATGTTAACGAAAAAGATGCAGAGACTATCCTTCGGCTACGTGTACTATAATGATTTAGACAGTGTCCTGCAAGTTAATACACACCTGGAGCCTTCCCCCATCTTGTTAATTAGTTTATAAAATATGAAAGTGCTTTATTGCACGTAACACATAAAGGTTCAGTAGGAAAACGTTCACCAAAACACTTCATAGACTATTGGGATTACAGTTCCACACAGCTGGCCATTTAATCCGATCTCTGACATTATCTAGTAGACTGTGTCTATTACTAAGAAG
Source organism: Schistocerca serialis cubense (assembly GCF_023864345.2). Lineage (NCBI taxonomy): Eukaryota > Metazoa > Arthropoda > Insecta > Orthoptera > Acrididae > Schistocerca > Schistocerca serialis. Next base: position 232,071,827 of record NC_064643.1, read on the forward strand.
GACTGACATCGCAGAAACGGGACACAAGTACATTTCAGTCACATACAAAAAGATACATGTAAGTTAGACATATAGATAGATAAAATATCAGTAAGTATTACTTAGCAAGAGGTGGTGTAACAATAAATAACACTGGGTTACCGTTTACTATTGAAGATGGATGTGTGGGTATGCAGTGAAACCTAATTATACGAGAACACTTTCACCGAACTACTATATCCGATGTGTATTGGCTCATCATTAATTGCAATTTAGATCTGTTAGATACTTAATGTCCTGCGTGGGAAACATATAAAGCAGTGCAATCAACAAACAAGTAAACGATTCTTGGTACGAATAAGGATATTGTCAGCACTGGAGAATGAATGTTGATTCGGCTTGAGAAGATGGAGCTATAAACAGTTTCAAGTCGCTGTTAACTGATTACAAATGTCTACCGTTTCACAACCTCTGTCATTAATAAAGTGAGTGCACGACATCACTAGAAAAAACTGTTTAATATTGACCCTAGTATCTTCAAAATACCCTTAGTTAAATTATAACTGTTAGGTCAACACAGTTATTCATATTACGACTACGTGAAGATCTGACATTAACAGGAGAAATGTAATTTTAATTGGAGGTGCTACTGAAGGAGAAACATTAGAGGCTAAATTGAAAACTGACCTGAACCTATGTAACACACTTTAGTAATATCTTTCCGTATGGGTTTATTTGTGTTGATTCTCCGCCGCAATGGAATGTCGGTTGACAGTGAAATGTGTGACTGCAGAGTCGTGCGATCGGCAGCTTCCTACCGTGGGGGTAGAAAAAAGAAGGGAATGGCGCTACAGACTTACGCTGTACGCTGTTTTGCAGCCAGAGTGGCCGGGATGTGCTTCCATTTTAAATGGTCCAAAGCATTAGCAGACTGTAGTTTAAGATCGCTTGGTGTTCATTATTTCTGTCGTTTGTAGGCAACAACTGTATTAAATACTTAGTTATAGTGCTTGCATGAATAACATAGTGACAGGAAGACAATTTCGAACGTTCTTCAGTTCTGGCGTGCATGTTTGCTCTAGTAATAAGACACATTCGGCATCCTTAACAAGCCTTATTCTTACAATTTTTAAATTTTTTTAAGGTTTCCGTGTCTGCTTGTTGAAAAACTTCTCAGGTTCTTCGATAGACGTTTGTTTGACGATTTTTATGATGTATTGCTAGCACGAGTACCTAGACATGTCAAAGTTTCACCCTCCATTGCTTATGGTGGACTGAAGTCGAGCTCGCGGCAGTAGACTATAATTACCTCGCGAGTTGACGTCTAACGGCTTTCCCCGTGGAACGGTCGTTCTCGGCAGCACAAGAATCCATTGTCCGTTCACCTTGAGACTTTCTTGTTTGCTGTTGAAGCTGTTGACATGTTTGTGTATTTCTATTGCTTCCCTGAACAAGTGGGGTGTGATAGTTTTTCTCTGTAGCAGGATCTTCCGTGTCGGCGAATATTACTACGTGGTCGGTCCAACATAACGCATCCTCTGTCACGGCCAATTTCTCCACTAGACCCAGTCTGTCTTTTGTTGACATACATCGAATACCCAAGAAGAGAAGGGTGCGACGTGAAAAGCATGCTTTCGTAATCCATTTAATTCCGTTTTTATTGTCCTTGTTTCGATAGCAAATAAAGATGGAACACCGAAACCAACGCTTGTTTGCTTAGCGGTACTGCTTCTTGCTTGTTACATTTTCAGCTCGCACGCGCAATGTTTTTAATGTTCGCTTGTGCAAAAACTTTACCTGTGTGTTCTTCACTAGCTCATAAATGTGTGCAATGAGGGAATATGGAAGGCATGCATCATATCTTGTGTGTGTCAACGAAGTGAGCGTTTATTGGAATGTCAAAACACATAACTGCATAGAGGTGTACGTACATGCCGATGAGAGTTCTAGTCTTATTAGATTCTCAGTCCATTAGTTTCACTGTAGTTTACACGTCTTATCACTCAGAAATCTTACTAGTAATGCAATATTAGGTGTATGACCAATACAGTAATTTACTGTGGGAAAAAAGATATTTTTTATACAGGTTCCCACATTGGGTAATACTACCAATGTGATAAAGGGTATACGTTCCGAACTCGAACTCGGGACCTTTGCCTTTCGCGGACAAGTGCTCTACCAACTGAGCTACCCAAGCACGACTCACTCCCCGTCCTCACAGCTTTACTTCTACCACTATCTCGTCTCCTACCTTCCAAACTTTTCAGAAGCTCTCCTGCGAACCTTGCAGAAACAGCACTCCTGAAAGAAAGGATATTGTAAAGGCAAAGGTCCCGAGTTCGAGTCTCGGTCCGGCACACAGTTTTAATCTGCCAGGAAGTTTCATATCACCGCACGCTCCGCTGCAGAGTGAAAATCTCATTTTGGAAACATCCCCCAGGCTGTGGCTAAGCAATGTCTCCGCAATATTCTTTCTTTCAGGAGTGCTAGTTCGGCAAGGTTCGCAGGAGAGCTTCTGTAAAGTTTGGAAGGTAGGAGACGAGATACTGGTAGAAATAAAGCTGTGAGGACGGGGCGTGAGTCGTGCTTCGGTAGCTCAGTTGTTAGAGCACTTGCCCGCGAAAGGCAAAGGTCCCGAGTTCGAGTCTCGGTCCGGCACACAGTTTTAATCTGCCAGGGAGTGACAGTATCCTATTTACTTCTTTTCCCGGAATAATCCTCTCCAGTAACTTTGTCCGTTTTTCAGGAATACCAAAACGTGTCACAATTGGAACATGCGTCTAATTTGACCATCTGCTTCGTTTAACTTCTGAATTTCATTTCGAGGTTCTCAAAGTATACAAGTCCACACCTTGCTTTGTGATGTACCAAAAGTTATTTAATTTCATGTATTATACACCATTTGCACGAGAAATCGTAATGTTGTTGAATGAGTCATTTATATTAACACAATATTTTTGTAAATATATCGCCATGCTGTCCATTTATTAGGTTCTTTCCTTTTTGATGAATGAAGACACATATTAGTCAGAACTTCCTAGTCATGATCATTTACACATAACAATAATAGGAGGTGCTGCACTAGTAGCCAGAGCAGTCACGTAATCATGTGTTGTGCGGGAACGAAGCCATTCATACAGCGAGCGGGTTGAAACAATGAAAAACACAAGAATGAATTAAAGTAATTAGTGCGACTATAATTCATGCATACAAAAGAAAATATTGCTTGTACGGCACCACTTATGAGTGCAATGTCATTTCTTGAAACTTGAGGTTACGACCGGATCCACTAGTGCAGCCGCAAACGACGAAAGTTAGCTTTCTTCAGGAGGCAACTACGTCTTCCCACAATCAAAGCACTAGATGATATTTGGGATACGACCACAGAAGTCGATAGATATCCCCAACGGTCGAAACGGTACAGGTAAGTCACAGTGACACCACGGAGATGTATCACCGTATGAACCATGGGGGTATAAATATGGTGAACCTAATGTCTCGGACTGTATAAAATGGGGGACGTCGGCTTCAAGTTTGTGACGTAACGACAACTCCCACCTTTTTTTATCTCCATCTTCCTACCTGAGAGGACTGCTGCAAGATCTCCGCTCCCGACGCTCTGCGTTGTCTCGCTGACCCCCGGTCCGTCAGAATGCACCACAAATAAAGCCTCACGTGTCCAATAGCAGAACGGGAGAAGTTGATATAATGCCAACAACGCAGAATTGCAGAAAACAACAGAGGACCGCCGGACGATCATCAACCCCAAGGTGCAATCCTCCAATTTATTCTTCCCTTCACCAAAATTGAACCGTTCAGATGCTCAGCTCTATCACAGATTCCTGTACAGTTTTGAGGACACAAAACCTAACCATGGCCAAGTCACTACCCTAAACGAAAACAATCAGTTTTACTCGTTATATTCAGCTAAACTCGTAGTTGCAACGCGATAATGTTCACAACGGCACTTTATCTGTCTGTTTGTAACATAATTTGCACGTATCAACTTTCCTAATGGTCCGATGCTTCTAACATTACAACGAAATTACATACATACATGAATTACCATTTAACAAAAACAACAACACTGATTCTCCGTACTGGCGACCGTACACACAAAATCATTACAGTCGAATTTAAGTAATGTTAACAGAGAAAAAATCAGAAAACACAAAAAAGGAAATTATACGTACTGACTTCATTCATGTTTTACAGAGCTTTGAAAGATTAGTATTAATGTATGTACCGTACAATAACACAACCAAAATAAGACCTGTATAATACCAGAGGCGGGACCACAGAGTGGAGATGCCTCAGAAATGCTTGGTGCCTTATTGGGGGCAATGTATTTACGCGACGGCCGAGTTTCTTTGAAGATGTCGGGCTGGACCAGTAGGTGTCGGGACAGAGTTTTTATTACAAGGTTCTGGACAGAGTCTAATTTGCATCTCTCTGTGTGGATCAGGAGACAGTGCTGTTATACAGATAGTATTTCCCAAAACCAGAACTTCATTTCTTCAGCTTATGAATTCAGCAGCTTCATCGAAATACATTGCTAACTTAATATAAGGTAAAATTCATCTAATATTTTGACATTTCCCTTCCATGCTGTGGCTACTACTACTATTTCATCTGCACGTAATAACACTTCAGCCATTAATTCATTACCCAGCACTCTATCCAGTGGTCTTATAGCTGGAGATAACGAAATAATTAGAAGAAACTATAGTACTTTCAATTACTACGGTTGTCCTTCATACAACAATGCTTTATATTTTCTTGAATCATTGTGTTGTGCTATTTGCCAATAGTCACGACAGAATGCGCTCTTTGATAACCCTTAGTACACTATAAAGAAATTTTAACTTTGTTATTGACTTTTCTAGAACATTACAAAAACCCACATGTGTGAGTGCTTGTTCATTAATATATCAAGGTAGTATAGGATTTTGCTATTAATCAAAAGGCTTCATTTTATAACATTCTTACCAATCAAATAGGAAATAACTTGGTAATGTCCCAAACGTGACCAGATCGATAACAGTGGCGGGCTAATCTAGAACAATATAGGAACGACGTTCTTCGACACGTGCCATATGACAACATCGCATCTCCATTTAAGCACACGTCATGACTTTCTACCCCAGCGAACCCCGATTTAAGTATTTCTGATTCTAACTTTTTTCTGTCGAAATAAGTCACCCACTAAACAGAGAGGGAAGCTTGCATTATTTTTATGGGCGCATCTTGATGTAAGCCCTATGCGCTAGCTTTATAATTAACATAATTAATGTCACCGAGAAAGATAAAGATACACTTTTCTGCTGCCTAAGGTTCATGCTTCTTGTTTCTGAGGTTCTGGTGTCTATGTAAATTAAACCCAGTAACCTAATTAGTTGAATAATTGATGTAATCATCTATTCTCCAACGCCTTATTCTTTTCTATCACGTAACAAAGTCCTTCTCATGCAATTAAAATTATTTGCGCTATTAGGATTTTATTTCAAGCTATAAACAGGATACGTTAACGACGAATTATTTGATGGTAAATTACCAAGCAGCAATCGCTTCCGCTCGTGACATATTTCTTTAAAGGAAACTTAAGTGACCCTGAGATACTTGTATCGGTCAATCTTCGAAAAATTACGCGGTATTTCCTCTAAGAAGTGTAATAAACTTATCGGTCATCTACCATATAACAATATCATCCACTAATTCGCTTAATGGTCGGATATATAAAATAAGAAGCAATAGCATCTATGGGAAAAATTTACCAACTGCTCGATATTTGCCTCTTCTTTAGAAAAGAAAATGTTAACCACTATTGTTGCTCCCATTATCAATGAAACCTCCTTCCCTGCGAAAAGACGTAGATCATCTTTTTAAGAATGTGATTCATCTGGCACCTAGTGTGGGTACAGGAAATAAAATTTCAGCATTATTCGTGTATAATTCATGTGGTTAAGTAGCAGCTGTGGAGAAAATAATTCCTAAGAAATGAAGGAAAGCAGTGGTGCTTGTATAAAGGAAAGAACAATACAATGCCAAGGAAATTTTTAGGTATGACTCAAGAACAGCAAACATCAGAGCAGACGAAATTTATTGTTAGCATTTTTTTATTGCTTGCATTTCGCTTATCACGATTACTCAGGATGCGTGATGAGTAGTTCATGGTTTAAAATCAGTAACTGCAATTTTTTAATTACAAAATTTAAGATCTTAGTCACTTTCTGTAAAGGGATTCTAATTCTACAAACATATAATCCACTCTCTCATGTCCATTATTGTCGGATGAAAATAGCACAGTAGGCAATAAATTAGAGCTTATTTATGACTTTACTCCATCCCCTCGCCTTTTATGACAGTTGTGTCTTAGAAAGGTATAGGCATCTATATTTATAGAGTGCTTCGTTCGAGCAAAGTCTTCGATAAAAGGAAGGCAAAGGCTGGGAATATAGTTTTAGATAGAAGAGAGTTATTTTGGTCAATGTATGCTGGGTTTGAAGCAGTAGTGAGATAGCGAAGTGGCGACAGAAAAACAATATCCTCTAATCATTGTCACAAGAAACGGCACACAACAGCATCAAATGTAAGATAAAAACAGAAATACAATGTACTGTTCATGGAGCTAATAATAAGTAAGACCAATGAAGAGCACTATGTTGCTAAAAATGTATAGGAGTTGATGCTGTAAATAAATAACAATATACGGAATTAAAAATAATGTAATATGAGACATTCAGCTTATAGTAAGTTATGATAACACCAATAATATGGCAGTAAACTACAAAATAAAAATGAAAGTAAGACTAAATTAGCGCACTAACAGATAGTGTAAACAAGAACTATAAATCAGTTAGTAATAAGTTAACCAATTGACGTTTTCGTTAGTTATGGCTAACTATGTTGTATAGTAATAAAAGAAACACATTGAGAGAACTAGCAGCAGCAAGAGACATCAAAATTACCAACTGTCAGGTCATTTCAATCTGATACCTGGGAGAGGGATCGTATACATCAATAAGACAGTAAATGCTGTTTTTCAGACATCCACAGGGTGGCTTTGCAATATAGAGAAACTGCATCGGCACCTGGTAATATGGGAGGAAATGGATTCTCTGTTACAGGGTATTTAGTAGTTCGATATGCCTGTACAGTAAAATAAATTGCTGGACGGCTTGTGATAAGACTACCGTCTGACAATGTGTTCGAAGGGAACCTCATGGGTCTCTAACCATGCTCTAACACGACATAACACCCACTGATATGTACACTGAGATGTGTCAGCCTGCTACCAAATGGCGGCACAGGAGGCATGTGTACCTCGTTCAAGTGTCTGCAGGTCCTGGATGGACTCCATAGGCACGAGTTCCTTCCAGCAACTAAATACGTATGATGTTAAAAGTCCAGCTGCCAGATGGACGTGCGGCTGGACCACCTCGTCCATTTCATTATCCGGGGAACATTTTGTCAAGAAGCCCCGGCATGGAAATCCCAATGTGAGCACGAACCACATCATGTCTCTGCCACTGCACCCTTCGTCCCGTTTTGGAGCAGAGCAGGCCGAGCTACCCTCAGGAGGTGCTGAAATGCCTCATCTTTGAGGGGTTGTGGTAGGCCACTCGTGGTGGTCGCCAAAAACCGACGTCCAGACATCGAGAATGATGCGTTGCTGATGGTGCACTGCCTCCATGGGGATTTGCCGTAGACCAAAAGTTGGTGTTGAGCAGGTTGACGATAGCGCCCCTCACACAGGTTGCATCATTTGGATGAATGGCAAAAATCCCGGCACTTTGATGACCTGTGCGACAACCAGTGGCAAAATCGTCGCCACAGAAGGAAATCCGTGGGTTGTAAGGGTTGTGCACATTTTAATACAGATAATGACAGTTGTTGGGTACAGTGTATCACGTGGTTGCATGGCTTACCTATTGCTGGTTTCCTACCTGAGAGGTGCTGATACTGGGGTCATATTCTCCAAGACCCATGTTCCGCTGGGTGCACTGAGCTTCCCTCGTTACTCATTTTCTTAAACAATTCGGTTGAACACAGTCTACAATCTAACAAACGCTGTTGCCAACACTTAATGGTGCTGTGCTGTCGGCGGAGATGCTTTCCCTGGAACAGCTGTGCTACTGCTCGCAGATTGCCATTTGCTTCTGCAAGGGTAAATACAATGCCGATCTGTTCTTGGTTGGTACGCCGAGCCATCGACTCTCAGCACTGCACTACACGACAGACGTTTTCACCGACGTGATTCGGCAACAGCAGTGAAGTGGGTGCCCTCTAGGCTGATGTATCAGCGCACCGCTCTCATAAACCACATTATGGCTCTCTTGAGTGTGGTGCTAAACCACTAATTCACACAGAATTTACCCACTTCCCTGTTGTGTTCTCTTGCGTGATTTGAATCACCAAAACTTACATTCTCACAGATCCGTTATATCCTACTTCAAGTGTTCGCTACCTTGGTACACATTTCCGTTCATATCTCCAATGAACTTTTTGATCAACGTCTTAGATTTCATTTTCTGCAGTTTTCCCTCGTTTGGCATAACAACCTTGGTGTGCTGGAGCTAATGGTCCACCGATCATTAGTAGAGGGCATACTGCCTCCTGCAGAGATAGTATCTGCTGCACTGGTGTCGATATATTACTTCTCACGGTTACCAGTATCAGTTAGATAGCCAACTTGACCAGCAAACATTCGATACGAGAAGTGCAAGCTGGTTATGCAATAAATCAGCCGGTACATAACTGATAATCGTCTCAACGATGTACGACCTTTTTTCTTATCTCCGAGTAGCACTTGCCATACTTGCTACCCACGTCCTCAATTATTTACTAGATGCATCCCAATCCCTTCTTGCCACTACATCTGTTACACTCTGGATCTTCCTCTAGTACCAAGGATGTTCTTCCCTTATATCTTAACACATGTCCTATCATCTGTCCCTTCTTCTCACTGATTTAAATATATTCCTTTCCTCGCCGATTCCTTGGAGAACCTCCTCACTCATTAGCATATCAGTCTACCAAATTTTCAGCATTCTTATGTAGATGTAGACTGGCAATAGCAAGGAAATCGTTTCTCAAGAAGAGAAATTTGTTAACATCGAGTATAGATTTAAGTGTCAGGAAGTCGTTTCTGAAAGTATTTGTATGGAGTGTAGCCATGTATGGAAGTGAAACATGGACGATAAGCAGTTTGGACAAGAAGAGAATAGAAGCTTTCGAAATGTGGTGCTATAGAAGAATGCTGAAGATGAGGTGGGTAGATCACGTAACAAATGAGGAGGTACTGAATATGATTGGGGAGAAGAGAAGTTTGTGGCACAACTTGACTAGAAGAAGGGATCGGTTGGTAGGACATATTTTGAGGCATCTAGTGATCACAAATTTAGCATTGGAGGGCAGCGTGGAGGGTAAAAATCGTAGAGGGAGACCAAGAGATGAATACACTAAGCAGATTCAGAAGGTTGTAGGTTGCAGTAGGTACTGGGAGATGAAGAAGCTTGCACAGGATAGAGTAGCATGGAGAGCTGCATCAAACCAGTCTCACGACTGAAGACCACAACAACAACAACATGTAGCACCACATCTCAAATGCTTCGATTTTCTTCGGTTCCGGTTTCGCCGCACAACATGTTTCGATGGCATACTATAGTCTGTTCCCAACATACATTTTCAGGAATTTCTTCCTCAAAATAAAACCTATGTTTAAAAGTATTAGACTGCTGTTGGCCTCGAATGCCGTTCTTGCCAGCTCCAGATTGGTTTTTGTATCCTCCTTGCTCCAGTCGCCATGAATTACTTTCCCACCTGGGTAGCACAGTTCCCTAACATCATATACTTCGTGATGAAAAATTATGAGGTAAAGTTTGTCCCTGTTCTCATTCGCGCTACTTCTAATTACTCTCGTATTTGTTCGGTGTTATCCATCCCTTCTGCCTAGTCTGATTTTAAATCTTTCAAATCTCTTCTAATTCCTGATTCTAATACTGGATCTCTTATGTTTTCCCTACCGACTAGCGTTCTTGTTTTATCATCACTTAAGTTTTTCCTCTCATAGAAGATCCTCTATACTCTTGGTACCTATTCGTTGTCGCTTCTGCGATCAACAGTCGAATTCCCATCGCGCTCTTAATGTTACCACCATTGCTTTTAATTTCACCGAATGTTTTCTGTATGGGGGTTAGTCATTTCGACAGTCTTTTTCGATTTTTTCACATATTTCATGTTGCCATTTTACCCGTTGTTCCTATTTATTTGATTCCTAATTTCAAGAATGGTTCAAATGGCTCTGAGCACGATGGGACTCAACCTGAGGACATCACACCCTTCCATTCCCGAGGCAGGATTCGAACCTGCGACCGTAGCTGTTGCTCGGTCCCACATTGAAGCACCTAGAATTGCTCGGCCACACCGGCCGGCTAGTAATTTCGGAATCTCTGCCTGACCATGATGTAATGGAAGCTGAATATTGCTACATCTCTGTATTTTCTAAGTATACCACCTTATCTTGTGATTCTTCAACAGAGTATTCGCTATCACTACATGAAATTTATTGCAGAACTTAACTAGTCTCTCTCGTCTCTCATTCCTCCCACCAAGCCAATGTTCCCCAGTAAGTCTTTCTTCTTCTCTTTCCTGTACACCGCATTCCAATCTCTATTAGGTTTCCACCTCCCTTTATGTATTGAATTGCCCGCTCAGTAGCCTTATCTACTTTCTCTACGTCTTCATCTTCGGCCTGCTATGTCTGCATGTATAGCTGAGCTACTATTGTCGTTCCCGGCGGAGTCAGGGATTGTCTCTGCCTCGTGATGACTGGGTGTTGTGTGATGTCCTTAGGTTAGTTAGGTTTAAGTAGTTCTAAGTTCTAGGGGACTGATAACCATAGATGTTAAGTCCCATAGTGCTCAGAGCCATTTGAACCATTTTACTATTGTCGGTTTGTGTCGATTCTGATGAGAACAACGCTATTACTGAACTTTTATCAGTAACACGCTCTCTGCCCTGCCTTCGTGTTTATAACGAATCCTATTCCCATTATGGCATTTTCTGTTGCCGTAATTCTTGTCTTCCTTCCATTTCATATCACTGACGCACAAATTAGCTAGTTTGAGCCCTAGCACTTCCCTTTTCGAATTTTATAGCTTCCTACCAAGTTTAGGCTTCTGATAATCCATCGCTAGGCTCATAGAATATGAGCCTTTCGTTGCTTATTCTAATTTCTCCTCTCCTCTCCGCATGGCAGTCCGCTCCCGGATGTTGCATTGTAGGAATAGTCCCATACCTTTTGCCAATGGAGATATCATCATGACCCTTTTTTTTTAATTTCGTACCATATCTCCTGTGAATTTACGCTATGTGTCCTTAATGCAGTGGTTTCCACTGTCTTCTGTAACCATAAGCCTTTGATCCTACTGATTGTTAGGTCTTTTAGGGGTATTTTCCCATCCTAAGGGCAACAGAGTGTCCTGCACCACTGTCCGAAACTCCGTCCTCTTTGACAAGGTCGTTGACACAATGTGCGTGACTTCTTACACCGGGAATCGTGGGCTTCATTTCTGATGATTTTCATCCTAAATTGAAGCGAAGCCGGAGTTCGAATCCGGAAGCAAGGACGTTCTGGTTATTTATTAAAGACGATACCTTCTTCATTCTATTCGCCCGACGCTGCTGACGTTCTATTCACGTAGCTCCTTATGTAACTAAGTTTAATGCTCCCCCACTAAAAAAATGGTAATCACATCTCCCCTACTTCGCATCTTTACACTACCATAAAAAAATTAACCGTCACTCTTCAGTTGTTGACACTAACAATTCCCAAAAACTCTCCACACTTCTCTTACTTTTCATTAATTTATTTACATTTTTATTACATGATTATAATCAGTAAATGTGTATAGATGAAAATTTTACACATCACTATGTTACAAAACATGTTATGCAAAGGATAAACTAAAAAAAAACTTTGTCTATTAATTGTGCCGTTTCGTCTAGAAGAATCTGTCTTCTAGAAATGGTGTAATTGGAGTTTTCTTGCCCACTTCGATTGAAGTTTTCTGTCCACAACAGTGCCGCATAAAATATCTATGACAGATTCATGATGCCTCAAAGAATGCAGCTTTCGATGAGTCTACGAGTCTCTTCCCTTCCTCACTGCTTACTATTCAGGTCATTGTGTATTCGGTGTAACGCGGCGCGGATTGTCACACTGAGTGTGGGACTCCGCAACAAGACGAAGGGGCAGTCACACTCAGTAAACAATTTGCACAGAGTGTACGACCTCGGTGTGCTTTTTAAGGGAGTTGTGAGAGTTTTGTAGGTACAATTAAGCAATCAGGCTCCCCTTGTCTATGTTCTTTCCCATGAACAGTGTAAGCGCATGATATTTTGCGAAGGGAACGTAATAATCATCAGTACCCACGAAGGTCCGAGGTTCAGTCAAGTCAGGGTGTCACGAAGCTAGCAGGGTAAAATTTTCTGTGTCAGTCGCCAAACACCGGCCGACGTCACGCACCTGATGCATGTTCATCGGTGGTCAGGAGGCGACAGTCAGTGCAAAGTGGGGCATCTGTCAATCCTACAGTGTGGAGCCGGTGTTACGTCGCATACTTTGTGTAGGTGACTTGATAAAACGTCGCCCGCATTGTGGTTGGCCGAAATTGGTTTTCCACACTCGTGGCCAATTGGCAGTGGGGTACTTGGTTACTGCCATGTTGCGCGGAACTGTAGCCGAAAGGTGGTGTAAGAATCCTTTGTCTTCAACGGGCGCCTTGCGGGGAGATTCGGGGTCACATTGCTGTATTCCAGAATGAATTTTAATACATGGAAGATCCATGTCGGTACGAGTGATACCGACACCAATGGGACGTGATAGACCTGTATCAGAACCTCACATAGACGACCCGTGAGAAAGGAGAGTTGACCGGTCCACCGTTTCCACATATTGCTCATATAAAGGGAAGCTCCAGTTCCCGGACATTAATCAGTCCCAGCCTTCCAGCGCCTTCCTGTGGCCAGGAAATAACAGAAGGCGTCCGGTAGTGGAGGACTTGTGTCACGGTGATAGTGTTTCGACGCCACCTAAAGGTTCTCCACACGCTGTTGTTGGTACAAGTCACTGAGAAGGTCCTTATGAACCATCTCGCGTACAATCTGTAGTAACAGCTGATAGTTCGCCGCAGCCGTTCTGCGCACATCCTTCGTAAAAGTGACTCCGAAATAGCTCAGTTCATTAAGTGATGGGAGTGGACCGACTGTATCCTTACCTAGAGGGCCGGCCGGAGTGGTCGAGCGGTTCTAGGCGCTACAGTCTGGAACCGCGCGACCGCTACGGTCACAGGTTCGAATCATGCCTCGGGGATGGATTTGTGTGATGTTCTTAGATTAGTTAGGTTTAAGTAGTTCTAAGTTCTAGGGGACTGATGACCACAGTAGTTAAGTCCCATAGTGGACAGCACCCGATGTCCAGCGCCGCGGACGCCAAGTCTGAGGGTGCTTTTGGATTTGGAATATTTTAAAAGTGTTGTTGACAAACTTGGCGAGTGATTATGAAACGTAGTCGACAAAATCACTTTAGCTCACGGAGGCCACACCAGTTCGTGGACTATATTCTGCCCAACTTGTGAACCCTTTCCCTTCAATAGTATCAACGCTTCTTACTGTATTACATAGCCCAAAAATGTTGGTATTTATCAAAATATGGTCCACAATGCGCACCTTTACAATCAGTGTGAAGACATAATGAAAGGGAGTGTCAAATGAAAACGAGGCACTTGAGAAAACGTAAGTAAACTCACGGTAATTTCAAACGTCATCTCAATGACAAGTTATCCCAGTAAGAGGCACGAGAGCCAATGGCCTGATACGAAAATGTTTGACTTTTCCTTGCTGCCACCCAGACGCGCACGTCTTTGTCCGTAGAGAATCGAAGGCCACGAATGATTTTCTTGAGCACTCCAGAAAAATGGAAATCGCATGGGAAGAGAACGGGACTGTACAGAGGATGTGAGGGAAAGTCATTATGACACTTTTCTTCAAATACAAGTGCGCGCTGGAACACTGCACCGTAGTCAACGCGCAGCAGTAGATAGATACCTAGCAAAATCTGGAGGTCTCCGTCTAGTCTAATCACCCAGGATAGTTGTCCGCCACTGGTGGCTGAATGGTCAGCAAGATGGAATGTCGTACCTAACGGCCCGGGTTCGATTCCGGGCTTGGTCGGTGATTTTCTCCTCTCGGAGACTGGGTGTTGTCCTTATCATCATCATGTAATCCCCATCTACACGAAAGTCGCCGAAGTGGCGTCAAATAGAAAGACTTGGACCAGGGAGGCCCTAGCCACACGGCGTTCCCATACCCAAGATAGTTGACGGATGGAATCAATTCGTTGAAGGAAAATGGTCGTCCACGTTTTTTCTATGCTCTTCCAGTTACACTGCATAAGTTCCACACGGAGCTCTTAGATATCATCCAAACACTCCCAACCTCTCCCCATGAGATTTGCAAATCTTTCGAATCTGAAGAAAGACATTCGTGTCTTTCGATTAGGTGCGGACGAAGAAGTGTGCACCTGGGAATAATCATAGTTCCATAAACCACTGTCAATATTTTTCCACAGTAGCATTGCCCGCCATGTCTCACAGTGGGATAAACGTATTAGCAGTTGTGACGATCACTTCTGAAATAATAAACAGTTTACTTACTTCTTTGCCCTCTTTCTCGTTTTCATTTGACCCCCTTCTTATATCACAGCTCTTAATAGGGCTGTGACTCAATATAATCCTGAGGCTGAAGCACATTTTCTGTTGTAGAGTACTGTATATCACTTCCTTGCCATCAGAACTATAGTAGTTATAGGTAACCAAACGACAAGCTTCTAGAAAACAGTGATCATCGGGTACGTGAAGTAAGGTTAATAACAGTACGTTCTCTAGGGCCATTCATATGTTTTATTCTGTGGAACAGAGAATTCCACGATGATTAACTAAGATAATCTAACATCTATAAAGGCCACTGTGTTGAATATGGAAGACATCTGATAACAAATGGGGCTACGAGACTGATGGTGAGAAAAAGAAACAAACTATATTAAGTTAGCAAATATAATTTCTTCCCGACAGCTTTATTGAATCATTAAGTATGCAGATAGCTGCGACAGACAGAGACCACCGAGGACTGGGGAAGATAGTGGTAAGAAATCATATGAAATCAGCGAAGGAATATCTCGTGAGATTCAACGTGGTACCAGCAGGCCAGCTAGCAGAACGACTGTGATTACAGAGTTAAATGGAACGAGTACAACTGTCGAGTAGATCCCCCTATAGTCACACATTGGCTTTTCTGAGACCGATGTGCACTATGTGCTCAAAAGTATCCGTACACCCCAAAAAACATACGTTTATGCTGCCACCTACTGCCAGGAACTCCATATCAGCGACCACAGTAGACATCTTGATAGAGAAGAACGGGGCGCTCCTCGGAACTCACGGACGTCAAACGAGGTAAGGTGATTGGGTGTCACTTGCGTCATACGTCTGTACGCGAGATTTCCTCACTCCTAGACAACCCTAGGTCCACTGTCTCCGATGTAATAGTGAAGTGGAAACGCGAAAGGACACGTGCAGCACAAAAGCGTACAGGCTGATCTCGGCTGCTGACTGACAGAGACCGCCGACAGTTGAAGAGAGCCGTAATATGTAAGAGGCAGACATCTATCCATACCACCACACAGGAATTCTAACCTGCATCAGGATCCACTGCAAGTACTATGACAGTTAGGTGGGAAGTGAGAAAACTTGGATTTCATGGTGATTGAACAGTGGAAAAACGTTGTGTGGAGTGACGAATGACGGTAGACAATGTGGCGGTCCGATGGCAGGGTGTGAGTATGGCGAATGCCCGGTGAACGTCATCTGCCAGCGTGTGTAGTGCCAACAGTAAAATTCGGAGGCGGTGGTATTATGGTGTGGTCCTGTTTTTCATGGAGGGGACTTGCACCCCTTGTTGTTTTGCATGGCACTATCGCAGCACAGGCTTACATTGATGTTTTAAGCACCTTCTTGCTTCCCACTGCTGGAGAGCAATTCGGGGATGCCGATTGCATCTTTCAACCCGATCGAGCACCTGTTCATAATGCACGGTCTGTGGCTGAGTGGATACGCGACAATAACATCCCTCTAATGGACTGGCCTGTACAATGTCCTGACCTGAGTTCTGTAGAACACCTTTGGGCTGATTTGGAACACCGACTTCGTTCCAGGCCTCACCGAGAGCCATCGATACCTCTCCTCAGTGCGGCACTCCGAGAAGAATGCGCTGCCATTACCCAAGAAATCCTCCAGCACCTCATTGAACTTATGACTGCGAGAGTGGAAACTGTCGTCAATGATAAGAGTGTGCCAACACCATATTGAATTCCAGCATTACCGATAGAGTGTGCCACTTGTAAGTCATTCTCAGCCAGGTGTCAGAATACCTTTGACCACATGTTCATCGTTGTGTTTAATAACAGGAAATATAAGTGTTCATATAAGTTTCTGTTTCATACCAAGAGGTAAGATATTGCTATATATTTGGAGGTCATGGAGAGATGCTGACTATGCTTTTGCGCACTATCTGTGTGCTCGGCCTAACGTAGTTTTTCGTCTAATATTGCTTGTGGAATTTTTACTGAGGGAGAGAACTTGATATTTGTCCCATTGAGGATTAAATATATTTTAGGATTGTCGATATTTCGGACCAATAAGTCTAGGATGGCTATGGTTTTTAGTGGGTTGAGGTTAATCTATTCTTTGTGCCTGCTTGGTAGTGCACACAGGCCAGTACTGATATTTTCAGTAACTATCTCCTAGTTTATTGATTTTGCACTTAGATACTACTGGAGATCTTCAGTCTATAAGTAGTACGCACTGTAGGACGAACTGATGACACATCGGAGATATGGGAATACAGGACCTAATACCGAACACCGGAGGACGTTTGATACGACCTCGTCTCCATTGCGACTTTATGGTGCCGGACACAGCGGATTGCTGGCGAGACGTCAGGTACAAACCAAATCATGGTACAACACTTGGACACAAATTTCCACTTTTCTGTTTGACAAGCAAAATGTCGAAGTCTCCCATGTCAGAGGGTTTGGTAAACTGTAACACACGCATGGTGGCCACCTCCTTTCCATCCACTTCTAGCTTCAGAACTTGGGTAACTTTTATTATAGCAGATGTTGCACTGCGATGGCCGCGGAAACCTGGTATGTGTCTTGTAGGTTGTTAGTAGTTAGTTGTTGTTGTGGTCTTCAGTCCTGAAACTGGTTTGATGCAGCTCTCCACGCTACTCTATCCCGTGCAAGCTTCTTCATCTCCCAGTACCTACTGCAGCCTACATCCCTCTGAATCTGCTTAGTGTATTCATCTCATGGTCTCCCTCTACGATTTTTACCCTCCACGCTGCCCTCCAATACTAAATTGGTGATCTCTTGATGCCTCAGAACATGTCCTACCAACCGAACCCTTCTTCTAGTCAAGTTGTGCCACAAACTCCTCTTCTCCCCAATCCTATTCAGTACCTCCTCATTAGTTATGTGATCTACCCATCTAATCTTCAGCATTCTTCTATAGCACCACATTTCGAAGCTTCTATTCTCCTCTTGTCCAAACTAGCTATCGTCCATGTTTCTCTTCCATACATGGCAACACTCCATACACATACTTTCAGAAATGACTTCCTGACACTCAAATTTATACTCGATGTTAACAAATTTCTCTTCTTCAGAAACGCTTTTCTTGCCATTGCCAGTCTACATTTTATATCCTCTGTACTTCGACCATCTTCAGTTATTTTGCACCCCCAATAGCAAAACCCCTTTACTACTTTAAGTGTCTCACAATACCCTCAGCACCACCCGACTTAATTCGACTACATTCCATTATCCTCGTTTTGCTTTTGTTGATGTTCATCTTATATCCTCCTTTCAAGACACTGTCCATTCCATTCAACTGCTCTTCCAAGTCCTTTGCTGTCTCTGACTGAATTACAATGTCATCGGCGAACCTCTAAGTTTTTATTTCTTCTCCATGGATTTTAATACCTACTCCGAAATTTTCTTTTGTTTCCTTTACTGCTTGCTCAATGTACAGATTGAACAACATCGGGGAGAGGCTACAATCCTGTCTCACTCCCTTCCCAAACCTCTCCCCTTTCATGCCCCTCGACTCTTATAACTGCCATCTGGTTTCTGTACAAATTGTAAAAAGCCTTTCGTTCCCTGTATTTTAGCCGTGCCACCACCAGAATGTGAAAGAGAGTATTCCAGTCAACATTGTCAAAAGCTTACTCTAAGTCTACAAATGCTAGAAACGTAAGTTTGCCTTTTCTTAATCTAGCTTCTAAAATAAGACGTAAGGTCAGTATTGCCTCACGTGTTCCCATATTTCTACGGAATCCAAACTGATCTTCCCCTAGGTAGACTTCTACCAGTTTTTCCATTCGTCTGCAATGAATTCGCGTGATTATTTCGCAGCCGTGACTTATTAAACTGATAGTTCGGTTATTTTCACATCTGTCAACGCCTGCTTTCTTTGGGATTGGAATTTTTATGTTCTTCTTGACGTCTGAGGGTATTTCGCCTGTCTCATACATTTTTCTCACCAGATGGTAGAGTTTTGTCAGGGACGGCTCTCCCGAGGCTGTCAGTAGTTCTGATGGAATGTTGTCTACTCCTGGGGGCTTGTTTCGACTTCGGTCTTTCAGTGCTCTATCAAACTCTTCACGCAGTATCATTTCTCCCATTTCATCTTCATCTACATCCTCTTCCATTTCTATAACATTGCCCTCAAGTACGTCGCCCTTGTATAGACCCTCTATATACTCCTTCCACCTTTCTGCTTTCCCTTCTTTGCTTAGAACTGGGTTCCCATCTGAGCTCTTGATATTCATACAAGTTGTTCTCTTTTCTCCAAAGGTCTCTTTAATTTTCCTGTAGGCAGTATCTATCTTACCCCTAGTGAGATAAGCCTCTACATCCTTTCATTTGTCCTCTAGGCATGCCTGCTTAGCCATTTTGCACTTCCTATCGATCTCATTTTTGAGACGTTTGTATTCTGCCTGCTACATTTACTGCATTTTTATATTTTCTCCTTTCGTCAATGAAATTCAATATTTCTTCTGTCACCCAAGGATTTCTACTAGCCCTCGCCTTTTTACCTACTTGAACCTCTGCTGCCTTCACTACTTCATCCCTCAAAGCTACCCATTATTCTTCTACTGTATTTCTTTCCTCCATTCTTGCCAGTTGTTCCCTTATGCTCTCCCTGAAACTCTGTACAATCTCTGGTTTAGACAGTTTATCCAGGTCCAATCTCCTTAAATTACCACCTTTTTGCAGTTTCTTCAGTTTTAATGCACAGTTCATAACCAATAGATTGTGGTCAGAGTCCACATCTGCCCCTGGAAATGTCTTACAATTTAAAACCTGGTTCCTAAATCTTTGTCTTACCATTATATAATCTATCTGATACGTTTTAGTATCTCCAGGCTTCTTCCATGTATACAACCTTCTTTTATGATTCTTGAAGCAAGTGTTAGCTATGATTAAGTTGTGCTCTGTGCCAAATTCCACCAGGCGGCGTCCTCTTTCATTTTTTACCTCCAATCCATATTCACCTACTATGTTACCTTCTCTCCCTTTTCCTACTACCGAATTCCAGTCACCCATGACTATTAAATTTTCGTCTCCCTTCACTATCTGAATAATTTCTTTTCTTTCATCATACATTTCTTTAATATCTTCGTCATCTGCACAGCTAGCTTGCATATAAACTTGTACTACTGTCGTAGGCGTGGGCTTCGTGTCTATCTTGACCACAACAATGCGTTCGCTGTGCTATTTGTAGTAGCTTACCCTCATTCCTATTGTTTTATTCATTATTAAACCTACTTCTGCGTTACCCCTATTTGATTTTGTATTTATAGCCCTGTATTCACCTGACCAGAAGTATTGTTCCTCCTGCCACCGAACTTCACTAATTCCTACGATATCCCACTTTAACATTTCCATTTCCCTTTTTAAATTTTCTAACCTACCTGTTCGATTAAGGGATCTGACATTCCACTCTCCGATCCGTACAACACGAGTTTTCGTTCTCCTGATAACGACGTCCTCCTGAGTAGTCCCCGCCCGGAGATCCGAATGGGGAACTATTTTACCTCCGCAATATTTTACCCAAGAGGACGCCATCATCATTTATCCATACAGTAAAGCAGCATGCCCTCGGGAAAAATTACGGCCGTAGTTTCCCCTTGCTTTCAGCCGTTCGCAGTACCAGCACAGCAAGGCCTTTTTGGTTAGTGTTACAAAGCCAGATCAATCAATCAACCAGACTGTTGCCCCTGCAACCACTGAAAAGGCTGCTGCCCCTCTTCAGGAACCATACGTTTGTCTGGCCTCTCAATAGATACCCCACCGTTGTGGTTGCACCTACGGTGCGGCCATCTGTATCGCTGAGGCACGCAAGCCTCCCCACCAACGCCAAGGTCTATGGATCAAGAGGGGGGGGGGTTACTAGTTAAATACATGTTAAATTGGTCGTGGAGTATACAGGGCATATCATGATTAATCACGTAAATGCATACAGTTGAATGTAGACAATATTAGAACAAAAATTATAAGTTAAGATAAAGCCGCAAACGAATAGTATGTGACATAGTTACAAATTCGAGGACACCAGTCACCACTGACTTGATTCTGCTTAAACGTCATCCCTATTATGAATATTGTACAACACTAGGAAGAGTTATTAGAATAAACTGGTAGAAGTGCAGGTGGAGGTTAACACAACAGCTACTTGACTGTACTAGTAATTAAGCGGCTAGTTCAAAGTATCATAGTTAAAAGGGTGTTCAATGTTTTGTCCAGGCCTGCACCGAACCCCGCAATGAGTTTCGCATCCTTTAAAACACACAATCATTGTCAAGTATCTGCTCCAATTCTTCAACCGCGTTAACTGGATTGGCGTCCACTACATCCTTAATGTGGGCCCAGATTCACGTGGTACAGATCAGGTGATCTTAGAGACCACAGTGCAGTTCATCCTGAGCCAGAATATCTTTCACCATATCACCATGTTAGATATCGTTCAAGAGTTGGATTAAAATTAAGTGTAAAAGGATGACAATGGTAAGATTCGCAGATGACATTGTTGTCCTGTGTGAATGTGCAGCAGAAATACGGGACCTGTTGAATAAACGAACAATGCAATGAGTACAAAATTCGGGTTGGGGGTAAATCTAAGAAAGACGAAAGTAATGAGAAGTACCAGAAATAAGAATAGCGAGAAATTAACATCAGAATTGGGGATCACGAAGTTGACGAAGTTAAGGAATTCTGTCGCCTAGGCAGCAACATAACCCATGAGGACGCAGAAAGGAAGATATAAAAAGCGGGCTAGCATTGGTACAGAGGGCGTTCCTAGTCAAGAGAAGTGTACTAGTATCAGACATAGATCACAATCTGAGGAAGAGATGACTGAGAATCTACGTTTGGAACGCCACATAATGTGGTAAGTGAAGCATGGTCTGTGGGAAAACCTTAACAGAAGATAGTCCAAGCAATTGAGATGTCGAGCTAAATTATGTGAGCTGATGAACGATGAGGAGATTGTCCGCAGGAGAGGTGAAGAAAGATATGTTTCAAAACACCGATAACAATAATATACAGAATGACAGCACATGTGTGTCAACATCAGGAAATAACTTCTATGATACTAGAGAGAGCTGCAGAGTGTAAAAGCCTTAGAGAAACAAAAATTGGAACACATCCGCTGGAGGTGTCACCGGTACACTGAACTGCGATGCTTTATTTTGGAAACTCTGCTACGGCTATTCGAGGAGCATCTGTGGCTCGTTTCCTTGTCGAGATTCCTGGTGAGTGTTCGACTGTTTCCAGTACCGCATCTTCAAGCGTAAGTGTAAATCGTGCAGGCCTACCTGCACCCATAGCATTGCAAAGCTCCTAGTGTCTCGTTGGCCATCAAGCAACCCTCTAAATGTTCGGCTATCCGGATGCCTTCGGGCAGGGTATGCATCTTTAGTAAATACCTGCAACCTCCCGTGCATTGCTGTTGCCCTGCCACACATGAAATGCTTATCGGCATACTCCTCGTTACTGTAGTGTTCCAGGATACCACTACCACTCGTAAGATATAACATATGCTGCTCCGAAAGCAACTGAGATGAGTGGCACTCTGACTAAGTACAGTACTGCCCTATCCGTTCTGTTTCCAGGTCCACGTTTCGAAAGCATAAACTAATACCACGGAGAATGACGTCAGTAGTGGTTGACAATCAGGATGTTGCAAATATCTGGCAAACAGTTCGTTGTAAACCTGTTTATATTTACTGAGACTTCCTCGTCTGCAGTATCGTGTACTTTCGACTGTATGTGTTTGCGCGATTAATTATGAGACAGCTGTTTATTCCAAGGTCTTGGACATTGCTGGAACAGTGCAAAAATGTCAGTGATGTACGTAGTTGTATGAAAATATAGACGAAGTAATCATTAAGACTACTTATATTACTGTTCAATTGCGGTTGTAAGTGTTATGAAGTACCTGTTCAGTTCCTCGACTAGGACCATAGCATAAAATGCAGCTTTTACTTTGCCTACACCAAAATTATGTACGATTTTCCATAGGACCGGTGACCTGCTCCTGCCGTGGGTTAATTTATGGCTATTCCTGGGTGTAACATTTCCCACTGCTGTACTGACTGTTCCATTTCTTCTTGTAGGCGGTATGATTACTTGGTGTAGAGTGTAGTCTCTGGTGAACGTACAGTGCCTCTCAGATTCGTGAACTGTCTGAGCTCATCGGTCAGCCAAGATGCAGGTTTCCCTTTCACTCTTCCGTTCTTTAGTGGAGCATGTTCTTCATATAGTTGACTGAGTCTATTTGCAAATACATGACTTTTTCATGTATGTGCGAGAAACAACATATTGCACCACAGCAGCAAGCTGAGGTGCTTTGATGCGTTTAGTGTCCGTAAGCAGTCAGTTGCACTTTCTCCCTAGTACAGGACGGACGTGGCAATTTCACGTATTTGAGAGGCATTACTTCATTATCATTGTAATAAAATGATATTTGTATCCATTAATAATTTCAAGGATGAACTGTTCTATAGCTTTTTCGTGCTGGAGAAGAGAGAAGGTTGAATCATTTTTATTGATTCATGTTGGTGTATAATCTATGTACGAGGATTGTAGTTAATGGAACTAAAAATCACGGAAAACGACGAAAATTCGATCTTATATGTTGTGAGAGTCAAACTCTGTGTCCCAATTAGTTGACTAATTGATGGCTGGCTGGCTGATTTGGGGAGGAGACCAAACAGCGATGTCAACGGACCCATCGGATTAGGGAAGGTTGGGGAAGGCAATCGCCCGTGCCCTTTCAAAGCAGCCATCCCGGCATTTGCCTGAAGCGATTATAGGGAAATTACGGAAAACCTAAATAGAGATGGCTAGACGCTGGTTTGAACCGTCGTCCTCCCGACTACGAGCCCAGTGTGCTAACCACTGTTCTACCCTACCCCCCCCCCTCCCCACCCCCGATAATTGATTGATGGTGTTACCATCTATACTGACATATCCTATTTCATTTCTATCACTGAACAAAACCCTTTCACTTACATAATGTTACTTGTAGCCTGCCGGCCGGAGTGGCCGAGCGGTTCTAGGCGCTACAGTCTGGAGCCGGGCGACAGCTACGGTCGCAGGTACGAATCCTGCCTCGGGCATGGATGTGTTTGATGTCCTTAGATTAGTTCGGTTTAATTTGTTCTAAGTTCTAGGCCTCTGATGACCTCAGAAGTTAAGTCGCATAGTGCTCAGAGGCATTTGAACCATTTGAACTTGTAGCCTTAGAATTTTGTTTCAGGCTGAAAAGTGGAAAGGTTGGTAGTTAATTGTTAGGCTGTAAACGAGAGAACGCCACTCACGCTTTCTCTTGGCATGTTTCTTTAACTAAAAGTTAAGCGTCCCTGAGATTCTTGCACCTACTAGCCTTCAAATGGTTCAAACGACTCTGAGCACTATGGGACTTATCATCTGAGGTCATCAGTCCCCTAGAACTTAGAACTACTTAAAACTAACTAACCTAATGACATCACACACATCGATGCCCGAGGCAGGATTCGAACCTGCGACCGTAGCAGTCGCGCGGTTCCAGACTGTAGCGCCTTGAACCGCTCGGCCACAGCGGCAGGCCCAAGCAGTCTTCAATAGTGTACGTAGTATTTTCCGAGAGAATTGTGATACGCCTCATCTAGCACCCTCTATGGGACCACCATTATTTGTATCTAATTCAGGTGTTTCTAGTTTCATGTCTAAAGAACTGCTGTGGAGAATGTAATTGCCAGGAAAAGAGGGAAGGAAACTGTACTTCTATAACGACTAAACAGTCCAACAGAATGGACTGACTGACACGCTGTGAACATCAGAGCGGACGAATTTTTTTGGTTTTCACTGTTTTACTGCTTGCATTATGTTTATCACGATTCTCAAAAAAATGGTTCAAATGGCTCTGAGCACTATGGGACTCAACTGCTGAGGTCATTAGTCCCCTAGAACTTAGAACTAGTTAAACCTAACTAACCTAAGGACATCACAAACATCCATGCCCGAGGCAGGATTCGAACCTGCGACCGTAGCAGTCTTGCGGTTACAGACTGCAGCGCCTTTAACCGCACGGCCACTTCGGCCGGCACACGATTCTCAGGACGAATGTTCAATAGTTCATTTCATTAAATCAGTCATTGTAATTTTTTAAATTATACGATTTAAAAAATGGAATTTTCACCGTTGTAAGAAAATGTGGTTAAGATGGTTGCTTCCGCGCAGAGCGAAAGCAAGGTGGAACGTTTTGTCGTCTGTTGATTTTATTTGGAACATTCTTCTTGTCTTTGTGCGTGTAAATTAGTCTAGCAGCGCATAAATTACACCATCCCTCTTGTTCATATAGTAAAATAATTGATTTTAAGCTCATTTAGTATTGTGTGCTTTGAATAAACTTGGTGTGACAGTAATAATGGTTACGGTAAATGACGGACCCGTTGAGTTTGATGTAGATGCCGGCGGTAACACCGAGTCGACGACGCTGTAAATAACTCTCGTTTCTCAGTTAGAATCTGATACACCGGCTCAATCCACTGAGAATGTTTGTCAAATCGATCAACACGTTGATCGCTTAACCGTATCACTTTACAGAATTTTGGCTATGGTGAGCGCGTGAGACAAAGAATTAGCAGCTCAAGTTCCGACACAAGTAAACAAAACACTTGAAACGTAGGGTAATTAGCTAGGTATATAAATTTAGCTTTCGCTGGGAGAAATACAGAACTGGCCGCGCAAATTCCGACACAATTAAAAACCACACTTGAAACGCGAGATAAAGACCTGGCCGAGCAAAGTACTACATAGGTAAATGCCGTACTGGAAATGCGCGAGAAAGAGTTAGCACTGCCAACTGCAGCACAGGAGAAAGAATTAGTCGCGCAAACAAATAATATTTTATCTGATGTGTCTAAAGAAATTTCAGATCCAAGAGTGACGGTGTCTGTTGGCATACAAAAATTACTTAATGAAGCTGAGGCACTGCAAGCGGCTAAAATGCATTGGAAAGCCCCGTGCAGCAGTTGTCTGCAAGGGTACAGAAATTGACACAGGATCCCGAAGAGGTATTACAAGTGTGCCTAGATGTTCAAGGAGAAAGAATTGCCAATGTAAATGGCTAGACGAAATAGACAAAATAAATGCGGATAGGAAGGAGGCAGTGTTGCGAGCAAGTGCCGAAGCATTCACTGGGGAGAGTAATACAGGCGATGCTATTCAAATAGAAGTAGAGGACTGAAAGTTGACGAAACAATCGTAAGTTTCAGGTCGTGGACCTGCATCATGAGATCGCAGCTGTGCACAGTCCTCAGCTTGATGTGTCTTACGTCACTATCTCTTCATAAATATCGCGAGGACAAGTCACGAATTTTATGAACTCATCAAGCCCCTTTATCGGTCGTGTCACAACGAATATGAGCAAGTGAGACCGAACACTGAATACATTAAATGAATTCGTAAATGCAACCATCAGATGCTGAGTGGAATGACGACAGTGAAAATTTGTGCCGGACCAGGAATCGAACCCGGATTTCCTACTTATCACGAGTGGTTACCTTACCATTCTTTTTTTTATTTTTTTAAATTTTTCATTGCCCTCTTCCACTTCAGGCGTTGGTCCCTATCATCCATACTACCCCTAAAAATTTATCTAATCTAAAACCAAAAGCAAAGCTACTACCACCCTTCTTTCACCCTAAAAGCTAACTAGGACGGTACTTTGCCACCAATTCATGGTCCGCCAAGGAACGAAAATTAAATCCGCCTCTGAACGTTTATTAAAAATAGAAAAGGATATACGAAGAGGTACAATACTTTTAATATACTTTATTTGTTTTTCATTCGTTGTTATGTTCTTATTTGTAATTTTTTATCTTATTTATTTATTCTTACCGTCTTTTGGGGGTATCCTCAGTAACCAGGTGGCGCGATGTCTTGGTCGTCTTCTCGTTCAGAGAGGGTGAAACACCCCAGAACTACCGTTCATGTGCCTTATCAGTCCTTCAGGAGCTATATCTCAGTCTCTTCTCACACCCGGTACACCCCAATGATCTGGAGGGCTCGCAAACAACGACCCCAAGTAACTCTCAAAAAGCGAACCATACGACGCTTTGCGCCGTAAAACAGTGCAATTGCTCGTTAAATAATGCCAAAAATCTAACAAACCAGCAACGCTCTCACTAAAAACGTATGACAATGCCACACCCTTAACTTACACCGTGGCGTTGTGACGAGTAGCAGGGAAGAAAGTGATGTCGGGATGGATCAGTTCGGTACGCTCTACGGACTGAGGCGCCCGTCGCAGCAACATTGCCCCCACGTGCAGTGTGAGGAGCCAGCAGTCGGCTTCCGTACCACAAACTAAACGGTGCATATCCGTGTCCACAGCGCTGCATCTGGGGCAGAGAGGTCTTCCGCAAGATTTATCATGTGTAAGCGTTGTCGGGTGGGAAATTTTTCAGTCGTTATGCCGGAGATCCCTGATCGTGGTGGAAAGGAAAGGCAAGCGTAAGTTACTCCACAACCGTCTCCAGCCAACCGAAGAGTGACGACGTTCAACCAAATTAGCAGGCAGCGTCCGTTGGAAGTATCGGTAGAAGTCCTTTGTTCCAGGATTCGGCGTAGTCGGTAACACATTCCACAGATAACTAATGTCGACCAGATAGGTGCGAATGAGATACAGTGCTGGGCGTGATATGCCCAACAGGTATCGGAGGCCAGAGGGTCTGAGGCACCACCTCCTGAATCAGTGTACCAGGTAGGGTGTCCTTGTCCGAAATATGTAGGCGATGCATTGTCCGCAGGAAGAGAGCACGCGTACTGTTGTGTACCTTTACCATTCCAATGCCGCCTGCATGTGTTGGCAACTTAAGCGTCTCGTATCATTTCTTGAACACCCTACGCTCGCTGACGAAATGACCTTGGCCGACTGGTACCTGGCAGCTACCGTAGCGGATATTGGGAGAACGTGATTTAGTTTCGAAGTGAGTTAGACGTTGACAAAATGTATCCGCATGATCAAATCAAGTGCTCGAAAGTTATGGAGACAAACCTATGTGCGGATCACATTACGTAGTCTGCCATACGTATCTGCTGATGTACACTGAATGTTCCCACGGAAGTTCACTTCCAAACATTACATCGCCGGGACTTTGGTACTGGGCACTGGTGTAATCATATTCAATCCTCCGCACTCATCCATGTAGTGTGTCTTTCGTAGGTTGATACGGCTTCTAGTCACCTCACCGTATCGCGGAAGTCACGCGATCACCGTACTTGTATCTTCTGCCGACCTCGCCAAAAAAACTACATCGTTCGCATATATAAAAAAAAATGCACATTGCGGAAGTGAATGCCTTCCAAACGCTGCCGTAGGCCGTGAAGTGCAGGCTCGAAGGCAACAGCAAAGAGAAAGATTGACAGGGGACATCCCTGTCGACTGAGAGCTCAATGGCGAACTTTGGCGAGCGGTAGCCATTGACCAGGACTGTGGGAGAGGCTCCCATGATGAGACGGAGAACCACACCTGCCGATATTGGGGACAGTCCCATCTTCTCTAAGACAGCCTGCAAGAAATGGTGCCCAACTCGGCCAAATGCTTGGTCTAGGTCAACTGCCACGAGCGCGCCTTCTAAGCAGCCTGCCGACATGAGCGCCACATCTCTATACGAGCTCAACGCCGTGTGTATATTGCTGCCACCTACCAGACATGGTTAGTCGGCATGAATCGCATCTTTGACATTAGCGAGGAGGCGAGTACGAAGAGTGCGAGTGAAAAGCTTGTAATTAACTCACTAACGTCAACGGCCGGAAGTCTTGCAGTCTGCGCCCCCCCCCCCCCCACTCCACCCTTTGGTTTTGGCACACATCCGGATGCAGCATTTCTGCCACCAAACTTCTCCCATCAGGTCAGAAAAGGTGCTGAGAAATTGAAGCGGAAGGCCATCGGGTCCAGGGGATTTGTTTCTGGCGCCCAGCGACAGGGGCATGTGCATTTCTTCCCACGCGACGGCCGCCAAGAATGTAGGACGTCCTCAATGTCACTGTCACGCCATTGATCTGCTTGATAAAGAGTGCAGTAAAAATCTGCGAGGGCACGTAAGATGGTGTTGTGTGTCTCAGCGCGTTGCCCGTCCGCAGAAATAACTGCAGTGGTGAGTCGCCTCTTACGGTGTCTCCGCTTTCTGACGATGTGATAAAGAGAGGCACGTTCCTCTGGGATGCTATGCTGGAGTCTTGCTCGAACCCGCGTACCGTCTAATTTGTCAGCCGTGATCCACAGAAGCTGTGCATGTGTTCGGTGGACGGCCATCTGGCGCTTTGGCGAAGGCTGTTGCGACGCTAGTTCTCGCAAGACAGTCGGAGGTCGATCGGAGTCAAAGTTCCACGTATCGTCCATACGCAATGAGAGTGCGGCGAAGAGCCGGTGTGGCGCAGTATGTCCACCATCGTATTGTGGAATCATGGTTATGACGCCGTCTCTCACAGCTGTGCCAGGTAGCAGTAACGACTACGCGGAAGCCGCTTCTTGAAGAATGTTGACGTTAAGAGTCCAAGGTCCCGTACTACGGCTCGTCTGTTGTCTAGGCAGAGTCACGGCGCAGATGAAGGCCTGATGGTCGGTGAACTCAGTGGGCCATGGTTCAGCATCGATAGTCGCTGCCCGAAGACCTCATGAGACGTAAATCCTGTCCAACCTGCTGACCGAGTGGCTGGTGAAGAGTGTATATCTTCGTCGATGAACTTGGGTTAGTGTCCATGTATCATGCAAAGTGAAATCCCTGACCGTAACATGAAGGGCTGGACATGGGACATGATGAGGAATCTGATCCTCAGAGCGTAAGACGCTGTTAAAGTCCCCCACCCCACGAAGTGCTCTGTAGGGCCTTGAAGCAATGGAGCTACCTCAGAGTTCGCTCTCGACACTGCGCAGTACCAGACGGGGCATACAGATTCACAAGGCGGACTGCGCCGATGGTGAGTACAACGCGTCTCACTGATGGCAAATACCGAATAGCCATTAGTTCGATGCCGTCGCGTAGTAGGATGGCCTTAGCACCAAAACCGTCGGAGGTTGGGTTGACGTAAGAACAGTATCCAGAAACATCCAGGCGTAGATCAGGCCGTACTTCTTGAAGGAACACGATGTCAATGTCCGCCGCCCGAATCATGTCCGTTAAGAACAGGGTTCTGATCGTGGAACTAATGCCGTTGACATTGAGTGTATCTATCTGATACACCTTGGTCATTTGATAGCACGACGACGTAAGAGCCATGTCACCCACCCGAGCGTTCCTGACACCCACACCGTATATATTATTGATCAGCTGAGACGATCCGCGGGTCGCGGGCACCTGGTTGTCGCTCGAGTCTGATATCAATTTTTCCATCTCGCACGTCCCAAGCTTGAGGGATGGTACGTCAGGCGACGCATGACGTTCATCTGATGCCGTAGCTGCAAAATCGCTAGGGGGCTCGTCGGTCAATTGAGCATCGTCAACTTGGCTTTCTCCTTGGGCGGTCGTTGACAGCAGCGGACCAGGAACCGTTGGAGCCTGGGACGCAGATGAGTTTTGCGCATCCTCCTGGAACGTGTCACCATCTTGCCAAGCATTTCCAGCAGACAGCCTCCTCATCTTTCGTCGCTTGAGCGACTTCTGCTTGCGGGAACGCGTGTCCGCGTCCTGTGGATCACAACAAGTAGTAGGCACTTCCCGCATGTCTGTGTCCGAGCTCGAATCGATCTTCTGGTGCTTTCCCTCGTCACACGGCTGGAGTGCTGACGTGGTCGCTGTTATCGAGCACGGCGACGTTTCCGACGGAGGCTGCATCGTTGTGGTAAGAAAAAGCTGGCCCACGGAAGTCGTAACTGGAACGGAACAACGTCCGCGGCTACCATACTCCTGGCTTCTTCAACGTATGTAATAGGCAGCGTTGTCGATTGTGATGGAGGCCGCGTGTCTGCACCTGGTATCTAGACGATGCGACGCTGCAGACATTCAGAGCGTACATGCCATTCCTGCCCACATTCTCAACAAGTCCGATGTTGACCATTATAAATGACGATCGCTCGACAGCCAGCAACCGATACGTACGATGGGATGTGTTTGCGCAGTTCGATTCGCACCTGACGCACTTCATTTAGTACAGGATACGTCTCGAACGTATGCCACTTTTCTTCCACGTGACTTAGCACTTCCCCATAATGCCGCAGCGCGTTCACGACAAGCGTGGCAGGAACTTCAAATGGCAGCTCGAAGATTCAGACGGTCCGAACGCTCTGTCCTGCATGGTCGACAGTCACTACACCCACGTTGCCATCCGCGTGGTGGAAACGATATCCATCCATGGAACGCCGAATAAGCCGTTTGCACGCTGCTTCGTCGACAAATTTCAGGTAAACTGTGCTGGAGACGATCGAAAGATGTATACTAAGAAGTTCCTGTGGATCGACGTGCATTACTGCACGCAGGAAACGCTCTACTTCGTATGCCTTATGTCTTGCGTACTGTGCATGGAAGTTTAATTTAATCGTTGCCTTTCTATAAGAAAGCACCATCGTCGTTATAGGTGATCTGTTTACACTGCAATGCCACTACACGCGCTCGTACACAATGGCCCGCTTGCGGAGCGCCGTACACAGCCCCGAGCATGTCCGCTTCACAACACGGCTGAGAGCCGACTGCCATTTGGCAATCCATGACGACCCACAGCCAGACCCCAACTTCCATATATAGGCAACCACGCGCCTATAACCCATACCCGTACATCCATTATGTATATTCCCGTACAGGTTAGACGTTGTACTTGAATACACTGAAAAAGCTAATGAACTGCTGAGGACGGCATCCAATGTGATATGATTACTACTAGAAGAGATCCTCTTATAGCATCGCAAGTTCCAGCTGTTTACACAGGACAAAAGTACCCAAACATTGTTGTTTCATAAGGCCATTCAGGAATGTGTTACGAAGTGCACTGAACGAGAGACAAAGTATTCAATTCTTTCATCACACGTTCAGGGCGACGGAGCCTTAGACGGAAGCCACTGAAAATAGTGCTACTTGTGACCACACTGAAAAGGCTTTCTTGTTCACTTGCTAGATGGATGCGATCAGGAATGTCTGCGTAAGCAGGTGTTCAGTCATGAAGTGTATAGCTGCAAACAGGCTACTTTAAGGCAATCTTTGAGACGTCTGTCAAGAAGACACGTTATTGGGAGGATTCTGGTTCCAGCTGTTTACACAGGACAAAAGTACCCAAACATTGTTGTTTCATAAGGCCATTCAGGAATGTGTTACGAAGTGCACTGAACGAGAGACAAAGTATTCAATTCTTTCATCACACGTTCAGGGCGACGGAGCCTTAGACGGAAGCCACTGAAAATAGTGCTACTTGTGACCACACTGAAAAGGCTTTCTTGGTCACTTGCTAGATGGATGCGATCAGGAATGTCTGCGTAAGCAGGTGTTCAGTCATGAAGTGTATAGCTGCAAACAGGCTACTTTAAGGCTATCTTTGAGACGTCTATCAAGAAGACACGTTATTGGGAGGATTCTGCAGCTCACAAAGAGCAGAGGCTGCGTCATTGAGCTCGCTGGTGATAGTCGCGGAACACACGAACACACACACACACACACACAAACACACACACACACACACAAATGGCTCTGAGCACTATGGGACTTAACATCTGAGGTCATCAGTCCCCTAGAGCCTAGAAATAATTAAAACTAAATAACCTAAGGACATCACACACATCCATGCCCGAGGAAGAATTCGAACCTGCGACCGTAGCTGTTGCGCGGTTCCAGACTGAAGCGCCTAGAACCACTCGGCCACACCGGTCGGCACAAACACACACACACACACACACACACACACACACACACACACGCTTACATATGTTCGTGTATAGTCTGTGTGCCAGCTATGTAACTAACATAATTAGCATCACGGAGAAGGATGAAAATCTGCTCTTCTACTGTCTAATACTCATCTTTCTTGTTCTTGCAGTTCTATAAGCTATGTAAGTTAAACTCTGTGTCATTTTCGTTTACATAATATTATCTATGTTCTTCGATTTTTATTTCAGGCTTAAAGTAGGAAAGGTTGCTTACGAATAGTTAGACGGCAAACGACCGAACGTCAGTGGCAAATTTCTTTAAATTAAATTAAAGCGTCTTGATTTACTTGTACCGATCACACTTCAATGGCATACAAGGGATTCTCCGTAAGAACTTTAATAAGCTGATAGTACATCCATCGTCTAACCAGTCCGTCTACCAATACGATCAATGGACTCGTCTGATATACAAAATAGGAAAATGGAGCCTTCCAGGTAACAATTTACGTAAGGAAAGGAGTACTTCAGTACAGTTTCCTGTGTTTGGGGAATTCGTTACATGCATTCGTACATCTATGAGCGTGTAACTACAAGCCGTGTGTTAAGTAGGCGCCATCTCAAGTTGTGGCACGTTTGAAGAAGAAACTATACCCTTCTCGGGGTATCTGACATATTTTTTACCCTTAGACCTACTTATTCCAATTCATATCCATTTTTAAGCCTGCTCTCAGCGCCTCTTCCGTTGACATTCTTTCATTCTGAACCAGATCTTGATCATTCTGTGCTATTAAAGCTACATCATCAGCATCGGTCATAGTCCTGACCCTCCAAACCGATACTGTTCCTGTGTCCAGACTTATTACCATTCTCATTGTTTCTTTCCAGAACCAGATTAAACATACGGCGGAGTGGCAATCTCCATGTCGTACTTCAAACTTCACTTTCAATTTCTCTCACACCTTTCCACTCATTTCCACTGGTCATTTCCACTATTCATATTGTCTTTTGTCTACATACTTGGGTTAGTTTCACTCGTTTTCTGGCTACCTATGACCTGCCAAATGATGCCACATGACTTGGGCTGTTTACATTAAATTACTCATTTTTTAAGTCCACGAAAAAACAGTGAACATCTCTGCGAAATTCCCACCTCTTTAATGACATATGCCTTACTGCGAGAGTTGGAACTTTAATAGTGGCAACTATTTATTTACACCTCGTACATAACAGATACGTGTTTCAAAAATTTACTGACCTTCAAATTAGTCACTAGCGTTGTGTATAACCTTTTGCAAGCGATGTGGAAGTCGAAGGATACTCTTAGCAGTGCCAGTTGAGTTCACAATTCGAGTGGCGCGGTCTATTGTCCGACGAATTTGTAGCAGTTCTGAAGCAAATGCCTTGAATTGTTTCCTTCAGTTTAGAAATCGAGTTGAACTCACCAGGGCTAAAGTCATGGGAGTGCAGTATGTGGTATAGCGATTACCAGCCTGATAAGTCAAACAAATCAGTAACAGCTTGCAATGTACGTCCTTGAGCATTGTCCTGCAAAATGATGGTCAGTTCCTGCAGAAAGAGTCATCACTTCTAAGCCAGTCGTAGGTTGTGTTCCAAAAATGAACAGCATAGAGGCAGAAGTGATGACACTTCCTGCAGGACCTAACCATCATTTTGCAGGACAATGCTCAAGCACGGACAGTGCAAGCCGTTACTGATTTGTTTGACTGATGGGGCTGCTGTTTGCTATACCATCTACTGCGCTCCCCTGGGTTTAGCCCTCGTAAGTTCAACTCGATTTCTAAACTGAAAGAAACACTTCACGGCATTCGCTTCAGAACTGCTACAAATTCGTCGGGAAATTGACCGCGTCGCTCGAACTGTCAACACAACTGTCACTGCTAAGAACATCCTACAATGTAAAATTAGAAATTTTCCTACAACTTCAACACCGCTGGCAACGGGTTATACACAGTGCTGGTGACTACTTCGAGGGTCAGTAAAACTTTCAAACATATATCTATTTTGTACAAGGTATAAATAAATAGTTGCCACTATTAAAGTTCCAACCCTCGTTTATATAGGTGATCTACGGTTCCTTTCTCGACCCTCCTTGTTGGAATCCAAGTACCTCCTCGACGTATGGTGTTAATGGATTCAGTAACAACATACTCAAGTTATTATTAATTGTTTACAGTAAGGTAATTCCTCCACAGTTCTACATCTCCTTGGGTCTCCTTTCTTCAGTGTTAAGCAAGTAACAGTGGTACGACACTATATTGTTAAAAAATTTACATTATATTAAGGTAGTACAGGAACTAATAGTGTAAGTAATAAACAAGTAAAGGATTACATACCAAGTCTGGTAAAACTCTTAATTAACTAGTAACTTATAATAACAACAATTATATGACCAGGAATTGCTAAATAAAAATGGAAGTACTACTAAATTAGAATAGTAACAGGTGATCTAAATTACTACTAAAATGGTTCTGAGCACTATGCGACTTAACTTCTGAGGTCATCAGTCGCCTAGAACTTACAACTAATTAAACCTAACTAACCTAAGGACGTCACACACATCCATGCCCGAGGCAGGATTCGAACCTGCGACCGTAGCGGACACGCGGTTCCAGACTGAAACGTCTAAACCGCACGGCCACACCGGCCGGCCAATTACTACTAAAAACAGTTAGTGATGAGGTAAAGCAAAGCAAATAACATATTACATAGTTATAGCTAATTATGTTCTAATTACAAAATATGCACATAGGCAGGCCTAAGACCTGCAAGAGACACAATCATCACCATCTGCCAGACCATTTCCAACTGTTACCTGCGAAGAAGGATACAATCCATCACAAAGGCAGCCCATGTTCTGTTTATATGTCCACAAAACGCCTTTGCAAAATGGGGCCAACCTACAGGAAACGACCGCCCAGTCTTTGAGAAGCTGTAGAACACACCATGTAGTGGCCACTAGTAATCGCCGCCCATACATCAAGGCTGAAGCGGTGCTGATCGTTCACTGTCATACTGGAGACTCGCCGTAGACTAAAGGTGAATTTTGTGAAGGATAACGATACTGCCCCTTGCACAGGTTGCCTCATCTGGATGGATGACAGGCAACCTAGCAGCATGGTGACCTGTTCGACAACGAGCGACAAAACCGTCGCCGTAGAGAGATCGTGTGTGATAAGACCTGTGAGCCTTGTGAAACAAGTAGTGGCAGTTGTCGGAAGAGTTCAACACGATAGTCTGGTTTAACCCATTCTGGTGGTCCTCCTGCCTGGTGCTGATACTTGTGTCATATCTCCAAGACCTGTGTTCGTACTGGGCCCATCCAGCTTTCTCTGTTACCCACTTTCTGAAACGAGCCTGTCTCACACAAACGAACAAATACAGTTGTTAACAATTCATGGTGCGGTGCTATCGGCGGGATTCTTTCCCCGCTTCTAGAGTGCGGCCTCCCAACCATTGTTATTTGCTTGGCCATATGCGTCGATCATCTCAGCCGGTTTCTGGTTATTGTTGTAGGTGGGCTGTTTAGATTTTTTTATTGGTAACGCCACCTCTGTATGAAAATCACTGGCTGTGCTGTGTGCAGTCTGTGGCTGCTTTGCATTGTTGTAATACTCGCCATTGTAGTGTTAGGCAGCTGGCTGTGAACAGCGCGTAGCGTTGCGCAGTTGGAGGTGAGCCGCCAGCAGTGGTGGATGTGGGGAGAGAGATGGCGGAGTTTTGTAATTTCTCATGAACTGCTATATATATTATGACTATTAAGGTAAATACATTGTTTGTTCTCTATTAATATCTTTCATTTGCTAACTGTTCCTATCAGTAGTTAGTGCCTTCCGTAGTTTGAATCTTTTATTTAGCTGGCAGTAGTGGTGCTCGCTGTATTGCAGTAGCTCGAGTAACGAAGATTTTTGTGAGGTAAGTGATTTGTGAAACGTATAGGTTAATGTTAGTCAGGGCCATTCTTTTGTAGGGATTTTTGAAAGTCAGATTGCGTTGCGCTAAAAACATTGTGTCAGTTTAAGCACAGTCTTGTATAATTGTTCAAAGGGGACGCTTCATATGGCGACACTTAGCCGAGGATACTTCACTGGAATCTTCTGATTTTTTCTTGTAGTTTGTGTAATTAGTGTAGCTATTGTTTATTGCTAGCGTATAATTGTAGAAAAAATCTCCTTTGTAGTTGCAGTCTTTCATTGTTGTACAGGAAAACAGTTGTGGCATGCATGTAGATTTGCACCAAGTATTTCGCAGCTGCAATTAACTAGATATTATTTTCAGTGTTATGTTAATGTGTTCTCTTATTTTTGCTCTTCAAATTGTGCTTTTCTGTGTTGTCGTGTGAAATATTGTGACAATAATGGCGTGTGAAAAACGTAATACTAGGCTCCAAAGTAAACTGAGAAATGACAGTGAAGACGAAAGCAGTGTGTTAGCGCCACCGAGTAATAAATTAACTGACATTCAAAGTAGTAATTTGGTAACTGTGCATAGGGAAATGGAGCAGGCGGCAAACAATGGCGTGGACAGTGAAACAATTAATGAAGAGGGACGCATTATCGATCGATCGGTCGGCAACAGCTCGCCTCAGGAATCGGGAATGACAGGACACAATTTTGCAAATACTGTAGACTCAGGTTTTGGGTTCTCACCGTTTTCTCAAGTGAGTCAAGACACATTTTCCGCTTGTCAAAATGTGAATGTTGCCGGTGCAACTTCACTGCCGAAAAACGTAGAGAAACAGATTCCTGACACTCATACATTATTATTGCAATTAATGCAACAAATGGAACAAAATCAGAGACAAATGGGACAAAATCTTAAAAAGTTAGACACAGTGGAACAAAATCTTAAAAAGTTAGACACAATGGAACAAAATCTTCAAAAGTTAGACACAATGGAACAACACCAGAGACAAACACAGCAACAGTTAGACACAATGGAACAAAATCTTGAAAAGTTAGACACCACACTTGAACAAACACGTGAAGATTTAACTACTGAGTTACATAACATTGAATCGAAATGCCAAAAAGTCTGTAATGACGTAAAAACACAAATTTGTGAGCATTTTCAACCTATTTTTTCGCGGCATGAAAATGCATTACAGAATCACGAAGCAGCCATAAAAGAAATGCAAACCATTGTTCATGAAAATGATGAGACCTTGCAAGCTAAATCTGACTCAGTTGCATCTACCGATTCGGTTACGCAATTTGCAAAAACTCCGGAAAACTTAAAGGACACAGTAGATTCGATTTCAACACAAATGGACACTCTGAAACTTGGTTCAGAAAAACACACTGAGGAAATGTGTTCACTATCGGAGAAAGTAGCCGAACTTTCGGATCAGGTCACTAACTTATCTACAAAGGTAGATGATGATCTGAATGACACAAGACCTGTAGCCTTCACTGACACAGAAGAGTATGAACAAATTAGAAAATTCAAACAGAATCAAAATCAAATCAATACACAGTACAAAAGAGAAATCCGGGAAGTGCAAGATCAGCTGACACAGGTAATACAAGAATTACGTATTTCAGAGGATACTCGCGCCCCAATACGGGAAGAGGGACACAGAAATACGGAACAGCCACAAAATAATAACACAGGGCATTTCGGAAGTTATGAAAGAAATTGGCAATGTCCACCGAATTTTGAGATGGAACGACCGACACGACCTAACAATGACCGATATGCGACTCGCCGACATGATGATTTTGACTATAAGCTGTTCATTACTACACGTAAATTCAAAACATTTAAGAATTCTGGCAACGACATTCATCCACAAGCATGGCTCCATCAATTCTCTCATTGTTTTCCTCCCAACTGGTCGCTGGAACACTGATTAGAATTTACGTGTGGCTACTTAGAGAATGAACCAGCTGTAAGAATGCGATCGGTCATTCATGATTGTCACAGTGAAGGAGAATTTTACCATGCCTTCCTCTCAGCATATTGGTCTCAAGCTACACAAGACCGAGTAAAACATGGCATCATAATGATGAAACATTTCGAACAATCTGAATTCTCCAGTCTTGTGAAATATTTTGAAGACATGTTGCACAAGAATCAGTATCTGTCAAACCCATACAGCCCCTCAGAACTCATCCGCATTTGCTTAATCAAATTACCTGAACATTTACGACATATTATTTTGGCAGGACGTTGCAAAGACGACATTGAAGCTTTTCAGGGACTGTTACAAGAACTGGAAAGTGACACTGACAATCGCGGAACGCAGGGGCACAACAATTACAGATCACATCAGTCGCAATTCCGCGATGAAAGAAATAATAACTGGACGCGACAAGGCTATTCTCACAACACAAATCGTGACCGAAACAGACACCACCCGTATGACTACCACTGGCAGAGTAATAATAGTTACAGAGAAAGATCGCATTTCCGTAGTAATGAATACGACAGAGATAACCATAGAAACAGACAATATGGTAACCAGAACTATTATTATCAAGGGAGACATAATAACTTTAGACGCAACGGTCCAGCGCGCAGTTACGATTCAGGGAGAAATTCTCCACCACGTGACTGACAAGAAAGAAACTGTGTAAACTACCGACAAAACGACAGACCTGAATTCCATCCGAACTGGCGAGCTTCAAACAGGGCAGGGCCTTCTCGTCAGAGTGAATTTGTAGAAGTTAGGTCTCCTAATCCCAATAACGACGCGCGCCAACAAAGAGACAGACAATCACTCGCACAGCAGGCAGCCGCGTGCGCCCGCTGGCTCCGAGAAAAATAACATAGACGCTAGCCTTGAGAAAAATTTTAGCACTCCTCACCGACATATACAACATGATTGCTTTGAAGTTGAAACTCTGTGCACTAGGAAGAGTAAAGGTTTACACCACATTTCACATGTAAAACCGTTTATAGAATTGCTTGTTAGTTGCATGATTATGTAACGACTATAAGGCTCACATACTTAGAACATTTACCAGTACTGCTAATGAGACTTTAATGCAACATTTTGGTTTACTTGAAAATACATTCTGGATTTAAAGTACTTTCTGTGAGATACCAGATGACACAGTGGTTAGTTTATGTGACAGCTACACGATTTTATCACGACGCTACTAATGAGTGATAATTTACAATGTTGCTTTTGCGGTGTTTCTGTTTTACATCCGCACAGTTTTTCTGAATTATTCTGGAAAGTAAAACAGGTTTTAGTAGTAACTTTTGTGGTATAGCTACAATGAGACTGCCTTTTCCGTTGCACAACAATACATTACAGCACAGTACTTTCCTCATCACGGCAATAAGCGTAATAACTAAGACATTTATACGCAAAGCATTTCACTTTTGTGTATTATGAGGTAAGTACATTGACTTCTGCAGAACTTAGCTTTCGGAGGACGATAACTACGACACTTCCACACAGATTATGTTGCAACAAGACGCAGATTTAGCGCTACAGTACACGTATTTGAGTGATTAATTTTGTACTTAAAACATTTATTTTTAAAGATTTATGAATTACAAAGAAAGTTTTCTGTGACACATTTCATTTCATTGCTGTAATATGTAACACCTGAGGGTATAATTACATTAATCCTCAGGGGGGTACACGCTTACTTTGTGTACCATGTGTGTGGCAACCACAAGGAACCCTAGCTAATATGGTATTTGCTTATACAACTTTACACATCGGTACCATATTTCTCTAACACACAAATTACACAGCTATCTGATCATGTAACTGAGAGAGACACACATTTATTTTACTACATCAGTGACAGATGTTTATGTAATTACACAGTTGGATAACTTCACACTTACGAAATTGTATTTTGTCTGTACTTTGTGAACTGTTCATATTTTTTTTGGAACCATTGTGATACTATGAGAGCTTTGAATGATTTATTTGGTATGGGATTATGATTTTTAAAGTACGTTTGAGGTAGATGACACTATTGAAATGAGCAGAGAATTTTTTTTAGGTTTTGAAATTATTGCAGAAAGCTACTACGTTTTTGAGATTTGACTGAGGTGTTATGATGTTATTATTATGATGACGATGTGTACTATGCTGTTGAGATATGTTTATGATCAATAAGATGATGCTACCGTATATGAGGAATAAGAAGTATGTTGGAAACCAAGAATCGTACTATAAGAGTTATTAAATGTGCGTAAATGCGTGACTGTATCACAATGCTGACGAATATCTCTTTTTGGACACTTACATTTATAGGATTTTGTTTCTACAGATTTGCAATGCTAATTCTTGACCTGTGAAATATTTTTATGTGAGACTGTCACTGTAGCGGAAACTGCTGTTGTAAATATTTCCGTAAGAAAGTTAAGTGACCACCTGCACGTAATGTGTCGCGGGCGCCCACGTGGGCGACAGCCGCCCGAAAAAAAAAAAGCCATTAGCCTTTCAGCGGCACAGGTAGAAAAAAAAAGGGAGGCCATTATCCTCGCTATTGACATTTCCTTGTTGAAAGCATACTGTGGAGCTCGTAATTTATGATATTTACTAAAATGCCTAAGGAAATGATTAGAAACATTTTACATCTATTGTCTTTGTAGTTAAGAGATTGCTCATTTTGTTTAATATCTAGTTTCCAGCTGTGTTGCAGCATTGGTTTTATAAAATAAACTTAAATGCATCTGCTAATGTGAACACTTTCTGTCAACAGATTTATTAAATAAGTATTTTCTGATCCACATTCTTCGAAAAAGGAGCTCTTGGAATGGAGAGAACAATAAGAAGGGACTAATAACGGTAACTGCGTCTATAATTTTCTTTTCAAGTACTTGGTAATTTCTTTTGTAGAATAATTTGTGGTGCACCACTTTAATTACTTAGACATTAAGATGTGATTATACATTTCCCTTATCTGCATTGTTATCTTCAGTGTACTATTTTTTCTGCGTGAGCTATGTCATGTTTAGATATAAGCTGCTGTTTGCCAGGCATAGTGCTACTGAACGTTAATTTGTGTTACTCTGCTATTTTATTTTTTTGTTTGCTGCGCATTGCCTCATATTAGTTGTAATGTTGAATTGCTTGGTAATTTAGATTTACTGTAGCTTGCTTTGCGATTTTCCATTTTTTTTATTGCTGTTTATATTAATTGTTTTATGTTCTGCTGCATTGCCTTGTCCCTTAGTTTAGCATCTGAGCTCAGTAGATTTAAGTTAGCTTAAGAGGGGGTAGACTGTATAAGAAACTGACTATGGAGAATAGGTAAAGAATGCATTGCGAAGTTATATGAAAAAGATTTGGGCCCAAATGAGTATTGTACAATCAGAAATAATTATTTTGAAAGAAATATGAACAGAATACAGAAAGCAGGCTTAGATAGGACTTTTGGGAATAATGATGAACAAAGGGAGATCTCCATGCAAAATATTGCAGTAAAACAAACCCTGTCCTTTCCCTTTTGTGTTATCCCACTATATGTTTGTGTACCCTTGTGTATTTGTTTTCTTCCTGTCTCTGTGTACTGTTTCATAGAACTTTTTTCTCTTCTAATACTAAGTTACATTCACTATGATGAGGAATACTGTTATCCTCAAATACAATTGGCATTAATAATGTGTTATTTACTTTGTAAAGATGTTTAGACATTATTTATTCTGTTTTGTGTTAATGATCATGTGTGAAGTTGATGTTTCGAAAGTTATTCTGATCTTTTGTGTATGTACTCATGTCATAATTCCTGTAACACAGACGTATATGTCTATTTCTATTCTTTTATAAAGCCTGTTTTACTACAAATATTATCTGTATTGTTATGTTCTTTAATGATGTATTTTGTACCTTTGTTATTGTATTCTTATGTTATAAAATTGTAATTGTCACCAGTTCATGATATTATTAACTTGTAAGTTACATTTCACTGCACACGTTTCTGTTGGTCATAGTATATGGACAATATGTGAGAAGTAGGGACTGTTAGTGTTTGCACGTGTGTTAATAATTCAGCAAGGGAGTGGATAACAGCATTGTTGGTTCTAAGGACAGTTCCGAAAACTTTGTGAGTGCACAAGTGGTGGTTTATGGACTTGCTATATTATCCGCAAGACTCTTCAATGGTGATTGTGCACCTGCACAGTCACAACAGATGGCTGCTGGCTATCTCTACAAGGACTACAATGGGTCTACATCTTTGATGATCCATCAATACCATTATTTCTACAAGGACTGCAGTGGGTCTGCACCTCTGGTGGCCCACCAATACTGTAATCTCTACCAGGACTACAGTGGGTCTGCTCTGTGATGACCTACCTACCAATACTTTTCAAAATTTCGACTGACTCTGCTGTGGGTTTGCTCTGTTTGGCCCATTACCTGTATGCATGTCAAGAGTCAGCACTGTCTTTCCGTTGGAAGGACAACAATACTTCTTCAAGACTGCATGGAAATCCATTACTTCTGTGTGCATTTTCTTTTACTGCTCAGACTTTGAGAAAAACTCTGCATTTTTACTGTGATGAACAATCTGGACTGTCTTTATGGACTGTGAGAAATTTTTAGCTTTTGACCAACATTGTATCAATAAGAGCGTGCATTTGATTTCTTTGTTATTGTAGTTATGAAAATTTTTTTTCAAATCTGTATTGGCCACTGCCCAATCCAATTTGTAAAATTTTTTGTGGGGAGCATGGGGGCTATGTAAGTAGGCTGTTTAGGTTTTTTTATTGGTAACGCCACCTCTGTATGAAAATCACTGGCTGTGCTGTGTGCAGTCTGTGGCTGCTTTGCATTGTTGTAATACTCGCCATTGTAGTGTTAGGCAGCTGGCTGTGAACAGTGCGTAGCGTTGCGCAGTTGGAGGTGAGCCGCCAGCAGTGGTGGATGTGGGGAGAGAGATGGCGGAGTTTTGTAATTTCTCATGAACTGCTATATATATTATGACTATTAAGGTAAATACATTGTTTGTTCTCTATTAATATCTTTCATTTGCTAACTATCCCTATCAGTAGTTTGTGCCTTCCGTAGTTTGAATCTTTTATTTAGCTGGCAGTAGTGGTGCTCGCTGTATTGCAGTAGCTCGAGTAACCAAGAGGTAAGTGATTTGTGAAACGTATAGGTTAATGTTAGTCAGGGCCATTCTTTTGTAGGGATTTTTGAAAGTCAGATTGCGTTGCGCTAAAAACATTGTGTGTCAGTTTAAGCACAGTCTTGTATAAATTGTTCAAAGGGGAAGTTTCATTGTATCGAGCCATCGTTTCTCATCGCTACATTATACGAAACACGTCCACACTAGGGTGAGTGGGCAACAGCAGCGAAACGTATGTTCCAGAACTTTCCCACTTGACTCTTGTGTTGCATTGCGTGATTTCAATTACTGAAACCTAAACTGAGGTGATACAAAATGTGGAATACGTTCAAATATCTTCTCGAGCCATTTTTCACCCGGTGTAGTGCAGCAACAGCTCGTGGCCAAGCCCCATATGTCGTTGGAAGTATCCTGAAGAAATACCGAGCCACACTGCTTCTACAGTCGTATGTACGAGTTGCTAATGTCTTAACGCTGCTCGATTTTATGCACGGACTGACCTCTCAATTATGTCCCATAAATGTTGAATGGGATTCATGTCGACCTATCTGGGTGGGTGTACCATTCGCTCCAACTGTCCAGAATGTTCTTCAGACCAATTACGAACAAACGTGGGCGAGTGACATGGTATATTGCCACCCATAAAAATTCCATCACTGTTCGGGAACGTGGAGTCCATGAACGGCAACAATTGGTCTCCAAGAAATTCAGATGGACCAGAGAATCCAGTCTAGTCTATATAAATACAGTCCACCACTAGCTTGGGTCCATTTGTTCGATGGATATGCGCCCCACAAGAAGACTACCATCAGCTTTTACTTATGTGTCCCACCTGGAAGGCGGCACGTGGGTTGGATCAGGAAACGGTAAAACACGTCGGTACTGCTGTATGAATTTAAATGCCCTTTACTCAGGCAATAAGAATACATAACTTTGAATGAGGTGCGAAGCTGAAGCGATTTGTCCTGAATGTCTGCATCTGATGAAATGGGGTGAAGCAGTCGCGGAGCTGGTAGACCTCGAAAGCACCGGCTAGAGGGTGCTCTCGTCTGTGTCTCTCGTAGTGCCAACTTGAGAAACTATGTGGCATCGTTACTATCGATACCACATTTACCAACTGAAATCGGGACTCATCTGACCAGAGGCCACTGGTCTCCAGTCAGCTAGAGTGCAACCAAAATGTTCACGAGAACAAGAAATCACAGCAAGCAATGTCGCACTGTTAGAAAAGGCACTCGCGTCGGTCGTCTGCTGCCGCAGCCCATTGAAGGTAAATTTCTCCGCTCTATCCTGACGGATACGTACGTTTCACATTGATTTCTGCGGCTGCTTGACACAGTGTTGTCTATGTTTTAGCACTTACAACTCTGCACAGACATCGCTGCTCTCGGTCGTTTAGTGAAGGC
This sequence comes from Schistocerca serialis cubense, assembly GCF_023864345.2. Taxonomy (NCBI): domain Eukaryota; kingdom Metazoa; phylum Arthropoda; class Insecta; order Orthoptera; family Acrididae; genus Schistocerca; species Schistocerca serialis. The sequence goes on from NC_064643.1 coordinate 232,116,797, forward strand.
CGTCGCACAGCGTTGTCCGTGGTGATACGTAATGTCTCCAATATGGTATTCTCGGGACCTGACACTGCGCAACCTGATATGTTGAATACACTAATGATTTTCGAAACGGAACGTTCCACGCATCTGGCTTCAGGTACCATTCCGAGTTCTAAGGCTGTTAATTGCTGTCTTGCGGCCATAATCTCGTCGTAAACCTTTTCACGTGAATCATCTAAGTACATACTACAGCTCTACTTATACACTGCCCTTTTATGCCTTGTGTACACGATGCTACCGCCATCTGTCTACGTGCATATCTTTATCCCATGACGGCTGCCTCCTCACTGTAGGCTATATTTTGGTTAATGAAGACACAAATTCAATGTAAAGTTTGCAGCTTGGCAAACATCATTTACGATACTACATACTCCAATATACAGACAGTAAATACCTTACATATAATACCATTTACTACCCGATACCTGTAATGGAAGTAATCAAAATCTGAAAACTATCAAATCGATATTTTACTAGTTTATTATATAAGTGAGTGACAATACTTGATGAAATTAATGATAATCTCGGTGTTGTGACGCCTTGGCGATCCATTATAGCTGTGGCGAGAATCTGTCGGTTCGTGCAATGGCGCCCCCTGTAACTGGTTGCTGGCAAGAGTGCCCGGAACGGACGTGGAGGGCAGTCTGTTGTCAATCTACGAACGTGAAGATGCCGGCAATACTTGTAAAATGCTGGCCGAGTTCATCTGGCATAGCTACGTCACGTGTATTGTGCTAGTAGTGGTCCCATACATGGCTACGTTTACTGCAGCAAGTTACTGGGCTGCATTTGTATCGGTATCCGGATTAGCGTCCAGTACTGTAAAAATTATAGTTATCTACCTTTGAGCGTTATTCGAACTCAGCTGGAATGCCAAGAGGGGAAAAATCTGTTGTGAAAGGGTACACGCCATCCCAAGACATCTGAAATACAAGCTACACGTTTCTTCTATTGTTAGTTTCAAGTTTCGTTTCCAAACTCGTGTGGTTGGAATAAAATAAGAGACATTGTTCAGTGCTCACTTGCAACCTACGTCCTCAGTTATTTGCTGGATATGTTCCAATTTCTGTCTTCCTCTACAGTTATTGCCCTCTATAGCTCCTTCTACTGAACTGGATCTTTCTCTGTCCTGTCTTATCATATGTCCCACTATTCTAACCCTTATTCTAGTCATTGTTTAACTTATATTCCGTTCCTCGACAATTCTGCCGAAAAGCTCCTGATTATACGCCGTATCAGCCAACATAATTTACAACATTCTTCTGTACACATTTCAAATGCACCGATTCTCAACTATTTCAGTTTTCCCACATTCCACCGGCCGCTGTGACCGAGCGGTTGTAGGAGCTTCAGTCCGGAACCGCACTGCTGCCATGGTCACAGATTCGAATCCTCCTTCGGGCATGGGTGTGTGTGATGTCCTTAGGTTACTTAGGATTAAGTAGTTCTAAGTCTAGAGGAATGAACTCAGATGTTAAGTCTCATAGTGCTTAGAGCCATTTGAACCACTTTCCTACATTCCATATTTCACTACCGTACAATGTTATGCTCCAAACGTACATTTCCAGAAAGACGTATGTTTGTTGTTCGTAGATTTTAATTGGCCACGAAAGCCCTTTTTGCTAATACTAGTCAACTCTTTATGTCCTCCTTGCTCCGTCCGTCATGCATTATTTTGCTACCTAGGTTGCAGAATTCCTTAACTTCATCTACCTCGTTATCACCAGTTCTGACATTAAGTTCCTGGTTGTTCTCATTTCTGCTACTTCTCATTACTTACGTCTTTCTTCGATTTACCATCAATCCATATTCTGTACACATTTGACCGTTCATTTCATTCAGCAGCTCCGGCTGATCTTCTATACTTTCACTGAGGGTAGAAATGTCATCAGTGAATGATGGTGATGATGATGATGTTTGGTTTGTGGGGCGCTCAACTGCGAAGTCATCAACACCCTTGCAGTCCCAATCTGAACACAGTCCAATCTAGCCACTATCGTGAATGATGATTGAATCATATGGACAACACAAACACCCAGTATCCCCTGGGTCATCAGTGAATCTTATCATTGTAACCTTTCACCACGAATTTTGTTTCCACTTTTAGTCTTCTTCTTATTTCCGTCATTGCGCTTTCGTTGTATAGATTAAACAGTAGGGGTGAAAGCCTACGTCTGGTTCTTATACACTTTTTAATCCGAACATGTCGTTCTTGGTCTTCCATTGTTATTAGTCCCTCCAGGTCATTTACATATTGTATACTAGACGTCTTTCTTATAGTTTACCGCTATTTTTCAGTAAAGTTCGAGCATATTGCACTATTTGACATTATCGAACGCTTTTTTCAAGTCTAAAAACCCTATGAACGTGTCTCAATTTTTCTTCAGTCTTTCTTCCATTATCAACCGCAACGTCAGAACTTGCAGTGGTAAAGTCAAACTGATCCTAAATTTTCAATTCCATTCCCCTGTTTATTAACCATTGAGAAACTCGAATTGATGAGACGTTAAGCTGATTGTGCGAAAATTCTCGCTCTTGTTGGCTCCTCCAGTCTTCGGAACAGTGTGAGTTATGTTATTCCGAAAGTCGGAATGTATAACGCCAGACTCATACAGTCTACACACGAATACACGTTTTGTTGCCACATCCCCTAATGATTTTAGAAATTTTGATGGAAAGTTATCTCTCCCTTCTACGTCATTCACTTCAAAGTTGCTTTAAATTCTGATAATAATCCTCTGTCTCTTCTACATCCACTCCTGTTTCATCTTCTATCACGTCATCAGAGAGATCTTCCCCGTCATAGAGGACTTCATTGTACCTTTCCAAATATCCCCTCTCTCCTTTGCATTTGACAGTGGAATGACCAGTGCATTGTTGATGTTACCTTCCTTCCGTTTACTTTCACCGTTGGTCGTTTTGGCTTTCATATATTATGAGTCAGTCTCTATGACATTAATTTCTTTTTCGATTTCTTCACGTTTCTCATGGAGATATTACACCTCAGCTTCCCTGCACTTCCGATTAATTTCGTACCTGAGTGACTTGTATTTCATTATTCCTGCATTTCCTGAACATCTCTGTACCTATTTGTTACGTTGATCAAATGAAGTATGTGTTCCGTTTCTCATGCCAGCGGCTTGCCGCATGGTAACACCGGTTCCCGTCAGTTCACTGAAGTTAAGCGCTGTCTGGCTGAGCTACAACTTGCATGGGTGACCATCCTATCTGCCGAACGTTGGTGTCAAGCGGGTAGCACCCAGCCCTAGTGAGGCAAACTGAGGAGCTACTTGATTCAGAAGTAGCGGCTCTGGTCTCGTAAACTGACATACGGTCGTGTGCTGATCACATGCCTCTCTGTATCTGGATCCAGTGACGTCTGTGTGTTGAGGATGACACGGAGGCCAGTCGGTATCATTTGGCCTTCATTACCTGTTCGGGTGGCGTTTAGTGTAGTTTAGATAGTTTTGTTTCCCACAGTTCCTATGCAGGGACCCTCCATCCTGTAGAAAGTGTGTTTGTATAATGAACTAACGCATCACTGACGTTATTTGGTGGACTACGTCTATCACTAAGAAAGACTGAGATTACATACATGGACTCAAGCACACTTCAGTCACATACAGAATAAATACATATATGTAAGAAATATAGACAAAAGGTATACAAATGTTATTTAGCAAGAGTTGCTACAACAGTAAATAACTCTCGGTTACTGTTTATTACTGAAGATGGATATATGGATAGGCAGTGCAACATTCTTATACGAAAACGCCTTTCACAGAATTATTAAAATTTGATGGCTATTGTCTTGTTACCAATACCAGTTTAGATCTGTTGGGAATGGTAATGTTCTTGGTAGTAAATTCTAATTGTTAAACAATGCAGTCAACAAACAAGTACATGATGCCTGATTGCAATAAAGTTATAGTCAGAAACGAAGAATTAGGGTTAATCTGGAGGGAAATGATACAGCTGTAAGCAATTTCGACTTTAAGTCCCTGTTAACTGATTATATGTGCCTCTACTGTTTCACGAACACTATCATTAATAATGTGAGTTCACAAAATCACTAGAATAAATTTGATCGCTCTTTACCTAGAGCGTCTTCAAAATATCGTTAATTAGCGTATAATGATCAGGTCGACACAATTATTCATGCTGCAACTACGTTATGTTCTGACGCTAAAATTGCCCTCAAGAGCATAAATATAATTTTCATTCGAGGTGTTTGTGAAAATCAACTGTTAAAATGTAAATTGAAAATTGTCTTGAACTTTTTCAACGAACTTAACTAACATTTGTCTATAAGACTTTATTTCTATTGATGCCGCGCAGTAATGACAAATCGGTTGGAATTTGACGGTGTGATTGCACAGATGTGTGGTCGGCAGCTTCGTACCTGAGACGACTGCTGCAAGATCTCTGTTGCCGGCGCTCTGTTGTTTCGCCAATCGCCGGTCGGTCAAAACACACCGTGAATATAAACCTCATTGGTCAAAAAGCAGAACCGGGCAATGCCAATCGCGTTACTCCAATACCAAAAACACAGATTTCCAGATACGACAGTAATTGACTGACCGAGCGTCAATCCCGACGAGAAGTCGGCCCGTGTTTTCTTTTCGTTTTCTTTTTTTCTTTTTTTCACTTCACCAAAATCAACCGTTCAGACTGCAATGCAATTTTTACTATACCACGCCATATGGACAGCTCACTAACCCAAAGGAAGACGGTACTTAGCTCTTAGTAATGTTCAGCTAATCTCGTATTTGGAACGTAACATAGCTCACAATCACTCCTCAACTGTCTCTTCGTAAAATTATTCGCAGATATTAATTTTGCTAATCGGTCGAAGCTCCTAAAAGTACAACGAAATTACATACACATTTGGAAATAACATTACACAATGAACAACATTACTGATTCCCACACAATACATCTCATGGCAACTGAATGCACAAATTCACTATAACTCAAGATAAGCAACGTTAACAGAGAAAAGAGGAATAAGCTCAACAAAAGAAAATATACATACTGACTTCGTCAATGTTTTAGGGAACTCTAAACGGTTAGTAATAATAGATGCACAATACTATAATACAAAAAAGAAACAAACCTTTTACAATATCAGATTTGTGGCCACAGAGTGGAAATGGCTCACAATTGTGTGGTGCGCTGCTGCGGGCTATGCATTTGCGTGACGGCCGGAGTTGTCTGAAAATGTCGGATGGCCAGGAGATGTCAGGTCAGAGGGAAGTGTCAGTACAGAGCAGAAGTTGCTTCAACAATTACAGCCAGCGTCAGGAGACGCTGTTGTCCGCGGCAGGCAAGCTTTGGGTTCGACACCAACACTGGATAGCGCGTTGTCTTCTTATCGGCGTACCTGTCTAAGAGGGTAAACTTGGTCCCTAGCTGAGACGAGGCAGAGCACCAACAGAGTTCGTTGACGGCTACTAGAGCAAACAGACCCTGCGGAGCAGAGCTTCGTGGAGCTGAGAGAAACGTCGAAGCAACAGCAGTGGAATGTAATGACCATGACGGGGCATGGTCTGTAACATAAACATCGTTGAGCTGGGATGGCGGACAGTGCGTCCCTTCTGGCGTCCAGACGATGACAGCAGCTCATAAATACGGAGGACAGGTGGCACAGAGTTCTGGTTATGGCGATACAGAGCAGAATATGAAGTGATGTGTGCTTTCGTGTATGCTGTAATTGCAACTGGTCAACATGTCATAGTTGTCAGACTTTTGATGAATCAAAAATCAGTTCTGCGTTGTGATGTTGGCCTGTTATAGCTTTTGTCATTGTGAGCAAACTCAGCGAGTCCCTGAGGTATTAGATTACCCCATAACTGGGCTGGGCTGGTGTTTGAATGGTTACTTCAGTGAGTCAAAGCCTGAGAAAGGCCATAGACAGTAACTATGAGAACTGTTACTCAAATAACTGCCGGGAATGCAGCCGTATGACGTCGTGTACAATCGCCGATATTTCGACAGGAGCGCACCCTTCCTTGGTAAATTTTCACGCTCATAGAAGCGAGGCCTTTCCCGGATGTACTTCTGAGAAGAAAGTGATTCTGGTTGCTGGTGTCGAAAGTTTTTGTTAATCCTGCCTTTTGCGTTCTTGTGGTGATATTTCCCTGGAAACTTTCATGCCCTGAATATATTTCCCTATTTCTAACAGAGAAATCAAGTACCAGTTTTCATAGATTTAGCTAAAAATTCGTATAAATACAACGAAATATTTTCTTATAAATTTTCATGCCCCATTTGGTCCAATTCTGGCAACGGCATTGCCGCAGTGGATACATCGGTACCCATCAGATCACCGAAGTTAAGCGCTGTCGGGCGTGTCCGACACTTGGGTGGGTGACCGTCTGGGCCGCCATGCGCTATTGCCATTTTTCGGGGTGCACTCAGCCTCGTGATGCCAATTGAGGAGCTACTCGACCGAATGGTAGCGCATTCGGTCATAGAAAACTATCATAACGACCGGGAGACCGGTGTGCTGACAACACGCCCCTCCTATCCGCATCCTCGGTGAGAATGACACTGCGTATGGATGGTCCCGATGGGCCATTTGTTGCCTGAAGACGGAGGGCTTTAATTTGATCCATTTAAGGGTAGAATTTCCAAAATCCATGAAACACTAATTTCTTTATTTCTAACTGAAATTTATTTCGTAGATGAAGCTTCAAAAATGCTGAGACGGAGCTTATTGTCCCGTTTCACTTTTTTCAGTAAATTCCGATACAGGACAATTATAGCGAGAGCGTCTTTGCAGAAATAAATCAGTTGGGCAACAAGCAGGGGGATAATGGACCAAACGGTATTCATTGAATCATTCACTGATTTTTATTACTTGTGTGTCACGTTTCCCTGCAACCTTTCCCTTAAGCGACCTGGACTGTGTGATTGAGAAATTGTGTGAAATAGCAGAAAGCCTCGGTCAGAGGTCATAGCATTGCATGAGGAGCGTGGTTCTGTGGTAGGGTAGTATAAACCATTAAACGTGAATACGTCTGGCAAAGAAAATGGGCAATTCAAGTCAGAGAGGGCGCGAAGGCAATGGGTATTGGCTCTGTGCGATGGCGAATCATCCCCTCCACCACATTTGGAGCGAGCAACGGTTTAGGCAAAGTGGGTGCAGTTCCACTTGTTCCTGGGTAGCGGCGGACAATTTTGGTAATGTTAACCAAGGTATTAGAATGTTTCAAATCTATTCGTTAATAAAGGCCAGATGTTGATATCAAGTGTGAGATTACCGCTAAACCCCCATAAGGGAGTTTATTTTCGTAATTTAGTCAAATTTCAGTAAGAACTTTACGTTTATGCTTCGGACAGGCAACGCACCATTGGCCTTATGCTCATAGTCGTATTATTGCTCTGTGCCGAACAAAAGTTATCTCGTTTAATGTATTTTAATGTGGTCTTTCATTAACAGTAATATTTTGGGGGATTTTTTTATTTTTCATGCGTTTTCTTTGGGTACTTGCTTTTCCGCCACGTAGTCCGCCCTCGTTAGCTGAGTGGTCAGCGCAGTTGAATGCCACGCCAAGGGGCCCGTGTTCGCTTCCCAGCTGACGACCTTCCCCGAATGCGGTACTCCCGGCCCACAATGCCGTACGCTCAACCGCCACGTGGTCGGTTGGAGCCACCGCCACATTGGTAAAGCGTAATTTCGGTCTGTAAATGTATAGCAGACCATACGGTAGTGGATGAGTGTAAGATAGAGAAGGAATAAGCATATCTGTCCGTATTTTTGCACTTCTGTTGGCTACCGCAATTTGGCCACGTGTGTGGAATGGTATTAATGTGATAGTCAATGTTTCTTGTACACTAATAAATAATTTATTTGCTTGCAATGTTGTGAGTTACATAAAATATGCTGTTTCACCTCTTGTATCTAGGAAAGACCAGATTTTAATGCCCACTGATGGGATAAAGACTTGTAAAATATAACCGCAATATGATAGTAAAAGTTCTTCCCCCCAGTTCAGTGACGTGGTGTTGTTTCTGAACATAAAACCAAAGTTGGCACTTATAGTAAAATGCAGCACTTGCTACCCCGTCTTCAGCTTACATTTTAATGAAAATTAAAATATGTAGGCAGATACTCTTCCGCCCTGAGTGACTTCGTTTCTAATGCCTTTGCTGAACTTGTTCAGCGTAACCTATAGCAATTAAATGTAATAAGTATGGGTTTAGGTGTAATTTTGTGCCTGCATAAAATTCCATGGAAGCCAGGCCTGCGCTCCTCTCGCCCTTTCCATAATTACGTGGAGGAAGTGAATCATGTTAATTAAAGAGACCAGTTGTGATGATTTATATTCCAACAGGTACACGGCTGGATGTTGAAATGCCATCGGTGCTGAATAAATATCAATTAATCCATACCCTCAACTAATTATTTCCTCCGTTCATCATAAAGAGTAGGTGAAAGTTAGTCACTACCATAGTCGAAGGCTGGGTCGACAAATGAAAGTAAATAAAAGCTCTATGCTGCCTACTAAGCCCTGCATAGGTGTCTTCTGTAGTGTTTCTAAACCAGTGCGTTATCCGTTGCGTTCAAATTTTTACCGGTTGGTTAAAACCATCCACTAGAAATTATTAATACCCCAGCAGTAGCTCGCAGGTGCCTGTAATTTCGTGCACCACACGAAATTGTTAAACCATTACTACAGAGGGTAGCTTGCAGGAGCTGTAGGACATGACAAGGGACTGCAATCTTCTTACCAGGTCGAGTTTTAACAAAACCACCGGTAGTAAAATGTCACGTTGCAATGCTTTTATATATTCCATGAAAAGACTATATTTTCATAAATTATTTTATTCCCTTTCGCATCCCCTTACGAGATGAGTTCCCAAAAACAGTGATACACATATCTCTATGTTTTCAACTGATAAGTCCAATACCATTTTCCATTTCAGCAGCTTTAAAACTGATTTAGTAGTCTTTAACAATTATTTACTTTTTATAGAAGCTTAACCCACAATTACACCCCATTTGGGGTTAAATTTCCAATAATGCACATGTATTTAGTTTCTTTATTAATTAGTTTCAAAATTAGCTTAATAGTGACATATTTTCAACAAACTTTACCCCAATTTTCAGGACCTAGAGGTAAAATTTCGAGAAGTCCATTCTTAATCTGTGCCTACAATATAAAATCAAACCCTTCCCAAATGTAATTTAATGTTTTTTAATATAACTAAATATTTTCATAACAATTTTCATCCTCTATTACACTGCCTTAGGGGTTGAAATTCCAAAATAATTGAAACACATATTTTTTATCTCTAAAAATTAAATAGTAATTTTCATAGAATTAGCTTTAGCAATCCTTTTATAGGAAAATATTTTCATAAGACATTTCATCCCCAAAATAATCTTTTCCCCTGTCGAGAAGTCAAGTATCAATGTTACAGGTGTTGCTTTGAAAATGTTTTAGTGTATTTTAATTAATAATTTTCTTTAAAAATGGGTTGGGTACTTCATCCACTTAGGAACTGAATTCCCAAAAATGCTTAAATATTCATTTTATATGTGACCGAGAAACCAAATAACAGTTCTAGCTTCAAAATTGCCTTAATAGCGACGTATTTTTCGTAACTTTCATCCCCTATTTCATTCCCTGTAGTGTATTCTAGAAAATGTCAGTGACATCACATAACATGAAAAACACCAATGAGATCACCCCACATTGAGCGCCAATAATTAATCAATGTTCATAATTAAATGAAATCAGCCACAAAAGGTTATGAGGTTACATGTTTGGTGTACGAATGGAACAGATTGCTTAGATGATTAAAATGTGAAAAAATATATTTATTTCAATACCGTTTACACAAATGAACAGAAATTGAAAATATCGGGGCTGATTTGACTGGGCGTGGACACAACTAAGTTATTAAAGGAAAGGCCGTGGCAACGAATCATCTCACCGTTCCTCGCGATCGTTCGTAATGTAGTGCTGTCGGCGGCACGCCCTGTTTTGGTACCGTGCATCGCCTAGGAGCAGTGCGGCGCGAGTTGGATGCTCTGACTCGGTGTTCTGAGGCCGTGAATCTCGGCCGGAATGGTCTCCATGTTGACAAGTTGCCATGTGTCCCGATAGCCAAAGCAGCGTTATCACGATGTCGGAAGGTGAATGTTGCCGGCAGACGAAAAAGCCGCAAAGTCCCCTTGCTTCTGCGCTGTCTGACCCATTGCCCTCTTCACCACTCATCCCTCTCTCAGTTTAACGGACCCTCGAAAGTTTCTCCTCTCGCTGCGTTTTCACTGACGGACTCCACCGGCCGCAGGTTCGAATCCTGCCTCGCGCATGGATGTGTGTGCTGTCCTTAGGTTAGTCAGGTTTAAGTAGTTCCAAGTCTAGGGGACTGATGACCTCAGATGTTAAGTCCCATAGTGCTCAGAGCCATTTGAACTATTTGACCGGACTCCACTTGCAGCGTCGCCCTACGACTGATTGCCGTCTCATAGCCGTGCTTCTCCGTGCAGGGTGGAAATCAGCCATCTTGGGTAGGCTGGTTTCGGGAATTGGCGTCTTTCTCACGATGTCACCAGTGTCGATGGCACATCCTTCCGCTGTTTTTTGAATCCTGAAGTTCTTGTGAGAGCATCCACACAACACCTCTTCGTAACCGTTATCTCTGCATGACGTCTGAACAGACTCGTGCATGTGCTTCAACGCAGAGTCTGTTGGCATCCATAACGTATAAGGGATGTCTTAACTGCGCAGGAATCGTCTTTCTAAGAAGGCAAACCTCTTTGACGTGGCTCCCTGCGACAATTCACTGCTCTTTGTGTACGTTCCTCCCATTGCTTGTGGTGTGCAGGAATTGCTTTCTAAAGCACACTAATGCCTGGCTAGAAGAACTCACATGCTTTCGAGTGTGCATTCCTGATGTTCCATCATAATGTCTGCAGGTGTCCATCAGTTTTTGGCACACTTCCCACTGTCCGCCAGGTGCTTCGCAATGTGTCTTGTCTTAAGTGAGACGAGATCATCTCCCGCCTACACTCTGTGTGGTCTTCTCCTCGGCCGCTGGTGGTGTAAGACGCGGAATAATGCCCCAGGCGTATGTATCACACAGCTCCTTTTCGTGACTGTAAGGCATTTGATACAGAAGATTGTGTTTCATGGCAGAGTGCTTCATCAATGTGCACTTGGCCTGTTGCACACACATTTCAAAAAGTAAACAAAAATCTTCACTCCCTAGTTGTAACACTAATAGTTCATTCACTAATCTATGCTTTGGGGGAAAAATTGCATTTTCGTTGTGCTCTCACGTTTCAAGCCCAATCCACTCTTTACATATATAGTCGCCCTTTACGAATAGATACAAGACGTGCACTGATAAATAAAGACAAAAAGAAGTTAACAATACACTAGGAACAAAAATTACATCGAACATGCTTATAACATCACAGATTTTCACAGGACATATGCAAAATGAACATGGAATCATGATGTGTGAAGGTATAAAATAAGCCACGCATAGTGATTCTGTTCATCACATCATAGACGACAATACTATATACCTACACAACTCAATGAATTTAGATACGTGAAGCAAAAATGAAAACAAGGATGTTTATCAAAGAGTTATATGTCACAAATTTCAGCATGAGAAACACAGAAGCCACTTACAATTATAACATGCGGCACAAATGATAACTTTACACCGTAGCAATGTTTTATTAATGAGTTATACTTTAGAGACACCAATGTGGAAAACACACAAGACACTTAAAAGTAAGACAAGTGACACAGAAGTTGACCCTATAAAATAGTATTGTTCTTAAAAGAGCTGAATAAAGCGGATGCAATATGGGTGTCAGTTGAAAGACTTGCTCATGCATAACAATAGGTTTATCGTGACATACGTTACTCAACTGTACTGTGCTAAGACAGATAGGATTGCAAAAAAAGGACAAATAAGATGTTAATCTTTTTTTATGACGCAGACCCTACAACCACTACGTATAAGCTACACATGACTGATAAACGTACGCATCACTGATATTTGCGAGGTCTCCTTCTTATTTACGACGATGCATAGTGCCAGCTGTGCGAGCAACGTGTACGGACTCGAATGTCAACCAAAACTAAAAAAGAAATATACCTGACTTTGTGCACCTTTAAGTTCTAATATGCTAAATAATCTCATTTATTAAGTCTCATATTGTAAGCTGTGCAGATTGTGCAGACAAAATCTGTAACACCGAAATTTGCAGATAAAATACCTTCTCCACCATTCAAAATTTTTCGCCGTCTAATACACGTTCAAATCTTGTACAGCGCTTCTAATTGTGGAGCTGTAAGCTTTATTATAGAAACTAAACCTACATGTAATAGATGTAATAGTGTATTTATTTGAGAATGTATACAATTGACTGTAATTATGATGTAAATATTGTAAATTGCTGGGTAATAGGGAACATTATTTACATGTATCGATAGCAACGTAGAAATGGCAGTAGCTGCGCCGTTGTTTATAGCTACCTGTGGAGAGTTCCTGTCACGCTCCGAGCAGAGAGGAAGCAGAGAAGCTTGTGTCATAAAAGATGGGGAAGTGTTTGTTGGGTGATCCCGCAGACGCGGTGTGCAGCTATGACCGCGCCAGAGTAGGTGCACCCAATTCGTTAACCCTCGAGTATTGAGAGCACGATAGGAGTGAATAGGCGAAGGAAGCTGCAGTTATAACTATAGCCTGTCCTATAACTATCCGTGGCTCTGGAGATGACTCGTGGTTCTCAACCAGCAGCAGCGGAGCAATGTCATCGGCTACATTCTTCATCGTCCACACAGCTACAACATCGTAGAATTGTTAACTGAAACAGTGTCACTAATATTGTACTCGCGCTACCGAATGGAATTTCTATCCCAAACTTTGACTAACTTTCGTGAATAACAACCTGCTATAGTTAGAACTTGTAGGGTGCCTGTGATGTCATTGTCCTCAGACATTACTATCAAGGAGAGTCCCTCCCCTTTCCATGCCATCACCGATGTCGTAAAAATACGAAAAATTGAATAACTATTTACTGCCAGTTCTGTTTGTTTGCTAATGACCAGTTTCAGTTTTTGCCATAAGAACTCATTACTGTCTCACGACATTTTCGTCGCTGCTCTACCGCGGTGGATTTCGTCTTAGCCAGGCGGCGAATCTTTTACGTTTCCCCCGGCAATAACCGATTTCCAGATCGAATTCCTGAATCGCCAGGACCCAACACATGATTGTTTTACTCGTATATCAAAAGGATCTTAGGAACATTAGCGCTTGGTGGTTTATATATAAACGTTTTCCAGCCAGCTGGTAACTTCTATATTGTTTTATCGCATAGACAGTGGCTTCTAGTTCGTCAGTGAAATACGGTGTCTCTGAGTCCGGTAGCTCCTGGCTACATGCGATCACAATTGTGCGTAGTCCCATCCTTGCCTTACTGTTATAGACGTCCCCCAATGCCTTACGCACTTGCCTCTCTGAAGAGATGGAAACACACCGATACGTCAGAATGCGCCTAACAAATACAGTCAAGAAACCCAATCTTGCCCTTTTGAACGCATTTTCCTCTGTTTTTCCCAACTCCACTTGTTGCCTTTCTTGAAGAGCGCGTATAGAGGACTCAACATCTGCACGAAGGTGACAACGTGCCCACTGTAAAATGATATCATCCCCAAGAACTGTCTTTATTCTCATACGCGAGATGGCCATTTCATTTTCGCGATTTCCGTTAGTTTGCACTTTTCCGGATGAATACCTTCCGCCGAGGTATAAAACCAAAGATATATCACGCTGTTTGCTCACAATTTCACTCTGTCAGGTCTGGCCGTCACGTTATACCTCTAGAGTACCGTCATTGGCTGATTTATGTGACACATGAGTTCTTCAAATACTGCAGACACGACAGTTATGTCGTCGATGTAGAAAACACAAAATGTCCTGATCTGTGGTACGATTATTCAGGGCCCCCACAAAAGCCGAACCTCAGTGTTGAATCGCGAATAGTACTCAGCTGTACACGTGCTGTAGTTCCCCTTCGAGTAAAAAGGCGGTGTACTTTCGGCAGGATGGATAGAGCTCAGCTTGATTGAAACCAGCCGTGATGTCAAAGCTTATCTGCCAAATTTGTCCAGAGAATTGGCATACTACTTCTTGGAAAGGATCCGGCCTTGCCCAAATCGCTCTAAGCACTATGGGACTTAACATCTGAGGTCATCAGTCCCCTAGACTTAGAATTACTTAAACCTAACTAACATAAGAACATCACACACATCCATGCCCGAGGCAGGATTCGAGCCTGCGACCGTAGCAGCAGCACGGTTCCGGCCTTGTTCCCTCTGCCTTAGTGTGATCATTGGACACCGTTGCATAGAGGCAATAAGAACTAAAGTCAACACTAATATTAAAAAACAAGTTACACAATATATCTGCATATCGCACACTGAGTGCATAGTAATTTCTTCCAAACTGGCGTACGTTGTGGAAAGTACAGGACAGATACCATCGATACTAGATTCTGAAGACGTCACGCGCACATGTCACACTATTCCTAACTGATCACATGGAATTTGGCTAGTGAGGGAATTTCACCCAACATGAGATGTACATGGGTTCGTCTGGTAATGGGGATTATGGGTGGAACAGGTCGTGTAACAAATAAGGGAAACAGTAAATTGATAGGCTGGAGGAAAATATGAGCCAACGAGTGTGTGGCCGCACCCATGGACGTAGCTCGCTATTGCGCAGAGATCACGTTGGAAGGACGCTGATCGCCAGATGAGAAGGAAGGCACTTGTGATCGAGACAGCTCTGCACACCTCATCTACACTGCCGTCAGATAGGGACAGCCGTGTGCAGCGCACGTGCTCGCCGGTTGTGCTATGCAACGACACATTAACAGCTGTCTGTAGTGCGCCTTACTTCACGCAGATAACAGTCTTATCAACGTCAATCAAAAGGTAGTACTGCTGTCATCCAAGGCCACCTGCCAGGTTGTTGCAGAGCAAACACGATTTAAACGCCTTGGGAGCGACCCTGAGAGTCTTGTACTTGATAAGGAGTAATGCCACACTCAAGTACAATTTGATAATATAACTTGTAAAATTTCAACCATGTGATGTAACGAATGTACAACGGAGCTGAGACAATAATTTTGAATCACCAATGGTACAAAGGCTGACGATGAAAACCAACTTTTATTTACAATCTGTAATTAAGTTGTATAAAGATGTGCAGAAAAACTGGGATACAGTTCAGTTGCAGAGATCAAAGGAATCTTAATGGCGCCCGGGGTAGCCGGGTGGTCTGACAAGGGGAGGCCACGACGTTTGGAACGCGGATTTATTGCAAACTTCGTACACTCGTAGCACTCCATTAGGACAACAAAATGTGCAAGCAGTAGCGCGTACTTCTGAAGCGTTATTGAGAAAATCGAAAGATAATTTCGGTCGTCAAATTATACCTGTGCGTGACCATTTTTACCGTGAAGCACTGGCAGCCGAGTGGTTAACGTTCAAGCTATTTATATCACAACTGATATATTGGGAAAAATACGTGTAATCGGAAGAACTTTTATTAAATTTAGAATATTATTTGGCAGTCTACGAATTGTTATTATCACAAATAATATAATATTCATAACTACCGACTATTAAACGGCCAAACGCATAAAGTGATACTGAAAATGCATGCTTGTCCGCGATTTGAGAAATCCGTTGTACCTGGAAGGAGCCCGAAACGACTTGTTACCTCCAAGTTTTGACCGGCACAGACGGCTTTGGAAAGATGTAGAATTAATCGTCGCTTTCGACATTACGAGTACAAGCTGCGGGTTGGTATTTTTCGTAAAAACATGAAAAACAAAGTTAAATGGTACCAGATGCATTGCATAAATGCTATGTTTCCGTACACGCAAGGTCTTTTGAGGTTTTCCGCGGAAAAACAAACGTCGTTAACATTTTCAAAAACCTCTCTTTCAGCAGATAATATGGAAGCAAACCATGCATAACGCAGCATTTCCTTAAATATCGGTGCTGATCATTGGTCGTGCAGTATGGAGTGTATTTTAATAGCGTCTTCAAGAGAAGCAATTTCTCGTTCTCTTTCGAGTAAATGCGAACAATTTCGATGCCATGACAAGCATACATTTTCTGTATCACTTTATGCGTTTGGTGGTTTACTAGTCGGTAGTTATGAATATTATATTATTTATGATAATAAACATTTTTAGACTGCCAAATAACATTGTAAATTTAATAACAGTTCATCTGATTACACGTATTTTTCCCAATACATCAACTGTAATATGAATAGTAAAGGATATGTCTGTGTTAGAAATAAAAAAAAATAAAAAAAAAAATGATGAGTGGGACTCGATCCAGCGACCTAGTGATTACGGAACTTGAACGCCAACCATCTTTTTTTTTCTTGTTTTGAGTGTTCAGTTATGATTAGGTGGAGACAAGGCGGGCAGGGGTCGGGACCCGAGGCCTGGCCACGATGTCTCCCCACTCCCGTCACTGAATCACTCCCTCAAAGTACCTTTTTGCTTTATTTTTATTTTATTTTATTATGATTAAAATTAATTTTTTTTTACCAGGAACAGGGTAAATGAACAAAGGATCTTTATTGGTACAAACTTAAATACAACAGAAATGCCGTCCTTCCGGCGAAAATAACACAAGACATTACACTCGTACAAGGCGAGCAAGTTTTTTTTTTGTATGAACAAGGTGTAGAAAAAAAAATAATAATACTGATGTAAGCTAAGAGGTGTGAAGCAATATACAGTGGAGTGGGTGAAAAACCAGTGTGTTCTGGTGTAGTGCAGAAAAGAAAGGAGGCGTGTGTCCATGCTGCCTACTCCACTGTGGGTTACAATATAGAAAGTAGCGCGGGGAGTCTCAGATGTCAGCAGTGGTGGGGAGGGGGTGGGGGGTGCTGTCGGCGTGTGGCACCATCCAACTGAGCGGGGGTGACGTAAAGATCGCATGTAGGTAATTGGCGAAGAAGGCGAGGTAGCGCGGTCAGTGTTCGACTTCACCGTGGGTGGTTTGTAAGTACTGCCAGAAATCAAGGCGTCATTTGTCGCCATCATTATGCTCGTAGATGATCGTCCATCCCTTGACCCATACAATCGCATGATTTTTGGTGTCGGGGAAATATCCTCAGGATGGATTAAAGTGCATGGATCAATCGAGTCCGGCGGAACGCGGAGGTAACAGGCAACGAACTGTCGGGCAAGTTTCCTGACGTCACTGGTGGCAGCACAAGTCAGTTGATGGACATCGTAATCCATGAGGTGGCAAATGGAACAAAGTGGAGAGTCTGTTAGTCCGATGGCATGAAGACGTTGGTTTGTGGCGAATTTTGTATTTGCGACTTGGTACCATGTTTCCCGGACGTTGGAGGGAAGAAATGGCTGGTGGATATGAGGCCAAAGCATGGGCCACCGCCTGGACGAATGTTTCAGTTCGATATTGTTGCTGGATATGGAACGAAGCAGTGGGGTGTAAAAATCTTTAGGTCGATGAGAACGCGTGGTCGGTATGTGTGTGTGAGCATAACTGAAGTTGACGATGAAATCAGAAATGTGCGTCAGATGGTGTTTCATGTGTCCGACTGGTACTGGTGGTGTTATGGTCACGGGCTCAAGAATTTCCAGCAAGCTGCGCGTAAGGGAGGTGCCCCAGTGCCACTGCTTGTGCATGGTGGACATGTACAAGGACGCCGCTCGGAGTCGCACATTGGCAAAGCCGAGGCCTCCCACTCGCGGAGGAAGGGTGAGCGGGTCGTAGCGGACCTTAAAGAGCGCACCGACAGTAAGGAAGTATCCGCAGGCAGCCTGGAGGCTGCGTCCAATTGTTGATGGCAGCGGGAGGACCTGTGCGATGCGGACCATTGTGGACGCCTTATGTTGATTGAGGTATTGGACACGTTGTAAAGAATTGAGTCGTCGGAGAAGATTTTGTCGCACCGTCGTGCGGATAGTTTGGAGTGCACGCCGAAAATTGATCGCAGTGGACGCGGCGCACGGTGGAAGTGGAAATGATACGAAGGTACCGTAGTTTTTGTACACACGGGAGAGGCGCTAAGTCGTCGTGTGAGAGGCCGCGTCCAATGGGCATCGCAGCGGATTTAGCCACATTCATGTTACTGCCCGCTGCAGTTCCGTACGTTGATATCAAATCAAGTACCGTTTCTGTTTCACTCCATGAGCGGATCAAGAGGAGGAGGTCGTCTGCATACGCACGACATCGAAAACTGTGCTGTCGCAAAGTGAGACCAGAAAGGTGGCTCGTCAGGCTCCTCATGAGCGGCTCCAGGCTTATGGCATAGAGCAGGGTCGAAAGTGGGCAGCCTTGCCGTACGGAACGCCGGAACGCCACTGGTCCCGCCACACGGCCTTTAACCTGAATCAGCGATTCGGCGGTGCCGTACAGGCGCCGGATGATGTCGATAAAGGCTGGTGGAAAACCCTTGCGGTTCATAACTGAGAACAGAAAAAGATGCCGCACTTTGTCGAATGCGCTTTCAAAATCAATGGCAACCACCGCGGCGCGGAGTCTGCACGCTGCTGCCAGTGCAATTAAATCGTGACATTCTCCCGTGGCCGTTTGTATATTAACGGAGCCGCCCGGAGTTGTCCGTTCCGGGGATAGAATGCTAGGCAGGACCTTGCGGCAACGCGTTGCCAGTAGGCGTGTAAAAACTTTATAGTCTGCGTTAAGCAGAGTCAGGGGACGGTAATGGGCTGTCGTCACACCTGGTGTAGGTTTGTGGATTGGTATAATAAGTCCCGTGACAAAGGACGGCGGTACGGCGTTCCCCATTGTCATCAGTTCATGAAACAATCGTCGTCCACCGATACGCCATTAGTGTGAGGAACGCGCGATATAATTATATCGGAAATCCGTCGACACCAGGTGACTTATTCAGAGCACTTTTGTTGATTACATCGTGGACTTCGTCACGCGTAATTGGCTCCATCAGCTCGTCCGCTTCGTCCCTGGTGAGGGTGCGAGTTACGTGTGGTAACACAGACTCCTCAGCGTGGTTGGTGGTAGTCTCCTCCTGGTACATTGTGCCGTAGTGGTCGACAAAGGCACCGACGATTTCGGCCTGGCAACTGACGTGCTGGCCGCGACAGGTGGTGATCTCGGTGATGAGTTGTCGTCGATGTTTCCTGTCGGAGGCGACTTGATGCCAGGTGGGATGTTCTTGGTCCGCCGAATCGTGACATCGGGTTCGCACCATAGCCCCCTGCAGTCTACGGCGTGTCAAAGTTACAATTTGCGCATCAATCCTGCTGCGTTCCCTCTGGGTGTTGGGGGTGGGCGGTTGAGCGTCCAGGTCGCTGAGAACGGCGTAGAAATAGTCGGTAGTGTGCCGGCGCCACATAGCAACTTCCTTTCCATACTGAATCAAAGTACGTCGAATGGCAGGTTTGGCACATTCCAGCCACCAGGTCAAGCTCGTGTAGTACTTAGGTAAGCGACGTTCACAGGTGGCCCATGTCTCGGTAACACGTTGAAGACATTCGGGATCATGAAGAAGGGAGGTGTTTAGCTTCCACGGTGCACGAATGCGCCAGACCACTTGCTTGGGGAAGAGAATCTTGCAGATGTAGGCACTGTGGTCCGAAAAGGCCAATCGTCAAATTTCTGCACCTTGGACTGCAGGCGTGAGTTCCCGAGAGACGTAAATCCTATCAAGGCGGCTCGCGGAGTGACTCGTCTGTTAAGTATGTCCAGGCGCGTCGCCATGCCGAACTTCCCAAGTGTCGCGGAGCAACAGATCTCGGACGACAAGACGCAGTTCTTGACAGGTGTTGTAGTGGGCCACTTGATCTTTAGGGTGCAAGACGCAATTAAAATCACCGCCAAGCCAGTAATGGTCGCAGCGTCCAAGAAACAAAGGAGCGATTTCTTCTGAATAGAAGAGTGCCCTGTCGCGTCTGCGGGTGCAGCCTGAAGGAGCGTAAATGTTGACAATACGCGTCCCCATGACGGTGACGGCCTTGCCTCTGGAAGATGGAAGGTGTGTGATATCGGCCACTGGAATGCCTTCTCGGGCGTAGATGGCTACGCCGCGTCCCAGGTGGTCACCAGGAGAAGGATAAGTGTTATATCCCACGACGTCTGGGTGTGTGGCCAAGTGTACTTCCTGTAGTAGTGCGATGTCGACATCCGACTCCCATATCATCTCTCGCAGCAGTTGAAGTTTCACGGGTGAGCTAGTGGTGTTGGTGTTGATCCTCGCTATTCGGTAGGTTTGGAGCCGTACCCCACCGTGGAGGGGAACTCCACCAGCGGAGGATGAAGAGGGGCGAGGCAACGGCGAGCCGTGCCGTACGCCACCTGACGGCGTTATCAGCGGCGTAACGATGCTTCCGTCTAGGGTAACTCTGTCCCCAGCGTGTGGTCCGGGTCCTCATCGACGTCCTCACTCCACACCATTGAAGGCGTTGTCGTTGTGATGGTCGTACGTCCCACTTCGGTCATAGGGGCGGAGGACGTCTCGTCGGCAGTCGCAACGGTGGAGTCCATTGGTTCAGGAGCACCTTGGCGAGCCAGTAGAGTAGGCATCGACACAGCAACAGTCGGCCTCATGTCTTCGTCATTCGTATCGTCATGCAGACTCTCCGAAGCCTCGTCTGGTCGGACGGACTCTGGAGTATCAGGGGGAGGTGATCCGTCTCGTTCCGAGACCATACGGCGCCTCCTCTTGCGCCTCTTAGGTGAACGTTGTTTGCGGGTTCGTCCCTCTGTGTCGGAAGATGGAAGGGAGTCGCATCGCTCTGGGAGGAAGGCCGTCGCGGGAACGTCAATTGAAGGGGCGTCCATAGGATCGAGCGAGTATGGGGTCCGAAGTCGTCGCTGTTGGTAGTGGCGCCGGACTAGCGTCAGGCTGTGAGAGCGACGTGTCGGCCCCGGCAGTATCCGTAGCAGCTGGAAGTGTCACCGGTAAATGGTCCGAAGGGCGGCGGCCGGTGGGAGGAGAAGAGGGCGCCGATGCGTAGGTGATCGGTAAAACCGTCGTCGCAGCCGGAGGTGCCACGGTAGCGGATGGCAATTGGGTGATTCGTCGCTGAAGACACTCAGATCTGAGGTGGTCTTCTTTGCCGCACCAGGAACAGGTCTTGGGTTGGCCGTCGTATATGACAACCGCGCGGCTTCCGCTAATTTGCAGGTAAGATGGCACGTGGCGATGGAGATCGATGGTGATCTGCCGTACACCGTTAACAACGGGGTACGTTTGGAATTGCGCCCAGCGTTCGCCAGTGTGGCCATGTACAATGCCACAGGGGCGGAAAGCCGCGATAACGTCTTCCGCCGGGAGCTCGAACGGGAGTTCGAAAACTCGTATGGGGCGCAGTGCTAAGACTGCATGGTCGACAGTGACCGCTCCTACATTGCCGTCGGCGTGGCAGAAGCGTAATCCATGGTTGGTGTCATGAAGTATTCTTTCACATACCGCGTCATTGTCGACTTTGACGTACACCGTACTGCTTAATACGGACAAATGGATGCCCAAGATGTCGGAAGCTGGGATCTTAGCAACGTCGCGTAGGAAGCGTTCTACTTCCAAGGCCTTTGGTCGTGCGTAGTCATTTCAGAAGTTGAATCGTAATGTGGATTTCCTAAAACGGTTGGCCATGGTTCTAGTGCACGTAAGCGACACGTAAGTGACGGCCACTGAAATGTAAACAACAGCGAGCGCGCGCGGTCCGCAGGCGGAACCATAACACGTCCGCACTGCACGGCGGCGAATATATATATATATATATTTGACGACCGAAATTATCTTGCGATTTTCAAAATAATGCCTGAGAAGTACGCGCTACTGCTTACATATTATGTTGTCCTACTGGAGTACTACGAGTGTACGAAGTTTGCCGTAAATCTGCGTTCCAAACGTCGTGGCCTCCCCTTGTGAGGCGACTTGCGTCGCGGCGACTTGCCCCGTGAAACCCACGTCGTATGGGCCGGCCGCTGTAACCGAACGGTTCTAGCCTCTTAAGTGCGGAACCGCGCTGCTGCTACGGTCCCAGGTTCGAATTCTGAGTCGGGCATGGACGTTCGTGTTGCCGTTAGCGTAAGTTAGTTTCAGTTAGTTTCGTTGGTTCAAATGGTTCAAATGGCTCTGAGCACTATGCGACTTAACTTCTGAGTTCATCAGTCGCCTAGAACTTAGAACTAATTAAACCTAACTAACCTAAGGACACCACACACATCCATGCCCGCGGTAGGATTCGAACCTGCGACCGTAGTGGTCGCTCGGCACCAGACTGTAGCGCCTAGAACCGCACGGCCACTCCGGCCGGCTCAGTTAGTTTAAGTAGTGCGTAAGCCTAGGGACCGATGTCCCCTGCAGTTTGATCCCATCGAAATGTACCACACTTTTTCTAAATTTTTTCCAATCGTAATTAAAGTAAACATTTTCGATCTTCTTTTGTCTTTTGTTATCTGTTCTGTGTTGTCGCAATAGCTGAATTTTAAATAGTGCCTGGCTGAATAACCATGATAATGTTTATGTATTTTACTAAAGTTTATATTTATTTATATTTTACAAAAGTTTTCAAGTTTGAAATATAGTCTAAATGAATTATTTAAAAACCAGTACGCAAATATTAATCAGCGACGTAAGAGAAGAAACCATTGCTATAAGACCCGTTGGCGTCCATTACAACAGCATGCAGCGTAAAATCATCATTAGAAGAACAATAAAATCTACCACCTGAAGGGAGTTAAAAGCCCGCTACACCCCCTGTCAAAATACAAGGAGTATTAACGTTAACTTTAAAGGCAATTGTAAAAAACTATTTGATTTCCTTGTAATATTAATCTTCCCTGTTAGGAAAGCCATATCCGTATCTCTACACGTATTAATGTGAATATTTCAACCATTATATAAAATGGCGGCCAAAATTGGGCACGTATTTTTCATTAAGTGTCTATCTCCCATGACTTTGTTATTATATACGCAAATTTTTGATTTCCTAAGAGACAATGTTTTTCTAAATTAAAGACACTTTATTTAATACTAACTTAAATCCAGAATGAGATTTTCACTCTGCAGCGGAGTGTGCGCTGATATGAAACTTCCTGGAAGATTAAAACTGTGTGCCGAGCGAGACTCGAACTCGGTACCTTTGCCTTTCGCGGGCCATCTCGTATACTGGCAGAAGTAAATCTGTGATGACGGGGCGTGAGTTGTGCTTGGGTAGCGCAGTTGGTAGAGCACTTGCCCACGAAAGGCAAAGGTCCCGAGTTCTTGTCTCGGTCCGGCACACAGTTTTAATCTGCCAGGAAGTTTCACTAACTTAAATCAACAGAACAGCATTTCAA
The DNA here is from genome assembly GCF_023864345.2 of Schistocerca serialis cubense. Lineage (NCBI taxonomy): Eukaryota > Metazoa > Arthropoda > Insecta > Orthoptera > Acrididae > Schistocerca > Schistocerca serialis. The sequence goes on from NC_064643.1 coordinate 232,140,196, forward strand.
GCAGTTAGTAGTGGACTTGCGAATGCGAATGCACGTGTGTATGCTGTACATTCTCTGAATATGGTTATCACTTCAAGTGCAGTTTCAATTTTGATTACCGGTTTTTCATATTCCTTGGTAATCAAAATCTCTCGGCAATGCATATCAATGTTGGGTTGATCTTGTTTTTGTCTTGTTTTGGGGGAAATTAGGATAAGTGAATTGTTTGCTTCGACGGAGTACTGAATGTAGTGGCTGTTTTGAAGTCAGCAGAAAATGAAGATGTGCTTAGAGGAGGCTAAAAAAATTGTTCAAATGGGTCTGAGCACTACGGGACTTAACATCTGAGGTCATCAGCCCCTAGAACTTAAAACTACTTAAACCTAACTAACCTAAGGACATCACACACATCCATGCCCGAGGCAGGATTCGAACCTGCGACCGTAGTGGTCGCGCGGTTCCAGACTGAAGCGCCTAGAACCGCTCGGCCACTGCGGCTGGCAGCAGGCTAGTTTCCCGAAACAAATCTAATATAGAGGCTAGTCATGATGATAGGTAAATGACGAGGAAACAACTCAATCCACTATCTGAAAGTGAATGAAAGCTAAATTCTTTCCATACAAAGCAGAAGAATGATGCAGATCGTAGAGAGGCTCATACATCACGGGAATACAAAATTTTCAGAGAGATGAAAAGCTTTGTTTGATCAACTCAGCATGTAGTGGGGAAAGTATAATCACAAATTTGCGGAAAAAAGCCTAATGTGCGGAACATGCATTGCACTGTATTTCCACATACACCCCGACTGACGCGAAGCAGGAGAAACTACCAGAAATTGTGCGGGTGTAGTAATGCCAGATTCTGAAGAGCAAATAATGAGCGACATCTGCAACGAAATCATGGATAGATCAAATGAGACTGACTTTGTTTCAAATCAATGTTGCGCTACATCGGGAAACTGATTCGTCTCCACAAGAAACAGTTTCATTACGATGTCAAATTATGGCGGACATAGCAGCAGCCCTACTGAAGCTATATCAATGCTTGCTCGCTAGTAATTGATAGCAGTGAGATACCTTCTAAGGGAGAGTGTCGCATGTTTTGACACAGTTACAGCATGTATGGACCGACGCAGTGGCAGAGCATTCGTTTCTCCCAATCTTCACGTCGTCAAATGATACAGAGAATATGAGAAACACGAGGATGTGACAAAGATGAAATCGTCAGTAACTCACACACTCCAAAATACATAGTTGTATATTTTAACTGGCACGTGTCAGAGGACATGAACTGTACGCATAGAGAAAGGAATGATATTATACCAAGTATAAAGTCAGATGCAGAGAGTGTCAATAAAATAATGAGATGCCTCCAGATCTGATCACTGGCTAACGAGAAAATCAATGTTCAACCTGAAAATCGGATGATATATAGGTGTGATAACAGAGAGTTTGTATCAGTCTTCTGTTAACTGGAAGTAATAAGAGTATAGACAGCTGTCAGAGGAATTATGATGAGACCAAAAACAGTTGACAGAATATCAAATTATAGTTGACACTGAGTGAGATCACAGGAATGCCTTTAAGAACAGTTATTTGAAGAGGCATGTCATCAGTTATTGCTACAGATGCGAGCTACGATTGTAATAATTATTTTTGAATTACAAACTGAAACGTCCCCTTTGAACAATTATACATGACTGTCCTTAAACTGACACACAATATTTTTAGCGCAACGCAATTTGACTTTCAATAATCCCTACAAAAGAATGGCGCTGACTAACATTAACCTATACCTTTCACAAATCACTTACCTCACAAAAAATCTTCGTTACTCGAACTACTGCAATACAGCGAGCGCCACTACTGCCAGCTAAATGAAAGATTCAAACTACGGAAGGTACTAACTACTGATAGGCATAGTTAGCAAATGAAAGATTTTAATAGAGAACAAACAGTGTATTTACCTTAACAGTGTTGAAAAATCATAATATACATAGCAGTTCATGACACCCAGTCTTACAAATTTCAAAACTCCCCAATTTCTCTCCCCACATCCACCAATGATGGCGGCTCACCTCCAACTGCGCAACGCTACGCGCTGTTAACATCCAGCTGCCCAACACTACAATGGCGAGTATTACAACAATGCCAACCAGCCACTGACTGCACACAGCACAGCCAGTGATTTTCATACAGAGCGCTACGTGGCGGCGGCGTTACCAATATAAGAACATAAACAGTCTGCTAAAAAAATGGCTCTGAGCACTATGGGACTTAACTGCTGAGGTCATCAGTCCTCTAGAACTTAGAACTACTTAAACCTAACTAACCTAAGGACATCACACACATCCATGCCCAAGGCAAGATTCGGATCTGCGTCCGTAGCGGTCACGCGGTTCCAGACTGAAGCGCCTAAACAGCCTACTTACATAGCCTCCATGCTCCCTACAAAAAATTTTACAAATTGTTTTGGGCAGTGGCCAATAACGATTTGATAAAATTTTTCATAATTAAAATTACAAAGATATCAAATGCACACACTTATTGATACAATGTTCGTCAAAAGCTAAAATTTTCTCTCAGTCCATAAAGACTGTCCTGATCATTCATCACAGTAGAATTGCTGTTTCTTTTCTCAAAGTCTGAGCAGTAAAAGACAATGCACACGGAAGTAGTGGATTTCCATGCAGTCTTGAAGAAGTAGTGTTGTCCTTCCAATGGAAAGACAGTGCTGACTCTTGACATGCTGACAGGTAATGGGCCACAACAGAGCAAACCCACAGCAGAGTCATTTGAAATTTTGAAGAATATTGGTAGGTAGGTCATCACAGAGCAGACCCACTGTAGTCCTGGTAGAGATTATGTTATTGGTGGGCCACCAGAGGTGCAGACCCACTGCAGTCCTTGTAGAAATACTGGTATTGGCGAGTTATCAAAGGTGTAGACCCACTGTAGTCCTTGTAGAAATAATGGTATTGGTGAGTCATCAAAGATGCAGACCCACTGTAGTCCTTGTAGAGATGGCCAGCAGACATCTGATGCGACTGTGCAGGTGCACAATCACCATCGAAGAGTCTTGTGGACAATATAGCAAGTCCATAAACCACCACTTGTGCCCTCACAAAGTTTTTGGAATTGTCCTAAGAACCAGAAATGCTGTTAACCAGTCCCTTGCTGAATTATAAACACCCATGCAAGCACTAAAAGTCCCTACATCTCACATATTGTCCATATACTATAACTAACAGACACGTGTGCAGTGAAATGGAACTTAATATTATGACGAACTGGAGTCAATTACAATTTTATAACATAAGAATACAATTACAAAGGTACAAAATACATCATTAAAGAACATAACAATACAGATAACATTTGTAGTACACGCTTTACAAACGAATCGAAATAACGTATACATCAGTGTTACAGGAATTATGACATGAGTACATACATAAAATAACAGAATAATTTTCGAAACATCAACTTCACACATGAGCATTAAAACAAAATAGAACAAATAATGCTTAAACTTCTTTACAATGTAAATAACATAGTATTAGAAAAATTCTACAACATAACAACATCAGCTAAACACATAAAGACACGATAAACACAAATACACAAGGGAACACAAACACATAGTGGGATAACACAAGGAAAGGGCAGGGTTTCTTTTACTGCAGTATTTTGCAAACAAAACTTTCTTTACTTCTCGGAGATTTTCCTTCATTCTTCATTATTTCCAAAAAGTCCTATCTATACCTGCTTTCTGTACTTTTTTCATATGATTTCTCAATGCATTTCTTCCAATTCATCGCAACTCATTCTCTAATATAGTCTACCCCCTCTTAAGCTAACATAAATCTACTGAGCTCAGATGCTAAACTAAGGGACAAGGTAATGCAGCGGCACAGAACAATTAACACAAACAGCAATGACAAAAAATGCAAATTGGCAAAGCTAGCTACAGTAAATCTAAATTACCAAGCAAATGGAACATTACAACTAATGTGAGGAAATGTGCAGCAACAAGAAAAATAAATCAGTGGTAAAACTGGCTTAACACAGAAATACAAAGTGAAATTCAGTAACACTATGCCTGGCAAAACAGCATCAGAAAATGTAATAACATATTTAATCATGACAAAGCTCAAGCATAAAAAATATTACAGTGAAAATGGCCATCTTTAATACCTATGTCACATCTTAACACTGGAGTGATGCATCATCTTTACTTAGTGTACCAAAAATTTACCAAGTCATTAACAAAAATTATCTATGCAATTCCTGTAAAGGGAAATGTCTTTTCGTCTTCCCTCGTTTTTTTTTTTGGAGGTAGATCATAAAATTATTTACTTACTGGATCTGTAGGCATAAAATATCTATATTAGTACAGCTATTAAATTTTAAACAGTGCTGCAGTGCAGCTAGAAACTAGATATTAAACAAATTCAGCAATCTCTCAACTAGAAAGACAACAGATGTAAAAATGTTTCTCATCCCTTGATTAGGCATTTTAGTTAATATCATACATTAAGAGCCCCACAGTGTAATCATATATTTTCAAGTTTGAGCGAGTCGTATTTGCTATGCTTTCTACAAAGAAATGTCAATAGCGAGGATAATGGCCTCTTTTTTTTTCACCTGTACCTCTGAAAGGCACACACTAATGGCTTTTTCCCAGGTGACTGTCGCGCAACTGGGTGGCCACGACACATTACGTTAAGGTGGCCACTAAACTTTCTTACCGAAATATTTCTGACACCAGTTTGCACTACAGTGACAGTCTCATATAATATGTCACAGGTCGATATTTTGCGTTACAAATGTGTAGAAACAAAATCCATTAAATATAATAGTGTCCAAATAATTTTCGTCGGTATTGTGATACATTCACGCATTTACACACATTTCATAACTCTTTAAAGTACGATTCTTGGTTTCCATCATCCTTTTTCACAAGTCAGAGTCCCTAACCACTACTCCTTATTGCTTACCTTATTACACATATACATATTCGTCGACACTTCTTCAATTTTTCATCATAACAAATACATAGCATAATCAAATTCCTCATATACGGTAGCATCATCTTATTGATTATAAACATACCTCAACAGCATAATACACATCGTCATCTTAATAATATCATAACATCTTAGTAAGATCTCAAAAACGTTGTAGCTCCCTCTAGTAATTTCAAAACCTGAAAAATTTCTCTGCTCATTTCAATAGTGTCATCTACTCAAACGTACTTTAGAAATCATGATCCCATACCAAATACGACTTTCAAAGCTCTCATATTATCACAATGGTTCCAAAAAAATATGAACAGTTAAAAGGTACAGACAAAATACATTTTCATAAGTGTAGAGTTATCCAACTGTGTAATTGCGTAAATATCTGTCACTGACGTAGTAAAAAAAGTTTTTGTTTCTCTGTTAAATAATCAGATAGCTATGTAATTCTGTGTTAGAGGAATATGGTACCGACGTGTAAAGATGTATAAGCAAATACCATATCAGCTAGGGCTCCTTGTGCTTGCCAAACACATGGTACACAAAGTAAGCGTGTACCCCCTGAGGATTAATGTAATTATACCCTCAGGTGTTACAGATTACAGCAATGGAATGAAATGTATCACGGAAAATCTTTGTATCATTGTACTTCAAATATCTTTAAAAATAAATGATTTAAGTGCAAAATTAATCACTCAAATACGTGTCCTGTAGCTCTAAACGTGCGTCTTATAAGATAATCTCTGTGGAAGCGTCGTAGTTATTGTCCTCCAAGTAAACTAAGTTCTGCAGAAGGCAATGTACTTACCACACGATAAACAAAAGTGAAATGCTTTGCGTATAGATATCATACTTATTACGCTTATTGCCATGATGAAGAAAGCACAGTGCTGTAACGTATTGTTGTGCTAAGGAAAAGGCAGTCTCATTGTAGCTATACCACAAAAGTTACTACTAAAACATGTTTTACTTTCCAGAATAATACAGAAAAACTATGCAGATATAAAACAGAAAACTGCAAAAGCAACATTGTAATTTGTCACCCATTAGTAGCGTCGTGATAAAATCGTGTAGCCGTCACATAAACTAACCACTGTCACATCTGGTATCTCACAGAAAGTACTTTAAATCCAGAATGTATTTTCAAGTAAAACAATATGTTGCATTAAAATCTCATTAGCAGTACCAGTATATGTTCTAAGTATGTAAGCCCTATAGTCATTATGTAATCGTGCAACTAACAAGCAAGAATGTACACACACAATAACACTGTGATGTCTGTTCACTATAACAATGCTTTCGAAATTTCTGATTAAATAAGTTCTCTTGGTTCTTGATTGGATATTTGACTTCAAACATTGTTGCATGGTAACAGTTTCTAAGTCTGACAATGTATACTAGAAATGTGAAGCGAAAAGTTTTATGGCAAAGACAAAGTTAAAAAGCAGACTATCTTTCAATAAACGGTTTTACATGTGAAATGTGGTGTAAACCTTTACTCTTCCTAGTACGCAGAGTTTCAACTTCAACGCAATTATCATGTGGTATACGTCGGTAAGGAGTGCTAAAATTTTTTTCAAGGTTAGCGTCTATGTTATTTTTCTCTGAGCCAGCCGGCACACGTGGCTACGTGCGGTGCGAGTCATTGTCTGTCTCTTTGTTGGCGTGCGTCGTTATTGGGATTAGGAGACCTAAATTCTACAAAGTCACCTTGTCGAGAGTCCTCTGCTCTCTTTGAATCCCGTCATTTCTGATGGAATTCAGGTCTGTCGTTTTGCCGGTAGTTTATATAGTTTCTTGTTTGTCGGTCATGTGGTGGAGAATTTCTCCCAGAATTATAACTGCATGCTGCACTGTTGCGTCTGAAATTATTCTGTCTCCCTTGATAATAATTATTTTGATTATCAAATTGTCTGTTTCTCTGATTGTCTCTGTGATAGTCACTACCGTGGAGAGGTGATCTTTCCCTGTAATTATTAGTACTCTGCCAACTGTTGTCATACGGGTGGTGTCTGTTTTGGTCACGATTTGTGTTGTGAGAACAGCCTTGTCATGTCCAGTTATTATTTCTTTCATCGCGGAATTGCGACGAATGTGACCTGTAATGGTTGTGTTCCTCTTTTCGCGTTCCGCGATTGTCAGTGTCAATTTCTAATTCTTGTCACAGTCCCTGAAAAGCTTCAATGTCTTCACTATAACGTCCTGCCAAAATAATATGTCGTAATTATTCAGGTAATTTGATTAAGCAAATGCGTATTAGTTTGGAGGGGCTGTATGGGCTTGACAGGTACTGATTCTTTTGCAACATGTCTTCAAAATATTTCACGAGACTGGAAAATTCAGATTGTTCGAAGTGTTTCATCATTATGATGCTATGTTTTACTCGGTCTTGTGTAGCTTGAGGCCAATAGGCTGAGAGGAAGGCATGGTAAAATTCTCCTTCACTGTGACAATCGTGAATGACCGATTGCATTCTTACAGCTGGTTCATTCTCTACATAGCCACATATAAATTCTAATCTGTACTCTAATGACCATTTGGGAGGAAAACAATGAGAGAATTGATGGAGCCACGCTTGTGGATGAATGTCGTTGCCAGAATTCTTAAATGTTTTAAATTTATGTGTAGTAATGAACAGCTTATAGTCAAAATCATCATGTCGGCGAGTCGCATATTGGTCATTGTTACGTCGTTTCTGTGGTTCCATTTCAAAACTCGGTGCACCTTGCCAATTTCATTCACAATTTCCGAAATGTCCTGTGTTATTATTTTGTGGTTGTTCGTATTTCTATGTCCCTCTTCCCGTACTGGGGTGCGAGTGTCCTCTGAAATACATAATTCTTGCATTACCTGTGTCAGCTGATCTTGTACTTCCCGAATTTCTCTTTGGTGTTGCGTATTAATTTGATTCTGATTTTGTTTGAATTTCCTAATTTGTTCACACTCTTCTGTGCCATTAAAAACTATCGGTTTTGTGTCATTCAGATTATCATCTACCTTCGTAGATAAATTATTTAGCCGATCCGCAAGTTTATCTACTTTCTCTGATAATGAACTAATTTCCTCCATGTGTCTTTCTGAACCAATTTTCAGAGTATCTACTGTGTCCTTTAAGTTTTCCTGCTTAATCAAATTGCCTGAACATTTACGACATATTATTTTAGCAGGACGTTGCAAAGACGACATTGATGCTTTTCAGGGACTGTTAAAAGAACTGGAAATTAACACTGACAATCGCGGAAATCGAGGAACGCGAAAACAGGAACTCAACAATTACAGGTCACATCCGTCGCAATTCCGCCATGAAAGAAATAATAACTGGACACGACAAGGCTATTCTTACAACGTAAATCGTGACCAAAACAGACACCACCCGTGTGACAACCGTTGGCACAGTAGAAATAATTACAGAGAAAGATCGCATTTCCATAGTAATGACTATCACAGAGACAGCCATAGAAACAGACAATATGGGAACCAAAATAATTATTATCAAGGGAGACAGAATAACTTCAGACGCAACGTTCCAGTGCACAGTTACGATTCCAAGAGAAATTCTCCACCACATGACCGACAAGAAAGAAACTATGGAATTTACCGACATGACGACAGACGATATGATCGTAACGACAGACCTGAATTGCATCAGAACTGGGGGGATTCAAACAGTGCAGCGCACTCTCGACAAAGTGAATTTGTAGAAGTTAGATCTCCAAATCCCAATAACGACGCGCGCCAACAAAGAGACAGGCAATGACTTGCACTGCGGGCAGCCACGTGCGCCGGCTGGCTCAGAGAAAAATAACATAGGCGCTAACCTTGAGAAAAATTCCAGTAATCCTTACCGACGTATACAACATGATAATTGCGTTGAAGTTGAAACTCTGCGTACTAGGAAGAGTAAATGTTTACACCACATTTCACATGTAAAACCATTTATTGGGAGATAATCTGTTTTTTAACTTTGTCTTTGCCATATAACTTTTCACTTTACATTACTAGTATGGTTTGTCAGACTTAGAATCTGTTAACATGCAACAATGTTTGAAGTCAAATATCCAGTCAAGAACCAAGAGAACTTATTGAAACAGAAATTACGAATGTATTGTTGTAGTGAACACCGGACGCGGTGTTATTGTGTGTGTACATTCTTGCTTGTTAAATGCACGATTATGTAACGACTATAAGGCTTACTTAAATAGAAAATATACTTCTAATGTGATTTTACTGAAACATTTTGGTTTACTTGAAAAGACATTCTTTATTTGAAGTACTTTCTGTGAGATTAAAGATGACTTAGTATTTGGTTTCTCTGACAACTACACAATTATATCACGACACTACTAATATGTGACACAATTTACAGTGTTGCTTTTGCGGTGTTTCTGTTTTATATCTGCACAGTTTTTCTGAATTATTCTGGAATGTAAAACATGTTTTAGTAGTAACCTTTGTGGTATAGCTACAGTAAGATAGCCTTTTTTTTTGCTTCGTAGCACAACAATACGTTACAGTGTAGTACTTTCTTGATCACGGTACTGCACGTAATAACTACAATATCTATACGCAAAGCATTTCACTTTTGTTTATCATGAGGTAAGTACATTAGCTTCTGCAGAACTTAGCTTTCGGAGGAAAATAACTACGACACTTCCACAGAGATTATCTTACAGCAAGACGCACATTTAGCGCTACAGGACACGTATTTGAGTGATTAATTTTGTCCTTAAGTCATTTATTTTTAAAGATATTTGAAGTACAATGATACAAAGGTTTTCCGTGATACATTTCATTCCACTGCTGTAATCTGTAACACCTGAGGGTATAATTACATTAATCCTCAAGGGGGTACACGCCTACTTTGTGTACCATGTGTTTGGCAAGCACAAGGAGCCCTAGCTAATATGGTATTGGCTTATATAACTTTACACATCAGTACTATATTTCTCTAACATATAATTTACACAGCTATCTGATCATTTAACTGGAAGAGACAAACATTTATTTTACTACATGACTGACAGATGTTTACGTAATTACACAGTTGAATAACTTCACACTTATGAAACTGTATTTTGTCTGTACTTTGTGAACTGTTCATATTTTTTTTTGGAACCATTGTGATACTACAAGAGCTTTGAATGATGTATTTGGTATAGGATCATGATTTTTAAAGTATGTTTGAGGTAGATGACACTATTGAAATGAGCAGAGAATTTTTTTTGGTTTTGACATTATTGCAGAAAGCTACGACGTTTTTGAGATTTGACTGAGGTGTTATGATGTTATTTTTACGACGACAATGTGTATTATGCTGTTGAGGTATGTTTATGATCAATAAGTTGATGTTATATGAGGAATTTGACTATGCTACATATTTATTAAGATGAAATATTGAAGAAGTGTCGTCGAATATGTGTATGTGTAGTAAGGTAAGGAATAATGAGTAGTGGTTAGGGACTCTGACTTGTGAAAAAGGATGTTGGAAACCAAGAATCGTACTTTAAGAGTTATGAAATGTGTGTAAATGCGTTAATGTATCACAATGGAGGCGAAAATTTTTAGCACACTGTTATATTCATAAGATTTTTTTTCTATACAATTGCAACGCAAATTCTCGACCTGTGAAATTTTTTATATGAGACTGTCGCTGAAATGCAAACTGGTGTCATAAATATTTAAGTAAGAAAGTTAAGTGACCACCTTAACGTAATGAGTTGTGGGCACCCAGCTGCGTGACGGTGTCCTGGAAAAAAGCCATTAGTGTGTGCCTTTCAGAGGTACAGGTGGAAAAAAAAGAGGCCATTATCCTCGCTATTGACATTCCTTTGTAGAAAGCATAGCAAATACGACACGCTCAAACATGAAAATATATAATTACACTGTGGAACTCTTAATTTATGATATTTACTAAAATGCCTAATGAGATGATGAAAAACATTTTACATCTATTGTCTTTCTAGTTGAGAGATTGCTCATTTTGTTTGATATTTAGTCTTTAGCTGCACTGCAGCATTGTTTAAAATAAAATTTAATAGATGTACTAATATAGATATTTTATGCCTATGGATCCAGTAAATAACCATTTTATAATCTACTTCAAAAAAACGAGGGATTACAAAAAGACATTTCCCTTCACAGGAATTGCATACATAATTTTTGTCAATGACTGGGTAACTTATTAAGTAGGCTAAATTAAGGTGATGCATCACCCTAGTGTTAAGATGTGAAATAGGTATTAAACATGGCCATTTTTACTGTAATATTTTTTCTGCTTGGGCTTTGTCATGTTTAGATAAAAGTTATTGCATTTGCTGCTGCTGTTTGCCAGGCATAATGACACTGAATTTGACTTTGTATTACTCTGTTAAGCCGTTTTTACTACGGATTTATTTTTCTTGTTGCTGCACATTGGCTCATTTTAGTTGTAATGTTGCATTGCTTGGTAATTTAGATTTAGTGCATCTTGCTTTGACTATTTCCATTTTTTCATTGCTGTTTGTATTAACTGTTTTGTGCTGCTGCATAGCCTCGTCCCTTAGTTTAGCATCTGAGCTCAGTAGATTTAAGTTATCTTAAGAGGGGGTAGACTATATAAGAGAATGAGTTACGATGAATTGGAAGAAATGCATTGAGAAGTTATACGAAAAAAGTACAGAATGCAGGTATAGATAGGCCTTTTTGGAAATAATGAAGAACAAAGTGAGATCTCCTAGAAGTAAAGAAAGTTTTGTTTGCAAAATACTGCAGTAAAAGAAACCCTGTCCTTTCCTTGTGTTATCGCAATATGTGTTTGTGTAACCTTGGGTATTTGTTTTCTTCCTGTCTTTATGTGTTTATCTGATGAGAGTTACATTGTAGAATTTTACTGATAATATGTTATTTACTTTGTAGAGATGTTTCGACATTATTTATTCTGTTTTGTTTTAATGCTCATGTGTGATGTTGATGTTTCGAAAGCTATTCTGATCTCTTATGTATGTACTCATGTCATAATTCCTGTAACACTGATATATATGTTATTACAAATCTTTTGTAAAGCCTGTACTACAAATGCTATCTGTATTGTTATGTTCTTTATTGATGTATTTTGTACCTTTGTAATTGTATTCTTATGTTATAAAATTGTAATTGACACCAATTCATCACATTTTTAACTTGTAAGTTCCATTTCACTGCACACGTTTCTGTTGGTCACAGTATATGGACAATATGTGAGAAGTAGGGACTGTTAATGTTTGCACATGTGTTAATAATTCAGCAAGGGACTGGATAACAGCACTGCTGGTTCTAAGGACAATTCCAAAAACTTTGTGAGTGCACAAGTGGTGGTTATGGACTTGCTATATTGTCCGCAAGACTCTTCAATGGTGATTGTGCACCTGCACAGTCGCAACAGATGGTTGCGGGCCACCTCCACAAGGACTACAGTGGGTCTGCATCTTTGATGACCCACAATACCATTATTTCTACAAGGACTACAGTGGGTCTACACCTTTGATGACTCAGCACTACTATTACTTCTACAAGGACTGCAGTGGGTCTGCACCTCTGGTGGCCCACCAATACAGTAATCTCTACCAGGACTACAGTGGTCTGCTCTGTGATGACCAACCTACCAATATTCTTCAAAACTTCGACTGGCTCTGCTGTGGGTTTGCTCTGTTGTGACTCATTACCTGTCAGCATGTCAAGAGTCAGAATTGTCTTTCTGTTGGAAGGACAACGCTACTTCTTCAAGACTGCATGGAAATCCACTATTTCCGTGTGCATTTTCTTTTACTGCTCAGACTTTGAGAAAAACACAGCAATTTTACTGTGATGAACAATCAAGACTGTCTTTATGGACTGTGAGAAAATTTTAGCTTTTGACCAACATTGTATCAATAAGTGTGTGCATTTGATATCTTTGTTATTGTAATTATGAAAAATTTTATCAAATCATTATTGGCCACTGCCCAAAACAATTCGTAAAATTTTTTGTGGGGAGCATGGGGGCTATGGAAGTAGGCTGTTTATGTTTTCTTATATTGGTAACGCCACGTAGCGCTTTGTATGATAATCACTGGCTGTGCTGTGTGCAGTCTGTGGCTAGTTTGCATTGTTGTCTGCCATTGTAGTGCTGGGCAGCCGGATGTGAACAGCGCGTAGCGTTGCGCAGTTGGAGGTGACCCGCCAGCAGTGGTGGATGTGGGGAGAGAATTGGCGGAGTTTTGAAATTTGTAAGACTGGATGTCATGAACTGCTATGTATATTATGATTTTTCAACACTGTTAAGGTAAATACATTGTTTGTTCTCTATTAAAATCTTTCATTTGCTAACTATGCCTATCAGTAGTTAGTGCCTTCCGTAGTTTGAATCTTTTATTTAGCTGGCAGTAGTGGCGCTCGCTGTATTGCAGTAGTTCGAGTAACGAAGATTTTTGTGAGGTAAGTGATTTGTGAAAGATATAGGTTAATGTTAGCCAGGGCCATTCTTTTGTAGGGATTTTTGAAAGTCAGATTCCTTTGCGCTAAAAATATTGTGTGTCAGTTTAAACACAGTCATGTATTATTGTTCTAAGGGGACGTTTCACGTATCTACTGTGTCCTTTAAATTTTCCTGAGTTTTTGCAAGTTGCGTAACCGAATCGGTAGATGCAACTGAGTCAGTTTTAGCTAGTAAGGTCTCATGATTTTCACGAACAATAGTTTGCTGTTCTTTTATGGCTGCTTCGTGATTCTGTAATGCATTTTCATGCCGCGAAAAAATAGGTTGAAAATGCTCACAAATTTGTGTTTTACGTCATTACAAACTTTTTGACATTTCGATTCAATGTTACGTAACTCAGTAGTTAAATCTTACGTGTTTGTTCAAGCGTGGTGTCTAACTTCCGAAGATTTTGCTCCATTGTGTCTAACTTTTGAAGCTTTTGGTGTGTTTGTCTCTGATTTTGTTCCACTGTGTCTAACTTTCGAAGATTTTGTTCCTACGATTGTAGTAATTATTTTTGAATTGCATACTATGTTTGGCAGTGCGGATGTTTTATATGTAAAGGGTGTGATAATTTAAGTAACGTATTCACACCTGCGATCTGTTCCCAATACGTTAAATGTGGTTGAGTTGCGATAGTAGCGATAGAATACATGAGATAAATTTCAGAAATGAGAAAATAGTGTAATAATTCAAAGTAGTAACTCACACGAGCCATGAGAGCGGCGTCTTCGGATAAGTTTTTGTTTTGTTGATGAAGTATTGGAGGTTATGGAGTAAGTAATATAACACGATCAAAGTGTTGGAAGAAAATTGTCGTCGTGTACTACACTAAATAATGAAAGTACATGATGTACTGAAGTGTGGTTGTCGAGGTAAATGAAGCTTGTTGGGAAAGAAGTTATTGAGTGTATGAATGTCTGTTGTCTGACCTTTAGGACTGTCAGCGGGACGTGTGAAAGTATGTGCTGGACCGGGATTCTAACGAGAATATATCCATATGATGATAAGCGGTGTCTATCCTGTCGAATATATCTGACAGGAATACATCATATTTGAATATTATTAATTACACTCTAGTCTGTTACCTGGAATTCATCACAAAAAATGGTTCAAATGGTTCTGAGCACTATGGGACTTAACAGCTGAGGTCATTAGTCCCCTAGAACTCAGAACTACTTAAACCTAACTAACCTAAGGACATCACACACATCCATGCCCGAGGCAGGATTCGAACCTGCGACCGTAGCGGACGCGCGGTTCCAGACTGAAGCGCCTAGAACCGCTCGGCCACACCGGCCGGCAATTCATCACAACCTGTATCCATTTGTACTCGTTATCATTGCTATTATTATTGTGGTCGATATTGTTTTTTGTACCGACTGCATCGGCAACCTCACGGACTCCGAAATGTCGACTTTAACACCATCGACCTCCAGCACGGCAACCATTGTTTCAGTTTGCATGGACTCGGCGTCGTAGCGAGGCGTACAACCACTGGTGATTCCAACGATAACACTGAACACAGAAGAGCGATCACGTCTTCGTTTTTGATGCGTCCCGGTTCGGCATACGACAACTCTATGAACACGTTGTGTAATCCCCGAGGAAAGTGGTTAATGTCAGATAGCGCGTCTGGTTCAAATGGCTGGTAGTTTGGACTGTAGGCTTTAAACCTGCTGATGACACTGACAGTTCCGCTGTCTTCCATGTCAGCATATCGTTCCCTAAAGCAAGCCAATACCTTTAGTTGCTCAGGCTGTAATAGCAAAGAAGATCGTGGTCTGACGTCCTGTCGACACCGCTGTCATTAGAGATAGAACACGAGCTCCGTCTGAGTCAAGGAGTGGGAAGGATATCGGCAGTTCTCTTTCAAAAGAACCATCCCGGCATTGTTGTGGAGCTACGTAAAAAAAATCAGGACAAATCTTGTTGTTCATGCAGTGCTGACCTACCTCTGATTGTTGCTATAGCCAGCACATTCTCTCCATCTCCTACCCACTGAAACTATCTGGTCATGGGGTGCCAAGAGAGAGGCACACCTCAGCTGGGAAGCCACTACGATTGACGAGCTCCACCACAGAACTGATTGAACAATGAATGATGTAATCGCTTCTCTCACGGAAGCACAGATCAACTCGGTGCTGGACCGGGTTGCAGCAGTAATTGTTACCAGAAGTGGTAACTCAGTGTACTACATTTCGGGCTATGTATACCCTACAATCTAAAAACATTATAATCATGAAGTTTTCCCACTATCCTGTATGCAGGCACTATGTATAACTTTTACTACCTTCTCTGGTGCTGTTTTTGTCATGACCATTTGTGTCCACGGTAATTTACAGTTGATTTGATAATGTAAGTGCGTGTTCAGACTCGAGAATCACTCTTGCTTTCGCTTACTTTAGCAACCATCTGGCATTATCTTAAATGTCAGTAGAACATTATCATTCAACAAACTTGTTGCCAACAATGTTGAGCTACATGGTCACGTGACAATAGGAACTGATCCAGATGGGGATGAGAAGACATTATATAGGTAAAAACACCAAACAGGAAATAGCAGTTTTGGTTTTTTAGTACTCTGCAATAGAAAAGCAAGCGAATGATGACACAACATTAATGCAATTATAATATTTTTCCCTTTTCCTACTACCAACCGTTCAAAAACTCCTTGTATGATATTCCTGATTGCCGTGACTAACAGCTCACAGTTTCCTAATAGTGTGATATTTAATTTCTCGTCATTAATAAAGCGTGTAGCAGGTAGAGTTGCAGATATTTCTATTGGTGACTGAGGGCAGTAAACCGAAGAACGTTGCATCAGCAGTTACGTAATTTGCCGGCTAATAAATATTCCTAATACAAATAGTATGTTCTTAGATTGTCGAGTAGCTCCAAGAACATGTGGCAAAAGCAAGCCATTAAGGCTTATTCTCCCTGGAGCAACAGGTCAATTGTCAAAGTGTGGATGCAAACCGGGTAGGCTATACTGACAGGAGTAGTCCGCTTAGTGGTGCAGTTACGACCGTCCAGACTTCATCAGGTCGAAAAATTTGTGATGTGTCTATGGCAAGACCATTCGGCAAAGGGAGAAAGCAATCAACATACTGATATGTGTATATATTAAGGTTCCACATATAACAATATCTGCACTTACACCAATTACACATTCTAACTTCCAGCAAATGTCACATTATACCTTACGCAATCGCACTATCTCCATTCCCCCCTCCCCTCTCTCATACCAGAAACCGTGTATTTGATTTTATCGTCATAAAGAAGACCAGTAAATCCATAATCCGATGAATTTGCATCTACTGTCGATATGAGAAATACATTTCAACTTGACGGTGAAAGTTACATCATTATTTTTAGCATGATTATAGTTACCAAGATTGAAAAATACAGGTTCATTGAATGTGTGAACTGATTGTCTCTCGTACAGCACCCGTCCAAATATTTTGAGTGAACTGCAACGCACTCCAACAGTTTCGTTCAAGAAGTTATACATGCCATAGAATGTTAAGGGGAAGTCACCTAATGTTAACTCTATACGAATGTAGTAGCTGAAAAATACGTGTAGAATTTATTCGCATATAATCGTGACAGCTGTTTGATGACCGAGTATTGAGCTTATAATATGCGAGACCCTAAGTTACGGCAAAATGTGTTAAGAGTGCTGCATCTTCCTAATTACACCAGTATAAATTATTAGCGACGACAGTTTTTCAAATGACTGCGGTAAGTTACGAATGCTTATTACTAGACGCCCTGGGCTGTGACGTTTCCTGTGATCGGCTCTCATCTCTGCAGCACTGATGCGCTGATGGAAGTGCTGATAAATGAGCCACTGGATGGATAACGGGCAACTGAGAGTGAGCATATGGTACACAACAGGCCATTAATATTGCTACATCAAGAAGAAATGCATATGATAAACGGTTATCCATTGGACAGATATATTATAGTAGAACTGACATGTGACTACATTTTCAGGCAATTTGGGTACATAGATCCTGAGAAATCAGTACCCAGAACAACCACCTCTGGCCGTAGTAACGGCCTTGATACGCCTGGGCATTGCGCCAAACAGAGCTAGGATGGCGTGTACAGGTACAGCTGCCCATGCAGCTTCAACACAATACCACAGTTCATCAATAGTAGTGACTGGCGTATTGTGACGAGCCAGATGTTCGGCAACCATTAATCAGACGTTTTCAATTGGTGAGAGATCTGGAGAATGTGCTGGCCAGGGCAGAAGTCGAGCATTTTCTGTATCCAGAGAGGCCCGTACAGGACCTGCTACATGCGTTCGTGCATTATCCTGCTGAAATGTAGAGTTTCGCAGGGATTGAATGAAGGGTCGTAACACATCTGAAATGTAACGTCTACTGTTCAAAGCGCCGTCAATGCCAGCAAGAGGTGCCCGAGACGTGTGACCAATGGCACCCAATACCATCGCACCAGGTGATACGCCAGTATGGCGATGACGAATACACGCTTCCAAAGTGCGTTTACTGCGATGTCGCCAAACACGGATGCGACCATCATGATGCTGTAAACAGAACCTGGATTCATCCGAAAATATTACGTTTTGCCATTCGTGCACCCAGGTTCGTCGTTGAGTCCATCGCTGGCGCCCCTGTCTGCGATACAGCGTCAAGGGTAACCGCAGCCATGGTCTCCGAGCTGATAGTCCATGCTGCTGCAAATGTCGTCGAACTGTTCGTCCAGATGGATGTTGTCATGTTGCGATACGATAAACCGCAATCGCGATAGGCTACAATCCGACCTCTATCAAAGTCCAAACGTGATGGTACGCATTTCTCCTCCTTACACAAGGCATCACAACAACGTTTCACCAGGTAACGCCGTTCAACTCCTGTTTGTGTATGAGAAATCGGTTGCAAACTTTCCTCATGTCAGCACGTTGTAGGTGTCGCCACCGGCGCCAACCTTATGTGAATGCTCTGAAAAGCTAATAATTTGCCTATCACAGCATCTTCTTCCTGACGGTTAAATCTCGCTTCTGTAGCATGTCATCTTCGTGGTGTAGCAATTTTAATGGCCAGTAGTGTATAAAAACACACTTCATAAAGACTAAATCCACTTGTATATAAAGTAGCTTGAAGTTGTATCTCATACGCATTTAATCTAATTTATAATCCTGAATCACTTTGAACATCAAAGCAAGCTGATGAGACAAAAAAAATTAAATGTGAGTAAACTGAATGTAGACGATTGAAATTTATACAATATGTGAAACTGTATACAGTAACGAGAAAGTTGTAAGAGGTCCATGACTAAGGAATTTATTGCTGGTGTAATCGAGCAGATGTAGCTTCGATGGATTGCTCACGCGCTGCTTGCGATATGTAAGCTACAATAGAATCGCAGACCAGAGAGCTGTGTCGGCAGCAGTTAAAGTAGGAGTAGTAGCTCGCAGACGGGCGATTGGGTCAGGTCGCTCTTAGAGAACAGCTGTCGAGTTGTATAGCTCACAGAAAGCACTTGTGTCCTATATGGAAATACCAAGGCTGGACGTGGAGAACGATGGCGGTGCCTGAGCGATGTAGTATAAGGTAAAAGCAAAAATTATAATTATTTGTTGCCGCGCGTATATGTAATTTGCAACAACTTATTTTGTACTATAGTTATATCTAAGTCACATGTAAATATTTTTCAATAATAATCTTTCTTATAAAGATAACTTTCGACAGTCATTCATCTGAATTTAAAGTTTTTACTAATTTCTCCTATCCATAGTCATGCCAGTTATCGTAAATAAAATCAGTTGTTTTTCATACATAACTAAAACTAGGGGCCAGCATTGCACTGGCCTATGCCAAAAATATTTCTTGTAGGAGCTAATATATACGCGTTATACAGCGACTTCGCGGAGGTAAGAATTTTCGGTTCATTCAGAAAGACTTTTAAGGTCCATGACGCAGCATTGCTGACGTCTAGATTTCCCTGATTAGATTCACAGTCAGTTAATTATTGAAAGAATATACACTCCTGGAAATTGAAATAAGAACACCGTGAATTCATTGTCCCAGGAAGGGGACACTTTATTGACACATTCCTGGGGTCAGATACATCACATGATCACACTGACAGAACCACAGGCACATAGACACAGGCAACAGAGCATGCACAATGTCGGCACTAGTACAGTGTATATCCACCTTTCGCAGCAATGCAGGCTGCTATTCTCCCATGGAGACGATCGTAGAGATGCTGGATGTAGTCGTGTGGAACGGCTTGCCATGCCATTTCCACCTGGCGCCTCAGTTGGACCAGCGTTCGTGTTGGACGTGCAGACCGCGTGAGACGACGCTTCATCCAGTCCCAAACATGCTCAATGGGGGACAGATCCGGAGATCTTGCTGGCCAGGGTAGTTGACTTACACCTTCTAGAGCACGTTGGGTGGCACGGGATACATGAGGACGTGCATTGTCCTGTTGGAACAGCAAGTTCCCTTGCCGGTCTAGGAATGGTAGAACGATGGGTTCGATGACGGTTTGGATGTACCGTGCACTATTCAGTGTCCCCTCGACGATCACCAGTGGTGTACGGCCAGTGTAGGAGATCGCTCCCCACACCATGATGCCGGGTGTTGGCCCTGTGTGCCTCGGTCGTATGCAGTCCTGATTGTGGCGCTCACCTGCACGGCGCCAAACACGCATACGACCATCATTGGCAACAAGGCAGAAGCGACTCTCATCGCTGAAGACGACACGTCTCCATTCGTCCCTCCATTCACGCCTGTCGCGACACCACTGGAGGCGGGCTGCACGATGTTGGGGCGTGAGTGGAAGACGGCCTAACGGTGTGCGGGACCGTAGCCCAGCTTCATGGAGACGGTTGCGAATGGTCCTCGCCGACACCCCAGGAGCAACAGTGTCCCTAATTTGCTGGGAAGTGGCGGTGCGGTCCCCTACGGCACTGCGTAGGATCCTACGGTCTTGGCGTGCATCCGCGCGTCGCTGCGGTCCGGTCCCAGGTCGACGGGCACGTGCACCTTCCGCCGACCACTGGCGACAACATCGATGTACTGTGGAGACCTCACGCCCCACGTGTTGAGCAATTCGGCGGTACGTCCACCCGGCCTCCCGTATGCCCACTATACGCCCTCGCTCAAAGTCCGTCAACTGCACATACGGTTCACGTCCACGCTGTCGCGGCATGCTACCAGTGTTAAAGACTGCGATGGAGCTCCGTATGCCACGGCAAACTGGCTGACACTGACGGCGGCGGTGCACAAATGCAGCGCAGCTAGCGCCATTCGACGGCCAACACCGCGGTTCCTGGTGTGTCCGCTGTGCCGTGCGTGTGATCATTGCTTGTACAGCCCTCTCGTAGTGTCCGGAGCAAGTATGGTGGGTCTGACACACCGGTGTCAATGTTTTCTTTTTTCCATTTCCAGGAGTGTATATGGGTCACATTTCCATTGAAGGATATGTTATGTTACCTTATGTTGACAGGGGACACAGAAACGACGGAGAGGCTCCACCCCCGCCTCAGCCGCAGTGGTCCGCAACCCCACGACGACTACCGCAGTCCACTTCATTTTTCGGCCGCCCCACACGGTGTAAGCGTACGTGGAGAACGTGTTTGCGAAGCAATCGCCGACATAGTGTAACTGAGGCGGACTAAGGTGAACCAGCCCGCATTCGCCGAGGCAGATAGAAAACCGCCTAGAAACCATCCACAGGGTGGCCGGCTCACCGGACCTAGACACAAATCCGCCGGGCGGATTCGTGCCGGGGACCAGGTACTCCTTCCCGCCCGGAAAGCCGTGCGTTAGACCACAAGGCCAACCGGGCGTGCTTCATTGGAGGTTAGTCAGATTTTTATTGCGAGCTTACGGGAGTTGAACTGTTGGGAGGTTACAAAGTGTACGGCTTGAAGTACTACACATATACCAAATATGAAAATACGTGTCAAAAAATGGTTCAAATGGCTCTGAACACTATGGGACTCAACTTCTGAGTTCATTAGTCCCCTAGAACTTAAAACTAGTTAAACCTAACTAACCTAAGGACATCACACAGATTTATTCCCGAGGCAGGATTCGAACCTGCTACTGTAACGGTCTCGCGGTTCCAGACTGCAGCACCTAGAACCGCACGGCCACTTCGGCTGGCAAATACGTGTCAAATGAAATATATAGAACACATAATTGTCAAATAAAAAGAGAATGTGCCGTAAGTAGAAGAAACCCAAGCTTTCAAGTGACCATGTTCGTGTTATTTTCATACCAATGGCTATGTTCGAAGTAACGAAAATAAAAAGCATGTTTTAGAGAAAAATCATAAATTTGTGATGACCCAGACGGAAAAATTTTTAATAAACTTCTCTTGGAGTTTAAAAATAAAGAGTTATCTCAATCATGTTAATCGGTGGACGACAGTACCATGCGGGTTATGATGTCTTCACTGTGGGAAAACTGATTGAATGAAGCGGCGACCTTACGTATCCAGCGAGGTCATTTTTACAGGTACGCATTGAGTAGGTATCTACCAGCTCTAATACAAGACACACGCAGCAACTGCACAATTAACGAACAACGTTACTCGCTTTACAGATGCCTATAATTTACCCAAAACCATTGTAAGCTGAGGTGTGTCCAGTTGCTTCCTAGGAATGCAACAGCGAAAAGCTGCGTATACCTTTTCCCACTTGAGAGGCATTGCAGTAATACGACGTCGCTGCTTATGTCGAATCACATTTTGCCACTGTAATTTACTTGCCACCTACTCCCAGAAAGCATTGATCAAAAATACTTTCCAAGTTAAAGATAATATCCGTTATTTGATGCTACTAATCTTTGACACAAACCGTAAAGGCATATTTGATACATGACAGAAGTTTGAGAACCTCTGAGTGTACATGAGGACTGATTATTTTGCAACCTGTTTATTAATGTAGATAGAATGAGAAAACTTGATCAGTCGCCTTCGGCAACCGTGATCCATATCGTGGAAGGTATTACAGTAATATAATGTTGACGAATTACGTTTTCACACAGCAATTCGCCTGCCACCTACTCCCAGAAAATAATAAGTGAAAATAAAATATATTCCAATTAAGAGATAATATTCTTTATTTGCTGATAATAACGTACGACATACACGATCACGCTAAACTTGGCAGGAGACTGAAATTTAAGAACCTCTGAGTTTGTATCAAAACTAATTAGGCTGCAACTCGTTATACATTAATGCAGATAGAATGAGAGAACATGATCAGACTCCTGTGGTACTCCTGATCCAGGAACGGAGGTTGCCGACGTTAGCGTAGACGGCTCCATCGGACTCGCACTGCTCCCTTCCCCACGAGACGATGCCGACCTGAGTGCTGCCACTGACGAGCGGACCGCCTGAGTCTCCGAAGCAGGTGCTCTTGCCGGCCTCGCCGGCGCAGATCATGCGGTCGGTGACGCCAAACCTGGCCACGCAGCTGGCGCGGTCGATGACGGTGATGTCAACCTTCATCATCCTGACCGGCGCCGACCCCGTGGTGGCTGTGGCACCCCAGCCAGTGATGGTGACTGCGAGCCCGCCTGGTGGGTCGTAGCCTTCGGCAGGGAGACCCACGTTCTGTATGAATCCACCGACGGGGAAAGGAGTGGCTGCCTGCAGCGTAACAAAGAGTTCGTTAATTTCAGAATATGTGCGTAGAGGACATCGGGACACACAATGAGCCAGTTAGCAAATCAATATAAACATACAAGGAACTGTTAATTAAACTTGTAAGACACATTAGATGCAAATATGACTGATTATAGAAACCGAAAATATTCGCATATTTCGATCGATTATTTATTTCGTCGTAACTAGTTCAGTGTTGTGACCAACGTCAGATGGGATTGAGGTTTCCTTTTGCAAATTTCATATTTTTAGAGCTCCGTTTTGCAACAGGTAAAAATCGAACCGCTACAGAATCACTTTTTTGTATTTCTCTCTTTTCGACTTTAATATTCTTTTTCTCACGAACGCATAAAGTTGTAAAGTTCTAATTTGGGTTGGACACTGATGTCTGTGGCCCGTTGACGTTGTAAAAAATCAATCTTCAAATCAATGCAATCGAAAAATACGCCATTTACGGCACATATTTTAACACTCGCTAACTCACTCATAGAAATCATTGGAGTACTTCCCGTTGGACTAGAATCACGAAATTTGGCAAAAAATAAGAATTCACAATACAAACGAAGAGAAATATCTGAAAACTGTAAATTTGTAACTATACCGCTCGGAAAAACATTTTTTGCTACATTCTAGTCCGACTGTCGTTCTGTTGGTCCCTCTGTTACCTCTTCTATCTCTCACGGATGGGAGGCTGTATCAAGTCGAGTTTTATGTCACGTCTAAGGCCGGAGGTCTCTTGGCACAGCTTTTAAGTCGATGTACTCATAAGCTACGTCCGTCTATGTCACATTGTTTGATTCACTCATCACAACCTATAGGTAATTTCCGATGCCAAATCATGAGATTTGGCAAGAAACAAGGTTTCACAGTACAACTAAAGGAAAAATCCTAAAACTGTAACTTTGTAGTTATAACACGGGGAAAAAAGGTGTTTGTCTTTTCTTATTTGTCTCCGTCTGTTCGTCATTCCGTTAACGCCGCTTTTTATCAGGAAACGGTAGGCGGATCAAGTTGTAATTTATGCCACATACTGAGGTCTACTGTCTCTTGGTCAGATAACAGAATTAAGCCTCCAAGTGAGGACAATCAAAAGTTCGAGTCATTTACGTCACATACTTTGACACTCGCAAAATCTCTCATCCAAACCTATAGGGTACTTACCGTTGGCGTAGAATCATGAAATTTGGCGAGAAGCAAGATTTCAAAGTACAAGTACAGGAAAAAATCGGAGAAGTGCTAATTTTTTAATAATAGCACACGAAAAATTATTCTTTTGTCATTTGTTATTCAACTTCAGATTTTAAATTAAAGCATTCATTAGTTCTGCACTCCTTACTTCCAACTGAACTGCCGTTCCGCTGTGACCGAGAGGTTCTAGGCACATTAGTCCGGAACCGTGCCGCAGCTACAGTAGCCGGTTCGAATCCCGCCTCATTCATGGATGTGTGTGATGTCCTTAGGTTAGTTAGGTTCAAATAGT
Organism: Schistocerca serialis cubense; assembly: GCF_023864345.2. Taxonomy (NCBI): domain Eukaryota; kingdom Metazoa; phylum Arthropoda; class Insecta; order Orthoptera; family Acrididae; genus Schistocerca; species Schistocerca serialis. The sequence continues at coordinate 232,164,808 of NC_064643.1, forward strand.
TCTAAGTTCTAGGGGACTGACGACCTCAGAAGTTAAGTCCCCTAGTGCTCAGAGCCATTTGAAGCAAGTAGTAAGTGTACAACCTTTCGCGTATCGTAGACATTTTCGCACCAAGTAACACACAAAAATATCTTTTACTGTTGGCACAAGATGTAAGTTTCCCGTTTTACAACAGTAAGTAGCATTTTTTTCCCCTTTAGACAATAGTACTACAGCGTCACTGTCAACAGCTGATCCCCGTCCTCTGATTTCTCTTTTTAATATTATGCTGACGGCTTGACTGGCATACTGTACTGGTGCTTCCCGTATGGCCGAAAAAAATAGGTTCCTTTTTACAAAGAAAATCGTTGAGTTTTTCGTACTTTCTCATGAAAATCGAACATAATTTTTCGTTCATGAAGAAAAATAGAAGTTTTTAAAGGACCAAAAGTTAAAATATTGAGGAAGATTTGCTTTACTTGAGGAACAAACCATTACACTTTAACCCAATGAGGAAGAACAAGGAACGCTGTGATTTTTTTTTTTTTTTTTTACAATCTTCACTGAATACACAGCCAAAGCCGGGCACTGAAGCCGACAAGGTTAGAAGAAGAAGACCAAGGATTAAGAAGACGATAAAACTATTGTTACTGGCGATGCTGTAACTCTGGCGTCAATAACAAAGAAATACTAATTTCTGTGCCAACAATATGGGAAGTAAAAATGATGTGCTGATAACAAAAGGATTACCGTAGCGTTGGGGCGAAATAAACGATAACTGAGCTGGTTATATATGAATAAAGTAACCAGCGTTGTAGTCTTCCAATTTATGAATTTTATTAGTGGGAAAGCTTTATCGTCGTTGATATCTCAACAGTCAATGCTGCTACCAGCTCACACGTTTCACTAAGAGATGATGGGAGCGCGCACGGCCGTCTACAGAAATGTACCTAGAGTGGGCAAGGATATACAATTGCCATTTTTTATGTCCTACAGTTTCAGAAATTATTATTGTTTACTAACAAAAAAACAGAAAAAATTTAACTGGTTAATACTTCTCAAAGTGTAGGAACAGGAAGAAACTTTAAAAATGCTTATTAAAGTTATGGCGCCAATAAAACTGCTTATAAAACTGCTTACCTCATCATGTTAATCTATTTTTGACATTATTTGCATACCTACCACTTTTTAAAGTTGACAGGCGAAACTAAGGATATAATAAAACGTGTTTTCAGAGTCATATTTTTTGTTGTTATTAGGTTAAAGTATAGCCTGGGTCAGCACTGAACGAGATTAATGTAGGGTAACCTCACAAAACAATCACGAATCACCCAGTACAATTGAATCTTGATAGTCAGGGATTGAAACAAGGAGAGCCATGCCCCCCTACCTATCCCCTCCCCACAGTATTACACGTTATTGCAAAGCCATGCCAATTGGACAGCTGAATTAGCAATTCTAAGGCTGCATTTCGAGCCCTGTTGCACTCAACTCAGTTTGAAGACCCATTTCTTCATTTATTGAAGTGTAGATCTTTTCGACATCGATTTTTCTCACTTTCTTCCTCGCCACTAGCCCAAAAAAACTGGTATTTTCTCACTTTGGCCCATAGATGAAGTACAGTATGATTGCATTCTTTAGAACCTGCTACACTCGCTGCGCAGTTATAAAACTGAATGTGGTATGAGAAAGCTGTTTCAGGGCTGTTTCGTCCCCCGACAAATTGAGACTACTGTTTAGATTAAGCTGTGCAGCAGGAGGGCAGAGTCTCCTTGTGGATAATGTGGATGGAATTTGGGCAGATATACTTAGCCCAGTTTATTTGAGGCTGGGAACAGGTGGAGGAAATGGTGCAGCGCCATGTTGGAATGGTTCTTTCGTAGGGCTCGATTGTGACTTCATGATGGAGAGACATAGGATAATCATGGGTCTATATTTTCACAATATTTTGTAGATCTCCACGTCTCTCTTTAACGCAGGGCACTGTCGAAATCCGACCGCGCCAAAGAAGAGGCATAATTTGCCGCGAACAGCTTCTGTGATTCCAGGAAGGGTAATTGCCCCTTCATGTGCACGCACCTCCCCTTCGTTGCGTACGCCTGTAACTGTGTTGCATGATCACTTCAATTGTTCCCTTTATTCTCTCGTAACGGTTACTGGAATAGTCAATTAGGGTCATAAATTAACTAAAATGTAATTAACTAGGGATAAAATTATGCTGAGGCGATGTGAGTCATGGTATCGTGTTGGATATCCTTTTGCCCGACATAGTGCAACAACTCGTGGGAAGTCCTTTGCAGAAATACTGAACCATGTTGCCTATATATCCGTCCATAACTGCGGAAGTGTTGGGGATGCAAGATGTTGTGCCCGAACTGACCTCTCGATTACGTCCCATAAATGATCGATGTTATTCATGTTGGGCGTTGGGTGGCCAAATGATTCGCTCGAACCTTACAGAATGTTCTGCAAACCAATCGAGGAAAACTGTGGCCTGGTTCATCGTCATACATAAAATTCCATCGTTGAATTGCTGCGAACTGTCCCTAAGTGGTCGAACATAACCATTTACCTAACTCCAGCTGGACAAGAGGACGCAATCCATTCCATGCAAATACAGCCCATACTATTATAGACTCACCACCAACTTGTACAATGCCTTTAGACAGCTTGGCCCCATGGCTATGAGGAGTCTGCGTCACACTCGAGCCATATGAGATCTTACCAACTCAGATCGTAACTCATCTGACCAAGCCACGGTTCTCTAGTCGTCTAGCGTCCATCCGATGTAGTCAAGAGTGCAGGAGAGGCACTGCAGATGATGTCGTGCTTCTAGCAAAGGCACTTGCTTTAGTAGTCTGCTGCCATAACCCATTAACGCTAAATATCGTGCCCTGCCTAACGCATACGTTTGCGGTATGCGCCACATAAATTTGTATGGTTAGTCCACGCAGGATATTTTGTTGTCTGATAGCGTTCATAATTCGACGCAAACAACGCTGCTCTGCTCTCGGTCGTTAAGTAAAGGCCGTCTTCTACTGCGTTATCCGTAGTGAGAGGTAATGTCTAAATGGTGGTACACTCGACCTACTCTTGACACTGTGAATTTCAGAATATTTAGTTCCATAAAGATTTCCGAAGTTGAATGTCCGACACGTCTAGCTGCAACCACCACTCCGGGTTCAAGGTCTGTTAATTGCCGTCTTCAGTCCATATTACCGTCCGAAAACTTTTCATATGGATCACCTGTCATTGACAGCTTTGCCAATGCACTGCCTTTTTTTTACATTGTGTACACGACACTACCGCCGTCTGCAGAAGTGCATGGCGTTATCCTATGGCTTTTGTCACCAGAGAGTATGTTATCGTTTGGTGAAACATGACACGAACGCAATGAAATGTTTCCAGCACGCCAAAAATCATATACTATATACTACATTATGGAATGGATAAGTACTTTACATAAAATTTACACTTAATTCGATAATCAAGATCTAAAGAGTATGAGATCAACATTTTTTTCAGTGTATTATATGAGTGAGTGACAATACCTGATTAAATTACTGATAATCTTGGTGTAGTGCCACTTGGCGACCCTCTCTAGTTGTCATGAGGATCTTTGGCACCTATAACCGATTGCACTGAAGAGTGCCTGGAACGTCCTGGGTGGGCAACAGGTTGTGAACCTAGGAAACTGCCGGCGGTGGTTAAATTGTGGAGCTAGGGGAAGTGTGTCGTGCTGTTAGTGATCTGAGTCTTGGCCCCGTTGTCTGCAGCACTTTAATGGGTTGCATTTGTACCGGAATCCGGATTATCACCCAGAAATTCATGAATCGTAATTATCTTAGATACTTTCGAGTATTATACGAGCGCAGTGGAACTCCCAGGAAGGGAAAAAGCTATTATGAAGTGATACACGGAATTCCTAGGAATATGAAATTCAAGAGGGACGTTTCATCCATTAGGTTAAGTAACTGGTTTGATCTAGGCTGTATTCGAGAGCGCACCCACTGTGAGACAGGGCACACATGCTGACTGCAGAACTCAAAGGCAGGGACTCTTACTGACAATTAGCTTGGCTCTGGGGCTTGAGTTAGTGAACTTGCTACTACTGTGCGTATTGGGCGTTAATGTTGTATGGCCCAAATAATCGAGGTAGTATATTGACATATGTTTTACTCTGGTGGTTGCAGTATCCTCTAAAACAGTGGTAGCCAGACTGTGTGACGAAAAAATGTTAAGTGTTGTATTTTAAGAAATTTCATATAGCGGTTAGTGCTTCGTCCTATTATGTTTTATTATATTATCCATACCAGATTTCCTTTAGGATTTTAGAAAGTGATGGTAATCGGACGCTATTCACGTTGTTGTTTAGAATGCATGTTCCTCGCGACATACCATCTGACTTACGGAAGAATTTCATCCAAACAATTCCGATGGCTGAAAAAACTGACAAGTACGAGAGATATTCCACAACCAGTGTAACAGATCACGCATTCAAGTTGCTAACAAGATCAAAACACAGAAGAATGGAAAAGATAATTGACAATATACCAGGTGACGATTAGTTTATATTTGCTCAACGTGTACATCGAAAAAGCCATAACGGAAAGAAGAGAAAGGTTCAGTAGTCGAATGAAAATTAAAGTTGAAAGGATATCAGTCATACGATTCGATGATGACATTGCTATCCAGAGTGATGGTAAAGAAGAATTACATGATCTGCTGAATGGAATGAACAGTGTAGTGAGTACGAAATATGGAATGAGAGTAACTCGAAGATAGACGAAATTAATGAGAAGTAGCAGATATTATAACAGCAAGAAACTTAATTTCGAAATTGATGGTCACGAAACAGATAAACTTAAGGAATTCTGCTACCTAAGCAGTAAAATAACCAATCACAAAGAGAGCAAGGGAGACACCAAAAACAGACTAGCACTGGCTAAAATGGCATTCCTGGCCAAGAGAAGCCTACTAGTATGAAACATAGGCCTTAATTTAAGGAAGCAATTACTGAGAATGAACGTCCGGTGTACAGCATTGTATGGTAGTGAAACATGGACTGTGGGAAAACCGGAACAGAAAAGAATCGAATCATTTACGACGTGGTGCTACAGACGAATGCTAAAAATTAGGTCGACTAACAAGGTACGGAATGAGGCGATTCTCCGTAGAATGTGGGAGAACAGGAAATGCGGAAAAAACTGATATTGAGAAGGGACAGGATTATAGGACGTATGGTAAGACATGAGGGAATTACTTCCATGGTACTAGAGGGAGCTGTAAAGGGAAAAAACTGTAGAGGAATAAAGAGATTTAAGTGCACCCAGCAAATAATTGAGGACGTGCTGCTCTGAGAGGAAGAGGTTGACACAGGAGAGAGGAATTCGTGGCGGGCCGCATAAAACCAGTCGGAAGACTAATGACCCAAAAATAGTAATCGGACAGAGTGAAACTTTAAGTCATGTTATTGGTAAGTTATTTTATTGGTAAGCTTGTTAAATGTTGACCCTTTATCCGAGAGAGTGTTCTTTTGCGGCTTTGTTAATGTATTCTGAAGAGTTAACTTAGGGTTGTTCCTAGATAATAATATCCCTATCTGAGGCGGGACTGGGAGGAAATTGACAGCCATAGGTGCAATTTAGTTCGATAAGAACTATAGACTTCTGCCTTGGCGAATGCTAATAGCGTTTGTTTTTCAGTTAACGGAAGTCAATTTCTGATGTAATGTTAAACTGAGTGGCGGTGTAGAAAGCAAGTATTCAGATATTGTATCCGAAATATGCACCCTACGACCGCCCCTCACGTCAAAGTATAAGTCACAGCCAAATAAAAACATAACGCTAACGACAATGGGACCACGTATGGTTCACATGGCTCTGAGCACTATGGGACTTAACATCTGAGGTCATCCGTCCCCTAGAACTTAGAACTACTTAAACCTAACTAACCTAAAGACATTACACACATCCAAGCCCGAGGCAGGATTCGAACCTGTGACCGTAGCAGTCGCACGGTTCCGGAGTGAGGCGCCTAGAACCACTCGGCCACCGCGGCCGGCCGGGACCACGTAACAGTTCCATTCAAAAGAAATCACAATACGCATTGATACATATATCACACTGGGAGACGGCACCATCAGGTCCTGCTCCGTAGAAAGCGGTTAGCCGCTGATGGAGCAATACCCACTTTTGCCCTTCCTCGGCTGTCTGAAATTGAGGTGCACCCCTGACTGTCTTCAGGTCACCAAAGATGTTGAAATCACTTGGTGAAAGATCCGAGCTGTACGGAGGAAGTTGCAGCGTTTCCTAACTGAACCTCTGAAACGAAGATTGTGGTGTTTGGGGGAGATCCAATTGCGCGGTCGTCAGCAACCGTAGAGAGTCCCATTTTTTACACAGTCTAATTTTTAAGCAGTCCAATCTAGCCACTATCACCAATAATGGTGATGATTAAATTATGAGGACAACACAAACACCCAGTCCCCTGGGAGAAAAAATTCCGAGCCCGGCCGGGAGTCGAGCCCGGGACCCCGGAAAACATACGCAGCAACGGTAGCGACTGTATCACGTGGTGCAGACATCGCTGAAGCGAACACTTGCCGAATTTTCAGTGTGGAGGTAGGCATTATGGTACAACAGGATGACTACATCTGAAGACCTCTACCGATTGACAGTGTGGGGGCAAGCGTTATCGAACGAAAGGATAAGTGCGTCCGACAGTAACCCTGGGTGTTGTGACCTTATGGTTCACAGCAGCTTCTGCAAAGGGTCTTCGTTGTGGTGCGCATTGACTGGGGTCCCACGTTCGAGGGAATCGACGAGCAGAGTCGCTGCAGTCAGAGAAGAAGGTCGTCATTATCTTACCGGAACCTGTGTCAACAATTTTAGATATCCATGGCGTGGGAATGTGGTATGTTTTAATTTTTAGCTTCACCGTCTGCCCTCTGGCTATCGGAATGCTGTGACAAAGTTGCGCAATAACATCCGCTCCCACACTTCCAATACGTAGGAGGCTACACTTCACCTCTTTGGTCGAGAAACACTACGACATCCTCCGTACAGACAGTATGTGTTAATGGCGACCTGAAGAAATACATGTGTGGACATCGCTTTCAGTTTGACGAGGAAGTGAAAGAGTGTGGCCGTGAATCCGTCAGCAGCTGCCCAGATTCTACGAGACAGGAATTGATCATCTCTCGTCTCCCAGTGAAATAAATGTCTTAACGCGTATGGTGCTTACTTCTGAATGGAACCATTGCATGGTCCTGATAAGACAGGTGTTCGGTTTTCGTTTGACTGCCCCTCATAGCAACCAGTATTAGTCGTTGTGTCATCTACTTATACAAATAGCCTTGCTCTATTACATGCCATAAGAACTTCGTTTCTTAGCATTTTTTATTAACCAACAGTATGGGTTCACTTGACAAAAGTTACCATGATGCTCTGTAATGACCAGTACCTCTCCCCACTACATTCTGTGGAACAGAGCCGGTACAGTAACTGAATCGGGCAGTGCTAGGAAGTAGATCACACTCACCTGCAGTACCGAGATGTCGTAGTCAATCGTGTTGGGGTCGTAGTTGCCGTGCAGTACGCCGTACGACACGGCGGTCACGACGCCGCCGCTCTCGCGGGTCGTGGTGCCGGCCCTCAGGCTGTACGTTCCGATGTTGGCACCGTAGAGGCAGTGGCCGGCGGTCAGCACCCAGTAGCTGCTGATGGCGGAGCCCCCGCAGGAGTGGTGGCCGTTGATCTGCATGGAGACCATCCACGGGTAGCTAGTTATGTCGGTGCCGGTGCCGCCGATTATCCGGCCGTCCCCTCTGGCCCTGACCCTGACCGGCCGGGGGGCGGCCAGGCCACAAGACACCAGACACAGGACCGCGAGGAGGAGGCGCAACATCATCGCAGCTACTGTGGTCCAGCTTTGCAACATCTTTATATTTGCAGCTACACTCAATTTGTTATCTTTCTTCTTACACACTAGATAAACTACCGGTATTTTCCACTTTCTTATATCTGTCAACAACCACTTCAGATTGCTGACCTGTCTGAATATGTAAAGGATAACAGAATAATCAGGTGGCAGGGTTGAAATTAGTGTATATGTAACTAGTCGATGCCCACTGCACATCATTTTGCTCCTAAAAAACTTCATGTATCATAACCCCACAAATCTGTGTCATCATTTCTTGTCACTGAAGGCTCTTGAAATATTATGAAGGACAGGATGGAATATTCCGATTTAAAATTTCGTGTACATATATGAAACAAGGTAAAGAGCGCTAGCTCATCTCGAATCGACTAAGGTATACATTAATATAGTAAGTGGAAAACTTTCACTGTCGTTTACGTGAAATAGTTAGGGAAATGATGAAAATATAAATTACGATGATCTTACAGTTTTTCACACATACTCACTCTCCTGTCTGCGCAAGTACCCAATGTTTACTTAACACAGAAGTAAAAATAAACCGAAAAGAATCAATATAACTGACCGCCAAGATCTGAAAACAGTAAAGAAGGGCGTCACTTTAATGGAAAATAGCTGCTATCAACCAAATGATATGCAAAATGGCTTCTCAGTGAACTCATAATCACTAAGCCATATTTACAATGTCGTTTTGAGGGTGGTACACTACCTCATCAAAGATACCTGGGAGCCTGTTAATCGATAGTAATATGGTGTGAGTCCACACTTTGCCTTCATCACGTCGTGTTATGAACATTCCCAATGTCTGAATGTCTGTTCAGGAATAGCCGTCCATTTTTCCTCAAGAGCCGAAGCTGCTATCTGCTACGAATTAAACGTTCTAACTCACATCGAAGGGAGATTCATGGCGTTCAGATAGTGACTCTGGGCCAACTAGTCTATTTGAAGGATGTTGTAGCACACGAACAGTTGCTCAAAGATGTTGCTGTATGACTGGGTACGTTATTCTCCTAATACACTCATCGTCGGCCGGAGTGGCCGAGCGGTTCTAGGCGCTACAGTTTGGAACCGTGAGGCCGCTACGGTCGCAGGTTCAAAATCCTGCCTCGGGCATGGATATGTGTGATGTCCTTAGGTTGGTTGGGTTTAAGTGGTTCTAAGTTCTAGGGGACTGATGACCTCAGAAGTTAAGTCTCATAGTGCTCACAGCCATTTGAACAATTTTTGAACCCAATCCATGCAACTATCGACAGAGATTTTGATTCTACAGGGTGAAAAGTATTTAAACCGACAAACTCTGGGAGGACGTAGGGGACATCAAAACAAATATTTTTCCCTAATCTCATTTTTTTCCTGTTAGGATTATTTAAACCGGTAGAGGAAGATTTCTCTGGCGGAAAATTAATTAAACCAACAAATACTTATCCACTTTTTATGACCAAGAGACAACACATTAACGCAACCCAATTTCAATTAAAGTATATTTTCAAAAATGTCTCCATTGACACGTAAACAAAGGGTACAACGTCGGATCATGTTCTGTCTGACACGGGGTGTATCCTGAATTGTTCCTGCTGCTGCTACTAGCCGGACAACCAGATCCTCTTCTGATGCAACAGGAGTTGCGTTGATAAGGTTGTGCATTCCTCCCCACACAAAAAAGTCAAGAGGGGACATATCTGCTACGGTCGCAAGTTCGAATCGTGCCTTGGGCATGGATGTGTGTGATGTCCTTAGGTTAGTTAGGTTTAAGTAGTTCTAAGTTCTAGGGGACTGATGACCGCAGATGTTAAGTCCCATAGTGCTCAGAGCCATTTGAACCATCTTTTTGGGACATATCTGGGGATCGAGCAGGCCGTGGTACAGGACCACCTCCGCCAATCCACGTTTCTGGGACCCGTCGGTCCACGAATCGACGCACATGACCACTGAAATGTGCCGGCGCCTCGTCATGTTGGAACCACATGCATTGTCTTGTTGGGAGTGGGACGCCTTCCAGCAATTCTGGCAATGCTCCGGCGAGAAAATTGTAATAGTGCCTGCCATTTAATGGCTTACCTAGCAGATACGGCCCAATTAAACAGTCCCCAACAACACCGACCCACACATTAACGAAGAGCCGCACTTGACGAGTGCTAGTAACTGTGGCATGTGGTTATCCTCACGCCAAACATGCGAATTGTGCATGTTGAAGACTCAATCACGCCCGAATGTTGCTTAACAGGTAAACAACACAGATGATGGAAATGCAGGATGCATTTCGCACTGTTCCACGTACCACAGCGAGAACTGTGCTCTGAGTGGATAATCAACTGCTTCCAGGTTGTGGACACGCTGTAACCAAATGGACGTAACAATTGCTCTCGAAGGACTGTTCTTACATTCGTCTGATTGGTCCCTACGTTACGTGAGATTGCACGAGTGCTGATTGAAGGATCCCGCTCCACATGCAGCAAGACAGCTTCCTAAAATTGCAGTTTTCTTACCGTGCGACGGCGTCGCTGTCCAGGTAATTTGCTAAATGACCCAGTCTCATGCAGACGTTGGTACACAGCAGCAAAGGTCGTACGATGCGGGATACGCCGATTAGGATATGTTGTTGATAAACACGCTGTGCAGCTCGTCCGTTTTGGTACGCTGCGTAGTACGCAGTGCACTCACTCCAGGTGTATCGCTCCATCAGTAAACTGAGACAATGCAGTAGTACACTGGTGGACAGCAGTTGCCTACAACTGATGAGCGTAATACGCCCTCTAACAACTGAAGATCGTAATACGGCCTCTAACAACTGAAGAGCGTAATACGGCCTCCACCGGTTTGAATAATCCTCACAGGCAAAAATGACATTAGGGAAAAATATTTGTTTTGATGTCCCCTACACCCTCCCAGAGTTTGTCGGTTTAAATACTTTTCACCCTGTATAAACCAAGTGTGCTAACGTAATTTCGTTTGTTTCTTTCTCTCGGCAACATTCTCGCAGAGCTATTCGTTATTATATGACTATCTCATTCAAACAGACATCTCCGTAGATGTAGGATCGTCTTAGTTAAACAGCATGGGAAAAAGTCCCACAGAATAAAATCGATTGTATGACCCCGATGAATGTATTGTGAATAACGTTACTTTGCAAAGCTGACAGTCACCGTGTTCTACAAGATAGACGTTTAATTGCAAATAGTTGCTACAATACTGATGGCAGTGACGGGCTGCCGTTACTTCAGCAGGGTCCTAGTATGAACACGTGATCAGATGTTTGCGAGTGATTAGGAGCTGCAATGTTAGGCACGTTGAGGAGCCCCTTAGGAAGACAGTGTTCAGGTCTGAGAAGAAAGATCACATGCACTCGATATGTTTGGCGGGGAGTCTCATCCAAGATGTGGAGGCGGCCTTGCCTGAGGCTATCGAGCGTGGAGGGTATAGTCGTCTGTAATATGTGGCTCATGTCGCGCGCCAAAGACGCTTGTTGCGTGGCAGTTCAAAAATGGTTCAAATGGCTCTGAGCACTGTGGGACTTAACATCTGTGGTCATCAGTCCCCTAGAACTTAGAACTACTTAAACCGAACTAACCTAAGGACTTCACACACATCCATGCCCGAGGCAGGATTCGAACCTGCGACCGTAGCAGTCGCGCGGTTCTGGACTGAGCGCCTAGAACCGCTAGACCATCGCGGCCGGCTCGTGGCACTTCATACAGGCGGCTATCGCAAATAGCGAATACTGCTGGCCTCACACGTGGGGTGCAACTAGTGCTCGCAATTTGCACCATCGTTCCCAGGGATGACCGGGTTCCTTTGTTTTGGAGCCAAGCGGAGGGTCTCAACCAAAGGTTTCGCAGATTTCTGGACCAGCATTATCGGGTGGGGATTTGTAGGACTCCTCTTGATAGGTTAGGTGTGCTCTACACACAGGAAGTAGCTACTTGGCTAGCAGAATACTTGTGAAGAGTACATGGGGCTTCTTTTAGGCTTAGCTGCAGTTTGAGGTACTCTTATGAACACTTGCCAGTCGATACGCATATAGGGACACCAGACCGCGTACAGAGTAAACACAGGCCGACTTAAAAAATTTTATCATTAAATTGTCGAAGCATTCGAAACAAAGATCCCGAATTTCTGCCTTCCTGGAAAGTTCCCAAGGTCAAATTACTCTTACGACCTGAAACTGGCTAAATCCCGAAGTAAAAGGCTCTGAGATATTTAGCGAGGCTTGGAATGTTCACCGGAAAGACAGTTTACACGCCGCAGGAGGGACAGTTTGCATTGCAGTCGACAAAATCATTCTACTGAGTCTGAAACTGAGTGTAATAGTGAAGTTATCTGGTCGCTAGTAACAGGAATCTGTGAAATATACTTGTTTAATCTTTTTACCAACCACCCCACTCCATTGCGACAGTTCTAGAGTAATTCAAAGAAAGTACATGGTCAGTTGTGCATAAATCCCCCTGTCTTGCAACCTAACGAGCATCGACTGAGACGTGAATGGATTCATTGCAGGGGTACAGACAGACAGTCTTATAAAGTACAGCCTTATAAAGTGCTTTGACCTCATCGAAGCGTCACTATAGAGACAGAGATTAGCGACCAGGATGTCATCATAGTGAGTAGAAATTAGTGCGTCTGTGAAAAGATCCAAGCACGAAGCATACAACAGCTATCACCGTCACATCTTGGCTACAGGTATGGTGGAGATCCCGACAAAATTCTCTAAGCAATTCTATGGGTTCCATCCAGTCACTCGTTGACAAGCCTGGTTTCTTAGTATAAGATAGCAAAAGCAACGCTGAGTTTTAAAATTCCACGTTTAAGAAATCGTCCACGTAGGAGAATCGTACAAACGTACTGTTTTTGGACGGTCGCATTGAGTCCCGTATGAATGATAGAGTGATAAGTGTACCTGGCACCTGTGTGTACCTGAAAGCAAGTAAATCGCCAGGTGCAGAAGAAATTCCAGTTATATATTAGAACGAGTTCTCTATGTCATTGGCCTCTTACTTAGATTGCATTTATCGCGAGTCACGCGACCAGTGCCAAGTGCCAAACAACTGGATAAAAGAGCAGACGCGCAAAATCACAGACCAATATCCTTGACATCGGTTTGGTGTGGAATTCTGGAGGATATTGTGAATTCGAATACAATAAATTTCCTAGAGACTGAGAAGCTCAATTTCATCAATCAACACGTCTTTAGAAAGCATCGGTTAACCGAAGCCAAACTCGCTCTTACCTCACATGATGTGCTGCGAACTATGGATGAAGTGCAACAGGCAGATTCCATAATTCCAGATTTCAGAAAACTATTAGACACGCTCCCCACTGCATACTGTTAAGGAAAGTATGTGCATAATGAATAGGCTCCCTGCTGAGAGACTGGTTCGAAGACTTCGTAAGTAATAGATTCCAGTACGTTATAGTCGACGGCGAGTGTTCATCGGAGGCAGGGGTAACATCAGGAGTGCCCCAGGGCAGTGTGATAGGACAGTTGCTATTTTCTATCCACATAAATGGTCTGGCAGGGTGGGTAGCAGTCTGCGGATGTTCGCTGATGACCCTGTGAAGTACAGGAAGATGTCTAAGATAAGTGACTGCAGGTTGATACAAGATGACCTAAACTAAATTTCTAGTTGTTGTGATGAATGGCAGCTAACTCTTAACGTAGAAAAATATAAGTTAATGCAGATGAGTAGGAAAAACAAACCCTTAATGTGAGTCCTGCTTGAGAAAATCTCGTCCTTTAAATCCCTGGAAGGAACGCTGCGATGCTATATGCAATGGAACGAGCATGTAAGGATTATGGCAGGGAAGGCGAATGGTCGACTTCGGTTTATTGGGAGAATTTTATGAAAGTCTGGTTCATCTGTAAAGGAAACCGCACATAGGATGTAGTGGGACTTATTCTTGAGTGCTGCTAGAGTGTCTGGGATCCACACCAGCTCGGATTGAAAGAGGACATCGAAGCAATTCAGAGGCGAGGTGCTTGATTTGTTACCGGTAGGTTCGATCAGCATGTAAGTATTACAGATATGCTCAGGGAGCTCAAATGGGAATCCCTGGAGGGAATAAGACATTCATTTCGAAGAACACTGCTGAGAAAGTGTAGAGAACTGGCATTTCAAAATGATTTCAGAACGATCCTACTGCCGTCATCATACATTTCGCATAAGGACCGCGAGAAATTAGGGCTCATACGGAGGTATATAGGCAGTCGTTATCCATCGCTCTATAAGCCAGTGGAACAGGAGAGGAAACGAGTAGTTGTGGTTCATGATAGTCTCCGCCACACACGGTACGTTGGCTGCGGTGTATGAATGTTGATGTAGACGTAGATGTACTAGGTCTACAACAATGCTTCCACCGTTTTTTCTCGAAGTTGGAAGCTTTATTGTGAAAAACTTACAAAACATTTACGATACAAAGTATTGGCCATCGTTGACCACTGCTATCTCCTGGCTTTAGGGCAGCTTACGAATCCCGCAGTGTATAGACTGGGCATCTTTTGAGGCGAGCCACGAATCGATCCACTTTTGCACTTGTTCACATGACCACCAGTGCTATTCATCTAGGTCGTGTGTCACACATCGAGAAAGGTCTTAGTCAGAGGGAGGAATATCTGGTGAATACAGCAGGTGGGGTAGAACTTACCACTTCAATGTTTCCAAATGTGTTTTGACGGGATTTTCGACATGGGGTCGTGCACTGTCTTTTTTTCGTATGTATCCCTGTAGTGTGGCCGTTTGTCTTTCAGTACTCAACTCAAACACATCAGCTGCTTTCTATAACGATTTCCTGTGATTGTTCCCGTCGGTGGCAGTAGCATCGAAAGCTTTCTCTCTTTCACAACCATGCCGGTCTTCAACGTCAAAAACACCATTCTTGAAGCGTGGAAACCATTTTCTGCGAAGTTCTAACAGGCGTCTCATCATAGGTCTTACCCAGCTTTTTATGAGCCTCAGCCGCAGATTTCTTCCTACCAAAGCAGGAAATTAAAACCCCCAGAATATGACGAGAATTGGGCTCATTAGCTGACGTATTCAGTCGAGAATAAATTTATGATGCAATCAAAAACCGACTGACAGTTTCATGGTGATATGTTCTCAAATCCCTAAGCTTACCTTATGACACTTACGATGAACGACTTGCACCACAACTTTCCACTACTGCCATCTATTCCAAAACGGCGGGAGCAAAGTTGTAGACCTAATAAAATAAAACACTCTACAATTGGGCTTCATCCTCATGGATATATTGAATCACAGCCCTTTTAACAGTTATAATGTAGTACTTGAAGATATATAAGCACCAGTCAAATGAAAACGAGACATATAGAAGAAAAAGACTAATGCTTTATTATTTGAAAAGTAACTATTAATACACTCCTGGAAATGGAAAAAAGAACACATTGACACCGGTGTGTCAGACCCACCATACTTGCTCCGGACACTGCGAGAGGGCTGTACAAGCAATGATCACACGCACGACACAGCGGACACACCAGGAACCGCGGTGTTGGCCGTCGGATGGGGCTAGCTGCGCAGCATTTGTGCACCGCCGCCGTCTGTGTCAGCCAGTTTGCCGTGGCATACGGAGCTCCATCGCAGTCTTTAACACTGGTAGCATGCCGCGACAGCGTGGACGTGAACCGTATATGCAGTTGACGGACTTTGAGCGAGGGCGTATAGTGGGCATGCGGGAGGCAGGGTGGACGTACCGCCTAATTGCTCAACACGTGGGCCGTGAGGTCTCCACAGTACATCGATGTTGTCGCCAGTGGTCGGCGGAAGGTGCAGGTGCCCGTCGACCTGGAACCGGACCGCAGCGAGCACGGATGCACGCCAAGACCGTAGGATCCTACGCAGTGCCGTAGGGGACCGCACCGCCACTTCCCAGCAAATTAGGGACACTGTTGCTCCTGGGGTATCGGCGAGGACCATTCGCAACCGTCTCCATGAAGCTGGGCTACGGTCCCGCACACCGTTAGGCCGTCTTCCGCTCACGCCCCAACATCGTGCAGCCCGCCTCCAGTGGTGTCGCGACAGGCGTTAAATGGCGGGACGAATGGAGACGTGTCGTCTTCAGCGATGAGAGTCGCTTCTGCCTTGGTGCCAATGATGGTCGTATGCGTGTTTGGCGCCGTGCAGGTGAGCGCCACAATCAGGACTGCATACGACCGAGGCACACAGGGCCAACACCCGGCATCATGGTGTGGGGAGCGATCTCCTACACTGGCCGTACACCACTGGTGATCGTCGAGGGGACACTGAATAGTGCACGGTACATCCAAACCGTCATCGAACCCATCGTTCTACCATTCCTAGACCGGCAAGGGAACTTGCTGTTCCAACAGGACAATGCACGTCCGCATGTATCCCGTGCCACCCAACGTGCTCTAGAAGGTGTAAGGCAACTACCCTGGCCAGCAAGATCTCCGTATCTGTCCCCCATTGAGCATGTTTGGGACTGGATGAAGCGTCGTC
Source organism: Schistocerca serialis cubense (assembly GCF_023864345.2). Classification (NCBI taxonomy): domain Eukaryota; kingdom Metazoa; phylum Arthropoda; class Insecta; order Orthoptera; family Acrididae; genus Schistocerca; species Schistocerca serialis. The sequence goes on from NC_064643.1 coordinate 232,181,196, forward strand.
TCACGCGGTCTGCACGTCCAGCACGAACGCTGGTCCAACTGAGGCGCCAGGTGGAAATGGCATGGCAAGCCGTTCCACAGGACTACATCCAGCATCTCTACGATCGTCTCCATGGGAGAATAGCAGCCTGCATTGCTGCGAAAGGTGGATATACACTGTACTAGTGCCGACATTGTGCATGCTCTGTTGCCTGTGTCCATGTGCCTGTGGTTCTGTCAGTGTGATCATGTGATGTATCTGACCCCAGGAATGTGTCAATAAAGTTTCCCCTTCCTGGGACAATGAATTCACGGTGTTCTTATTTCAATTTCCAGGAGTGTATATTGAACTCACTAATAGGGGCAACGCCCTCAGGGAAAAATGTAGGCGGTTGCCTATGGAAGCATAGTCATTCCCAGGCGTGTATCTCTTCATCCGAACTTCATCGACCGCCATGAATGTCTTTCTTCAGAGTTTGAAAGATTTGGAAATGGTATATGGGCAGATTGGGACAATATAAATGATGTGTAAGAGCTTCCTTACGAAACGTCTGCAGCGTAGTCGAAATAGCCTAGGCAATAGGCGGCCATTTTACTGCAACGGAATGATATCGCCTGTCATCTATGCTGGGTATTTGGACTTGAAGGAGAGCTTAAGTTTTACGAGGTATTCACCCACTCCAGTGCGTTAATTGTGGTGCGGTGTTCAAGCAGGATTTTGCAGTCTAACCAAATATCGTAATTTCTAGACACAACTGCCACACAGTCCCGACCTTTCCGGACACGATTTTCAAATTTCTGGAGTGCTGAAGGAAAAAATTCGTGACCGCCGATTTCTTACGGGCAAAGAGATATACGTCTGAATAGAATCATGGTTCCGTAGGCAAAGGCCTACATTTTTCCGTCAGGGAATAGACCGTCGTTTTGCAGATAAATATATTAACGGCTACATCGATTACTTATGATATAGTGAAGTACCTTTTTTCGGTGTTTCGTTTCATTTGAGAGCCTCTCACATTTTGTCCTCCATATTGGTTTCAAACATACTCATTGTAGGGGACATTTTGATAAATTCATCAATTTGTTGGCTAAGTATCGTAGTGCGTAGAATTTTCAGTATTATGGAGAATAGGATCCATGAAGTGGTGTCGTCTGGGTGAATTAAAGTGGTTCTGTCGACTAGGTTTGCACAGAAATTCATGATCTCTCACCAAGAACGTCAACAACACTCTTACAATATGCCAGACTCTTAAATCTGCGGTCAATAACAGTACACCGCGATCTGAAGACGAAGGCCGCGCCTCTTGGAGACGGTTATCAGTTCTGTGCCGGATGCGTTACAGCATCATCAGCGGGTGCTTCAAGTATCGCACGTTTGCTGATCACACAAGTGATACGGGTGAAGTGCCCTCTCCTGGTGACCGTGTGAACTAATACAACAACATCACTACCAGAGATGTTATCTCTGCGGGAGATGGATAGCCTCTGCTGATGATTCTGGGCACTGTTAGCTCTGGCATACCAGGCTGATTTTGCTAAATGAGGAAAAACTACAGGAAATGAAATGTAAGATGGTGAGCAAAATGGCCGTAAGGACGTGTGGATGGAAATGGGTCCCCAGGTAGATAGGAACCTTTGAAGATGGATGTACGAGAACTGTCAAATGTAACTTTCAGTCAATGATTAAAATCACACAAGAGAGCACTCCTGGCAAGTGGGTATGTTCTGTCTGCACTAGTGTTTCAGTGTCAGACTCAAGAGAGCAGTAATGTTGTCCAAGACGGCTGCCCACTCAGACACAGGACCTAGGCTGCATCCTTTTCACTGGTGTTTCCTACTTATTCTGGTGTTCGAGTGTGTCATATAGTGTAGTGCTGCGAGACGATGGCTCGTGATGCCCACCACGAAAAGACTATAGTTGGCTTTACATGCGAACAGACAAATGGGAATCCGGATGGCAGGCACTGCTGTACTGGGGACAGTACATTGTCTCGAAATTTGGTAGAAAACCCGAAGAAATTCTGGTCGTATGTTGAAACACGTATGTATTCATTACCAGCGATCGCGACGCATGACAGAATCTCTGACCAGAGAGTTATTTATCGTTGCTAGTCTGCGCTTGACCGCGCGAGTGTCCAGTTGTACTCTGTCTGTAGGAGTAGTCAGTCGACAGTAGTAGCGAGTGGACAGTTGTACTGAGCAGGCGTCGGCATGCGTCGACGGCGTGTTCTTCTTGCGACTCTGGTCTGGATTGTGGTGGACGATGAGTATTGTTGTAGAAGGTAATGAAGCAGCATTGCGCACTCTAGTAATGTATGTTAATTGTAATTAATTTGGTCAAAAAATGCCCCAATAATACTTTTTTATAAAGTAACTCTTTTAAAGAAAAGCATTCATTTCAATTTAAAGTGTTTTTCCTATGCATTCCTTCCAAGAATAAAAAAAAATGTATATACGCCAGCATTGCACGAAGCTATGTCGATAGATAAGAGCAGATATAGATGCAGTTTTTATTGAGGTAAGAATTTTGCTTGTTTTATTCAGAATACAGGGCCGAAGGTCAGCGCTGCTGTCCTTATAAAATTTATCAGATTTAATTATTTCTGTTGAGATGTTAGATACGGTTAATGGTTCATTATTTGATTAATATTATTGTGGGTTTATGATCAACTTTCATTTATCAATTTTGCGGAGAGGCTACAATGTAAAGTACACAAGCGGCAAGACGCAGTCAATACCTTCGCTGCGCAGTGCCGATGGTACTGTTACCGACGACTGTGCCGCTAAAGCGGAGTTATTGAACGCACTTTTCCGAAATTCCTTCACCAGGGAAGACGAACGGAATATTCCAGAATTTCAAACACGAGCAGCTGCTAGCATGAGTTTCTTAGAAGTACATACCTTAGGGGTTGCGAAGCAACTCAAATCGTTTGATACGGGCAAGTCTTCAGGTCCAGATTGTATACCGATTAGGTTCCTTTCAGATTACGCTGATACAATAGCTCCCTACTTAGCAATCATATACAACCGCTAGCTCACCGATAGATCTGTACTTACAGATTGGAAAATTGCGCAGGTCGCATCAGAGTTTAAGAAGGGTAGGAGGAGTAATCCATCGAACTACAGACCCATATCATTGACGTCGGTTTGCAGTAGGGTTCTGGAACATATACTGTATTCAAACATTATGAATCATCTCGAAGGGAACGATCTATTGATACGTAATCAGCATGGTTTCAGAAAACATCGTGCTTGTGCAACGCAGCTAGCTCTTTATTCGCACGAAGTAATTGCCGCTATCGACAGGGGATCTCAAGTTGATTCCGTATTTCTAGATTTCCGGAAAGCTTTTGACACCGTTCCTCACAAGCAACTTCTAATCAAGCTGCGGGCCTATGGGGTATCGTCTCAGTTGTGCGACTGGATTCGTGATTTCCTGTCAGGAAGGTCGCAGTTCGTAGTAATAGACGTCAAATCATCGAGTAAAACTGAAGTGATATCAGGTGTTCCCCAGGGAAGCGTCCTGGGACCTCTGCTGTTCGTGATCTATATAAATGACCTGGGTGACAATCTGAGTAGTTCTCTTAGGTTGTTCGCAGATGATGCCGTAATTTACCGTCTAGTAAGGTCATCCGAAGACCAGTATCAGTTGCAAAGCGATTTAGAAAAGATTGCTGTATGGTGTGGCAGGTGGCAGTTGACGCTAAATAACGAAAAGCGTGAGGTGATCCGCATGAGTTCCAAAAGAAATCCGTTGGAATTCGATTACTCGATAAATAGTACAATTCTATCAATTCAACTAAGTACCTGTGTGCTAAAGTTACGAACAACTTCAGTTGGAAAGACCACATAGACAATATTGTGGGGAAGGCGAGCCAAAGGTTGCGTTTCATTGGCAGGACACTTAGAAGATGCAACAAGTCCACTAAAGAGACAGCTTACACTACACTTGTTCGTCCTCTGTTAGAATATTGCTGCGCGGTGTGGGATCCTTAACAGGTGGGATTGAGGGAGGACATCCAAAGGGTGCAAAAAAGGGCAGCTCGATTTGTATTATCACGTAATAGGGGAGAGAGTGTGGCAGACATGATACGCGAATTGGGATGGAAGTCATTACAGCAAAGACGTTTTTCGTCGCGGCGAGATCTATTTACGAAATTTCAGTCACCAACTTTCTCTTCCGAATGCGAAAATATTTGGTTGAGCCCAACCTACATAGGTAGGAATGATAATCAAAATAAAATAAGAGAAATCAGAGCTCGAACAGAAAGGTTTAGGTGTTCGTTTTTCCGGCGCGCTGTTCTGGAGTGGAATGGTAGAGTGATAGTATGATGGTGGTTCGATGAACCCTCTGCAAAGCACTTAAATGTGAACTGCAGAGTAGTCATGTAGATGTAGATGTAAATGTAGATGTATCTTCACCGACAGTAGCCACGCCATAAGTTGTTGGCAACAGCATTTGTTAGTTAGTGTGGGACAGCCTGGTTTAAGAAAATGAGGAACCAAAATAGTCGGGTGCGCTCAGTTCGAACATTTGTCTTTGAGAATACGACACCCCTATCAGTACCCTATAAGGTGAGCCACCAGAAAGGGGCAAGCCGAAAGACCGTGTGGAACTCTCTCCCCGACAGTAACCACTGTATGTATGACAACGCGTGAGTGTGTTATCACCCTCGGAATTCCCTTCACGGCGACGGATTTGTTACTGGTTGTCGCACGGCCACTACAGTGCTGTGATTTCTTTCATCCATACAGATGAGGCAAGCTGTACGAGTGGAGATACTGCCATCCTTGACAACATTCACCTTTGGTCTATAGCGAAGCCCCATGATGGCAGCGAACCATCAGCACCGCTTAAGCCTCGATGTGTGTGCGGCAATGATTGCTGACTGCCACTTGCGTCCTTCCACGTCGCAAAGGCGAGGCATTTTTGCGCTTTCTGCAAGACATTTAGCCTCACTACGTCATGCTGCACCTCTCTCCCCCATTTCCGTGCTGCGACATTTCAATAGCTTCTACCCCGGTTGATGGAATGAACGAGGTGGTCCTGCCGCGGCGTCGCGTGCTCGCTGGACTTTTAGATTTATACCTGTTGGTCACTGGAAAAAAAGCCGTGTGTCTGCAGACCATCTCCTACCTGTAGACAATGCAACGATGTATAAGTGCCGCCTGTAACGCTTTGGGTTGCTCGCTGTCTTATTTGAATGTTTATTTGAGTGGGTGTTGTGTCTTGTACAAACACGCTTAGAGACACATGTTTTCCATTTCGAACACTTCGTCCAATGGTGGACTCATCACAATAGGTCGAGAACCCCATTTTGTTGTATAGGCATGATGAGTTAATACATACCCTGTAACATAGACACCATCCATTTCCTACCAAACGTCAATGTGACCTTTCATGCTTCATCTCCTCTCAGCGATCGTTTTCTTCAGTTTGTCCTCATTTTGTAAAGGCGACTTGTGGATATCTTAAACACAATATATGCTGTCTTCGTGGTATATAAGATCCCTCTCCCGAGGTATCATTTGGATACGACTTGGCCATTGGTAATAATGACCTCTCTTGCTGCATTTAGTGTTGTCTATGTGTTAATTTTGTTGCCGTAGAACGTACTTAGCCATAACTTACTAACAATTTAATTGTTTGGCTCTACCTTATTAATAACTGTTTTTTAATTTTATTTATTTTATCTGTTACTGTACTAATTTAGTATTACTTCCATAAGTTACAAACAAGGTAAGTGATTTACCTTTTGCTGTTATTAATTCCATTCTTGTTTCTCATTTACGCTATCATTTCCTGTACTAGCGATTTTTCAGCGATTAGTGCCCTACCACTGTCATCTGCCCAACACTAAAGAACGGAGGTTCAACGAGATGCGTCATCTGTATAGGAATTATCTTACTATGAAGTACTTCTAAGATCCTCTGCTTGTTGTTGATGAAGCCATTAACATCTTACTTGTGGAGGTATTTGGATTCCAAGAAGCAGAGTTTATAAAGGGTGAATCATCTACATATAGCAAGGCAAACGCTATCAACAAGCTAGGAAATTATCAGAGATGTTCACTGCCTTTCTGTGGACTTGCAAGAAGCGAACCATAGTGGGAACAGGCAAGCAGTATGGCAAGAAATTGGAAAAGCGCAATAACCCATAAAAAAACTAACACAAGCACGTATACCTGACGCAAAACTAACGGTGAATATGAATGGAATGATGTCAGAGAAATTCAAATTGCCTGGTTCTGGAAAGCAAAAATGAGAATTTTGTACCCCAACTGGAAGGCGGCGCGTCGGTCTGGTACTGTAAACTGAAGGGTAGGCTCAATGTAGGAAGCGAGTAGGAGCAGGAAAACGTTAAATGCTTCGGTATGGCGTTTAAATTTAAATCACCTTTACTATAGGAAGAGTATGAATACATAACTTTGCACTGAGGAGCACATAGGAGAGAAGCCAGATGTCTCAAAGCTCACAAAAGTTACACAGGCAAAATCTGTAGTGGCTCGCCCACTATGAAATAGAAACAACGGTGCTTGGTCGTCTACTTAGAATCAAATGGGTAGAATCTGGAGCGGCGCTAGTAGAGCTGCACAGTGCCGGCTAGAGGGCGCTGTCGTTGGTCTCGAAGTGCCAACCTAGCAGAGCGCACCTACGTTCTGGCATCGTAGCTATCGATACCACAGAAGAAAGGTAGCAAGCCTGGAATACAGATGCCTACAAGGATCAATACTCTGCTGTATGTGGATGATCCATTTTAATTGCCCAGAATCAGGACGATCTGGATCAGAAAGCAAGAGTGTTAATGGAAGAGGCAATGAGAGCAGGCTTGAAAATGAATATAGATCATAACAAATACCTCGTAGTGGGCAGATAGATATGACAGACCTTTAAATGTGGATGGCAGAATGTTTGATGGGGTAAAAGAGTTCATATGCCTTAGGACAGTACCCAGGGAATGAAATAACACAGAACATGAAATAATGGAAAGAATACAGGCAGGAAACAGCTCAAGATTTGCGCTCGGAAAGGTGTTGAAGTCCCGACTTCTATCTAGATACATCGAGATTAGCATCTACAGGGTGTTAATACAACCTGTCGTTTAAAATGGTTCAAATGGCTCTGAGCACTATGGGACTTAATTTCTGAGGTCATCAGCCCCCTAGAACTACTTAAACCTAACTAACCTAAGGACATCACACACACCCATGCCCGAGGCAGGATTCAAACCTGCGGCCGTAGCGGTCGTGCGGTTCCAAGCTGTAGCGCCTAGAACCGCTCGGCCACCCTGGCCGGCCAACCTGTCGTCCTGTACCGAGCAGAGAGCAGGGTTTTGACGCAACAGATAGAAAGCTAGATGTAAAACTCCCGACTTATGGGAATGCTGTTATTAGACAGGTGGTCGGGCTAATGAGGGATGGCGACCACTAGAGAAAAACTGAAAAACGGCGAACTGCAGTAATTGTACAGGTCGATGGGCACTGTGGGTGAGATTAGAGAGAGGAAACTGAGATGGTACTACCACATTGTGCGTCGAGGTGACCAGATGACAAAGCAGATGGCGGAAGATGACATCAAAGGCAACACAATGAGGGGAAGACGACAGCTGCGATAGACTGGCGGGACCAGAGAGGATACACAGGGTGTTCCATTCATTTGACCACATTAAATAACTGTTTGTCCAGATTAAAATTACAAAGTGTTTCGAGTAAATGTCTTTTGATAGTAGGAGGAACATCAATCTGCATGATTGCCTTCGTTGTAGCTTTATTTTCTACAAAGATGTGAACAGCATTATTACTTTTTCAAACAGCACCCTGTATTTTTTATTCGTTAATTCATTTCCTCTCCTAGAGAACAATTCAAAAATGTGTCACAATGTACCATTCACGGAAACACAACGTTATTAATTACGTAATACAAAATCTACATTTACGCTACCCGCACTTAGTGCAGGGTCTCGGGGTAATGGAATACATCCACCTGCTAACGTTGACAGAGGACAAATGCAATCGTAAGTAGAATGCACACCCTTCATTTCCTCATACACCGTCAGTTGAAGAGTTGTGTGGGTAGAATGTACACCAACGAAGAGAAGGTAGAAACGCTGCTCATCTATGGGGAATGCAAGTTGGAAGAACAGTAATTGCAATATTATCTTCTTATGTACGGGTACAGTAGTTTAGTCCTTTTAAATACTGTTATGTAGAGTAGGCGCACGGCATCAAATCTTCGCCAAAACGTTCTTCTTCAATTTTCTATTTACCGATAAATGTTCCTTCTCAAACAAAGGACAGGTAAAGGAACTTGCATTATTGGTCGAGCGACAACACACGGCGGCTTAGACAGGTGGCGTCAATGGACAGTTAACGTCTGGTGTGGGCCCTTATTAAATGAATTTTACTTTAAACGGCGCAGCGTATGACATCTTCCTCAGACGAAGTCTTCCTCCTCTTCTGGATGAAGTGCCGCTCCACTAAGAACCAGAATGCTTATGTGGTATCAACACGATGGATGTCCAGCACATAACGCCTTGCGTGCACATCGTGTTCTGAACCGAAGGTATCCGGCCAGACGGATTGGTTTAGGAGCAACAGTTACTCGGCCTGCTAGGTCTCCTGATTTAAATCCTCTGGAATTTTTTTTATTTGGGGATGCATTAAACACATTGTCTGTCGCGATATTCCAACAACTCCAGAGGACATGCAGCAACGTATCGTGCTTGCTTGTAATTCTCTTCAGCAGACAACACTGAGAGCAGTAAATAATTCTTTCATTCAACGAGTGCGCCAGTGTATCGGTGTCCAAGATCACGACTTTGAGCACCTTTGAATGTTCTACTCCTGGGCAATGGTATAGGAGAGCCACAGTCAGTTTTGTGTTATGTTTTTACTTGGTTTTCATTTGTTTTCTGACAACTCCAGTATGTGGTCGAATTTGTGATCCAGGAGACAAAGTTAATGTTGTGTTATGTAATTAATAACATTATGTTTCAGTGAATGTTACACTGCGATACATTTTTGAATAGATCTTTAGGAGAGGAAATGAATTACCGACAATAAATACAGGATGCCGTTTAAAAAGGTCATACCGCTGTTCATACCTTTGTAAAAAACATAGCTACAACGAAGGATATGTCCCCCTCACGGCTAAAGAACATTTGCTTGAAACATTTTGTAATTTGCTTCTGGGCAAACATTTATTTAGGGTGGTCAAAATAAATGGGACACCCTGTAATATATATATATATACGTGTGTGTGTGTGTGTGTGTGTGTGTGTGTGTGTGTGTGTCTGTGTGTGTGTGGACCGAAGAAGAAGGAGGAGATTGTTTTGCTAAGCCAAAAACCGACTGCGGTTTTGTGTGTCCTTCCTGGTAAGTGTGTAATATGTAATGGGTGTTACCCATCATAAGCTCCGTTAATGGTACACCCTGTTACTCTTTTTATCCTGCAATTTATACTGTTGCTTGGCGGTTATTATAACTCTGGTTAGCGGGATTATTTTTCCTGACACCACTCCGCTATCTCACGAGTGTTGTAAATCCGGCAATCCTTGGCCACAATACCTCCCTTCTGTCGGAGACCTGGCTCAAAAGAAGCATTCTCATTGGTTCCGTAAATATAGAGGGATATATCTTTCTAAGACTAATAGACGTAACAGACTGGGGGATGAATCAGAGTCATAAGGACACTCTGATGTATTGCTAACATTACTGCTTACGTCTAACAATAATTACCAACCTTACTGCCTACGTCTAACAATAAAGAACATAAGAAAGTGGATTACATATTAATAGGGATAAAATCCGTTGACTGAAAGAGACTAATTTACGTCTTCTGCAAACATCCTAAAGTAAGCAGGAGGCCTGTTTCGAAACTGTCCTGTTAAGTCTCGAATCAACATACAGGCACATATCTACAGCTAGTGACTTTTAAATAAATGCTCTACACAACGCTCCCTCCAGTGAGCATTTCAATCGTTTCGTCGTCAAATGTGACGCTACTTCAGCTTGCACCTACCGAAAACACGGCTACTAGTTACACTCTCATAGATATACGAGTACATGTAACGAAATCCCCTAACATAGTAATCTGCACTGAAGTGTTCTTTTCCTTATTTTCTAACTATGGCCGGCCGGTGTGGCCGTGCGGCTCTAGGCGCTTCAGTTTGGATCCGAGTGACCGCTACGGTCGCAGGTTCGAATCCTGCCTCGGGCATGGGTGTGTGTGATGTCCTTAGGTTAGTGAGGTTTAAGTAGTTCTAAGTTCTAGGGGATTCATAACCTCAGACGTTGAGTCCCATAGTGCTCAGAGCCATTTGAACCATTTTTAACTATGTGCTTTCCTAGGGAAGTAGTCTTAATTGGTGATGGGGGACGGAATAATGGGTAATACATTGCCTGAACTCAGAAACGAAGAGGAAAATAACAGACGCTTAGCAAATTTTATCTCAGAGGCTCCTCTTCGTATTTTTTATACCACAGCATTGAGTGAATTGGTACACTACTGGTCATTAAAATTGCTACACCAAGAGGAAATGCAGATAATAAACGGGTATTCGATGGACAAATATATTGTACTAGAACTGATATGTGAATACATTTTCAAGCAATTTGGGTGCATAGATCCTGAGAAATCAGTACCTAGAACAACCACCTCTGGCCGTAATAACGGCCTTGATACGCTTGTGCATTGAGTCAGACAGAGCTTGGATGGCGTATACAGGTACAGCTGCCCATGCAGCTTCAACACGATACCACAGTTCATCAAGAGTAGTGACTAGCGTATTGTGACGAGTCAGTTGCTCGACCATCATTGACTAGACGTTTTCAGTTGGTGAGAGATCTGGAGAATGTGTTGGCCAGGACAGCAGTAGAACATTTTCTGTATCCAGGAAGGCCCGTACAGGACCTGCAACATGCGGTCGTGCATTATCCTGCTGAAATGTAAGGTTTCTCAGGGATCGAATATAGGGAAGAGCCACGGGTCCTAACACATCTGAAATGTAACGTCCACTGTTCGAAGTGCCGTCAATGGGAACAAGAGGTGACCGAGACGTGTAACCAATGGCACCCCATACCATCACACCGGGTAATACGCCAGTATAGAGATTACGAATACACGCTTCCAATGTGCGTTCACCACGATGTCGCCAAACACGTATGCGACCATCGTGATGCTGTAAACAGAACCAGGATTCATCCGAAAAGTGACGTTATGCCATTCGTGCACCCAGTTTCGTCTTGAGTACACCATCGCAGGCGCTCCTGTCTGTGATGCAGCGTCAAGGGTAACTGCAGCCATAGTCTCCGAGCTGATAGTCCATGCTGATACAAACGTCGTCGAATTGTTCGTGCAGATGGTTGTTGTCTTGCAAACGTCCACATCTGTTGACTCAGGGATCGGGATGTGGCTGCACGAACCGTTACAGCCATGCGGATAAGATGCCTGTCTTCTCGACTGCTAGTCAGACGAGGCCGTTGGGATCCAGCACAGCGTTCCGTATTACCCCCGTAAACCCACCGATTCCATATTCTGCTAACAGTCATTGGATCTCGACCAACGCGAGCAGCAATTGCGCGATAAACCGCAATCGCGATTGGCTACGATCCGGAACATTATGTCGGAAACGCGATGGTACGCATTTCTCCTCCTTACACGACGCATCACAAGAACGTTTCACGAGGCGAAGGCGGTCAATTGCTGTTTGTGTATGAGAAATCGATTGGAGACGTTCCTCATGTCAGCACGTTGTAGATGTCGCCACCGGTGCCAACCTTGTGTGAATGCCCTGAAAAGCTTATCATTTGAATATCACAGCATCTTCTTCCTGTCGGTAAAATTTCGCGTCTGTAGCACGTCATTTTCGTGGTGTAGCAATTTTAATGGCCAGTAGTGTATATGGACTTAGACGGTGGGTGAACGATTAGCTTGTTTCTGTTCTTACGGAAAATTCTACATAATTTACCGAAGAGTAATCGGTACCAGTATCCCACGGAATCATTAGTTTCATTTAAAGAAATAAACCACGAGAGAACGGGACTGGTATTCGTTTGTTTGTCGCCTAACAATTCGTAAACAACGCCACTAGTATTCGTTCGTTTGTCGCCTACAAATTCCTAACCATCATTTTCTGCTTTTAGCCTGATAAAGCTCTAAAAACGCTAATTATGTTAGGTACGTGAAAAGGATGCAGAGAATAACTTACTTACCTTACGCAACCGCAGGAGTAAGAGAGATGCATCTTAGCAGAAGCGGATCTTCATCTCTTACCATGATGCTAATGACGTCAATTACGTAACTGATACACAGATTGTACAGAAACCTGATATATATGTGCGTGTGTGCTCTCGCACGCGCGCGCGCGCGCTCGTGTGTGTGTGTGTGTGTGTATGTGTGTGTGTGTGTGTGTGTGTGTGTGTGTGTGTGTGTGTGTGGGAGAGAGAGAGAGAGAGAGAGACAGAGAGAGAGAGAGAGAGAGAGGGAGGGAGAGAGAGAGACTGTGACTGTCACCAATGACGTCGCCTGTAGTCTGTTAGACTAGCTGTATTCGGCATCAGTGTTTCAGCCACCTGGACTACGCGAAACTTAAGTCTGTTTTGTCGTATCCAATGTAGAGGACTTCCGTCATCATGCCTCAGTCCACTTCCGTTATGCAGATTTATAGGCAGTTGTGGACTGTTTGTATTCGATTCCCTCTGACCTACATGACACTGGTTACCACTGTAATAAAGACACGGGTTCTCATAATTTTAATGGCAGTGACTCTTAGGGTTCCAGTTCTGACTGGAACGATACCTTGAATGCAATGCATTCTTCCTTATGTTTTTAGCTTAGTCATCAGTCTTCTGACTGGCTCGATACGGCCCGTCACGAATTTTTCTCCAGTGCTGAGCTCTTCATCTTAGAGTAGATTTACAACCCACATCCTCAATTATTCCCTCTATGTTCTCCGATATTTGTTTTCCTCTACAGTCTTTGCCCTCTCAAGCACCCTCTAGTACCGAGGAAATCACTCCCTGGTGTCTTAAAGATCTTCTATCATCCCGTCACTTCTACTTGTTTTCCTCATATTTCTTTCCTCTCCGGTTCTGGCCAAGCCTCCTGATTCCCTACGTTATCAGTTCTGATGTAAGGATACATTATTATTATTATTTAAGCATCAGATTGAGAAGAGGAAGTAACATATTTGCTTTCCCGTTTAGAACGTGCCGCGTACCGTTACGGAAAAGTGAGGGTTTGTGCGAGCGATGTGCGATTAGAGACGTTTGCTAAGACATTCCCGGACGTCACTCGCGCTGAAAATATACCTAAGGGCCAGTTTAAACCTGAGTTAGACTAATATTACAAGAGGGGGAATCTAAGAAGTATGTTAACGTCGGCCTCGAGTGTTCTGTCCGCACAATGACACGCCGGACACGGTTGGCTCTGTAAAAAAACTTGGCATCTAGGAAGTAAATGATTAAGCAAACACAGATTTAGAGCATTTGACATTATAATTACGAACTTGGACGTATATATAACATGTTAATAATTGCGCCAATAACAATGACAGAGCATGAGGGGTTGGAAAAGTTTAGGACTCACATAGAAGTGTCCATCCATTAACCACTCTGTGTTTTTCACACATACTAGTCTCACATGCAACAAAATAACAGTATTTATCAAGAAATTTAAACAAATTACAAATCTTACAATGACGACACTGCAAAGGTCCGTCCGTATCATACAGGAGATCAAAATAGAGTGATATCGTCCGGCAGTGGAGGATCGGTTGCACGATTATATTTTATAACATTCAAACGCCTTCAGTGTCTGTCATTAATATCGATGTTTTTAGATGCGCACTGAATTAGTCTATAGTCTCTTATTCGCGTCAGTGGCGCTCAATTCATTTCTTCTCGTAAATCGTCAAAATACATCATTACAATGCGTAGTTAAATATTATACATTGGCAAATAAATGGCTGTTGGCATCTTTCATTACTCAAATCAGTGTTTTATGTGACGAGATGTGGCGGTGCGAAAATACAGCATCCCATCGCGTCCCGCGTGGAGAATGAGAACTCCTGCTGCATTTTCGTGATCCACCAGTAATTCCAGTGATTACTGTATGGTTAAATAATGATGGCGTCCTCTTGGGTAAAATATTCCGGAGGTAAAATAGTCCCCCATTCTGATCTCCGGGCGGGGAATACCCAAGAGGACGTCGTTATCAGCAGCAAGAAAACGGGCATCCAGCGGATCGGAGCGTGGAATGTCAGATCCCTTAATCGGGCAGGTAGGATAGAAAACTTAAAAAGGGAAATGGATAGGTTAAAGTTAGATATAGTGGGAATTAATGAAGTTCGGTGGCAGGAGTAACAAGAATTTTGGTCAGGTGAATACAGGGTTATAAATACAAAATCAAATAGGGGTAATGAAGAAGTAGGTTTAATAATGAATTAAAAAATAGGAGTGCGGATAAGCTACTACAAACAGCATAGTGAACGCATTATTGTGGCCAAGATAGACACGAAGCCCACACCTACTACAGTAGTACAAGTTTATATGCCAACTAAAATGGTTCAAATGGCTCTGAGCACTATGGGACTTAACATCTATGGTCATCAGTCCCCTAGAACTTAGAACTACTTAAACCAAACTAACCTAAGGACATCACACAACACCCAGTCATCACGTATATGCCAACTAGCTTTGCAGATGATGAAGAAATTGATGAAACGTATGATGAGATAAAAGAAATTATTCAGGTAGAGAAGGCAGACGTAAATTTAATAGTCATGTGTGACTGGAATTCGAGAGTAGGGAAAGGGAGAGAAGGAAACATAGTAGGTGAATATGGATTGAGGGAAAGAAATGAAAGAAGAAGCCGCCTGGTAGAATTTTGCACAGAGCATAACTTAATCATAGCTAACACTTGGTTCAAGAATCATAAAAGAAGGCTGTACACATGGAAGAATCCTGGAGATAGTAGAAGGTATGAGATAGATTATATAATGGTAAGACAGAGATTTAGGAACCAGGTATTAAATTGTAAGACTATTGAGGGGCAGATGTGGACTCTGACCACAATCTATTGGTTATGAACTGTAGATTAAAACAGAAAAAACTGTAAAAGTTGGGGATTTAAGGGGGTGGGACCTGGATAAACTGACTAAACCAGAAGTTGTACAGAGTTTCAGGGAGAGCATAATGGAATAATTGTCACAAATGGTGGAAAGAAATACAGTAGAAGAAGAATGGGTAGCTCTCAGGGATGAAGTAGTGAAGGCAGCAGTGGATCAAGCAGGTAAAAAGACGAGGGCTAGTAGAAATCCTTGGGTAACAGAAGAAATATAGAATTTAACTGATGAAAGGAGAAAATATAAATAGGCAGTAAATGAAGCAGGCAAAAAGGAATACAAACGTCTCAAAAGTGAGATCGACAGGAAGTGCAAAATGGCTAAGGACGGATGGCTAGAGGACAAATGTAAGGATGTAGAGGCTTATCTCACTAGGGGTAAGATAGATACTGCCTAGAGGAAAATTAAAGAAACCTTTGGAGAAAAGAGAACCCCTTGTATGAATATCAAGAGCTCAGATGGAAACCCAGTTCTAATCAAAGAAGGGAAAGCAGAAAGGTGGAAGGAGTATATAGTGGGTCTATACTAGGGCGATGTACTTGAGGACAATATTCTGGAAATGGAAGAGAATGTAGATGAAGATGAAATGGGAGATATGATACTACGTGAAGAGTTTAACAGAGCACTGAAAGACCTAAGTCGAAACAAGGGCCCAGGAGTAGACAACATTCCATTAGACCTACTGACGGCCTTGGGAGAGCCAGTCCTGACAAAACTCTACCATCTGGTGAGCAAGATGTGTGAGACAGGCGAAATACCCTCATACTTCAAGAAGAATATTGTAATTCCAATCCCAAAGAAAGCAGATGTTGGGATGTGAAAATTACCGAACTATCAGATTAATAAACCACAGCTACAAAATATTAACACGTATTCTTTACAGACGAATGGAAAGACTGGTAGAAGCCAACCTCAGGGAAGATCAGTTTGGATTCCGTAGAAATATTGGAACACGTGAGGCAATACTGAACTTACGACTTATCTTAGAACAAAGATTAAGGAATGGCAAACCTACGTTTCTAGCATTTGTAGGCTTAGAGAAAGCTTTTGACAATGTTGACTAGAATACTCTCTTTCAAATTGTGATGGTGGCAGGGGTAAAATACAGGGAGCGAAAGGCTATTTACAATTTGTACAGAAACCAGATGACGGTTATATGAGTCGAGGGACATGAAAGAGAAGCAGTGGCTGGGAAGGGAGTGAGACAGGGTTGTAGCCTCTCCCCGATGTTATTCAATCTGTTTGTTGAGAAAGCAGTAAAGGAAACAAAAGAAAAATTCGGAGGAGGTATTAAAACCCATGGAGAAGAAATAAAAACTTTGAGGTTCGCCGATGACATTGTAATTCCGTCAGAGACAGCAAAGAACTTGGAAGAGCAGTTGAACGGAATAGACAGTGTCTTGAAAGGAGGATATAAGATGAACGTCAACAAAAGCAAAACGAGGACAATGGAATGTAGTCGGATTAAGCCGGGTGATGGTAAGGGAATTAGATTAGGAAATGAGACACTTAAAGTAGTAAAGGAGATCTGCTATTTGGGGAGGAAAGTAACTAATGATGGTAGAAGTAGAGAGGATATAAAATGTAGACCGGCAATAGCAAGGAAAGCGTTTCTGAAGAAGAGAAATTTGTTAACATCGAGTATAGATTTAATTGTCAGGAAGTCGTTTCTGAAAGTATTTGTATGGAGTGTAGCCATGTATGGAAGTGAAACATGTACGATAAATAGTTTAGACAAGATGAGAACAGAAGATTTCGAAATTTGGTGATACAGAAGAATGCTGAAGATTAGATGGGTAGATCACATAACTAATGAGGAAGTATTGAATAGAATTGGGGAGAAGAGGAATTTGTGGCACAACTTGACAGGAAGAAGGGATCGGTTGGTAGGACATGTTCTGAGGCATCAAGGGATCACAAATTTAGCATTGGATGGCAGCGTGCAGGGTAAAAATCGTAGAGGGAGTCCAAGAGATGAACACACTAAGCAGATTCAAAAGGATGTAGGCTGAAGAAACCTGCACAGGATAGAGTAGCATGGTAAGCTGCATCTAACCAGTCTCAGGACTGAAGACCACAAAAACAACAGTTTGACACAGTACATGCGTTCATGTAAATTGTCAAAATCACACTCTTAAATTAATTAACACAACATATACATCATAATATCCAAAATTTTTTATGAAATAAGTGCATAGACGTGTTTATGCCTTGATCTTAAAGTCCATTGTTTTCGCATTATTATGTTTCATTTCATTGTGGTCGGTGCCACGGTCATTTGTGTTTCGTCTGTCTACGGACAGGCGGTGACCTTCATTCCTTGAAATATAATTGTACAACAGATTGATCTAGTTTACATATTCTTAAATTTAATAAATTCAGTCCTGCTGGAAAGAGAGAAACTTATATTTTAACATGAACATCATAGGTAGGTTTCTTATACACTAATCTTTGTCTGTACATTTCTACGATATTTTACTTGGTTAACGCTGCGATCCATAAATATTTAAGCTGGGCGTGTCAAGGGACAAATGACTGATAAATTCCGTACGTGTTTGCCGTCAGGGTCACGGCGTACGTTCCCTTGTTTTCCTTCTTACCGCTCAGTCCACGTGGTTCATCATATTGCTTGTCTTTTGTAGAGTTTTTGTTTTTTTATGTGTGAATTTCACGGCATTTGCCTATTGCTTAAATGCGCACTATTTAACGTTCATGTTGCACACGAACACAAAACATTGTGACGTCCTTCGCTGTGGGTTGTCGATGGTAGTTTATTGTCTTGTCTCACCGCATCTATACATGGTTTGGTAAGCAAGACAAGGACGTTGTGAAACTGGAGCCTCATTATGTTAAATGTTTGTCCACGTAGAAAAATTTCCGTGACGTGTGTTCGTCTTGGCGCATTTTTTTATCATGAAACAATAAAGAAAATCTGAGTTAGGTTCTGCTTAACATTAAGCTTGCACCACTAATAGGGTAAGGGTTAAGGATGTGAACATCACTTCATTTATACACTGTTCAGTAATATCTTATTTTCGCTCCGAAATGACTATACCACTGTTCGTGTTTAGTGTACACTCGGTACTTGACATAAGTCTTTAGTTTGGATGCATTTATTGTTATACAGGTCTCTATATTCGGGGATATGTCGATGCACATATTTTGAATTGACGCTGGGCACACGACTGCCCAGCTAGCATTGTCAGAGGCGATACATGCCATTGTTGCCGGAACGTGCCGAGCCGTTCGCACGCAGTACAGGCTTGGCGGTTTTCGCCGGTACGCGCGGTTAGCTAAGCTGTCTTAGAAGGATTGTCTTTCCGTTGATAACTCTTTACTTGACTGCATCGTGAGTGTTTGACGCATCTGCGAAGCTCACTACAGGGCGAACTTCACTTTGTGGTCCTTGTATCGTTGCTGTGGTTCGTCGTCTGCAAGCTGCAAGACTCGCCTGCAGGTAAGGACATTTAAAATTTTCAGCATGCACGCTGGAGTGAAAATTCGTACCACTGGTTATAATTCTCATTGCCTAATGTGTCTTGTGATGTTTTGTGTTAATCGACGATTATACACTTGAACTAGGCGCTTCCGATTCACATGAGTAAAACACAAGTTTATAAATTTGTCACTCGTTGATTCACATGAGCAGTGCACAAGTCCATATTTTGTTGGGTTCAATTTACGGAAAAAAAAATGTTTGCTTAATCACTAGTATGTACAGTTTATTTACTAGTCAGTTTTTTTGGTGTCGGTCTCGCTTTCAGAGTAATTTTAATTTTGAGTTCTGTCTCAAAGATAGTCTTTAAAATTAATGGGGCTTTTTCCTTTCATTGATTGTGCATTGGAGAGAATTGTGTGCCAACAAATAAACTGCCTACTCGCAACAGCGAGAACGTGACTTTATCCAACTGGAACTGTCACGGTATTCGGATTTTCAGTTTCATGTGTTCCAGTCTATAAAAGTAATAAAGAAGACAAGTGACCGATAACTGACTATTCGCGGTAAAATCCCATCACAGAGTACGCGATCGCGTACGAAAGTTATTGAAAGGGTTAAAAGAAATTTGGAAGATACACGGAGTCGCGCGAAGTGTTACAATCCTTTGCATCCAGTGTGGGTTCGCATTCTGTTTACAAGTCCTCCTTTCAACTACTGATGCTCACTTAGGTTGGGGACAGGATAGGTAGAAATTCATGTATATATACACACATACATACATAGTGAGAAGGAGATGTTAAACTTCCTTGAAATCTTGAAGAAAAATAAGTCTGTGACACTTCCGCCACATCAGAAGTATCAGTGAAATCAAATTACTTCTGAATTTATCTCTAATACCATTCTCTATCAATTTACATTTTATTTACAATGTCCATATCAGGTTGCCTCCTCGTGGGTGGTGGTTTTTACATTTGGTTTCTAATAATAGAACAGTACAGATTTAAATTCGTAGACTCATGTATCACTACTTTGTATTGGTTGCACACTTCTTGATACATAGTAAAAGATTTTGGTCTTTGTTCTTGTAACGCTTCAGTATTCTAGTAGCTTTATCATATCTTTAAATGTGGAAAATTTCATTTTGAGTAAGCGTGGTCGCATTATTCCGTCTTCCTGCGCTTTGTAGTGTTCGCTTCACGCGGCGATCCGTAAATATTTAAGCTGGGCGTGTCAAGGGACAAATGACAGATCAACTCCGTACGTGTTTGCCGTCAGGGTCACGTCGTACATTGCCTTATTTTCGTCCTTACCTCTCAGTCCACGTGGTTCATTATCTCACGTACCATTGGAGTTTCTTTCATCATCCGTGCGTCTATATCTGTCGTTACATGCGGTGATTACGAATAATTGTTCTCTCTCCATCGTGTCGCGCCGTCTGTTCCTCGGATAAAATTATCTTCGTCTTAAATCTAAGAAAATTCATCATGTAGAATGTCGAAAGTCGGCTCACCGGCTACGTTCTTCCTTTGTATTCATATAAACCTAAATAGAAATCGGCACTCATGGCCATCAGTCACGTACGACTTCATCGTCTTAATAACTAACTTAAAACTAATCCGATAATTTCTCCTGTAAATCTGGTCGGCGACTTTCTTTAGTAATTTTCTTTTCTTCTATCCTCTTTCAGTGCGGCAGTGTCTTGACTCGTGGATTCATTCTTCCTCTTGTCTTTCAGCGGTCTTTTTGTAGATGTGATCGGCAAAATCTTCCTCAATGATTATTATTATTCCATTGGCCCGAAGCATACTTCTTAATGTCTTGATGATGGTATAGACCCTTTATTCTTCCAGACACGGGACCGGCTGTCAGATAGCAACCAATGTGTGGTTTGTGCAAAACTATGTACGGATCCTCGTACAAGTATCTCCACTTTTTATTTAGACGGTACAGTAATGAAGGTTTGTAATGCGTCCTCACTTATACTTTTTCATTAAGTTTGCAGTCTACCACTTTCCCGATCTTCTTATCGTGTGCTGTCTTTCTGATACTCGCATGAACAGTAAGTGATATCATGGCCTATCTGAGTTTTTCATAGAGTTCTCCTAGCTGCTTCTAATTCTCCGTTTCCTTTGGGTTGAGTACCTTCCTCTGCCTCGTGATGACTGCGTGTTGTGTGATGTCCTTAGGTTAGTTAGGTTTAAGTAGTTCTAAGTTCTAGGGGACTGATGACCATAGATGTTAAGTCCCATAGTGCTCAGAGCCATTTTTGGTTGAGTACCGGTTGACGTAGCGCTCCTGCTAGTCTTCAGTTACCGTCACGGTAGAGCTTGGATACCATGTTCCCGTTGGTGTGCATTCAAGTTGGTTGGTAAATTTAAAGTTCGGCGGCGAACCGACTTGGGTGTAGAATATGGGCGGACTGTATGTTCCACGCGGCTTCTGATTTTGTTTAAACTGCTGCTGATTATTTGCATTCGTTGCTTTTTGTGGTGGCGCATGTTGTTGGTATTGCATGACTTGGTTCTGCTGCTGAAAATTGTTATGATTTCGCGACCCATTTTGGTAGCCTCCATAGTTTCGTTCGCCGTATTGGTTCCCACCGTCGTTGTTACGTTGGTAATCGTTGCCGTATCTATTTCGTTTGTAGCCATTGCCATAGTTTTTTTTATTGTCATTATAAATGGGGTTGTCTCTGTATTTATTGTTACGTCTATTCTGCTGGTTTCCATTCCTATAGTTGCCATAGTTCTTTCCGTCGCTTGGCTGCCAGTTCGCATTTTCCTGTTGGCTGCCCTGACTGTTCGCGCTCACGCTGCCGTGGATATAGGTGGCCGGTGCGCTTGGCATTTGATATCCGTAATTGTGGTTGTTCTGAACACGCACGTCTTCATGGATGTGGTCTAAACTGTCCAACACGGATAAGAACATCTCCTGGTCGTCATCTGGAACGTTTACCAGTTTTTCCCTTATCGATACAGGCAATTTCGACTTATTACATCTTTAGTGATGATTGGTGTATCCCAATTGCGACTCTTCGTCAAGTACTTCTCTAAATACTTCCTTAGACTCCCAAATTTGGTGTGAAAAGGTTCGGCATTATACACTTCTTTCCCAAGTCCGTATTCCTGTGCTCCAAAACTTACGCAAAAATTGGTGTTCGAATTCGGCATAGGTATGACATATATCGAGCATCTCTGTTCCCCATAACGCATTTTCTCCTTCAATGAATCCGATAACAAACTGTATGGGTTGGCGGTCTGACCAACGTTCTGCGAATACGCCAGAAAATTCTTTTAAAAATACGACAGGTTGTACGTTCCTTTTGTTAGATATGAATGTTCGAAAGTCTCTAAGCTTCAATTCGCTCTCTTCTTTCAATAGATTCGTGAGCAATACTAGAGCGATTTGTTCCGGTTGTGAAGGTTGGTAGTTCTGCTTCGGTATTGATCGTGCGGAAGCTTGTTGCTGATGGTCGAAATACTCCGGACGGTTGGTAATTCGCTTTGGGATTGGCCCTGCGCGTCATTGGTTTGGAGATCATTTAACCGGTGTTACATTATCTCAATTTGACCGTCAAGTCTTCGTTTCCGCTCTGGTAAATCTCTCATGAAGACACGTCGAATCTGCCCTAACTCGCTACTAACTGTGTCTCCTAGTTCCGGGAGCAGCTAAGACTTCTAATGTGGCTGGTTCTACGGCGTCTTTGAGCTCGTTTGTTACCTTGTCGGAAATTTCTCTGTCTTTGGTCTCATCCCAATCTTCGTATCTTTTCCTCAGTTCTGTGGTGTACGTCTCTAAGCCATGCTTTATTTTACTTTCAATATTCAACTTAGACATGTTATCTGACAATTCTGTCATTTCATCGCCTATTTTCCTGATATTGTCTTCACGTTTGTTGACCTTTCGAGACATTTCTTCGTACTTTTTCAGCTTCTTCGCCGCCTCAGACTGGAAAGCGGTTACTTGAAGCTGAAGTAAGTCGGTCATTGATTTCATGCCACTTTCCAACTTCACAATTTGGTCAGCTTCCGTGGAAATGTTACTAGCTATTTGCGCACACAATTCGGTTTTAACCACGTCTGCTTCATGCTTGAGACCTTCTAGCTCGTTCTTTACCGAATCTGCCTTGCTTTGCACTGTACCAAATTTGGTTTACCAATATCCACTTTTAATTCTGCCTTCAAATTATTATTCATTGCGTCAAGTCTAGTTTGTACATCTGCCTTTACCGAACTTATTTCTGCTTTTAAATCTGCCTTCAAGTCCGATTTTAAATTGCAGAATAACAAGGCTTGTTTCTCGTTCTGCTCCCTCTTTCTCTTCGCGTGGTTTTCCTTCTCATCAATTTCGCGTTTTTCCATGTGTTTCCTCTTCCTGTTCGCATTTATCTCTGTGCCACATTTGAAAACACATGTCAAGTTTATCCAATTGACTCATCTGCCGGAGCTGGTATGTACACGCGTTTGTTTCGGAAAGTTCATCTGTGGAATTATCCACTCGCTTGTCTTCTGCCATGTTTGCAACCAAAGATTTCGCGATACAACCAAAGATTTCGCGATAGAACTACTGGTAATATTTTGTAGATGATCTACTGTACTGCGCACAGGGTGTCCATCACTGAGTTACTAAAACAGTCAATTGTCACAGGCGGCAATGAAAATTGAATAGCGCAACATGAAAGAGGCAATATGGGTCCAACTAAATGTAAACAATTTAAGACAACGCTGCTGTCCATCACCAACGCTTGGATTTGAATGACAAGAATGACAACCAGAGAATATATACAGACAATTACAACAAAACAATAAAAATTTTGCACTTGCCTGTAAAAATTGCAAAGAAACGTTTTTGAGATAACTAAACTGTATAAATTTACGAAATGAAGTGGGGTTTGACGGGAAAGCTGGATTTCAAATGAGCACAGTACCTGAATGTCGGAAAATGCACTACGGAAGCGGGATTTTCGCAAACACAAAGGATTCTACTCTGCGTTGTCTTGAAACAGCAACTCGGAACTGCAATTACGGCCTCCAGTTGTATTTTACCGTTCTGTTGGTAGTCAACATACTATTTTCCACTTTCGTCTCTTTCAGAAAATTTCCGTTTCCGGTTATACATGAAATGAAAAACAAGAGGATTAGCTATGATTTTGATTCGCGTCCCTGTTCGGGCGCCACATCTGATGTAAGGAAATATTACTATTATTATTATTTAAGCATGAAATTGAGAAGGGTAGGCTACATATTTGCATGGCTCCCTTTCCCGTTTAGAAAGCGCCGCGTACCATTGTGGAACAGTGAGGCTTTGTACGAGTGATGTGTGATAAGAGAAGTTAGCTAAGAAACTCCCGGACGTCAGTCACACTGGAAATGTACCTAAGGGCCAAATTCAAACTGAGTTTGAAGAATATTACAAGAGGGGGAATATAAGTAGTATGTTAATGGTGGCCTCGACTGTTCTGTCCGCACAATGACACGCCGGACACCGTTTGCTTTGTAAGAAAACTTGGCACATAGAAAGTAAATGATTAAGCAAACACAGATATAGAGTATGTGACACTATAATTACGAACTTGGACGTACATGTAACATGTTAACACTTACGTCAGTAACAATGACAGAGCTTGACGGGTATGAAAAGTTTAGAAATCACATAGAAATGTCCATTCATTAACCACTTTGTGTTTTTCACACATACTAGTCTCACACGCAACAAAATAACAGTATTTATCAACAGATTTAAACAAATTACATATCTTATACTGACGCCTCTGTAATGGCTTGGCCGTATTATACAGGAGTTGAAAAGAGAGTGATATCGTCCGGTAGTAGAAGATGGGTTGCATGCTTGTTTTTTGTAATATTCAAATATCTTCACAGTCTGTCTTTAATATCGATGTTTTTACATGCGTGTTGAATTAGTCTATTGTCTCTTAGGCGAGTTAGTGGCGCTGGATTCATTTCTCTACATCTACATCTACATCCACACTCCTCAAGCCACCTGACGGTATGTAGCGGAGAGTACTTTGAGTACCTCTATGGGCTCTTCCTTCCATTCCAGTTTCGTATTGTTCGTGGAAAGAAAGATTGTCGGTATGCTTCTGTGTGGGCTCTAATCTCTCTGATTTTATCCTCGTGGTCTCTTCGGGAGATATACGTAGGAGGGAGCAATATACTGCTTGACTCCTCGTTGAAGGTATAATTCTCGAAACTTCAACAAAAGCCCGTACCGAGCTCCTGAGTGTCTCTCTTGCAGAGTCTTCCACTGGAGTTTATCTATCAACTCCTTAACGCTTTCAAGATTACTAAATGATCCTGTAACGAAGCGCGCTGCTCTCCTTTGGATCTTCTCTATCTCTTCTATCAACCCTATCTGGTACGGAACCCACACTGGTGAGCAATATCCAAGCAGTGGGCGAACAAGTGTACTGTAACCTACTTCCTTTGTTTTCGGTTTATAATTTCTTAGGATTCTTCCAATGAATTTCAGTCTAGCATCTGCTTTACCGATCATCAACTTTATATGATCATTCCATTTAAATCACTCCCAATGCCTGTCCCAGATAATTTATGGAATTAGCTGCTTCCAGTTGCTGACGTGTTATATTGTAGCTAAATAGTAAAGGATTAGTAAAGGATCTTTCTCTCTATGTATTCGCAGCACATTACAGTTGTCTACATTGAGATTCAATTGCATTCTCTGCACCATGCGTCAATTAGTAGCAGATCCTCCTGCATTTCAATACAATTTTCCATTGTTACAATCTCTCGATATACCACACCATCATCCGCAAAAAGCCTCAGTGAACTTCCGATGTTATCCACAAGGTCATTTATGTATATTGTGAATAGCAATGGGCCTACGACACTCCCCTTCGGCACACCTCAAACTACTGTTACTTCGGATGACTTCTCTCCATTGAGAATGACATGCAGCGTTCTGTTATCTAGGAACTCTTCAATCCAATCACACAATTGGTCTGATAGTCCATATGCTCTTATTTTGTTCATTAAACGACTGTGGGCAACTGTATCGAACGCCTTGCGGAAGTGAAGAAACACAGCATCTACCTGGGAACCCGGGTCATAGCCCTCGTGAGTCTCGCGCACGAATAGCGCGAGATGGGTTTCACGCGATCGTTTTTTTTGGAAACCCATGCTGATTCCTACAGAGTAGATTTCTTGTCTCCAGAAACGTTTTTATACTCGAACATAATACGTGTTCAAAAATTCTTCAACTGATCGACGTTAGAGATGTAGGTCTATAGTACTGCACATCTGTTCGACGTCTCTTCTTGAAAACGGCGATGGCCTGTGCACTTTTCCAATCCTATGGAACGCTACGCTCTTCTTTCTCTTTGTAAACCGTCAAAATAGATCATTATAATGCGTAGTTAAATATTATAGATTGGCAAATAAATCAAATAAATGGGTGTTGGAGTATTTCATTACTCAAATCAGTGTTTTATGTGAGGAGATGTGGCGGTGTGAAAATACATCTCACGGTACACGTGATTTATAACATTCGTCTGTAGCATCACACCTGAAATGCTTCGATTCTCTTCTGTTCCGGTTTTCCCACAGTCTGTGATTCACCACCACACGATTACCAAATTTGTTATTGTTATTTTTCGTCTGCCGGTGGATTTCCGTTTACATTTGTGTTTTGATTTGCTTCTCCTGTATCCGGTGTCGCACTGTTGCCATGGTATCCGCCATTACCCGCAGTACTGTTGTGGTGTCTTCAATTTACAGGCGGTGGCCTATTTTAGCTGTAACTGCTCTTGGCGTTATCCTTAATCATACGTATTGTATCCAGGACTGATAAAAATTACATTAAGATACGGATATTGCCAATCAACTCATCCTTTAGGATAATCATCTACAGGATCGTCTGACCAGCATGACTTATTAATAAACCTCGCAAATTGTTTCCATAAACTACATTGGTTGTCATTATAGACTTCTGGGTTAAACACCGAAAAAGGCACGCGTTTCCGTTCTCATAGTGAACACTATTCGGCCATGAAAGCTTTTCAGGTTAATAATACAGATTTCAATGGCTTCCGTCATCCGTAAGGCTCCGTCGCCCAGAATACGTGCTGCACTGGGTGGGGTTACTTTTTCTCTAGTGTCAACACCTGGAACTGGTGAAGCTTTAAAAAGGCTGCCTTTCAATGGAAGAGCGGCTCAGAAGAACTCACCCATCTCTCTCACACCCCCACCCCCTGCGCCGCAGTCGATTGACATGTTTAGCACATCGCTGACTTACTCAAATTCGTTCAGAGGTGATCGGTGATGAGGGCGATCTTTCCATTCATAAACAATGGGAGCAGAAGTAGTGACGTTTGATGCACAACGTTATGGGCTCTGCATAACCGCGATAGTATAATGCAGGTCCGCGACGTGACAGTTGATTCGTCATTGAGGAAGATCACGTTTTTATGGCTGCTTGATATTCGGTGCTTACATATGAAAAGCATTACGTGAGTCACTGTGTTAGTGAATGCTTCTGCACTTACTCACTATACAGCCCCTTCCCATCCACATCATTTTTGTCTTCATCGTCTGGCTATATATTACAGTAACTGGTAATTTATTCGCCTTGAGTATCTAGGCACTCTCGTAATACTTCTTCGGGTTCGAGTGTCAGTTTCTTCTCATCGCGAACAATTGCTGCACGGTGTTTTCGATTGCATTTTTAATCGTCGGTAGAGTCTGAACTTCATTAAATAATTTCTCTATGTCAACATACGTACCAATGTAAGTAAACATTTATGGCAGGTGACTATTACCAACCGTCACGTAATGTATAAATGCATGTTTGACCACCAGTAGTTCTTTTATTTTAAACCCAAATATCGAGCGGTTTCAGTCACACACCATTTTCTCGTACTGGGGATAAAACAGTTCAAGACACATCATCACATCTGTCAGATGTCGTGGCTTAATCTGCTTTAAACCTAATCCGTGATGATGGTCTGTGACTGAAACCGGTCGATATTTGAGTTTAAAATAAAAAAAGCACCTGATGGTCAAACACGCTTGTTACACACCTTCGTAAGTCTCCCTTAGGTCTGATATTTCTTTAGACATATCAGATAAACCAATCTTTATCCACACGGCTAACTCTTTTTTGCCGGCCGCGGTTGTCTTGCGGTTCTAGGCACTGCAGTCCGGAACCACGGGACTTCTACGGTCGCAGGTTCGAATCCTGCGTCGGACATGGATGTGTGTGATGTCCTTAGGTTAGTTAGGTTTAAGTAGTTCTAAGTTCTAGGGGGCTGATGACCTAAGATGTTAAGTCCCATAGGGCTCAGAGCCATTTGAACTCTTTTTCCTGTGCTACAGTTCGTAATGCTATCTCTGTCGTGTACTTCAAGTATTGTATTTCCCTGTGTCGTAATTTGCGAGTCCAGTTCTTCATCTCGCTTTCCAAGTGTGGGTTTTACCTGTGTCGGAATTTGCAAGGCCAGTTCTCTATATCTGTCAGTGACAGTAATATTTGTTTACTTGCCAATACCTTATCTCACCTTTCAAGTGCATTGTTTACTACATAAAAACTACGCCAGACGTCGTGGCCGAGCGGTTCTAGGCGCTTCAGTCTGGAACCGCAAAACCGCTACGATCGCCGGTTCGAATCCTACCTCGGGCACGGATGTGTGTGATGCCCTTAGGTTAGTTAGGTTTAAGTAGTTCTAAGTTCTAGGGGACTGAAGACCTCAGATATTAAGTCCTGTAGTGCTCAGAGCCATTTGAACCATTTTTTGAACATAAAAACTACACCCTGCACTAGGGAATCAAACCACTTACAAGAAGAACTGGGACAGTGTCAGTACCTTAGTGAGAAACACTAAACTCAACCATGAACACACATTAACTAACGACATGCACAGGTGACCTGTCCAATGGGAAAACCCACATGATTGTGGTATAGGCAAAGTAAAAGCTGAAGCTTATCCCATGGCCCTAGTCAAGGAACTGAACCGATAATTCACATTACTTACTACCACAAGTGAGCAGCAAAACCAACATCTGCGTATTGATTACTTCATCCATATTTACCGGGCAATCAAAAAGTCAGAATAAATTTGAAAACTGAATATAACCCGGAATAATGTAGATAGAGAGGTACAAATTGACACACATGCTTGGAATGACATGGGGTTTTATTAGAACCAAAAAAATACAAAAGTTCAAGAAATGTCCGACAGATGACGCTTCATCTGATCAGAATTGCAATAATTAGCATAACAAAGTAAGACAAAGCAGAGATGATGTTCTTTACAAGAAATGCTCAATATGTCCACCATCATTCCTTAACAATAGCTTTAGTCGAGGAATAATGTTGTGAACAGCATTGTAAAGCATGTCCGGAGTTATGGTGAGGCATTGTCGTCGGATGTTGTCTTTCAGCATCCCTAGAGATGAAGACGATCACGATACACTTGCGACTTCAGGTAACCCCAAAGCCAATAATCGCACGGGCTGAGGTCTGGGGACCTGGGAGGCCAAGCATGACGAAAATGGCGTCTTAACACACGATCAGCACCAAACGACGCGCGCAAGAGAGCTTTCACGCGTCTAGCAATATGGGGTGCAGCGCCATCCTGCATAAACATTGTATGTTCCAGCAGGATTTCATCAGCCAGGCTGGGGATGATTCGATTCTGTAACATATCGGCGTATCTCTCACCCGTCTCGGTATCACTTACAAAAACAGAATCGCGCACTTCCTCGAAGAAACAAGGCCCGATAAACGTAGATGTGGTAAATCCAACCATACCGTGACTTTCTCGTCGTGCAATGGAGTTTCCACGACAGTTCTAGGATTTTCGGTGGCCCAAATTCAGCGGTTGTGGGCGTTGACAGACCCTCGGAGCGTGAAATGAGCTTCGTCGGTCCACAACACGTTATTCAAACAATCGTCATCTTCCGCCATCTTTCGAAACGCCCAAACCGCAAAAGCCCTCCACTTCTCTAAATCGGCAGGTAGCAGTTCATGATGCCGATGGATTTTGCACGAATATGGCTCTGAGCACTATGGGGCTTAACATCGGAGGACATCAGTCCCCTAGAACTTAGACGTAACTAACTTAAGGACATCACACGCATCCATGCCCGAGGCAGGATTCGAACCTGCGAGCGTAGCGGTCACGCGGTTCCAAACTGAAGCGCCGGTTTGTACGGATAGCATCGGAGGGTAGGCCTAAGTGCCAACCAAACAGTAGTGTATGGAATGCTGGTGCGACGTACGACAGCACGAGCGCTGACTTCCCCGTGCATAGACGAACCCGCTACAGTCTCCATTTCTTCGTGAACTGTCTCAGCAGCATTACGCCTTGTGCTCAGTCGGCCACTACGGGGTCTATCGTCTAAACAACCCTTGGATTCGAACTTCGAAACCATTCTCGCCACAGCTGCATTTGTAAACGGACCTTTACCCGTTCGAATCCCCTTCCTATGGCGATAGGATCGTAACGCTGAACTAGCACATTCCCCTTTCTGATAATACAGCTTCACTAAAAGCGCCTTTGAAGGTAAAGTCAACATGCTGCGACTGCTGGCACATCTGATTCATTACAGCTCATTTTATACACGGTTGTCATGCGCAGTCACTGACGGACATTTTGTGCACTTTTCTTTGTTCTCATAAAACCCCTTTTCGTTCCAAGCATGTGTGTCAATTTTTACCTCTCTATCTACATTATTCCGTGGTTTATTAAGTTTTCAAATTTTTACTGACTTTTTGATCACCCAGTGCATACATCTAAAACGTATTCCGCAAACCGCCATACCGTACGTTTACTACTCGTCATTTCCTTTCCCGTTCCACACGCAAACAGAACGAGAATGAATGACGTCAGACACGAAAAATGTTGTGTTAAGCATGTTGAGGTCAATGCCAAATTCCGTCAGGTGCATCAAATGATCATCTACAGGACACGACAGTGTCACATTTGAAACGATGACACTTATTGTTGAACCACCACTGCCCAGTACAGCATGTATCTTCATCCAATTCGCACCCACAACTGTTTTCCATGAAGCTTGGAAACAGGGTCGTGATAAGTCACTACCGTCCTCTACTGTGGAGTCCCCTACAATATCTCATTGGCTTTGATCATTCACTTGTGCCTTCTCACGCACCTCTGCTTGAGTTGAACCAGGGAAAAATTCTAGTGATCGTATGGCATTGTTGGCCTTAATCTCATGCTCTCTCTCTCATTATTCGACGCAGCCACGCAATTCACGTGGCGTCCGTGGTGCAGCACTTCTATTCCTGCCAGTTCTCCTTGGTGTGGACCATGGTGCCTACCTCGCTCACATATTCCCTTACTCACTCCTGCACCCGTTATTGAGCCAATTCTGCCTGCCATTGCTCTGAACAAATCCATGTGATGACCTATTTTCTGTCCACATTGCACTATCTTGTACCGTCCTTTGTTTCTCCTGATTTTCGATGTTTTCCAAGTACCTTAAAATATCTACGAACTCTATTCTCTCTACATTGCCCTGACAAGTGCACGCTACACTTGAGCAGCAAAACGTGAGCGCTTCGCGCTACACCATTCATTATCTGTCATTTTGTCGTCTGCCAGAGCGTCAAAGTGAGAAGCGTATGTTGCCATGGAATGCCGTGACTGTGGCGCATGCTGTCCCCGATGTTCGGTAATTTTTGCACTTGCTTGTGCGAACAGTTCCAGTATGTTGCCTCAATCTTCGTGCAGAAATCCTAGCAAGTATTGTTCTCGCTGACTGTTACACCAAACCAGGCACCCTTTTCCTGGTCGAGCGCCTGTTGTGAAACGACTAAGGCATTACATACTGTCAGTAGATATGCGAGCGGGTGGGTACTGAGCGTTCCAACGATCTTGGGCAGTGGTATGCGCACCTAGTTCATCGGGAAAGCGGCTTGCAAATTAATTGATGTAACCTACATTACAAGGACATTACCTTGTCGCATTGCAGACACCTCTTTCTCGAGGACTGTCACTTCTATCTCCTTGGAAAATCTACTTTCGTCATCTACACGCTCTGACAAGTCCATCGTCTTCGCGTTTAACCGCGTTCATAAACTGTCAACCCGAGATTCCAAAAACTTTTTTCATTTCTTCCAGGCTATTAATGACCTCCGTTGGTATCAGTTTCGTTTCGGTCTTCAATTTGTGCCTAACTTCGATGATGGGAATCAAGCCCTTGACTGCAAAGTATTAGCTCGTTTTCCACTGTTTACAACCATGTTTTATTCTCCTCCCACATGGCGGTTATCTGCGATGTGTGGTTTTCTAATATCACTATAATTCTGTCCAGTGGACTTCGGCTTCGCGTTTCACTCACGGAAGGGGCTTGTGTTCCCTCACTCACACATGATATCTCCTCCATTGATCCTGCGGAGTATATAATTATCAGTCATCCTGACCTCAGTTTCATAGAAAAACAGAAGCACAAACCACAAACAGTCAACAGAACGAACATAGGCAATACAACGATAATGGCAACGCTGGTTGCAGCTAACAGGACAGTGGAACAGAGTAATCACGACAAACTACATGTTATGGAACTAAAACTAAAAACTAAACTGAACTCCGTCCGAACAGGCATTGGATGGCCCAATGGTAGCGACAGACCACCGAGTCATCCTCAGCCGACAGGCGTCACTGGATGCGGATATGGCGGGGTATGTTGTCAGCACATCGCTCTCCCGGCCGTATGTCAGTTTACCAGACCGTAGCCGCTAATTCTCAATCAAGTAACTCTTCAGTTTGCCTCACAAGGGCTGAGTGCACCCCGCTTGCCAACAACGCTTGGCAGACAGGCTGGTCACCTATCCAAGTGCTAGCCCAGCCGGACAGCACTTCGGTGGTTTGACAGAAACCGTTGTTACGACTGCGGCAAGGCCGTTGGCACATGTTGTGAAACTACGTCATGAAATACAGCGGGGGGGAGGGGGGGGCTGTGTGAACCGAAACTAAAAACACTACCTACCGCTATATTTACTTCATACAGCACATTCGCAGTGCATTCAGCACACACTAATACGCTATACGTGAGCCTGACATCATACAGAAGAATTTAACGTATATTGAAAGGAATGGGAAGCTAATTCTTGAGTCGTGACGGGAAATTTTGAATTTTGAAAATCAGTAAAACCGTTAGAATGAAAAAAGAAAAAGACGCCACAGGTTGTGCCCGAAAATGTAGCGACTTCAAGAAATTGTTTGTGACATCACTTAACATGAAAATATGCGATGAGATCGCGGGAGCGAACAGTCAACTGATAGCCATAATTAAATGAAATAACCCACAAAAGGTTAAGTGATTAAGGAGTTGATATATGAGTCGAACAGAATGCTTACGTGATTAAAACATGTAAGAAACGTATTTATTTCAGTACCGTATACACAAACCAAAACAAAATAACAAATCTCTGGGCCGGTTTGACTGGGAGTGGACACGACTCAGTTACTATTTTGAAGGAGGAAGGGAAAGACTCATCTCATTATTCGTGATCGTCGTGTAGTGCTGTCAACGGCTGGAGCTCCTCTGAACGATGCGTCGCCTCGGAACTGCGCGGCGCGGGTCGGTTTTCTCCGGCTGTACACCAAAGGCCCAGAGTTGTCTCCACGTTGAAGAGTCACCGAGTTTGCCGCAGCCGAACTGCTGCGATGGACGTGGGCGATGGATGGAAGAGCTCCCATGTCATCTAGCTTCCGCGCTATCTTACTGACTGCTCTCTTCACTCCTCATCCCTCTCGCAGCTCAGCTGTTCCCTTAAATTTTACACTCGCGCTACGTTGTCATTGGTGAACTCTCTTCGCAATGCCGCCCAATGTCTCATCACCATTTCATGGCCACGCCTCTCCGTGGTTTGTGGAAACTATCTATCTTGTGTGTACTGACGTGTGACCCGCGAACTGCCGTCTTTCGCACGACTTCACTAACATTGGTGGCACTTCCTTCCGATGTTTTTCTGCATTCCGAAGTTTTTGTGAGAGCAGCCAGCGACACTCCTTCGTAACCACTATAACTGCATGAGGCCTGTACAGACTCATGTATGTGCTTCGTCCCAGAGTCTGTTGACATCTGTGATTTATAAATAAGATCCATACAGTCGAGAAAACATCTTTTTCGGAAGGCTGATATTTTCCATACGTCTATTTGTGCCAATTTTTCACACATTGTATACGATCCACCCAATGGCTGTGATGTGCTGGAATTACCGGCACTTTCTTGCTTTCTACGTCAAGTATAATGACGGCTGCGAGACCAGAAGAATTCACATCATTTCGCTTGTGAATTACTGACTTCCCATCCTAAAGGATGCAGGGGTTCACCAGGTTCCAGTACGCTCCTGACAGTCTCTTCGCAATGAGTCCACTCTTAAGGAAGACGATGGAGTCGTCCTGTCTACAGCCTGTGTGTCTGCTAAACGACTCTGTTTTCTATATATAGTGTGAAATAGTCTACAGTATTGACAAAAACGCAAGCATTAAGGTTGGATAAGCAGAATGTCGGAAAAACAAAACATAGAACTGAGTTATGAGAATATTTTATGTAGTCATCATGTGTGTTGATTCCAGAGGGAAGGCTTCATGGTGTGACGCAGTGATGACGCATGGGTTATCAGAATGAAGGCTATCAGAATAAATGTCTTGATAGTAATGTTTAACATGAGTTGTATGACGTTAGAATACAATGAGGTCATACGAGAAGGTCAGTGTGGCTAATATTTTGTATCACTCAGCAGGTTGAAGAAAGGACAATGTGGTTTTAAGCTCGCAACGTAAGAAAATTTGTTCCAATAAGTATTAAGTCAAAAACTTTGTGGAAAGTCCATATGTTAATGCCTAGAGAACCCAGTAATATTAAGTAGAAAAGTTGCATGAGACTGATCACATTGGGCTGGGTGCCAGTTAGCTTAAACTGATGTCACTGTACGCAACCGTAACACTTTGATACTGGGGGATGAAGTGCTCGCCCACACTGATGATAAAAAGGCCATAAATAAAGGGACATAGAAGGAGCAATATATTTGAACATCCTAGCCACAAGTGTTGGTCATATAGTAACCGTCGTTATCTAATGTAAGCTTTTACATCAAGAGAAGCTTTGGTCCTGTTTAAAACATCTGATTAAAGAGATGATTGGAATTTTATATATATATGCTCTACTTGCAATTAAAATTACTACTCCAAGAAGAAATGCAGATGGCAAACGGGTATTCATTGGACAAATATATTATACTTGAACTGATATGTGATTACATTACATCCTGAGAAATCAGTACACAGAACCACCACCTCTGGCCATAATAACGGCCTTGATGCGCCTGGGCATTGAGTCAAACACAGCTTGGATGGCGTGTACAGGTACAGCTGCCCATGCAGCTTCAACACGATACCACAGTTCATCAAGAGTAGTGACTGGCGTATTGTTACGAGCCAGTTGCTCAGCCACCATTGACCAGACGTTTCCAGTTGGTGAGAGATCTGGAGAATGTGATGGCCAGGGCAGCAATCGAACACTTTCTGAATCCAGAAAGGCCCGTAGAGAACCTGCAACATGCGGTCATGCATGATCCTGCTGAAATGTAGGGTTTCGCAGGGATCAAATGAAGATTTCTGTGTGCACACGTGCGTTGTCGTGGTGGAAGAGTCAGTCTCCTGTCTTCCAGAAATTGGGTCTTTCTTGACGAGCACTGCTGCACAATTTCTTAAAACTTCCAAATAAATGATGATTTACAGTCTAAAATGGGGGAAGAAACTCTGAATGAACCACGCCCTTGGCGTCAGAAAAGAAAATCAGCATTTTTTTATGTTTGACTTGATTTGATGACTTTTTTTGGACCAGGTGACAATGACGTCTTCCTTTGGCTGGACAGCTGCTTTCTTTCTGGGTCGTAACCATATCACCGTTACTCATCACCAGTAATGACCTTCGACAGAAAATCTAGATAGGTTTAAAGTCATTGTTTCAAAGCATACAGTTTTCAACTGTACATTTCTCGTGGTTGTCAGTCAGAACCTGAGGAACAAAATTGGCAGTAACTCTTTTCATTCTTAAATGCTCACTTAAAATTCGCTGAACCGAACTCCAAGATAACCCACCATCGTCTGACAGTTGATCAATTGTCTATTGACGATCTGTGAGCGTAAGCTCTCGAATTTTTTCAATGTATTCGTCGATTCTGGCAGTAGATGGACGTCCACAACGAGGTTTGACATCAGTCGACATGTCGCCGTTTTTAGATCAAGCAAACCGCTCGTACACTTGAGTTTTTCCCATCGTGTCATCTTGGAGAGCTGTTTTCAATATCAAAACAGTTGCAGCAGAATTTTTATAGAGTAGAAAACATAATTTCAGAGCTGCACGTTGTTCACTTAAACTTGCCATCGTAAAATCCGGAAGAAAAACAAAACAGTGCTAGCAGTAACCACCACTGCAGATGAACAGAGAAAGCCATGATGACAACACAGGTGGCACTGAACAGGCAATGAATGGCACTATAAAAGGCTAGCGGCAGAAATCTGGGCTACATAAGCTCCGCTCACGCAAGTTATTAAGGTCTTTTTGGGTACCCCCTCGTATCTGTTTGTGTGCGAGCGTGTGTGTGTGTGTGTGTGTGTGTGTGTGTGCGTGTGTGTGTGTGTGTGGGTGGGTGGGTGGGTGTATGCACAAGATCAGAAATATTTCATTTCTGAATATTTATCTGTTAGGTGATTTCAATCTACATCTACAGCCATACTCCGCAAGCCACCTGACGGTGTGTGGCGGAGGGTACTTTGAGTATCTCTATCGGTTCTCCCTTCTATTCCAGTCTCTTATTGTTCGTGGAAAGAAGATTGTCGTTATGCCTCTGTGTGGGCTCTAAGCTCTTTGATATTCCAGAATGAGATTTTCACTCTGCAGCGGAGTGTGCGCTGATATGAAACATCCTGGCAGATTAAAACTGTGTGCCCGACCGAGACATGAACTCGGGACCTTTGCCTTTCGCGGGCAAGTGCTCTACGATCTGAGCTACCGAAGCACGACTGACGCCCGGTCTCACAGCCTTACTTCTGCCAGTATCTCGTCTCCTACCTGCCAGGAAGTTTCTCTTTGATATTATCCTCGTGGTCTCTTCGCGGGATATAAGTAGGAGGGAGCAATATACTGCTTGACTTCTCAGTGAAGGTATGTTCTCGAAACTTAAACAAAAGCCCGTACCGAGCTCCTGAGCGTCTCTCTTGCAGTCTTCCACTGGAGTTTGTCTATCATCTCCGTAACCCTTTCGCGATTACTAAATGATCCTGTAAGGAAGAGCACTGCTCTCTGTTGGATCTTCTCTATCACTTCTATCAACCCTATAGAGTACGGATCCCACACCAGTGAACAGTATTCAAGCTGTGGTCGAACAAGTGTACTGTAATCTACTTCCTCTGTTTTCGGATTGCATTTCCTTAGGATTCTTCCACTGAATCTGTCTGGCATCTGCTTTACCGACGATCAATTTTATATGGTCATTCCATTTCAGATCACTCCTAATGCCTACTGCCAGATAATTTATGAAATTAACTGCTTCCAGTTGCTGACCTGCTATATTGTAGCTAAATGATAAAGGATCTTCCTTTCTATGTATCCGCACCACATCACACTTGTCTACATTGAGATTCAATGGCCATTCCCTGCACCATGCGTCAATTCGTTGCAGATCTTCCTGCATTTCAGTTCAATTTTCCATTATTACAGTCTCTCGATATACTGCATCATCATCCGCAGTGAACTTCCGATGCTATCCACAAGGTCATCCGGCCGCGGTGGTCTAGCGGTTCTAGGCGCTCAGTCCGGAACCGCGCGACTGCTACGGTCGCAGGTTCGAATCCTGCCTCGGGCATGGATGTGTGTGATGTCCTTAGGTTGGTTAGGTTTAAGTAGTTCTAAGTTCTAGGGGACTGATGACCACAGATGTTAAGTCCCATAGTGCTCAGAGCCATTTGAACCATTTTTTTTTTTGTGCTACAATCTAGAGAAGGAACTGCAGTAATGTCTTCCTCTGTGAAACAGCTTTGGAAAAAGACATTTAGTATTTAGGCCTTTAGTCTGTCATCCTCTGTTTCAGTACCATTTTGGTCACAAAGTTTCTGGACATTTTGTTTTGATCCACCTACAGCTTTGACGTAAGACCAAAATTTCTTAGGATTTTATGCCAAGTCAGTACATAGAGCTTTACTTTCGAGTTCATTGAACGCGTCTCGCATAGCCCTCTTCACACTATGTTTCGCTTCGTGTAATTTTTGTTTGTCTGCAGGGCTTTAACTATGTTTATGTTTGCTGTGAAGTTCCCTTTGCTTCAGCAGCAGTTTTCTAACTCGGTTGTTGTACCGCGGTGGCACTTTTGCATCTCTTACGATCTTGCTTGGCACATACTCATCTAATGCATATTGTATGACGGTATTGAACTTTTTCCGCTGATCCTCAACACTATCAGTACTTGAGACAAAACTTTTGTGTTGAGCCGTCAAGTACTCTAAAATCTGCTTTTTGTCACTTTTGGTAAACAGAAAAATCTTCCTACATTTTTTAATATTTCTAATTACGGCTGAAATGATCGATGTTGTAACCGCTTTATGATCGCTGATCCCCTGTTCTGCGTTAATTGTTTCAAATAGTTCGGGTCTGTTTGTCACCAGAAGGCCTAATATGTTACTGCCATGTGTCGGTTTTCTGTTTAACTGCTCAAGGTAGTTACCAGACAATGCAGTTAAAAAAATTTTACTGGATTCTTTGTCCCTGACACCCGTTATAAACGTTTGAGTCTCCCAGTCTATATCTCGCAAATTAAAATCTTCACCCAGAACTATAACGTGGTCGGGATATCTACTTTTCCAAATTTTCAGATGGTTCAAATGGCTCTGAGCACTATGGGACTCAACTGCTGTGGTCATAAGTCCCCTAGAACTTAGAACTACTTAAACCTAACTAACCTAAGGACAGCACACAACACCCAGCCATCACGAGGCAGAGAAAATCTCTGACCCCGCCGGGAATCGAACCCGGGAACCCGGGCGCGGGAAGCGAGAACGCTACCGCACGACCACGAGATGCGGGCTTCCAAATTTTCCTTCAGTTGCTCTGTCACAACAGCTGCTGAGCCAGGGGGCCTATAGAGACATCCAATTACCATGTCTGAGCCTGCTTTAACTGTGACCTTCACCCAAATTATTTCACATTTCGGATCTCCATCAATTTCCTTCGATACTATTGCACCTTTTATCGCTCTAAACACGCCTTGCCCTTCACTGTTCAGCCTGTCTCTGCGGTATACATTCCAAGAGTAACATTTCCCTTGCTATGTTTTTAATGTGATGCACGTAAGTATGTAATTCTTTTTCGCGTTAAAGAGCAGTTAAGTTGCTCTCTCCAATTGTGTGGAGCTTAGTAAACATCTGGATGACTATAAGTTATATATTAATTAAAAAGCATTTGATTTGATAACCGAATTTAAACTGTGGCGATGTCGTATATGATATTTCTGGAACAATATCTTGTGATACTAAGGAGGGTCTTTGTAGTGATACATTGGATGGTGACATACCTCCATGTGGTTGTACCAACCCCACAATATGTTGTCAAGAATGCTTTTTACATTTACATATAAATGATGTTTTATAGTAGTAATTTTATATATATGAAACAATAAGATATTTATTTCTTTTCTATTTCGTTGTTTCATGAGCAACACAGGGATCGAGAGAGAATCGCAGTTCATCTTGCAGCACAGAAATTTCACATTACTAGGTAAAATCGTTACCGGGCTGGTGGTTGTATATCACGAGAAATACGCCAGAGCTACATTGTATTACAACACTGATTATTTTAGGAATAAAAAAATTTACTGAAATTGTAAACGTAAGAAAAAGTACATTCTCGTTTCAGTTCTCATGAGTCCTCACTTGCATTTTGATGTTTGTTGTATCATGACATGAACTTCTAGTAGGTGAAGTATGTAGAGCTCTTTGACGAAGAAATAAACTTACAGGAAGTCCCTTGTGGAGATAAAAATGTTTCTGATTTATGGATTTTTGAAAGTGGATGTCCTTCAGAAACTCCATTTTTGTTGGTGGTTTCATAATTATTTAAGTGACAGTAGCTGTTTTTCAAAAGTAGAGAATATAGGAATAGTGAATTTGTTTGTTTGTTTGTTTTGTATTGCTTTAGGGAATAGGAATAGTGAATATTACAGAGAATGAAGACAAGTAACATCTCTGTATTTTCGATACTGCAGGAAAGTAAATTTATGGCTAATGATTTCAATATTTTCCGAAATGAAGGATGCTTGCGTTATCCATCAGTGATAAATGTTGTATATAATAAATTGGTAGTGATCACAATTGAAACTTAAAATTTAAAATCAATCAAACTTGAAGCAGGAGTAATTCGTCTGTCTATATAAACACAACTATAGAACAATGTTAGCACATCTTTGGTTCCTATGGCAACAATTAATCAACTGTGCAGACATTGCCAGCATTTTGAATTTAAATTTTTACCAGAGGAAGACAGAAATATTTCTGTGTATATATCGCATAATAAATATTGGAATGAACATGTAACCAAACAGTAGTTTGAAATAAAAGGTAACTTACGAACCATAAGCTGCGAGTTATCCTAATTTTCAACGCCGCATGTCATTTCAGTGTGATATGCTAGTATGTTAACATTTCTTACGCAGCTGTTATCATTTGCTATATCAGTTGTATACAATTTTGTCAATGAGCAATTACATGACAAATCATCCAGAAATAGAAAATTTTTTGTAGCCATTCACTAGGAATATACGTAGTTATCTAGGAACATCACGGTGCTCTAATACTACTTGTAATTATGGAGGATTTATAGTTCTGGCGTATTTGTGCATCAACTTTCAAAGAAGTCGTTCCTGTACACACATGCATGATTTGAAAACTAGCTGACTGTGAATTTAACCGACATCATCAACTTCAGTTTGGCAATTAATGTTGCCAGATCGTTCCTGCAGTTCACTTGATCTGAATTTTAAATTCTATCCTAAGTAAAGAAAATGTAACTTTGTCAGCCTCTCTCCTACAATCATTCTTGAAGCTGCAAATGAGCTGGTTCCGTTGCCACAGTTTCTCTTACTGTACGAATACTTGGTTCTTCTGTATTATTTTTGTTGGGTCTGTAATGTAATTTCATTAAAATCTATCATAAATTGTTTATTTCGCCGATTTTAGCTCCCATCGAGTTGTCTCCACATTTCACCCAAGTGAGCATGACCTCGGGGAAAGCCCTGCTCCTAGAGCCCACCTACCAGCCTACTTGTATTCCTTGTCAATTCGGCTAGCTAGCTAATGTGAGCTTTCAGCTCACCGCCGTTTCACCACAAACTGGTTTCTCGTACTTTCACGTATGTGCTTAGGGCGGCATAACTAAAAGACTTCACAGAAGATAGAACGGTGGCACAGTTTGAGCATTTCTAATGGAGACTTTGTCACAGCCGTATTCACCCACATTCCCTATTTCGTCGTAGACGTTTTCTGAGTATTTCTAAGAGATTGAGGTAACATAACTAAGTACTTATTAATTTAGTTGGTACTCTGTTACCGGCAGAGAGGGCGGTAGTATTCGTAGGATATCAGCGAGTGCTTTCAAATTCTGCAAGATTCGTTCAACGTATTTAAGTTACTATAGCGAGCCCTTATACCTCCCAGTCCGTAGCGATTCTTCCTTTGACCTGTTTTGTAACATACTAGGAACAGTATCAAGAGTCTTTGTTAAACATACTGTCGCATAGGACTGTTAACAATGTCAATTTGTACAGCATTCGACAGGCAGAAAAAATGGTAACTGAACTGTGACATTTGATTGTATAAGTTGTAGACTGTTGTATTACTAGTACAATTTTTGGCATTTTCATGTGTGAAACAATAGTAGCAGAAACGGCGACCACATGTAATAACAGCGTAACAGATTGACAGGAGAGTCTATGTACTGCTTGATACAGTGGGTTATTTGTAATAACGTTTTTTAAAACTTATAAACTGGAACACACCTTAGCTGACGAAAGTGGTCAAAATTTCAACTACAATTGTCTAACGGACACTTTACCAAAAAATATTAAACTGAATTTAACGAAGGAGACAAGAAATACTTTGACAGGAAACAATTACAGTTCAACGATCATGCGCAACGGCAACTTTATCGACTATGAAGCGATTGGTACCAATTAGAATAACGTTCATGATGGTATGCTAGGAGGGTGGAAAGCAAATTGCGGTTGTTCCGTTATGCGCAGTCCCCGTCTCAAAACACACTAAATATTGACTTTGCCGCTTAGTAGGAGGTTCACTGTCCTGTTCCCCAAACAAACGACTAAGTCTATCAGCAACATTATCCCTTGTGCGTATATGATACGTTCTAAACTGGAGCCGCGCGGTGTAGCCGATCGGTCTGAGGCGTCTTGTCACGGCCCGCGCGGTCCCCCAGTCAGAGGTTCGAGTCCTCCCTCGTACATGGGAGTGTGTAGTGTCTTTAGCGTAAGTTAGTTTAAGTTGGATTAATCATATGTAAGCTTAGGGACAGATGACCTCAGTAGTTTGGACCAATAAGACCTTACCACTGGTTTCCAACTTTTGTAAACTGGAAGGCGGAGATCCGAATTGTCATTTTATCGATTGATGAATGGACTATGACCCAGATACATACAGAATATATCAGGTGCTAACAGTAACGTAAAGACTACCAGGTCTCAAACTGAAAACTTAGCCTCCAGTCTTGACAATCCCCAGAGTCCTACCTTGTCAGTTTTCTCCCTGGCAAATGTCCATGTAAAGAGTAGCAGTCACACCCGACACAGAGGCATCCGTTTATACTACCACTTCTTTGGAGAACTAGCAGATCGAAAGTACTGGAGAACTTCCTGGCCTTACCTTAATAACACTGAAGATAGCTGTTTGAGGGACTCGACTCGAATTACCTTCCTTTTTCCTTAATTCATTCCATACAGCTGCTATTTGGTCAAATGTGGATATGAATTTTTGAAAAGTAATTATGCCAATGAACTATGTCACTACCCTGGGACTCTTAGGTGTCAGACAATTGTGGAGAGCTTCAGTGCAGCTCTCATCAGCAGTAATATCCTGCAGAGAAATTATATGTACCAGAAAAATCTGTGACGGAATAATCCTTACCTGGCTTCCTTAACATCTTCAAAGTGTATGATATGTGCAGAAAATCTCTCACTGAAAGTGACCACGTCATGCAGTTAGAGACGAAGAAAATTAAATTTAATACCTGAAAAAATAATATCCATGGAACAGCACGATATCGTTGCTACATTCAAGAGTCCAACCTGTACAAAGTTAATCATATAGACCTTCTATGAACTGAAAAGACTGTGATTGGTTTAAGCTCATCAAACAACAATTAGCCCTTGTTGGAACCCCGAGTAGTGAAGAATTCAAGCCTTACAAAACCAGGAGACAGAGGAACGCACGTCAGGAAACGGAATGGACATATATTACCTTTTTCTTCAATGTATGATAATACGTGACAGGCCGAAATCCCCGATCTAGTTTTCGAACCAAAAATATCACTACAGAGTGCAGAGAGCGGGTTGCATTCGATTCTGTCATTAAACATTTCCTCACTAACCAACTTTAGCTGTTTAATCATTGGAGGAGAAAGCCTGTATGGTGGATGTATGGCAGGAATATTACCAGTAAGCGCGATCTTTCACGTATCAGAGTTTGTAACCCTCAAAACACCTGCAAAGTAAGCAGGTTACAAAATTGGTTTGTTAGTTCCCTATGCGAACAGACTGAAATTTGAAATTCTCTCCAATTAAAAATAAGGATATTGTGCCGGATAAAATAAGAACAAAGAATATCAGGAATGACTAATTGAAATGCGACATTCTCCTCAAGCATCCAAGTGAAATCCTGGATTCTCGATTTAATGGTGAATTACCGCAACACTTACAGGACACCAGAGTTGACCATTGTGCAGTTATCAACATCCATGCTTAATGGAGGAAAACGACACGGTGGTTGCCATTTGTGATATCACTTTTCATTAATTAGTGATAATGAACTCCCTGTGTCAGTGAGGGCACAAACCGGTTATTCTTTCACACTAACATGAATAAACGGAGATTCGAGTCCTCCCACGGGCACGGGTGTGTGTGTTTGTCCTTAGGATAATTTAGGTCAAGTAGTGTGTAAGCTTAGGGACTGACGACTTTAGCTGTTAAGTTCCATCGGA
Source organism: Schistocerca serialis cubense (assembly GCF_023864345.2). NCBI lineage: Eukaryota > Metazoa > Arthropoda > Insecta > Orthoptera > Acrididae > Schistocerca > Schistocerca serialis. The sequence goes on from NC_064643.1 coordinate 232,225,002, forward strand.
TTTCACACACATTTGAACATTTTTGAATAAAGAGAACAACAGCAACAGGCAAAGCCAGTATCCTATTACTCACTTATGGTCTGCTCGTCCTAATCTTGCTTGTTCTCTACAAATAGCGCATTAAATAATGGCTGCTATGCCCTATAATACACATATAGGCAGTACTAAACACTTCAGGTTTGTTTCCATGCATGCTCCACGTCCTTATTAATAAGAAGCAATATAGAGGAAAGGGAGGCAAAGGTAGTAAATTTTTTATTTGTTTATTGGGGAATTGAGGATTATTTTCAGTGTTGCATGAATTCAAGAACATAATGAGAGTCAGACATTCAAATAAAAATTAAACCAGATCGCAAAAACATCAGCTTGTAAACCGTAAATTTACATACAAATTACATCCAAGTCATGATGGTTTACCGTAAAAATAAGAGCATATGTTACCACTTGATATTACAGATAACAAATATTGTTGAAACTCAGCTTGTTGCTTATATTACCTTACACATGATCTTTGAATGTGACGTCAGGTGAAACTAGCGCCATCTTTAATACGCTCGGTTGTCTTCTACATACCCAAAAATTATTTAAAAAGTACAATCTGATAGCCTTACATAAAATTACAATGGCATCTTTAAATACTAACTTACAGGCGTCCTTAGTTGCTATAATACATTCGGTACTTACGTCATAACCAGAATCAAGAATCTGAGTGTAGGTTGTACAATTTAAAGTACTAGTAACATTATTCAATAAAAATTAAATTAATCACTAATATTAAAAAACAAGTTACACACTATAACTACATATCACATACTGAGTACATGGTTATTTCTTCCGAACTGGTGTAAGTTATGGAAAGTTCGGCATAGATACCATCGATACTACACTACTGGCCATTAAAATTGCTACACCACGAAGATGACGTGCTACAGACGCGAAATTTAACCGACAGGAAGAAGATGCTGTGATATGCATATGGATTAGCATTTCAGAGCATTCACACAAGGTTGGCGCCGGTAGCGACACCTACAACGTGCTGACATGGGGAAAGTTTCCAATCGATTTCTCATACACAAGCAGCAGTTACCCGGCAATGCCAGGTGAAACGGTTTTGTGATACCTCGTGTAAGGAGGAGAAATGCGTACCATTACGTTTCCGACTTTGATAAAGGTCAGATTTTAGCCTATCGCGATTGTGGTTTATCGTATCGCAACATTGCCGCTCGCGTTGGTCGAGATCCAATGATTGTTAGCAGAATATGGAATCGGTGGGTTCAGGAGGGTAATACGGAACGCCGTGCTGGAACCCAACGGCCTCGTATCACTAGCAGTCGACATGACTGGCATCTTATCTGCATAGCTATAACGGATCGTGTAGCCACGTCTCGAACCCTGAGTCAACAGATGGGGACGTTTGCAAGACAACAACCATCTGCTCGGACAGTTCGACGACGTTTGCAGCAGCATGGACTATCAGCTCGGAGACCATGGCTGCGGTTACCCTTGACGCTGGATCACAGACAGGAGCGACTGCGATGGTGCACTCAACGACGAGCCTGGGTGCACGGATGGCAAAACGTCACTTTTTCGGATGAATCCAGGTTCTGTTTACAGCAACATGATGGTCGCATCCATGTTTGGCGACATCGCGGTGAACGCACATTGGTAGCGGTTATTCGTCATCGCCATACTGGCGTATCACGCAGCTTGATGGTATGGGGTGCCATTGGTTACACGTCTTGGTGACCTCTTGTTCGCATTGACGGCACTTTGAACAGTGGACTTTACATTTCAGATGTGTTATGACTCGTGGCCGTACCCTTCATTCGATCCCTGCGAAACCCTACATTTCAGCAGGATAATGCACGACGGCATGTTGCAGGTCCTGTACGGGCCTTTCTGGATACAGTAAATGTTCGACTGCTGCCCTGGCCAGCACATTCTCCACATCTCTCACCAATTGAAAACGTCTGGTCAATGGTGGCCAAGCAACTGGCTCGTCAGAATACGCCATCCAAGCTCTGTTTGACTCAATGCCCAGGTGTATCAAGGCCGTTATTACGGCCAGAGATGATTGTTCTGGGTACTGATTTCTCAGGATCTATTCACCAAAATTACGTGAAAATATAATCACATGTCAGTTCTAATATGATATATTTGTCCAATGAATACCTGTTTATTATCTGCATTTCTTCTTGTTGTAGCAGTTTTAATGGCCAGTAGTTTAGATTTCCGAAGACGTCACGCTCGCATGGCACCCTATTCGTAACTGATCACATGGAATTTTCTAGTGAGGTAATTCCACCCATCGCGAAGTGTGCATGTGTCCGTCTAGTCATGGGGTTTATGGGTGGAACAGGTCATTTAACAAATATTGGAAACAGTAAACTAATGGGCTGGAGGAGAATATGAGCCAACCAGTCGTGTGTATGGCTACACCCATGGACGTAGCTCGCGAGTACGCAGAGATCACGTTGGAGGGCCGCTGTTGGCCAAACGAGAAGGAAGACGCTTGTGATCGAGACAGCTCTGCACACCTCATCGGCACTGCTGTCAGATAGTGCCAGCCATGTGCAGCACACGTGCTCGCCGCTTGTTCTGTGCCACTAGACATTGACAGCTGTCTGCAGTGCGCCTTACGTGACACAGATAACAGCCTTATCAACGCCAATCAAAGGGTAGTACGGCTCTCATCCAAGGCCACCTGTAAGGTTGTCGCAGAGCAAACACGATTTAAACACCGTGGGAATGACCCTGAGAATTTGTACTTGATAAGGAGTAATGCCACACTCAAGTACAATTTGATGATAAAACTTGTAAAATTTCAACCATGTGATGTAACGAATGTACAGCGGAGCTGAGTGGATAATTTTGGCTGACCAATGGTACAAAGGCTGGCGATGAAAACAAACTTTTATTCAAAATCTGTGATTACGTTGTATAAAGATGTACAGAAAAACTGAGATACACTTTACCGATAGAGGTCAAAGAAGTCTTAATGTCGCGCGGGGTAGTCACGCGGTCTGAGGTGACTTGTCTCGTGGCGACTTGGGGCGCGGATCCCCACGTCGTTGGTTCGAGTCCTCCCTCGGGGCCGGCCGCTGTGGCCGAGCGGTTCTAGACTCTCCTGTCCGGAACCGCGCTGCTGCCACGCTCGTTGTCTCAAATCCTGCCGCGGGCATGGAAGTGTGTGATATCCTTAGGATAGTTAGGTTTAAGTAGTTCTAAGTCTAGAGGACTGATGACCTGAGATGTTAAGACCCATAGTCCTTAGAGCGATTCTTTGAACCAGCCTCAGGCATAGGTGTGTGTTTTGTCTTTAGCGTAAGTGATTTTAAGTTAGATTAAGTAGTGCGTAAGCTCAGGGGCTGGTGGCCCCAGCAGTTTGGTCCTATAGGAATTAACCACAATCTTTCCCAATTTTTTTACAAACTTAATTAAACATTTCCGATCTTCTTTTGTCTTTTGTTGTCTCTTATGTGTTCTCGCAATAGCTGCACTTTAAATAGTGCCTGACTGAATACCTCATGACAATGTTTATATATTTTACTAAAATATCCTTCAACAAAGTTTGAAATATTCTTTTTATGAATTGATTAAGAACCAGTACGCAAATATTAATAAGCGATGTAAGAGAAGAAAACACAGCTACAAAGTCCTATTGGCATCTATTAAAATTGCACGCAGCGTAAAATCATCGTTACAAAACAGTGAAGTCTACCATCTCCAGGGAGGTTTAGGCCGGCTACGACCGGTGTGAAAATACAAGGAGTATTAAATTCAACTTTAAAGGCAATTGTACAAATTATTTTATTTCCTTGTATTATTAATCTTTCCTGTTACGAAAGCCATTTCCTTATCTGTACTCAAATTAATGTAAGTATTTCAACCAGTATATGAAATGGCGACCAAATTGGGGCATGTATTTTTCATTAAATGTGTATCTCCCATGAATTTGTTTTTAAATTCGCATACTTTTGATGTGCTATGAGACATTGTTTTTCTAAATTAAACACAGTTTGTTTAATACTTAACTTTAATAAATAGATCAGCATGACAAGTAGTTAGTAGTAAACTTGCAAATCCGAATGCACTTGTGTATGCTGTACATTCTCTTAATATGGTTATTTCAAATACTGTTTAAATTTTGAGTATCGGTCTTTCATATTCCGTGTCCATCAAATTCTTTCGGCACTGTATACCAGTCTTGTGTTGATCTTATGTTTGTCTCGTTTTGGGGGAAATTATGATTTGTTTGCTTCGACTGAGTAGTGAAATGAGGAAACAACTCAATTGCAAAATTTGAAAGTGCATTAAAGTTAAATGCAGTTCCTTACAAAGCTGAAGAATGATGCAGATTGTAGAGAGGCGCGGCGCATAGATCATATGAATACAAAAATTTCGGAGAGCCGAAAAGCTTTGTCTGATCATCTCAGCATGTTCCAGGAAAGTATAATAACAAATTTGTGGAAAACAACCTACTGTGAGGAAGATGAATTGCACTGTACTTTCTCATGTATAGTGCCTCACGCGAAGCAGAAGCAACAACCACAAAATGTGTGGGTGCAGTAAGGCCAGACGCAGAAGAGCAAATAATGAGCGACGTCTGTGAAGAAGTCATGGATACGGCAGGTGAGACTGACTTTATTTCAAATCAATGTTGTGCCACATCGGGAAACTGATTCGTCTCCACAAGAAACAGTTTCGTTACGATGTCAAATTGTGGCGGACATAGCAGCAGCCCTACTGGAGCCATATCAGTGCTGGCTCGCTAGTAATTGATAGCAGTGAGACAGCTGATCAGGGAGAGTGTCACAAGTTTCGAAACAGTTACAGCATGTATAGACTGAAGCAGTGGGGGAGCATTCATTTCTCCTAATCTTCACGTCGTCAAATGATACAGAGAATACGAGAAACACAAGGACGCGACAAAGATGAAATCGTCAGGACCGCACTCACTCCAAAATACTTAGTGGTATATTTTAACTGGCACGGGTCAGAGGACATGAAATGTTGATGCCAAGTATAAAGCCACATGCAGAGAGCGTCAATAAGGCGACGAGCTGCCTCCACATCTGCTCACTGGCTATCGAAAGTAATCAATGATCATCCTGAAAATGGAATGATATATAGGTGTGACAACAGAGAGTTTGTATCAGTCTTGTGCTAACTGGAAGTATTAATAGTATAGAAAAATGTTAGAGAAATTCTGATGAGACCAAAGACTGTTGACAGGATTTCAAATTAAAGTTCAGATTGAGTGAGATCGCAGGAAAGCTTTAGGAACTGATATTTAATCAGTCATGTCAGCAGTTGATACCTGTGAGGCGAGCTACGCTTGTAGTAATTATTTCTGAGTTATGTAGTATGATTGGCACTGCGGATGTTTGTTAAGTGAAAGCTATGATAATTGAGTAACGTATTCACATCTGCGATTTGTTCCCAATGTGAGAAAAGTGGCAGAGTTGCGGTGGTAGCATTAGAATACGAGCGATGAACCTCAGGAATGAGAAATGAGAACATAGTGTGAGATTTAGAAGTAGCAACCCGCCTGGGCCATGGGAGCGGCGTATGCTGATAAGTTGTAAGTTTGTTGATAAAGTGTTAGAGGCGATGGAGTAAGTAATGTAACAGGGTCAGAAAGTTTTGGAAGAAACTTGTCGTCGTGTCGTTCATTAAGTAATGAAAGTACACGATGTACTGAAGTTTAGTTATGGTAAATGAAGTTTGTCAGTAAAGGAGTTATTGAGTAAATGAAAGTCTGTTATCAGTCCTTTCGGACTGTCAGCGGGGACGAGCGAAAATGTGTGCTGGACTGGGACTCTAACGCAGAATATATCCATATGATGATAAACGTTGTCTATCCCGTCGAATATGTCTGACAGGAAACATCTTATTTAAATATAATTAATTACACTGCAAATCATCACAACCTGTATTCTTTGTACTCGTTATTATTGTTATTATTATTGTTGTCGTTGTTGTTGTTATTCTGACTGCATCGGCATCCACACGTACTACGAAATGTCGACTGGAACCCCACAGACTTCCAGCACGGCAACCATTGTTTCAGTTTGCCTTGACTCGGCAGCATAGAGAGGTGTGCTGCTACTGGTGCTCACAATGAAAACTCAAAACATAGAAGAGCAATAACGTGTTCCTTTCTGATGCGTCCCGGTTCGGCGTACGGAAAAAATGAACAAGTTGTGTAAACCCTGAGGCAAGTGGTCACTGTCAGATGGCACGTCAGGTTCTCATGGCTGGTGGTATGAACAGTAGACTTTAAACCTGCTGATGGCACTGACTGTTCCCCTGTCTTCCATGTCAGCATGTCGTTCCCTAAGGCAAGTCAAGGCCTTTAGTTGCTCATGCTGTAATGGGAAAAAAGATAATCGTCTGACGTCCCGTCGACACTGAAGTCATTACAGAAGGAACACGAGCTCGGTTTGAGTCAAGGAGTGGGAAGGAAATCGCCAGTTCCCTTTCAAAGGAACCATTCCAGCATTGTTGTGGAGTTACGTAATAAAATCAGGGTAAATCTTATCGTTCATGCACTCCTGACCTACCTCTGATTGTTACTATAGCCAGCACATTCTCCCCATCTCTCACCCTCTGAAACCATCTGGTCATGGGGTGTCGAGAGACAAGCACACCTCAGCTGGGAAGCCATTACGATTGACGAGCTCCAGCACAGAACTGATTGACCCATGGATGATATAACCGTATCTCTCATGGAAGCACTGATCAACTCAGTGCCGTGCCAGGTTACAGCAGTAGTTGTCATAAGAAATGGTAACTCAGTGTACTACATTTCGCGCTCTGTTCACCCGAATATATATATATATATATATATATATATATATATATATATATATATATATTGAAATAAGAACACCGTGAATTCATTGCCCCAGGAAGGGGAAACTTTATTGACACTTACCTGGGGTCAGATACATCACATGATCACACTGACAGAACCACAGGCACATAGACACAGGCAACAGAGCATGCACAATGTCGTCACTAGTACAGTGTATATCCACCTTTCGCAGCAATGCAGGCTGCTATTCTCCCATGGAGACGATCGTAGAGATGCTGGATGTAGTCCTGTGGAACGGCTTGCCATGCCATTTCCACCTGGCGCCTCAGTTGGACCAGCGTTCGTGCTGGACGTGCAGACCGCGTGAGACGACGCTTCATCCAGTCCCAAACATGCTCAATGGGGGACAGATCCGGAGATCTTGCTGGCCAGGGTAGTTGACTTACACCTTCTAGAGCACGTTGGGTGGCACGGGATACGTGCGGACGTGCATTGTCCTGTTGGAACAGCAAGTTCCCTTGCCGGTCTAGGAATGGTAGAACGATGGGTTCGATGACGGTTTGGATGTACCGTGCACTATTCTGTGTCCCCTCGACGATCACCAGTGGTGTACGGCCAGTGTAGGAGATCGCTCCCCACACCATGATGCCGGATGTTGGCCCTGTGTGCCTCGGTCGTATGCAGTCCTGATTGTGGCGCTCACCTGCACGGCGCCAAACACGCATACGACCATCATTGGCACCAAGGCAGAAGCGACTCTCATCGCTGAAGACGACACGTCTCCATTCGTCCCTCCATTCACGCCTGTCGCGACACCACTGGAGGCGGGCTGCACGATGTTGGGGCGTGAGCGGAAGACGGCCTAACGGTGTGCGGGACCGTAGCCCAGCTTCATGGAGACGGTTGCGAATGGTCCTCGCCGATACCCCAGGAGCAACAGTGTCCCTAATTTGCTGGGAAGTGGCGGTGCGGTCCCCTACGGCACTGCGTAGGATCCTACGGTCTTGGCGTGCATCCGTGCGTCGCTGCGGTCAGGTCCCAGGTCGGCGGGCACGTGCACCTTCCGCCGACCACTGGTGACAACATGGATGTACTGTGGAGACCTCACGCCCCACATGTTGAGCAATTCGGCGGTACGTCCACCCGGCCTCCCGCATGCCCACTATACGCCCTCGCTCAAAGTCCGTCAACTGCACATACGGTTCACGTCCACGCTGTCGCGGCATGCTACCAATGTTAAAGACTGCGATGGAGCTCCGTATTCCACGGCAAACTGGCCGCCACTGACGGCGGCGGTGCACAAATGCTGCGCAGCTAGCGCCATTCGACGGCCAACACCGCTGTGCCGTGCGTGTGATCATTGCTTGTACAGCCCTCTCGCAGTGTCCGGAGCAAGTGTGGTGGGTCTGACACACCGGTGTCAATGTGTTCTTTTTTTCCATTTCCAGGAGTGTGGTATAAAGACACACTGTATAAGGACTAAATCCAGTTGTTAATAGAGTGGCTTGAATCCGTATCTCATATATATTTAATGTAATTGATAATCCTGAAACACTTTGAACGTCAAAGCAAGCTGATGAAATAAAAAAATTGAATGTGAGTAAACTGCATGTAGACGATTGAAATTTATACAATATATGAAACTGTGTACAATAAGGACCAAGTGTATGGCTCGAAATACTGTACATATATCAAATATGAAAGTACGTATCAAAATGGAATATATACAACACATCATGGGCTATTAGAAGTGAATGTGCCGTAAGTAGACGAAACCCAAGCTTTCGAGTGGCTATGTACGTATTATTTTCATACGAATGGCTATGTTCAAAGTGACGAAAATAAATTCATGTTATAAAGAAAAATCATATATTTGTGATGACTCAGACGGAAAAAAATATCAATAAACTTCTGATGGGGCTTAGAAATAACGAGTTACCTGAGTCTTGTTAATCGGTGAACGACAGTTAGTAGTACATCATGCAGGTTACAGTGTAATCACTGTGGCAAAGGTGATTCCATGGCTGAATAAAGCAGCGATGGGTTTCAGTCACACACAATCTTCGCGGATTAGGGTTAAAACATTTCAAGACACAACATCACATTTGTCTGATGTTGTGGCTTAATCTGTTTTAAACCTAATCCATGAAGATGGTCTGTGACTGAAACCGGTCGATATTTGGGTTTAAAATAAAAAAGCAGCTGATGGTCAAATGGGCATGTTACACATCTACGTAAGTCTCCCTTAGGTCTGATATTAGACATATCAGATAAACTAATCTTTATCCACACGGCTAAGTCTCTTTCCTGTGCTACAGTTCGTAATGCTATCTCTGTCGGGCACTTCAAGTATTGTATTTACCTGTATCGTATTTTGTGCGGCCAGTTCTTCATCTCGCGTTTCAAGTGTGGGTTTTACCCGTGCCGGAATTTGCACGGCCAGTTCTGTATCTCTGTCAGCGACAGTAATATTTGTTTACTTTCCAATTCCTTATCTCGCCTTTCAAGTGTATTGTTTACTACATAAAAACTTCGCCGGCCGGTGTGGCCGAGCGGCTCTAAGCGTTTCAGTCTGGAATCGGAAAACCACTACGATCGCAGGTTCAAATCCTGCCTCGGGCATGGATGTGTGTGATGTCCTTAGGTTAGCTAGGTTTAGGTAGTTCTAAGTTCTAGGGGACTGATGACTTCAGATGTTAAGTCCCGTAGTGCTCAGAGCCATTTGAACAATTTTTTGAACATAAAAACTACACCCTGCACTAGGGAATCAAACCACTTACAAGAAGAACTGGGACAGAGTCAGGACCTCAGTGAGAAACACTAAACTCAAGCATGAACACACATTAACCAACGACAGGTACAGGTGACTTATCCTATGGAAATACCTACATGATTTTGTTATAGGCAAAGTAAAAGCTGAAGTTGATCCCATGGCCCTAGTCGAGGGACTGAACCGATACTTCACATTACTTACGACCACAAGTGAGCCGCAAAACCGACATATACGTATTGATTACTTCATCTATATTTACATACATCTACATACGTACTCATAAAACCTCCATACCGTACGTGGCGAAACTTCCCTGTCCTATTACTAGTCATTTCCTTTCCCGTTCCACACGCAGATAAAACGAGAATGAATGACGTCAGACACGAAAAATTTTGTGTTAAGCATGTTGAAGACAATATCAAATTCCGTCAAGTGCATCCAGTGAGCATCTGCAGTACAAGACAGTGTCACATTCCAAACGATGACACTTATTGATGACCCACCACTGCCCAGTACAACATGTATCTTGATCCACTTCGCACCCTGAAGTTTTTTCCATCAAGCTTGGAAACAGGGTCGCCACTAGCTAAAAAGGCCATTGCCAATTTATCTTATTCATACCGACCGATTTGCATTCTTCCTGCATAATACAACGCTTTGTATTAAATAGCTATCTTATATTTAATGGCATAAACGCATACCATTCAAAGTATACGATACTACAGGCTAGAAAGGCTCAGTAAATATAGGCCTACAACGAACTGTTCACCAGATAATTGAGACTTTGTGGTTGCGGGACACGACTGACGAATTCTGTGTAGACACCGCATACCGGTATGTGGTAGTGTGCTATTTACATACGTTTTCCAAACGTGGACTATTAAACAGAATAGATATGACACTACAGTCTACAGCCAGTTGTATTGTCACGTGGAAGAAGGTGTTATTAGATGAATGGTGAACACGAACTTCACTTAACGAAGGTTTATTCAGCACTTGAACATACAAGAGCGCGGAGCGAACTGCCTCCAGCCAGAACAAATGGCTCTGTGCACTATGCGACTTAACTTCTGAGGTCATCAGTCGCCTAGAACTTAGAACTAGTTAAACCTAACTTACCTAAGGACATCACACACATCCATGCCCGAGGCAGGATTCGAACCTGCGACCGTAACGGTCACGCGGTTCCAGACTGAAGTGCTTAGAACCGCACGGCCACACACCCCGGCCCTGCCAGAACACATGCAGTATATATACAGCTACAGAACACTCCATAAAATGCTTCTTGACATTTGTGGACACTTCTAGAATGTTCTCGAACCGAATATAAAAATTAAAAGTGTACGGTGCAGCTGAGTTTTGAATTCAGGATTCTTCATGCAACAGTATGGCATCATAACCCCTACATTACGAAGCTATTCAGCTCCCTATGCGACATTGCTCCCTCCTTAGAGAAACAGCGTCCCGGTGTTACGTCGCCCCAGTCCGGGAGCGAGTCATCATCGGTCCTGCATACTCCGACTCCTGATGACCGGTTCTTGCCCTGGCGGTGATTTTCTTAGAACATATTTTGGTGCTACGCTATTCGTCACCTTTCCGCCTGTAGCCTGTCGCTGGAGCTTCGAATTTACACTGGTTTGCAGGATTCTTATAGGGCTTCATTAAAAGTACGTGGATCGTATCTCTGATCTTTCGTCGTCTTGTGTCGGAGTCGAAATCTTCAACTTCATAACTAACGTCAGACAACTGTCTTACAACCTTGTAAGGTCCAAAGTAGTACCTGAGGAGCTTGTCAGAGAGAGCAACGTTCTGAACTGGAGTGAAGATGGAGACGAGGTCACCAGTCTGGTAGACCACAGGGCGGTGACTCGCGTCCCGTAGGCGATCGTTTCTTTGAGCCTGCAGCGTGCGGAGTCGAGCTGACTGCCAAGCTTCCTCAGATCTGCTTAACACCTGTCCGATGTAGCCATCGTCCACGTCATCTGGATGTAACGGAAACACAATGTCCATCGTCGTAGTCGCCTCACGCCCATGCATCAGGAAAAATGGCGTAAATCCTGTGGTATCTTGTTTGGCGGTGATGTAGGTAAACGTCACGAAAGGTAGCACGTCATCCCAGTTGCTTTGCTCAACACTGACGAACATTGACAGAATGTCGACCAAGGTCTCATTAAGGCGTTCAGTAAGCCCGCAAGTTTGCGGATGGTAGGTAGTCGTCATGTGATGAGTAATGTTGCACCGATAGTTTATCTCTGTCACGAGATTCGATTACAAACATTACTTCGATCCGTAATTAACGGCCTTGGGGCACCGTGTTGTACTACAGTATCTTCCACTATGGATTTTGCTACCTCGGATGCGTCGGCTGTTTTCACGGCTTTTTTAATGTCATAGCGTGTCAGATAATCAGTGCAGATAGTAATCCACCTGTTGCCACTTGGAGATGTTGAAAATCATCCTAGGAGGTCAATCCCAAGACGTTGGAAAGGCGTTTGGGCTGGTGGAATTGGTATGAGTCGGCCAGGTGGTTTCTGAGGAACTCCCTTTCTCCTCTGGCACTCTCGACAGTGCGACACGTAGTGACAGCCACTCCTAAATAAACCTGGCCAGAAAAAACTATTGCGAATTCTAACGTATGTCTTAATAAATCGCAGATGTCTGGCCTCAGGTGTGTCATGAAATTTCTGTAGAACATTTAAGCGCATGTGTTTAGGAGTCACTGGCAAGCATAATTTGAGATATTGGGGCGTCCTTCTTCTGCTAAGCAGAGAGTTCCTGGAGTGTAGCGAGACAGTCATTATCTACATCAAAGTCTTGATGGTCTTGCACAGGGTTTCTTGAGAGACAGTCGGCATCTTGGTGTTTTCTTCCACTTTTGTACACTATGGTAACGACGTACTCTTGAAGCCGTAGTGTCCATCTGGCGAGTTGTCCTGTTGGACCCTCAAGACCTGTCAGCCAATAAAGTAAATGTTGGTCTGTAACGACAGTGAAAGGCCTTCCGTAGAGAATTCTGCCCGTGGCCCAGATCACAGCAAGACTTCTCTTTATGTCGGTGAGTAGTTTCTCTCGGCTTTTGTAAGTGTCCTAGAAGCAGAGGCTATAACCTTCACTTTTCCATCCGAAATCTGCACCAGAACAGCAACGATTCCATACCCACTGGCATCTGTGTGTAGTTCTGTAGATGTTCGCTGATCATACAGACCAAGTACAGGGTCAGTCGTCAAAGCTCTTCGCAGCTCATCGAAAGAATCTTGTTGAGCACCACCCCAGATAAATTTAGCATCAGCTTTCAACAACACTTGGAGTGGCCAGGCTTTGATAAAAAAAAGTCTTTGATAAAACGACGGTAACATGAACACAATCGGAGGATGTTTCTTACATCTGTAGTACTTTTAGGGATAGAAAATTCCGTTATGAATCTCACCTTTTCTGGGTCTGGCCGCACACCTTCGTTTGACACAAGGTGTCCAAGTATTTTGATTTCTTTTGCTCCAAAGAGACAATTATTTGGATTACGTTTCAGTCCGCCTTGTTGGAAACACTTAAGAACGGCCCTCAGTCTTTTTATATATTCATCAAATGTCTCTGAGAACACCATAATGTCATCTAAACAACAAAGTCACATCGTCCATTCCAGGTACCTTAGAAAGTTATCCATCATCCGTTCAAAAGTTGCAGGTACATTACACAAACCAAACGGCATTACCCTAACTCGTACAGAAAAAAATGTTCTGATGTGTGTTAGATCTTATGGGACTTAACTGCAAAGGTCATCAGTCCCTAAGCTTACACACTACTTAACCTAAATTATCCTGTGGAGAAACACCCTCAGCGGTGATGAACGCAGTTTTCTGACGATCAGCCTCATTTACTTCGATCTGCCAGTATCCCGAGTACATGTCCACGCTTGAGAAAATCTTTGCCCCTTCAGACAATCTAGTGTATCGTCAGTCCGTCAAAGATGGTAAACGTCCTTTTTAGTTATCTTACTAAGCTTCCTGTAATCAACACAAAAGCGCCTACTGCCATTCTTCTTCCTGACGAGGACCACTGGTGACGACCATGGGCTCTGCAAAGGCTGAATGATGTCATTCTTCATCATTTTCTCTACCTTGTAGCGAATTATTCGACGTTCCATTGCTAATACGCGGTATGCTCTCTGGCTTATTTGTTGATGCTCTCCAGTGCTAAGCCGTTGCTTCAAAGTCGATTTGTTCTTCACCTGTGGATTGAAGCATTCAGAGAACTCTTGAAGAATGGCAAGTAGCTTCTTCTGTTGTTCCTCAGTGAGATCCGGTGATAGTCGAGCTAGAAGATCTTGTATTGTAGTGGTGGCGCTAATTTCGTCCACAGACTCGGCATGGGAGGCTACTATGACGATCAGCTGTTCCTCAATTAACGGCTCAGCGTGTGCTACGCACATGGTTGTGGAAGGATCTGCGGTTCTCGGCGATAATTAACCATCCACAATTCACCGAATCCATTCTTAAACGAGACAACTTACGCTGGGATGACCAAATTATTCTTCAGTGATATGCTTCTCTTACATTCCACTACAAAATGGTTTGATGCATGGCATGACACATAACAGTTACCATTCTAGAGCTGACTGCAGGAATGATCACCCAGCATACATAGTGTCAACACACTCGGATGCTCATCTTCCTGTCCACAGTATCTCATCTCGTCTAGCATATCTTCGAGCGACAACAATCTATAATTGCCTGAGAAGCTTTCAAAAAGACCCATCCGAGAATGTCATGACTACACTCTTCTAAGACGATGAAATCTAAGGGTTGTGTTTTGCCATTCACACCCACACAAATGACACATCTTCCTGTAGGTTTCACATATTTCCAATTAGCCACTTTCAGCAGAGATGTTTTGTTTTCGACGAATACGGTTTTCTGGAACTGGCGACAGTACTTCTCTACAATGGCTGAATATGATGCTCCAGAGTCCACAAGAGCTTGGGCTGGTCTGCCATCCACGAGGATATCGTCGTAGTTTCCTATTATTTTTGTAGTGATCGATGGCGGAGGGTTTTTCTCTTCGGTGGCTTCACCTCCAAGGAAGGTCGCGCATTTTAGTTTTCCAGGTTGCTAGGAGATCGGCTGAAGTTTCTAAACGACGATGGAGTCCTTGACTGGCGTGTTGGGGAGCGTTCTCCCCAGCGGCTAGCTGTCGCCGATGGTCTCGTCCCGGAGTTTGCGTCGGTAAGATAGGTCTGCTGTATTTTCACGCGGGCGTCACCAAATATCCGCCGGCTTTCTCGACAATAGCGTACCACATGTCCCGGTCATCCGCAGTGGAAACATACTGGTTGGTTATCCTGGGTCCTCCAGAAGTCAGTATTCCTCGGTGCCCAAACAGGTAACACATGCGGCATTGTAGGACCGTAACTCCGACTGGGTCTCGACTTTTTTAACGTTTTAAAGGGAAATGAAGGACGAGAGATAGGGTTCAATGTCTGTTCCACTTCCTCCCTTACGAACTCTTGAAGCGTCTCGATTTTTGCTAGCCGTGCAATCCAAATGCCTTCTGAACTTCCTCTCTCACTATCTGAGCGAAGAACACTTGTGAAATCATTTGCTTCCTCCATCACAGACATCGATACCACCTCTGGAAGCCAATCAAACTTTTTGAGTGTAATTCCTTTTTGATGCATTGTCTTGATATACTGGCACCATTTTATGAAGACGTCTGCTGTTGAAACCTCCTACAGGAGTACGGCTTGTACATGTCCTCAGCAACACCCTTCACGAGATGTGCAACCTCATCTTCCTCCTTCATTCTAGGATCCACTATTTTACATAGCTCCAAGATGTCTTGAATGCAGGATGCTGGAAACTGTGCCCTGCACTTTGATTTATCTTCATCCACGCACTTCTGTCGTTGTGTGTCGCCGAAATACTTGAGCGCAATTCAGCCTGGAATACTTCACAGTTTGTGAACTTCTCCTCGTTGTTCTCACACCATTGCTTGACGGTGCCCTCCAAGTAGAAACGTACGTTAGCCGAACATACGGTGTCATCCCATATGTTAAATTTGGCTATACACTCACTTACCTTCAGCCACTTATTTGGATCTTGGCCATCGTCACCACAGAACCCGGAAGGATGCCTCATGTGGTGGCACACAGTTGCTGTCATCGTAACGTCCTCTTCTTCTTCTGTCCACGATGGGTTGCGATCTGTTGAATATGGCTCGAACTCGGGTTTCTCGCCATGTAAACGGCGACTCTGTCGTGGCCTGATGGGAACCACTGTGTAGTCGACTGTCGTGGCCTGATGGGAGCCACTGTGTAGTCGACAAGTTCCCAAACTAGCGTCTCTACCTGAATTATGTCACGTAGAAGAAGGTATACTTAGATGATTGACGAACACGAACTGCATTTAACGAAGGTTTATTCAGCCTTTGCACACACTAGAGCGTGGAGCGAACTGCCTCTGGTCGGAACACATGCAGTATACACAGGGTTGTCCATTGATCGTGACAGGGCCAAATATCTCACGAAATAAGCGTCAAACGAAAAAACTACAAAGAATGAAACTTGTCTAGCTAGAAAGGGGAAACCAGATGGCGCTATCGTTGGCCCGCTAGATAGCGCTGCCATAGGTCAAACGGATATCAGCTACGTTGTTTTAAATAGGAAGCCCCATTTTTGATTACATATTCGTGTAGTACGTAAAGAAATATGAATGTTTTTGTTGGACCACTTTTTTCGCTTTGTGATAGATGGAGCTGTAGTAGTCACGAACATATGGCTCACAATATTAGGCGAACAGTTGGTAACAGGTAGGTTTTTTAAATTAAAATACAGAACTGAGGTGCATTTGAACATTTTATTTCGGTTGTTCCAATGTGATACATGTACCTTTGTGAACTTATCATTTTTGAGAACGCATGCTGTTACAGCGTGATTACTTGCAAATACCACATAAACGCAAATAATGCTCAAAATTATGCCCGCAAACCTCAATGCATTTGGCAATACGTGTAACGACATTTCTATCAACAGCGAGTAATTGGTCTTCCGTAATGTTCGCACGTGCATTGACAATACGCTGACGCATGTTGTCAGGCGTTGTCGGTGGATCACAATAGCAAATATCCTTCAACGTTCCCCACAGAAAGAAATCCGGCGACGTCAGATCCGGTGAATGTGCGGGCCATGGTATGCTGCTACGACGACCAATCCACCTGTCATGTAATAGGCTATTCAATACCGCTTCAACCGCCCCGAGTTATGTGCCGGACATCCATCATTTGGAAGTACATCGGTAGAACATTACGTAGGAAATCACCATAACTTGTACAATTTACACTCCTGGAAATTGAAATAAGAACACCGTGAATTCATTGTCCCAGGAAGGGGATACTTTATTGACACATTCCTGGGGTCACATACATCACATGATCACACTGACAGAACCACAGGCACATAGACACAGGCAACAGAGCATGCACAACGTCGGCACTAGTACAGTGTATATCCACCTTTCGCAGCAATGCAGGCTGCTATTCTCCCATGGAGACGATCGTAGAGATGTTGGATGTAGTCCTGTGGAAGGTGCCATTTCCACCTGGCGCCTCAGTTGGACCAGCGTTCGTGCTGGACGTGCAGACCGCGTGAGACGACGCTTCATCCAGTCCCAAACATGCTCAATGGGGGACAGATCCGGAGATCTTGCTGGCCAGGGTAGTTGACTTACACCTTCTAGAGCACGTTGGGTGGCACGGGATACATGCGGACGTGCATTGTCCTGTTGGAACAGCAAGTTCCCTCGCCGGTCTAGGAATGGTAGAACGATGGGTTCGATGACGGTTTGGATGTACCGTGCACTATTCAGTGTCCCCTCGACGATCACCAGTGGTGTACGGCCAGTGTAGGAGATCGCTCCCCACACCATGATGCCGGGTGTTGGCCCTGTGTGCCTCGGTCGTATGCAGTCCTGATTGTGGCGCTCACCCGCACGGCGCCAAACACGCATACGACCATCATTGGCACCAAGGCAGAAGCGACTCTCATCGCTGAAGACGACACGTCTCCATTCGTCCCTCCATTCACGCCTGTCGCGACACCACTGGAGGCGGGCTGCACGATGTTGGGGCGTGAGCGGAAGACGGCCTAACGGTGTGCGGGACCGTAGCCCAGCTTCATGGAGACGGTTGCGAATGGTCCTCGCCGATACCCCAGGAGCAACAGTGTCCCTAATTTGCTGGGAAGTGGCGGTGCGGTCCCCTACGGCACTGCGTAGGATCCTACGGTCTTGGCGTGCATCCGTGCGTCGCTGCGGTCCGGTCCCAGGTCGACGGGCACGTGCACCTTCCGCCGACCACTGGCGACAACATCGATGTACTGTGGAGACCTCACGCCCCACGTGTTAAGCAATTCGGCGGTACGTCCACCCGGCCTCCCGCATGCCCACTATATGCCCTCGCTCAAAGTCCGTCAACTGCACATACGGTTCACGTCCACGCTGTCGCGGCATGCTACCAGTGTTAAAGACTGCGATGGAGCTCCGTATGCCACGGCAAACTGGCTGACACTGACGGCGGCGGTGCACAAATGCTGCGCAGCTAGCGCCATTCGACGGCCAACACCGCGGTTCCTGGTGTGTCCGCTGTGCCGTGCGTGTGATCATTGCTTGTACAGCCCTCTCGCAGTGTCCGGAGCAAGTATGGTGGGTCTGACACACCGGTGTCAATGTGTTCTTTTTTCCATTTCCAGGAGTGTAGATTGCCATCGACAAAATGGGGGCCAATTATCTTTCCTCCCATAATGCCGCACAATACATTAACCCGCCAAGGTCACTGATGTTCCACTTGTCACAGCCATCGTGGATTTTCCGTTGCCCAATAGTGCATATTATGCCGGTTTACGTTACCGCTGTTGGTGAATGACGCTTCGTCGCTAAATATAACGCGTGCAAAAAATCTGTCATGGTCCCGTAATTTCTCTCGTGCCCAGAATCGGAACTGTACATGACATTCGAAGTCGTCACAGGCTATTCCTGGTGCATAGAAATATGGTACGGGCTGAGCCGTGATAAAAATTGCTGTTTTGAAGAGCGCGCCGCAGCGCGTCGTGGCGGTGGCTCCGCTGTAGCAATCGCAGCTTTGGTGTCTCCCTCTAGTGGAAAAGGGGAAAGGTTGCCTGTTCACGTGCATTTAAGGGGCGCTATAAGCTGGCCAGTGGGTCAGTTGGTCAGCCGGGTCAGTGTGGGGCAGGAAGTGTCTGTCGTACAGAGTGCTAGTATGTGTTAGGCCACCAGTCTGCTCGAGTTTGTTCATGATATGGTCATTGTCGGGGGAATCGGCAGTTGGTCGGTCGGAGTGAGTCTGGGTCAGTCTCGCGTCACCAGTTTTTGGTCTGTCTCTCGTTCACATTTGTGCGGCAGTTAGTGTCTGTCTGACGTCGGAGTGCTAGTATATCTGTCGTTTGGGTCAAACTTAAAGCCGGCAAATGAAGTCTTGCCAGTCCGCCAGTAACAGAACTCAGCTAGTGGTCGCCCGGTCGGGGCTGAGTTCCTGCATGTGAGTCTGCGCGTTAGGCCGCCAGTCTACTCGAGTTGCTCGGGCAACTGTCATTTGCGGTTGGATCGATCAGTTTGTCGGTCGCGCACAGAGACACAAGATGACTTGTCCGCCTTGAGCGTCGGCGCATGTGAGGTCGCCACGTGAACCAAGTGGGCCGCGCCGTATAGCGATGGGTAGTGGCTTCGCGGTCGACACGAGAGCAACAGGAGTCAACCCACGACATTGGGCTGGCTAACGCGAGCTGCGACGCCGTGAGACCGGATATCGGCGCCCCTTCCTGCGTCCGTTGAAGCGACTGGCAGAGGACGGTTCGGGAGAGCGTTGGGGGGTGCTGCGCCAGGTATTCGCCAGGAATCGCAGTTTATTACAAGTAAAGTGATTGGAGATATGTTGTTTCATTTACTCGTTAAATTCTACTTGTTTTCTTGGTGAGGTCAACAGACGCTTGGTTTTGGGGTCGTCCCACCAATCTTCTCCGTTTGCCCACCCGCGGGAAGGTGATTATTTAAGAGTTGGGTGGTCATATTTTCCGTTGTGGAGTAGGGGCGGGTTAGAGCAACCTGCGGTTCGGGTTGTGCAGTAACCTCCCTGTCAATCTGCCATACGTTAATAGCTGCCTCTGTCATGTTTGTTGGATTCGGTGTTAACGAATTTATTGCTTGAAGTGTAACGGCCGAATTCCTGAAATATGTTTTTATCTTGCCTATCAGCTTGAGAGGCGGTATATTAGTAATATAGAGCATGTTTGTATATTTTAGGTAAGACTGCATTTTATGGGTTTTTATATAAATTGTCATTTTAGTATATAAAGTTGCCTCCCTTCCACCGTAAGAGGGTTTTTTTCTTTTTCTTTTTAATCAAGTAGCACCTTCGGTGGCAAGTTAATTTTTTTAATGTTAGTGTTTTGTACCATTTCCATCCCTCGTACGGAGTGCATATTTTATGTGTTTGTGTGAGTTATTAATATTTTTAGTCTAAAGTAATCTGGTGTGTTGCAGATTTGCAACAGTGTAGTCTTTCAGAGGTTGTTGTGAGCAGTAGTGACTACGGCCGTGTCAAAAGGCAGCGGCAAGGTTCTCAGCCCGAAAGCTCGTACTGTCAATATTTGTTCTTTCTGCCTCTGAATAAAATTGTAACTTGATATTTTGAGGGTGCTTTCTGATTATAATTTTAAATCAGTTTTTAAAAAAAGGGGCTTTTAGAAACAAAAATGGATGTAAACCGCACCAATGTGGGATATCTGCAAACCCAAGCATCACGGAGAAGCAAGGACGTCACCGTATCATTAAGATCATGACAAAATGTATAATAGGGGGTCTGGTGGCTCTCTGGAGACCATACGTGAAATGCACATCCGCATACTCCTCGTTACCCCCATTAGTTATACACACACCAAAACAAGTTTTGCATCACTTCGATTCCGAGAGTTCCGGAACCTGTACAGAAAATTTGAATAGAGGTCAACATAAACATCATATCCGCCAATTCACACATTGCATATTGTATCACCATGCAGCGAGACCTTCAGATGTGGTGGTCCAGATTGCTGGACACACTGGTACCTCTAATAACCAGTAGCACGTCCTCTAGCACTGATGCATGCCTGTATTCGTCGTGGCATACTGTCCACAAGTTCATCACGGCACTCTTGGTCCAGCTTGTCCCAACAGCGATTCGGCGTAGATCCCTCAGAGTGGTTGTTGGGTCACGTCGTGCATATACAGCCCTTTTCAGTTTATCCCAGGTATATTGGATAGGGTTCATACTGCCCACTCTACTCGAGCGACGTCGTTATCCTGAAGCAAGTCATTCACAAGATGTGCACGATGGGGCGCGAATTGTCGTCCATCAAGACGAATGCCTTGCAAATATACTGCCGATATGGTCGCACTATCGGTCGGAGGATGGCATTCAGGTATTGTACAACCGTTGCGGCGCCTTCCATGATCACCAGCAGCGTACGTCGGATTCACATAATGCCACCCCAAAACAGCACAGTGTGTCCTGGGCGTTCAGCCTTACCGGCTGCAGGCATATGCGACAATCATCGGTGAAGAGAACGTGATGCCAATCCTGAGCGGTCCATTCGGCATGTTGTTGGGCCATCTGTACCACGGAGCATGGTGTCATGAATGCAAAGATGGACCTTGCCATGGACGTCGGGAGTGAATTTGTGCATCATTTGGCCTGTTGAGCACAATTTGAGTCATAACACGACGTCCTGTGGTTTCACGAAAAGCGTTATTCAACATGATCGATTTGCCGTCAGGGTTCCTCCGAGCCATAATCCGTAGGTAGCGGTCATCCATTGCAATACTAGCCGTTGTGCGGTCTGGGCGAGACATGTCAGCCGCCCGGAGTGGCCGCGCAGTTACAGGCGTCATGTCACTAATTGCACGGCCCCTCCCGTCGGAGGCTCGTGTCCTCCCTCGGGATGGGTGTGTGTGTGTTGCTCTTAGCATAGGTTAGTTTAAGTTAGTTTAAGTAGTGTGTAAGTCTGTGGACCGATGTACTCTGCAGTTTGATCCATTAGAAATTCACATACATTTGAACATTCGAGTCATATCATCGACAGTTCCTGTCTCTCTGTGTCTCCTCCGTATCCGAACCACATCACTTTGGTTCACTCCGTAGGCCTGGACACTTCTCTTGTTGAACTCCCTTCCCGGCAAAAAGTAACAATGAGTACGCGATCGGACCGCGGCATTGACCGTCTAGGCATGGTTGAACTGCGGACAACCCGCGCCGTGTACCTCATTCCTGGTGGAATGATAGGAACTGATCGGTTGTCGGACCCCCTCGGTGTAATAGGCACTGCTTATGCATGGTTGTTTATATCTTTGTTCGGGTTTAGTGACGTCTCTGAACAGTCAAAGGGACTGTGTCTGTGATACAATATCCAGTCAACGTCTGTCTTCAGGAGTTCTGGGAACCGGTGTGGTGCAAAACGTTTTGTTGATGGGGGTTCAGTATTGTCGGAGAAGAAGCTGAGTAGCTCCAGGGTGGCGTTAGTGTCGTCTTGCGCTTCGAGCGATCAGGTTGTGGTTAACTTCCGCCTGTGCCGCAGCGCCACTTGTGTCGACGCTACTCAGTCTTGTTGGTGTACTAGCCGGAGGCACATTGTAGTTGCGTAGCGGAGTTTGTTGTCGTTTTCGTCTTGGTGGCGGTGTTTACTGCCCGCGCCATGTTGTGTGTGTCGAGTCTCCTAAATCTGTTCCTTATCGAGCTATCAGAGTGCTCGTCTTGTTCAACCTGGCTCCTTAGAAATTGGTTGGCTGATGTTATTCGTGTTACACCTGATCAGGTAGATACTGCTTACTTTGATTCTGATTTTTATGCATTCTTTGTGAAGTTTTATGATCCCGTTCAAGTAGAACGACTTCTCTCCCGGGTTGGATCTAAAGTGTTGTTTACACATCGTGATGGTTCCGTTAGTCAAGTCCTCCTTGAAAATGCGGCGCTCGAGTATACTCCGGTTAGAATTTACAACCTTCCTCTTGAAGTGGACGATTCATTTCTTAAAACTGCGTTGCTTTGGAGTAATACGGCATATCCACTGGTAACGCTGGTCAGCACAACATCGCTTCCAGTGTTATAATGGGACCCGGACTGCGGACATGTGTGTTAAAAAGAATATTCCTTCCAACTTAACTGTTTGTGGTTACAGAATCCATGTTACGTATGCAGACCAAGAAGGAATGCGTTTGCTCTGTAACGAAAGCTGTCAACTCACATCTGATTGCCCGAGCCGTACTACTGTTCTGACGTTGTTTTATCAAAAACGTCTTCCTTTAACATTAGCAGACATAGTAACTTCGCAGTCAGCTGTGATTCAGTCTCCAGCTTTAAGCGTTGTAGGGGCAACATTACCCCCTACTCCTCGCGAATTTCGACCGTTACCGACGCGTAACAGTGCGGCCTCTGTCCATCAGGGGACGACGGCTCCAGCAGCACACGTCAAACGCCGCGCGGACTGAGGACGGTACAGATTTCGGGGACGCCCCACTCCAGTGTCGTTCTTGTGACACGGCGTTGACAGAGGGTGCACCTCCTGGCGATAATGAGTTGTCTGCTGATGCTAATTGTGAATCAGTATTACCAGAGAGGGTGTGGCTGCTTCTGTCGATGTAGAATCTGCGTCCCCCACATTCCCCGTCGACGTGACGGTTCCCATGAGTTCCGTTGTTCCCGCAGAGACGTCGCCTGCCGGCCAGTTTTTACAGAGTTCTAGTGCAATACCACACCTCCTCCACGCTGAGACGATTGAGCAACAGGATTCAACGAATTCTCTTCCTGATGTTCATGAGAAACCACCCGATGCTGGCCCTGCATTACGTGTCTTCTCTGTACCTGATGTTGCTGTTGGTCTTTCTGAGTTGTGCTCCCCGATTTCCGGTAAGTGCGGTGACGATGACTCCACTATCAAATCGAAGCTTGACGTGCCCCCAACCCCTCCACATCAAGAGTGTATATTTTCACGGAGTGGTGCGAAACAGCGTTTTCAAGCTACACGTGTCGCGGCGCGTCGTAAAAAGAAAAACGAGGCGTCAGGTCGGGAGGACTAGAATTATACCTTCTTTCCCCCGCCTCCGGACGTTGAGGAGAGACGGACGTGATAGTGCTTTTTCCTTAATGTTATTGTATTGACCTTACATGTGTTAACGGATGCTGGCGTATACAACTCTAACCCTCAATGTTAATAGGATACCTTCCCAATTACGGCTTGCTGCGTTACGCCACTTTATTTACGATTCCCAAGCCGATATCGGGTGTTTAGAAGAGGTATTATTTGATGTGTTTTGTGTTCCTGGATATTCTATGTTTTTCAACGTCGCGACTGAAAATTCTACCGGTATGGCTTTGCTTTATCGATAAGGAATGCCATTGAAGGACTTCAAAATGCTAGATGATAGTCGCAGTATAGGCTGTCGTTTGTATGACCTCACCTTAATTTTTCTTTGCGCTCCGTCTGGATCCCGTCGTTCATCTGATCGCGCTCAGTTTTATAAGGAAAAAGTTGTTTATTTACTCCGACGGAACCCGTGCAAGGTTATGCTAGGGGTCGATTTTGAATGCGTCGTAAGCCGTGTACATCAGACCCCCAATTATACATTTTGTCATGATCGTAATGATATGGTGACGTCCTTTCACCTCCATGATGCTTCGGTTTGCAGATATCCTACATTGGTGCGGTTTAAATTTTTTTTACAGCTACTTCAAGTATCCGATTGGATCGCTTTTATTTACCTGCCCCCATATGTTGCCAGCTTCTATCGATTGTAATTCCTGCCAGTTTCACTGATCACTGTGTTGTTTCAATTACTTTTAACCACGTCCTGCAGCGGGTCCATCTTTCGCGCCCTTTATGGAAGCTAAACACTACATCTCACGGACCCCTCTCTGGAAGGCATCAACGGCGGACAACCCAGTCCCTGACTCGTTAATCCTCACTTCTAGACTGGTGAGTTACCTTTGCTAAACCTCTGATTCGAAATACACTCAAGCAATTTAGCACTGAAAAAGCGGCTGAAAGAAGGCGCACTAGAAAATTTTATTATGCAGTCCTTCGCGATCTTTACGATAATGCTCGTGATGCCCCCTTGATGGTCGTCGACGTCCACCATGTGAAGGCTAAACTTCTCCAACTCAAACGTAGGCAATTGGGTGGTGTCAGACTGCGTTCCCAGCCTCGTTCAATCGTACAGGATGAGTTGACCTCTCTCTATCATCTTCTCCTGCTTCACAAGCGATTTCAGAGGACGTGTCTTTCTACCATTTGTTCTCTAGATGGGTGTGAGTGGTCCTCCAAATCTGATATCATGCGTGAATTTTACCAGTACTATTCCGAGCTTTATACTGAAGTGGATTCAGACGGTCCACCGTCTGTTGAGTTCACTTCCGTCCTTGATAGCGTTGTTACGCCAGCTCTCCAGGAAGAGATTTTCTCTGTATTCCATCGCGATGATATACTTGATATTTTGGATCGTTCTACCTCCCACAAATCACCTGGCCCCTATGGCCTTCCCAAAGAATTTTATATTCGATTTTGGCCCCTGAATGGAGATACATTTACTTCCATGGTGTACGAAGCGTTCCACGGAGGCCTTCTCCCGCCCAGCTTTAAGGTTTGCTAAAATAGTCCTGGTCCCCAAAAAGCCAGGACGTTTGCTTGTGGATCAGGTCCGCTCGACAACCTTCTTCAAATATGATTATAAAATAGTGGCGCGAGATGTCAAAAGCCAACTATCGATATTGTTGACTACCATCATCACGAGCCATCAAAGTTGTCTTCCGGGTCGTACTCTCCTGACTCCCGTTGCTGAACGTCGTGATTTAAATTCGATTGCTTCAACCATTCCCGTGCCAAGAGCTTTGCGCCCGTGGTAATCATTGATTCCTTATGCGAGTATTGACGACTGTTGGTTCAACGATGCTGTACGACGGCTGTTAAGCTCTCTAATCACTGGTATTCAGGCGTCCATTGACGTAAAAGGCCGTCCTACTTCCCCCATCGCGGTGTGTCAGGGCGTCCTTCAAGGGAGTCCATTATCTATGTCACTCTACGTGCAGTTTCTGGAACCATTATTGCGAACTATAGCTGCTCGTTTGAGTGGCTGGTTGCTGGTGGGAGAAAGGTTTACGGTTCGCGCATATGGTTCTTCTCCGTACTCATGATGACATACCACTGCTGATGGAAGTTATGAATGTTTTTTATCGTCTTACGGGAGCTCGGGTTAATGAGCAGAAATGTCGTTTATTCAGTTTGCGAGGATTTGACGCTGTTGAAATTCCATGGGCTTTGTAGGCCTCTCCCTTCTTCATAAGGTTCGGGCCATGGAAACGTATGTGTTAGGTAAGGCTTATATTATTGGACAAATCTTTCCACTTCCTCCGATGATGTCCCGCAAGTTGCAAAGTTTAACTGGCAGGTTTATCTGGCGCCACTCTGTATTTCGCATGCGTTATGAGGTCATGGCACGTCCCCGGTTCCAGGGAGGTTTCGGCGTCCCTGACTTTCGGGTTAAGGCTTCTGCCTTAGTCATCCGTCACACCGTTTTAACATGTCAACGCGCCTCCCAGTCATTTACAGCTCGCCTTTATGACTGTATCCGACCGGCGAGTTTAACACCTCCGGTAGATAATGGTATGATTAGTTACGTTACGTTAAGGAATTTTGTATTGAGGTCAGTTATTTTCTAATAAATATCCTTTCCCAAGCGAATCTCTCCCTGAAAACGCTGTTAAGGCGCTGGCCAGTTCCCCATGGTATTCACTCCATGGAATCCCTGTCGCCTAAAATGAACTGGAAGGTTGTTTGGTCTAACATCAGCCTCCCGATTTTCCCGATGGAAGTGGTGTCCTCGTGGTACCAAGTTGTTCATGATATTGTGCCTACGAACGTGCGACATTTTCGTATTGGCCTCATTGTAACGGATCGCTGCAATCGTTGCCATGAAACTGATACATTATCTCATCGGTAGATTTCCTGCAGTGATGTCCATTGGAGATCGCTTCGCCGACAACTGGCTTTTCTGCCCGCGACGTCGGAGGCGGTTATCTCGGGGCAGATTCTCGTGCATCCCGATTCAACCTTCTTTCCTCGATCGAATAACAATACCATCATGTGGCTTGTTGACCATTATGTCCACTACGTGATGGTGAGTGGATATGACGCAGATCCGTGTGCCTTTACGCAATATATGGCCATCCACCCTTGGACGTGGCTCAGGATGCCCCATTATCGTGAATTTATTTCTAATATGTTGTATCTTTTTTTTATCGAGTGGTCGTTGCATGAATTGCCATTCGCACTATTTTTATTTTTGGGACTCTTCTATGGATTTAGATGTTCCACGATGTAGAAATAACGGAAGAAAGAATATGTGGACACGTTAAATTAACGCCCCATACGTCTCTATACATTTTTCTGATTTCACCCTTCTGTATTTGTCGAAGTGACTTCTTTTGTTTTATATTAATTGATTGCCTTCAACAAGTGCTTTTTCAAAGACTAAAAAAAATTGTCTAATTTTAGCACATTTGCCAAGTAAGCAGAAGACTTTGGTTTAAGTCCTAGCCTCAGCACGAATTTTAATTCATTACTTCAGCTGCTATCCTTATCGAAGAATAAATTGAAGTGCTACAATGGATTTTCTAAATGTGTTCATCTAGAGTGAAGCCTCTTACGTAGGTGACATGTGGACGATAAGCAGTTCATAATATACAAAAATCAAAAAATGATGGTGTAGGGGTTATGATACAAAATTGTTTCATGGAGTGTCCTGAGTTCAAAACTCACCTGGACTGTACAATTTTAATGTTTATATATAGTAGCGCGAGATGTCAATTGCCAACTATCGGTATTGTTGACTACCATCATCGCGAGCCATCAAAGTTGTCTTCCGGGTCGTACTCTCCTGACTCCCGTTGCTGAATGTCATGATTTAATTTCGATTGTTTCAACCATTCCCGTGCCAAGAGCTTTGCTTTTCATTGATTTTCAACAAGCGTTCGACGACGTTAATCATGGATTTCTTATGCGAGTATTGACGACTGTTGGTTTTAACGATGCTATACGACGGCTGTTTAGCTCTCTAGTCACTGGTATTCAGGCGTCCATTGACGTAAATGGCCGTCTTACTTCCCCCATCGTGGTGTGACAGGTCGTCGTTCAAGGGAGTCTATTATCTATGTCACTCTATGTGCTGTTTCTGGAACCATTATTGCGAAATATAGCTGCTCGTTTGAGTGGTTGGTCGCTGGAGGGAGAGAGAATCATGATTCCTGCATATGGTTCTTCTCCGTACTCATGATGACATACCACTGCTGAAGGAAGTTTTGGATGCCTTTTATCGTCTTACGGGAGCTCGGGTTAATGAGCAGAAATGTCGTTTACTCAGTTTGCGAGGATTGGACGCTGTTGAATTCCATGGGCTTTGAAGGCCACCCCATATCGATCGTTGGGCGTTATAATTGACAGTGGTTCGCTAAAGATGGCTACAATAAACTAGAAGTCTGTCACGGATAAGATTCTGGGTGCAACCATTGAACACAAGCATCGCTCCTTCCCCCTTCTTCATAAGGTTCGGGCCATGGAAACGTAAGTGTTAAGTAAGGCTTATATTATTGGACAAACCTTTCCACTTCCTCCGATGATGTCCCGCAAGTTGCAAAGTTTAACTGGCAGGTTTATCTGGCGCCACTCTGTATTTCGCGTACGTTATGAGGTCATGACGCGTCCCCGGTTGCAGGGAGGTATCGTCGTCCCTGACTTTCGGGTCCAGGCTTCGGCCTTATTTATCCATCACACCGTTTTAACATGTCAACACGCCTCCCAGTAATTTACAGCTCGCCTTTATGACTGTATCCGACCGGCGAGTTTAACACCTCCAGTAGATATTGGTTGGATTAGTTACGTTACGTTAAGGAATTTTGTATTGAGGTCAGTTATTTTGTATTAAATATCCTTTCCCAAGCGAATCTCTCCCTAAAAACGCTGTTAAGCCGCTGGCCAGTTCCCCTTAGTATTCACTCTATGGAATCCCTGTCGCCTAAAATGAACTGGAAGGTTGTTTGGTCTAACATCAGCCTCCCGATTTTCCCGATTGAAGTGGCGTCTTCGCGGTACCAAGTTGTTCATGATATTGTACCTACGAACGTGCGACTTTTTCGTATCGGCCTCACTGTAACGGATCGCTGCAATCGTTGGCATGAAACTGATAGACTATCTCATCGGTTGATTTCCTGCAGTGATGACAATTGGAGATGGCTTCGCCGACAACTGGCTTTCCTCCTCACGACGTCGGAGGCGGTTATCTCGGGGCAGATTCTCGTGCTTCCCTATTCAACCTTCATTCCCGGATCTAATAACAATACCATCATATGGCTGGTTGACTATCATATCCACTACGTAATGGTGAGTGGATATGACGCAGATCCATGTGCCTTTTCCCAATATATGGCCATCCACCCATTGGACGTGGCTCAGGATGCCCCATTACCGTGAATTTATTTCCAATATGTTGTATCTTTTTTTTATCGACTGGTCGTTGGATGAATTGCCATTCGCCCTTCTTTTATTTTTGGGACACTTCTATGGATTTAGATGTTCCACGATGTAGAAGTAACGGAAGAAAGAATGTGTGGACGCGTTAAAATTAACACCCCATTCCTCCCTATATCTTTTTCTGATTTCACCCTTTTGTTTTTTCAAAATGACTTCTTTTGTTTTATGTTAATTGATTGCCTTCAATAAGTGCTTTTTCAAACATTAAAAAAAAATGTGTAATTGTTAGCATATCTGCCAAGTAAGCAGAAGACTTTAGTTCAAGTCCTAGCCTCAGCACGAATTGTAATTCATTACTTCAACTACTATCCTTATCGAAGAATAAATTGAAGTGCTAGAATGGACTTTCTAATTGTATTCATCTAGAGTGTAGCCTCTTACGTAGGTGAAACGTGGACGATAAGCAGTTCAAAATGTAAAAAAATCAAAAAATGATGGTGTAGGGGTTATGATACAAAACTGTTTCATGGAGGGTGCTAAGTTCAAACTCACCTGGAAGGTAAAATTTTAATTTTGATATTCGGTTTGAGTACATTCTAGAAGTCTCCACAAATGTCAAGAAGCATTGTACTGGAATGTTGTGTAGTTGTATACAGAGTGGTCCATTGATAGAGACCAGGCCAAATATCTCACGAAATAAGCATCAAACGAAAAAACTACAATGAACGAAACTCGTCTAGATTGAAGGGGGAAACCAGATGGCGCTATGGTTGGCCTGTTAGATGGCGCTGCCATAGATCAAACGGAAATAAACTGCGTTTTTTAAAATGTGAATCCTTATTTTTTATTACGTATTCGTGTAGGACGTACAGAAATATGAATATTTTAGTTGGACCACTTTTTTCGCTTTTTGATATATGGCGCTGTAATAGTCACAAACATATAAGTACGAGGTATCACGGTCTAAGGCGCTGCAGTCATGGACTGTGCGGCTGGTCCCGGCGGAGGTCCGAGTCCTCCCTCGGGCATGGGCGTGTGTGTTTGTCCTTAGGATAAATTAGGTTAAGTAGTGTGTAAGCTTAGGGACTGGTGACCTTAGCAGTTAATTCCCATAAGATTTCACTCACATTTTAACATTTTTTGAGGTTTCACGTAACATTCCGCCAGTGCGGACGGTATTTGCTTCGTGTTACATTACCCGTGTTAAAATGGACTGTTTACCAAATGCGGAAAAGGTCGATATCGTGTTGATGTATGGCTATTGTGATGAAAATGCCCATCGGGCGTGTGCTATGTATGCTGCTCGGTATCCTGGACGACATCATCCAAGTGTCCGGACCGTTCGCCAGATAGTTACTGTGGTGTCACCGCCAGACACCACACTTGCTAGGTGGTAGCTTAAATCGGCCGCGGTCCATTTAGTACATGTCGGACCCGCGTGTCGCCACTGTGTGACCGCAGACCGAGCGCCACCACAAGGCAGGTCTCGAGATACGGAATAGCACTCGCCCCAGTTGTACGGACGACATTGCTAGCGACTATACGGACGAACCCTTTGCTCTCATTTGCCGAGAGACAGTTAGAATAGCCTTCAGCTAAGTCCATGGCTACGACCTAGCAAGGCGCCATTAGCCTTACATAGTTTGATAGTTATCGTATGAAATGTCTCATCAAGAATGCTGTATTCACAACAAGGATAAATAAAAGTTAAGTATTCGAGGAGCTGCATACTTTTCTTATCAGAATTCACTACTTATCCTGTTCCAGAATTCACGCCAGTCGGCGTGTGTGTACGCGTGCCTTTCTTTCGGCTACCCGTCACTGTGGACTGGCTGCCTTGTCAGTCCACTACAGTTACGTTATTGAAGAAACAGGAAGTTTTCAGCCACATGTGAAACGTTAACCACGACCTGCAACAAATGATGATGCCCCAGTAGGTGTTTTAGCTGTTGTCGCGGCTAATCCGCACATCAGTAGCAGACAAATTGCGCGAGAATCGGGAATCTCAAAAAAGTCAATACTGAGAATGCTACATGAACATCGGTTGCACCCGTGAACCGTGAATTTACTTTCAAAACCTTTTCTTAAAAATTTACTTAATTTACTAGCGATTCATCAAGAACATTAACACATTTAATCACACTATGTGAGCGTGGAAGTAAAACAGCTCTCCGACGAAAGGAGTCGACGATGTCATCAGAACCCCATCGACATGCGGCATTCATGCCGATATGTGCCACTTCATGCAACCGGTCTCACCCAGTGCGCTCGAAAGCTGCCGGCAAGACCACCTTTAGATTCCCGTCGTGGCCCACCGGCAAATATATCGAATTGAAATTGACATTCTTTCCCGCCTTGCCTGCTATTTCCCGGAAGGGCTCCATCACCCGCCTAACATTGGAGCTCAGAAACTGAAGCATAACTACCACCTGCATTGGTCGCTGCCAAAACATGAGAAGCATCCCGTGATGGCTCAGAATTGTCATCAACACTCGATCGCACCTCGTACCCATTGGTGAGGTGTTGGGAGCCAACCACGCGACCTGCCCCCTCCTTCGCCTTCCGTCCAGTTAACGAAAAACCGTCTGCCAACCACCCTCGAATGATGATGGACTGGTAAGATGATGTGCATCACAAGATGCAGCGATACCGAGGTCAACAGGAGATTCGGACGGCACCAAAGGTCTCGCCAGTCTCGTCACCAGCGCTCTGATGTCGCCGCAACTTTGAGCATCAGCCAGAAGCATGGCGACGGTAGTCAACGCAGCTGGCAGCTGT
The DNA here is from genome assembly GCF_023864345.2 of Schistocerca serialis cubense. Classification (NCBI taxonomy): domain Eukaryota; kingdom Metazoa; phylum Arthropoda; class Insecta; order Orthoptera; family Acrididae; genus Schistocerca; species Schistocerca serialis. The sequence continues at coordinate 232,256,925 of NC_064643.1, forward strand.
TTACGCACAGGAGCCAGTTTTCCTTGTATCGGCTCACAACAATCACAGTAACTAACCATATCGCAGTGTGTAAAAAAAATACATATATGATCTCAAATGGTGCTACTGAGTGTTGAATATATGTAAATAATGAAGAGGAGAATAGAGAAACACCAAAAACTGCTGTGAGGATTTCTCGCTGCACCCTGAGACGGCAAGCACATGAACAGGAAATAATTTCTCTACTGAAGTGGACGTATCTACAGCTACTTGTTACCAGAAACTCTGCTTACCGATTGAGTTACTGCACGAAATACCTATGCTAACTAGAATCCAATGAACGAAACCATTTGCCCTGCACCAGCACCAGATTTGAATTTAGTGGCGTGTCGTGGAGCTGGTGTGTTTGGGGGGGGGGGGGGGGGGATCACAGTAGTATGCCACCTTACACAGGGATATGCACCAAGATTTACACAAAAACAGTAACTTAGGTTAATGTGGATACCACTAGTCCACACAGTAAATACACAGGTATAGATAACTGCATTACATAAGCACGCAAAAAATAAATAAATAAAACTTTGTATCAGGCAAATGTCGCTGATGCCATCGCTACTGGCGCGTCCACTCGGCTCGGCGTCTGTCATCGCGCAAGTACTTCCAAACGATTCTAGTTGCTTCTCGCTTCGCACACCCATTTTGGTCGCATCGGAGTGTGTTATATGTTTATCATATATCACTGTTTTCTGTTCCCGTAAATACATTTGCATTAAGTGATTGATCCTTGAAGCACTTCAGCTAATAGTTCCCATATAGTGTTTCATTCCTTAAATTACATTTCTCATTTATGTAATTCAGTGTACGAGATTTCAGTGTCTTGTTTTCACTCTGTCTGCACTGCAAAGAGCAGGGTGCCATTCTCGGCTGCTGTCGTTAGTTACATGTCATACGTCTACAACCTGTATATCATAGATATAGAGGCTTTGTAGTTTTGTAATTAACCTTGGTGAGATAGAATAGTATTTATTGGAAGATTAAAGTGGGGTAAAAGTAATAGAAGGCGTCTAATTGATGCAGAAATCGCAGTGGTTGGGTGTGGTATGGCATTGCCATGCTGGCAGATAGGTTGCTCTTGTTTCGACGAACTCTTGTAATTCGAAATTCGATTACAGCAGGCTATTTGTCAGCACAGATGTAGTCCCGTTACACAGCGCCATTTAACTAGCTGCAATTTGGAGACCTCTAGTGGCAGAGGGTTGCAAATATCTATAAATGAAGAATAAAGACGTAGAATGTTAAAAACATTTGTTTTATTTAAAAAGCTTTAAGAGTTTTCACATTAAAAATTCGGAGGCATCACGTCCTTGTATTTGGAAACCTGTACTGCATTTCTTGTTCACCAGCTATTCGCATTTTCTGTTACGATTATTTACATATATGGTGTCGTTTCAAGCGTGTTATTCAACCAAGCAATTGCGAGAACTAGTAGTGAAGGACATTGCTGAGGTATGTTATACTCGTTGGGATTGTTTTGTGACGAACTGAATCTGTAAAAGTAGTACGGTGTCTTATGTTTAACTAGGTACCATTGAAATTAGTTAACTAACCAATACAGAGAATATTCTCAGTTAATAGAATTATTCTTATGTATGTGACTTTTATCACTTGTTTATTCACTCTGTTTTTTTATGTTTTATACTACAGTTGAAGTATGGAAGATAATTTTGGACATCACCAGGTAACAGTCGTTAAACAAAACTATGTTCCAGTGGCGTTCTGAGCCCACGTCATCTGACCATTCGTCTGCTCTTTGGGTAACGCGGGAAATTCAAAGAAACTTGAACGAACCACCTGCTGCTAAATCTATATTCTGTAAGCCACGTTATCGTGTGTGGCGGAGGGTACTTGTGGTACACCTATCACTTCTCTTTTTCTTTGTTCCATTCTCGAATAGCGTGTGCGAAGAACACCTTGCGGCAAACCTAATTTTTCTAACTTTTTCGTCCTTTCGAGGCGCTTCTATCTGAAAAAAATATGGTGCACGACTATTCTTCGAATGTACGCTCTGAGAATCTCAACAGGAAACCTCTCGGTGACACACGACTCTTTTATAATGTCTGCCACTTCAGTTCGCTAAGTATTTCAGTTAAATCTCGCGCTTGTCAACAAACCACGTTGCTCTTCATTGCATCTTCTATCTCTTTTCTAGCAACTGCTAGTGATCGAATATTGTTGGCCGGCCGCTTTGGTCAAGCGGTTCTAGGCGTTTCAGTCCGGAACCACGCGGCTGCTACGGTCGCAGGTTCGAATCCTACCTCGGGCATGGATGTCTGTGATATTCTTAGGTTAGTTAGGTTTAAGTAGTTCCCAGTCTAGGGAACTGATGACCTCAGATGTTAAGTCCCATAGTGCTTAGAGCCATTTCGATGAGCGACACACAGGAAATGATCATTATACAGTTTTGAAAGCCACTTCTTTCACTGGTGAGTTTTATCGTTCTCTTCAGGTTGCTCCAACAGACCTCAGCTTGTCATCTGGTAGCTATTCTCAGGTATTTTCCATTTCTTCCTGTACCCAGTGATTTATCGCCAGTGGTCCAATAGAAAAGTAATGGATATCTTGAATTACGCATTACATATTTGTGTGATCAGAGTCAGCGGCATCATTCTTCAATCCTTGGCAGGTCTTCCTGCATTAATTATAGCTTCGTGGTGTTGCAGCCTTTCCATAGACAACCAGCATCGTCTGCAAACAGCCTCGTAGAATTTTCGTCATTTTCGACTACACCATTTCTATACAGTGTGTAACAGATGTAAGTCCAGGTAATTTTATATGAGATACCTTAATATGTCCACACATCAACTTGTGAGTTGTTTTTTCTCTGAATGACACAGTCGTTCCACAAAGACGTAACAAACTTTACAACCTGATGTTTTTTGCTTGCAGTAACTGCACCACCAAACGGACAGCGCCAGTCACATAGATAACTCGTTTCGCGTCCATGCGTCCACACTTCAATACCTGACCTGCTGCCCAGGGGGAAATAGACATTAATGGCTAGCTCTTGCCACCTGTATTTGGCGGTACTAACGAGCCTAACAACAAACAACTTGTAATATCAACGAAGGGTGTTCAGTAAGGAATGTAACACATTTATTACAGCCGGTTTTCTTTAAAAAATGCAGAACTTATTGTGGAACATTGTGGAATATTACCACTCCCGCCCTATTGTTTCGTGTATTTCCTATCGGTCGCAGAGGCATAAGCAGCCATCAAAACAGTGGGCATAACGTAGGTGCATTTCAGGAGGTAATCTGTCAGTGGGTTTCTTTTACTGGAATGTCAAGGTATTGGTCTATGGAGACCTGCCTGTGAACAAAAGCGTCGTGAGTCGTTTGGCGTGTCGGCTGTCACATAAGCCTGCCCGATCACCCACAAGCTGGCTAGAAGCACACAGCCGTAAGTCTTGCATTACTGGCATGGGTGGATACTCTCATTCGAGGAGATTGAAAGAGCACAATGAAACACCTCGCTACACAACTGGACGCCTGTGTTGATAGTGCTGAAACTCTCATCCACCTGTTGGGATACTCAAAGGTATGGCACCACCAACTGCCTCTCTGCCGAACATAAAACCACAAAGATCAATGAAAGAATTGATTGACCGTTATGAGACTAACACAGGTGAATCTCCACAAAAATGCAAACGATATTCTCCTTCTCCGTAACAATACAAGGACTCAACATGGCCGCGCAACCAAGAGGAAATCACAACACTTCATTGTTTCTCCTCATCCATCCTCCACCTCATATCTTGTACCTTCCAAATTCCATCTGTTTGGCCCAATGTAGGATGCACTCTGGCACTCTGCGTGAAGCAGTATGTGGATGATGGGGAGGTTACTGATGCAGGAAGACGTTGGCTGTGGTACCACGCGTGTATACAGGCCCTTCCAATGAGGTGGCACGAGGCCACCATACTGAAAGAAATTATGTTGGACACTATGATTTTTGTAGCCAAAAGAGGGAAGAATAATATGGCGTATTGAGATCAAGAACAGAAATTTTTTTTACAGAAAGAAAAATATCTCATACTTACTAAATGTCCCTTCTATATTTATTATATAATTCACACATGTTTTTGGGGCGATCTGATATTGTAATTTGTAATACTGGAAGCTATGATCCCTTGATTTGAAATACTTTACTTCAAGACCAGTTTTTGACAGTACCCATCCGTCATCCTCTGATCTCCCAGAAACATAATTACAAATCATCTCATCGATATACTGCCAAATTTCTCCAAATATAATGATAAAGCTACATTCCGGTTTACTTTATGTATTTTACAAACAAATGCCGAACTGTTATTGTAATTGAGCGTGTTCTCAGAACGTCGACTGAATCATGTATAATTACATGTCTGGGAGATCTGAGAATTTCAGGATGACAGCTACTTATTGTCGAGTCTAGCGATGAAATAAACTATTCCACAAGAGCGATCTTGGTTTTTACTATTATGAACTATAATTACTAGTCTGTAAATGACGTATGTACTACATCTACATCTACATTGATACTCCGCAAGCCACCCAACGGTGTGTGGCGGAGGGCACTTTACGTGCCACTGTAATTACCTCCCTTTCCTGTTCCAGTCGCGTATGGTTCGCGGGAAGAACGACTGTCTGAAAGCCTCCGTGCGCGCTCTAATCTCTCTAATTTTACATTCGTGATCTCCTCGGGAGGTATAAGTAGGGGGAAGCAATATATTCGATACCTCATCCAGAAACGCACCCTCTCGAAACCTGGCGAGCAAGCTACACCGCGATGCAGAGCGCCTCTCTTGCAGAGTCTGCCACTTGAGTTTATTAAACATCTCCGTAACGCTATCACGGTTACCAAATAACCCTGTGACGAAACGCGCCGCTCTTCTTTGGATCTTCTCTATCTCCTCCGTCAGACCGATCTGGTACGGATCCCACACTGATGAGCAATACTCAAGTATAGGTCGAACGAGTGTTTTGTAAGCCACCTCCTTTGTTGATGGACTACATTTTCTAAGCAATCTCCCAATGAATCTCAACCTGGTACCCACCTTACCAACAATTAATTTTATATGATCATTCCACTTCAAATCGTTCCGTATGCATACTCCCAGATATTTTACAGAAGTAACTGCTACCAGTGTTTGTTCCGCAATCATATAATCATACAATAAAAGATCCTTCTTTCTATGTATTCGCAATACATTACATTTGTCTATGTTAAGGGTCAGTTGCCACTCCCTGCACCAAGTGCCTATCCGCTGCAGATCTTCCTGCATTTCGCTACAATTTTCTAATGCTGCAACTTCTCTGTATACTACAGCATCATCCGCGAAAAGCCGCATGGAACTTCCGACACTATCTACTAGGTCATTTATATATATTGTGAAAAGCAATGGTCCCATAACACTCCCCTGTGGCACGCCAGAGGTTACTTTAACGTCTGTAGACGTCTCTCCATTGATAACAACATGCTGTGTTCTGTTTGCTAAAAACTCTTCAATCCAGCCACACAGCTGGTCTGATATTCCGTAGGCTCTTACTTTGTTTATCAGGCGACAGTGCGGAACTGTATCGAACGCCTTCCGGAAGTCAAGAAAAATAGCATCTACGTGGGAGCCTGTTTCTAATATTTTCTGGGTCTCATGAACAAATAAAGCGAGTTGGGTCTCACACGATCGCTGTTTCCGGAATCCATGTTGATTCCTACACAGTAGATTCTGGATTTCCAGAAATGACATGATACGCGAGCAAAAAACATGTTCTAAAATTCTACAAGAGATCGACGTCAGAGATATAGGTCTATAGTTTTGCGCATCTGCTCGACGACCCTTCTTGAAGACTGGGACTATCTGTGCTCTTTTCCAATCATTTGGAACCCTCTGTTCCTCTAGAGACTTGCGGTACACGGCTGTTAGAAGGGGGGCAAGTTCTTTCGCGTACTCTGTGTAGAATCGAATTGGTATCCCGTCAGGTCCAGTGGACTTTCCTCTATTGAGTGATTCCAGTTGCTTTTCTATTCCTTGGACACTTATTTCGATGTCAGCCATTTTTTCGTTTGTGCGAGGATTTAGAGAAGGAACTGCAGTGCGGTCTTCCTCTGTGAAACAGCTTTGGAAAAAGGTGTTTAGTATTTCAGCTTTACGCGTGTCATCCTCTGTTTCAATGCCATCATCATCCCGTAGTGTCTGGATATGCTGTTTCGAGCCACTTACTGATTTAACGTAAGACCAGAACTTCCTACGATTATCTGTCAAGTCGGTACATAGAATTTTACTTTCGAATTCACTGAACGCTTCACGCATAGCCCTCCTTACGCTAACTTTGACATCGTTTAGCTTCTGTTTGTCTGAGAGGTTTTGGCTGCGTTTAAACTTGGAGTGGAGCTCTCTTTGCTTTCGCAGTAGTTTCCTAACTTTGTTGTTGTACCACGGTGGGTTTTTCCCGTCCCTCACAGTTTTACTCGGCACGTACCTGTCTAAAACGCATTTTACGATTGCCTTGAACTTTTTCCATAAACACTCAACATTGTCAGTGTCGGAACAGAAATTTTCGTTTTGATCTATTAGGTAGTCTGGAATCTGCCTTCTATTACTCTTGCTAAACAGATAAACCTTCCTCCCTTTTTTTATATTTCTATTAACTTCCATATTCAGGGATGCTACAACGGCCTTATGATCACTGATTCCCTGTTCTGTACATACAGAGTCGAAAAGTTCGGGTCTGTTTGTTATCAGTAGCTCCAAGATGTTATCTCCACGAGTCGGTTCTCTGTTTAATTGCTCGAGGTAATTCTCGGATAGTGCACTCAGTATAATGTCACTCGATGCTCTGTCCCTACCACCCGTCCTAAACATCTGAGTGTCCCAGTCTATATCTGGTAAATTGAAATCTCCACCTAAGACTATAACATGCTGAGAAAATTTATGTGAAATGTATTCCAAATTTTCTCTCAGTTGTTCTGCCACTAATGCTGCTGAGTCGGGAGGTCGGTAAAAGGAGCCAATTATTAACCTAGTTCGGTTGTTGAGTGTAACCTCCACCCATAATAATTCACAGGAACTATCCACTTCTACTTCACTACAGGATAAACTACTACTAACAGCGACGAACACTCCACCACCGGTTGCATGCAATCTATCCTTTCTAAACACCGTCTGTACCTTTGTAAAAATTTCGGCAGAATTTATCTCTGGCTTAAGCCAGCTTTCTGTACCTATAACAATTTCAGCTTCGGTGCTTTCTATCAGCGCTTGAAGTTCCTGTACTTTACCAACGCAGCTTCGACAATTGACAATTACAATACCGATTGCTGCTTGGTCCCCGCATGTCCTGACTTTGCCCCGCACCCGTTGAGGCTGTTGCCCTTTCTGTACTTGCCCAAGGCCATCTAACCTAAAAAACCGCCCAGCCCACGCCACACAACCCCTGCTACCCGTGTAGCCGCTTGTTGTGTGTAGTGGACTCCTGACCTATCCAGCGGAACCCGAAACCCCACCACCCTATGGCGCAAGTCGAGGAATCTGCAGCCCACACGGTCGCAGAACCGTCTCAGCCTCTGATTCAGACCCTCCACTCGGCTCTGTACCAAAGGTCCGCAGTCAGTCCTGTCGACGATGCTGCAGATGGTGAGCTCTGCTTTCATCCCGCTAGCGAGACTGGCAGCTTCACCAAATCAGATAGCCGCCGGAAGCCAGAGAGGATTTCCTCCGATCCATAGCGACACACATCATTGGTGCCGACATGAGCGACCATCTGCAGATGGGAGCACCCTGTACCCTTCATGGCATACGGAAGAACCCTTTCTACATCTGGAATGACTCCCCCCGGTATGCACACGGAGTGCACATTGGTTTTCTTCCCCTCTCTTGCTGCCACTTCCCTAAGGGGCCCCATTACGCGCCTGACGTTGGAGCTCCCAACTACCAGTAAGCCCACCCTCTGCAACTGCCCGGATCTTTCAGACTGAGGGGCAACCTCTGGAACAGGACAAGCAGCCATGTCAGGCCGAAGATCAGTATCAGCCTGAGACAGAGCCTGAAACCGGTTCGTCAGACAAACTGGAGAGGCTTTCCGTTCAGCCCTCCGGAATGTCTTTCGCCCCCTGCCACACCTTGAAACGACCTCCCACTCTACCACAGGTGAAGGATCAGCCTCAATGCGGGCAGTATCCCGGGCAACCACAGTCGTAGTCCGATCAGGGGATGCGTGGGACGAGCTGGCCGTCCCCGACAAACCCCCATCCGGACCCCCACAGTGATGCCCATTGGCAACAGCCTCAAGCTGTGTGACCGAAGCCAACACTGCCTGTAATGCCTCTCAGCATACCGTTCACAGCCACCAATAGAAGTATCTGGACTTAGACCCGTTCCACCCGAAATACTGTAAACAGTAAGGGCCCTGTAGAACTCCCTTGGACCTTAAGCTACACGTTTGCAGCTATATCTGCTAGCACGTGCTGCAACCAGACTTCTGGCCCGCTACTCGACAATCTCTACTTTCTTCACTAAAGTACAGTGCTGGGCTGTACCGAAGGCGAGGGACATGGCGTTCACCTGGGCACCGCGTTCTTCTGCGCTCTGGATCTCACGGACTATCAAGAGTAAACAATGGCTCTGAGCAATATGCGACTTAACTTCTGAGGTCATCAGTCGCCTAGAACTTAGAACTAATTAAACCTAACTAACCTAAGGACATCACTCCCAGCCATGCCTGAGGCAGGATTCGAACCTGCGACTGTAGCGGTCGCGCGGTTCCAGACTGTAGCGCCTAGAACCGCACTGCCACTCCGGCTGGCGAATAAACAATGATTAACAACATATGTGCACTTGGAATTACTTGTAAATACATCTTACTGTCGGAATTTATTCTTCTCAATTTACTTAATGAACATTAATCGTAATACCACTCAAATAAGAAAGGTGATACTTCGATGGTTACGAAATGCGTAAGCCTGCAGAAATTTAATTCTAAATAATAATTGGCTATTTTAACGTAAGTGTGAAATATGTGATATTAATAACTGAAAGGGATCTATAACGGTGTACCAGACTTACCTGTGTTGGACAACTCATAAGACGGTAAAGAGCGATAGAATAAAGGAATTCGCCATTTCCAGGTCACGATTAGGGCGCACAATTCCACTCTAATTCACTTTGCTGTTTTAAATTGCGCATTGTTGGTGAAGCTTACGTTTTCGATACCACGTTTTGTCCATTGCTTTGACCAGTGACGTTCTGTGTGACGTCATGAGTTTAGGATGCGAAGGATGTGAGCGGTTTTGCCTTAGTGACTGGTGTAAACTGTATATGCTTTTATTCCAAAGAAGAAGTCATGGATCAATGCCGACTGGCGGAATCAGACCATGCGCCAATCCTCAAACGTCAGGCTGTTCCTTTCTGTATGTCGCACGAGTTCCGAGGGTAAGACTAGGTAGGAAACGAAGGGCAGGGCTTAAATTGTAGCGAGAGAAACGGTTTGTCATGTTTTTAACCAAGCTTTACACAAATATTTAGTTATGTTTTGAAATTGACACGTTTGTCGATGGAGATGTTAGGTACGAAAGTAGGAACAAAGCTTAGATTGTTACTAGAGGAACATATAGTGATCATTGGTGGACGTTAGATCCGCCAATTATGCAAAACACCCTTTTTTCTCAGTACCCAAATATCTTTCGGCACCACTGTGCCACTATCAGTGGGTTTTCGTTTTTATTTATTCTGCAATGTGAACATTTTTGTTAAATGATTATAAAATTGTGTGCATCTTTAGTTGAAACAACAGATCGTCTCTTTTTGTCAATAACTTTACATTTGGTGTGCATGAATTTTGTGGATCACTTGTGTGTTTATTATTACAGGTAGCTTGTCATCTGCAACCAAACGATGTTGATGAGAAAGTTTTTTTGTAGGGAGTGTAATTTTGTTTGTTGCGATGGTTTCTCGCCCGTATTCCTTTTTACTTACGTTTTCGTGTGGCAAGAACTTCCATTCTCCGCATCATACATACACGCACACACAAAGATAAAATACAAACGAATTTCAAATTTCGCGCCCAACTCTCTGGTGAACAAATGAACACTGCCTGATCTGGGACACACAACAAATCACAATCACGCTGTGTTTTGGTGAAGTGAAAAGTGTTTTGCTACGTTATTTGTGAAAAATATTTGTTATAGTTACGTGTGCATCGCAACACCTCATCATGATGGGGAGAATGGAAGTGCTAGCCACACTGAAACGTAAGTAAAAACGAATATAGGAGCGAAAACATCGCGACAAACTGAATTACATTCTAGAATATATCTTAACTCCCAAAAAAAAGACTTTCTCATCAGCATTGTATGGTTGCAGATGACAAGTTACCTGTAGTAACTAACACACAAGTGATCCAGAAAATTCATGCACACCAAAGAAAAGGTATTTACAAAAAGAAACGATCTGTTGTTTGAATTAAAAATGCACATAATTTTATAATCTTTTAACAAAAATGTTCACATTGCGGAATAAATAAAAACGAAACTTGTTTCGGTATTGAGAAAAAACGGTGTTTTGCGTAACTGGCTGATCTCACATCCAACAATTTTAACTGCTAACACGGCCAACACAAGGAGCTGCAAATCAAAATGGTGAATAGTAGTGATCATGTTTATAATCTTGATTCTTAAAGATTTTTTTTTTTTTCGAATGTGACGTCGAGCAGACGTGGCACATTCGAAACGGATTATTTTTGTAAGACACATGATGTAGGCGGTTGCTGAGTCTTTGTGGTGGACGTTTACGTTTGTGATTCGGTTTATAGTAAAGGTGCAGTTGAATGAGAACAAGTCTTAAGTGGTTACTGGTTACCTAATTGTTTCTGGTTTTTGAACTGTTGCTTGTAGTTTACATTTTGGTATTCTAGAGTGAAAGTTGTGTGTTTGTGTGGAGTTTTGCCTTGGAGTTGTGTTTAAATAGTCTGTTGTTTGCCGTATATATATATATATATATATATATATATATATATATATATATATATATATATATATGGGGGGGGGCACTTAGAATAAAAATTTTTGGAAGGTGACCATCAACGGCCGTTCAGTAATGTATAAAATGTTTGACCATTAGCTGCTTTTATTTTAAACCCATATATCTCGACTGGTTTCAGTCATCGACGATCTTCACGTATAAGGGTTAAAATTGTTCGAGCCACAACCTAACATTTGTCATTACTTAAATAATGGTTAGAACGTGTCAGAAATATCAAAATACGACACAGAACTTTCAGAAACAAACATACTAACACCAAGTGAATACAGAGCAGTACTATACTATGATTGGTAAGAAAGTTTTTATGAATTTTTGGTTTAGTGTAAGATCGTAGTTTGTTCATGGAAGGGATATTAGTTTGAAATGAGGTTTTTAAATTTGTGTTTGTGTTTGGTTAGTTTTATTAGAGGGGGGTGGGGTGGGGGCGGGGAGGGGAGTTATGGAACCGATGTATTCATTGGCGCTGTATAGAAATAGTGAATTTTGGTATCCTTATTACCTTTGTTGGTGGGAGATTGTCTACATTACTGTCTTCGTTTCAGCTATGTACGTCAGGTGAAATTTCCAATACTGATCATAATGGATTTCCTTCTTTCGCGTGGGGAGGGGGAGGGGAGGGGGATGGTATCACTGCCTTCGTTTGAGCTACTTGGGTCTAGAAATACATTCCATTCCAGTTGTGTGCCTCTTATACTTTTTGGTTGGGTTTATTCTAGAGGAATTTTTCCATTATGTGACTCTCTTGGAGTGATGTTAGTCTTATTGTAGTATTTTTATTTTCCTCGCCCAGAACTCGCAAATTCTCGAGGTTGTCCCATTACATTCATTTCATTAATTGACTTAAATATTTCGCATCTTATCTTCGTTTGCGACCATAATGGTCTATCTTGTGGTAGTAATCTTGAAGTATGCCAGAGGCCTACTATTAAATCTGTGTTTCTCATAATAAATAAAGTACGCTTTTTATCCCCGATATAACGTCATAGGTCAAAGTAGACGAGTGGAATCGGAACGTGCGGTAATCCCAAATATTGTTCTTCTTACTGCGTTCCGTCAATTTCAGCGACTTTTGGCCGTATGTATTGGCATAAATTTTTGGTTTTGTGTATTGTTATCACATTCTGCTCTTTGTACTGGTGACTCGTTTTTCGGATGAGTTATATACGTTGACTGATCTTTCAGGAAAAGTTTAGAATAGGGCCAGTTCCGTACTTACTTGTTTCGTGCAGGTATGTTGCCAGTGCTTGCCGTGATGTACTATCGGAGCAAAAGAAAGCGTGACAGCTGTTCATGTTACACAGCCAATGAGAGACCAGCAGGCAGACAACGTGTTTCGAAGTAATACTTTGGAAGAAAGGGCGAAACATTGCCGTAAAAGTGGATTATAGATTTATTTACTCCTTATTTGAGTCATAGCTATTTAAACTGTGCTAGTATGTGCAAATGAAGGACAGCGTCACAACTCGTGATATACAAGAAAATGTAGTGAAATATTTCTGTGTTTCCTATTGCTACGCAACCGATCTGTGTGAGCACACTCAGTAAGTGGATCAGTGTTTTTTAATTAAGTCATGGGAGGAACTGTGTAGATCAATCTTCTCGTTTTTGTTTTTTCCTTTTGGATCATTGAATGAAGTATTTTGATCAAAGTTTTTAATTAGAATATGGGAAAAGGTCCGTGGGTCAATCTTAATATATCGAACGTACAATTCCCTTGTGATTAACATTGATCCACTTCTTCACTGAGCTTGTGCAGATCGATTGCATATTCATTCCCCCACCTCGTTTGATATTTTGAATTTTCCGTGAGACGTGCACCAACTCATTACTTTCGGGGAAATGGGAAAGAAAGGTAAAAATGAGTCTCCTTCTACAGACGTTCCTTCTCTGACACTACTATAGTGCTCAAATTGAAAGGTAAAGTATTAGAAATCATAGGGGAAAGGGAACGTAATAAGAAGCGACGTCCGCTCTATAAGCGGTAATCGTCACATATTCTCTGTGGATTGTGTATAGGTCTTACGGCTGAGCCACGCGTTCGTATCACAAATGCTTCGTTGACTTGTTTGTAGTTGCATCACAATGCTAACCAATGATTGTTCACACGATGGAGTACAATGAAATGCTGCATCAGTTAGATTACACTAAGAGTACTTTAACTTACGAGGGCAGTTCAATAAGTAATGCAACACATTATTTTTCTGAAACAGGGGTTGCTTTATTCAGCATTGAAATACACCAGGTTATTCCCCAATCTTTTAGCTACACAACACTATTTTTCAACGTAATCTCCATTCAATGCTACGGCCTTACGCCACCTTCAAATGAGGGCCTGTATGCCTCCACGGTACCATTCCACTGGTCGATGTCGGAGCCAACGTCGTCCTGCATCAATAACTTCTTCATCATCCGCGTAGTGCCTCCCACGGATTGCGTCCTTCATTGGGCCAAACATATGGAAATCCGACGGTGCGAAATCGGGGCTGTAGGGTGCATGAGGAAGAACAGTCCACTGAAGTTTTGTGAGCTCCTCTCGGGTGCGAAGACTTGTGTGAGGTCTTGCGTTGTCATGAAGAAGGAGAAGTTCGTTCAGATTTTTGTGCCTACGAACACGCTGAAGTCGTTTCTTCAATTTCTGAAGAGTAGCACAATACATTTCGTAGTTGACCATGGGGAAGGATATCGAACAGAATAACCCCTTCAGCGTCCCTGAAGACTGTAACCATGACTTTACCGGCTGAGGGTATGGCTTTAAGCTTTTTCTTGGTCGGGGAGTGGGTGTGGCGCCACTGCATTGATTGCCGTTTTGTTTCAGGTTCGAAGTGATGAACCCATGTTTCATCGCCTGTAACAATCTTTGACAAGAAATTGTCACCCTCTGCCACATGACGAGCAAGCAATTCCGCACAGATGGTTCTCCTTTGCTCTTTATGGTGTTCGGTTAGACAACGAGGGACCCTGCGGGAACAAACCTTTGAATATCCCAACTGGTGGACAATTGTGACAGCACTACCAACAGAGATGTCAAGTTGAGCACTGAGTTGTTTGATGGTGATCCGTCGATCATCTCGAACGAGTGTGTTCGCACGCTCCGCCATTGCAGGAGTTACAGCTGTGCACGGCCGGCCCGCACGCGGGAGATCAGACAGTCTTGCTTGACCTTGCGGCGATGATGACACACGCTTTGCCCAACGACTCACCGTGCTTTTGTCCACTGCCAGATCACCGTAGACATTCTGCAAGCGCCTATGAATATCCGAGATGCCCTGGTTTTCCGCCAAAAGAAACTCGATCACTGCCCGTTGTTTGCAACGCACATCCGTTACAGATGCCATTTTAACAGCTCCGTACAGCGCTGCCACCTATCGGAAGTCAATGAAACTATACGAGACGAAGCGGGAATGTTTGAAAATATTCCACAAGAAATTTCCGGTTTTTTCAACCAAAATTGGCCGAGAAAAAAATGTGTTGCATTACTTATTGAACTGCCCTCGTATTTTTCCTAGTTGCAAATGCTACATTTATGACCAGTTGCTTAGTGTGTCAACGTACCGTCGATTTCGCACCCATCTAGTTTCGCAGGAACAAGTATAGGGTTCTTAATAAAAGCAAACTAACCGTAGCCGATAACAATGTATACTGACGATGTCAAATATTGATTATGGTGTAGTCTCCACATAGTTTAGGGTTATATTACACGTAGTTCACTGAGTTAATAAGTATCCGTTGGGATGACAGGCACTAACTTGTTATCCTTAGATGAAGAAATATTTTAGTCATATTACTCTTTTAAGTGGTATTAGTTTGAATGAATTTGCTGATTAACTTACGCAGCAAATTTTGAAAGGCAAGTTCTGTTGGCTCTAAAAGCTTGTATTGGTGCACTAATATTACAATAGCTTTTTTAAAGAAATATTGCTCACATGAAACTCTTAATCAATAAAGAAAAGATGTAGGAATTATTCGGACCTAACGTCCGTCGAAGAAGGGGTAACAACAAAAGCATCTAGTATTGTGGGGAAAATCATACGAGTCGAATTACGAGGGAATCATCCTTGCGGTTTCCTTAAGCTGCTTAAAGAAACCACTGAAACTGTAGATGTTGATGGACGGATTATTGACTTGTACCACTGACAATCCAAATGCTAGGGCCGTGTGTTATCATAATGCCACGTCACTAGAACTGAAATAACAAGACTATATCATCCCATTAAGCCGAAGTTTTACTGAATCGGCAACTTTGGTTTCAGTTGGTATTGGCCACGGTATCGCGGTCGAATATTTTAGCAGCCAGACAGACGGCCTTCTCCACCCGCCAAGTTGACGACGGCGCCCCCAGCAGGCAGCATAGGATTTGGTGGCCATGAAGAGATGCATGGTGTGGAGTGTTGAGCCCCCGTGGTTGGTGGAAAGGCCACTGGAGTGACCTGTCGACAAATTTAAATTTCAGAATTTAAAACGTGGTCACATTATGGTGGGTTGATATATGTAAAGTAAACTGCAAAATTGTTGTAGGTCCTGAGGCTAATATAGGGTCGATTTCTTTATCGATATTGTTGAGACTGTAAAATAGACACAAAATGGAGTTACTAGTTTATAACTATTGACACAAGTATAGTGAAAGAGTGCAATGACAATATATTTTATAAATTGTTTTCCGTCCCAGATACGTTAATAGTGAAGGGATGTTTCTGTCTCCCCTACTAATCAACTCAAGATCGCTAAGTATTATAAATAAGAACTTAAATGTGAGAACTACCAGCAATGACTGTTAGCCTCTATCCTGTTCCCTGAGTACATTTCCTTCTGATCATTGTATGATGATGGCAGGTGGCTGTCACAAGTATGAGAATACTCCTACCTTTGTACTGTCCATTAGACTGAACTACGTTCTAAGCATAAAGAAACCAAGGCAACTGAGACTGTTGGTATATACACTTATGCCAGAACCGTACAGTTTCTTAAAACAAGCTCCCAAAATGCTGAATTGCAATTCCGATGGTGACAGAAAAGTAAACCTTGATACAGCATGATAGAACAGTACCAAAAGACCAGCGTACGATAATCAACGTGAAACTATACTTAGCACTTGATAACTCTTTTAAGGATGGGAGGAGGTAAGAATGTTTTCTGAAACTCCCTCCATACTGTGAAAGAGTAGGCAAGCATATTGTACTGAACCTATCAGTAGCAGGGCAAAATAATACACTGTCGAAAAGGGCTGCGTATCCGCTCACAATTCAAAACTGTTATCGAAGAACAGTTTTTCAAGCATCGTGATAACCACACACAGCTCAGTACAACAGAATTTCCGGTTCGACCATAGAATTTTGCATTTTGTAGGCTGGTCTCTGTACCTAAGCTGACAGCATTTGAGTGATATTAAAAACGTGCAATTGTAGATTCGGAAAATTAACGCAAACGCATGTTACCGTTCTGAAGGGAGTTATGATTATGCCGTGAAACCAGAAATACACTTAGATACTAAAATCTGCAGATCCAAGTTTCACTCACCATAGCAGAGTGGCTTTCCTCTTCTCACTGCAGACGTCTCTGCAGTAGCTCCTCAAAAAACACGTCAAGCGTAAACTGACGCTCCTGTTGGAAAAGAACTTACTAGTTTTCTGATCTCCAACATGTGGAGTAATACAGAACATGTGCTAGATTCTAACATGGCCGCTTTTTACGAAGTGCTACATTTTTCAATAATTTTGCTAACTACATTTATTGATAATATTTATACATTGATCATATTCAAGTAACATCACTACTCAGTCCATGTCTGACCAACTAATAATACTAAACAAATATTAATGTCCCATGATGTACAAGTTTTTTGTTTGCGTGATTGGTTATTGAAGTACTTCTGGGAGTTATACTGAGATGTAGTTCCTTTTGTATGCTGAAATTTCAATGACCGACCGAGCCGTGTCCTTCAGGTCGTATGACATTCCCTGACTAGATCGAGAGCACAAGACGGCTAGGCTCGCTGCACTTCATTCACGGTCATCGAAGCATTTTGCGCAAATCCAAACAACTCGGCAAAACACCAAAAGCAGGACACTAACTACTATCACGTTCGTTAGAGAGTATTGATCTGAACATGAAACGAATAGTACACGTTGAAACCTAATGCCATTATTCCCTTTTGAACTGATGTACACTCACCGGAGCAACACGTATTTCTTCGTCTTCCTGCAGACGTTTCTGCAGCAGCTCGACAAAGAACACGTCAAGTGTAAACTGACGCTCCTGTTGGAAAAGACCATATTAGTTTTACCATAAAGAACACTTTTATAATTCAGATATTGCGATACTTCTTAATAAGTACAGGTGTTCAAGTGTAACACTTATTAAGAATGTATGGACATTTAGATAGCGATAGTGAGTATACATTGTTTGGCTGTAATAGCTATCATTATGCTATGGGCGAACTGTTAAGCTGCAGAGCTACAGAGGAAGTATTCGAGGTACAGTGTAGCTATGACCTTTTTATTCCTTGTTCTGGTGTGTTCTTTCTCTTGAAAGAAATGTAGGTGGGGCTGTGACAATCTTTACTGACAGTTCCAGTTTCTCTGTTCTCTAACTCCTCTAAAAACAACATCAGGCTTCGAAGACTGACATTCAGAAATACATTTCTTCAGGTCATCAGGTATCAATCCCAATTCGCAGGTAACTCGTAGAGCAACAAGATGGTTTGCAAATGTTGTTTTCAGCCAGTCACTTTTCTTGGACGCATTTTATGTTAAGCTCTGTTCTTACAAGACATTTCAGCATATTTCTCTGCAGTTTATTAGGGTCTTTTCCATTCTCAAGCACCTCCGTATTAGCATCATAGTCCATGCATTCTTATCTTATGCCAGACACAATTTCCCGGTTGGCCAGTGTTAATTTTAATGGCCATCAGTAGAGTTGTTGCAACCATTTAATCGGCTTTCGGCTAGACTATCAACTTCATCTTATATACTGCCAGAATATAATATGCTAGTAACATGGAGGAGACAAGCAGGAGCCTGTGGGATGTGGGGAAAAGAGCAAGCATATCATGCAGCCAAGGAGGCCTGTGAGCAACCAGTTCATCGAGACAACGTGCCATTATCCTGCAGGTGAGAAAGACATAAGATTGTGGGATCAGATGTAACTGGCCTATCATCAGACCACGTCCGACCCTATGTATATCACTTTCACACTCTGAAGTTACCCTGAATCCTATCCCAATAGGCTACATTTCTAACTAATGTCTTCACAGTCTCGTGAAAAGACAGTTAAATCTGTAATTGCTGTGGCATAAATGTTCTTATTCGCCATATTTTCTGTGCACGTTATCTTTTGATCAGAAGACAGAAGTGAATTTAAGAGGAGACCAGCCATTTATTTTACTTGAAGTCGAGATGTGGTAAATATAAAAAAATTTCTGTATCGCTGGAGACGAGGTTGAAGGCTTTGGTGTGTTGCTGAGTGACCAGCAAAACCCATTTCCCTCCAGTGATGAAGAAATCCATCCATTCGCCAGTGACATTCATCTGTGGCTGTATTTTAGATACGATCACCCAGTGACGTGGCGGTTGGTCAGTACCGTTGGGCCTTCAGAGGCTCTTTCTGACATAATAAGTTCCTTAGCTGGGTACTTTATATCATTCTACTAAACTAGTGAAACGCAATCACTTTTATTACCAGGTATCGAAATGGTGTTAAATATAATTTTTGTAATTATGTGTGTGTGTGTGTGTGTGTGTGTCTGTGTGTGAAGTCGAGGGCGCATTCGTGTGCTGCGAGGGAGTGTAAGTAAGGTTTTTAGACATTTTTTAAATTTTAATTCTTTGTTGAAATTTTTCTGTTTGAGCACATTGAACCTCACTCTTCCCATAAACGTACTGTTTTCTTGCACGGAAACCAACACACAATCGTCATAGTCAATAGTCTAGTAGAGGCTCCTGTCTCAGATGTGTTTTTCATAATGAATTGTCACATGGGATGTTTATAGCGAACCGCAGATTCATTTACAGTAAATCGTGACAGTCTGAAATACCTGTTGACCACCCTATCGACAATGAAGTAGCTCTAAGACTTTAGTGCTTTGCTCATTATGATATCAGTTCAAATGGTTCTGAGCACTATGCGACTTAACATCTGAGGTCATCAGTCCCCTAGAACTTAGAACTACTTACACCTAACCAACCTAAGGACATCACACACATCCATGCCCGATCAGGATTCGAACCTGCGACCGTAGCAGTCGCGCGGTTCCGGACTGAAGCGCCTAGAACCGCTCGGCCACCGCTGCCGCTCCATGATATCAGTAATGCATCGTGACGTGGCTCACCTCAAAGCTACCTCGAGCAGCGACCAAGGTCTTGTCTTCGTCTTCCTCCCCTCCCATACACCGGGAGAAAAACGCCTTCATTCGTCGGAACATTGCTGCAACGATAACGGGCAGCATGTTAGATACTACCATACCGTGTCCACGAGTAAATGTTATTGTGACGTCTCACAAGTGTATCGCAACGAAAAATTTGAGACCGTGATCACATGACTTTCAATTTAACTTCTGTGATAATAAGAGCTGCCAGCGTTACAAAGGATCTGTAACATCCAGATCGATTAAACATCACTGATTTACTTGATAAACAGTACTGATTTATGACTGGTGAGGAATTCATTATTTTAATTCCCTTTAGCTAATTCCTAATAGAGGAATTTAAAATAAAAAACACTAGTTCTTCGATGACAGCCAAAGGTGTGTTCATTACGAGGCAAATTTATTCTGAAATGAATAATTTTATTTCGATATCAGTTATTTAAAGCTATCACTATTAGACAGACAGACCGTACTATTAGCAAGACTGTGCATCGCTACACTAGTTTCAGATATACACCAAGCATAGTAATTTAAACTTCACATTTGGTCAGACATTACGCTGCCCGTGAGGCAGGGTCGGTAATTTAATTAGTGTGTACTTAAGAGAACCTCTTGTTGGTGATATGAACTTATTGGTAAATAATCTATGCGACAGTGTGCTGGTTTAAATCCCAAATCTCTCCGCAGTGGCTGAGGAGATTACGATTTTTACAAATAACCGTTGTCTGAGTCGGTGTATTCTCACCGGGCTGCGCCTTTCCTTCTTTTAGGCAGAGTCATCAACAACCTAAGTTACACACTAAACCTAGAATCACTCCTCAGCGTCATGTGAACTATTCAACAACATGTACGACGTAACAACCATATTTACGATTCAAATTGAACCAGCGACATTTGAATGAAGGAAACGCAAGCACAGCTTATAAACTCTCAACGGAATTAACATTTAACGATGCTCAAAGGTATTAATTTAATTTTTTTGAGTAACAGAAAGAGAGAATACTTTTGATATGGCGCCATGTCAGCTCATTATGACTGCACGCAGCTGGAACTTGTTTACCTATTGCCTTCTTCTTCACAGGAGGTAGAATATAACAGATTTGGTGACAGAGATAGGTGACGTCGCTCTCGTTGTGAAACTAAATAATAATTAAAGAATATACGATTCCAGCAACTCAAATTGTGAAAACCTCAGCAAAGAGATCTGTCCTTATAAGTCACGCTCTCTCGTAACATTTGTAGCTGCGTGACGTATTGAAACAATGTACTTGAATGTGAATGGAATTGTTTTTTTTTTCCATTTTACATACTGCGAAATCACATCATACTAAGTCGTAACCTTTCAGTGTTTCAGTACTTCGCCGCTGCACATCCAGTCATTTATAAGCTTATACGATATTGAAACTGCATGTGATTCTATACGGTACGTAAACAGAAGACACTTAAATCAGTACCTCTCCCGGATACATTGCACCTCGCTTCTGAAGCTGCGCGTTCACTTCGTTCAAAGCTTCTAGAAGTCCTCAAGAACTTTAAAATGTTTCGTTATTTGAACTCGATACACAAAGTGTAACTGTACAATATATGAATCAAAACTGGAGCCTCTTTAAATCAGTAACTCACACGACGTATTCGTATCGTTATTTCAAGTGCTCGGGTGAAATACGCAAGTAACTGCTAGGCAACGGTCCTCTACGATGTAGGTAACATAGCATCGGAGTTAGCATATCCTGTTAACAACATTAAACAGCAATGCCAGTGGCTGCAGAGCTCTACACTGTTTATCAGTGTCGAAAAAATTTAAATAAATCATTGTATGTACCACAAAATAATGGTATTTTGCGACTGGGTGGTATCCAGCAATATCTAATGAAAAAACCTGAATAGCTAATCAACTCCCAATGGATTTAACAGCTAACTGCATTTCAAGATATGAATTCAATTTCCTGAAGCAACAGGAGACGAAAACTCTTTTGCTACCGAGCTAGCTCGACTGAATGTTACTCTACACAGCTGCCATCAGTTTCCAAAGCGTCTTCTGCTTCACAGACGAAAGAAAGTTCCAGCGGCACGACTGTGCAATGATCACAGCCAACATGTATGTACAATTGAGAACTAAGGAGGTTGGCGACACGTATCATTGTGAAACTAAGTGATTAATCTGTGAAGGTATGACACACGTAAGTGAACTTCGTCAGAAACTCAGTAGAGTGGTTCGTCTCTACAAGTCAGGCAGCTAACTTATGAACCTGTATGAAAAATTAAGACAATGTGATCTTTCACGTGTTACACCGTACTAATTACGTGTTCCGAAATCATAAGACGGTCCGTCGTAAAACTTCAACTTGCCAGTACTTCTCCACAAAATTCAGTCATTTAAATGATTTTACGATATTCTAACTGCAGATGGGTTTGTATGGTAAATAAATAGGTTACATTTGAGTGAATGGCTCATACCTCCTGCGGGTACAATACACCTCGCTTCTGAAGCTGGGCGTTAGCTTACTTCAAAGCTTCTGAGGCTCCGAAAGAACTTTAAAAAGTTTCCTTAGTTGTTCTTGAAACACACTTCGACGCTACAACACTTGAATCAAAGCTGAAGCTTCTTTTACTGAATAACTCACAGAACGAATTCGTATAGGCACTTCTAGTACTCAAGAGAATACGGAAGTAATTGCTAGGCAACGGTCCTCGACGGTTTAGGTGACATAGCATTGTTGTTAGCATACCATGTTATCAAAATTAAATAGCAACCCCACTAATAGCAATCCCAGCAAATACAGAGCACATTATTTTATAGGAACGTCGATATCAATAGCTAAACAAGCATTGCAGTAAAATGTTTAGCAATTTAAATATATGTCAGACAAATGCCTTGCTATTGAAAGATTTACAGCAGAGTCTGAAGGATGAAAACGCCCGAATAACCGATAAATTCACTTAACCATTAAAAATACTCCAAGGTCTTAATTCAATTTCTTTAACCAATAAGAGAGTTATACTCAATTGTTACGGTGGAAGGTAAACTTGGTATGACACAAAACAGTTGGCATTAGTTTCCAAAATGTATTCGTTTTCACAGACAGAAGAAAAATGCAGCAGTATGACCCTGTTATGACTACAGACACATGTACTCGTATGTGTAATCGAGAAGCGAGAAAGATCGCTAACATCGTTGTCGTTTTGTCGTTGTGAATTTTAGCAACTGAAAGGAATAGAGCACGCTACAGTTCTATCCGTCTGCTCTGACCCACGGCGTCATATCTGGAGTATAGCGGATAGTTTATACGAGATACTACGACAACCTCAGATAACATTTAATAAGAGCCCCATGACATTCTTCAAGATGGCAACAGCAATATAGACCATTACAATCAAAAACAAACACAAAACATTTTGTGTAGGTGGTGCTGTACTACTTCAATGAATGTTAAGAACTGCCATATGCAGCACACAGCTGTAACGGCACATTTTATAACAGACAATCGATTTCGGTCTAGAACCAGAAAATCGTCGGGTCCAGAAACCATCTCTCCTATGCGTTTGTTTTATTGGAACAGCATATAGCAGGTGTACAAAGCTCCATCATTGATATTATCTATAGATATCGAATACTGGGAAAAAACGTTGTCGAGGTTAAATGGACGTAATGTTGTGAAGGTACAGCTAGTATCAATGATGGTACAATGTACATCTGATAACTGAGATTCCATTTACACAGACGGATAGCTGAGACGGTTTTCGGACACTATGATGGTTTGGTCCTAGACCGAAATCGATTGTTTCTGTTAAAATACACCGTTTTGTATTGTATAACGCACTTCTTAACCAACATAAAACCATGGGACCTATTTGAATCACCATATTAAATGAAATTATCGGAACAATTGCAGGAATGGGAGAGTTTTGGCTGGGTGCATACTAAAAAGTTTACTAAACCTAAGAACATTTAAGAACTTCTCTAGAATAAACTGAACGAAAATATATAGCAAAAACAAAATTTGATTCGAATAATTGGTTTGACCAACACAGATGAGATGAGGACAGTGGTACTAGACACCTCCACAAAACAACATAACTGGAAAATAGCACACACACACATTCTTCTGGAGTGATTCAAACATAAAAAAAGAAACAAGCCTAATCGCAGCGTACGCTGTACCTATATAGCTTTAACAGACAGAGATAACAGATCCCCTACAAATGTCTCTAACATAAACAGAAAAAACTGCAAAAATGTCAGAACTCGAATCGAATTCTTCGCTTGACCTGTAGCTCAAAGGAAGACAGCGATATCACACACAGCTCCACAAAACCACATATTCGAAAAATGTCGCATAGGAACTTTTCTGTGAAAAACCTAAAAATATAAAAAAAATAACAAACAAATGGTATCACAGTATATACAAGACCCCCCAAAAAAAAACACACACACTATAAAATAAATAAAATAAAAAAATATTAACATCAATTATTAATTATGTATTATGTATGATAGTGATTGGATGTAATTAATATTTGCTTATCTGGAACGTGGATTTTTAATTATTCGGTATCAGACGCTTGACAATGGCTTTTTCGTAAATGTAATGTTATTCGTAGTTGACCGTGAAATAAGACTCAAATAATCGGACTTCGTATTTAAATCGTTTCCAAAGTCTGCTGCGGTAGGTGCGGACGCAAATCTAAATCTCAATATTAGAATAATTTGCCAGCCATGTCAATACGTCGTACAGAGGTGACTGTCTACTAAACATAGAAAGTTTACACAGTTAGTTAAATCAGATATATTCAACGAATAAGCCTACAGTTAAATAATTCTACTTACTTTCCTAAATATAAATTCTTTACAGAATCGAGTGCCTAGTAAGATTGCAACTCGCAGTGTTTTTATATAACATCAAATATGGCGGTGTGCCAGTGAATGAAATATACGTGCTTTCCGCACCACTTCTCCAAGACCTCTCCTTCTTAAAGAAACATAAGAGTATCGTAATTGTGTTTTTGTTTTATCAGCGACACAGCGCTGCAGTTCTGTGCCATAGGCTTTATTTATCTGTCACAGATTAATTATTTAATTAAGATTTCGCGTTTCCGAGGAAACTCACGCACGGCATGCAAATGTGCCTTTATATTGCCCCCTGAATTGCGAGGCGAAAGGACACACCTGCAGGCGAGCAATTCACCTAAAGGCACAAGAAAATCTAATTTATCTACAACTATTTACATGACTTACATTATACTGTATATTATATACAAAATTTGAATGACGCGCGTGCGCCGTAAAAGATCTTATGTTGGCAAAATAGAGTGCGCGCATGCGCAGAAGCGTCTGTGTGACTGCGGCACTGCCGTTATATCGTAAATTTAGATCACGCGGCACAGTATTGCAGTTCATATTGTTCGTGTGCGCGCGTATTTCTTAGTCGTTGCACAAAGAAAATATTCCACCAAGATTACATATGAAGACTACATTCTATGACAGGTAACTTAGTTTTAAAATTACAATATTTGTTATAATACAATACAACTTTAGATTGTTGAATGTTCTTCGTTACATAGTATTGCAATGAAATGCTTCAAAGAAAAATGTCTTTTTGTTTCTGGTGCGTTGACCTATACACATCGTGTCGTTATTACAGATTATATTCATCTGCTGCACAATAATTTTTCACAGGTTAGTGTCGTCGTGGTAAAGTTTTTTTTTGTTCACATTAACATCGCTGTATAACAACGTGATTGATACATAAGCATGTCCATTTCCTATTTCCATTATAGTTGTTGTGATGCAGTTCGTTGTGACAAAAAACATTGTTTATTACAGATCAGACGTGACCCGTCGAGTAATTGGTCCATATGCAGTTCGTTTTCGATATTCCGTGGAAGCTTGGTTGCAGAACCTCGGACGGCACATAGCTGGCGTCGATCCTTGGACAATCCAGGTAAGTGTGTCCGTCACATTTCGAGAACATTCCATTCCCTGAAGTTCCAACCAAAATTCTTCCACTCGTCGTGTTGTTTTCTGGACAGGCACGTTGTGACCATTTAATCCAGTTAACATCTTGAAGTTAGATACTGTAGTAATGTCACTAGACGATGGACAAATTACGCACTTCACATTTTCAGTTTTTTGCTAAATATAGCTCACCTAAATGTTCGTAGTTACTTATCAAATAAATCGTTCATCGCGTTTACAAAGGTACGAAGCATGATGAATGTCATTAACAGTTTCTTTCACATAGGTTTCTGCGTAGTTGCAGACTTAGTAATGTACGTTAATGTCCGTGAACAGTCGTTCACTATGCAATTTTTTTTTAAAGTTTTTCACGTTTTGGCACTCGTTATGGTTCAAATTTTCACATAGTAACAGTTACATTACACATCCATTAAAAAAAAAAAAAAAACATAAGTAATCATACATATACACGTCACATATTTTCTTAGCATAAACATAATACAGTTACACATAAACATGTTTACATCATCATTACATAGCTATAAATTATTACATAATGTCACATTTGATTACATGAATTGCAGATATTTACGTTCTCTTTAACGGTTTTGCTGGGATTTTATCGATGTTTTTTGTGATGTCATCTGAAATTAAGATAGGTTAGACACAACATTCATTACATCAGTAGGCAAGACCAGGCGTTTTCACTACTCAATAAATATGCAAAATAATAAGAGACGGAAAACTGTTCGATTCCTCGCGTTTTGTGCGTGTGTGAATAGTGTCTGTGTGGCCTTGGCTACTGGTAGATGCTTTTCTTGCTGAGAGATGTGGGTCTAATCTATTACTCGAAGTAAAAGATCGCTTCACAGATGACGTCTGTCGGTTTGTCAGGTGTCATACCAAGTCAGTGGTACCTACAGTCACTAATGTTCCGTGACAAATTAATATATCATTCACTGCTACGTAATCATAAATTTTACTTTAATATTCAGTCTTCTCGGTGGTGCCGCGGCGTTGAAAGAAAACTTCTTCTGTCTTCAACTGCGTCACTGGAACCGCTGAAATGAAAATTTCTATACTACTTATTATCTGTGGCAATGTTTTCATGGGTATGACTTTGACATTATTTAGCATGAAATGCTCTAAGATCTCGGTGTGCGTATAGCCCAATAATTTTGTTAGTTCTAGGATGTTGTAACAGATACGCACCAGGATGCGGTATGTTAACAATTTTATAAGGTCCTTCATATAGCAGACGCCACTTAGCATTGCGTCGTTTGAGTGCTACAGATTTATGATGAGTACGAAGTAGTACAAGCATTCCTACCTTGAATTTTTGTTTTCTTTTTATTGTGTTTATGTGATGTTTGTTTCGTATCTGTGCGTGATGTGTCAGTGTAGTCAATACTTCTTTTATTTTCTGTTCAGGTGTGATTTCCTTGTCTGACAACTTAGGTAATGGTTCTATCCATTGATCGTTCTGTTTGCAATTGAACATGATCTCGTTGGGTGTGTAATTTGTATTGTAAATATTTAAGTTATTGTGTACGTCTTCGAAAAGACTTAGGTAGGACACCCAATTAGTATGCTTTGATGAAATATAGGTCCTCATGAATCGGTTTAATTCTCGGAAACGTCTCTCAGTCACGTTACATTGTGGACTAAACCTTGAAATAAATACACTTTTAATGTTATTGTCCTTCAAGAAATTTCTCCATTTGTACCCAGAGTAGTATGCTGCATTATCTGACAGAATTGCTTTAGGTTTTCCCACGTGCGTCAGGTAATCACTTGAGAATCTTCGTATTATAGCATTTGCAGTGGCGGATTTTAAAGCATAAAGTTTTACATGTTTAGAAAATATATCGTAAAAAGCTAAGATATATTTGACGCCTCCAGAGCTTGCTGGATGCGGTCCACTGATGTCAGTACACAGAATTTTCAGGGGTTTACTCGGATAAATTCTGAGGTTTTGATTTTTGACATATGACACATGTTTTCAGTTCCCTGTAAATTTTTCTTCTCATATTGCTAAAATAACAGTATGTGCTGAGCTTTGCCAAACACTTTTTCCTCCCATAATGACCCCAAACTAAGTGTGTGTGCCAAATCAAATTACGTTCAGACTCTTTGGGAATGCATACACACCAGTTAGTAGCATTTGGATGTCGGCGATAAAATAACACATCATTGTGTAACTTGTAATACCTAGTCAAAGGGTGATTGTGTTTTTCTACCAGTAATGTTATTATCTTATACCAGTGAGGATCAGATTTTTGTAATTTAGCCATGTTTCTGCACATATCAATATAATATTGGTGATACTGCTTGCCTTGCATTAAGAGAATCCTGTAGTCATTTATATTTTCTAAGTCACTGTTGGTTTCATTCATACCTTGTGGTAGTCTAGACAAAGCGTCGGCAATGGTGTTGTCCTTACCTTTTATGTACTTAATTTCAAAAGAGTAGTTCTGAAGAGTAACTGCCCATCGTGATAGTCTAGGATGTACAAGTTTACAAGTTAACAAAAATGTCAGGGCCTGGTGATCGGTATAAATTACTGTATGTTTTCCAAATAAATAATAATTGAATTCCTTGAATGCCCAGACTATGGAAAGTGTTTCTAACTCAGTAGTGGAGTATGTACGCTCACATTCAGTTAGAGTACGACTTGCAAACCCAATAATTCTTATCTGTTCCTTTTCTTTATTCTTTACAACTTGAAATAAGCAACAGCCCAAGCCGGTACGTGAAGCGTCACAAGTCATACAAAAATCTAAATTGAAATGTGGATGGCTCAATATGTTTGCATTCACTAAAGCATGTTTAATTGTATTAAAGTCATTCTGGCACTGTTCCGACCAGATCCAAACTTGATTCTTTCTGAGTAGATTTAGCAGATGTTTACTGTTCAAAAGTGGTTGTGGTAAAAAACGTCTGAAAAATGAACATAGCCCAAGGAATGATTTTAACTGCTTTTTAGTTCGAGGGCTAGGAAAGTTTCTGATAGCATCTAATTTACTGGGATCAGGACGTATGCCCTTTGAATTAATGATATGTCCTAAATATTTTATCTCACTGCAACCAAATTTTGATTTTCTAAAATTGGCTGTGACTCCAGCTTGTGCAAATTTTTCTAAAATTCTTTGAAGTGTGTCAACGTGTTCATTCCAAGACTGTGTAGCTATCAGTATATCATCTACATAGTGTGTGACTGTCTCAACTAAATCATCGCCAAGCACGGTATCAAGGGCTGTAATGAATACCCCAGAACTGACATTCAATCCGAAGGGTAGAACACAAAACTGATAGGTTCGCCCCCCGAACATAAATGCAGTATATTTCCGAGAATCAGGAGTGATACCTACTTGCCAAAATGAATTAGCGAGATCTATTGTGGAAAAATATTTTGCATCTAGAAATTTCTGTAATTGCTCTTCTAAATTTTCGGGTTTTGTGTGAACCGGTAAAATTATTTCATTAATTGCTCGTGCGTCTAACACTAGCCTAATTCTACCATTTGATTTTTTGACAACAAGTAGAGGACTACAGTAAGGTGAGGTGGATGGTTCAATGACCTTCCAGTCTAACATTTGTTTTAATTCTTGCCACACAGCAGGTCGTTGAGATAACAGTACGTTATATGTCTTGTGGTAGAAGATCTTGTGAGGCTTAACTTCAATCTTGTACACATACGTGTTGATAACACCTAATCATTTGGTAAAAACTTGTAAATATTTGGATAACACTTCCTGTAGTTTTATACGTTCATGTACACTGAGAGCTGTAGCTTCATTTATCTTATGATCAAGCAATGTTTTCAAGTCCATTAGCTCTGTGTCAGATGAGTGTGTTTGCATGTCTTGAATGTCATTGTCAAGTACTAACTGAACCTTGTATCCTGTACAGTGTTTGTCATGCTTTAGAGTTCTCCTGTCCAAATCAATAATAATTACACTGCCTTTATCATTTAAAATACATTTACCTTTGGAGAAGTCTATAATGCAGTCCTTCTCGCTCATAATATCTATTCCTAATATGCAATTTGTCACAAGGTTTTGTACAACCAGGAATGGCCAATGTACAGTTCCAATACCTATTTTAATGTTTACAAAAACTTGCTTCGTAACCCTACATGACTTATTACCTAGAGCAGTAGTTATTTTACAGTTTTGGGCGGGAAACTCAGGCACAGGCTCCAATTCACACATCTTTGTATAGAAATTAAAAGACAAAACGCTCACAGCTGCACCTGCATCTAAGATAATAGTAGTTGGAATCCCACCTACTACACCAGTAGTAGATGCTAAAGCAATTTCATTTGTGTTTGAACGACATTGTGTACTGTCTTGCAAAAGTTCATCTGATATATTCTCATTGTGGTTGTATCTTATAAATAAAACAGGTAGTTTTTGTTTAGAATTATTAGGCATATCAATATTTTGGGGTTCAAATGTGGTGTCAAATAACTGATTAACAATGAAGTCGCCCCCCAAGAATTCTTCAGCCACGACCCGGGGCATAGAAGTGACTGTTTCTAGTTTGTTGGATTAGCATTTGTATTAGGTACTGACACAGATTGAGGTTGTGTATCAGGTGTCATTTCTATTATATTCACATTCGGATATTGCCTGTTGTGATCTCCAAACTTTTGCGGTTGTTGTTGCTGTTGCGCATTATAACTTACCTGTCAGTCGTAAGGTATGCTCCAATTTTGTCCTGGTGGCTGCTGTGGTAAAGCAGTGTTTGAATGAAAGTATTGATCGCTACGAGTCCAGCCTTGATGCTGTCTTGGCTCGTAGTTATTATTATTTCTATTTCTGTTTGTGTTTTTGTTGTTACATTTGTATCCGTTGTTACCGTTGTTGTTATTACCGCGGTGCCTTTTGGATGGATTGCCGCATGGAGTGTTATTACTGTTGCAACTGTTGTTTGTATTGGAATACGCGTGTTGATTTTGATTTCCGTATTGAGACGGCATGTGAGTTTGCTGTTTTTGCTGTACCGCGTATCCAACTGTGGGCGCGCGAGAATTGAGTTGGCAAGCCTGCATGTTTTGCATACCACTAGTATAAACATTGTGGCTGCTGTTTTGCCGCGCGAAGCGCTGATCTTCTAGTAACATGTCAACCGAATCTAAAGCTGTTAAAAAGTAATCTGGATCGTCATCCGGAATATGTAAGAGTTTTTCTTTAATGTTGAAAGGCAATTTGGCCTTCAACGCACGGAGTATATCACGTGTTGCGACTGGTTCGTCCAAAAAATGTCCCATGTTCAAGTATTTTTCAAAATATCTGCGTAAGTTACCATTTTTACTGTTAAAAGTTTCAGGTTCTAAAATTTGTCTTCTGAGTCGCTCCTGGACGGATTGCGACCAGAATTTGTTCAGAGAGGCACGCTCAGACTCACTGTACGTGGTACATACGTCAGCTTGACAGTATGCCCAGACAGCTGCATCGCCTTGGATGTAACCGACAATATATGAAATCTTTTTCCGGTCACTCCAAGTGCGTGGAAATGCGTTACTAAAAGATTTAAGAAAAATCACCGGATGAATGGTTCGTTTTTCTGGGATAAAAGCCTGAAATTGCCTGTGTTTTATTAAGCTTTCTTCTTCCTTTGCATTATGATATGGATTTGTTCCACTGTAATTACTGCAATGTTCAGCTGGTGAGTAATTACGATAATGTTGCTGTGGTTTACCATGATAATAGCTTGTGTTTGTGGTTGCACGTCGTGGTATGTGTTGTAGTCGTGGTGTGTTTTGTTCTTGTGTGTTTGTCATTTGCGGTATGTGTGCGTCATACTCGAATGTATATTGGTTTCTGAACTGTACATTTTGACTGATATTTTCGTTACATTCAGACTGTGGTTGATCGGTGAATTGTCTCATGGGTGCAGTGACGGATTGTACTGCGTCACTAATCAGCTGTTTGTTATTAGTGATGAATTCCGCTACGGAGTCGTGCACAATTGTTGGTAAATTTTCACGTATGCATCTATCAAAATGTTTGTCTTTGTTCTCTACCCAATCATGAAATTCTTTATTAATATTTTGAAAATGAGCTGTGGCATCAGATTGTAAGATGTCAGTCAGGTGTTGTTCAACATCGTCAAATTTATTCTGCACGTCAGTAATTCGTTTTTCAAGGTTGTCGTGTACTGAAGGGTATGTTTGAATTTGTTCAGTAAGAGCTTCACACGTGACATTAAGGATTTTTAATTGTGTCTGTAAAAGTGCTACGTCATTTGTAGTCTTTTCTTGTATCGTATTAAGCTTGGAAAATTTCGTACTGAGTTCAGTCATCTGTTTGGTCAGTGTGGCGTCTATAAGTTCCACACGTTTACACAAAGTGTCATTACATGCCTTGATTGCTATGAGATCAGATTTAATTTCGTCATTTTGGGTCTTTAACTGTTCCTTTTGTGTCTTTAAGGTTGCCATGTTTTCCGCGTTCTGTTTCATTAGCATTTGTAACATGTTGGCAATGTTTACTGTTTGCAAGGTCTCTGCCCCCGCCGCGTCATTAGACGTGACGTCATGTATTAACATGGGCTCTGACTGAGACTTTGAAATTTTTGTGGTGGACGGCCTATTGTCAAAATTTCCGTTAACACTTGCGTCAATATTTGATGAATCGTCACTACCGGTTGCTGTCGTAAAGTCATTTTCTAACATTTGTCTCTCGTCCGAGTCGGATTGCGTCTGAATAGTATGACTTTGCTGTTCCATCTTTGTGTATTGTTTTCTAGTTATGACCATGCCACACGTGATATATGTTTCAAGAAAATAATGTTTGACACTGGTTTTAAAATAAAATGCAGTTGAGCATGAATCGCTCGTAGCAACAATGGCTGTTTGTTATTTTAAAAATGAAAACTGAATATGGGATTATTGTTAATGGCTGCTGTCCATGTTACAACGTATCGTACAGAAGTCGGCCATATTGTACACTCGTGTATTGGTATTGTTGAAGAAGTTATTGTTTAAGGAAAAGTACTGATAATGAAATATATCACTGAAAACTGCTACACGCGAAAGAAATACTACAGAATCTACTGAAGAGCTGATACACTGATTTATGCGTCTGGTCAAGCCTGCCAATGCAAAGATGCTGCGTCTTACCTTATTTTGCTGGAAGCTTCGTTGCGTCTTTCGGCAAAATTTTAGAATTGGAAAATTTCTTCAGATTTTTGTTATTTCTCATATATTCAAGTCCAGGTCCAGAAAGTTGATTTTTCACATGAAACAAAGAGAACAGTGTAACAAATGACAAAATAACAAGTCCGACACGCAGTCGCCAATATATAATAAATAAAATAAAAAAATATTAACATTAATTATTAATTATGTATTATGTATGATAGTGATTGGATGTAATTAATATTTGCTTATCTGGAACGTGGATTTTTAATTATTCGGTATCAGACGCTTGACAATGGCTTTTTCGTAAATGTAATGTTATTCGTAGTTGACCGTGAAATAAGACTCAAATAATCGGACTTCGTATTTAAATCGTTTCCAAAGACTGCTGCGGTAGGTGCGGACTCAAATCTAAATCTGAATATTAGAATAATTTGCCAGCCATGTCAATACGTCGTACAGAGGTGACTGTCTACTAAACATAAAAAGTTTACACAGTTAGTTAAATCAGATATATTCAACGAATAAGCCTACAGTTAAAAAATTCTACTTACTTTCCTAAATATAAATTCTTTACAGAATCGAGTGCCTAGTAAGATTGCAACTCGCAGTGTTTTTATATAACATCAAATATGGCGGTGTGCCAGTCAATGAAATATACGTGCTCTCCGCACCACTTCTCCAAGACCTCTCCTTCTTAAAGAAACATAAGAGTATCGTAATTGTGTTTTTGTTTTATCAGCGACACAGCGCTGCAGTTCTGTGCTATAGGCTTTATTTATTTGTCACAGATTAATTATTTAATTAAGATTTCGCGTTTCCGAGGAAACTCACGCACGGCATGCAAATGTGCCTTTATAACACACACACACACACACATTTACGAATCTCATTATGCAAGGATGACGCACATGAATTTCTCCAGAATAGAGCGAACGAAAGAAACAAAAAGACATACACATGAACAGTTGGTATCATATTTCGTGTGAACTTTATTCCTAAACTGAGGACAGAGATACAAAGCAACACACAAATAACATCAACTTAATCGAAAAATTATATAAACAAATTCCTTTAGAATAAACCGAAAGAAAAGAAGTACAAAAAACTGGAATCATACTACAAACGGAAATAAATAGCTCAAAAACCGAAAACAAATAATTCACCAATAAATACAAAACTTCGATAAAATTCAGCTAAACAAATACTACGAACCACAAAAGAAAAAGAAGAAAAAACAGTTATGCAACGCGAGAGTGAGCGACCGGTAAAAACAAATTGAACCTCTTAGGAATAGTGGATTTCATTAGCGCAGCGTCTCAGAGAAGCACATTCGAAAAACGGCCAAATATTTGTAAATTAAAAACCTATGGATAACATTACCACCAGCACTGCAATTTCGTTAGGGCTAACCTCACTCACGACGAACTTCCCACATTAAAAAGACAGCTAAATAACTATAAGAATCATATGATAATCATCATTACTAATGGTTTCACTCTCAAAACTTTATCTTATGCTATGAATGTCCTGCCTACCCTTACCCAGGGAAATCTCGCGATATGCAGAAAGAAACAGACAAATATTAGTCAGAAAAGAGAACAAAAATATAATCGTTACTGGTTTCTCCACGACAGTTTAATCTGTGGTCTCAAGTTCCACCCAAACCAAACCCTCGTATGTCGCGACGTATTTGGAATAACAGCATAGTTTATAGACATCACAGATTACACTGGTAAGTAACACAACCACAGGCTAACTTTTAATAACAGTCCGCTAACATCCAATTCAACATACAGTCATGACGTTACGTAAGATGTCATTGGTGAAAGCAAACGGGTGGAAAAGGCAATGCGCTTGACACGTTTTCCGTTGAGGAACTAAGAAATTACTTTGAGAATACAAAATGAAAGTTTATGACCTACGCCAAATAGGAAGTATAGAAATCTGTCTGAAAAAGCAAGCACTTAATATTTGAATCTCCATGGAAAATAGAGACAAAATGGTATTTCCCGTTGTTTACTGTTAATAACATCAGGTTCTGTATTCACATCATACTCTACCACATGCTTCAACCTTCAAGTATTTCTCCGCTAAGTACACAGACAATTAAAAGCTTCTTCGATGTTATAACTACAGATGATTCCGAAAGGTGGATAAATAAGTGACAGATACGCGAATAGCTCATACCTCTTGCAGGTACAATGCTCCTCGGTTCTGAAGCTGGGTGTTCGCTTCGTTCAAAGCTTCTAAAGCTCCCCAAGAACTTTAAAATGTTTCGATAGCTGTTCTCGAAACACAAAGTTTACTCTACAACGCTAGAATCAAAGCTGAAGCTTATTTCACTCAATAACTCACACAGCGAATTTGGATAGGCACTTCTAGTACTCGAGAGAATACGGAAGTAATTGATAGCCAATGGTCCTCAACGGTTTAGGTGACATAGCATTGTTGTTAGCATACCCTATGACCAACATACAGACAACAGAGAACAAAATTTTATAGCTACGACGACAGAAAAGGTTAAAAGATCACTGAAATAAAATTTTTAATAAGTTAAATATATGTTGCAGCTTTTCAGATTATAGCATCGCTTCGAAGTGACGTCGCACGCTCGTGTCACTGACCCCGCATTCACGTAATATGTTTAAATGTTTTCACAAGCTCAAAACTTAATTCTCTCAGCGCAGCAAACATTCGCCTTTTTTCCGTGTCCGTTTGTGTAATATCACAAACACATTTTCTGGCATATGAATTTCCTATACCTGTGTCTGAATCTCTTCGTAATAAAAATGGAGGATTTGTCACTGAGACGGATCACATGAGCAATGTGCTTTTATTCACTGACGTAAAAAGGCTGAAACAACCCAGTAGCTCCACTATGAGAATGCAAATCATGTTTGCTTTAAATACACACTGAAAATTTCATGAGCGGTAGTTACCTTTGAGATTGAATGAAGTGAGTTGATGTTAGTCAAGAGAGAGTCAGAGTTCCACAACCAGTAAGAATGAGACCGTGTAGTAGGGGTACGAAAAGCTGGATGTTCGTTCTGCGATATTGCGGTCTGGAGTGCGATTTCGTATGACAGTACGAACACTCTCCTGGTTATCCCACGAATCTTGACTGCAATACTGTACGCTAGTCATGAACAGCATTCGGGCCTGTGTTATCCAACACGATAATGCTCTGCCACACACCGCTGTTGTAACCCAAAGTGTCAGACTAGTTGTTTTGGCCTGCTGGATCACCAGATCTATCTCCAGTCGTGCAACATGGGACATAATCGAGCGACAGTTCAAGCCTCATTCCACAACCAGGATTAACCGTCTGTGTACTGGCCGACCAATAGCGACCAATACCAGTAGGAATAGCAACCGACAGAAACTGAGAGATGTAACAAATATACTTTTAGGAAAGATTAGCCACTTCAAATGATGGGTCATGTTGTAACAGTTTTCCGCTCTTTGTAGTAACTCATTTGACTAGCTACTACGAACAAGGGGAACCTACTGCCGATACGACTTCAGTCGGCTCCTGGCAAAGGGAGAAGAATAACGCCGCCACAGCAGTCCTAAACGCTTAACAGGGTTATATGAACTACTGAGGGCATCACGCAAATATCTACGTCGACTGGTGCAGCAAATACTATGCAACTGCTAAATGTAGGCTGTATGTACATAGATGTGCAGAGCTTTCAAACTTCAGTGAGACGCCGGGAAAATATGAAGAAGTAATCCTGAAAATCCAACGATAAAAGAAAACTATGTGTTTTCATCTGAAACACTCTGTACAGAGAATATTAACTCCAAAGCAGATTCAGTTAAGTAACGAAAGGTGGAAATAATTAATGTAAGGGCCCTTTCTAGAGAACACCTAAAATGTGAAAAGTCGATCATTAGCCACATTCACCCAACCTCAGTAGAATTACTGCTTCATCATGCAGCGACGAATTTTGAACTTTTCAAACTAAGAAATTACTAAAAACAGTAGTTCCCTACACAGCTGATGCAAATTGTAACTGTAATTGTATAACAAAAGAAAAGCCTACGTGCATATCGCAGTGGTATATAGCAAAATGTTACGGCTTGTCAAGCCCAAATTCTCCTGCTCCCTCACCATAGCTACCCTAAGCTTATCGTCCTATCTCCAGCTTATCCTTTCAAAGTAGACGTTTTCTATCACTTGCCCTCAGTTAAGTGCTTCAGTCTCATCATGAAATACCTTCAATATTTCATTTTGAAAAATTCACAAGAGTCTTTAACTTTATTAATGTGCGACGGTCTGTTTCAATGACTAATAAAAGTGCAAATATTATGATTTGCAGTTTGCTCGGCGGTACAGTGGGTACGTAGTAGATTACAAATCACGACGGTCCAAGTACCAATCCGGGATTGGTCCAAAGAATCTTTTTATACGTAATTTGACAATGATTTGTTAATGTTAGTAATGCGAGGTCGAATTATGACTCGTATTCCCTGTTAAACTGCAGGGCCGCTTACAACAGACTGGATATATGAGTTGAGAAGTCGCAGAAAGCAATGGGACCATGGCTAGAAAATTACTTCGGAGTCCGAACCAATTTTCAGCTTGATGACAGCTTTATCGTTGTATGTTATGTATTTGTTAATGTTAGTAATGCGAGGTCGAATTGTGACTCGTATTCCCTGTTAAACTGCAGGGCCGCTTACAACAGACTGGATAAATGAGTTGAGAAGTCGCCGAAAGCAATGGGACCATGGCTAGAAAATTACTGTGGAGTCCGAACCAATTTTCAGGTTGATGACAGCTTTATCGTTGTATGTGTACATGACATAGATTGCCTTTGTATCCTTGGGTAACATTATTAAATGCTTTTGAGTGATAAACGAAATATATACTCCCACCAGTCAAGCAAATGAATAAAATTATACTAAATAAATATCCTTATTTTCTGAAAATACGGGTAATATAACTGCGTGGTGCATCATATAATACCCCTGACATATTTGAAAACTTAACTGCGTGTCCTGAGGTTTATACAACACTCACCCACTTTTCCACTTGTTAAATTGTTAACAATATAATAGTTAACAAATAATAAAAATAAACTCATTACTGGTGTAAAATAGACAAGTATTTGCACCAACACATTTACAATGAGGAGGAAAGATGAAGAGGAAAGTAACAAGCGATGGGTGTCAGTAAAACCACGAGTATTAATTGGACAAAGATGGTCGTTTTTCACTCTGTTCCGCTACGTTTTAACTGGTATCATTTTTATGATTTTACATTTTTAGAGCAAGATATCATATTCCATATCATATCTTTTCCAGATAGAAATAAATTTCATTTAATCAAGAAAGTAAATAAAAAATTGTGTTGTGGATCTATAGGTACCGCACTACACATGGATATGTTACTGGGGAGGAGGGGGGGGGGGGGTTCCGTAAAGGACAAAGCAGTCACTGTAAGACTCAAAGTTTATTATCATGAAGAATCAACATATGTTTCACTGAGACAAGCAAGTGCACATTTAATGAAAGAACACAGGATTGTTTCATGAAATCTAACTTTGTGTCAGGGGAGTGAGCACATTAAATGTATAATCACGACAATAAGTAGTTGATAGTGCAAGAATTGGATGTGGTTAAAAGCAAGAAACCGTAGACATAAGAACGAACACCAGCCGAATCCTTTAAGTGCGTGACACAAGCAACTGTATGTTAAAATTGTGGAGTTAGGCCCTCGTGGAAGTTAGCTACAATCGACTTGGTGATTCTATTGAAAGCTCATTCTTTCCACTCTCACACAGCATGAATGCAGTAGGCAGCGGTGGTAACAGTTGAGTCTGGCTTGAACTCTGCACTCGCAATTGCAATGGAAACATCCATATTGGTGCAAGAGTTATCTAGCAGCAAGTATTTTCTTCTCAGTCGCCTGTTCACAAGTATTTATTCTTCATTCTGCTAGCAATAAGTGTGATCTATTTTAACCACCTGTTACTTGCCTCATTGTACAAGTGTAGGAAAATCGCTGGCAAATTCCAGCGCATGCTGTGAGTTCCGTTCAGTAACGGTTTTGTACATAAGTTAAACAAACTCGTACTCCTGCGGCTTTTGTTATTAATCAATAATTCCAAAGTGTGAGGAGGAAGACAGTCAATGACAGGATTCTGAAGCTGACGAATTGAGAGACTTACACATAGGTACGTACATGAAAGAACGTGCTCTCCTGTCAGAAAATTGGTTACAAGTGTTTTAAACTAACATTCCTGCGTAGCACGTCTGCTGAGACAAATAGTTGTACTAACGGTGTACCTTCTCTGAAAGCTGGAGCTAGGTTCGGTTTCAATCTTTCCTGAAAGGAATCCTCCCAGAGCTTCAAGCAAGACTGCTTTTTACGCAGATAGCCGCCCCTCAGTCACCCGTCGAGGGGTGTTGGGACAAAGCGAGTTCTGCATTCCTTACATGCTTTCCAGGGTAGTTTTCAGTACTGAACGAATTTATTACTCTGCTTAATCCTTCACATAATCTCCCTTACTATGAGCCACCTACAAAAAGCTCACCATGACTGCAGATAATGACTGCCTTAACTGTTATAAAAGAATGTAAGAGAAGAGTTAAATTAGCGGTGCAGTCACTGGCAATACTAAATATCATCTGCAGTTACTAGGCAGCATTAAAGGTTCGATTACATTGACCATGAGGATGTGCGTATGGCATTAAACGCTTCGTAAGAGTTTATGGATAAACTGCTGTGTAACATCACCTTATCATTGTGAATAAATTGATGCTGATGAAATTGTGCTGATGGTTTTGAAGTTTGGTTTGTGGGGCGCTCAGCTGTGCGGTCATCAGCGCCCTTACAAAGTGTGTGTGTGTGTGGGTCGCACGCGAGACCAGTGAAAGTGATGCGACCTTGACAGACTACCATGGAGGCTGCACCCTGCAGAGCGACTTGTGTCCGGTATACACAAACGTTCTCACCTCAGCTGCTCCTGGCTCTCAGTCAGCTCATACCTTCTGCTACTTGAGGTAGCATCTCACCCCTTTGTGACTGGTCCC
The DNA here is from genome assembly GCF_023864345.2 of Schistocerca serialis cubense. Lineage (NCBI taxonomy): Eukaryota > Metazoa > Arthropoda > Insecta > Orthoptera > Acrididae > Schistocerca > Schistocerca serialis. The sequence goes on from NC_064643.1 coordinate 232,296,484, forward strand.
TTGCCTCGAGTGGCAACCCACTCCACTCGACTTGAGACCCCATTGCACTGCAGATGCTTAAGGCTTGCTCGACTAATTTACGACAGCATCATGCCAACCATCTGTCAAGTCGTTCTGCAGGGTGCAGCCTCCATGGTATGTCAGTCTGTCAAGGTCGCATCACTTTCACTGGTCTCGCGTGCGACCCACACACACAATATATATATATATATATATATATATATATATATATATATATATATATATGTGTGTGTGTGTGTGTGTGTGTGGGTCACACGCAAGACCAGTGAAAGTGATGCGACCTTGACAGACTATCATGGAGGCTGCACCCTGCAGAGCGACTTGTGTCCAGTACACACACACACAATATATATATATATATATATATATATATATATATATATATATATGTGTGTGTGTGTGTGTGTGTGTGTGTGTGTGTGTGTTTTCTGTTCAGAACATCTGCCTCATGTTTGCATGCAGGTCGTGTGTCTCATATTATTTGTAAAATCCTGAAGCAGCACTACTCGAGAACATTTGGCAAATAAAATTTACGTAAAACCATTACATACAGTTCTCTTGTTTAATGCGACTACCAAATACCGATGAGGTTCACTGGAAGAAAGATGACAAATTAGAGGAGCTTTCTGAGGTATCCCTGGATGCTAAACGGAATTTTGTGCACGTATTTTATGCATTCACGATATATAAATTACTGACGCACCACACAGCTAAGCATTGAGGTAGTACTTTGCATTTACATACTACCTGTTTATCACTATGAGCCTTCCTATTTCTATCTCTCCCTCTCCTTCTTTCTCTCTCTCTATCTCTCTCTCTTCTGATGCTTTCTTTTGTTTATTGTCTTTCAGTAAAGGTATTCTCTTTAATCGGCATCTCGTACCAATTTTCTGAAACACACAAGGGTACATGTGCAGAACGTTGCTACCATAAAAGCACAAGGCTTTATCATGATATTCATTACAACTGCAAAATATTTCCTTATTGTACTTGCCGTACCTGTATTTCTGAGCTCAAGTTACCTCCATTTTTCACATTATAGTGTTACTCACACAACAATCGCATCCAAGGGTGGTACTCGTATTGCTGTAAGACTCTTTTAACATCACAAAGGTGGGCTTCCACCGGATGACAGTTGCATCCCCTGTGAACAGTAGATACAAAACAGTGAAACAAGTTCTGCGTCTTCAGTTTCTTGATCTCACGTACCTTTACCTGAGGTGGCAAGTTATTACACAGCAGCTTGGTGCCTCATACTACCGGTGTGTTTTACACTAACAATCCGCATTGGTTCGGCGCTCAAGTGCATCAAATATCAACTACAACACGCAATTCGTCATTGGAAGGCAAACTCGTCCTACGTCTCAAAAAATACACTCATTGTCTTTCAATACTGCCTCAACTGTTGAAAATCACTCACAAGTACTCCACATACATTCGTCTCCTTCTTCTTCCTTCTGCACCAGTCCACAGTTATGGAAGTGGTTAACATACATTAAACAAATCTCTTGAGATGTTAGATGCGTAGACGACCTTCCGATCTGCGACTCCTGAGGGTCGTACTCTCCTAAGCTATTAAGAAAAAATTTGCTCACTCAACGAGCACTACAGTGTACGAAAGAACTTTTATCGTACAAATCAGAATCACGTACGTCATTTTAATTCATTATGTCTTCAGTATCGGCTATTTTTAACACATTTGCTCAAAAGTATCAGAATGACCTGAATTGCATTTCGCCTGATTCGCATGCAGCCCGCATAACGCAGCTTCCTAGCAGGTCCTCTGTTCGCTCCTCGGTACAGTCGTTTGACTATTGAAAATGGTTCCCACAAGTCACCACTAGGAAACACTGCTCTGCATCGCAATTACTCAAGATAACTACAAATATCATGGAACACCTTATCACAGATGACTGTCTTTAAGGCTTGTAAGCTCACATTTTTTACAATAAATGACATACCTGAAATATTACCGCTCTCATTGTTACGTCAGATAGGCAATGCATGTAGTAAGTTCGTCGTATCAAAGTATCATACTGTACTTACTATTTAACGCAAAATGACATAAAAACCTTAAGTTCTTCAGGAGTAGCTAGTTGAGAATATGTATGAACTTCAAATGACACGACGAACCGTCTCGTTCTGAATATGGATTCAAACCAAGGTCATGCAGACTAAACAAATATTTCGTGGCTGATGGAAACTAACAGTAATTCCTCACTAGGCATACTGAGAGTGATATATCTCGATTTTAGACAGTATCAGGTATCAAATATCAACTTTATATTACATAACGTAAACATTTTTAAGGGACGCGAATTCCTATCCAGCATCTATTATCCCTGTTAACCAACTACGAGAGATGTTAAATATTGCTTCTTCGCATGTTACTTAGCTGAAATGCTGTGAGGTAAAGCTTTGTGTTAGACAATAATTCGTACTCTGAACCTAATGGGATTGTTATCGAAGCACAATCAACTGTGACATAACGGATTTTTTCGGCATTAGCTAGATGTTTCAACTGAAATGACGAGACGAAACATTAATTTTTTCCTTCCCAGGACTCCAACCTGGCAACTACCGCTCTCATATTCTATAGAAAACGAACGTTAAATATAGGTTTGTTACACCAGCAGCGACATGTGTGCATGTTTGAACGAGAAGTAATGTGACGAAGAGTTCAGTGCTGACTGGGAATCAAACTCCACACATATAGTTGTTGACTACACACAAAGAGATATCAGCTACCGAATTTTTCTTCACCAGCAGCTTGGAATAACATCCTTGAACTTTCAGTGAACTCTCAAATAGTTCTGTGTCTCACTGGGAGTCAAAAACGTCAGATATCGTTAGTGTTGACAACGAATGAAAATACATTAAAAATCAAAATTATTATCCACCAGCAGCTAGGTGTTCTCATGCTAGAGCTTGATAATACATAATGTAAACCTTAGTGCCAGGCCAGGATTTGAACCTACTCACGCGCAATATATGGAGATGTTGAGGAATCTGCAGTTTCGAGCAAACAACAAATTGTAGTCGAGCTGTATTGTCACGAAAGAATCTAGTCCCGAGTTAATGGCGGTCTGAGTTGCATTCCCAGTTCAGAACCAATTTTATCGACATGCAGAAGCTCAAATACAAGATGGAATAAGTGTCCTGTGACCCCACATAGCGTTTGTTTCGTCACTAGAAATAAATAACTTGTATAAGATAGGTTACTGGTGGTTGAGTTTCTACATGCCGCCACTCCTGACTTTATTGTGGTTCAACCTAACGTCTACTTGATAGAGAAGGAATATCACGTTCTATGTGAATTTCAGAATACAATGCCATTATACCTTCTTTACTTAGCGTAGCCAGAAGAGAACAGAATATGTCTCCACCTATCAACTATCAAAATAGAGAGACATAAATATAAAAAAGAATGAGAGAGAGAGAGTAAAAAATTGTAATAACGAAATTGAATCATGGTATGCAAAGAGACCTTTCATTAAAATGACACGTTCGACATCATTACGAAATGTCGTATTCATGAACTATGGAACAAGTACTGTATTAATTAAATCAAATCTATTCTAGTTTAATTTAATCATGTTGCTGACTAGCCACGTAGTGTCATGAATTACCGAAATTTTCGCCAAAATCAGTAACCAAATCTAAACGTTAGCCGGCCGGACTGGCCGAGCGGTTCTAGGCACTACAGTCAGGAGCCACGTGACCGCTACGGTCACAGGTTCGAATCCTGGCTCGGACATGGATGTGTGTGATGTCCTTAGGTTAGTTAGGTTTAAGTAGTTCTAAGTTCTAGGGGACTGATGACCTCAGAAGTTAAGTCCCATAGTGCTGAGAGCCATTTTGACCATCTAAACGTGAAAATAAAAGACGACAGTTTTCGAAATAACCGAGACTCCTATCAAGACCCTTTCCTCCCCTTTAACTAACCACGAAATATGTCTGATATACCTCCATTCAGAAGGAACAAAGTGCGCATGCATTTAAAAATGAAGCGCATGATGTGAAGTTCTGTGACGGATATACAAACCTAACACGTAATCGGATTGTTAACTAAGTAAAATCAAATGGTTTTTCTAACCAGCTGCTAGGTGTTTGAATCTAAAATAAAGATACAAATTTTTGTGCCTGTGCGACAATCGAACCACACACATACCGTCCTTCTTTATCATCCACGAATGTAGCTTAAGTATCAATTGCTTATTCACTAACAGTAAGATTTGTGCGTGTTTGATCAGAAATAACGACACCCATTGCGACTGTTGGTAACACATGAACAGACATTAACAATGGACGTTAATTTTCACTGGCAGGCCGGTGTGCACGTGATAGGGCTTGAAATGATATGAATATTCTTGTACTGGATCAGGTTTCGGACCCACATACTTACCTTTGGACGACACTTAGAGAAGATTGCAGTCTGGGGAAAAGGAACAAAATGATTGAACTATACTGTTCCAAGAGATTCAGATCGTCGGAAGAGGAGATACGAATTCGAATCACAGTCGAGCACCAAATTTTTCAACATCTCTAGTTCAATCAAGTAAAAGTAAATTAAGAGCCCTGTTCCTTTATGGTTCAAATGGTTCTGAGCACTGTGGGACTTAGCATCTGAGGTCATCAGTCCCCTAGAACTTAGAAGTACTTAAACCTAACTAACATAAGGACATCACACACATCCATGCCCGGAGCAGGATTCGAACCTGTCACCGTAGCGGTCGCGCGGTTCCAGACTGAAGCGCCTAGAACTGCTCTGCCAAATCGGTCAGCTCTGTTCCTTTAAATGGCTAACGGTTCATCAAATAAAATAAAATTTTCTAATGTAAGTAAGTTGACTGGTGACAGTGTTTCTGTTTACCATGACTTTCGCCCATGTCATTACCCAACGTAAACCGACTCTGCCCAGTTGGTAAAGAAGGAAAGTGATGTTTAATGCGGATACTGGATTATAACGTCTTTCTCTTGAGGTTACCAGAGATAAAGTAAATCTGTTTGTGCCTCTTAAAAGTAATTGCCAGAAACCACGCATTCCACCTGTGATAGTTCCTTCCACCAGTCCATTGTGGCCACATTTTCCTGCGCCAGGAGTGTGCTGTAATGGATGATGTACTTAGTTCACAAAGTTAGTCACGGTGGAAAAAATGCGAGTCTTTTAAATGGTTAAGTACAAGCAAGCTTCTGACGCGGATATTATGCTATTCTCATGTCAACAGGATGTAAAGACTCTTCTAGGCATCACAGCCTCGATGTGAACCCATTTTGAAATTTTCACTAATTCAGCAAATTTCTTAGTTCGAGAATATCCACTGTGAAGTGTGAAGTTACGTGATAATTCGGTTATTACCGTCATTATTAATATTATTTTCTTCATACCGCTGCTGGAACTCATATGCTTAAAGATTATTTAATGCCTTTTGGTCATTATAGAAGCAGTTGCCCAATAACAGGTTCTTTTCCTGTCTACGGAATCCTCTTCATGTTAACATCAAACGTCTCAAATTACTCGTAGATTACTTTAAAACTAAGGTAACTGATGAAGACGTTACTTGATAACAAAAACGCGCTGCCTCTTTTCATTTACTTGTCCCTAGAAATGGCTATCGAATACTGCCAAACCAAAAGCCAAGGGATCTTACTGCCTTCCGATATACATCGCTGTCATTTCTTCCATATGATTTAATCGATGCGACCTGTTTCAAGCTGTGTAGGCCTGAGAATATTTTAGAAATCAATTGCTTTCCTCTGCAATAAGCAGAAAGATTTATACTCTAAGCTACGCAATTGCAAATTTTTCGCAATATTAGTTCAAATTTAATATTCGCTTCTATAATGTAGGAAAGTATTTCACAGTTTGAAAAATCCGCATCCGACTCATTGACCTTACACATAGTCGCTGACCATAAATTCTAGCTCAGAGTGACACAACCTCACTGTTCGTTTCACCTGATTTTGTAATCATTTAAATAAATCAGCATGACCTTCCAGTGGGAAACACTTCATCCCCCTTTTCCTTCTGTGAAATTTGTCAGTAAGATTTTTGCCTTCCAACCACCGATATGCGGAAGAGTACAGATGGTAAACGATTCACAATCTACGTTTTAGTGCCGTTAAGACGATTTCTATAAACATTGTCGTAGCTGAAGGAATTTAGTTTCTTCTTAAATCGTGTTATGCAGCAACGTTCACAGATGTCTCAAATAGGAAAAGCTTTTTATCCAGGTACAAAGGCTGTAAAACAAACTTCCCACAGTTTTCGTCAGGTTGCTCTTTTCGTCTGATAGCACTGCGTAAGTATTTTGTCTTACAGGTATCACAAGTATTGTCCCTGTAGCTGCAGCAACCATTGGTTGAAAACGAGTTTAGTACCAATGCGTACAGTACTGCTAATGATTAAGAACGATTGCACGCGGAAATCGCGACTAATCTAGTCCTTTATATAGCGGTTTACGAGTTCTAGCCACTATTGGCCTTGTAAGAGGAAGCCAAAACACACACCTCTTCGCCAGCTCTGTGGGAACATGCTGACCTGTGAAAAGGGTCTGTTATCGTTCGCGGTTCCATTATCGCTGACTAATACGTTTTTATCCCTTCTGTGAAAAAGCCACAAGCAGTCTGAGCAAACATCGATTAGGATATGGCAAGAAAATGCATGTAGAAAACTAGTTTTAAGTTGAAGCTTTCAAGCAAGGTTTGAAGAAGAATAAAATGCCACTACCACACAACAGCTAATGTAGAAACATTTTTCTGGCGTATTTTGGCACGATGCGCTCTCTCCATACATAATACAAAAGTTTCGAGATGCGTCTGCTGCCTGGCAGTCTATTAAACCTGAAAAGAACAAAATGCCGCAGAAGTTAGCCCCTTTTCCACATGTGACTATTTTGGGTTGAGAAGTGATGGGAACTATGTTCAAAGTTCCAATAGGTTGGCAACTTCAGCAGACAGCAGAACTGCGTTTTAAAAAATGTAGCAGTGAATATACTCGACCTGGCGACGTCTTATCTACGGTGCGCGATGCTTACCATTATAATACTAGCTGACAATTAGTTACAGCAGCTCCTGAAGTCAAGAACAATTCCTCCAGAACTTCCGCATTCCACAGTGCTGTGAGATAATGCATATGGCCCGATGTAGACTTCTGAGAGACAGACAGTTACAGCTTTTGTTTTGCACTGCACTGCGCAATAGAGTGGCTCAAGTGGAAAGGAACGCTTCCTATTTAAATTTCTGCATCCTACACAGTCGGCAGTTCTGTGTAGCTGGCAGTTACGTGATTTTATTTCGGTGATTGCAAAATAGAGTCGAATGTATGCACTGTGTAGTCGAGGCAGCTAGTTCATGGCGATTCCGTCAATCACATAAATGAATGTACTGAACATGCTGGAAACCACTACATGGAGCCTTTGTATCAGAATTCCCTTCCAGTGTGGCGCAAAGGCTTTACAATAGAAATTCTCTTCTGGCTACGCCAAGGGAAGAAGGGATAGTGGCATTGTATTCTAAAATTCACATTGAACGTGATATTCCTTCTCTACCAATTAGACGTTACGTTGAACCACAATAGAGTCAGGAGTGTCGACACGTAGAAACTCTATCACACCTAACCATTCTTATACAAATTCTTTATTTCTAGTGACGAAACAAACTCTATGTAGGGTCACAGGACACTTATTTCATCTTGTACTCGTATTTGAGCTTCTGTATGTCGATAAAAATGGTTCTGAATTGGGAATGCAACTCAGACCGCCCTTAACCCGGAACTTGACCCCTTCGTGACAATACAGCTCGACTACAATTTGTTGTTTGTTCGAAACTGCAGATTCCTCAACATCTCCATATATTGCGCGTGAATGGGTTCAAATCCTGGCCTGGCACTAAGGTTTACATTATGTATTATCAAGCTCTAGCATGAGAACATCTATCTGCTGGTGGATAATAATTTTGATTTTTAATGTATTTTCATTCGTTGTCAAGACTTACGATATCTGACATTTTAGACTCCCAGTCAGACACAGAATTATTTGCGAGATCACTGAAAGTTCACGGATGTTATTCCAAGCTGCTGGTGAAGAAAAATTCGGTAGCTGATAACTCTTTGTGTGTAGTCAACAACGATATGTGTGGGGTTAGATTCCCTGTCAGCACATTTCTAGTTCAAACATGCTCACGTGTCGCTGCTGGTGTAACAAACCTATATTTAACGTTCTTTTTCTCTAGAATATGAGAGCGATAGTTGCCAGGTTGGAGTCTGGGAAGGAAGAAATTAATGTTTTGTCTCGTCATTTCAGTTAAAACATCTAGCTAAGCCGAAAAAATCCTATATGTCACAGTTGATTGTGCTTCGATAACAATTCCATTAGGTTCTGCGTTCGAATCCATGTCCAACACCAAGCTTTACCTCGTAGCATATCAAGTAAGTAACTTGCGAAGAAGCAATATTTAACATCTCTCGTAGTTCGTTACCAGGGACAATAGATGCTGGATAGGAATTCGCGTCCCTTAAAAACGTTTGGTTCAAATGGCCCTGAGCACTATGGGACTCAACATCCGAGGTCATCAGTCCTCTAAACTAACCCAAGGACATTACACACATCCATGCCCGAGGCAGGATTCGAACCTGCGACCGTAGCAGTCACGCGGTTCTGGACTGAAGTGCCTAGAACCGCACGGCTACCGCGGCCGGCTGAAAATGTTTACGTTATGTAATTTAAAGTTGATATTTGCTAACTGATACTGTCTAAATTCGGGATATATCACTCTCTGTATTCCTAGTCAATAATGACTGTTAATTTCCATCAGTCACGAAATCTTTGTTTAGTCTGCATGACCTGTGTTTGGATCTATATTCAGAACGAGATGGTTAGTCGTGTTATTTGAAGTTCATACATATTCTCAATGGTTTAATATCATTTTGTGTTAAATAATTAGTACAGTATGTTACTTTGAAGAGGAAATTACGGATACGACGAACTTATTACATGCATTACCTATCTGACGTAATAATGAGAGTGGTACTATTTCAGGTATTTCATTTATTCTAATAAATGTGAGTTTACAAGCCTTAAGGGCAGTCTTATCTGTGATAAGGTGTTCCCTTACATTTGTAGTTATCTTGAGTTATTGCGATACAGAGCAGTGTCTCCTGCTGGTGACTTGTTGGAACCATTTTCAATTGTCACACGACTGTACCGCGGAGCGATTAGAGGACCTGCTAGAAAGCTGCGTTATGCAGGTTGCATGGGAATCAGGCGACATGCAATTCAGGTCATTCGGATACTTTTGAGCATGACTGTACATCCCAAAGCCTCAAAAATTTATAATCGTGTTGTTTTCCCATTATACTGTATGCAGGCAACAAGTATAATTTTTCCTGCCCTCTGTGGTGCTGTAGTTGTCATGTTTATTAGCGTGATTGCTGTCCAACGTAATTTACAGCTGACCTCATATTGTAAGTGCGTTTTCAGACTCGACAATCACTCTCGCTTTCGCTGACTTTAGCAACCGTTAGCCGTTATCTTAAGTCTGAGTCGAATATTGTCATCCAACAAACTTGTTGCCAACGACGTTGAGCTACATGGTAAGCTAGTAATAGGAACTGATCGGGATAGGGATAAGAGGACATTATATAGATAAAGAAGACATTATGTAGATAAAAACACCAAAGAGGAAATAGCAGTTTGTTTACTTAGTACTTTGCAATAAAAATGAAAGTGAATGATCACACAACATTAATGAAATTATAGTATTTTTCCCTTTTCCAAATACCAACCATCGAAAAAATCCTTGTATTATATTCCTGGTTGCAGTGACTAACAGCTCACGGTTTCCTAATAGTGTAATATTTTATTTCTCGCCATTAATACAGTATGTAACAGGTGTAGTTGCACATATTTCTAATGGTGACTGAGGGCAATATATTGAAGAACATTACAACAGCATTTACGTCATTTGCAGACTAATAAATATACCTAATACAAATAGTATGTTTTTTGGTTGGGTAGTAACTCCAAGTACATGTGGCAAAAGCAAGCCAATAGGACGTATTCTCCCATGAGCAACAAGTCAGTTGTCAATGTGTGGAAGCAAAATGGGTAGGCCATACTGACAGGCGTAGTCCGTTTAGTGGTGCAGTTACGATCGTGCAGAATAGATGAGGTCGAAAAATGTGTGATGTGTCTGTGGCAAGACCGTTTGGCACAGATAAAAAAACAATCAACATACTGATATGTGTATATATTAACGTTCCACATATAACAATATCTGCACTTACACCTATTACACATTGGAACTTCCAGAAAATGTGACACTGTACGTTACACAATCGCACTATCTCCATTCCTCTTTCCTCTCTCTCATATCAGAAACCGTGTATCTACATTCATCGTCAGAAATAAGACCAGTAAATTCATGTGCCGCTGGATGTCCATTTATTGTCGATATAAGAAGTACGTTTCAACGTGACAGTGAAAGTTACATCCTAATTTTTAGTGTAATTATAGTTACCAAGATTGAAAAATATAGATTCACAAAATGAGTGACTTGATTGTTTCTCATACAGCATCCCTTCAGAGATTTTCAGTGAGCTGCAATGCAAGCCAACAGTTTCGTTCAAGAAGTTACGCATGCCATAGAAAGTTAAGAGAAAATCACCTAATGTTATCTCTATAGACATGTATTAGCAGACCAATTCATGATGAATTTATTTGCGTATAATTGTGACAGCTGTTTCATGACAGAGTTCTGAGCTTATAATGTGCGAGACCCCGAGTTACGGCAAAATATGTTAAGATTGCTGCATCTCCCTGATTACACCAGCAGGAATTATTAGCGACGAGAAATTTTCAAATAACTGCGGTAAGTTACGAACACGTATTACTACTCGCTCTGTGCTCTGTCTTTACTGTGATCCACTAACACCTCTGCAGTACAGATCAGGCTGTACGTAACTGCTGATAAATGAGCCACTGGCTGGATAACGAGCAACTGAGAGTAAACATACAGTATAAAAACACATTTCATAAGAACTAAATCCACTTGTTAATAAAGTAGCTTGAAGTCGTATCTCATATGCATTTAATCTAATTGATAGTCCTGAAACACTTATGAACGCCAAGGCAAGCTGAAGGAACAAAAAAATTAAATGTGAGTAAACTGAATCTATATTATATGTGAAACTGTATACAATAAGGAGAAAGTGTATGGCTCTAAGTACTATAGATATATCAAATATGAGAGAACATGTCAATATGGTATATATACAACACATAATGGGCCATTAGAAGAGAATGTGTCGTAAGTAGACGAAACCAATGCTTTCGAGTGGCCATGTTCGCGTCATTTTCAAACGAATGGCTATGTTAGAAGTGACTAAAATAAAATGCATGTTATAAAGAAAAATCATATATTTGTCATGACTCAGAAGGAAGAAGTTTTAATAAACTTCTGTTGGAGCTTAGAAATAACGATTTATATGAGTCATGTTAATCGGTGATCGACAGTATCATAGGGGTTTACGGTGTCTTTACTTTGCAAAACTGATCCCATGGCTGAATAAAGCAGTGACCTTACGTATCCAGCGGAGTCATCTTTACACGTGCACATGGTGTAGGTACCTACCAGCTCTAATACAAGACACACATAGCAACTGCACAGTTATCAAGCGACGTTACTCGCTTTCCAGACGACTATACTTTACCCAAAACCATTGTAAGCCGAAGTGTGTTCAGTTACTTCCTCGTAATACAACAGCGAAAAGTTACGTATACCTTTTCACACTTGAGAGGTATTGCAGTAATACGACGTCGCTGTTTATGTCGAATCACATTTTACCACTGTAATTTACCTGCCACCTACTCCCAGAAAGTATTGAGAAAAGTTTATGTACTTTCCAAGTTAAAGATAATATCCTTTATTTGAGGCTAGTAATGCTTGACATACACCGTAAAGGCATATTTGATACAAGACTGAAATTTGAGAACCTCTGAGTGTATATGACAACCGATTATTTTGCAACCTGTTCATTAATTTATATAGAATGAGAGAACTCGATCAGACGCCAGCGGCAGCCGTGATCCAGGACCGGAGGTTGCCGACGTTAGCGTAGACGCCTCCATCGGACTCGCACTGTTGCCTTCCCCACGAGACGATGCCGACCTGAGTGCTGCCACTGACGAGCGGACCGCCGGAGTCTCCGTAGCAGGTGCTCTTGCCGGCCTCGCCGGCGCAGATCATGCGGTCGGTGACGCCAAACCTGGCCACGCAGCTGGCGCGGTCGATGACGGTGATGTCCACCTTCATCATCGTGGGCGGCGCCGGCGGCCCCGTGGAGGCCGTGCCTCCCCAGCCAGTGACGGTGACTGCGAGCCCGCCTGGTGGGTCGTAGCCTTGGGCAGGGAGACCCACGATCTGTATGTTGCCACCGATGGGGAAAGGAGTGGCTGCCTGCAGCGTACCAAAGAGTTTGTTATTTTCAGAATATGTGCGTAGAGGACATCGGGTAACACAATGAGCCAGTTAGCAAATCAATATAGACATACAAACAACTGTTAATGAAACTTTGAAGACACATTAGATTCTAATATGACTGATTAAAGATTAAACACACTGCAAATAGTCATGATTAAAGATTAAACAAACTGCAAATAGTCACACTTTTCGATCGATGGTTTATTTCGTCGTAACTAGTGCAGTGTTGCGTCCAATGTCAGATGGGAGTGATGATTTCTTTTACAAAATTAAAATTTTTAGAGTTCCGTGCCTCTATAGGTAAACACAGAGCCTCTACAGGATCACTTTTTTGTATTTCTCTCCGTCCGACTTAAAAACTCTTTTTCTCAAGAACGCGTAAACTTGTAAAGTTTTAATTTGTGTTGGACACTGATGTTTGTGGCCCCATCGGCGTTGTAAAAAATGAATCTTCAAATCAATGCAAACAAAAAATACACCATTTACAGCACATATTTTAACACTCGCAAAATCATTAGAGTTCTTCCCGTTGGCCTACAATCATGAAATTTGGCAAAAAAGAAGAATTCACAGTACAGACGAAGAAAAATATGCGAAAACTGTACATTTGTAAATATACCGATCGGAAAGAAATTTCCTCTCAATTCTAGTCTGACTGTCTGTTAGTCCGTCTGTTACGTCCCTTTTCTCTTACGAATGGGAGGCTGTATCAAGTTGAATTTTATGTCATGTCTTAGGCCTACAGTCTCTTGCCACCGCAACTAAGGGCTGCTTTTAAGTCATTGTAGTCATAAGCTACGGCCGTCTATGTTACATTGTTTGATTCACTCATCAAAACCTACAGGTAATTTCTGATGCCAAATCATGAAATTTGGCAAGAAACAAGGTTTCACAGTACAACTAAAGGAGAAATCCTGGAACTGTAAATTTGTAGCTATTATACGAGAGAAAAAAGTGTTTGTCTTTTCTTATCTGTCTCCGTCTGTTCCTCATTCTGCTAACGCCTCTTTTCATCACGAAACGGTAGACGGACCAAGTTGTAATTTATGCCAGATACTGAGGTCTACGTACTTTTGGCGAGATAATAGAATTCAGATAATAGAATTAAGCTTAAGTGAGGACAGTCAAAAGCTGGAGCCATTTAGGTCACATATTGTGATACTCGCTTAATCTCTCATCCAAACCTATAGCGTACTTACCGTTGGCATAGAATCATAAAATTTGGCGAGAAGCAAGGTTTCAAAGTACAAGTAAAGGCAAAAATCCGAGAACTGTTAAATTTTTAATAATAGCAAACGAAAAATTTACTTTTGTCATTTGTTATTCAACGTCAGATTTGAAATTAAAGAATGCATTAGTTCCGCACTCCTTGCCTGATATTTGACTTTTACCATGGCAATCAAGTTAGCCTGAATGCAGAGGCACCGCACAGTGTAATAATGGTCGCCTGCTTCCTGCTTGATTGTACAACACATATTACTGAAGATAAAACATTATCGAAAATCTTCGAATCTCTGGGACTCAGACTTTTTAAATATCAATGTCGACAAAAGGCAAAAATGGTCGACACTCTCAATTCTCAGAATGGATGAACTGTCTAGATAGATAATAAAAGCGCTATCATAATACCCAACCGTCACTCTGAAATATACTCTGTATGACACATTAGCTTCATAAACACTGCATTCTCAAAGACAATGGTTCCAAACAGATCTCTGAATGTGAACTATAATACAACCTTTGGGGGGAAAGTGACGTATATTATTTATCAAAGTACGTGAAGAACTTTTTCTATAACAGTAAAAAACAAACATGGCACTACTGTTATAGCTTAGTTATTGCATAACAGTAAGAAATACACTTGGAATGCAAATTGGCACTACTGATCTAACTACATGTTAAGCGGCACTTTGCTATGAGAATTGTTAGACCAAACGAATTAGCGCAGTTTTCACCACATTGGACTCCCATTCAGGAGGACGACGTTTCTAACCCGCTTCCGCCATCTTGAGTTAGGGTTTCCGTGATTTACCTAAATCGCTTCAGGCAAATGCCGGGTTAGTTCCTTCGAAAGAGCACGGCCGACTTCCTTCCTCATCCTTTCCCAATCCGATGCGACCGATGATCTCGCTGTTTGGTCCCCTCCCTCGAATCAACCAACCAACTAAAAATCGAAATTAGCACTACTGTTAAAGTTACAAGTAACACAAGTAAAATTGTAACAGTTTATTTCATATTTCGCCAGTTACAGATAATCATCCAACGAAACTAGCAAGTTACCCTCTACGCCACCAGTTACGGGCAAGCATGAAACGAAATTATAACAAATTACATCATGCGTCACTGATTACAGATAAATGTTAAATAAATTGTAACGAATAGTTCTCCCATACGTTTCCATGCAGGTGACGTTGAGCAGGTTGTTACAACATAACAAATAATGCCACACTTCCCAATAAATGTTACACGGTAGAGAACTGTAACAAGTTGCCCCACACACTGCCATGCTTAGCATACGAGGCAAATTGCTATACCATAGCCAACTGTAACAAACTGCTTCCCATCTGTCGCCGGGAAGCGGACTTAGGGCATATTGTTGCTCTGTAACATTTTCACCGTCCCTAATGCAATCACTGATAGCAAATATTTTATTTCTAATGACTGAGTTAGGGCTTCTAGACATAGGAAGACCGAAAAATCTCTTAAATGAAAAGGCATGAGCATGGATTTATTGTAGATCCTTCGAAAAGTTACTCATTCAGCGTCGAATCGGAATACAGCATAGCTCTCACATATTGTTACATACGGATACCAATATCGTTGTGTTAAAATTGGCGTAGTGGAGAAATATCGTCGACAACCACATTTTCCCCCGCAACATATTCCTTAAGAGCAGCAGCAGTGAAATCGACCACATATGTGGTGGCAGATCTCTGTTCACGTGTGTTAGCTACAGAATAAAATGCAGGTCACATCAACAGCTGGTCAGACTTGGTATAATCCACCAATCACTAGACAACTTGGATAGCAACTACGCCCGAGTTCAGTTCGGATTGGTTCGTTTGCATTACACACATTCCTGTCTCTGCTCAGTTTGCTTTGTTTATTTTAAGTAGTAAGTGTACAACCTGTCCACCTACTGAAGACAGTTTCGCACCATGTAACACACAGAAAAATCATTTCTTGTGGGCACAAGATGTATATTTCTTGTTTTACAACAGCAACTAGCATTTTTTTCCTAAGGGATGATGGGAGCGCACATGGGCGTCTACAGAAATGTAGCTAGAGTGGGCAAGGATCTACAACTGCCATTTTTATGTCCTACAGTCTCTGAAATTATTATTGATTATTAACAAAAAAGCTGCAAAAATTGAACTAATTAATACTTCTCAAAGTGAAGGAACAGGAAGAAACTTCAAAACTGCTTGTTAAAGTTATGGCACCAATAGAACTGCTTATAAAACTGCATACCTCATCATCTTAATCAGTTTATGACATTATTTGCATACCTACCATTTTTTAAAGTTGACAGGCTTTACTACGCATATGATAAAACGTATTTTCAGAGTCATATTTTTTGTTGTTAATAGGTTAAAGTGCAGCCTGGGTCAGCATTGAACGAGATTAATGTAGGGGAACCTCACAAAGCAATCACGAATCACCCAGTGCAATTGAATCTTGATAGTCTGGGATTAAAACAAGGGGAGCCATGCCCCCCTACCTATCCCTCCCCACAGTATTACATGTGATTGCAAAGCCATGCCAATATGACAGCTGAATTACCAATTCTAAGGCAGCATTTCGAGCCCTGTTGCATCCAATTCAGTTTGAAGTATCATTTCTTCATTTACTGAAGTGGAGATCTTTTCGACATCGATTTTTTCACTTTGATCCTCAGCACTAGTCCCAAAAACTGGTATTTTCTCACTTGGGCTCATAGATGAAGTGTAGTGTGATCGTATTCCTTAGACCTTGCAATACTCGTTGTGCAGTTATAAAACTGAATGTGCTATCAGAAAGCCGTGTCAGTTCTGTTTCGACCCCCTACAAATTGAGACTAATGTTTAGATTGAGCTGTGAAGCGGGAGGGCAGAGTATCCTTGTGGATAATGTGGATGGAAGTTGGGTACATATAATTGGCCCAGTTTACTTTAGGCTGGAAACAGGTAGAGGAAATGGTGCAGCGCTATGTTAGAATGGTTCCTTCGTAGAGTTCGATCGTGACTTCATGAGGGAGAGACAGAGGATAATCATGGGTCTATATTTTCGCAATATTTTAGAGATCCCCACATCTCTCTTGAATATACCTTCTAGTATCGTTTTGGATATTCTTTTACCCTGCATAGTGCAACAACCCGATGTGGCATGGACTCAGCATATCGCTGGAAGTTCCTTGCAGAGATATTGAGCCATGCTGCCTCTATAACCGTCCATAACTGTGGAAGTATTGGCGATGCAACATGTTGTCCATGAACTGACATCTCGATTATGTCCCACAAATGCTCTATGGCATTCATGTCGGGTGACCTGGGTGGCCAAATCATTCGTTCGACCTTACAGAATCTTCTTCAAACTAATCGAGGAAAACTATGGCCTGGTGATGTGTGATTCATCGTTATCCATGAAAAATCCGTCGTTGAATGGTTGAAAAAGTTCTCAAAATGGTCGAACACAGCCATTTACATAGGTCCGTTGGGACATGAGGACCCAATCCATTTCGCGTAAATACAGCCCATACTATTATAGACGCACCACTAACTTGTACAATGCCTTTATACAGCTTGGCTCCATGGCTATGAGGGGTCTGCGTCACACTCGAATCATATCAGATCTTACCAACTCACATCGGAACTCTTCCGACCAAGCCACGGTTCTCCAGTCGTCTAGTGTCCATCCGATATAGTCAAGAGTGCAGGAGAGGCACTGCATGTGATGTCACGCTTTTAGCAAAGGCACTTCTTTTAGTCGTCTGCTGCCATATCCCATTAACACCTAATTTCGCAATGTGCCTAACGGATACGTTCGCGGTATGTGCCACATAAATTTCCTGCTTGTTGTCTGTTAGCACTCATAACACGACGCTGCTCTGCACTCGGTCGTTAAGTAAAGGCCGTCGGCTACAGCGTTATCCTTGGTGAGTGGCATTGTCTGAAATGCGATATTCTCGACCTACTCTTGACACTGTGGATTTCAGAATATTTAATTCCATAATGATTTCCGAAGTGGAATGTCCCACGCGTCTAGCTCCAACTACCTTTCCGCGTTCAAGGTTTGTTAATTGCCGTCGTCCGGGCATAATACCGTCCGAAACCTTTTCATATGCATCACCTGGTTACATATGACAGCTGTGCCAATGCACTGTCTTTTTTTCCTTTGTGTACGCGATGCTACCGCCGTCTGCATAAGTGCATTACGTTATCCGATGGCTTATGTTACCTCAGAGTATATTACCGTTTGATAAAACCTGACACAAACGCAATGAAAGGTTTCCAGCATGCCAAAAATCATATACTATATACTCCATTATGGAAGGAATAAGTACTGTACCCACCAGGATAGCCGACAGCGCTAACGCGCTGCTTCCTGGATTCGGGTAGGTGCGCCGGCCCCGGATCGAATCCGCCCGCCGGATTAACGACGACGGCCGGTGTGCCGGCCAGCCTGGATGTGGCTTTTAGGCGGTTTTCCACATCCTCCCAGGTGAATACCGATGCTGGTCCCCACGTCCCGCCTCAGTTACACGACTCGGAGACATTTAAACCACATTCACACAATTTACACTAGACGCAGACAGCTGGGGTACACTAATTCCGTCCTGGGGGTGTGGGATGGCGGCAGGAAGGGCATCCGGTAACCCCATAAAATTAACCATGCCAAATCCATACTTAACCCTGCCGACCCTGCGCAATGCGGGATAAAGGAAGTAGCAAAAGAAAGAAATGGAAGGAATAAGTACTTTATTTAAAATTTACATTAAACCGATAATCAAGAACTAAAGAGTATGAGATCAATATTTTTCAGTTAATTATGTAAGTGAGTGACGATACCTGATTAAATTACTGATAACCTTGGTGTAGTGCCACTTTGGGACCCTCTCTAGGTGTTAGTAGGATCTTTGGCACCATGCAGTGGTGCCACCTATAATCGATTGCTATAGAGAGTGCCTGGAACGTCTTGGATGGGCAACCTGTTGTGAACCTACGAGCTTGAAGATAGGGAAAGTACTTCGAAACTGCCGGAGGCGGTTAAACTGCGGAGCTAGGGGAAGTGTGTCGTGCAGTTAGTGCTCTGAGTCTTGGCCCCGTTGTCTGCAGCACTTGGTTGGGTTGCATTTGCACCGGAATCCGGTTTAGCTCCAAGAACTTTATGAATCGTAGTTATCTCTGATACCTTCGAGTATTATACGAGCGCAGTGGAACTCCCAGTAAGGAAAAATCTATTATGAAGTGATGACACACGAAATTCAAAGGAATATGAAATACAAACGGGATGCTTCTTCCATTAGGTTAAGTAGCTTGTTCGATCTAGGCTGTATTTGAGAGCGCGCCCACTCCGAGATGGGCACAGATGCTGACTGCAGAACTCACAGGTGGCTCGTCTGGTTTGGTAGGAGCTCTTACTAACATAATTAGCTTGACTCTGGGGCTTCAGTTCGTAACTTGCTACTACTGTGCATATTGGGCGTTAATGTTGTATGGCCCAAATATACGAGGTAGTATCTTGACATACGTTTTACTCTGGTGCTTGCTGTATTAAACTGATTCAGTAGCCTCTAAAACAGTGGTAACCAGACTGTGTGATGAAAAAATGTTAAGTGTTGTATTTTAAGAAATTTCTGATAGCGGTTAGTACTTCGCCCTAGTAAGTTATTCATACGAGATATCCTTTAGGATTTTAGAAGGTGATGGTAATCGGACGCTATCACGTTGGTGTGTAGAATGCATGAGTCTCGGGACATACCATCTGAACTTAGGAAAAATTTCATCCATACAATTTCGTAGGCTGCAAAAACTGACAAGTACGAGAGTTATTGCACAATCAGTGTAATAGCTCATGTATCCAAGTTGCTGAAAAGAACAAAACACAGAATAATGGAAAAGAAAACTGACGATATACCAGGTGACGATTAGTATGGATTTAGAAAATATAAAGCCACAGGAGGCAATTCTGACGTTAATAGTGTAAGCAAGACGAAAGAAAAGTCAAGACGCATTCATAGGATTTGTCGACCTAGAGAAAGCGTTCGACAATCTGAAATGGTGCAAGATATTCGAAATTCTGAGAAAAATAAGGGTAAGCAATAGGGAGAGAGGGGTGATATACAATATGTACAAGAGCCAAGAGGGAATAGTAAGAGAGGACGACCAAGAACGAAGTGCTCGGATAAAAGAGAGTGTATGAGATGGAAGTAGTCCTTCGCCCTTTCTCTTCAATATGTACATCGAAAAAGCAATTATGGAAACAAAAGACAGGTTCAGTAGTGGAATTAAAATTCAAGGTGAAAGGATCTCAGTCGTTCGATTCGCTGATGACATTGCTATCCTGTGTGAAAGTGAAGGTGAATTAATTGATCTGCTGAATGGAATGGGCAGTTTAATGAGTACAGAATATTGCATGAGAGTAAATCGAAGAAAAACGAAAGTAATGAGAAGTAGTAGAAATGAGAAGAGCAAGAAACTTAAAATCGAGATTGATGGTCACGAAGTAGATCAATTTAAGGAATTTTGCTACTTAGCCAGTAAATTAACCAATGATAAACGGAGCAAAGAGGTCATCAAAAGCAGACTATCAAATGCCAAAAATGGCATTCCTGGACACGAGAAGCCTACTAGTATGAAACATAGGCCTTAATATAAGTAAGGAATTCCTGAGAATGTTCATCCGGTGTACAGCATTGTATGGTAGTAAACATGGACTGTGAGAAAACCGGAAGAGAAAAGGATCGAATCATTTAAGATGTTGTGCTACAGACCAATGCTGTAAATTAGATCGACTGATAAGGTAAGGAATGAGGAGGTTCTTCGCAGAATCGGAGAGAAAAGGAAATGTGGAAAAAACTGATAAGGAAGGGATTATAGGACATCTGTTAAGACAAGGGAGAATGACTTCCATGATACTAAAGAGGGCTGTAGAGGGTAAAAACTGCAGAGGAAGACAGAGAATTGAATGCATCCAGCAAATAAGTGAGGACGTAGGTTGTAAGTGCTACTCTGCGATGAAAAAGTTGCCACAGGGGAGGAATTCGTGGCGGGCCGCATAAAACCAGTCGGAAGACTAATGACCCAAAAAAAGTAATCGGACAGAGTACAACTTTAAGTCGTTTTATTGGTAAGTTATTTTATTGGTAAGCTTGTTAAATGTTGACCGTTTATCCGAGAGATTATGCTTCTGGGCTTTGTTAATGTATGCTGAAGAGTTAACTTAGGGTTGTTCCTGGATAATAATATCCTTATCTGGGGCAGGACTGGGAGGAAATTAACAGCCACAGGTGCAATTTAGTTCGATAAGAACTGTAGCCTTCTGTCTTGGCAAATGCTAACAGCGTTAGTTTTTCAGATAACGAGAGTCAATTTCTGATGTAACGTTAAACTCAGTGGCCGGTATGGAACGTAAGTATTCAAACATTGGATCCTGAATATGCACCCTACGACCGCCCCTCCCGTCAAAGTATAAGTCACAGCCAAATAAAAACGTAACGCCCACGACAATGGGACCACGTATCAGTACCATTCAAAAGAAATCAGCATACGCATTGAGACATATATCACACTGGGAGACGGGACCATCAGGTCTAGTTACGTAGAAAGCGGTTGCCCGCTGACAGACCAAGACCCACTGTTACCCTTCCTCGTCTGTCTGAAATTGATGTCCGCCCCTGACTTTCTTCAGGTCGCCAAATATGTTCAAATCACTTGATGAAAGATCCGAGCTGTAGGTAGGAAGTTGCAGCGTTTCCTAACTGAATGGCTGAAGCGAAGATGATGTTTGTTGGGCCCCCAATTGTGCGGTCATCAGCACCAGTAGAAAGTCCCACGTTTTACACAATCCAATTTTTACACAGTCCAATCTAGCGACTGTCAGGATTGATGGTGATGGTGAAATGATGAAGACAACACAAACACCCAGTCCCCCGGGAGAAAAATTTCAAGCCCGGCCGATAATCGAACCCGGGGCCACGGAACCCAGAGGCAGCAACGCTGGCCACTACATCACGAGATGCGGACATAGCTGAAGTGAAGCCTTGCAGTGTGGAGGTAAGCATTATGGTGCAACAGGATGATTACATCTGAAGACATCAACCGATTGACAGTGTGGGGGCACGCGTTATCAAGAAACAGGATAACTGCGTCCGACAGTCACACTGGTAGTTGTGACCTTATGGTTCACAGCAGGTTCTGCAAAGTGTCTTCGTTGTGGTGTGCATTGACTGGGGTCCCACGTTGGAGGGAGTTGACGAGCAGAGCCACTGCAGTCATAGAAGAAGGTCGTCATTATCTTACCGGAACCTGTGTCAACTGTTTTAGATTTCCGTGACGTGGGGATGTGGTATGTTGTGATTTTTGGCTTTGCCGTCTGCCCTCTGGCTGTAGAAATGCTGTCATAATGTTTGCACAATAACACCAGCTCCCACACTGCTAATCTAATATAACGAAGACTACACTTCACCGATTTCGTTGAGAAACATTACTACATCCTCCGTACTGTCAGTATCGCTTTCAGTAGGACGAGGGAGTGAAACAGTGTTGCTGTGAATCCGTCAGCAGATGACCAGATTCTGCAAGATAGGAATTGATCATCTCCTGTCTCCCAGTGAAATAAGTGTGTGGTGATTATTTCTGAACGGAACCATTACATGGTCCTGATGTGTCAGGTGCTCGGTTTTCGTTTGACTGCCCCTCATAGCAACCAGTATTAGTCTTTGTGCCATGTACTTATACAAATTGCCTTACTCTATTACAAATGATAAAAGCTTCGTTCCTTAACATTTTTTACTAACTAACAGTATGGGTTCACTTGATAAATGTTACCATGCTGCACTGTAATAACCAATATCCCTCCCCACTCCATTCTGTGGAACAGAGCCGGTACAGTAACTGAATCGGGCAGTGCTAGGAAGTAGATTGCGCTCACCTGCAGCACCGAGATGTCGTAGTCAATCGTGTTGGGGTCGTAGTAGCCGTGCAGTGCGCCATACGACACGGCGGACACGACGCCGCCGCTCTCACGGGTCGTGGTGCCGGCCCTCACACTGTAGGTGGCGATGTTGGCGCCATAGAGGCAGTGGCCGGCGGTCAGCACCCAGTTGCTGCTGATGACGGACGCCCCGCAGTAGTGGAGGCCGTTGATCTGCATGGAGACCATCCACGGGTAGCTGGCGATGTCGGTGAAGGTGCCGCCGATTATCCGGCCGTCCCCTCTGGCCCTGACCCTGACCGGCCGGGGAGCGGCCAGGGCACAAGACACCAGACACAGGACCGCGAGGAGGAGGCGCAGCATCATCGCAGCTACTGTTGTCGAGCTTTGCAACACCTTTATATTAGCAGGTGCACTCGATTTGTTATCTCACTTCGTACACACTAGATAAACTAGTGATATTTTCCACTTGCTTATGTCGGTGAACAACCACTTCTGATTAAGACCGGTCTGAAGATGTAAAGGATAACAGAATAATCAGGTGGCAGGGTTCAAATTAGTCAATACTGTACCGGCTCTTTCGATGCCCACTGCACTTCACGAATCATAACTCCACAAATCTATGTCTTCATTCCGTATCAGTGAAAGCTTTTGACATGACAAGGACAGGAAGGAACGTTTCTGTTTAAAGTTTCGTGTACATTTATGAAACAAGGGAAAGAGGGCTAAGTCATCTAGAATCGACTGAGGGATAGATTAATACAGTAAGTGGAAAGCTTTCACTGTCGTTTACTTTCAGTAGTTAGGGAAATTCGGAAAATACAAATTACGGTTGAAACGTCCCCTTAGAAAATTATAAATGACTGTGCTTAAACTGACACACAATATTTTTAGCGCAACGCAATCTGACTTTCAATAACCCCCACAAAAAAATGGCCCTGACAAACATTAACCTATACCTTTCACAAATCACTTACAAAAATCTTCGTTACTCGAAGTACTGCAATACAGCGAGCGCCTATACTGCCAGCTAAATAAAAGATTCTAACTACTGAAGGCACTAACTACTGATTGGCATAGTTAGCAAATGAAAGATTTTTATAGAGAACAAACAATCTATTTACCTTCATAGTGTTCAAAAGTCATAATATATATAGCAGTTCATGACATCCATTCTTACAAATGTACTGTTTCTGATGGACACACGTCCAGATCATCCTCTCTCAAACATCCGGCATCTCACTTTCCCACATCCACCACTGCTGGCGGCTCACCTCCAACTGCGCGCGCGCGCACACACACTTCAAGGAGGAAGATGTCCTCGTCTGGGAACGAAGTACTAGCGCGCGAGGCGCTTCTCCTTCTAACATGGTGGTTTGGGGAGAAAAAATTCTTGGCTTTATCGTATTTGCTTGACTTTGTGCTTTGTTTTTTTATTAAATAATGGAAAGATGAAAGAGTAGTAAGAGGGATAGTGAGAGAAGTAGAAAGCGAACGGTCTAAATGGCTGGCCGGTGGCTTCAGCAAGTCTCCGCTACGTCTGGTGTGGCCTCGCATGGTGTTCATTACTGAACTTGCCGCTGTAATTTCCCGAGTTTTTGTCTGATTTCCTCCCGTCGGGAATCTTCTTTCTCCTACCAGACCGGACGTCTTCCCACACCAACATTTCTATGACATCAACTATTTCGTCCCATTGGGAGGGCGTGAAAATAGAGTATGAGTTAATCGTGGGTAACTCTTTCTTCGTGACTGCTTCCAACAGTATGGTACGCCATCTGTATGTGCTTAGTTGGAGCGGTTGATGGGGGAGGCGAGGCTTACTCAGGCCAGGTGGGGTGAAGGGGTACGGGAGGTCTGGGTAGGGGTATGACCCGTTTTGCAGTGACGTGGCAATGCTCTTCAGGACGGTCTGCACGTTGTCCACTCCAGGGAATGGTAGCCACAGCTTACTCTTCTTCTTTGTTTGCTCAACTTCCGAACAGTCAGGAGGCGCGGTAGCACCATTGCTTGCAGCTTCCTCCTTGGGGGGCGGCCCTGGCGTCACGTCGTCGGTATCCATTGGCGTCGCCTCCCGCGTTGCTGCGGGGGACTTGGCGTCGGCTGTCTGCGTGGCCGCGTCGACCTCCACCGGTCGACTCACAGGAGGGGCGGCGGTGGGAACCGGCGGCTGCTTCTTGATAGCTCGCAGCTCTTCGCGCAGCTGCTGGAGCTGGCGATGCACAGTTGCGAGCTCCTCCTTTAGTGCGGCCCTTTCGGCCGCAAAGGTGGCTTGAAAACCGGCCATAGCTTGGTCGTTGGCGGCTTCTAGGTGGCGCGGTTCGCATCCCTCGCCGGAGCGGGGGGGCGGAGCGGCCGTCGTGGCGCTTGACGCCGCCGCAGGGCGTGGTGCGGTGGGTTGGCGGCGTGAGTCCCTGAGGTAGCCGCAGCTACGCGAGTTAGCGACGTGGGGCCCGCCGCAGTTCGCGCAGCTTCTAGCCATCCCACGAGGCTTCGTGCAACTGCGGGTGTCGTGTGCCGCCGCGCACTTCAAACACGCGGCGGCGTTGTTGCACTCGCGCGCAGTGTGCCCCAGCTGCTGGCAGTTGTAGCACTGCAGGCACTTGCTGTTCTGCTGCGTGCGCTTGCGCTGCCGTTGGCGGCCGCCGTTGAACCCCATCGCATGGATGAGAGCTTCCAGTGCGGCAGCAATATGCTTCCCTTTCCGTCCAGCCATGCTTGGGCCAGTGGCGTTGGCGTGGGCGGTGACGGTGACGAAGTGTGCCCCAGCGAGTCGAGCAATGCGCTGTTAACAGCCAACTCCCCAACAGTACAATAGCGACTATTGCAACAACGCCGACCAGCCTCAGACTGCACACAGCACTGTCAGTGATTTTCATATAGAGCGCTACGTGGCGTTACCAAAAAAAAAAAACCTAAACAACCTACTTACACTGTGATCTTACACTTATTAACACATACCTACGCTCTTGTCAGCGCAAGTACGGATTGTTTGCTTAACAAGAAAGTTAAAAAGAAACCGAAAAGAATTAATATAACTACCCGCCAAGATTTGCAAACAGTCTTGAATGGCGTTATTTGAACAGAAAATTGCTGCTATGAACCAAATGACATGAAAAAAAAGGTTTTTCAGTGTACTCATAATCTCTAAGTCTTATTTACAAGCTCGTTTTGAGTGTGGTATACTACCTGATCAAAGGTAACCAGACGCCTTGTGGGGCGGCGGGTGGAAAATTTAGTTATTATTGTTCCTATTATTTGTTGCCGTTCTCAACACAGGCTCTCTAACTACAATGTTGGCAACCAGAATGTGATTAGCAAAAACGTGATGCCTGTAATTAGAGTTCACTGTGCCCACTCTGATGGAGAATAAAAGTTGTTGATTATTGAAGTTCATTACTTTGAGGAGTTAGGATGATGTCTGGGATTCATAGAAAATGCAGTTTACTATAACCATTTTCACTATATTCTGAAAACGATAAAGCGTGAAATTCGAGACAAATGATTACACATATCAGCTATTGCACTATCAGAGCTGTTCAGAGTCTATTGCGCGGATCCCATTATCCCTAGATAACGAAACTGTTCAATAATCGTTATCGATGTTAATGTTCAAAGTGAATGCTCGCCAAAATTTGATGTTAATACTCATCAAACGCCACGCTAGTAATGGTAGAAAGTCTGTCCTGCAGCGACACGTGAAAATACGACACACTCAAACTGAGAATAAATCACTCGAGTCGTTCAGTAATTAACACTTTACCCCAAAGCGAACTCATTGCTACGTGCATACCGAGTTACATAATACGGCATCCAAGGCTGTTCCTGGCAACTACACAAACGCGATGCTGCTTCCGACACGGAATGCGGGCTGACATGAATCTGGAAGAGAACTGGGACCTTTCTCTAGCTCGCACGCTCATATTTATATAGCCGCGGTGCGGACCGCTGAAGGAACAGCCAACATTTGCCTGACTGACTGGGCACTGGGTTAGTAAGGTACCACTCTGTTACTATATAATTAATTGCTTCATTCGCTGTAAGCCAATGAAGCTCTAGATATTATTGTGCAATCAGCACACAGGTAAGTATCTATAATAAAATTCTAATGTGGCTAGGTTAAGTACTTTTGGAGAGAGAATTATTTTAGATGTACTGCACGCAATAGATGAGCTCTCAACTTGCCCTTTGGAGACACGCTACGGCTATAATTTTATAGCTACCTTTTTGATATTTCTCACATCTTTGTTATTATAGCGTATCTCCATTCTACCTAAATCTAAACATCCTAGATTTATCTAATCACTTACTTAATCTATCTTGCTTCCGAACTTTTAGGACACAAAAACACGAAGTCATGAATTTCATCCAAAATATTACTTTGTGACATCCAGCCGCCGATTTCTTACGTACAAAGAGATGCACGCCTGGGTAGAATCATGGTTCCGTAGACAAAGGCCTACATTTTTCCGTGAGGCAATGGACCCTCTTTTTGGGATAAAAATATTAACCGATACGGCGATTACTTTTGAAATAGTGAAGGATTCAGTACCTTTTTTCGTGTTTCGCTTCCATTTGAGAGCCTCTTACATTTTCCCTTCCATATTGGTTGCAAAATTACTCATTGTAGATGATATTTTGATAAATATATAAATTTGAGGGCAAAGTATCGTAATGCGTAGTGTTTATAGAATTATGGAGAATAGGATCCATGAAGTGGTGCCGTCTCGGTTAACTAAAGGGGTTCTGTCGACTAGGTTTGTACAGAAATTCATTTTCTCTCACCAAGTACGTCAACAATACTCTTACAATATGCCAGACCCGTAACCTGCGGTCAATAACAGTACACCGTTATCTGAAGACGAAAGCCGCGCCTCTTTGTGATGGTTATCAGTTCTGTGCCGGATGCGATACAGCACCATCAGTTGGTGCTTCAAGTATCGCACGTTTGCTGATCACCCAAGTGATACGGGTGAAGTGCCTTCTGCTGGTGAACATGTGAACTAATATAGAAATATCACTACCAGAGACGCTATCCGTGTGACTTTTACGATACCCTTTGCTCATTATTCTATGCACTGTTAGCTCTGGCATACCAGGTGATTTTGCTAAATGAGGAAAAACTGCAGGAAATGAGACCTAAGACGGTGAGAAAAATGGTCGTAAGGACGTGTGGATGGAAATGGGTCCCCAGGTAGGTAGAACCTTTGAAGATGGATGTACCAGAACTGTCAAGAGTAACTTTCATTGATTAAAATCACACAAGAGAGCACTCCAGGCAAAGGGGTGTATTCTGTCTGTACCAGTGTTTCAGTGTCAGAGAGAGCAGTAAAATTGTCCAAGAAGGCTGCACACAAAGACACTGGACCTAGAGGCATCCGCTTCACTGCTGCTGCCGATTTATTTTAGTGTGGGAGTGAGTCAAGTAGTGTAGTGCTGTGAGACAATGGCTCGTGATGCCCACAACAAAAAGACTATAGTTATCTTTACATGCGAGCAGGCAAATGGGAATGGCAGGATGGCAGGCACTCCTGTACTGAGGGACAGTATCCTCGCCGACAACAACCACACATCATAATAGCATTTGTTCGTTAGTGTGAAACAGACTGGTTTAAGAAAATGAGTAACCAAGAATGTCGGCAGCACTCAGTATGAACAATTGCCATGGAAAACACGACACCCCAATCAGCACCAATACGGTGAGGCACCAGAAATGGACCAGCCAGAAGAACGTGTGGAAATCTCTCTCCAACAACAGCCACTATCAGTATGACAACATGCGCATGTGATTGAGCCATGTGCGGTTCGCGTTCATGCCGTCTGTTCATTGGCATTTTGTCACATCGAGTGGTGTCTTGTATCTTCCTTACTGGCGTAACGAAGTTGCTGGCTTGCCTCCTTGGGTGGCCGCAGCAACGCTTATCGATTCTGGTACTGATGTACTATCTTTGGTGTGACCACTAGTATTTCCGGGCTGTGGTGGTGTGTGGTAGTCAGTCGGTTGGGACGGAGCAGCGAGGATGTCTCCGTCACGCGGTGCACAGCCATGGCGGGACTGCTGGCAGCGTGCTTGCGCTGTCGGATCGTGAGGCACAAGCTGCAAGAGCGATATAGTTCGTTGCCTGCCGAACCTGGACGCTGAAGTTCACTGATCAGTTAACCTGTTGTGAAACTTCAATTATTGTGACATCTCTTCGTTCATTCGCAGGTTGTTGCTCCCTGGGCCGTTCGGGCTAGCAGGAATGTATGATATGTTGGAGTTGGCGAACTCTTGCAGCCATCATGCTATATTGTGATTGTTTAATCGACTGTTACTTGAAAGTGAATTGCACCAGCGCGGTATTTTCTGCCTTGTGGTCATTAATCCCCCAGTAACCTGCCCTGGTCGTTAGCGTGGTTTACGGGCAGTGTACCGTTCCTCGTCGCGTTCATGCTGTCCGGCATGGCATGCAGTTCGACCACTTTTTAAGTGTTTGGTTCATATTTTTCTTAGAGTGCTTATTGTTCCCTTAGCTGTTTTTAGACGCCAATTTCTGAAGACGTAGTGCTGTTCGTATCATCTTCCTCAGCCGATATTTTCCATCGTTGTGCAGTTGGTCGGATGGAAGGGAATTGGTTAAATTGTTGATCAGTCCTTCGGCCATGCCTAGTTTGGGTTGCCATCCGATTATTTAACTTCAACTCTTGGCTGCTTGTCTCACCTCATCTTACGTTTGAGCTACCCTCTCAGGCTGATCCTTGGAAAACTTCTGAGCACCGCTTGTTCTGTTTATTTTAGATTGTTATTTTCATTTTATATTCAAGTATTGTGCGAGGCCTTTGGCCATGTGTTAATTCAGGTCTATTTAAGTTTTACGTAAAGGCCTTCAGCCGCATTAAAGTTTTGGAGATTGATTTTATTTAAAAAAATATTTTCCTTAAAATTTGTTCTATCGGAAATTGTTTGTAATCCAGGCCCAAAGCTGTTAGTTGTTGGGTGTGTTATATGTGGTCTTCAGCCAATGATTTATGTGAACCCCTTTTAATAAGGCCTTCAGCTGTGTGTATTGTTTCAAGGAAATTTTGTTCATAAGAACAAGGGGGTTTATTTTAAATTGTTTGTCTGACTTCGTTCAGACCCTCAGCTGTTGTTCCACATTTGTTTGTGGACTTCAGCCATGCAATAAGTTAATATTTATTTAATTAGTCTTTTGACCATTCTGTTGTAAGTTTAAAAAGAAAAATTTCTTATTTAGAAATTTTTTTTATTAATGTCTTTTAATTATAGTTGTCTTTCATATGTGTAGTGTACACCTTTAGCCGCTAATTGTTTTCAATTGCATGTTTTTTTTAAATTACTTTCTGTTTTTAATTGCGTTTGATTTCTAAGCCAGGCCTTCAGCCATTCTTGTTTTTGGTGTGGTTTTGGGCCTTCAGCCCAGAAAGCATCTTAAGTTTTCTTTAACTAGGCCTTCAGCCGTATTATTTAATTGTGATCCTAAAAGCAATGTGTAAATAAGTGGTTCTTAGAAAAATAAAGTTGCGTGTTTGATTGTACAACTCACAGTAACTGTTTACGTCGCCATCCACAGTCGTAAACTTCTCTTGTGCACACTCTGAATACCTACCAACCAGAGTTCAGTGTTATCACCATCGGACTTCCCTCCACACCGACAGATTTGTTACTGGTTGTCTGTCACATGGCCACAGCAGTGCTGGGATTTCTTTCATCCATCCATATGAGGTAAGCTGTACAAGGGAAGATACTGTCAGCCTTCAAAACACTAACCTTTCGTCTATGGCGAAGCCTCATGATGGCATCGAACCATCATCACCGCTTGAACCTCCATGTCTGTGCAGCAATGATTGGTGAGCCACAAGAATCCTTCCACGTTACAAATGCGAGGAATTTCTGCAATACACTTAGCCTCTCTTTCTCGTTTTGTGGTCACTATATGACTGAACCGTGCTGTGGCTTGCATTGGTGCTGTTCGTAGGGTTTTACCCTTTTATGGAGGCCAGACTGTATCGTTTAGTTAGCATGGTTGTGGTTTTTTCTCTTCTCGTGTTGAGTGGCGCCACTCCATCTCGCAAGCGTTGCCTGACCGCTGGTGGCAGCAGCGGTGGTTATCGATATTTAGTAACGGTAGCCCTATCGTTGGGGTGACGTCATAGTTTTTCCAGGTTGTGTGGGTGGGCCAGTTCGGTTGGGGACTCAGGGGCAGCCAGATCTGTGCAATGTGCGAACACGCCAGGACAGCTGGCGGCGCGCATGGACTGCCGGATTGACGGGCTGTGGTCATGAGGGTGCACGACCTCGTGTTAAACCGGATCCTGTAGGTTTTAAGATGAGTGCATTTCAATCGAAGTAGAGAGAGACCTCCACCATTGTGACATCTCGCGATTCTGCAGTGACTTGCGTTAATGTTGCTGCTCGTAGTGTCGTCAAGGTGAACAGCAGCGAGTGGAGTGCTTGGGGAAGGCGGATCTGATTAGATTTCCTCGACCTCCTGTTACTATCTATTGTTTTCAGCTTGTTACAATTTGTTAAGTTCAACTAGAGGTATTTTTCCTGCCTGGTGGCCACTAACAACCCCATTATCTGCCCTGGGCGTGTATGTAACGGCAGTGTACTTTTCCCCGCCTTGCCACTGCTATCTCGTACGGCGTGTCGACAGCTTTCTTAATTGTAGGCCGGATGGTGATTTTTTCTAGTCTGGTGGTAGTGATTCCTTTTTCGTTATGGGCGCTGTAAACACTTTATTCTGGGGACATAGTGCAGACTGCCGGTGGCGGCTTTGGCATATTGATCCATTATTGTATTTGGTTTCACGTACGTCAGGTAGCTTCAGAAAGTTATCATTCGTCATTTGTTGGACTGCCACTAGTCTACCATCTTGTGAAGTGAATGCTACTTTTGGTTGCCTATCTGATCAGTCGCGAAAGTGTTTATTGCTGGAGCTTCTCAGAGGCAGATTCCTTGAGCACCATCTGGATTAGTTGCTTGTTTTGTTTCTTTAATTATCTATTGCTATTATATATTATGTTTTACAGAAGGTTTCAAAATTTTTTAAATATTATTGTCGTTCCTAGTGTGTAAGGCATTCACCTGTGATTGTGGTCATTAACCTTAGAATTCCAATTTGTATTGGTGTTTTAGCAGTAAGCCTTAAAAACTTATTTACTGCCATTCCTGGCGTCTGATGTCTTCTGCTATGTTTGTGGTCACTTACCTTTTAATATTTCAATACCTGTAAGTTGTAATTGCAGCGAGTTCTTAAACATTCTTAATTTATTGCCATTCTTGGAGTGTAAGGCCTTCAGCGGTGATCACAGTGGCCTTTTTTTTTTTTACATTATCTGTATCTGTATTTTATAGTGCTCTGCTAAATTGTAACCCACACAAAACACTATTATTAACATAGTTATTTATTTTTTCGTTAATAACCTGTGACATTTCTTTATTTATTGTTGATTCTGGAACTGCTGTTTTAAAAAATAAATGTGTGTAACTGGAAAAGGCAGCCAATAGTAACTCATTACGGCCCTGTCCACAATCGTAACCGAATCCTGCCTTCCTTTTTAAACCAGGCTTCACTAATGCAGCACCTCTCTTCCCCATTTCCGTGCTGCGCCATTTCGATAGCTTCTACACCGGATGATGGAAAGGACGAGCTGGTCCTGTGGCAGCGTCGCGTGCTTGCTGGACCTTTAGATTTATACCTGTTTGTCACCGGGAAGAAAAGTCGTGCGTCTGGAGACGATTCCCCCGCTGCAGAGGCGCAACAATGCATACGTGCCGCCTCTAACGCCATTGTGTTGCTGACTGGCCCATTTGAATGTTTGTGTCAGTGGATGTTGTGTCTTTTTCAAGCATGCTTAGAGACACATGTTGGTCATTTTAAAGACTTCGTCTAAATATTGTGTCATCACTATAGATCGAGAACCTCATTTTGTTGTATAGGCGTGATGAATTAATAAATACCCTGTAAAATAGACACCATCCATTTCCTACCAAAAGTCAGTGTGACCTTTCGTGCTTCATCTCCTCTCAGCGATCGTTTGCTCCTGTTTGTCCTCATTTTGCAAAGGCGTCGTTTGGATATCTGAAACACAATATCTGTATCAGTTATAAATGACTTGGTAGTTTATAATAATGTCTCTTGCTGCATTTAGTTTTGTCTATGGGTTAATTTTGTTGCGGTGGAACACTGTTAGCCATAACGTAAAAACATGTTAATGGTTAGGCTTTGTCTTATTACTAACTCCTTTTAATTCTTATTTACTTTATATGTTACTGGACTAATTCAGTATTACTTAAATTTTTATTTAGTAGTTCACTGTCATATCATTGGTGTGGTTACAAATTACAAACAAGGTAAGTGATTTACTTTGCGCTCTTGTTAATTCCATCCTTGCTTCTCATTTACAGTATCATTTCCTATAATAGCGATTTTTCAGCGATTACTGCCCTTATACTACCATCTGCCCAACTCTAAAGAACGGAGAACCAAAGAGACGCGTCATCTGTAGAGGAATGATCTTACTATGAACAACTTCTAAGATCCTCTGCTTGTTGTTGATGAAGCCTTTAACATCTTACTTGTGGAGGTACAGGGATTCCAAGAAGCAGGGTTTATAAAGAGTGAATCATCTACACACAACAAGGGAAACACTAACGACGTGCTAGGAACTCCGCCGAGATGTTCACTGCCTTTTTGTGGACCTGCAAGAAGCGTACCATAGTGGGAACAGGCACGCATTATGGCAAGAAGAGGAAAGGAAAACTAACACAAGCACATTTACAAGAAACAAAATGGACAATGAAAATGAATGGAATGATGTCGGAGAAATTCAATGTGACAAGGAGACTGACACTACCCTCTTTTGTTTGTCTGGTTCTGTAAAGCAACAATGAGAAAGGTAACTAGCCTGGAATACAGATTGTTACAAGGATCAACACTCTGCTGTATGTGGATAATGCACTCGTAGCACAGAATCAGGAAGATCAAATGGTTCAAATGGCTCTCAGCACTATGGTACTTAACATCTGAGGTCATCTGTGCCCTAGAACTTAGAATTACTTAAACCTAACTAACCTAAGGACATCACACACATCCATGCCCCCGACAGGATTCGTACCTGCGAGCATAGTGGTAGCGCGGTTCCAGATTGAAGTGCCTAGCACCACTCGGCCACACCGGCTGGCAATCAGGAAGATCTAGATCAGAAAGCAAGAGTGTTAATGGAAGAGGCAATGAGAGCAGGCTTGAAAATGAATATGGATAAGACTAAATACCTCGTATTGGGCAGGGAGCGAGGACAGACCTCTAGATGTGGATGGCAGAATCTTTGAAGGGGTAAAAGAGTTCATATGACTGGGGACAGTGCTCAGAAAAAGAAATGAGAGAGAAAATGAAATAATGGAAAGAATATGGGCAGGAAACGGCTCAAGGTCTGCGCTCGGAAAGCTCAGATTAGGATCTACAGAGAGTTAATGGTTCTGAGCGCTATGGGACTTATCATCGATGGTCATCAGTCCCCTAGAACTTACAACTACTTAAACCTAACTAACCTAAGGACATCACACAACACCCAGTCATCACGAGGCGAGTTAATACCACCTGTCGTCCTATACTGAGCCGATACCAGGACTTGGACGCAAAAGATAGATGCAAAACTCCCAACTTATGAGAATGATGTTATTAGAAAGATGGTTGGGCAAATGAGGGATGAGGATCACTAGAGAAAAAGGAAAAACGGCGAACTGCAGTAATTGTAAACGACAACGCAATCTTTGTATCACGCGACGAAAGTAGTATATGGGTACATTGAGTGCAGTAGCAGTTGTTTGGAAAACTATTATAAAGGAAACAATGTAAAACGCGCAGTTTATATACAATTTTTTACATATTTGCATTTTTACATTTACATTTCTAGGACTGCTCTTTTATCGTACTTACATCTCTAGCTATCTGATTGACATATACAACTAGTACAACTGAAAATTTAAAAAGTGGAAAACAACCCCCACATTTACATCCACACATATCTGTGTTTCAGACTACTCTGACCTCCTGTACACAGTGCTGCACAGAGACCTGCCTCTGAATTAACAAAGTGCTCCTTTTTTTCGGGCTGTCATTAAGTACAGAAGCGAGGGTGTTGAACGTTTTAGCGAAATGTCTAGCTCTCCCCACACATAACGTTTTATTGACCTCCGGTATGGCTACTCCCTTTGGTCACGTTTTTGTAAGGTTTGGCAGGTGTAACCTATGTTCGAAATTTATATATATAGTTGGAAATCAAGAAACGAATTTGTTTCTACTTAATTCATTTTCAACAGCTTATTTCGGAATGATGTACATTATTTCCTTTACATTATTTAGTTTGTTTGAAGAGACGAGGTGCAAAAAGCATGTAGATTTCAATGTGAACACTGCAATTACGATTAAAAAAGAATAATGTGCGTGAAAAGCGAAGTATACTCCCATAATTTTACGAATGGAGACAATCGCAGAGCCATCTCTGATTCATGTTAGCAACTACATACCGCTAGTGTCCGGTGGCAAGGCTATATGTGTGAGTGAGACAAGAGATAAGAGGCGTGGCTAGAGGAAGGCGGAGTTTGATAGCGCCCAACAGTGCCATATCAGCAGCTACACCTTCTGCAGCGGTCATTGGAGTTAGAGCTCTTGTAGAGACAGGAGCATCGCTGTTTTGCTTTGCTTAGCACCACACACGACGTAGAAACAGACACTTTATTTTTTTGTCCCCTAAAGCACACCAGAATGAAATACGAACACTCTGTTGGCGTACAAATAACTTTTTCTTATTTCTCATTCATTTATTAATCGACAAAAAATAATGACTACAATTTTTGAGATTTTTATATAGTCATTGGAGCAATTCCAGAAAGCAATTGTGATTGACATTCCTGATGTACATTATCCACCTGAGTATTATATACCTGAATTTTGTCAAAATTGTGCACAGTGATGTAGTGATGGTAAAAAGTACTTCAATTACTATCCTGATAAAATTAAACCAAAATGCAATCCTAAATATCGAGAAAAATATTTTATAGATAAACTAATTAGATTAATGGACATCGATTGCAATGGTGCAATGGTATCTATGTTTACTAGTTATGAAATGGAACGTATTATGGAGGTATTTGGTGTGTTTAATACATGTTACAAAGACAAAGCTGTGCCATACAAATATTTTATTGCAGAGATAGCCAATTTGTTAAATATTGAGCATGAAAGAAAAGTAAATGATACAAAGTGTAACAGTAAATTATGGCAACAGTTTTTAGACATGAAACCTTTCAATATAAATCAGAAACATGAGGAATTTG
Organism: Schistocerca serialis cubense; assembly: GCF_023864345.2. Taxonomy (NCBI): domain Eukaryota; kingdom Metazoa; phylum Arthropoda; class Insecta; order Orthoptera; family Acrididae; genus Schistocerca; species Schistocerca serialis. The sequence continues at coordinate 232,332,458 of NC_064643.1, forward strand.
ATGAATATATGGAGGCTCAATTTTAGAGCTTGTACAATGACCTAAAAATTTTCAGTTACTATTCTATGTTGTGCATCATAAGTGAGATTTTTCTTTCCTTACATAATTATGTAAGGAACTTGAGAATCTGGTATTTTTTCATTAAAAGTAACAGATAAATTCATTGTGGTTTTTTGTGTAGCTACTACATTTTTTCTGTGTGTCATAATAATCACATAGATAGGACAGTTCGTTATGAAATTATATGCACTTACGTCAGCATCTGCTTTCAATTGTGTAACATGCTTAAATTCTCGAAATGCATCATAAGCTTTCAGATAATCATAAGGAGGATCTAAATTCCCCATTTCTTGCGGAAATACTCCATTTCTTCCATTTTTCATATATAATTTTCATAGCATTACATGGTCAAATAATGATGAATCAATCAACTGATTATTTTCTCGATTAATTTGAAAAACAACAAATATAAAATAAGGCATATCAAACTCCGTTGAATTATAGTAGTTTGTGATATCTACCTCAAAATTTTTCTTATCACTCAATCCTGCCACCTCTGTAGTTTGTAGTTCATAAAAGGATATGGGAATTTTAGGAGTTTTCAGTAAATTTTCTCTTTGCTCTAGTCCACAATTAGGCTTATATTTAACAACTGGTACTCTAATTTCCATATTTTCTACGACAATTTTACCTTCGTTTGGTAGTGTATCCTTGAACCATGAATTTACTTTCAAAACCTTTTCTTAAGAATTTATTTTATTTACTAGCGATTCATCAAAAAATTAACACATTTAATCACACTATGTGAGAGTGGAAGTAGTTGACAGTGGGTAACTGATGAAAACAAATTAAATTTCTTTCAACAAATACGTATATTATTCCTAAAAGCCCTATTTTTTAAACAGATTTAAAATTATAATCGTAAAGCACCCTCTTAATATCAAGTTACAATTTATTGAGAGGCAGAAAGAACAAATTTTGACAGTATGAGCTTTCGGGCTGAGAACCTTGCCGCTCCCAGTTGACACAGACGTAGTCACGACAGCTCATAACAACCTCTGAAAGTCTACACTGGTGCAAATCTGCAACACACCAGATCACTTTATACTAAAAATTTTAACAACTCACGCTAGCACACAAAGTATGCACGCTGTAGGAGGGATGGGAATGGTACAGAACACTAACATTTAAAAAATTAACTTGCCACAAAGGTGCAACTTGATTTAAAAAAAAAAACTCTTACAGTGCAAGGGTGGCAACTTTATATACTAAAATGACCATTTAAATAAAAACACATGAAATGCAATCTTACATAAAATATACAAACATGCTCTACTTTCCACATATACTGCCTCTCAAGATGATAGGCACGATAAAAACATATTTCAGGAATTCGGCCATTACACTTCAAGGAATATATTTGTTAACACTGAATCCGACAAACATGACAGAGGCAGCTATTAACATATGGCAGATTGACAGGGAAATTACTGAACAACCTGAACCACAGGTTGCTCTAACCCGCCCCTACTCCACAAGTGAAAAACGGACCACCCAATTCATAAATAACCAACTTCCTGCATTTGGGTAAACAGAGAATAGTGGTGGGATGACCCCAAAACAAAGCGGCTGGTGACCTAACCAAGAAAACAAGTAGAATATAACAAGTAAATGAAACAACATATCTCCAATCACTTAATTTCTAATAATCAGCAATTTCTCGTGAAGACCTGGTGCAGCATCCCAACACTCTCCCGAACCGTCTGCAGGCAGTTGCTTCAACGGATGCAGGAGGGCACGCCGATCTCTCGTCTCACAGCTTCACAGTTCGCACTGGCCAGCCCGATGTCGTGGGTTGACCGTGAAGCCATTACCCCTCACTATACGGTGCGGCCCACTGGACTCATGTGGTAACCACATATGCGCCGACGCTCAAGGCAGACAAGTCAACTTGTATCTCAGTGCGTGACCGACCAACCAGTCGATCGAACCGCCAATGACCATTGCCTGAGCAATTCGAGGAGACTAGCAGCCTAATGGACAGGCTCAGATGCAGGAACCTAGCCCTGACCGGGCAACCACTAGCTGAGTTCTGTTACTGGTGGAGTGGCTAGACTCTCATTTGCCACCCTCAAAGGTTGATCCAAACAATAGACATTCTAGCACTCTGATGACAGACACTAACCACCACACAAATGCGAACGAGAGACAGACCAGCAACTGGTGACATGAGACTCACTCCGACTGACCAACTACTCGGTCCAACTGGCAATATCCATTGACTGAGCAAACTCGAGCTGACAGGCGACCTAAGACGTAATAGAACTCCGTACGACAGACAGACATTGAGTGCCCCGCACTGACCCGGCTGACCAACTGACTAACTGGTGAGCTCAAAGCGCCCCTTAAATGCACGTGAACAGGCAACCTTTCCCCTTTTTCACCAGAAGGAGACACGAAAGCTGCGACTGCGACAGTGGCGCCACCACCAGAATCGGAGGGGGCTGCTTCACACTACACGCTGTGGCACGCTCTTCAAAACAGCAATTTTTTCCATGGCTCAAACCTTTATTTCAACACCAGGATTATTAACATCAGCGCATCTAAAAATACAATCTTTTGCACTAGAACACTATGTAAAAGTCGCGGTTATGTCACCTTCCCAAATTGTCTCTTTGTAATCTTAGAAATATCCACCAAGCCTTTCTAGAGGATATAGTACTTAATTTGTTTCCTTTCTTTTTTCCCATTATTAAGTATATATCCTTCCATTCATACTTTATCGTTAACAGAAAATGGTAAATTCAATAAAACAGATGATGAAATGAAATATTATTTTCCTCTTTTATGGTTATAAAGTCAAATAGTTTTGTCACATAGTTGTCAATCAATTTCTTATTGGATTTTCTATCATATGTTGGATAATCAGTACCATCAGTTCCAATAATAGTGCAGTTTGTGTATAGCTGAGGATTATTAGGATGTACCTATCCATCTCCAATATGAGTATTCATTTCTGTATTCTTGCCAGGAACATTCAGGATATTTTTGGTTTTCTCATTCACAGGAAATGAGTAATACTGATAGCTATCAATCTTGTTCATTTAAAAAGAATAAATATCATTTCATCTCTAAAATAAGTGTTACATTAGCACCATTGAAATCGATCACATCATCATTTTCTTCAGTTATAGTTACAACTGAATCCTGAATTTTATCATAAATGGGAAGAAATAAAAGACAATAAGGCTCATAAATAACAGGTGCACCAAACTCTACTTTCAGCTTAAATGAAAAACTAATATTTTTTACATGGTGAAAATGTTCATTATGCTTTAAATACATTCCATCAGGTAATTAAAATATGGATTTATTAATTCAATTGGTATAATTTTTGGATCATCGTTAGCAACAGTGTTTTCATTAGTCTCAACAATTTGGTTACTAAGGCCAAGCACACTTCCAATACTGTCTTTTATATCCGTATACAGTTTAACATCGGTTTCAATTGTAACTCTGTTTAACAATTCATCAGCTTTAATATGTATATTAGGCTTTTTTGAATGGATACATTTTTCTAGGCTTTTCAAAGTATATTGACCAGTTGGAATTATTATTGTTTCACCATTCCAATATAGTTTATTATTTTTTGTTGTAACATTTGGAGTTAAAATTGTAGAATAAAATCGAACTAATGCTACACTTTTAAAACTATCTCTTACAGGTACAGTTAATCTTTCTTTGACCTCTCATGGATTGTCACTAAGTTCTATTATTCTACTCATTTAGCCAGCCAGAGTAGCCGAGTGGTTCTAGGCGCTACAGTCTGGAACAACGATACCACAATGGTTGCAGGTTCGAATCCTCCCTCGGGCATGGATGTGTGTGATTTCCTTAGGTTGGTTAGGTTTAAGTAGTTCTAAGTTCTAGGGGTCAGCAGTTGAGTCCCATAGTGCTCAGAGTCATTTGAACCATTTTCTATTCATTTACTGGTAATTAAATAAAAACAGATTGAGATCCAAAAATAAGAATTTGAGAAAAGAAGTCAAAAAATATACATGATAAATTATTACTAATTCTATTAGATATGCTATTATTGGACCTAGTGGATGTGGTAAAACAACATTAATGATCGGTAGTTATGTTTTAGCAACCGAACGGTCAAATTAGAGAAAAATTAATCATCTATCCATTTGTTCGAAAAACTTACATCAATTATAGTATCAAGAATTTATTAAAAAGTGTAAAAAACTGGAAGATAAATTAGATACTGAGATAGCTTAATATATTAGTAACAACGATGAACTTATATCATTAGATGATGTTAAAGACAATGCAGCTGTGGTATTTGTCGACTTTATAGTGGAAAATCAAGATATTGTAAGAGAATATTTTATTAGAGGTAGACATAAAGGAATAGACTGCTTTTATTTAACTCAAACGTACTTAACAATCCCAAAACGACTCGTCAGAGATCATCTCAATTTCTTAAATATTTTTAGGCAAGATCACACAAATTTACATCATATTTATCGTGAATTTGTGGGTGGTGATTTGAAATTTGATGATTTCAAATAAATATGTAGTAAATGTTGGAATGATGATTTTGGTCTTATAACAATGGACATGACACGTAAAGCAAATGATGCTAAATACAGAGAACAAATTAAACATTTCATAATAACACAATGGTAACAAATTGCTACCCTTGAACATAAACATGAATGTTAAACATATACATAAACGTTTTATCTTATGTAAATGTTTACAAAATACGATCCACAGCTTGTTAAACAAGCTAAACGAAATAAAAAGAAGCATGAACAGTTATGAGAAGAATTTTAAAAATTGAAAAAACAACCACGTGCAGAATATGAAAAATCCAGAAAGGAAGGTCAGCCTGTTATTGATGCAATAGAACAAATTAAACAAGGAATTGAAGGATTAACTGATAATATTAGGAAACGTATTGAAGAAAACAGAGAAGTTGAAAAAAAAGTGATTCCATATCATCATGATGTAGATGACTTTTGAGATTGGTCTGATGACATTCCTGGTCAGTATGACTCCACATTAAGTGAATCAGAAATTCAATATGCTTTCACTAAATATGAAGAAGAAAAATATTAAGTAAATAGAAAAAATTAAAGGAGGATGGCAATTATGTTAAAAAATAAATGTTAGTGGGAGAATGTTAAAGTACATAAATCATAGTGAGGATAAAGTTTTTGTATTGAGACCTGGTGTACATTTAAATATGTTGGCAATTTGCCAGTTGAATTTATTGGAGATAAATTAAAAAATGGGTAAAAGAAATAGGAAGGTACGGATGGGTTAATGAACCTTTTAACCGAAAAGCAGATTACTATGAATGATATGAATGAAAAATTTGATGATGTTGATTTATCAAATTTTGCACATATATTATACAGGGTGATTCAAAAAGAATACCACAACTTTAGAAATGTGTATTTAATGAAAGAAACATAATATAACCTTCTGTTATACATCATTACAAAGAGTATTTCAAAAGGTTTCTTTTTCACTCAAAAACAACTTCAGAGATGTTCAATATGGGCCCCTCCAGACACTCGAGCAATATCAACCCGATACTCCAACTCGTTCCACACTCTCTGTAGCATATCAGGCGTAACAGTTTGGATAGCTGCTGTTATTTCTCTTTTCAAATCATCAATTGTGGCTGGGAGAGATGGCCGAAACACCATATCCTTAACATACCCACATAAGAAAAAATCGCAGGGGGTAAGATCAGGGCTTCTTGGAGGCCAGTGATGAAGTGCTCTGTCACGGGCTGCCTGGCGGCCGATCCATCGCCTCGGGTAGTTGACGTTCAGGTAGTTACGGACAGATAAGTGCCAATGTGTTGGCGCTCCATCCTGCTGAAATATGAATTGTTGTGCTTCTTGTTCGAGCTGAGGGAACAGCCAATTCTCTAACATCTCCAGATACTGTAGTCCAGTTACAGTAGCACCTTCGAAGAAAACGGGACCAAAAACTTTACTGGCTGAAATGGCACAGAAAACGTTCACCTTAGGCGAGTCATGTTCATACTGAGTTGTTTCCCACGGATTCTCAGTGCCCCATATACAGACATTGTGACGGTTGACTTTCCCGTTAGTGTGGAAAAATGCTTCATCACTAAACACAATCTTTGAAACGAAAGATTCATCTGTTTCCATTTGAGCGAGGATAAAATCACAGAAATCGATTCGTTTAATCTTATCAGCTGCAGACAGTGCTTCAACCAATTTCAGACGATAAGGTTTCATAACTAACCTTTTTCGTAGGACTCTCCATACAGTTGGTTGTGGAATTTGCAGCTCTCTGCTAGCTCTGCGAGTCGATTTTCCTGGGCTGCGAACAAATGCTTGCTGGATGCGTGCTACATTTTCATCACTCGTTCTCGGCCATCCAGAACTTTTCCCTTTGCACAAACACCCATTCTCTGTAAACTGTTTATACCAATGTTCAATACACCACCTATCAGGAGGTTTAACACCATACTTCCTTCGAAATGCACGCTGAACAACTGTCGTCGATTCACTTCTGCCGTACTCAAGAACACTAAAAGCTTTCTGTTGAGCGGTCGCCATCTTAGCATCAACTGACACTGACGCCTAGTCAACAGCGCCTCAAGCGAACAAATGTACAACTCAATGAAACCGTATAGCTCCCTTGATTTGCCGACAGATAGTGCTTAGCTCTGCCTTTTGTCATTGCAGAGTTTTAAATTCCTAAAGTTATGGTATTCTTTTTGAATCACCCTGTATAGGTCAGGAGCTTTGTATTCTGATAATAATCCAAATAAAATAAAGTAAAGTAGAGGTGTTAAGTACTAAAATTTGGTAAAAGAAATTGTAGATGTTTATTTTCTAAAATTAAGATGATCACAATTACATTCTGAAATAAGTTCAGATGAGGAAATGGGTAAAGGTTTAATAAAGATATATGCAGAAAAACCAGTATAATATGTTTGGATGAATAATGTTAGAGATTTAATTGATAGATTAACAGTAATCCACAGAGAATAATTACCTGGAAATAAAAACTATCATAATCAAAAGTAGGCATAGTACAGATGTTAAAAAACATATTCTGTGATTTTATTATTAACAATCCAAAAGGTATACCATACTTAATTCGATTTTTGAATAAAGTACCACATACATTTTGCAAAAGTGAAAAATATGGAAAAGGAATAGTAAACACGTTAATTAACAAACTTCCATTCGAAATGTATCTTCCAGGATATAATTATTGTGGTCCAGGTACAAAAATAGATCAAAGACTATGTAGAGGAGATAAAGGAATTAATCCATTAGATGAAGCTCGCAAACCACATGATATAGCCTATAGAGATAAAGAAGGTTTAGAAAAAAGGCATATGCAGATAAACAGCTTCAATTAGCTGCAAAAGTCAGAATGTTTGCTTCTGATGAATCACTTGCTGAAAAATTAGCAACAAGAGCTGTTAGAAGAATAATGTATGGAAAAGAAAATTTGGAATGGGACTTGACCTTGATGATGATTGATGGGTTTTATGATCTTTGGTTATAAAAATGAGTAGCTCTGACATTGTTTACAAATTGCTACCTAATGGTAAAATTAAATCGACAGCAAATGAAATTAAAGCTGATAATGATCAACTGTACAGTGTAGCTCAATATTTAACTGAAGCATAAAAAAGAAAAAGAGATAAGAAAACTGGTGAAAACTTATTGATAACTTTAGCAACTCCTGTTGTGAAAAAAGCTATTCAATATCTAACAAAATAAAGAATGATCAAGTTTAAATAAACACGAAGGTGGTTTTTTACCATTACTATTAGCAGCATTACCATATGTAGCTATTATAGGTACATTAGCAGGTGGTGCTGCAGCAGTTGCAAATCCTTTGATGGACAAGAAAAAAGGTGATGAAGAATTAGAGCAAAAGAGACCTAATTTAGATATTTAAAAGAAAGGTACAGGGTTAAGAAACCGCTGCAAAATATAATTGAAAAGTGTACTATTGAATTAAGTAATTTTCATATAGAAAAGTTTGCTAAAAATGAAAATTAAATCCTTTTGTGGTGTATTCATGATTGACAAGTTACCTAATAAACCAAAAAATTTCGAATGAGGAATAGTTAAATTGGATAATCTGATCATGTTGGTACACATTGAATTTACTACTATGAGAATAATAATAAAAAAATGTTGTGTGATTCATTTGGTGGAAATATACCTATACAACTAGTTTTTATTTGGAGAAAATGGATCTACACTATAATAGTTAGAGGTTACAAATTTTAATGATGTAATATGTGGTCATTTTTGTTTATTTGTGTTAAAATCAGATGGTTATGAATTTAATGATGTTTTGAATCTAATAAATAGACATTTTTTGAAATAAAATAGGCAAACAAAGCAATGAAAAAATAAAATTTAAAGATTTTGAAAAAATGAAAAAGTAATTAGAATTGGAAAAGGAATTAAGAAGATTTCTTAAAATAAGTAATGGTTATGTTGATTTTAATGGAAGGATATTAGTAGATATAAAAAATCCTGTAAACCGATATGATGCAGTTACAAAACAATACTCAGAAAAATAATTTGTTACAAAACCTGAATACATGTTAGTTTTAACACAATTCAATAACTATGTAATTACAGCACAACTTAATGAAAATATTATGCAGCTTCATGAAGATAACTATTCAACTATAATTAATCTTAATGAATCGATTATGAAAGGATTTGGAATATATGATGGCATCTTGTCACACCACAATAACGAGATAGATCAGATAAAAATGAAGATCATTTCGATAGAAAGTGCACTTAAAATTATTGTTTGAAAAATAGAAGAATAAGTTGATAAGAGATATAGAAATATTGAAACATTTATATGGATAGATTTTAAGCTATTTAAATGGATCACCATACCTACTGTTTAAAGTGTAAAAAATTTACAGAAACACATAATCCTCACAGAGTAACAACAAAAAATGAAAGACAGCGAGTTGAAGGAATATATGCAAAATGTAAAACTAAAAAGATTAAATTTGTCAAAAAAGGATATGAACAAATCGTTCATAAGGGAAGACATAATTAATGAATTATGTAAACTGATGAGAAAAAATTATAATAGAAGAAAAGTTGTAACTTTTGGAATAGATGATTTGGAGCAAACTGACTTAGTTGAAATGGATTCTGGAAAATTAAAAGGAATATCAAAAATAAACAGCATATAGATGTTTGTCAACTTTAATTGATGTATTTTCTAAATATGCTTCGGCTATTCCAGTTAAAGATAAAAAAGGTAAAAATATAACTGATGCTTCTGAAAAAAATAGAGCTCCAAAACTTTATAAACCGATAATGGAAAAGAATTCTGCAATAAAGATTTTAAGTATTAATGAAAATATACAATGTTAACCGTTATTCAAGATATTCTGAAATGAAAGCATCAGTCATTGAAATATGTAATAGGACATTAATTGATGAAATGTGGAAAATATTTTCTATTCAAGGTAACAGTGAGTGGATAGAAATTGTTTCAAAATTCGTTGATGAATATAACAACACAATACATTCAACTACAAGAATGAAACCAACACAAGTTGATGAGAAAAATTATGAACCTAATGTAATGGTTATTAGGAACCCAACTAGAGCAAAGTATTCTATTGGTGATAAAGCAAGGATAAGTAAACTAAAAGGAATTTTTGAAAAAGGAAATGCCGCTAATTGTTCTACAGATTTATTTGAAATCGAAAATGTTATATATTTGTTCTTATTACATACAAGTTGAATGATGTTAAAGGAAATTTTTATGAACAAGAATTACAGAAAACAAAGTATCCAGATGTATATCTTATTGAAAAGTTGTTGAGACAAAAAGGTGATAACGTATTTGTTAAGTGGTTAGGATTTGATAGTACACATAATAGCCAGGTGTATATGGATAATGTGCTTTTTTAATATATATAAATGAGAAATTTGCACTTGAACTTTTTCTATCTTTTTATTATCCTAATGATGATGTATCTATATTCATAAATCAGTTAACAGATGAGTCTTTGAATTATGTATTTGATTTGGATTGTGATGAAGTATGTATTGTTTATGAATACTTTGAGAAACAAACTACTCGTACTTGAAGTGTATTTGTGAATTAATTGTTTTTAATGTGCCCTTTGCCTCTTTCTATATTTTTCTCTTTCCTTTAATTTTAAATCCTCTTCAGTCAATTAATTCTTCTAGAGTTTTTCTAGCTACATTCATTTTATTCAACATTATATTGTACACAGCAATAATAATTACTTGAAGTTCTTCTTGTCTAGTACAAATGGCTCATTTTCTTCCTCATATAAAGTAAGTTCAAATTCCTTAGTAGGCTTAGTCCGATGCCCTTCATAAATAATTTTTCTCTTCTCATATATATCAATAATATTGCAGGATTGGGTACACAATATCTCAACAATATGAGATAGACTGTTGAAGTGTATATTATACATTGCTTTACTTTTATCTACTCTGTGTACACCAAAATAAACTTAAATCATTTGATCTACTAATTTATAATCTGTACTTTCATAATTTCTCACATGAAATATGTATCTTCTTTAGGCCTTCTACTATTGTAAGTTATAATTTTTCTGAGAGATGATTTTCAGACAATACATCTCCAACTTTAAAATCGTTTATCTTGGCATACTGTTTGGATTTAGCAGTGTAGATAATCTGAACTTTCTTCATTTCTACTCCATCAGATATCATACTATTAAATTTCAAGCATTCAATGTCTTTTTCTCGTAGTTGTTGCTGTAGTTACTGAAATGCTATTGTTAGTTGTTCTTTTTCGTTTTGCAATTTGTATTCACCATATTTTCTTATTGATGGTGAAACATCACTAGTCGCCCATTTTTTAAACTTTTTAGCCTTTCCTTTTTTAGATGATAAAATAATTGAATATGAACCAGATTCGTTAATAAATATTGACGATTTTTCTTTAGGAGTTTCAAAGACACAATCGATAGGTTCTAATATAATACAATCATCTTTATCAACATATTTTCTAATTGCTTGTTTAGTATCTTTATACCCTAATATTTCAGCAACATCTTTTCCTTTAAACAATGGCTCATTATCATTATGTATAATAACACATATTTGCTTTTTGTTGTATAACAGCTTATTATTCTGAATTAGTTCAAGTACATCCATCGTAGGTGCTACAGCATTTGATGTACTTGCAACTAGCTCGATTTACATATATAAAAATTGTTAAAAATTTGTGTCTGGATGTAAGTGTAACTGCTGGTACAACTTTAATTCTGTATAAGTTATTTTCTTTTTGAAATTGTATCAATTAATATTGTGTTAAATTATTTTTTCAATTTTTAGGGTCCTGGACCGCAGGCCATGTAATACCATATTGAGTATCTTTAAATTTGTGGATTTGTACAGATTTTTTTATTTATAAATGTGGCTGACAAATGTCTTACGTAAACTTGAAGCATTTAACAAAAATTGTTGTCTACAAAATAATCTTAGAATTCGTTAAACATGAAAAAACGTTGTTTACAACTTACAAATTAATTATTTATAACTATGATGAAAAGATTTTTTCTAAAGTTTAGTGAATCAATCACCTCACCTGACTGGTAATTTTATTCTAGAATTGATGATCATAATATTGATATATATTTAAGTGATGAGAATTAGTCTAGGAAAATTGAATTTTTCAAGTGTATAAAAAACTAGTGTGTTATGGCCATTAAACACTAGATATTGAAATGATTGGTTGTATATTCTGTAAAAGGTATGATGAATCATCCACCCTTTTCAATTTTATTATTTGTTTTAAATCAAGGGTCATGTTGATGACCTCTGAAATTCCATAATGTATCATTGATTAAATAATAGGTATATTTTATAATATATAAATGAAGATATTTCTACTACTGTTAGTTTCACAAATAGTAGTTGGAGATGATCGGAATAGAGTAATAAGGTATTTAAATGATTTTGGTTATTAGGACATACCTGATAATGAAAATACTCAAGTGAGTGGAGATGGTATTAGAGAAGCATTAATGTTCTTTCAGTTATCATATAATCTCGAAAAACTGGTGAGATAAATGATGAGCAATTGAATTTCATGAAAAATTCGATTTGGGGTTTTAAAAACAGTTTGGTAGCTATAGTACTGAGTTATATAAATGGAATAGGAAATATATAAAATGGCATTATAAAGATGCTACTAAAAAGGTAAAAAAAATTAAAAGGTGCAGCATTTAATATGTGGCAAAAATATATCGATATTAAATTTACTCATGATATTTAAAATTACAAATAAAAAGAAAACAAATATGAAATTGATAACAATATCCAATGGCCAAAACAATTAGAGGGAAAAGGTAATGTGTTGGGACAGACTTTTTTCCCAAATGTGAATAATAATCCAGTAGAATTACATACGGGTGATGAAGTAGTGTGGTATTTAGAAACTGATATAAATACACCAAAACACTAAATAAATGAATTTGTAGGATTAGTATACAACATTGGCCATGCTTTAGGTTTTCAACATTAAGATGTTTAAGGATCAATAATGTACTCTTTCTGTAATGGTTGACATTTAGAATAATCGCAAGATGATGTTGATGCTATTCAAAGTTTATATGGTAAAATATCACCACAACCTACTAAACCAAAAATAAGTGTAATTTATGTACATCATCTGCACCAACTGAACATGATGAATCATTATCTCATAGTAAAAACATAGATCACTTATTACTTGTGAATGGAAATTTATATATTTTTTTATAAAAAGTGGATGTGGATAATTGATAATGATAAACTACCAAATTCACAACTAATAACAATTTTGTTAACATTTTTTCCTCAAAATTTTCAATGTATCAATTGTATACATCTGAGTCCTAGTGGCGAAATTGTAATAATTGTTCACAACATTATCTATATGATGTATTTGCACACATTACAACTAATTTCAGTATTTTGAAAAACAACATCGACACTGGTTTATGATTAAATTTGAAATTAAATGGTATAGTAAACACATTTTCAGGTAGGACATTGTAATTCTTTAATGAGTTTTTCTGTGATGAGATAGACGAGTGTATTTTAAGTGCAAAGTACTTGTTGTTATAAAGATGCAATATTCAGGATTACTAACAGGTATAAATTCTGTTTTCAGGTACATTAATGGCTTGATGTATTTTTTCATAGGTGATACATTTTATGAGTATAATGAATTCACAAACTGGTAATAAGAGCTGAACAACTGATTTATGATTATTTGGAATAAAATGCTCATTAATACCACAACTAATAAATACACTAAAAAAACAATAGAAAAGGTAGATATTTTCTCATTATAAGTAGACAACATAAATGGACAACCAATACATAAGATTTTTTATACGATAAATGGACAACAATATGGAAAAGAAATGTACTAAACGTAGTATCTTAAAAAATATCGATGAATTTGGAAAGGAATGAGGTAAACCAAGATCAATATGTAAAAAATGTATAAATCAAAATCGAAAAAATAGTTATGCTCCGAAAAAAAGAGATACAATGAATATTACGAAAAATGTACTAAATGTAGTGTCCTAAAGAATAGAAATGAATTTGGAACGAAATTAGGTAAACCAAGAACGATTTGTAAAAAATTAATAAATCAAGATGGAAAAAATAGATATTTTCCTAAGAAAAACAGCATCAAGAAAAATGAAATAGAAAACCGAAACGCAGAAAATATAATAGAAAATATTAACCAATTTTTGCAACAATTCCAAAGAGTTGAAATTATCGGTATACAAGATATACCTGATTATAATCTGCCTGATGATAATGATGAATATATACCCAATAAAATTGAACCATACAGGAATCGCAAATATCGAGAAACATATTTCATTAAGAAACTCTATAATCGTGATGATTAATCACAATGGTGCAATTGTACAGATGTTTAATGGTACTGATATGTAAAAAATAACAGAATTATTTCTAGTGTTTAATCGACATTACAAAGGAAACTCTTTACCATATAATTATTTTATTAGTGAAATAACTGATTTGTTAAATATCAGTGATAGTATCGAAATTAAAGATAGAAAAGGAAGTGTTGAACTGTGGCAAGAAATTCTAAATTTGAAACCATTAGAGAAAATTCATGATTATTTTTTTTGGATATGTAAATGGAAAAAAATCGACTTGTAGCAAAGCTAAAAGTATCAATAGATGTATATCTTTAATGAAGCTACATGAACTTGATACAAATCAGTCATATGAAATTACAAATGTAGAAAATGTGAATACAAAATATGACTACAAAACCTTTTTTACACTAGATGATAAGATTAAAATTATCCTACCACACAAGTATGCTAAAATGGTCAGTTGGGAATATTATAATACAGTTGTTGGATTAAGAATGAAGTATGAAGATATGACTAATGAAACTCATGATGTAGTTTTTTACATATAATATAAGGATACAATGAAGATATGTAGTCAATGAAAAAGTGATAAAAATATTGATGAATTTCTTTTGGATAAATTTCAAAAGGTGGACATCGTAATATGTGTCATCAATGTGTTTAAATTCTATGCTAAAAGATATTATGAGAATTATAAGTATAAATTAGTAGAAAAAGTTGCATGTGAGTGTAAACGTACATGCCATGAAAGGTCATTAATTCAAAATAAACTCTTGAAGAAAAAAATTCTGAATAATGGTTATATGTATAAACAGACAACAAATATAGACAACAAAAAGTAACATTTTTTCCCCTTCTAAAATGAATATGTCTGAAATGAAGATTAAATAGCTCAAAGCTTTAGCTAAGAGTTTAAATCTTAATGGATACTCCAGATTACAGATAAATGAATTGATACAGTTTATTGAAAATGGAAGATCAACTACAACTACAACTAGCAGTATGAGTATATCTAATCTCAAAGATTTAGCGAAAAGTCTTGGTATTAAACGCTGTAGGAATTTAAAGAAATCAGAGTTACTTAATTTAATTATGATACATGAATTTCCTTTTCAAAATGAATTGTTTCTGCAATCTATATCAAAATCATAATGACTACCTAGTATAAACTACTGCTACAAATTGATGATGAAATCTTTGAAAAATCAGAACCACAAAGAAAAGAGAAAATAGTTACATTTCATAAATTATTACATTTGAGGAAGAAATAAATGATTGAAAAAAGATGTGTTTGAAATTAAAGAAATGAGATCACAATTTAATGATAATCATATTAGTAAACTGAATACAATTAATGAAAAAACAGGGTATATAACAAAAGCACTTAATTCTGTGGCTCATGTGGGTAACAAAAGAACTAATTTCAGAGATGGAGATAAACTAAATATAACAGTAAAAAATTCTAATATATATTATACAATATCTACAGGATACTAAGCCTCAAATAATACTAAACAAGCTGTTCAAATTTTGTGTAATAAGCTCAGAGATGTATTAACATCTGATGAGACTATTGATATAGCAGGTAGTTCTATTAATATTCAAATGTTAGCAATTCCTAGAGGTAGTAAAGGTAGAAAAATAAAAAAATTTAGCTGATGATAAAAGAACTAAAACATCTATTACAAGAATTAATAAAAATTATAATTTATGTTGTCCTAAAGCAATAATTGTTGCATTAGCATATTATACAGATTGTATCTTAGGTAGAGAATTAACTGCCAGTTAGATTAGGAGGTAAATATAAATTACAAAAAGAACTAACTACCATATTGTGTAACCAATTAGAAGAATATAATGAAGAAGGATTTGCACTAGAGGATATTAGACATGTTGAAGAATTAGTAGATATTCAAATAAATATTGTATGTACTGAAAATTTCAACTCAGTTACCTAACATGGAGCTGATACGAAATGTAACTATATTTGTATAAAAATCACAACCATTTTGATGTAATTAACAGCACATCAGCATTCTTAGTATCACCTTATTATTGTGCTAAATGTAACAAAGTATATAAAAACAAAAATCGAAGTAAGTATAAAAAGTGAGGAAAAATGTGTATGTTATGCAATAGCAAGAAACATCATACAATAGATAATAAAGAATATTGTGAAAATGTAATAGCTATTTTTATAATCAGGAATGTCTAAACAATCCTCAAATTGTTTGTAATCCAGTATATAAATGTAAAGAGTGTAAAATGATTTGTTTGAGATGAGTAGAACATAAATATGACTGAAATATGTAGAAATTGTGATCTAGAAGTTGAAATTATAACACATCTGTGTTACATACAAAATAAAAAACCAAAAGGCGGCGAATGTGTAAGAAACATAACTTACAATGAAGGTAACAAATATAAAGTCCAAGGAGGTCAGAATTCTATGAAAAAATTGTAATGTTAGTGGCAAAAGAAAAAATAATAATGTTTTTCGATGTGAAGAGTGCTATAATGTAGTTATAGGCAAAGAATTCAAATCTTGTGAAAATGCTAAACCAATGAAAATTGATTGTTCTTACACAGAAAAATAAAAGTGGTTTGATTATGAAGCTGATCAAGAAACAGGAATACATAATCCGAATCTGATAATAGTACACAATTTCAATGGTGATACTGTTTATATTTAAGACAAATGATGATTTTTACAAGTGGATGATATCTAATAAACAAAATGATTATACTTTTATAACTCATTATGCTAAAAGTTATGATTCGCAGTTTTTTAAGGATTGTGGTGAAAAAATAATGAAAGCCATATACCATCTAAACAGGTAAAAAATTAATGTTGTTAGAAATAAAGCAATTAGGTTTGAAAATTATAGATAGTAGTAAGTTTGTACAAGGAAAACTTAGTGAGTTTCCAAAAACATTTGATTTAAAAGAATTAAATAAATGTTACTTTCCACATTTATCCAATACACAAGGAAATGAAAATTATATAGGGCTGATTCCTGATATCAAGTATTATTGTGTTGATACAATGGAACCAAATGATAGAGAAGAGTTTCTCAAATAGCCTACTCAAAACGTCAAAGAAAATTATGTTTTCAATATGAGTAAACAGATTAATGAATACTGTAATTCTGTTGTTGTTGTTGTGGTCTTCAGTCCTGAGACTGGTTTGATGCAGCTCTCCATGCTACTCTACCCTGTGCAAGCTTCTTCATCTCCCAGTACCTACTGCAACCTACATCCTTCTGAATCTGCTTAGTGTAAACATCTCTTGGTCTTCCCCTACGGTTTTTACCCTCCACGCTGCCCTCCAATACTAAATTGGTGATCCCTTGATGTCTCAGAACATGTCCTACCAACCGATCCCTTCTTCTGGTCAAGTTGTGCAACAAACTTCTCTTCTCCCCAATCCTATTCAATACTTCCTCATTAGTTATGTGAGCTACCCATCTAATCTTCAGCGTTCTTCTGTAGCACAATATTTCGAAAGCTTCCATTCTCTTCTTGTCCAGACTATTTACTGTCCATGTTTCACTTCCATACATGGCTACACTCCATACAAATACTTTCAGAAATGACATCCTGACACTTAAATCTATACTCGATGTTATCAAATTTCTCTTCTTCAGATACGCTTTCCTTGCCATTGCCAGTCTACATTTTATATCCTCTCTACTTCGACCATCATCAGTTATTTTGCTCCCAAAATAGCAAAACTCCTTTACTACTTTAATTGTGTCATTTCCTAATCTAATTCCCTCAACATCACCCGACTTAATTCGACTACATTCCATTATCCTCGTTTTGCTTTTGTTGATGTTCATCTTATATCCTCCCTTCAAGACACCATCCATTCCGTTCAACTGGTCTTCCAAGTCCTTTGCTGTCTCTGACAGAATTACAATGTCATCGGCGAACCTCAACATTTTTATTTCTTCTCCATGGATTTTAATACCTACTCCGAATTTTCTTTTGTTTCCTTTACTGCTTGCTCAATATACAGATTGAATAACATTGGGGAGAGGCTACAACCCGGTCTCACTCCTTTCCCAACCACTGCTTCCCTTTCATGCCCCTCGACTCTTATAACTGCCATCTGGTTTCTGTACAAATTGTAAATAGCCTTTCGCTCCCTGTATTTTACCCCTGCCACCTTTAGAATTTGAAAGAGAGTATTCCAGTCAACATTGTCAAAAGCTTTCTCTAAGTCTACAAATGCTAGAATCGTAGGTTTGCCTTTCCTTAATCTTTCTTCTAAGATAAGTCGTAAGGTCAGTATTGCCTCACGTGTTCCAGTATTTCTATGGAATCCAAACTGATCTTCCCCAAGGTCAGCTTCTACTAGTTTTTCCATTCGTCTGTAAAGAATTCGAGTTAGTATTTTGCAGCTGTGACTTATTAAACTGATTGTTCGGTAATTTTCACCTCTGTCAACACCTGCTTTCTTTGGGATTGGAATTATATTCTTCTTGAAGTCTGAGGGTATTTCGCCTGTTTCATACATCTTGCTCACGAGATGGTAGTGTTTTGTCAGGACTGGCTCTCCCAAGGCCGTCAGTAGTTCCAATGGAATGTTGTCTACTCACGGGGCCTTGTTTCGACTCAGGTCTTTCAGTGCTCTGTCAAACTCTTCACGCAGTATCGTATCTCCCATTTCATCTTCATCTACATCCTCTTCCATTTCCATAATATTGTCCTCAAGTACATCGCCCTTGTATAGACCCTCTATATACTCCTTCCACCTTTCTGCTTTCCCATCTTTGCTTAGAGCTGGGTTTCCATCTGAGCTCTTGATGTTCATACAAGTGGTTCTCTTATCTCCAAAGGTCTCTTTAATTTTCCTGTAGGCAGTATCTATCTTACCCCTAGTGAGAAAAGCCTCTAAATCCTTACATTTGTCCTCTAGCCATCGCTGCTTAGCCATTTTGCACTTCCTGTCGATCTCATTTTTGAGACGTTTGTACTCCTTTTTGCCTGCTTCATTTACTGCATTTTTATATTTTCTCCTTTCATCAATTAAATTCAATATTTCTTCTGTTACCCAAGGAGTTCTACTAGCCCAGATCTTTTTACCTACTTGATCCTCTGCTGCCTTCACTATTTCCTCCCTCAAAGCTACCCATTCTTCTTCTACTGTATATCTTTCTCCCATTCCTGCCAATTGTTCCCTTATGCTCTCCCTGAAACTCTGTACAACCTCTGGTTCTTTCAGTTTATCCAGGTCCCATCTCCTTAAATTCCCACCTTTTTGCAGTTTCTTCAATTTTAATCTACAGGTCATAGCCTATAGATTGTGGTCAGAGTCCACATCTGCCCCTGGAAATGTCTTACAAAATAAAACCTGGTTCTTAAATCTCTGTCTTACCATTATATAATCTATCTGATACCTTTTAGTATCTCCAGGGTTCTTCCACGTATACAACCTTCTATCATGATTCTTAAACCAAGTGTTAGCTATGATTAAGTTGTGCTTTGTGCAAAATTCTACCAGGTGGCTTCCTCTTTCATTTCTTAGCTCCAATCCATATTCACCTACTACGTTTCCTTCTCTCCCTTTTCCTACACTCGAATTCCAGTCACCCATGACTATTAAATTTTCGTCTCCCTTCACTATCTGAATAATTTCTTTTATTTCATCATACATTTCTTCAATTTCTTCGTCATCTGCAGAGCTAGTTGGCATATAAACTTGTACTACTGTAGTAGGCATGGGCTTCGTGTCTATCTTGGCCACAATAATGCGTTCACTATGCTGTTTGTAGTAGCTTACCCGCATTCCTATTTTCCTATTCATTGTTAAACCTACTCCTGCATTAGCCCTATTTGACTTTGTGTTTATAACCCTGTAGTCACCTGACCAGAAGTCTTGTTCCTCCTGCCACCGAACTTCACTAATTCCCACTATATCTAACTTTAACCTATCCATTTCCCTTTTTAAATTTTCTAACCTACCTGCCCGATTAAGGGATCTGACATTCCACGCTTCGATCCGTAGAACACCAGTTTTCTTTCTCCTGATAACGACATCCTCTTGAGTAGTCCCTGCCCAGAGATCCGAATGGGGTACTATTTTATCTCCAGAATATTTTACCCAAGAGGACGCCATCATCATTTAATCATACAGTAAAAGCTGCATGCCCTCGGGAAAAATTACGGCCGTAGTTTCCCCTTGCTTTCAGCCGTTCGCAGTACCAGCACAGCAAGGTCGTTTTGGTTATTGTTACAAGGCCAGATCAGTCAATCATCCAGACTGTTGCCCTTGCAACTACTGAAAAGGCTGCTGCCCCTCTTCAGGAACCACACGTTTGTCTGGCCTCTCAACAGATACCCCTCCGTTGTGGTTGTACCTACGGTACAGCTATCTGTATCGCTGAGGCACGCAAGCCTCCCCACCAACGGCAAGGTCCATGGTTCATGGGGAGGCTGTAATTCTGTTGTAGATATATTAAGAAGAGGTTGGATAGAATTAAGAAATCAGTTTCTACAAATTGCTAACATAGATCCACTCTGTTATTTAACAATTGTTTGAGTTTGTACGGCTATATACATATCGAAATATTTACCTAGTAGAATAATTGCATTAATAGATAAAGAGCAAAAATAGACTTATAGTAAAGAATCTATAGCATGGTTAAATAGTTAAATAATGATAATATTCAACATGCTCTTAATGGCGGTAAAATAAATATAGCTGGAGCAGAAGTAGATGACTTTGATAAACAAACCAATACTTTTATCAATATCATTGATGCTTTTGACATGGTTGTAAAAAAAGGTTATAAAAATGAAACAATAAACAATAAAAATCAAGAGTCAATGGATGATTTATATCAGAAGACCTTAACAAGTGCCAAAGCACACACTGCCCAAACTCTTACGGGACTTGGTAGATTAATGTACCATTAGTAATGAGTATGATGGGCAAACATCTATTAGGCGCACTACGTAGTGGTGTGGACATGTTGGGAATGTGGGTCTCATGGGGAGCATGCAAGGGATAAGTCCCTGCAGGTGCACTATCCTCTGTGCCTTCAGTGGCTCAGATGGATATAGCATCTGCCATGTAAGCAGGAGATCCTGGATTCGAGTTGTGGTTGGGGCACACATTTTCAAACATGTCCCCAATGAAATATATCAACGCCTGTTTGCTGCTAGGGTGTCAATTTAATTATCATTTCACTTTATCAGGAAGTACAAACACTCCAGAAGCTGGATAGAATCTGGTAGATATGTGGGAATGCGATTGGGTTAAATCATATGAATACAAAAAAACTTAAGAAAATGAAACAGCTACTTGAAATTATGGAGCCTTTGAATCCGAGAGATGCTTTTTATGGTGGTCGTACAAATACAATAAAATTAAGAGTAAAACCAGATGGTGTTAATACTAAAATAAGAAATAATGATGTTTGTAGTCTTTATCCAACTGTACAGTATTATGATTATTATCCTGTAGGTCTTCCTACAAAATATATAAACCTCCATGCTACAGTAAAAGATGGTATCGATTAATAAAATGTAAAGTATTATCACCTAGAAAATTGTACCATACAGTTTTACTAGTACATATGTAACTAAGTGAAAACGAATAACCGTTGTTTCCATTGTGTATCAAATGTGCAGAAGAAAGAATAAATAAATGTAATCACAATAATGATGAAAGAAGTTTTATTGGCACTTGGACAACAGATGAAGTAAATAAAGGATTAGGAAAAGGATAAAAAATTATAGATATATATGAAATTTGGAATTTTACAAGAAAAAGCAACATGTTGTTTAAAAATTACGTGAAAGACTTTATAAAAATAAAATTGGAAACAAGTCCACATAATTTCGAAGACAAAAAGGAGTATAAAAGATATGTGAAAGAAATAATGGGTATTGAATTAGATCTTAATAATGTAAAATTAAATATAGGAAAAAGAGCTGTTTCTATGATATGTCTTGTTTCATTATGTGAAAAATCTGGACAACATCAAAATATGTGTAAAACTGAGTATGTTACAGATTTACATAATTCTATGAAATATTATTAGATGAACGATTAGATAAAATAGATATATATTTTATTAATGACAATGATTCAGATCAACTACAGATTCAAGGTTTATTATGTGGAAAATATCACAGCTACTAATGTTTTCATAGCTGCATTTTAACATCAAATGCCAGACTTAGATAATATGAAATGATAGATAAACTAGGAAAAGATGTTGTTTTTTTTATACTGTTCTATAGTGTATATTGATAATGGGAAAAATGAAGTAGAGACAGGTTGTATGCTACGAGTGTGTACAGATGAGTTAGAAAATAATAGATGGATTAAAAACTTCACTTCAACCTGGCCCTAAAAGTTATCATTGTGAAACAAATGATGAAAGCTCTTTAACAAAGGTAAAAGAATGTAAATTAAACTATATGAATCTTCTAAAATTTAATGGTGAAACTATGATAAGATTAATTGAAAGTGAAGTAAAAGAGAAGGCACAATCAGGTTAGTAGAGGTGTAAATACTAAAACATCAATAAACAAAGATGTTAAAAAACAATTCTCGTTTAATTGCGATAAAAGAGTAGTTCTAGGAAATTATGATACTCTTCCATATGGATATTAATTGAAAACATGTAAATATGTAAATAATTGTATATAAATTGCGCGTTTTACTTTGTTTCCTTTATAATCGTTTTCCAAACAACTGCTACTGCACTTAGAAATAATTGTGTATAAACTGCGCATTTTACTTATTTCCTTAAAATTTTTTATTCAAACAACTGCTACTGCACTCAAAATACCAATATACTACTGATAAAGCTGCCGAAATTAGTGTTCTCGCTTCCATTGCTATGAATCCACATGTGAGCACACGACAACTTGAACACAAGATTGGCGTCTTTGAAACCAGTGTACACCCTTTTTTTTTACAAGTCACCGGATTCATCCCTACCATGTACTCCTACTGAAGAATTGCATGTGAATGATTTCCAGAATGGTGTTCAATTCTGTCATTGGGCACAACAGCATACCTTTCTTCCCCAATGTTTTATTTACCGATGAATGTTCCCTCTCAAACAAAGAACAGATTAATACAAGGAATATGCATTATTGGTTCAACTACAACCCACGATGGCTTAGACAGTTGGAACATCAGCATCAATGGATGGTTAACGTCTGGTGTGGGATGCTTGGTACTACAATTATTGGACCTTATTGCATGAATGGTAGTCTAAATGGCACAGCATATGCCAACTTCCTCACATTAATTCTTCCTCCTCTTCTGGATGAAGTGCCACTAAGAACCAGAATGTTTTTGTGGTTTCTACACAATGGCTGTCTAGCACATAATGCCTTGCATGCATAGCATGTTCTGAAGACAAGTTAACCTTCCAGATGGATTGGTCGAGGAGGAACAGTTACTTGGCCTGCTAGGTCTCCTGATTTAAATCCTCTGGACTTTTTTCTTTGGGGATGAATTTTTAGCATCACCTTCACTCTCATAGTGCAACTGATAAATAAATGAGAGATAGCTGAAAATTCTTACACACAATGATGGTCAAGCATTTCCCAAATAAATCATTGAGAAGTTTATTATATAACATAATATTTATAATAGTATAAAAACGGATCACTATTTCACTGCAGTAACATTTTATTTGGAACCACTGACTGCACTGCTTGGAAAAAGAGATTACAGGCAACATTCACATAAGTGTTTTATGCCTCCAAAATCCTTCCCTGATGCTCACCTGTCAAAGAGACAAGCAATTTCTTTTATTACAACAAAAATATTTGACAATGTAGCTCAAATATCATCGACATCATCATAATGTTATAAATTTTTCAGGAAATAGTACTCAAGGGAGGTAGAGGTCGTTCTAAATTTCTGTACCAATTTTTGTGAGTTTAGCTTCAGTCATTTAGGAGAAAAGTGTTCCTGAATGAGGAAAGTTCAAGTTTTCAGTAAATCGTAAAAGAAGATTTACAGATTTATTAACTTACCACTACACTCACTTAGAACATCCCAACTGTATACTCCAGTTCTCCTCTTGAATCATTATACTCCATACCCATTCTCTTCATTCTTGACTCCTTGGTAGCAGCTTTTGCAGTTGTCGCTCCTTCAGTTACCCACCACTTATCATTAGCAGTTAAGAGCTGAAGCCATATTCCTTCCCATCTGGATGTTCAATTTCTTCATAACGATGATCCTTGAAATTGCACCATCACTGAATGTTATAATTGCATCCATTATACCAATCGTCAGCACTGACAGCCCAACAAATACAGTTTTTGGCATCCTCTCACATATACAGCTGTCGAAGCTTCCATTTGCATTCTGCGACAGACCATTCATACATTTCCTAAGTAGATTTTTATTTACCAGATCCCTATATAGAGGTCTAATTGCCTGGTAAGGATTGTTTGCATGTATATTGTATGCCTGTAGCATTGTGCAACCAGTACTTACACCACGAATCGTCCCCTTTTGGACACAAAACCATGCTGTGGTATATCATCTGTGGACACTTTGTGAAACCATGTTGCCCAAACAGCTCGTCTCATGTTCTCCAAATCTCCTACATTTCTCCTTATTGCTGGCCCACAATACGGAGTCACTTCTTGTAAGATGACCTGGACCACCTAAGTGTTTTCCGTCTGACAGTACTATTCCACTGAAGTCCTTACATAATTTTCTCAGCTCAGCTCCTATTCTTTTTTGTACATGACCAACACATTCAACCTTTTCTGTCCGAGTGTCCCTTATTGTGTGTCAGTAACATCAGTAGCGTGTGCTTCAGTCACCATCCCCATGGTAGAATACGTAGCTCACACGACTGACCTCTGATCTTCTAAAAATGTTTTGAACTCCTTTCGTTTCCAAGTTTCCACCTGGGCCATTAGAGTTCTTTACACAAACAGGGGTGCCAATAAATTTACTTGAACAACCCTGGCAGTGCTATGTTATCCATTCATAATCTAGTATCTTACCAATTTCAATAAATGTGGCAGTTACAACCCCATTCAGAAAAGTATGACCTCTCTTCTGCCAAGATCCACCAAATGCTGCTACAATGTCCGTATTCTCAGACAAGGTTAATGATTCTTCTGCTGCTCTTTTCATTGGATGTTCACTTACACCACATAAACCATTCTGTTTAATCTATTGTATCTGTCAAACCACAGTGGAGGTGGAGGCAAATCCATCATTGCACAAAAAGTCTGTGCAGCTCTCCCTACCCTTCTAATATGCCATATTGAATAAGCAAGCTGAATATTTACACTGTAACGTCGACTATCAGTTACTGGTGATGTCATAATATCACCGTGCATCTTACACGCTTTACAGGCAATCACTAACCGACTTGAATGATCCTTCCTTGCTGAAATGTCCTCAGATATGGCAATACTATCTTCAGAATTCCGGTACATACCTTTCACATCACTCTTCAAAAGTGTTGACAGCATATTTCGGTTCACAATACAATTTCAGTCGTTATTTCTACTCGTAATACAACTAGTCTTGTTCTTATTACATTCAGAAAGCGAAAGTTTACGTCTAGAAGTACTGCCTGTAGACACAATTTGCGCGAGCGACTTTTGAAGCAACTGTTGTGTATTATAAGGTTGTATTTGGAACTGGTTGCCACTAAACGTTCGTTTGGGAGATAATTTCTTTACTGTCGGCATTTGTAGCACAGGAAACACACACACAGAGAAACAAAACATAACACAATGACTATAAAACCACATACTTATGAAATTCCGAAATCATATATTCTCATATCTTTGTTTACATTCAAACCATAGCCTTCTAGACATGCCTATACCTTGGTTCTGGGAGTCAGTGCCTTCTGGAATACATATGTGGAAAGGAAGAAAGGAAAACAATAGATGAAGAATGGGTAGCATTAAGAGATGAAATAGTGAAGGCAGCAGAGGATCAAGTAGGTAAAAGATGATGGCTAATAGAAATCCTTGAGTAACAGAAGAGATACTGAGTTTAGTTGATGGGAGGAGAAAATATAAAAATGGAGTAAATGAAGCAGGCAAAAAGGAATAAAATCCTCTCAAAAATGAGATTGACAGGAAGTGCAAAATGACTAAGGAGGGATGGCTAAAGGACAAGTGTAAGGATGTAGGGCGCATATCATTCGAGGTAAGATAGATACTGCGTACAGGAAAACTAAAAGAGACCTTAGGAGAAAAGAGAACCACCTGCATGACTCAGATGGAAACCCAGTTCTAAGCAAATAAGGGTAAGCAGAAAGGTGGAAGGAGTATATAGAGGGTCTATACAAGGGCGATGTTGTTGAGGACAATATTATGGAAATGGAAGAGGATTTAGATGAAGTTGAAATGGGAGAGATGATACTGCGTGAAGAGTTTGACAGAGCACTGAGAGACCTAAGTCGGAACAAGGCCCCTGGAGTAGACAACATTCCATTAGAGCTACTGATAGCCTTTGGAGAGCCAGACCTGACAAAACCCTAGCCTCTGGTGAGCAAGATGTATGAGACAGGCGAAACACCCTCAGACGTCAAGAAAAATATATTAATTGCAATCCCAAAGAAAGCAGGTGTTCACAGATGTGAAAATTACCGAACTATCAGTTTAATAAGACACGGCTGCAAAATACTAACACGAATCCTATACAGACGAATGGAAAAACTGGTAGAAGCGGACCTCAGGGAAGATCAGTTTGGATTCCGTAGAGAGGTTGAAACACGTGAGGCAATACTGACCCTACGACTTATCTTAGAAAATAGATTAAGGAAAGGCAAACCTACGTTTCTAGCATTTTTGGACTTAGAGAAAGCTGCTGACAATGTTGACTGGAATACTCTCTTTCAAATCCTGAAGGTGGCAGGTGTAAAATACAGGGAGGGAAAGGCTGATTACAATTTGTACAGAAACCAGATGGCAGTTATAAGAGTCGATGGGCATGAAAGGGAAGCAGTGGTTGTAAAGGGAGCGAGACGGGCTTGTAGCCTATCCCTGATGTTATTCAATCTGTATGTTGAGCAAGCAGTAAAGGAAACAAAAGAAAAATACGGAGTAGGTATTGAAATCCATGGAGAAGAAATAAAAACGTTACGGTTCGCCAATGACATTGTAATTCTGTCAGAGACAGCAAAGGACCCGGAAGAGCAGTTGAACGGAATGGACAATGTCTTGAAAGGAGGATATAAGATGAACATCAACAAAAGCAAAACAAGGATAATGGAATGTAGTCGATTTAAATCGGGTGATGCTGCCGGAATTTGATTAGGAAATGAGACACTTAAAGTAGTAAGGGAATTTTGCTATTTGTGGAGCAAAATAACTGATCATTGTCGAAGTAGAGAGATTATAAAATGTAGACTGGTAATGACAAGGAAAGCGTTTCTGAAGAAGAGAAATTTGTTAACATCGAGTGTAGATGTAAGTGTCAAGAAGTCGTTCCTGAAAGTACTTGTACGGCGCGTAGTCATGTGTGGAAATAAGTAATCAGGACGAGAAGAGAACAGAAGCTTTCGAAATGCGGTGCTACAGAAGAATGGTGAAGATTAGGTGGGTAGATCACATAACTAATGAGGAGGTATTGAATAGAATTGGCGAGAAGAGAAATTTGTAGCGCCACTTGACGTAGGTAGGACATATTCGGAGGCATCAAGGGATCACCAATTAAGCATTGGAGGGCAGTGCGGACAGTAAAGTCGTAGAGGGAGACCAAGAGATGAACACACTACACCGATTCAGAAGGCTGTAGGTTGCAGTAGGTACTGGGAGATGAAGAAGCTTGCACTGGATAGAGTAGCATGGAGACCTGCATCAAACCAGTCTCTGGACTGAAGACCACACCAACAACAATAACAACAACGATCCGTAACTAACGACAGAAAGGACGGATGAGCAAAGTAATCCTTCACTTATTCTGACGCACTTCAAACTGCGAGATGGAGGTGACCCCTGTGCAACATTACGATCAACCTCAATTTTAGAACTAACGGAAAATTATAATGCCCATAAACTATACATTTTTGAAATCAGCATGAAATGCTCTTTTCTATAGACCAAGGAAATTGTTTTTACGTTTTTGGTAATTTTCGCGGGCATTTCCTTTTACAGAGTTGTCTATCGCGATATTCTAACAACTCCAGAGGCCATGGAGGAAAGTATCATGCTTGCTTGTAGTTCTCTTGAGCAGCAACACTGGAAGCAGTAAATAATTCTTTCATTCAACGAGGGTCACGACTCTGAGCACCTATGAATGTTCTACTCCTGGGCGATGGTACAGGAGAGTCAAAGTCAACTTTTTTATGATTTTACATGGTTTTAATTTGTTTTCTGACAACTCCAGCAAGTGGACGATTATGTGATCCTGGGCTCAAAGTCAGTGTTACGTTGTGTAATTAATAACGTTATGTTTCAGTGAATCGTACACTGTGATACATTTTTGAATAGGAAATGAATTACCGAATAAAAAAGTACAGGGTGCCATTTAAAAAAGTCTTACTGCTCTTGATATCTTTGTAAAAAACAATGCCACAACGACGGCAATGTCCCCTGGCGACAAAGAACATTTGATTGAAACATTTTTTTATTTGCATCTGCACAAACAGTTATTTAGGATGGTCAAGCTAAATGGCACACCCTATATATATATATATATATATATATATATATATATATGTGTGTGTGACCCTATATATATATATATATATATATATATATATATATATATGTGTGTGTGTGTGTGTGTGGACCGAAGTAGAAGGAGGAGATTGATTTGCGGGGCCAAAAACTGACTGCGGTTTTATGTGGCCATCCTAATAAGTAAGTGATTTAATAAATGTAATTGGTGTTACGCATCATAAGCTTCATTAATGGTACACCCTGTTTCTCTTTTCCTCCTGCATTTAATACTGTTGCATGGCAGTTATTATAACTCTGGTTAGTGGGATTATTTCTCCTGATACCACTCCGCTGTCTAACGAATGTTGTAAACCCATCAGTCCTTAGCCACAACGGACCCTTTCCATCGGAGACCCGGCTCGGACTAAGCATTCCCATTGGTTCTGTAAATAGAGAGGGATATATCTTCCTAAGACTAATAGACGTCACAGACTGGGGGTGTATCAGAGAAATCAAGACACTGATGTATTGCTAACCTTGCTGCTTACGTCTAACAATAATGAAGATAAGCAAGTGGATTAAATGTTCATAGAGATAAAATCCGTTTACTGAAAGTGAGTAATTTATGTCTTCTGCGAACATCCTAAAGTAAGCAGGTTACTTGTTTCGAAACAGTACTCTTAAGTCTCTAATCAACATACAAGCATATTATTACCCCAAGAGACACTATAATAGATGTTCTGTTCAACAGTCCCTCCAGTGAGCAATTCAAGCGTCTCGTCGTCAAATGTGACACCACTTCAATTTGCAACCACCGAAAACACGGCTGGTAGTTACACTCTCATAGATACACGAGTGCATGTAACGAAATCCCTTAACATAGGAATCTGTACTGAAGTGCTTTTTCCTTTTTTAAAACTAAGTGCTTTCATAAGGAAGTAGTCTTAATTGGAGATACAGGACAGAATAGTGGGAAATACATTGTCTAAATTTAGAAAAGGTGAGGAAAATAACAAACACTTAGCAAATTTTTATCTCAAAGCTCCTCTTCATATTTTTTTATACCGCAGCATCGAGCGAATTGGTAAATGTACTTGTTAGACTGTGGGTGAACGATTAGCTTGAAACTGTTCTTAAGGAAAATTCTACATAGGTTACCGCAGAGTGATAGCTTCAAGTAACACAGGGAAGATTTTGTTTCATTTGAAGAAATAAACCACGAGAGGAAGCGACTGGTATTAGATCATTGTTGCCTAACAATTCGTCACCAGCTTTTTCCCCTTTTAGCCTGACAAAGTTGCAAAACAGAATATAATATTAGGTACGTGAAAAAGATACAGAGACTAATGCACGTAGCTAACAGAACCGCGGGAATAAGAAAGATGAATATTAAACAGTTTAAGCGATTCTTCATCCCCTTCCGTCATGGTTATGACGTTAATTACGTAACTGACGCATACATTGTGCAAATATCTGAGTTGTGTGTGTGTGTTGTGTGTTTGAGAGAGAGACAGACAGAGAGAGAGAGTGAGAGTATTGGCGACAGTCATCAAGTAGCTTAATGACGTCGCCTGTAGTCTGTTAGATCAGTTGTATTCGGAATCAGTGTTTCAGCCACAAGGACTATGCGAAAGTTAAGACTGTTCTGTTGTATCCAATGAGTGAACTTACGTCATCATGCCTCTGTTCACTCCCATTATACGGATGATTACCTCTGACCTACGTGTCACAGGTTCCCAGTGTCATAAAGACGCTGTTTCTAATAATTTTGTTGGCAGTGACTTAGGGTTCCAATTCCGACTGGAACGGTACCCCTGATGCTATCTATTCTTCTTTATTTTTCTGTTGGGTCATCAGTCTTCTGAATGGTTCGATGCGTCCCTCCACGAATTTCCCTCCTGTGCTAACCTCTTCATCTTACAGTAGCACTTGCAACCTACGTCCTCAATTATTTGCTCTATGTTCTTCGATATCTGTTTTCCTCTACAGTTTTTTCCCTCTAAAGCACACTCTAGTACCAAGGAAATGAATCCCTGATGTCTTAACAGATCTTCTATCTTCCCGTCACTTCCACTTGTCAGTGTTCACCTCATATTCCTTTGCTCTCCAGTTCTGGGCAGCCTCCTGATTCCTTACGTTATGAGTTCACGTAATTTTCAACATTCGTCTGTAGCACCACCTCTGAAATGCTTCTATTCTCTTCTTTTCCGGATTTCCCACAGTCCATGTTTCAATACCACACAATTATCAAATTTGTTATTATTTTCCGACTGCCGGTGGATTCCCGTTTACATTTGTGTATTGATTTGCTTCTCCGGTATCCGGCGTCCCGCTTTTGCCATGGTCTCCACCATAACCCGCAGTACTGTTGCGTTATCCTCAATTTACAGGCGGTGGCCTACTTTCGCTGGAACTGATCTTGGCGTCCTCCTGAATCAAACGTATTGTATCCAGGACTGATAAAAATTACCCTAAGATACGAATATTGACAGGCAACTCAGCCTTTAGGATCGTCTGAACAGCATGACTTATTATATATGGCAATTTATTTCCATAAACTACCCTGGTTGTGATTACACACTTCAGGGTTAAACACCGGATAAGGCACACGTTTCGGATCTCATAGTGAGCTCTATTTGGCCCTGAAAGCTTTTCAGAGTGCCCGTTAGTAATACAGTTTTCAATGGCTTCTGTCATCCGTAAGGCTCCGTCGCCCAGAATACGTGCTGCACTGGGTGGGGAGACTTTTTCTCTAGTGTCAATACCTGGAAATGGTGATGCTTTAAGAGGCTCCCTTTCAATAGAAGAGCGGCTCAGAAAAACATACCCACCTCTCTCCCACACCCACCCCCCTGCACCACAGTTGATTAACATATGTAGCACTTCGCTGACTTACTCAAATTCGTTGAGAGGTGAACAATGATGTTTATGATACATTGTTTATGATACAAGTAGTGACGTATGATGCGTAACGTCATGGGCTCTGCATAGCCGCGATAGTATGATGCAGGTCCATGACGTGATGGTTGATTCGTCATTGTGGAAGATCACGCTTCAATGGCCGCTTGATATTCGCTACTTATATATGAAAAGCTTCACGTGAATCACTGTGTTCAGTGAATGCTTCTGCACTTGCTCACTGCACAGCCACTTCCCTTCTATATTAATTTTATCTTCATCGTCTGGCTATCTAGTACAGTAACTGGTAATTTAGTCGCCTTGAAGATCTAGGCATTCTCGTAATACTTCTTATGGTCCGAGTTTCAGTTTCTCTACCATCGCCGACAATTGCTGCACGGTGTTTTCGATAGCATTTTTAATAGTTTGTAGCGTCTGAACTTCATTAGATAATTTCTCTATCTCAACACACATACCTAAGTAAGTAAAACATTTTTGGGAGGTGACTACTACAAACCGTCAAGTTATGTATAAATCCATGTTTGATCATCAGCAATTTTAAACCCAAATACGGAGTGGTTTCAGTTACACACCATCTTCAATGATTAGGGTTAAAACAATTCAAGACACAACATCACATCTGTCTGATGTCGTGGGTTGATCTATTTTAAACTTAATCCGTGAAGATGGTCTGTGACTGAAACCGGTCAATATTTCGGTTTAAAATGAAAAAGCAGCTGATGGTCAAACACGCATGTTACACACTTACGTAGGTCTCCCTTAGGTCTGATATTTCTTTAGACATATCATATAAACTAATATTTGTCCACACAGCTAACCCTTTTACCAGTGCTACAGTTCGTAATGCTATCTCAGTAGCGCATTTCAAGTACTGTATTTAACTGTGTCTTAATTTGCGCTGCCAATTTATCATCTCACGTTTCATGTTTGGGTTTTACCATGTCGGAATTTGCACGGCCAGTTCTGAATCTCTGTCAGCGACAGCAATATTTGTATACTTGGCAATTCCTTCCCTCGCCTTTGAAGTGTATTCTTTACTACATAAAAACTACACCCAGCAATAGGTAATCAAACCGCGTACAAGAAGAACTGGGACAGAGGCAATACCTTATTGAGAAATACTAAACTCAGGTATGACCACACATTAAACAACAACAGGCACAAGTGACCTGTCCTATGAAAAAGTAAAAGCTGAAGTTCATCCCATGGCCCTAGTCGAGGAAGTGAACCGATACTTCACGTTACTTGCTACCACAAGTGAACAGCAAAACCAACATACACGTATTGGCTACTTCATCTTTATTTTCGTACATCTACATACGTACTCCGCAAATCACGATACTGTACGTGGTCAAACTTACCGTGTCCTACTACTAGTCATTTCCTTTCCCACTGCACACGCAAATAGAACGAGAATGAATAACGTCAGACACGAAAAGTGTTGTGTTAATTATGTTGAAGACAATACCAATTTCCGTCAAGTGCATCAAGTGAGCATCTACAGGACACGACAATATCACATTCCAAACGATGGCTTTTATTGTTGATCCACCACTGCCCACTACAACATGTATCTTCAACCAATTCGCGCCCACAAGCGTTTTCCATAAAGCTTGTAAACAGGGACGTGATAAGCCTCTACCTGAAAAAGACTTTGCCAAATTATCTTCATGATACCGACCGATTTGCACCCTTCCGGCACAAACCATCGCTTTGTAGTAACCAGCTGTCTTATATTTAATATCATACACGCGTACTGTTCAAAGTACAGGCTTGAAAGACTCGCTAAACATCGGTCTACAACGATCTGTTTGCCAGATAATTGCGACTTTACGATTGCATACCGGTATGTGGTATGCTATCTGTATACGTTTTCGAAACGTCGAAATTTAAACAGAATAGATATGACAGTGCAGTACATAGAATACCACTCGCTTCAGTTGTTTGCGCACCATCAGTTATATTTTACACAAATTAAAAAAAGTTTTGCATCATCCCGGTTCCCAGAACTCCTGAAGACGGACATTGACTGTGGATACTGTATCTTTGACTGTTTAGATATGTCACTAAACCAGCCCAAAGATGTAAACAACCAAGCATTAGCAGCGCCTATTAGACAGAGGCGGTCAGATAGCCGACCAGTTTCCGATCTTTCCACCAGTAAGGAGGTACACGAATCGGGTTTTCTGTAGTTCAACCATGCCTAGACGTTAAATACCGCGGTTCGATCGCGTCCGCATTGTTACTTTGTGCCAGGAAGGGCTCTCAACAAGGGAAGGGTCCAAGCGTCTCGAAGTGAACCAAAGCAATGTGGTTCGGACATGAAGGAGATACAGAGAGACAGGAACCGTCGATGACATGCCTCACTCAGAGCGCCAAACGGCTAATACCGCGATGGATTATCGCTCGCAGGAACACTGACAGCAAAGCCACCATGTCGAATAATGCTTTTCGTGAAGCCACAGAACGTTGTGTTACAACTCAAATTGAGCGCAACAGGCTTCATAATGTGCAACTTCACTCCCGACGTCCATGGCGAGGACGCTACTGGTGCTCACGGAAGGCGCCGTAACGGCTGTACCATCCTCCGACCAATAGTGCAACAATATCGGCAGCATATTGGCCAGGAATTCATCTTCAGGGACAACAATTCGCGCGCAATCGTGCACGTCTTGTGAATGAATTGCTTCAGGATAACGACATCGATCGACTAGAGTGGCTAGCATGTTTTCCAGACATGAAGCTTATCCACATTGAAAAGGGCTGTTTATGGACGACGTGATGCACCAACAACTCTGGGGGTGTGGGACAATCTGGACCAACAGTACTTTGATGAACTTGTGGATAGTATGCCACGACGAATGCAGGCATGCATCAATGCAAGAGGACGTGCTACTGTGTATTATAGGTTCCGGTGTGTGCAGCAATCTGGACCACCAGAAGGTATCGCTGTATGGTGGTACAACATACAATGTGTGGTTTTCCTTAGCAATAAAAAGGGCGAGAATGATGTTTATGATGAGCTCTATTCCACCTCTCTGTACAGGTTCCGGAACTCTCGGAACCGAAGTGATGCAAAACATTTTTTGGTATGTGTTTAACTGATGGTGGTAACGAGGAGTATGCAGATATGCATTTCACGTATGGTAGGGCCGACACCAATGCACGGCAGGTTGCACGCATGTAACAAGAGCATGCCCTGCCCAAAGGCGTCCAGAGATCCAAACACTTGGTAGGATGTATCAACGCCTCCGAGAAACTAGGAGCTTCACACATGCTCTGGGTGCGCGTAGGCCTGCACTAATTACACTTCTGCTTGAAGAAGTGGTTCTGGAAACGATCGAACTCTCTCCATAAACCTGGACAAAGTGAGTGAGGGTTAGTGGTGTTTCCAGAACGATGCATTGCATTGCAGTGTGCTGGTGCCATCTTTAACGGATGTATTCCTCTATAGATTTTACACCCTGCAGCTCTCTCTAGAACCATGGATGTTATTCACTGATGTCTTTACCGACGAATAAGACATAGGACCTTCTGATACAATATAGAATAGGAACAAAGACAATATGTCCATTTAAGAATTGAAATTAATGACTTGCAACATAACAATTCAAACGCCAGCGTCCAGTGGGAACTACACAAGGGTAACTTATCCCACATACGGAACAATGCACCAAAATTGTTACCACATGACAGCATAAAACTACTAACTTGGCACGTAAATATACATTATGAACATTCTGGTCAAAAAAGATGCATCATGCATATGAATAAGTAGTATTACTTTAGTCCTCAAGTAAAGATATATTAAATCTTGCTAGACTTGTCTAAAAGGTAAAGTGCAGACTACTGAAGTACAGAGGATGCCATATCATATTATCATCAGCAGGGCATGGGAGTTATCGGCACTGGACGTCTAGTCCACTACTCCGAGGCCAGGGAGGAATGGTATATTGTTCTGTTAGAACACTGGGTTACGTTGGTTGAACTATATCGACTTTAAATTGAAGTGACCAACAATATGATAACTAAATTAAGAGAAGATTATTTTACATTAGCGATAGAACTAGGAAACAATTGTCTGACAACAGAATACAGTCCACATCCAAATGCTTCAAAGAATATCTAGCTTGAGCTAGAGTTCGAGGTACTAATCCCTCTGAAAGAGTCTTACATGAGCTAAGCGGGTAATGTTTGACCTATTATGTTCAGTGTGGACAGGACTTCTTGTATGAAATTATAATGAAATCTATACCTTTAGCTGCTTACAGGCGTTGATAAATATCAACGGGGAAAGTTGACAAAACTATGTTTACCAAGGTCTTTCATTCTTCTAGAGCTGCAAGATCTCCAATGATATCGGTACAGATACCAGATTCATATAGAACTTCTTGTATAATATGAAAAGGAATTGAATGAGCTGCCAAATTCTGTCACAAAATTCTCTCCAGTAGAAATAGTTGGAGGAAGGTGGATGGCGATCCAGTTCTAATGTGGGTTGAATGACTAGAAGAGATTGCTAATATTCAACCTGTATCGAAGATAAGGGGGTAGAAAGGTACTCCTATTCAATACCAGATGGGGGACACAGTTTTAGCAGAAATTACTGAGAAGAAAATCATTGCAGGTGAGAAAGCCATAAGAAAATTCCATTCGTAGTATGGCAGATCATTTATAATAACGTTCGTGGTTGATGGGACACGTAAGTGCTGCTAAACTGAAATCAAGTCTTGACCACTGGAACATCTATAATTCGTATCTGTCTAGTGCTAGCATGTAGCGAAATTTTTCTGGAACCTGAGGGACAATACCACAGACTTTAGGGTGGATATGTATGACGGTTGCCCACAAAGTAATGCACCTCATTATTTTCTTCAGCAATTCTTTATTGAACATAATGAGAATTACACACACGAAAGAATGGTGTTTTATCTACATACCATATTTTCCCACATTATTTCCCTCCTGGTCTATGGTCTACCTACAGCGCAGAACAAGGGCATGTATGCCATGTCAGTGCCATTCCTTTCCTGGAGGCGGAGCCAGTACTTCACTGTGTGAATCACCTTCTCATCGTAAGTAAAATGTCTTCCACGAATGACATCCTTTAATGGCCCAGAAAACATCAACTCGGTCAATATGTCAGGTGTGAAAGCCGCGGGTAGTCTCTCTGGTCGCTGTAAATCGTGGAGCTCCACTGAACCGCCTTCTGGTGACCTCAGCCTCCTTGCCCAGCGACCAACTGTTCTTCTGTCGACAGTAGGTGCTTCATAGACTTCGCACAAGCGTTTGTGAATATTCCCCACAATTTCATTCTCTGTAGTGAGAAATTCAATTACGGCTCGTTGCTTGCAACATACTTCGCCTATAGACGCCTTTTTGAAACTGTCTTGCAGCCACGCTATCTGTCGGACGTGACATAAACTTTGGACGCTCACTCAGGAGTCCTTAAATAATACATACGTAATATTTCGCTTCTATATTCAAAAACTATCTTATGTAACTTATTGTGTTTTTATATACCTCACAGACATTGTTTTGAAACATTACTACGGATCTCAGTAATTATACTGATCTGTACTTTGCGACACAATATGCCCGAGAAACCATATGTGTGCGATGCATCAAATCCGTCTTCAAACTTATGTTGAAAAATTTGCGCGATACTTCATATTTTTCGTTGTCAAGACAATAAATGTGTTCTGGTAAGGACTTTTATCCTTCTCCCATAATCAATCATACTGATAATATCATTCTAAAACCAAATATTTAACGTTGAAAATTGTATATGCAAATGAAAAAATAGATCTAATTAGGTTCAGGGATCACCTGGGCCCCTTTTAGTTGATTTTTAAACTCGGCCATCTTATAATCTCTTTCGTAGGGGAAGTATATTATTTACCACAGAGAAAAAAAGGTTTTGAACTTTTATTTTCAAATGCATGCTAACTGAATTTTAGCCATGAAAGAGTTAACTCACCAAGAGATCGGGAAAGATAAACCAATGTATAAGGTTCAAGATTTCAGACCATTCGTAATTGACTAAGGGATTAATAAGCATTACCAATCACATTCTTCAAAATACAGGGCATTAGAAGTACTTATTCAGGTCTTGGATATATGTTTACGGTTTGTGTAATAAGAAAGTTATAATTATTTAATTATGTTTCTACATAAAAGATACAAAAGCTCAGCTGATCACAATGAGGGATAGTCTAAAGGTGCTACCACTATACTGCAGTATTAAGGAGGTGTCTGTTATTGTTCGCGTTGTCAAATATATACTTATTGCACTGTATACATTTATGTGGTTTGTAACAAATTTTAGTATACAATTTTAGATTGTGCAGTTCACCATCGATTTGACTTTAAATTATTTTTAAAAGTTGTGTTTTTCCAAATGGTGACTGGTAGGTGGTACTGTAAGTGTGGATTGGCATAATTGCTCCAGGAAATGGGAAACTGCTAATGGTGCTGAACGTTTTGTACCTCTTATCCTTGTGTGAGGGTATTCTAAAGATCATCTTACTATGTGAAATGGCTGTATTAACAGTGAAGGCTAACCACAGTAATAACAGCTCTCGTAGTATTGCTGTGGTCAGCAGTTGGGTTGAACGAAGCCTAAACCTTTTCTTGGTCTCTCGTCCATAGATACATTATCCAGTGGCAACAATAGCCTACTCAGTGATACTGAGACGTTAACTACTATAAAAAACCCACTGATGGTGTAAAAATTTAATGTTTTCTTTGGTAATTGGGTAAGAAAGTAAATTTATGGACCTTTTTGGGTTTCTACTTCGTGATATCTAATTTTATAGGGGACTTTTTTTTCTTCCCTTTTCTATTCACATCTGGGGAGGGTTTCTATCTTTTCTATGGGAAGGTACCTGTAATATGAATAAGTATTGTTGGTAAACCCATTATACCTTGTTTTTAGTTGGTATGCTGAAATGGAATATCATTTTTATGGAAAGGTAACTGTAATTCATTGTTAAGCAGAAACCATTCCCTCTCTATAGAAAGGAGCAATTATCACTGAACCCTTCGAATAATCGGGCATACAATCTCAAGTTACCTGCATAGTCTTAAGTTTCCTTTTTCTTATGTCGCTCTTCAGAAATCAAACAAAGTACAACTGGTGATGCTCTTTCTGCAGAATCGATGAAGACCATTATTCTCCGGCCCACTGGCAAAGAACCTCCCCCAGGAGATAGTCCTGTTTTGTTCCTGTTCGTCGCTTCCACCCCATCTCTTCCCTACCCCTCAAAGTCTCACTTCACTAAATAATTTCCACCAGTTTTCCATACCCCACCACTCACTTCACCAACCCGTCAGGCTCCTTCACACACATGATACATTTAGCTCACACAGTTCTGCACATGTAGTCTAGCTTCTGTCTTTCTTCCCCATTTCAATGCATTCAAAAGGAGTCACCCTCCCCCCTCCAATTATCCCATGAACCATCCTTCTTATTGTTGGCCTATTGCGATTGCAGTGCTGTACAATCAGTCTCTGCTGTAACAGGATTCCCCAGGTTTTTTAAAATATTAATTAAATTATTAAAATATTTTTAAAGGTAAATTTATGAAAATTGATATTTGAATTATTCTTAGGGGATGAAAGTTTCTATTCAAGTATCAATACAAGAAATCAAAAAGCGGGGTTATAAAAAAACCTCCGATCCCAGCTGCTAGAATCACTTTTTTGTCAGACGCACATTTTTAAAGAGAACATGCTTCTATACCTCTAGTTAGAGGGAGAAGTTTAGAAGGTGTTGTAATTTCTGAATTAAAACAAAAAAAGTTATTTAAGAGTCGCCACGTCAAATCGTCTGTGTTACAATTGCATAGAAAAAGAAACGGCTCTTTAATACAAAATGTTGTCCGGTAGCCGTAATAGACACTGGCAGAAAAAACAACGCAACATCAAGGAGCTGTGCGACGTAAACGAAAGTAGGTAGGCGTGTTTCTCGTCTGAAAGATGATGTCTATTAAAATTTCGTTGCAGTCTGATAGGAATGACGCTAGTATCACCTCTATGAGGATCCAAATCAGGTTGTGGCGGTGCATTGTGTTGCAAATTTCCACTCACCTTCCGATGAATCGCTTCTCACAGGCAAGCCTCCTTAAGTTACTGAAATACCGTTCAGAGCCGGAAAAAAATGTAGCAGAAAACATTTGTACACCTCATAACCACAAGCCGCACTAAAAATTGTTTTGTCGGTGGAAGAAGTAGTTAAATGAATGTATTTATATGCGAAAAGATTTCACGCTATTAAGCAAACTTTGCATACATCAGCCACTATCGCATTACCGTGAGCTGTACATATTCTGAGAAGTCCATAAGCGCACATCATTGCCAACGACACCCAGTTTACAAAATTATTAATTATCCTTCTCCGAAAGTTTACAAACGGATTGTTTTTTCGGCATAGCTCGCCCAAATATCGCTATAACTAGTCGCACGTAACAAAAAGTTCACGTTCGCATGAAAGTAACAAGCCACGCGGAATTTAGTTGTTTAAAATGTCAATAAAAGTTCTGAATTTCACACGACGCATTAAACAGAACTCCCTTCCACACCTTGCGGCGTTTCTCAGACATTTTGGTAACGAAATATCACAATGCTAATTTTGAATGGAGTGCCTATCAGTAGGTCTGGTCACTATTGGTTTCGTGACGCGACTCTACTCATCTCTCTACCCAAATAAGTTCCTAGTTCCCAAAATAAGCGTGAATATGACAATTTCTGACTGCAAGAGAAACATCATAGCCAATCGCAAAACAGCATCAACTCCGCTCAGTCCCGCGCATATATACAGAACCAATCAAAGTTTGTCACTGAATCAGAACAATTAATTAACATAAACAATTCTGAAAACCCACAAATATGAAATTAATTCCCTGCTAACAGAACTACTTTATCGAAATCATAATCAGATTTCCCCAGTACCTTAATCTGACGAAATAGTTTATAAAAAATTTCCCAGTACGAATGACTAACACACATCTCATTCTCGAGCATTCCTCACGGGACTAATTACCTCAATGTACAGAATAAAAGCTTTACATTAAACATTGTTTTACATTCACAACTTCGTTCAGTCTCATACCCAAGCACAATTGTAGTAGTAAGTAAACAACAATTAAAAATTAGACAAATGGAACTCCAAATAAAAATGACAGTATTTTGACTGTAACTCAAACAGTGTACATCAACTAGTGGACCTCTACCAGGTCGCACAGAAACTACGCACGTCAAAAAAGTATCACCCCGGTTCCGAGAGTTCAGGAAACTGTACAGCAAATTGGAATAGAGATCAACAGAAACATCATTACCATCCTTTATATTGCCCATGAAAACCACACGAAGCATGTTGTACCACCACACAGCGAAACCTTCAGAGGTGTTGGTCCAGATTGCTGTACACACCGGTACCTCCAATACCCAGTAGCACGTCCTCTTGCATTGATGCATGCCTGTATTCGTCGTGGCGTACTATCCAATAGTTCTCAAAACACTGTTGGTCCAGAATGTTCCACTCCTCAATGGAAATTCGGCGTAGATCCCTCAGAGTGGTTGGTGGGTCACGTCGTCCTTAAATAGCCCTTTTCAATCTATCCCAGGCTTGTTCGATACGGTTCGTGTCTGGAGAACATACTGGCCACTCGAGCGATGTCATAATCCTGGAACAAGTCATTCACAAAATGTGCACGATAGGGGCACGAATTGTCGTCCATGAAGACGAATGCCTAGCCAATATGCTGCCGGTATGGTTGCACTATCGGTCGGAGGGCGGCAGTCAGGTATTGTGCAACCGTTACGGCGCCTTCCATGACCACCAGCGGTGTACGTCAGCTCCACATAATGCCACCCCAAAACTGCAGGAAACCTACATCTTACTAAGGCGTTCAGCCTGACCTGGTTGCCTCCAAACTCATCTTCGTCGCCAGTCTGGTAGCGGGAATATGGGACACTCATCGGTGAATGTAACATGATGCCAATCCTGAGCGGTCCATTCGTCATGTTGTTCGGCCATCTGTATCGCGCTGCATGGTATCGTGGTTACAAAGATGGACCTCGCCATGGACTTCGGGAATGAAGTTGCGCATCATGCAGCCTATTGAGCGCAGTTTGGAGTCATAACACGACGTCCTGTGGTAGCACGAAAAGCATTATTC
The DNA here is from genome assembly GCF_023864345.2 of Schistocerca serialis cubense. NCBI lineage: Eukaryota > Metazoa > Arthropoda > Insecta > Orthoptera > Acrididae > Schistocerca > Schistocerca serialis. The sequence continues at coordinate 232,374,176 of NC_064643.1, forward strand.
AACATGCTGGCGTGGCTGTCAGGGTTCCTCCGGACCATAATCCAAGGGTAGCGGTCATCCACTTCTGTAGTAGCCCTTGGGCGGCCTGAGCGAGGCATGTCATCGACAGTTCCCGTGTGTCTGTGTCTCCTCCATGCCCGAATAACATCGCTTTGGTTCACTCTGAGACGCCTAGACAATTCCTTTGTTGAAAGCCCTTCCTGGCGCAACGTAACAATGCGGACGCGATCGAACCGCTTTATTGACCGTCTAGGCATGGTTGAACCACAGACAACACGAGCCGTGTACCTTCTTCCTGGTGGAATGACTAGAACTGATCGGCTGTTCGGTCGTTGTGGCCGAGCAGTTCTAGGCGCTTCAGTCCGGAACCGCGCTGCTGCTACGGTCGCAGGTGCCAATCCTGCCTCGGGCATTGTTGCGTGTTATGTCCTTAGTTTGTTACGTTTAATTAGCACAACGTCTAGAGGACTGATGACCTCAGATGTTAAGTCCCATAGTGCTCAGAGCCATTTGAACCATTTTTGATCGGCTGTTCGACGCCCTCCGTCTGATAGCCGCTGCTCATGCATGGCTGTTTACATCTTTGGGCGGGTTTAGTGACATCTCTGATAGTCTAAGAGACTGTGTCTGGAATACAATATACAGAGTCAACGTATATTTTCAGGAGTTCTGGGAACCAGGGTGATGCAAAATTTTTGTGATATATATATATATATACACACTGACATCTGACGCCACCGGTCCTGCTCGTGGATCACACTTCACGTCTGTTCAGTGCTGTTGCGATCTCCAAAGGGATGACGTAAGGTGCTACGCGTCAAGGTTTGCTTGAAATACAAGCTGTAATGGTAATGAGCCTCAGTTACCTTTCAGACTGCTCGTGGTGAGTTGATGATAGTCAAGAATGTTTTCAAGGCAATGAAGAAGCCGTTGTCGACACCTCACTGAGTTTGAATGGGGTCGTATAATACGGCTACGAGAGTCTGGATGCTTCTTCCGCAATATAGCAGAAAGACCAGTTACTTCACGGAAAGCTTCAGGCAAGACGCCCTGTAGCGTGCACTCCACTGACCTCAAACCACTACCGTTTTCGTCTTTATTCGTGTATAACTTCAGCTCAGTGGAGTTCACAGTGGAGCTCACTCCCGGTTCCTGAAGATAACTGGCTTAGCCTTAGTACCAGCGATAGCTGTGCGTTGTTTAGAAGGATGCCTTTCTAGGGCCTGAAACCAACTTGTGTTCGTGGTAGCAACATTGGATCTACTCCTGTAGTTATGGTCTGGGGTGTTATTTCGTGAGACAGAAGGAACACTATTGTGTTATTCTATGCACACTAACTTCAAAGTTGGACGTCAGTCTGGTGATTCGACCCGTTGGGATGCCATTAATGAACAGAATTCCAGGGCGTGTTTTCCAACAGGGTAACGCTCACCCACATACCGCTGTCGTAACCCAACAAGCTCTACAGAGTGTTGACATGTTGCGTTTTCCTGCTCAGCCACTGTAGAGTTATGAATTGTTTTAATTCTGTACTTCTTTTTGATTCCGACCACCATTCAATTTTGGATATTTTCATTGTACATTTTAGTGTAACATCTCTGGCCCCTACTGTGTTTAATTTGTTAATTTTTTATCGACCCCCAGACATGGTCATCAACCATCTTACCATTAAAGAACCTTATAATGGAATTCAGCTTCATAGTTTTGAACACCGAGTATCAAAATTTTACCATCCTGTACGTAATTTAGCTAACATTGTAATGGCATGAAGTCATACTTAAAGTAAAAATAAACCGTAATAACGAAAATGTAAGATTTTTCATTTTTTGCTGTCATATAGTTACACCTGAAACCGTACACTAATTTCTGATAGCAATAACTTTTCCATTACAGGGAGTGTAGTGGAACCGACATTGAGATCATTGTCTGATTACATCACTGTCCATACTGCTGCACTCTTCTGAACTCTGCATGCGTGAGATGGTATCTTTCTACCTTGGCGGCGATAGGTTCAACACCAAATTCCTACAACACTCAGAGAGCGTCCCTGCGCCACTGCGTTAGGAAGATATATCAGAACCAGTCTCGCACGTGTCCGAAAATAATTGATTAAAAATAATATTAAACTGAAGATTTCCTATATTTGATTCAGGAAGTACTTTTCACGTTAGAGGTAACTTTTACTAAAATTGTTACTACAATATTTCTTGGCATGTGCAGTGTTAATACATTTCCCGGCGCATACAGGGATTAACTATGAATATTTTATATGAATCTTGAAGTAAATTAAATCGTCTACATCACTGGTTACTATGCATTGCACACAAAAGTGCTCTAAAATAAAGTTACATCTTGTATCGCCTTAATATCCTACTTTTTCCGACTTCTTGAAATTTTTACAAACTTTCACAGCCTCGTTTCATTGTAGCGGTTCCGTATTCTCCAACTCACAATAAATTTAACGCTCTTCGAAACTGGTAATGCTGTGTTTTTGCCTAGAATGAGCTGGAAGCGAGTTACTGAAGAAAAACTGAAAAAAGTGACATTCATTAGCGGTTTTTTCAAGTGACAGATAACGTGCAAGGGAAAGAGACGGATAACACAGACAACATACCTGATATTCGAAATCGCTCTACTTTTGCGATCCAAAATACTATCTGTATTGACGAGTAAAACACGACAAGTGCCGTCGTCTGATTTCCCAGAAACTTCGCTCTGTAGAAGAGGGATAAAAACAAACGAAAACGTGTCTCCATATATAGTCGATGGTTTCTGAGAAAACAAGTCAAAGTTTTCGACACAATGCCAGTACTTTACATGCGTTTTACGGCCAGTACCCTTAAAGGTAATGGTGCCAAATGGTTAATTTTGAGCCCCATGTTTGAAACCTGGTTGATACTTTTATTTTTGATTTATATACTCACGTATGCAGAAGATTAAAACACCAAAGTTTTCCAGTATGTATTGATATAACGTTGTCCTTATTGGTCTATTAATTGTGCATCAGATGAATGTATTTTTTTAAGAAAAAGTGAGAAAATTATTTGAAATTTTCGACCAAATTCGTGTGGTGTATCTTGGTTCATAATCAATTGCAAGCGAAAGTTTTCGCAAAATTGACATGTTATGCGTTGCCAACGTGTGATATCTTCATCAGTATTAACGAAATTACTTTCTCGAGAGAGATTCATCTCGCCGGCCGCTGGTGGCCGAGCGGTTCTAGGCGCTTCAGTCTGGAACCGCGCGACCGCTACGGTCGCAGGTTCGAACCCTGCCTCGGGCATGGATGTGTGTAATGTCCTTAGGTTAGTTAGGTTTAAGTAGATCTAAGTTCTAGGGCACTGATGACTTAAGATGTTAAGTCCCATAGTGCTCAGAGCCATTTCAACCATTTTCAACCGAGATTCATCTCAAGAAATGTCACTGTGAGAAACGTTCCTTCGCACGATGCTCGTGGTGTTCGCTATATCTGCGCTTCCAATGTGTCTCCAATCAGTATCATTCAAGGGAATGCACCAAATCTTCCCGAAGATTAAACCTATGAACAAAAGACAAGAATTAAAATAAGAACTAATATGAGAATAAAATATCACAACAATAGAATTAAAATAGGAATTATTATATTCATCTTGAAGTCTGAGGGTATTTCGCCTGTCTCATACATCTTGCTCACCAGATTATCAGTTTAATAAGTCACGGCTGCAAAATACTAACGCGAATTCTTTACAGAAGAATGGAAAAATTAGAAGAAGCCGACCTCGGGGGAGATCAGTTTGGATTCCGTAGAAATAATAGAACACGTGAGGAAATACTGACCCTACGACTTATCTTGGAAGCTAGATTGAGGAAAGGCAAACCCTACGTTTCTGGCATTTGTAGTCTTAGAGAAAGCTTTTGACAATGTTGACTGGAATATTCTCTTTCAGATTCTGAACGTGGCAGGGGTAAAATACAGGCAACGAAAGGCTATTTACAATTTGTACAGAAACCAAAAGGCACTTATAAGAGTTGAGGGGCATGAAAGTGAAGCATTTGTTGGGAATGGAGTGAGACAAGGTTGTAGCCTCTCCCCGATGTTAATCAATCTGTATGTTGAGCAAGTAGTGAAGGAAACAAAAGAAAAATTCGGAGTATGTATTAAAATCCATGGAGAAGAAATAAAAACCTTGAGGTTCGCTGATGACATTTTAATTCTGTCAGAGACAGCAAAGGACTTGGAAGAGCAGTTGAACGGAATGGATAGCGTCTTGAAAGGAGGATATAAGATGAACATCAACAAAAACAAAACGAGGATAATGGAATGTATTGGAATTATGTCGGGAGATGCTGAGGGTATTAGATTAGGAAATGAGACACTTAAAGTAGTAAAGGAGTTTTGCTATTTGGGGAGCAAAATAACTTATGATGGTTGAAGTAGAGAGAATATAAAATGTAGACTGGGAATGGCAAGGAAAGCGTTTCTGAAGAAGAGAAATTTGTTAACATCGAGTATACAGGGTGTTACAAAAATGTACGGCCAAACTTTCAGAAAACATTCCTTACACACAAATAAAGAAAAGACGTTATGTGGACATGTGTCCGGAAAGGCTTAATATTCATGTTAGAACTCATTTTAGTTTCGTCAGTATGTACTGTACTTCCTCGATTCACCGCCAGTTGCCCCAATTGAAGGAAGGTAATGCTGACTTCGGTGCTTGTGTTCACATGCGACTCATTGCTCTACAGTACTAGCATCAAGCACATCAGTAGGTAGCATCAACGGTTTAGTGTTCATCACGAACGTGGTTTTGCGGTCAGTGCCATGTTTACAAATGCGGAGTCGACAGATGCCGATTTGATGTACGCATTAGCACGGGGCAATAGCCGTGGCGCGGTACGTTTGTATCGAGACAGATTTCCAGAACGAAGGTGTCCCGACAGGAAGACGTTCGAAGCAATTGATCGGCGTCTTAGGGGGCACGGAACATTCCAGCCTACGACTCGCGGCTGGGGAAGACCTAGAACGACGAGGACATCTGCAATGGACGAGGCAATTCTTCGTGCAGTTGACGATAACCCTAATGTCAGCGTCAGAGAAGTTGCTGCTGTACAAGGTAACGTTGACCACGCCACTGTATGGAGAGTGCTACGGGAGAACCAGTTGTTTCCGTACCGTGTACAGCGTGTGCAGGCACTATCAGCAGCTGATTGGCCTCCACGCGTACACTTCTGCGAATGGTTCATCCAACAATGCGTCATTTCTCATTTTAGTGCAAATGTTCTCTTTAAGGATAAGCCTTCATTCCAACGCGATCAAATTGTAAATTTTCACAATCAACATGTGTGGGCTGACGAGAATCCGCACGCAATTGTGCAATCACGTCATCAACACAGATTTTCTGTGAACGTTTGGGCAGGCATTGTTGGTGATGTCTTGATTGGGCCCCATGTTCTTCCACCTACGCTCAATGGAGCACGTTATCATGATTTCATACGGGATACTCTACCTGTGCTGCTAGAACATGTGCCTTTACAAGTACGACATGCACGATGGAGCTCCTGCACGTTTCAGTCGAAGTGTTCGTACGCTTCTCAACAACAGATTCGGTGACCGATGGATTGGTAGAGGCGGACCGATTCCATGGCCTCCACGCTCTCCTGACCTCAACCCTCTTGACTTTCATTTATGGGGGCATTTCAAAGCTCTTGTCTACGCAACCCCGGTACCAAATGTAGAGACTCTTCGTGCTCGTATTGTGGACGGCTGTGATACAATACGCCATTCTCCAGGGCTGCATCATCGCATCAGGGATTCCACGCGACGGAGGGTGGATGCATGTAACCTCGCTAACGGAGGACATATTGAACATTTCCTGTAACAAAGTGTTTGAAGTCACACTGGTACGTTCTGTTGCTGTGTGTTTCTATTCCATAATTAATGTGATTTGAAGAGAAGTAATAAAATGAGCTCTAACATGGAAAGTAAGCGTTTCCGAACACATGTCCACATAACATATTTTCTTTCTTTGTGTGTGAGGAATGTTTCCTGAAAGTTTGGCCCTACCTTTTTGTAACACCCTGTAGATTTAAGTGTCAGGAAGTCGTTTCTGAAAGTATTTGTATGGAGTGTAGCCATGTATGGAAGTGAAACATGGACGATAAATAGTTTGGATTAGAAGAGAATATAAGCTTTCGAAATGTGGTGCTACAGAAGAATGCTGAAGATTAGATGGGTACATCACATAACTAATGAGGAGGTATTGAACAGGACTGGGGAGAAGAGAAGTTTGTGGCACAACTTGACTAGAAGAAGGGATCGATTGGTAGGACATGTTCTGAGGTATCAATGGATCACCAATTTAGCATTGGAGGGCAGCGTGGAGGGTAAAAATCGTAGAGGGAGACCAAGAGATTAATACACCAAGCAGATTCAGAAGGATGTAGGTTTCAGTAGGTACTGGGAGATGAAGAAGCTTGCACAGGATAGAGTAGCATGGAGAGCTGCATCAAACCAGTCTCAGGACTGAAGACCACAACAACAACAACAACAGAATTAAAAAGCTTGTAGCTCCTCACCGTGTTACACACACATACATGACATAGTAAACGTGTGACACATGAGGACCAATGTCGACATGGCTATGTTGGCCGATATGAAAACAGTCTGTAAGAGGAACCGAGGTAAGCCCATCGCTCCACATCAGCGGTAACCACAGGACGGCCTGCTTCTCCAGTCTTGACCCATCAGCTCGGCCACACCCCTTGCGCTGGCCACCGGCCCTGTGCGCCACCTCACAGCCACGAGGCGCTCCTCGCGGTTCTCAGATTTAGTTACAAGGGAGAATGCAAACTCAGGTTCTAGTGAGACATTGTGATGAAAGAAACCTCGAGAAGTCGATGTTAATTAGCTAACGTTTCGCTATTTGTAACAAATGACCACTAAACTAAAGAAATACATCTGCGAACTGAACTGTGAATTAGACTAAAGCAGACGAACGTTAAATACATATAATATAGTTCGAAATAAATGGAGAGACGCGACAGTTATACACTGATTCAAAAAATAAAAAAAATAAGAAGCTTGTAGGACTGAAGAACGTTGGCGGACATTCTGATAACGCGGAGGACAATTAGCAACACGATGAAGAGAGAGAATGTGAAGCGGTTGGGGTGTAGTCTAAATTTATGTTGCAACGACAGGACGTTCATCACACCATGAAACCGTGTTCAGTGACACAGGATTTCGTTTGTTATCACTCGAAAGTTCAAAAATGGTTCAAATGGCTCTGAGCACTATGGGACTTAACATCTATGGTCATCAGTCCCCTAGAACTTAGAACTACTTAAACCTAACTAACCTAAGGACAGCACACAATAGCCAGTCATCACGTATCACTCGAAAGCCGTATGACGAAAGCAATTAAGACAACTTGTTTCGCGATCCACAACAATATCTATCTGATCTTGAATTAGTGTTAATGAGGTGGATTGTCTAGTCTAGGCCAACCGCAATTACTCTCAATAATCAAGGTCAGATGTGCGAGGGTAGTGACTTGTGAACGCCAGAGAGCTACAGCAATAATCCCTACACCAAGGTAATGATTGATAGATTCACTCTCACAGGACAGTTTAAACCTTCATCTCCACGTGTTCCTAATGAGGCAGATATGACTGTCATTTGTGCACAACACTTGAGTGTTAGCCACTAGATATGGCGATAGCACGACGTGGAAAATTTATATCTACTGAGTTCCAAACAACATACCCAGCTGAATATTTGCGAACGGATGGCGATTCGAGCCAAACAGCAGTTCTGTAGAAAAACTGCAGGTGGAAAGTAGATTAAAAAACAGAATGAGAAACTGGAAAAGAAGGTGGTACGCTAATTTCGGAAAGAAGAGAAAAAGTGACAAGAAAGGGAAGACGAAGAAACTTCTTGTTTACTATCAGGCACTAATAATTTGTACTGAAATTCCAAACTTTCTCTTTTATAGGCCTTCGTTGTGTGTATCATCTATCGCAAGTAATTGTGCGGAACAAATTAATTGGAACACTTCTTTGCGATCATACGTAACAGAATCGCGTCATGTGTGCTGTTCATGTGTCGCATTCATTAATCAGATCCAGCGGAATTATCACTTTGGCAGCTCTTCTGGAACTTAATACGCCACTAATAATACAGCTTTGCGAGTGATGAGTGTCTACACGTTCCAGTGTGCGAGCGGCTTAAGAACTGTCTCTAGGTGATACTGGCGTCCGCTTTATCTGATTATTCACAAGGTGTTGGTGTGGTGACAGTACTTACTTCTCTGCTACGTCACCAGCTGCAAGCTACTGACTCATGGGTACAACAGGAATCAGGACCCGTGACGCCACGAATATGTGCACGCCACACGCCACAAGAAATAATGCTTGCTGTGACTGCCTTTTAGCGTCGACGCATTCTCTCCTGCTGAGAGATGAGTGGGACAGATCACACTGAAGTGCAAGATGAATTTAGCAGAAGAGGATGGGGTGACATTTGGACGGGGCACAGGATATGTACTTGAAGGGAGCAGGTTGGCGATTGAGAGGTACTGGGGACCACAAAACAAAGTATTCCTTAACCCCGATTTTTTTATTAAAACAACTAAAATTTTTATAATGATAAACTGGCAGCCAGACATCACTTTTTAAATGCTTGTGAATAAAGTTATTATCAAGAAACAACATAGGTCATCCCAACTCCACATACGAGTTCTAAAATGAAATTGTCAAATAATACTAATACTCAACAGTTGCTACAAAGTAGTTAATAGCTCAGCGGGGTTATTCGTCAACAGAAATTATAAGAAATGAATCGAGTATACTTACTAGCTGAAAAATCATCTTCTAGGTGTCGTGTTTTTTATTCCAGTCTTTGATCACAATATAAAGTCCTTCGACGATGATAGGTTTCAATCAGTAGTTATCCTCTTCAGATACTTTCTGCACCATGTCCTAATGTTATAAAGCCGTAATGACATCGTCAAAACGTATAAATGCACTCAGCAAAGCATCGTCATTTAGAACTAAAATACCGTGTAAAATAGGCCACATCGTCCACACACTCATATTGCTACTGGCTTTACTGTACAAAACATACTGATATATATGTACAACATACCTGGATCACTGTTAGTATTCGCGCCTATGTCACAGTTTGTGAATTCAAGATGTGTTTCATCGGTAAGCCAAAATAATTTAAGATTTTAAGCAGTTATAGTACAGCAGTTAACGAAGCTACAGGTCAAGACGAAATACAATTTTTTGTTTTTTTTTTGCAGGTGTGAAATAGCTTTAAATCTCAACAGTAAAGGACTACCACAGCGAGGCCAAAACCAATTTAAGTACAAAGCAGTTGCTGTGAGAGTATGAAACACAACTGCAGGTCAGGAACATCAGTTGACGAAAGCAGCATTTAGCTATAGTACAACAGCCTAAGATCCAATGATGAAGTCAAAGCAAAATTTGGATGTCCTAACATTTTATGCACAAGGAACTGCACTAGAATTAAGAAAAGTACAGAGTGTCAATAATTAAAGTTCCTGTTTCAAAACGCTGTGTAAAGAGAACCACTGCTCAGAATTACGTCAAACCTGAGCAGTATGTTATTGATGCACGGGGAAAATTTCTTGAAACAAAAAAATTAAACTCAATTTTTACCAGTAGATGGGGCTGCAAACGTCTTAACTACACATAAATTGGATCGGAAAAGGATGTCTGCGGTTTGTGTTCCTCATTACACCACCCGTACTGCTCAATACACATGAGTGCTTAAGTTCGGCAGCCAACAGTTGTGGCACTGTTAGTTTGGTAAGCCCATGCACCACGGCAAGGTCTTACCGTATAGGATGGGAGATCGGTTTATAATTGTCCAAAGGCGAAGATCAGCAAGAACAGCTAAATAACATCGTACTGCTGCCAAAAACCGCATAAAAGGCAAAATGACATCGGTTTCTAATTGTCGAAGCGCAATACATGTTCAATACGCTTTCCACCGTTTTCTGCCACTAGCTGAAATGGAGAAACAAATCTTCCACAACCGAACAGGCTATTTTGAGGTTCACGTTCAGAAGGCGTTGCGCTATGACTCCTTCAGTTCAGCTGCGTTCGTAATCACGGCACTGAACACTTTCTTCATATCACTCCACAGCCAGAAGTCACAAGAATTAAGATCAGGTGACCTGGTTGGCCAGGCTGTAGATAAGTGACGGATGATAATCTTATCATCTCCGACAGGCTTTTGCAGCAGCCGCTTCACTGGATGTTGTGGTGTTTTTTTTTTTTAATTATGTTTTGATCAGACTATTATTCTCTTGTGAAGATTCAGAAATCTGTTGTGAGTTTTGCACCAGTTCTTGGAGGGAAGATCAAAGATTTTTCAAAAAACGTAAGTACTGTAAGTTATAGTTTATTTATATTTCACCTGAAATCGTTTGCAGAAGGCTTAGCGTTCTCAAGATAAAGAACAGAGTTCGCATTGCCACTTAATTTATTCGGCTGGTCCCGGCGGAGGTTCGAGTCCTCCCTCGTACATGGGTGTGTGTGTTTGTCCTTAGGATAATTTAGGTTAATTAGTGTGTAAGATTAGGGACTCAGGACCTTAACAGCTAAGTCCCATAAGATGTCACACACATTTGAATATTTGAACTTAATTTATTTGTGTCGTAATCATGTTCGATCACGACCGGATATGAGTCATAGCAACTACGAACAGAGAAACCTAAGGGACCAGACAGAGCTGAAAATTTTCTTTGCTACACTACACCACACATTAAAAGAAGTTGGATTTAAATCACAAACAAGGTAAATAGTAATGCGCCTTCTGCCTTAACTATGACGTTTGCCGACATGCAGTCGGTCCCTGGTAGATGTAAAATAAAAAAAAAAATAAAAAAAATAAAAAAATAAAAAAATCTCATTGATTTCTGTTGCCACTGATAGGAGATGGATAGTATGGAACTACTGTAAGTAATAAGCAGGCACTACAGCATTTGAGAGCACAGTATTGCTAACAATAGGTGTTCCCCAGGGAAGCGTCCTGGGACCTCTGCTGTTCCTGATCCATATAAATGACCTGGGTGACAATCTGAGCAGTTCCCTTAGGTTGTTCGCAGATGAAGCTGTAATTTACCGTCTAGTAAGGTCATCCGAAGACCAGTATCAGTTGCAAAGCGATTTAGAAAAGATTTCTGTATGGTGTGGCAGGTGGCACTTGACGCTAAATAAAGAAAAGTGTGAGGTGATCCACATGAGTTCCAAAAGAGATCCGTTGGAAATCGATTACTCGATAAATAGTACAATTCTCAAGGCTGTCAGTTCAGATAAGTACCTGGGTGTTAAAATTACGGACAACTTCAGTTGGAAAGACCACATAGATAATATTGCGGGGAAGACGAGCCAAAGGTTGCGTTTCATTGGCAGGACACTTAAAAGATGCTACAAGTCCACTAAAGAGACAGCTTACACTACGCTCGTTCGTCCTCTGTTAGAATATTGCTGCGCGGTGTGGGATCCTTACCAGGTCGGATTGATGGAGGACATCGAAAGGGTGCAAAAAAGGGCAGCTCGTTTTGTATTATCACGTAATAGGGGAGAGAGTGTGGCAGATATGATACGCGAGTTGGGATGGAAGTCATTAAAGCAAAGACGTTTTTCGTCACGGCGAGATCTATTTACGAAATTTCAGTCACCAACTTTCTCTTCCGAATGCGAAAATATTTTGTTGAGCCCAACCTACATGGGTAGAAATGATCATCAAAATACAATAAGAGAAATCAGAGCTCGAACAGAAACGTTTAGGTGTTCGTTTTTCCCGCGCGCTGTTCGGGAGTGGAGTGGTAGAGAGATAGTATGATTGTGGTTAGATGAACCCTCTGCCAAGCACTTAAATGTGAATTGCAGAGTAATCATGTAGATGTAGATGTAGGCTCCATACATTTCAATTTTATATCTTGCTGGTTGTTTCTTTAAATAAAGTCCTTTAACATTTTTCGACATTTCATCTTAGCTGCACACATAAATTCTTACACAGCACTGCACAATAGTAATATTTTATAATAACTAATTAGTGATTGCGGACCACGCCATATACGCGTCCGCCGTCTTTAAAAAATATCACTACTGTGTTAACAGAAGAGGATTACAATTCGTCATCTGTCAAAAAATTAGAAACACAAAATATCTCTATCGAAGCAATTTATGAACAATTGGTATTCCGCGTCCGCAGCTCGTGGTCTTGCGGTAGTGTTCTCGCTTCTCACGCACGGGGTCCCGGGTTCGATACCCGCCGGGGTCAGTGATTTTCTCTGCCTCGTGATGACTGGGTGTTGTGTGTTCTTCATCATCATTGACGTGCAAGTCGCCGAAGTGGCTTCAACTAAAACGGACTTGCAATACGGCGGCCGAACTTCCCTGCATGGGCCCTCCCGACCAACAATGCCATACGATCATTTCATTTCAATTGTATTCCGCGCCGTGGCGCGTAGGGTATTCTTTGAAATATCAGGTGGTCGCTGCTCATCGACGATCTAAGATAATTTTACAAAATTTGTATGGCTTTTATGTGCCTGCATGGTTAGGTTATCGAATGTAAGTTTATTTAATCTATCGAAACAGATACTAATAATACACTGTGCAATGTGTGGAGGAGCGCAATCTTGCATAAAAATGATCGTAACCACACATCTGCGCTGTTGAAGGATTGGAATGACGTTGATGCGCAAAAGACTCTAGTAGCGTTTACCAGTGAGGGTACAAGTAACAGGACCCGCACTTCCTAGAAAAAATACTGAGCTACTATAAACGATGCCATTAACCCGCACCACATACTAAGCCTCACAGAGTGAAGTGGTACTGGTTGATGTGAGTGGTGGTTTTCCGTTGCCAGTATTCTGCAGTTCTGCTTACTGAGATGTACTTGGGGAAGAAAATGGGATTTTCCTATCCACTGAATATTCCGTAGCCATCATTGTCCACTTCCTAGAGAGCAAGAAATGCCAGAGCGACGTTTGCCTTTGTGGCAAGTCAGCAGGTAGCAACTCTTGAACATGCATGATTTTGTACGGAGAGCAACGCAGTATGTTTCGTAGAAATTTATGCACTGCGTCCTCAGCCATGTGCAAAGTTCGGGCAATTCCCCGTGCACTACATGTTTGCACTCCACCGCTCGATTCCTTGTGTGGCCACATCTTCCACAGTCGTTGAATCGCTTACTTTCCTCCGGCACACGCACTGCTCTTCAAAAGAACATGTATTTTCGAATTTTGTAATCATTTTCTCCGGATACACATAGGCAATCGGAACAATGACTGTTTCCATATCCTTGAGTGTCCGGATCTTCTGCGGGAATACTAGGGCACAGTCACCTTTCTTGTAAAAGAGTTTTACCACAAGGTCGCGATCCTTCATGGAGTCAGTCATATTATGCGTCTCGGAGCAACTTACTAACAACTGTGTGTCGCGCGTGTCTTGGTGTGCAAATTCTGACGCTTACAGCATCACCTACTGTCACATTTTCCTCACTTTTTGGTTCCGAGACGCTTTCCGCTTTGGCATTAATATTCTGTTCGGATCTGACGCCAGCCGAAGTGGCCAAGCGGTTTTAGGCGCTACAGTTTGGAACCGCGCAACCGCTACGGTCGCAGGTTCGAATCCTGCCTCGGGCATGGACGTGTGTGATGTTCTTAGGTTAGTTAGGTTTAATTAGTTCTAAGTTCTAGGGGTCTGATGACCTCAGAAGTTAAGTCCCATAGTGCTCAGAGCCATTTGAACCATTTTTCGGATCTGACGTCGTTCCCAATAGAGACTCTCTTCCACAGGGTTTAAAACTGGAACGTTAATTATGGCCCTGCTGTACTTACAGAGTAACTCAATTAACAGCCTGCGGCGATGCAGCAAGCTTTACGATTGGCGAAGGTGCTTTAGAATTTTACGTTACAGCTCAAAATGTCCATAAGCAACTGTAAAGTGAGAGTTAGGGCACAAAGCAAAGTGAAACAGTAGGCTGATAATACTGATGGTCGCCGCTAGGTAGTGCTGCTTAAATTTACTTATAGTATGGGGTAAATTAAAAAGAAACCACTTCCATCAAACCAGATAAAATTTTAATAACTGGAAAAGGTGGGGCAAATGCTTAACCTCAGGGCTAACAGGTAAGCAAGCAACGGCAGTAGACGATTAAATATATAGACAGAATGGGCAAGGCCCGGCGGGAAGCATCGCAAATGACAAAATAACAGGCTGCTAAATCGAAGAATGACAAATGACCAGTAATACGCACTTGACGTAATCAACTGATCAGCTGGCGTGCAAAATAAAGTATTTTTCCTCATATGTATTACAAAACCTGTGTGGTGAATATCATCGGATGGACAAAAAGCGTACCGTGAAGTCCCAAACAAGTAACACTTTAAATAACGGCTAGTCAGCCCTCTAAGATACATATTGGCAAAATTAAGCAATTCAGGTTTATTTCCATCAAGAACAGCGAGTTGCACGACCGAATTAATGAGAACCAATATAGCAGGAAGGGCTGCGGTCAGTGGTAAATTTTTAATCTGTTTGTTGCAGATCGATTGCAGATACTCTGTAGATGTTTTCAGCACCGTATGGACACAGCAACGCAGTGACAATCACCCATTAAAATATAAATTAAACCAGATAAAAAACATATGTTTGTAAACCTACGTGCCAGTTATACCCAAGTGATGATGACTGAGCGTAAGATAATAGCACATGATACCACTTGAGTTTATACATAACAAACGTCATTTAAACAAAACTCGCTACGTACATTTCCTTATATCCATATTGCTAACCTCTGTACGTGACGTCGATAGTAAGTAGCACTGTCTTTATTAGATTCAGTTGTTTTACTTCATTATACATAATTTAAAAAGTAAAATGTAATAGCCTTACGTAAAATACGGTGGTAGCATTAAATACTAAATTACAATGGCATCCTTAAATATTAAAATGCATTCGGGATTAGTGCGGAAACGAGAATGAAGAATCGACGGGTAGATCGTACAAATTGAAATAATAATGACATATTCAAGGAAAAACTAAAATCAATACAAATTCTAAAAAAAAAAAAAACATGTTACACGTTTGGCTACATATCGTACGGTGAGTATATAGTTATCTCTTCTAAACTAAAGTACAGTATGTAAAGTACAGGATAGAAACCATCGATACTACGTCACTTCGAGTGTTCGTCTCAAAACATTTAACAAAATGCTGAAACAATAAATTGACTGGTTGGAGAAGAATATGAGTAAGCCAATCCAATGTATGGCCACATCCAAGACTCAAGAGGACGCAAGGAGATCGTATTGGAGGGACGCTGTTGGCTAGAACAGAAAAAGGACACTTGCGATGGAGACAGCTCTGCACATCCCGACTGCCCTGTCAGGAAACATGGCTAGCAGTCGGCAGCACACTGCACTGATGGTGCTAAGAGAGGCGGACAGGTGTCTGCAATGGGTCTTCTGCCGCGCCGGTAGCAACATTATCAACGAAAATTGAAATCCAGTACAGTTCTCACTCAAGGTCGCTTGCTCATTCTATTTGTCACACAGAAACCACGGTGTGAACACAATGGTAACGACCATGAGGTTCTTGTAACTGACACTGGCAAATTATTGTTTCCTATTTCATCAGTAAAAGTAATTTGGAAATTATATTTGAATAACCATGGTCCAAAGCCACTTGGTTCATGAAAACAGATGTTTGTGACCAATCTCTTTATGTTCTTTTATCTTGTCCTCATAACAATTTTGCTTAATTTGCAAATGCCGCAATCATGTTCAAAAAAATTTGAATCATTTTTATTTAACTTATGTCCCACTCAAGTACAATTGAAGATATTGTGTTTCGTTAGATTTAATGCATAAATACCGCACTAAAGTGCAATTTGTTAATATCTTGTAAAATTTCGACCATGGGATGTGACGTACGTGCGGGAAAAATGAGATGTTAATTTCGAATGGCCTATCGTACAATGACTGATGATGACAACAAACTTTTATTGACTGGCTGTAATTATTGTGTACAGAGGTGTAAAGGAAAATTAAAATATAACATCCTTGAGGAGGTCAAAGAAATTTTAATTAAAATGAAAATTTTATCTTTTATTTTTTTTCACCTGTTGTGTGTCCTGTCATGAACTTCAAGTTATGTAGTGCCTGTCCCAACAATTCACGACAAAATTTATATATTTTACTAAAAGAACTTCAAGAAAGTTTGAAATATTATCCTTTTGAGTTATTTAAGAACCAGTATCCGAATATTACTCAGCGACGGAAGAGACGAAAGCAGAGCTAAGACGTTCGATTGCCTTCCATTAGAATTGTACATAGCGTTTCAAAATCGTTATAAAAGAACCGCAAAATCTACCATCTTCAGGATAAAGGAAAACTTGGAAAAGGCAATCTTCAAATGGATTCCGACTATGCATCGTGTGAGAATACTGCAAGGAGTGTCAACTCCAACTGTAAAGACAATTGTAAAAAATTAAGGCCTATGGAGAATGAGATTTTAACTCTGCAGCGGCGTGTGCGCTGATGTGAAACTTCGTGGCAAATTAAAACTGTGTGCCGGACCGACCCTCGAACTCGTGTCCTTTGCCTTTCGCGGGCAAGTGCTCTATCATCTGAGCTAGCAAAGCACGACCTACGGCACGTCCTCACAGCTCTACTTCGCCCAGTATCTCGTCTCCTACCTACCAAACTTTACAGAAGCTCTCCTGCGAACCTTGCAGAACTAGCATTCCTGAAAGAAAGGATATTGCGGAGACATGGGTTGGTAACTGCCTGGGGAGATTATCTGATTGAGTTCTTTCATTGTTACCGTAAGTTCGTAGAATCTTTCGACTTTCTGTAGCAGGACCTTAGAACTGACTTGAAAAAGAAAGAAACTAAGTTACGTGATCATGTTGGTACTGCGGAAACCTTGTAGTAACACTGAGATAAATTGTCATTCTTATGTAGAGGACGAATTTTATTAACATAAACATACTATCGACCTACGCTAGGTTGTACTTAAAAATTTATGCTAAATCTGTCTTCTATTGCATAAGAGCGACGACACAATGCAACAAAAGTCAAATTGGCGTTAAGTGTCCTACAGGCTAGTGAATGCGAATGATCAGCATTTCAGCGCAACCACATAAATACGTGTGTTACGTATACGAGGAAAAATTACGCACCATTACCTTCCTTTAGAAATCACAATTCTGTTTTGGTTGTTTGTGAGATGATTCTGTTATGCCTACTGTGAGAAGTCTACCAGCGCGTGCCGAATTCGACCGAATCAGGATCGTCGACTCATGAGATTCTTCTGCTGACAGTGATCGGTACCCGACGAATGGTATGTGAATATGATAGCAATGGATACAGGGGGATATATTCAAAGGAATAATAAACCTCCAGGAGCCCACATTACTAGCGCCTGATAGTCTCAAGTCTGCTGAGCAGTGCAGGATCTAACATACCTGGAGGAAGGAAGAGTGTTGTTTTGCGGCATGGCAACTATCTTAATAGGCTTACTTAATTATTCAGTATTACGAGAAACAGGGTGAAAGGTGAGTACGTAAATTTTCGTAGGAATTTTTCTTGTTTTGGATACCTGGAACAGCGTTCGTAAAGTTTGAATTGCTTATACGTGCGCGTAAAACCTCGACTGAGATCGTGCGTTGCACAGAATGGGTTAGAGGCCATCATTCTTCTGCTAATATGCGCGCCTGATTTATCTGTTGATCGCGATGAGAGGAGAGGAAAGGAGACAGGCAGCTGAGCTTCGGTGTTAGAGGTTAACAACCGAGTTTTGGCTTAGTAGCAGTAAGCTGCAAACAACGCGAGATTTTGGGGATTTATATTTAGGATGAATGGAAGATTTATTGTGGGGGGAAAAGGAACTGATTTTTACATTGATGTGATTATGATCTTTGTAAAGAATGGGTCATAGGTAATGATTAAGTTTATTCTATTTGCGGTATCGACTTAATAATGCAGCATTCTTGGTTAGTCAGACCACTAGATCTGAAATATTCTTGCTTTAATTTTTATATTAGGTTTACCGATCATTTTGAGGGAAATGAATATTACACATTTGAAGTTTCCTTTTTGTAATTTGTGGATTATATACCGGGTGATCAAAAAATCAGTATAAATTTGAAAACTGAATAAATTTCGAAATAATGTAAATACAGAGGTAGAAATTGACACACATGCTTGGAATGACATGGGGTTTTATTAGAATAAAAAAAAATACAAACGTTCAAAAAATGTCCGACAGATGGCACTTCATTTGATCAGAATAGCAATAATTAGCATAACAAAGTAAGGCAAAGCAAAGATGATTTTCTTTACAGGTAATGCTCAATATGTCCACCATCGTTTCTCAACAATAGCGGTATCCGAGGAATAATGTTGTGAACAGCACTGTAAAGCATGTCCGGAGTTATGGTGAGGCGTTGGCGGATGATGTTGTCTTTCAGCAACCCTAGAAATGTCGGTCGATCACGATAGACTTGCGACTTCAGGTAACCCCAAAGCCAATAATCGCACGGACTGAGGTCTGGGGACCTGGAAGGCCAAGCATGACGCAAGTGGCGGCTGAGCACACGATCATCACCAAACGACGCGCGCAAGAGATCTTTCACGCGTCCAGCAATACTTGTTTTTTTTTTTGTTATAATTAAACCCCATATCATTCCAAACATGTGTCTCAATTTTTACCTCTCTATCTACATTATTCCGTGGTTTATTAAGTTTTCAAATTTCTACTGACTTTTTGATCACCCTGTATATGTGATTTAGGAAACCGCTTAACTGTTATCGAAGTTTCATTAAACTTTACTTTGTCGAACATTAATGGGCGGGCTATTGAGTTTATTTAACCCAGAGTCATTGTCCACGTCCCAATGGTCAACTAGTGAGTAGTGTCAACAGTGACAGCAATGTCTGTAGAGAACGCGTTGCACCTTTGTGTTGTCTCAGTAATTAGATTTTACAGCTCTACTATCGAGAGGCGCTATAGCTACGAATGCAGTTTGCGCTGCAATCTCCAGGGCAACCCAGGTAAACCAAATAGTATAGAATACAGATCCTTTCTTTAACGAAATTTCAATGGGAACAGCTTTAATTTCCAAGTAGTCAGTTTTTCACTAAGGTTCACAGTCACATTTTGTGATAACAATAAGTTACAGACAGGGCATGACTTCCTTAGAATTCAGATATCTCTGTGCATTCTCGAAGCTCAATTTTCACACCAACAGCTAACGTTATGGGAGCTGAACGGCCTAGTATGCGCACTATTTAGAATAGGAAGCACAAGACAATTTGATATTAAAAACGCAATCAGCATTAGAGATCCACTTCTATAAAATAAATTTAAACAGATATCTTTAAAGGATATCAGCTCTCTACAAGCACTGAAATAAATCAATAGCAATGTTTCAAAATTTGTGCCAGATCGGGACTCGAAACCGGATGGTCCAATTCTCTACAATGGTTGCCACAAACGCCTCGGCCATCCGGACACGCTGCTCGACTGACCCATATTCTCAAATAACACCCCCTTCCACTAACCATTAGCCCCATTGCTCGAAGCGTTCGCCAAGTGCCACAGGCGTTTGGACGATCCACAAGAGGTGTCTGTTCTGATTGGCATTTCCGACAGAATAGACCCCACATTTCAGTGCTGTTTGTTACTGTGTAGTCTCTTAAGTGTAATTTAAACTCACGCTGTGACGCTGTGTTCCTCCGTACTCAGCATTATTATTATTATTATTATTATTATTATATACTGAAGCACCAAAGAAAGTGGTATAAGCACGTATAAGACAAAAAGTGTCTGGCACAGTTGTTAGATCGGTTACTACTGCTATAGTGGCAGGTTATCAAGATTTGAGTGAGGTTGAATATCAGGAATTCTGACGGAAAATCATCCTGCAATAACGGTACCAACGACGACTGAAGAGAATTGTTCAACGTGACAGAAGTGCAGCCCTTCCGCAAATTGTTGCGGATTTCAGTGCTGAGCCATCAACAGGTGTCAGCGTGCGAACCATTCAATGAAACACCGTCGCTTTGGGCTTTCGGAGCAGAGGGCTTAGTCGTGTACCCTTGATGACAGCACGTCACAAAGCTTTATGCCTCGCCTCGCCTCGCCCCTCAACACGGACACTGGACTGTTGATGACAGGAAACATGTTGCCTCGTCGGACGAGTCTCGTTTCAAGTGGTATCGAGTGGGTGGACGTGTACTGTTATAGAGGCTACCTCGTAAGTCCATAGATCCTGCAACTCTGCAGGGGACTGTGCAAGCTGCTGAAGGCCCTGTAATTGTGTGAGGCGTGGGCAGTTGGAGTGATATGGGACCCCTGATACGTCTAGATACGACTCAGACAGGGGAAACATACGTAAGTATCGTCTGCATTCATTCATGTCCATTCTACATTTACATCTACATCCATACTGCGCAAGCCACCTGACGGTGTGTGGCGGAGGGTACCCTGAGTACCTCTATCGGTTCTCCCTTCTGTTCCAGTCTCGTATTGTTCGTGGAAAGAAGGATTGTCTGTATGCTTCTGTTTGGGCTCTAATCTCTCTGATTTTATCCTCATGGTCTCTTCACGAGATATACGTAGGAGGGAGCAATATGCTGCTGAACTCTTCGGTGAAGGTATGTTCTCGAAACTTTAACAAAAGCCCGTACCGAGCTACTGAGCGTCTCTCCTGCAGAGTCTTCCACTGGAGTTTATCTGTCATCTCCGTAACGCTTTCACGATTACTAAATGATCCTGAAACGAAGCGCCTGCTCTCCGTTGGATCTTCTCTATCTCTTCTATCAACCCAATCTCGTACGGATCCCACACTGCTGGGCAGTATTCAAGCAGTGGGCGAACAAGCGTACTTTAACCTACTTCCTTTGTTTTCGGATTGCATTTCCTTAGGATTATTCCAATGAATCTCAGTCTGGCATCTGCTTTACCGACGATCAACTTTATATGATCATTCCATTTTGAATCACTCCTAATGCGTACTCCCAGATAGTTTATGGAATTAACTGCTTCCAGTTGCTGACCTGCTATTTTGTAGCTAAATGATAAGGGATCTATCTTTCTATGTATTCGCAGCACATTACACTTGTCTACATTGAGATTCAATTGCCATTCCCTGCACCATGCGTCAATTCGCTGCAGATCCTCCTGCATTTCAGTACAATTTTCCATTGTTACAACCTCTCGATACACCATAGCATCATCTGCAAAAAGCCTCAGTGAACTTCCGATGTCATCCACCAGGTCATTTATGTATGGTCCCATGACACTCCCCTGTGGCACACCTGAAATCACTCTTACTTCGGAAGACTTCTCTCCATTGAGAATGACATGCTGCGTTCTGTTATCTAGGAACTCCTCAATCCAATCACACAACTGGTCTGATAGTTCTTATGCTCTTACTTTGTTCATTAAACGGCTGTGGGGAACTGTATCGAACGCCTTGCGGAAGTCACGAAACACGGCATCTACCTGTGAACCCGTGTCTATGTCCGTCTGAGTCTCGTGGACGAATAGCGCGAGCTGGGTTTCACACGACCGTCTTTTTCGAAACCCATGCTGATTCCTACAGAGTAGATTTCTAGTCTCCGGGAAAGTGCATTCTGACGGACGGGCGATACCAGTAGGACAATGCGACACTACAAACGTCCTGAACTGCTACAGTGTGGCTCCAGGAACACGCTTCTGAGTTTAAACATTTCGGTTGGCCACCAAACTCCCCAGACATGAACATTATTGAGCATATGTGGGATGCCTTGCAATGTGCTGTTCGAAAAAGATCTCCACGCCCTCGCACTCTTACTGATACATGGACAGCCATGCCGGATTCATGGCTTCAGATCACTGCAACGCTACCTCAGACATTAGTCGAGTCCGTGCCACGTCGTGTTGTGGCCATTCTGCGTGCTTGCGAGGGCCCTACACGATATTGGGCAGGTGTAACAGTTTCTTTGCCTCTTCAGTGTATTATTACCATTATCATTATTTTACCCCTACTTCGCCTTCCACACAGACTCTAAAATGTCACCTGGAGCGCCATAGACTGCCAACAAGGCAACCACTGATTCAGCTTGCATTGACTCGGCCGCAGAGAGTGAGGCGCACAACAACTGGTGCCCCCAATGACAACGCTGAACAGAGAAGAGGAATTATGTCTACCTTATGATGCGTTCCAGTGTTGCAAACAGCATCACTATGAAAAAGTTGTGTAAGCCCCGAGAAAAGTGAACATTTTCACACTGCATTCGCTGTA
This sequence comes from Schistocerca serialis cubense, assembly GCF_023864345.2. NCBI lineage: Eukaryota > Metazoa > Arthropoda > Insecta > Orthoptera > Acrididae > Schistocerca > Schistocerca serialis. Next base: position 232,396,494 of record NC_064643.1, read on the forward strand.
GTCAGTGCATTCACTGTAGTCATTTACGTTTTTCTACTAGGTACACAATACGATCACATCTGGCTGACATAAACGGTAGTTGGGACAGTACGATTGAAACCACTTACCTGTTGAGGTCAGCAGTTGTTCCCTGATCTTTGAGGTCACGATGTCGTCACCTAAGACAACTTAGCATCTGTAGTAGCTCAAGCCGTAAAAGAAGAAAAACCTGTGTTTGATGTCGTGTCAACATCGAGGTCTCTAGAGATGGAACGCAGGCTCGGATTTAGTCTAGCATGGGACAGGAAATCGGCAGAGACCTTTCAGACGAACCATCCAGCCATTTCACTGGTAAGCCTTGTCGTTCGTGCAGTCCTGACCTGCCGTGAGTGTTCGACTTTTGCCATGGCCAGCACGTTCCCTCCATGACTGACCCCATCTGGTCGTGAGGTGCTAAGAGTCTGGTATACCACAGCTGGCTCACCATTACGACAATGAGCTCCAGCACAGAAGTGATGCAGCATGGAATGATTTAACCACATCAGTCATTGAAGTACATAACGACTCGGTGCAAGACTGGGTTACAGCAGTAACTGCTGCCAGAGGTGGCAACTCACTGTACTACCTTTCGCATTCTGTACATCCCGAAGTCTTGAAAAATTGTAAACTTATATTCTTCCCACAATTCTGTATGCTGCCATGAAGAATAATTTTTGCTATCCTCTGAGGACCTGCAGTTGTCATGGTCATTAACATGGTTGCTTTTCATCATAATTTATAGTTAAACTCATCGTGTATGTGCGTGTCAGCGTTGCAAATTGCTTTCGCTTTCGTTGACGATGACACCATCCACTGTTATCTGAAATATCAGTACAATATTATCATCCAGCAGACTCTTTGTCAACTATCTTGATAGTATAATCTCTTCTAGATGGCGATAAGAAGACATTAAGATGAGTTGAAAACACCAAATACCAGATAACTGTTTGGTTTCTATGCACTCTGTAACATAAAATATAATTAAATGACACTACATTAATGCTTTTGTAATATTTGTCCATTCACAACTGTTGACTTTGGAAAAAATCCTTGTATTAATATCCTGGTTGCAGTGTTTAACAGATTAGTTTCCTTGTAGTCTGATCATTTATTTTTCGTGATTAATACGTGGAGTAACTCGTGTAGGTGCAGAAATTTCTATTCTCATCTCAGAACATATCATCAATATTCACATTATCTTACAAATGGTATCTTTTTAGGTTGGGTAGCATTCCAAGTCCGTGTGGCAAAAGAGAGCAATTGATGGCTATTTTCCCCTCAGATGGTGACGTATGGATGCGAGCACGCAAAATGGTTAGCCTATACTGACAGGCATAGTTCACTTAGTGGTGCTCCTATGTCCATGCAGAAAACTTCAGGCCATAAAATTTGTGACATGCCTGTGGGAAGAATGCAAGGATCAGAATGATTAGCCTACACTGAAAGGCGTAACTCACTTAGTGGTGCCGCTATGTCCATGCAGAAAACACTAGGTCATAAAATTTCTGACATGTCTATGGGAAGAATGTTCCACATAGAGAAACAACAAACTACACAGTTATGTATGTAAATATTAAGGTACCACATATAACGGTATGTGAACTTATCGCTGTTACATACTGTATGGACTGTATGCTACAGAAAATGTCACATTACGTCAAAATGGTTAGCCTATACTGACAGGCATAGTTCACAAATGTCACTCTACGTCATCTCCTCTTATATTAAAAACTGTGTATCTACATTTACCTAAGGAAATTACACCAGTAAGTACGTGGGCAGGCAGACGTTCAGTTATGTTCAACACAAGAAATGCATTTCCATATGACAATGAAACTAGAGTATCATTTTAAGTTTATTTATCGTTACCAAGACTGAGAAATATAGATTTATAGAATGTGTCGCTTGATCGTTTCTCATTCCACATTCTCCCAAGAATTTCAGTGAGCTGGAATGCATGCCATCAGTTTCTTTCAAGATGTTACACACTCCATAGGATTTTAGGAGAATGTCTACTAGTGTTCTCTTGTAGCAAAGTAAAACCTGACAAATGCTTGTATAAAGAATGAGTCGTTTGATCATGACATCTATTTGATGACAAAGTACTGAGCTTGATCAGATTGTATGTAAGTGCTAATAAATGGTTCAGTGGCTGAATGACGGGGAAGTGAGAGTGAGCATATAATATTAAGACAAATTCCGTAAGATCTGTATCTAGTTATTAATAATATAGCATAAAAACATATCCTATAAGCAATTAAACTAGCTGTCAGTCATGACACTCTGAACGCCAAAGCGAACTGTAAAGCAATAAATTAAATGGGTTTGATCGAATGTAGACATGTGATATTCATATAATAAGTAAACATAAGTACGATATGGAGTTAGTGTAAGTCTCAAATTACTATATATATCTCAGATATAAGAGCATTTGTCAAAATGAATACGTACAACACATAATGGACAATCAGAAGAGAATTATGCTGTAATCAGATGAAACCCTCTGAAACAACAGCTTTCCAGTGACCAGCTAAACAGAGCTGTAATCTATGTGTAACTTTCATACCTATCACTACATTACAAGCGAAGAAAATAAAATGCATATTATGAAGATAAATGGCATATTGGTAATGACTCAGATGGAAATGCTATCTTGAAACTGCTGTTGGAGCTTAGAAACTTCGAGTTGTATTGAATCATTTTAATGATGGAAGGACAGTTAGTAGGGCATCATACGAGTTACGGTGTCTTCAATGCGACAAAACCGATTCCATGGCTGAATAAAGCTGCCATGGGGTAAGCAACGTCCTTACACATCGATCGAAGGCGTCTTTACAGGTGTCCATCATGTAGTTATCTACCTGCTCTAGCAGAAGACATGCATAGCATGCGAAGTTAACGATGTATGTTACGCGGTTTTCAAACTCCAGTAATATAACGAAAACGGTTGTAAAGCGATGTACCTCCAGTTGCTTCCTCGGAATCCAATGTCGGAAAGTTATGTACCCCTTTTCACATATCTTGGAAGTTATTACAATAATATAAGGTTAACAAATCACGTTTTACCACAGCATTTTCACTGCCACCTACTCCCAGAAAACAATGAGCGAAAATGAAATGTATGCCAATTAAGAAATAATATCATTTATTTGATCATAATAACCTATGGCATTCACGATCATGCTAAACTTGGCAGAAATTGATATTAAAGAACCTCTGAGTGTGTATGAAAACTTATTAGGCTGCCACTTGTTTTACATGAATGCAGATAGAATGAGAGAACTTGATCAGACTCCTGTGGCACCACTGATCCAGGAACGGAGGTTACCGACGTTAGCATACACACCGCCATCGGTCTCGCATTGTTCCCTTCCCCATGAGACGATGCCGACCTGAGTGCCGCCACTGACGAGCGGACCACCGGAGTCGCCATAGCAGGTGCTCTTGCCGGCCTCGCCGGCGCAGATCATGCGATCTGTGACGCCAAACCTGGACATGCAGCTGGCGCGGTCGATGACGGTGATGTCCACCTTCATCAGATTGAACGGTGACACCTGGCCCGAGGTGGCTGTGGCACCCCAGCCGGTGATGGTGACTGCGAGGCCTCCAGGTGGGTCGTAGCCGTCGGCAGGGAGACCCACAACCTGTACGTTGCCACCGATGGGGAGAGGACTGGCCACCTGCAGCGTACCAAGCACTTCGTTAGTTTAGGTAATTTCGTGACACAATGAGTTTGTTAACAAATCAATTTCTTGACCCACACAAAAACACTCATCAAAAGAAATAGGTTAATGCCGATGCTGAATCATGAAATTTGTCAAGGTACAAGATTTCGCTGTACAACAAAATAAGAGAAATACGAAAAATGTAAATTTGTAGTTATATCAGTCGAGAGAGCAAAAAGTGTTAGTCATTTCTTATCTGACTTTGTTCGTCATTCTGTTAAGACCTCATTTCATCAGTAAAGGGTAATGAACTAAGTTGAAATTTATGTCAGTTATTGAGGTCTGTAGTCCCTTGGCGGTGTAACAAATGGAGCCTTATAAGTCAATACAGCTAAATGCTAGTGCCATTTACGTCATTTAATTTGGTACTCACAAACTCACTCATCAAAACCTACACGGTAGTTCCCGTTGCCGGCCGGTGTGGCCGAGCGGTTCTAGGCGCTTCAGTCTGGAACCGCACGACCGCTACGGTCGCAGGTTCGATTCCTGCCTTGGGCATGGATGTGTGTGAAGTCCTTAGGTTAGTTAGGTTTAAGTAGTTCTAAGTTCTAGAGTACTGATGACCTCAGATGTTAAGTGCCATAGTGCTCAGAGTCGTTTGAAACATTTTGAGTTCCCGTTGGCGTAGAGTCATGAAATTTTGCGAGAAGCAATGTCTCAAAGTACAAGTAAGACGAAAAACCCAAAAATTTTAATCTGTGTTTATAAGGCATGAATCAGTACTTCTGCATTCCTTGTAAAATAAATAAATAAATAAATAAGAAAGCTAAGGGACTTAAGTGCTGAGGTCATCAGTCCGCTAGAACTTAAAACTCCTTAAACCTAACTAACCTAAGGACATCACACACATCCATGCCCGAGGCAGGATTCGAACCTGCGACCGTAGCGGTTACGCGGTTCCAGGCTGTAGCACCTAGAACCACTCCGGCCTACATTCCTTGTCAGAGATTGACTTTTATCACTGCGATACAGACAGCCTGAATACAGTGATGCTCAACAGTATAATAATGGTCGCCTGCTTTCTACAGGATTGTACATCACATATTACAGAAGTTAAGACATTATTGAAAATCTTGGATACCCTGGGAGTGATATCTTCCAGTATCAATAGTGATAATGAGCGAAAACTGTAGAGATTCACTATTCCCAGAATGGAAGAAGTATCTGTATACATAATGAAGATCGCACCGAACCCTCAGTGCTCGAGTCCAATTCTCACCTGCTCAGTCTTTTTTAAAATATAAAAGAATATTCGAAATGCTCTTGTTTACAAAAATTTCTGTGTGGTATATAAGGTCTTAACATTTAAGTTAACTGACTCCTCTTTATGCATTACAGCATATTGATGTGCGTCAGTGATATACAGCATTCTCATCATCAGCGTGCACCATATCAGTAATAAGCATGCTGTCATAATACGCAACTATAACTTTGATATACCTTCTGTATTATGTATTAGTTTCACGAAAACTGCTTGGTCAAAACAGTGATGGCCAAGATTCCAAACAGATCCCTGATTGTGAAAGATAATACGATCTTTAGCGGAAGACAATTGTGTGTAGTATTTATCAAAGTAGATAAAGATATTTTCTATAACCCTAAGAAATAAACACGGGAGTACCGCTACAGCTTAGTTGTTCAATAGCAGTAACATATGCACTTGGCATGCAAATTGTCCCTACTTATCTTACTTACGAGTTAAACTGCACTTTGCAGTAGAACAGTTCGATGTTTGCACCACAGTTTAAGCGACAACTGACACAAATGAAATTGTGACTAATTATATATTTCCACACGAATAAACTACCGAAAACAGAAGCTTTCCAATTTATGATTTCTATCAGTGGAGAAACTTTATCGTGGATGATACCTCAAGAGTCTTTGCTGTTAGTAGCTCACACCTTTCCCTACGGATGGTGGGCAGTCACAGAAATATATACAAGAAGAAGTAAGAATCTAGAATTGTCATTTCCATATAATAAAGGCTGAAAAATTACAATGGATTATTAACAAAACTAACCACAAAGAATTGAACTTATTAATACTCTTCAAAGTGAAGGAACAGAAAGTAAACGTTAAAAACGCTTCTTCCACTTACACCATCGATAACACTTTATAAAATCGGTGACGCCTCCTCATGTTAATCAACATGTGACATTATTTGGGTGCCATCTATTTTCACAGTTTACAATCGTAATTGAAACTTTACAAAATATGTTTTCAGAATCACAATAGCCAAGTACAATCCACTCTTCATAGCTTAGGGTTTAATCAGCATGAGCCATGCCCTTCACCTAACGCTCCCACCACCAACTTTACATTCATTGCGCAGCCATGTCAACTGGAGAGCTGAATCAGTAATTTCAAGGCTTCTTTAGGTCCTGTGTTGCACGGGGTGGAGTTTAGTCCCATTTCTTAATTTCGTGAAGTACAGAGCTTCTCAATCAAGTCGTGACTGGGCTGCTTAGACGAGAGACAAATGTAGATTACTGCTGAGATGAAACTGTGTAGCAGGAGGACGAAGTGACCCTTAGGGAATTGGGGATGGATTTTGGGGAGGAATACTCAACCACGATTATTTTAAGCAGGAAATAGATGCAGAAAACGATGCGGCTCCGAGTTGAAATAGTACCTTTGTAGAGCTCGATTATGACTCTATGAGGAAGAGACAGAAGGTAGACTGTGCACTACATTTTCGTAATCTTCTGTAAATCTTCGTATCTCCCTTGAAAGCAAGACAATGTTGAAAGAGCAGAAGCAGCGAACAGCGTCTGCTACCCCCCCCCCCTCACCCCCCCCCCTACACACACACGTATGCCACCCGCACGGCGTTGCGGAAACCCGTAGCTGTGTAACATAATCATCCTGGTTCCTTTCATGACCTCATGATGAAGTGATTTGCGGGGTCCGCAATTTGGGTCAAAAAATAAATTATATGCAATAAAATTGAGATAAAGTTATACTGAAGTGATAAAAGTCACGGGATGCATCACAATATCGTGTAGGACCTCCTTTTGCCTCGATAAGGGCGGCAGCTTCACGTGGCATAGACTCTTGCAGAAATATTGAGCCCAGCTGCATCTATAGCCGTCAATAATAACGAGAGCGTTGGCCACGTTGTGCACGAACTGAACCCTCAATTGTGTACCGTAAAATTTCCTCGTAATAGTCATGGGGGATTGGAACGTAGTTGTAAAAAAATGGTTCAAACGGCTCTGAGCACTATGGGACTTAACATCTATGGTCATCAGTCCCCTAGAACTTAGAACTACTTAAACCTAACTAACCGAAGGACAGCACACAACACCCAGCCATCACGAGGCAGAGAAAATCCCTGACCCCGCCGGGAATCGAACCCGGGAACCCGGGCGTGGGAAGCGAGAACGCTACCGCAGACCACGAGATGCGGGCGAACGTAGTTGTAGGAAGGAGTAGAAGAAGAGCTTACGGGAGAGTGTAGCCTTGGTAGTGCCAAGGAGAGACGACAAACAATACCTCAGTCCTACAATATATTTCAGCTTTGAATAGCGAACTCTCTGTTGAAGAAACACAAGAGAAGGGGGTGTACTTGAAACAGGCCGGGAGATTCGGGGAGATTTCAGTAAGATTACATCATGGTTAGGCAGAGATTGCGAAATCAGATACTGGACTTTTTAGGGCGTAACCAGGGGCAGATATTCTCCCAGTGCAAAATTTAGTAGTGAAGAAGAGTACACTGAAGTGTAAAAGACCGGTGAGAAATAGTCAGTGAGCAAAAGTGTGGGATACACAAGTACTAAGGAATGAAGAGATACGTTTGAAGTTCTCTGAGACTATAGATACCGCGATAAGAAATAGGTCACGAGGCAGTTCAGGGGAAGAGGAATGGACATCGCTAAATCACAGAAGTTGGAAAGAAAAAAATAGATACGAGGATAGTAACTGTGAAGAAAATCTGGGAGACAGAAGAAATACTTCAGCTTATCGATAAAAGAAGGAAATGCAAAAATGTTCAAGAAAATTGAGGAATACCGTAGTACCAGTCGCTTGGGAAGTCCAGGGAAACTAAAGCGAAATGGCTCCAAGAGAAATGTGAAAATATCTAAAATGAAATAGCGTACAGAAAAATCTAAACAACCTTTGGCCAAATTAAAAGCAAAGGATGTAACATTAAGAGTGCAATGGTTTTTCCAGTGTTAAATGTAGAGAAGAGAGAGGCCAGGTGGTATCTGAAGACCTGTATGTCGTGGAAGACTTGTCTGTTGACGTGATAGAAGAAGAAACAACAGTAGATACGGAAGAGATGGGAGATCCAGTACTAGAATCATAATTTAATAGAGATCTGGAAGAGATAAATGACATTCTATCAAAATTTTTGAAGTCATTGGGGGATGTGGCAACAAAACGAATATTCATGTCGATGTGTAGAATGTATGACTCTGGTTGTATGCCGTCTGACTTTCGGAACGAAAACACTATCCACGCTATTCCGAAGATTGTAAGAGCCGACATGTGCGAGAATTATCGCACAATTAGGTTAACGGCTCATGCATTCAAAATTCTGAAAGATTAATATACAGAAGAATGGAAAAGAAATCTGTGGGTGTGAGACGACGTTAAGTTTGTCTTTAGTAAAGATAAAGGCACAGGAGGATCAATCCTGTCGTTGCAGTTGATAAGGGAAGCGAGATTAAAGAAAAATCAAGACGCGCCCATAGAATTTTTCGACTGGAAAAAGCGTTAGACAATGTTGAATGGTGCAAGATGTTCGAACTTGTGAGATAAATAGCGGTATGTTGTAGGAAATAACAGATAGTACATAGCCTGTACTGGAGTCAAGGGGGAATATTAAGAGGGGAAGACCAAGAAAAAAATGTTCCGATTAAAAAGTGTGTAACAGAGGGATGTAGGTGTTTCACTCCTATTGGTTAATCTATATATAGAAGAAACAGCGACGGAAGTAAAAAAAAAAAAAAGTTTCAAGAGTGGATTTAAAATTTAGGGAAAGTATATAAACGATAACATTCAGTGATGACATTGCTATCATCAGTGAAAGTAAAGAAGAATTAAATGATCTGCTGAATAGAATAAACTGTCTAATAAACACAGTGTGTGGATTGAGAGTAAATCGAAAAAAGACGAAAGTAATGAAAGTAGTAGAAATGAGACCATGGAAAAACTGGTGATCACGAAGTATATGAAGGTACAGAATTCTGCTACCTAGGCAGCAAAGTAACACATGACGGACGGAACAAGGATGGCGTAAAAAAGTTATTAGCACTGGTGAGAAGTGATTTACTGGCCAAGAGAAATCAACTAGTGTCAAACATATCCGTAATTTGAGGAAGAAATATCTGAGGATGTATGTTTGGAGCACAACGTTGTACGGTTGTGAAACATGGAACGTGGGAGAAACGGAACAGAAGAAACTCGAAGGATTTGGGATTTGATGCTACAGAAGAACGTTTAAAGTTTGGTGGGTTGACAGGTATGCAATGAGGATGTGCCCACAGAATCGAAAAGGAAAGGGAGATATGGGAAATGAAAAGCACTGACAAGAATAAATAAGCTCGTAGGACATATGTTAAGACGACGAATAGGGTCGGTGGTCTGACACTGGGATAGCTTCCAACGTGCTAGGGCAGCTGTAGAGGGCAAATACAGTAGAAGAATAGAAAGACTGGAACACCTCCAGTAACTGCAGACGCTGCCGGAGAGCTCTAATCACATTTTCTACTTTTATCCCAATCACACGAGTTTGAAAACGGAACTTCCAAGCAGGCAGTATGAAATCCTCAGTCTCAGCGTGAGTATACTCCGGACACTCTCGATCAAACAGGCCAGATTAGCTTACAGAAGAAAAGTATCGACTGTTTCATATTCGTTAGAATGTGGCGTACCATTTCACAACAGATTTTTCCCATCCTGAATTTTAACTAAACTCGTATAATGCTCCGCCATTATTACGATCTATACTGCGCTGGCTCTGGTGAAATACCTTTCCGATCGCAATGTATCAACAGACTGCCCTCCCCGTCCGTTCCGGACAGTCTTCACAGCAGCCGCTAACCATTGGCGCCATCGCATGGGCCCACAGATTCTCATGACATATAGAATGGGTCGCCATGTGGATGTTATCATTAACTGAGCTGAGTATTGTCACACAGATATATAATAAACTGACAAAATTTCAATCTAACTCTCTACAGGTCTTGATTTCTTCCAGAACAGGTATCGTTGTAAACTGTATTATATGTAAAGTATTTACTTTTTCTGTATTGGACTATGTAGGATCGGATATGATATTTCACATACTAAAAGCTTTTCATTTGATTTGCGCCAGGATTTACCAAAGGATAACCTATACTGAGGTGAAAAAAAGTCATGGGATCACGATATGCTCATGTACAGATGACGGCAGTATTCCGTTTACAAGGTATAAAAGGGCAGTGCACTGCTACAGCTGTCGTATGTACTCAGATAATTCATGTGAAAAGGTTCCCGACAAGATTATGGCCGCAGGACAGCAACTGAACGTGGAACAGTAGTTTCATATAAACGCAAGGAACTTTGTATTTCGAAAATCGTTCGGGAATTTATATACCGAGTTCCAGAGGGCCAAGAGTGTGCCGAGAATACCACGTATCACGTATTACCTTTCACCACGGACAAGGCAGTGCCCAACGGCCTTCACTTAACAACCAAGAGCAACGCCGTTTGTGTAGAGTTGTTAGTGCCAATAGACAAACAATACTGCTATGAATGACCGCATAAATGAATAATGGACGTGCGACAAATGTAGTAGTTGTGACAGTGCAGAGAAATTTGGGGATATTGGGCTATGGCAGCAGACGAGGAAAGCGAGTGCCTTTGTTAACAGCACGGCATCGCCTGCAGCGTCTGTACTGGGCTAGTGTCCAAAGTCGCTGGCTCCTAGACGACTAGGGAAACTTGGTCTCATCATCTGAGTCTCGAATTCAGTTGGTGAGAGATGATGGCAGAATTCGAGTGTGGCGCAGACCTCGTGAAACCATGGATCGAAACTGTCAGCAAGCGACTGTACAAGCTGGTGGTGGATCTGTAATGTCGAGGGCTGTGTATACAGGGAACAGACTTGTTGGTCTTGTCCAACCGAACCAATCGTTGACTGGAAACGATAATATTCAGCTACTTGGGAACCATTTGCTGCCATTCAAAGATGGACTTTTTATAAATGACAAAGTGCCCTATGAGTGGGACATAATCGTTCGGGATTGGTTTCAAGAATGTTTTGACCAATCGAGGGAATGACATGTCCTGCCAGATCGCCTGACACGAATGTCACCGAACATTTATGGAACGTAATTGAGAGGTCATTTCATGCACTTTAACCTGAATGGGCAACACTTCCGCAATTATGGGTGCTATAGAGGCAGCTTGGCTCACTATTTCTACGGGCGACTTCCAACGATTTTTTGAGTCCATACCACACCCAGCTGCAGCACTACGCCGGGAAAAGGGCAGTCCGACACAATGTTAAGAGTTGTCCGAAACTTTTGTCGCCTCAGTGTAAATTGCTTCGGTTTCTTAAACGACAGAAAAGCTTCGTTTCTCATTTCTTTAATGAAAGAATCGTACGTGTTCGCCTGATAAAGTGTTTTGTGTTATCATTCTGCTCTTCAGTACCTCGGACCTCGTACTACTGCACTCTCTGGAGCCGTGTCAATAGAAGAAATGTATCAGGTTGTGTTAGGTGTTAGTGGGCGCTCTCAGCAGTCTTTGCTGCTAATAGCTCACACTTTGCACTATGGATGACGAAAGCGAGCATGGACGTCTACAGAAATTTAGCTAGAGGGGAAGTAGATAGCGCTCACCTGCAGCACCGAGATGTCGTAGTCTATCGTGTTGGGGTTGTAGTAGCCGTGCAGAACGCCGTACGCCACGGCGGACACGACGCCTCCGCTCTCGCGGGTCGAGGTGCCGGCCCTCACACTGTAGGTGGCGATGTTGGCGCCGTAGAGGCAGTGGCCGGCGGTCAGCACCCAGTTGCCGCTGATGACGGACGCTCCGCAGTAGTGGTAGCCGTTTACCTGCATGGATACCATCCACGGGTAGCTGGATATGTCGGTGGTGGTGCCGCCGATTATCCGGCCATTCCCTCTGGCCCTGATCCTGAACGGCCGGGGGGCGGCCAGCCCACAAGACACAAGACACAGGACCGCGAGGAGGAGGCGCAACATCTTCACAGCTACCGTCGACCAGATTGGCAGCACCTTTATATTAACAGCTACATTAAGTTAGATATCTTTGTCGTGAAGCACTCGATGAATGAAAGGCATTCCCAACTGTTCATGCCTGTCCACAACCACTACAGATTACAGACACATCTGAAGATGTAGACGATATCGACGTAATCAGATGACAGGGTACTTTTATAAACAAGTTATCTTGTCACCTGCCTTCACTTGTCAACAACCACTTCAGGCTTCAGATCCGTCACAATATGTAAAGGCTAATAGAGTAATCAGGTTACAGGGTACTAATTAGTCCACGTATGATCAGTCCATTCCCCTTGCACATCTTTTTGATCAAACAAAATTTCATGTATCATTGTTCGTCTTCTTCTTTTGCTAGCCCCTTTATCCCGCAGTCTGCGCAGGGTCAGCACACTTATAATTGGGTTTGGCATGGTTAGTTTGAAGGGGTGGCCAAATGTCCTTAATGTCGCCACCCCATACCCCCCGGGGCCCGAATCTATGTACCTCACCTGTGTGTGTCTACAATAAATCATTAGATAGTGCGAACGTGTTTCAGATGTCAGCTAGTCGTGTAATTGAGGTGGGACGTGAGACCAGCCCGATATTCACCTAGTGGTATGTGGAAAACGGCCTGAAAATCACATCTAGGCTGGCCAGCACAACGGCCCTCGTCGTTCATCCACCAGATGGGTTCGAACCAGGGCCGGCGCACCTACCAGAGTCGAGGCAGCTTTGGGTTGGTTGTTTGGGGGAAGAGACCAAACAACGAGGTCATCGGTCTCATCGGGTTAGGGATGGACGGGGAAGGAAGTCGGCCCTGCCCTTTCAAAGGATCCATCCTCGAGGCAGCAGCGCGTTAGCGCTCTCGGCCAACCTAGCGGGCAAAAATTTCATGTATCGTTACTCTACAAATATGTATCCTCCCACGTCATCCCTGGAAGGGCATAACATCGATGCCCAAGACAGGATGGAATGTTTCTGTTTGCCGGCCAGTGCGGCCGAGCGGATCTAGGCGCTTCAGTCTGGAACTGCGCCACCGCGACGGTCTAAGGTTCGAATCCTGCCTTGGGCGTGGATGTGTGTGATATCCTTAGGTTAGTCAGGTTTAAGTAGTTCAAAGTTCTAGGAGACTGATGACCTCAGAAGTTAAGTCCGATAGTGCTCAGAGCCATATGAACCATTTGTTTCTGTTTAAAAGTTTCTTGTACACTTGCAACGCAAGAGGAAGAGTGGAAGCCCTACTACACTCCTGGAAATGGAAAAAAGAACACATTGACACCGGTGTGTCAGACCCACCATACTTGCTCCGGACACTGCGAGAGGGCTGTACAAGCAATGATCACACGCACGGCACAGCGGACACACCAGGAACCGCGGTGTTGGCCGTCGAATGGCGCTAGCTGCGCAGCATTTGTGCACCGCCGCCGTCAGTGTCAGCCAGTTTGCCGTGGCATACGGAGCTCCATAGCAGTCTTTAACACTGGTAGCATGCCGCGACAGCGTGGACGTGGACCGTATGTGCAGTTGACGGACTTTGAGCGAGGGCGTATAGTGGGCATGCGGGAGGCCGGGTGGACGTACCGCCGAATTACTCAACACGTGGGGCGTGAGGTCTCCACAGTACATCGATGTTGTCGCCAGTGGTCGGCGGAAGGCGCACGTGCCCGTCGACCTGGGACCGGACCGCAGCGACGCACGGATGCACACCAAGACCGTAGGATCCTACGCAGTGCCGTAGGGGACCGCACCGCCACTTCCCAGCAAATTAGGGACACTGTTGCTCCTGGGGTATCGGCGAGGACCGTTCGCAACCGTCTCCATGAAGCTGGGCTACGGTCCCGCACACCGTTAGGCCGTCTTCCGCTCACGCCCCAACATCGTGCAGCCCGCCTCCAGTGGTGTCGCAACAGGCGTGAATGGAGGGACGAATGGAGACGTGTCGTCTTCAGCGATGAGAGTCGCTTCTGCCTTGGTGCCAATGATGGTCGTATGCGTGTTTGGCGCCGTGCAGGTGAGCGCCACAATCAGGACTGCATACGACCAAGGCACACAGGGCCAACACCCGGCATGATGGTGTGGGGAGCGATCTCCTACACTGGCCGTACACCACTGGTGATCGTCGAGGGGACACTGAATAGTGCACGGTACATCCAAACCGTCATCGAACCCATCGTTCTACCATTCCTAGACCGGCAAGGGAACTTGCTGTTCCAACAGGACAATGCACGTCCGCATGTATCCCGTGCCACCCAACGTGCTCTAGAAGGTGTAAGTCAACTACCCTGGCCAGCAAGTTCTCCGGATCTGTCCCCCATTGAGCATGTTTGGGACTGGATGAAGCGTCGTCTCACGCGGTCTGCACGTCCAGCACGAACGCTGGTCCAACTGAGGCGCCAGGTGGAAATGGCATGGCAAGCCATTCCACAGGACTACATCCAGCATCTGTACGATCGTCTCCATGGGAGAATAGCAGCCTGCATTGCTGCGAAAGGTGGATATACACTGTACTAGTGCCGACATTGTGCATGCTCTGTTGCCTGTGTCTATGTGCCTGTGGTTCTGTCAGTGTGATCATGTGATGTATCTGACCCCAGGAATGTGTCAATAAAGTTTCCCCTTCCTGGGACAATGAATTCACGGTGTTCTTATTTCAATTTCCAGGAGTGTAGAATCGAATGAGGGATAAATTAGTACAGTAAATGGAGAGAATTTGTTGCCATTTACTCGAAATGCATTACAGAAACATGAAAGTCTACATGACAATAACTTTAGCACGTAACCACAGACTTGAATCCACAAGTGTCCAACATTTTCATAACTTCGGAGTAAGAAGAAATAGGAAACAGAAAGCTGACAGATCAGTATAACTCATGACCAAGTTTCCATGTGGTCCAGAAGGAGGGGGATATACACTACTGGCCATTAAAATTGCTACACCACGAAGATTACGTGCTACAGACGCGAAATTTAACCGACAGGAAGAAGATGCTGTGATATGCAAATGATTAGCTTTTCAGAGCATTCACACAAGGTTGGGGCCGGTGGCGACGCCTGCGACGTGCTGACATGAGGAAAGTTTCCAACCGATTTCCCATACACAAACAGCTGTTGCCCGGCGTTGCCTGGTGAAACGTTGTTGTGATGCCTCGTATAAGGAGGAGAAATGCGTACCATCACGTCTCCGACTTTGATAATGGTCGTATTGTAGCCTATCGCGATTGCGGTTTATCGTATCGCGACATTGGTGCTCGCGTAGCTCGAGATCCAATGACTGTTAGCAGAATATGGAATCGATGGGTTCAGGCGGGTAATACGGAACGCCCTGCCGGATTCCAACGGCCTCGTATCACCAGCAGTTGACATGACAGGCATCTTATCTTCATGGCTGTAAGGGATCGTGTAGCCACCTCTCGATCCCTGAGTCAACAGACGGGGACGTTTGCAAGACAACAACAATCTGCACGAACAGTTCGAAGACGTTTGCAGCAGCATAGACTATCAGCTCGGAAACCATGGCTGCGGTTACCCTTGACGCTGCATCACAGACAGGAGCGCCTGCGATGGTGTACTCAACGACTACCATGGGTGCACGAATGGTAAAACGTCATTTTTTCGGATGAGTCCAGGTTCAGTTTACAGCATCATGAAGATCGCATCCGTGTTTGGCGACGTCGCGGTGAACGCACATTGGAAGCGTGTGTTCGTCATCGCCATACTGGCTTTTCACCTGGCGTGATTGTATGGGGTGCCATTGGTTACACGTCTCGGTCACCTCTTGTTCGCATTGACGGCACTTTGAACAGTGGACGTTACATTTCAGATGTGTTACGACCCGTGGCTGTACCCATCATTCGATCCCTGCGAAACCCTACATTTTAGCAGGATAAAGCTCGACCGCATGTTGCAGGTCCTGTACGGGCCTTTCTGGATACAGAAAATGTTCGACTGCTGCCCTGGCCAGCACATTCTCCAGATCTCTCACCAATTGAAAACGTCTGGTCAATGGTGACCGAGCAACTCGCTCGTCACAATACGCCAGTCACTACTCTTGATGAACTGTGGTATCGTGTTGAAGCTGCATGGGCAGCTGTACCTGTACACGCGATCCAAGCTCTGTTTGTCTCAATACTCAGGCGTATCAAGGCCGTTATTTCGGTCAGAGGTGATTGTTCTGGGTACTGATTTCTCAGGATCTACGCACCCAAATTGGGTGAAAATGTAATCACATGTCAGTTCTAGTATAATATATTTCTCCATAGAATACCCGTTTATCATCTGCATTTCTTCTTGGTGTAGCAATTTTAGTGGCCAGTTGTGTAATTAACTATCCCGAAATTTGTGATATTGTTGATCTTTTATATATTATGGTATCTGAGAAATTTAATTCCAGCGTCTCCTTGTCTGAAAAAATGATACCTGGGTTTGGTCTTGTGCAATGTGAGGGCCAAACATGTGGAAAAGTGATTCCAATAAATACAATTACAGGGAATAGTTGTTGTCTATACTAAGGTACAGGTCCTCTTCCACCTCATTGAAGAGAGCTCTTCTCCTCACGTCTAAACCCTTTGAGTTAAATTCCTCATAGATACGTTCCAACTGCATAATGCGCAGTAAGTGGGTTCGTGCACAAAATGCAAACATAGGATTCACTTATTACCATCCAGAGGATGTTTAAACCTGCTCCAATCAAACGATATGAAAAAAAGTCTATTCTATGGACCCATCATCTCTATGTCATGTTTACACGTTTGTTTTGAGAATAATACACTGTCTCATTATGGATAGTCAGACCCTGTTAATGGGCAGTTATATGGTGTAAGTCAACTTTAGTCTTTACGACGGCGTGTCAGAATGTCTGTAGAGGAATGGCCACACATTCTTCCTCAAGAGTGGAAATCATAGAAGATTGTGTTGCAGGTTCAAAAATGGCTCTGAGCACTATGGGCCGTAACATCTGAGGTCATCAGTCACCTAGAACTTAGAACTACTTAAACCTAACTAACCTAACGACATCACACACATCCATGCCCGAGGCAGGTTCGAGCCTGAGACCGTAGCGGCCGTGCGGTTCCAGACTGAAGCGCCTAGAACCGCTCGGCCACCAGAGGCCGGCATGTGTTACAGGATGTCAGGATCTGGAGTAAATTAAGCATCCTAACTTACAGCGAAAGGAGATTTGCTGTGGTCTGGTCGTGACTCTGAGCCAGCCAGTCCATTTCACCAATGTAATTGTTGACAAACATTTGCCTCAATGATGTAACTTTATGACCGAGTGCTTTGCGGTGCTAATATAGTCATCGTCTCTAAACTCTTCCACTACATTCCGCAGTGCACAATGGTTTGACATGTGTCCATGACCTTAAACATTTAGCGTTCCCTTCAGTGCAATAGAAAGCCATTCCCTAAACATAAAAAACACACCCGCGCAATAACAAAACATCGTCCCCAATGCGTCGTTAGCACTTGTCACGATGTCAGGTAACGTTCTACAGGTATTGGACAAACTCAAACGCGTCCAGTCATTCACTGTCCAATAACGTCACTCTACACGCTACAGATTTTTTAGCTAATGACGAACTGCTCTATCGCTGTACTTCTTTCTGTTTAACTCCACAATCACATTGTTTCTGTTAGCTGGACCGCTGGTACCATTTAAGATCTCACGACTGATTCCTTCGCTGATTTCATTCAATTTTTACAGCCATCCTCTGCAATGCTCGCAAGGCGTGTCCATCGCAACTGAAATGAAATGATGAAATCATCGTATGGCATTGTTGGCCGGAAGGCCCCATGGGGGAAGTTAGGCCGCCGTATTGCAAGTCCGTTTTAGTTGACGCAACTTCAGCGACTTGCAAGTCAATGATGATGATGAACACACAATACCCAGCCATCACGAGGCAGAGAAAATCCATGACCCCGCCGGGAGCCAAACACGGGACCCCGTGCGCGGCAAGCGAGAACGCTACCGCCAGACCACGAGCTTCGGACTAATTGCATAGATTATGATTCAATAAAACTCTCACAATGGAACCACATACATAAAGAGAGTTTCCATTGTTTCTTTTTCTCTGCACGGATCTCGCAGGGCCATTCATTATCAAATATTTGTCTTATTCAGCTGAGTGTCTTTGTAAATGTACCATCATCGCACGTAAACAACATTGAACGAATGTTTCAGACAATAAAAGACTTATGAATAACGCTACAGAACGTGGTGTGATTATCGTTACTATACATAACAAATGATCACTGTGTTTAACAAGACTGTTGTTTGGTTACCAGTAGTTACCACAGTACTGATGGCAACGACGTGAAGTCAACTACTCTACAACAAAAAATGTGTTTCGTCCTCAGGGACATATTGATTGACACAGTGACACTCCTTCTAGCAGTGGATATGTCATTTTAATTTTTTTTTTGGTCATCAGTCTACTGACTGGTTTGATGCGGCCCGCCACGAATTCATTTCCTGTGCTAACCTCTTCATCTCAGAGTAGCACTTGCAACCTACGTCCTCAATTATTTGCTTGACGTATTCCAATCTCTGTCTTCCTCTACAGTTTTTGCCCTCTACAGCTCCCTCTAGTACCATGGAAGTCATTCCCTCATGACTTAGCACATGTCCTATCATCCTGTCCCTTCTCCTTATCAGTGTTTTCCACATATTCCTTTCCTCTCCGATCCTGCGTAGAACCTCCTCATTCCTTACATTATCAGTCCACCTAATTTTCAACATTCGTCTATAGCACCACATCTCAAATGCTTCGATTCTCTTCTGTTCCGGTTTTCCCACAGTCCATGATTCACTACCATACAATGCTGTACTCCAGACGTACATCCTCAGAAATTTCTTCCTCAAATTAGGGCCGGTATTTGATATTAGTAGACTTCTCCTGGCCAGAAATGCCTTTTTTGCCATAGCGAGTCTGCTTTTTATGTCCTCCTTGCTCCGTCCGTCATTGGTTATTTTACTGCCTAGGTAGCAGAATTCCTTAACTTCATTGACTTCGTGAACATCAATCCTGATGTTAAGTTTCTCGCTGTTCTCATTTCTACTACTTCTCATTACCTTCGTCTTTCTCCGAGTTTACTCTCAACCCATACTGTGTACTCATTAGACTGTTCATTCCGTTCAGCAGATCATTTAATTCCTCTTCACTTTCACTCAGGATAGCAATGTCATCAGCGAATCGTATCATTGATATCCTTTCACCTTGTATTTTAATTCCACTCCTGAACCTTTCTTTTATTTCCATCATTGCTTCCTCGATGTACAGGTTGAAGAGTAGGGGCGAAAGGATACAGCCTTGTCTTACACCCTTCGTAATACGAGCACTTCGTTCTTGATCGTCCACTCTTATTATTCCCTCTTGGTTGTTGTACATATTGTATATGACCCGTCTCTCCCTATAGCTTACCCCTACTTTTTTCAGAATCTCGAACAGCTTGCACCATTTTATATTGTCGAACGCTTTTTCCAGGTCGACAAATCGTATGAAAGTGTCTTGATTTTTCTTTAGCCTTGCTTCCATTATTAACCGTAACGTCAGAATTGCCTCTCTCGTTCCTTTACTTTTCCTAAAGCCAAACTGATCTTCACCTAGCGCACTCTCAATTTTTTTTCCATTCTTCTGTATATTATTCTTGTAAGCAGCTTCGATGCATGAGCTGTTAAGCTGATTGTGCGATAATTCGCACACTTGTCAGCTCTTGCCGTCTTCGGAATTGTGTGGATGATGCTTTTCCGAAAGTCAGATGGTATATCGCCAGACTCATATATTCTACACACCAACGTGAATAGTCGTTTTGTTGCCACTTCCCCCAATGATTTTAGAAATTCTGATGGAATGTTATCTATCCCTTCTGCCTTATTTGACCGTAAGTCCCCCAGAGCTCTTTTAAATTCCGATTCTAATACTGGATCCCCTATCTCTTCTAAATCGACTCTTGTTTCTTCTTCTATCACATCAGACAAATCTTCACCCTCATAGAGGCTTTCAATGTATTCTTTCCACCTATCTGCTATCTCCACTGCATTTAACAGTGGAATTCCCGTTGCACTCTTAATGTTACCACCGTTGCTTTTAATGTCACCAAAGGTTGTTTTGACTTTCCTGTATGCTGAGTCTGTCCTTCCGACAATCTTATCTTTTTCGATGTCTTCACATTTTTCCTGCAGCCATATCGTCTTAGCTTCCCTGCACTTCCTATTTATTTCATTCCTCAGCGACTTGTATTTCTGTATTCCTGATTTTCCCGGAACATGTTTGTACTTCCTCCTTTCATTGACCAACTGAAGTATTTCTTCTCTTACCAATGGTTTCTTCGCAGCTACCTTCTTTGTACCTATGTTTTCCTTCCCAACTTCTGTGATGGCCCTTTTTAGAGATGTCCATTTCTCTTCAACTATACTGCCTACTGCGCTATTCCTTATTGCTGCATCTATAGCGTTAGAGAACTTCAAACGTTATCCTTTCGTTGATTATTCAATCTTTTTCTCATGGTAACCTCCCCTTGGCAGTCCCCTCCCGGAGATCCGAATGGGGGACTATTCCGGAATCTTTTGCCAATGGAGAGATCATCATGACACTTCTTCAACTTTTGTGCTCCTGTCCTCCTCAGTTGCGCGTAATACTACGGTATATTGATAAATTTCACTTATGGACCGTCTGACAGCAACTGAATAAAACACAATTTTAGTGCCATACGCGTTTCGCCTTTATTTTCTGCAAGGCATCATCAGTGGCAGGTTGCGTAGAGAGTTTCTAACATATTACGCTCATGTTGTATTTTTGGTGTTGTTCTTCTTCCTATGAGCGCCAATTTGCTGTTTTTCCACATTCCACAGCACTATACACTGTATACACTATACACTGTATAGTGCTGTGGAATGTGGAAAAACAGCAAATTGGCGTTCATAGGAAGAAGAACAACACCAAAAATGCAACAGGAGCGTAATATGTAAGAAACTCTCTACGCAACCTGCCACTGATGATGCCTTGCAGAAAATAAAGGCGAAACGCGTATGGCACTAAAATTGTGTTTTATTCAGTTGCTGTCAGATGGTCCATAAGTGAAATTTATCAATATACCATCATGACACTTGTTCAATTACAGGCCACATGTCCTGTGGATACACGTTACGTGTCTTTAATGCAGTGGTTTCCATTGCCTTCTGCATCCTCATGTCGTTTATCATTGCTGATTCTTCCGCCTTTAGGGGCAATTTCCCACACCTAGGACAAGAGAGTGCCCTGAACCTCTATCCGCTCCTCTGCCCTCTTTGACAAGGCCGTTGGCAGAATGAGGCTGACTTCTTATGCCGGAAGTCTTCGGCCGCCAATGCTGATTATTTATCAAAATTTAGGCAGTGGCGGGGATCGAACCCAATAAGAGGTGTATAAAACAGGAATGTAGTATTCCGCGTCTAATGTTCAATCTGTAGAAGAAGGTGGTACGCTAATTTCAGAATGAAGAGAAAAAGGTGACTGGTAAAGAAAGACGAATAAACTTCTTGTTTACTGTCAGGCACTTACAACTTGTGCTGAAATGCAAAACGTCTCTTTTATCTGCCTTCGTTGTTTGTGTCATCTATCGCTAGTAACCGTGTGTAACAAATCAATTGGAAAGCCTCTCTCTGATCATACGTAAGGAAAACGCGTCTTGTGTGCTGCGCATCTGTGACATTCATTAAGGAGATCCAGCGGAATAATCATTTTGGCAGCTCTTCTGGAACTTAATACGTCACTAATAGTACAGTTTTCCTTCATGCTATTTTGCGTGTGATAGTGTGTACACATTCCAGTGCGCGAGTGGTTTAACTATTGTCTCTGTGTGATGCTGTCGTCAGTTTTATCTGATTATTCACAAGGTTTGGCGTGGTGTTAGTAACTACTTCTCTGCTACGTCATCAGATGCTAGCTGCTGACTCATGGGTACAACAGGAATCAGGACACATGACGCCATGAATATGTGCACGCCACACTATGCAGTGCCGCCAAGCTACCAGTCCATGGTTCACCAAGATATGAGCTGCCAGTTAACACTGTGCATGAGAAGAGCTGCAGCTTGGCCAACTCACGATGGGCTGCGATATGAATTGCCGAACTCCAGTGTCCGTTGAATGCTCAGTGTGCTAGGCCATTAAAGATGCCACGTGATGCCAACTGCGATCAGTGTATGTCTAAACGCACTCATGTAGAGTACATGCCACCGTGAGATCTCAGTCGCATGTGACGCGCCACATGCCAGTTACGATCTCAAAGCAGGTCACCCGCGAGAGGTGTGGATCCTTAAAATAAAATTCTACTATATGATGTGTATTCATTCACAGGCACTAGAACGCTCCGAATTATGCCATGTCTCTCCAATATCCTTTACGTCAGGACTGCTCGTCTTGGAAGCTACGCAGGAGAGCTATTGTGAATTTTTATTAAGAATGAAATTCCTGAGTCTAGACTGAGCCACACACAACTCATATCATTAAGGCTTGAAGATGGCGTTGACGCAACGGCGAAACTAGTAGCGAAGAAAATATAAAATCTTAAGTACAGCTGGAGGGATTTCATTTTTAATAAAAATTATACCAGATGTGCCCA
Source organism: Schistocerca serialis cubense (assembly GCF_023864345.2). Classification (NCBI taxonomy): domain Eukaryota; kingdom Metazoa; phylum Arthropoda; class Insecta; order Orthoptera; family Acrididae; genus Schistocerca; species Schistocerca serialis. The sequence goes on from NC_064643.1 coordinate 232,419,051, forward strand.
ACTTCATCCAGTTTAAATATGAATGTACAAACATCTCTGAATTTAGGAAGTGCCGATGATGTGAAGCTATGAGGTCTGGTACTCAGCAGTGCTTCGTCATGTCCGTTGGCAGAGCAATTTCCGAGAAAGAATAGGTCCTGGGTTGGAGTCTCTGTCCGGGAGATAGTTTTAATCATTTTATAAAATGCATTTTTATCATCAGCTATTTATTGTCCCATTAGTCATCTACCGGTTTCGGTTATAACCATCGTCCAGGATTTAGAGTCCAACATATTAGTTAAATGTAACTCACATTCCTTTCAGCTGAAAAATATCCAAAGTGTTGCATGGGGGCTTAATTAAATAAAATGCAAATATTTTTAGATTTTTAGTAGCTGTATGTCCGATTACGCTGTGTCTCGTAAACGGTTGGCCCTGACTAGTATTTGTACGCAATCTGACTGCATAGAATAACAACAAAGAATGAAAGAAAATTTTCGTTAACACAAATAATTAATTAAGTTCCCAGCAACTATAAAACCTATGAACCCAAAGCACAAGTGTAATTGTTCTGTGTGTGGCAGTGTGACTCAACGTACACATCTGGCACGGTTCTTCTTCAACAAGACAAGAAATTTTAAATATCATTTATACTGAAGTAATTAAAAAAATAGAAATACTATAATTGCGTAAGAAAACCAGAATTACACTCTAATACAAGAACACAAGCCAGATGCTTTGTTGACTGAACCTGTAATGACGCATTATTCAGGACATTGAAATAATGAGAAAGAAAGAAACGGAGTTTGTTACCTCATTTATATTGATGAAAATCACTCTAATCCTTAAAATATATCTCCACACCGACTCTCTACTACCACATCTCAACAAGACTCTTCAGTATCACATCTCAGCAAGCACTGCCTGCTAGCACATCTCAACAAACACTCCTCACTACGACATCTCAGCACAGACTACCCCGAGTCCTCGACAGGCACTGACTACTACGAGCTCTCCCCAAGCACTCTGGAGGCGGCTTAATAATACTCTTTGGCGCAATCTCTGGCGCAGTGGCTCAGTGTAGCCACCTTTCATATGCCCCTCCTCCACAGGCCAGAATTTGATGGTATTTTTGCCAGCATTGGTGGTGAAAATACCAGCAAATTCGTCCCCAAAAATACAGACAAAAATAAAAGATAATATTAATACCTAAATATCACATAAATAGTTAAAATTTTGGCTTTGCACTGAACTTTCAATAACCTAATATATGAAATACAGTAAGCACTACAACTTCTTTTCATACATGTGACTTTACATAAGAGTTCACACATTACACAAAAAATCAGTTCATACAAAAAAAACACCAACAGGTGACATCTTTTCAGTAGAAGCAATCCATCAGTGGCACCCAGCAATGCTGAGTAGGTGCAGACAGCAAGAAGTAATATCTTTTCAGTAGAAACAGTTCTAACAGTGGCACCCAGTAGTGTTGAATAAGTGCAGACACCAACAAGTGACGTTATTCCAGTAGGATCAGTCCATTAGTGGCACCCAGCAATGTTGAGCAGGTGCAGACAGCAACAAGTGACATTATTTCAGTAGAAGCAGTTCCATCTGTGGCATCCAGCAATGTTGAAGAGGTACAAACAGCAACAAGTGACATTATTTCAGTAGAAGCAGTTCATCAGTGGCACCCAGTAAAGTTGAGCAGGTACACACAGCAACAAGTGACATTATTTCAGTAGAAGCAGTTCATCAGTGGCACCCAGTAATAGTGAGCAGGTGCAGACACCAACAAGTGACTTCATTTCAGTAGAAGCAGTCTATCAGTGGCACCCAGCAATGTTGAGCAAGTGCAGACACCAACAAGTGACATTATTTCAGTGGAAGCAGTTCCATCTTTGGCACCCAACAAGTTGAGTAGGTCCAGAGAGCAGTCCATAATATTCACTATCACTGATCACACTGTTCATCAGAGTTTATAAGCACAAATTAAACGTGTCCTAGTGGCACCAATCATGTAGAAAAAGTACAAGAAACAGTCCATAATATTCACTATCCTAATCACACAGTTCATCAGCAGAAATTAATCATTCCTAAGTGTCACACATTATGTCAAAAAAGTGCAGGTAACAGTTCATAATATTTACTATCACTAATCAGACAGTTCAGGCATGAACAATAGTTTGAATGCACATACAAATGGTTTTACACTAAACATACAAATCATAACAAAGACACAAATGATGTCAGATAATTTTCATATTAACTATTACAAATACTCAAATATCAGTAAACCTATAATATTTATGGGTGTCAGTGCAAGCCACAACAAACAAATAAAATAATATTTAGGAGATAGGTGGGTAGGATTAGGAAAGGAAAACACACAAAACACACTCATTCATCTTTCATCCACATTAAGTACTACTGTGTAATTGAATAGTGTTAAATGTGTAAATGCAATTCTGTCAAAATCTGATGTTCATCATGTGTATCAAGTAGTAGTGGCAGCAATGTATAACAGTCAATAATAGTTAAGTCAATGTCATAGTCATCATGTCAAGACCAATGTTTGCCAAGCCAGATCAAATGTACTGTTGTTGAACAACTGTCAGTGAGCCAAGATATGCAAATACTTCCTCTCTTCAAAAAAAAGTATATACTGCTTAGTGATTTAACAAAGTGTGTATACACTATCTTCCTTCTACTTTAGTGTTCTAGTCTGCTATCTTCATCCTCCTTGTTCCATACGACCAACAAAAAAAATATGCACCTCACTTACTTCACCTCTTATACACCAAAACTCCAATAATCATCAGCATCACATAATCTCAATACTTCAATAATACCTCTTACGTCGATACATATAAACCTTATCATCAATATCATTTACCTTACCTCTTGTCCACAAAAACTCCAATAATCATCAACTTCACATAATCTCAATAATACCTCAATAATACCTCTTCAATACGTCGATACATATAAACCTTATTACCAATATCATTTCACTTCCATAACAACTCTTTCCTCTAGTCAGTCTCCTCGAACAAGTACAGATAAAATCCTAATGCAAACCTCATCATCCCATACAATCCGAAGACACGTTGTCAACACACAACCTCTGTGTAATCCATCTGACCCTAATCTTCTACTCATTATGAATTATAAACAAAAGAAATGTATACATGACCTCTAACAGACTTAGTTCGAATAACTCTCAGTAATTAAGTACGATTACGGATTGTGAATGATCATAATATTTCACAGTGTGTACACCACTTCAAGAATTACGGCAAACAGAAGCAAACATGTGGAGTATTTCTTGTGTCAAGTGTCACTTCCTATTTCAATTGCTCACGAAAAATGCAGTGTAATAATTGTTAATGGTCTAAACCTAGTAATGGTATGTCATGTCGTTAGCTTCCTTCCTATTAGCATACATTTATACAGCTTTCATAAAACCTCCAGCTCATGTGACGTCTATGAAGTTTCTTGTACTAATGTCGTTTATGTCGAATTATAGCAGTTCATTTTCCTATCTTAAAAATATAAGGCACTGAGCGTAAGCAAAACATGCAATAGCGAGTAAATATACCAGTAGAGAACAGAATGTCAACCAGTGGATGCAGCACAATTCCTACAACGAGGCTCTGCCAAGCGAACAATCTGTAACTAACACCATACTGTGGCCTAAACTCCATGTTCGCACACCTTACATCAGCATTTCTATATACCAAATTAAAGAGTAGTTATGACAACAAACAGAAATGTATAAATATGCAATCCATACGCAAAGCAGCAAATATATATCTTACGTAATAAACAGGTCATTAGCATCATATCAGCATAAGCAAATAAATGTTCATATGTAATCTTAATAAGTAAACATGAAGGCGCAAGCAGATAAATCACAAAGTATAACTTACATACCTAACCACATCAGCACAATAAATCAGGTGACAATTATAATTTAAATAAATAAGCACAGCAGGCACATAATTAAAAAAACATGACATCAGTGAAAAAGCAGTGCAGCCAAGCGATGCATAATATATACAAATAACAATCCTGTTCATTAATAAAACATTGACAAAAATCAGCAAATGTACGCAAGCACGTCGCTTCACACGTAATTTCATAGAACATGAAATTAGCACAAAGTATGAATCACGTAATCGCGAGCAGCAAATTACGTCTAAAGTACGTACCTAAGTGGAAATATGTTACCTGAAAAATAAACTCAATTAATAGTTACCTTTTTTAGTTTATTAGTTTCTTCTTCGAAATTACATTCTTTCTGAAATTTTCTCGATAGCACGTCCTCTTAACGTCGGACACGCACAGAGTTTACCTGAAGTTCTTAAATATTTTATAGAACCGTATCCTGAAAAATACTGAACGTTAATAACATAATTCATCAAGTCACTATAGCTTTACACTGAATTTAATCGGAGAAATTAAACTGTGTATTTGTTTACGGCTGTCAGTGCATTCGCACTGAGCGGTCGATCAGCTGTAGGCGCGTGACGTAGGAAGCAATTGTTTGCGGTCAACGACTGCCTTGTGCGGCGCGCAGACTTGACTGTTGCTTTGAGTATGTGCCGCCGCCAAAACACAGGGCGGTATCCTTGTATTCTCTGCATGTTTACGTCTAGCTGTTAGTTTCTCTAAAGTATGTCATTCCACAAAAATTTTTTTAAAAGTATATCATTCCACAAAAATTTTGGAAACTGCGAACCTCACGTTTTGTGGTAGGAACAGCATAATTACGAACAGCGTCTAATTTTTCTGGATCAGGAAGAATACCTTCTGTAGAAATAATGTGACCGAGAAATTTCACCTGTGAACGACCAAATTCAGATTTTTCTAAGTTCACTGTAATGCCAACTCGTGCAAAAATACGTAATAATGAATCCAAAATTTTGTTGTGCTCACTCCAAGAACGTTTAGCAATAAGAATGTCGTCAACATATGAAATAATATTGTCACGAATATAAACAGGTAAAATTTCGTTTAAACTACGAATGAATGCTGCAGAAGATACAGTAAGTCCAAATGGTAATTTCCGAAGTCACTTTTGGGTAAATAGTCCTATCCGGTTAATGTTCACTTACTCTCTAGATAGTTTGATAGTCGAAGAGTTGTTTTGACAGATGCAAGGAATAGTAAAAGAGTAGGCAGCGGTGCAGAAAACTAAAAGGGAAATAGCACCACTACAGCTCGGGGCCCTATGCACGCTACGGCACATATTCACTTAGAGTAGTGAATCCCCTGAGGACATTAATAGCCGCACATAATTTCCAGTTTGTGACTTTGTGGCAAATTTGGCGGAAGTGCGTACGTAAATTGATCTAACCATGCACATGGATGTATGTCATTCTTAGAATTGCGAAATATCTTAATCTTCCGAACAGTTAAGAAGTGTTTATAGTCAATGTTTGCGCCTCGTGGCGACAAAGACCTACCGCGTCTGTCCCAGTCCCAATGTTGATTATTGTTAAATTCACGCGCCTCGCGCTCTCTTATTGCATCCCGTAAATGAAATAAATTACTTTCTTCAAACCCCTCTGCTAAACTAAGACTTGTCAATTTATCTGAGATCTCCTCAACTCTTTCCGATGAGTCAATTGTCCTTTCTGTTTATTTACGTCTTCCCTAAGTGTCGCGACTCGGGTTTCACTATTGACACATTTGGTAATTAACTGTTCATATTGTTGTGTTATGTTATTTAATCTGTCATTTGATACGGACTCCTCGATCCTCTCAAGTATTTCTTCCTTATCGTGTGCACATTGTAAATTTAACTCTGAAAATTTCTGTACTATCTCGCGATCTTTTTCTTCCTGTTCCCTGCCCTGTTCCTCTTGTCTGATTTTTGAAATTAAGCTATTATTGTGAGCCTCCAAAATCGGTTGTACTTCTTCTCTAATTTCTTTATTTGATTCGTCTTTCATGTATTTGAAACATGTCCCTGTTCGTGAGCCTAACTGTGTTTCCATTGTTCCCATATCAGTTTCTAATTCAGATCGTAACTGTGATCCCACTGCTTTCATCTCGGTTTTAATTGATCCTATTTGTGAGCATAACCGTGTTGTCATAGCTTTCATTTCTGTTTTAATTTCAGATCGTAAAGTTCCCATTTCTGTTTCTAAACGTGTTACCACTGTTTTTAATTCAGATCCCAAATTTAATATTGCACCCATCAACTGCTCCATATTAAATGGTTCAAAATTCTTTTCGCCCCGAACATTTCCCGCAAAACCAGTTTCCTTCGTCATAGCTGTAAAGCTATCTGTGTTCGATACTATTTCAGAATCTTCTATCGTTAATCTCGTATTCTGTGAATTTTCTAATTGAGTAAAATTTTGAAATGGTTCCGGACTGTCTTCCCGACTTATTAAATTGTTTTCAACTCCATTATTCATCATAATGTTGTCCTGTGTTGGCGAGTTCGCCATGTCAACAATTTCGTTATTCTCACAATTCATCATTTTTTTCTTTTTCATTGATCGCGTAATCATTTACAAAATATACAAAGCTCGTCACTGTACGAAAATTACACACAATGACTCTTTATCTCCAACAATACCATTTACATGAAAAGTTTCCCTCAAACACGATTGATCGAACAATTGAAATAATTGCACTACATTGTCAAACCCGTAGACAAGACAACAAATTTAAATTTTGAAAAATACCATTAGAAGAACGACAATTACCAAATCTACACATGCAATACAGACTACAATTACTAAACTCAAATTACTACAACAATACTACGGTCTACTATTTTTACAATCAGAAGATTCCAAGGGACGATCCGAAGCAGCGGTCGCCACGTGCATGGGGGCTTAATTAAATAAAATGCAAATATTTTTAGATTTTTAGTAGCTGTATGTCCGATTACGCTGTGTCTCGTAAACGGTTGGCCCTGACTAGTATTTGTACGCAATCTGACTGCATAGAATAACAACAAAGAATGAAAGAAAATTTTCGTTAACACAAATAATTAATTAAGTCCCCAGAAACTATAAAACCTATGAACCCAAAGCACAAGTGTAATTGTTCTGTGTGTGGGAGTGTGACTCAACGTACACATCTGGCACGGTTCTTCTTCAACAAGACAAGAAATTTTAAATATCATTTATACTGAAGTAATTAAGAAAATAGAAATACTATAATTGCGTACGAAAACCAGAATTACACTCTAATACAAGAACACAAGCCAGATGCTTTGTTGACTGAACCTGTAATGACGCATTATTCAGGACATTGAATTATTAGAAAAAAAGAAACGGAGTTTGTTACCTCATTTATATTGATGAAAATCACTCTAATCCTTACAATATATCTCCACACCGACTCTCTACTACCACATCTCAACAAGACTCTTCAGTATCACATCTCAGCAAGCACTGCCTGCTAGCACATCTCAACAAACACTCCTCACTACGACATCTCAGCACAGACTACCCCGAGTCCTCGACAGGCACTGACTACTACGAGCTCTCCCCAAGCACTCTGGAGGCGGCTTAATAATACTCTTTGGCGTAATCTCTGGCGCAGTGGCTCAGTGTAGCCACCTTTCAGTGTCCAGTGCCATTGTACAAACAATTTGTCGTAGAATACTGACAGTCGTATCTTATGTCAGGCAGACAGACATCAGAGGAGAAACAAGACAAATAAACAGCTGATGGTTAAAATGCATTTTATGAAATATTTCTCAGCTGTTGAACCTCGCGTTATGGAAACATTATAGTTTTAATTTGCCGAGATGTTTCAGATAAGCTCACATCCCACACCAGAATGAAAAATTCATTTTGTACTTAACTAGATATCTTTCTCAGTAGTTCGTTGACGTGCGTGTCTGACGGCTATGCACAGGACCTGGGTTCGATTTCTACGGACTTTCCTCACTGGCAAGACTTCAACGGGTTGCAGTCAGCATCGTAATCCATATTGAGAAGCTATTGTTCCTGTGTTTATGGCTCTGAGTACTATGGGACTCAACATCTTAGGTCATAAGTCCCCTAGAACTTAGAACTACTTAAACCTAACTAACCTAAGGACATCACACACACCCATGCCCGAGGCAGGATTCGAACTGTGTTTATAATAGGCATGAACGTGGAGGATAAGACGCCCTCCCTCCCCACGCTACAGTACTGTTCAGAAAGTAGAAGGGATCTGTTTCTGCATGAAAGAGCAGAGTGGTCTTTTGGATGCCTCAACGGGAAGTTAGACGCCAGTGTGAAATAGATGATATGTAGTTTGCCACAGGAAACAATGCTTGCTGTGTCTGTCTTTTAGCGTCGGGGCATCTCTCCTGCTGAGAGATGATTGGGACAGATAGCACTGAAGTGGAAGAAGAATTTAGCAGATGAGGAGTGGGTGACAACTGGATGGGGCACAAGATATGTACTTGAAGCAATGGGGAGCTGGTTGGCGAATGAGAGGTACCGGGACCACAATATATAGTATTCTTTAACTATGATTTTCTTATTAAGACAACTAAAATCTTTATAATTATAAACTTACAGCTAGACAAAATTTTGGAAATGCTTGTGAATAAAGTCGTTATCAAGAGACAACATAGGTCATCCCAATTCCAAATACGAGGCCTAAAATGAAATTATCAAATAATACTGGTACTCAACGGTTGCTACGAAATAGTTAATAGCTCGGCGGGATTGTTCGTCAACAGAAAATACAAGAAATGAATTGAGTATATTTACCAGCTGGAAAATCAGTTTCAATTCCAGGTGTCAAATGTTTCTTACTCCAGTCTTTGAGCACAATATAAAGTCCTTAATTAGTAATTATCATCTTCAGATATGTTCTACATCATGTCCTAATGTGATAAAGCCGTAATGGCATCGTCAAAAAGTATCATTGCACTCAGCAAAGCATCGTCATGTAGAACTAAAACACGGTGCAGAATACGCCACATCGTCCACACAGTCATTTTGTTACTGGCGTTACTGTACAAAACATACTGAAGGCCGCTGTTGGTATTCGTGACTACGTCGCAGCTTGTGAATTCAAGGTGTGTTTCATCGGTAAGCCAAATTAATTGAAGGTTTTAAGTAGTTATAGTACAGCATTTAATAAAGTTACAGGTCAAGACGAAACACAATTATTTTTTTTAGTAGATGTGAAAACGGCTGATGGTCCAACAGTAAAGGACTACCGCAGCGATCCGAATATAATTTAAGTACAAAGCAGTTGCAGTGAGAGTATAAAAACCCAACTGCAGGTCAAGAACATCTGTTGATGAGACCAGCAACTTCACTTAGCCATTGTAAAACAGCTTGAGATCCAATGATGAAGTCAAACCAAAATTTGTAAGTACTGACATTTTATGCACATGAAAATGCAACAGAATTTTTTTAAAAAAGTACATGGTGTCCATAATTAAAGTTCTTGTTTGAAAACGCTGTGGAGGAAGAACCACTGCTCAGAATGGCGTAAAATGTGAGCAGTATATTATTGATACATTAGGGGGGGGGGGGGGGGGGGGATGGCTAGTGAGGGTACAGGAAACTGGACCAGCAGGATTCACGTCCTAGAAAAAATACTGAACTAGTATAAATTATGCCATTAACCCGCAGCACACAGTCGACTTCACAGAGTGAAGTAGTGCAGGTTAATTTGAGTGGTTATTTTCCGTTGCTAATATTTTGCAGTTCAGCTTACTGACGTGTGTTTGTCGATGGAAATGGGCTTTTCCTGTCCACTGAATATTCCGTGGCCATCATTGTCAACTTCCTAGCGAGCAGGAGAGTCCAGTGCGACGTTTGTCTTGCTGGCAAGTCAGCAGGAAGCTACTCTTCAACATGCGTGATTTTTTACGGATAGCAGTGCAGGATGTTTCGTAGAAATTCATGCACTGTCCTCTCAGGCGTGTACAAAGTTCGGGAACTTCCCTGTGCGCAACATGTTTCCACTCCACCGCTCGATCCCTTCTGTCGTGCTGTGGCCACGTCTTCCACAGACGTCGGATCACCTACTTTCCTCTAGTCCCCACATTGCTCTTCAAAAGAACATGTCCTTTCGAATTTTGTAATCAATTTCTCAAGATCCTCAAAAGGCATCGGAGTAATGCCTGTTTCCATATCCTGGAGTGACTGAACTTTTATACGAGGCCTGTTCAGAAAGTAAGCTCCGATTGATTGCCAAATTGAAACCACAGTGAACATCAGAAATGTTTTACTTGTAACAATTAGCTACACCTTTCAGCTACTTCTCTACGTAGTCGCCGTTCTGACTTAGACTTTTGTCATAGCGTTGTACCAACTTTTCAATAGCCTCATCATAGAAGGCAGCCGCCAGTGCTTTCCGCCAATTCTCCACGTTGGCCTACACCTCGTTGTCTGTGTCAAAATGTTGTCTTCAAAGACAGCGGTTCATGTGACCAGAGATGAAACTCAGGGGGAGACAATTGCGGACTGTATTGTGGGTAATCTAACATTTCCATTTGAAAACGATGCAGGAGCATCTTCATTGCCCCTGCAGAATGCGGCTGAGAATTGTCGTGAAGACGAAACAGCACGACAGTTATGTAATGTTAGCTGCATAGCTTCAGGCGAAATTTCTCACCAGGCCCTCGTACTTGGCGGCAGACACTATTTTCTAGACATCTTTACGCACTCACTGCGAGCTCAGAAATGAGAAGAGCGACGTGATGCTAACTGGGGTTATACTAGAGACACTACCCAACACATCTGTGCAAAGCTTTATCGGATTTTCATAGTCGTTTCCATTTCGCGACCGATCGGAGCTTACTTTCTGAACGCCCCTCGTATTACGGCGCAATATTGTTTCTTCTAAAAGAGCTTTACCACCATCATGTTATGCGTCTCGGAGCAACTTACAAACAACAGTGTGTCGCGCTTGCCTTGGTGTTGAAATTCCGACGCTTACAGCATCACTTACTGGTCATATTTTCCTCATTTTTTTGTTCCGAGACGCTTCCCCCTATGCCCTTAATATTCTGTTCGGATCTGTCGTCATTTTGAGCAGTGACTCTCTTTCTACAGCGTTTTGAAACTGGAACGTTAATTGTGGCCCTCCTGTACATACAGGGCAACTGAATTAACTGCCTGCGGCCATACAGAAGCTTTACAACTGGCGAAGGTGCTTTAGGATTTTAGATTACAACTCAAAATGTCCATAAGCTACGGAACAGTGAGCTTTAGGGCACAAAGGCAAAGCAGAACAATAGGCTGAATATACTGATGGTCGCCTCTAGGCAGTGCTGCTTAAATTTTCTTATAGCATGGAGTAAATTTAAAAGAAACCACTTACATCAAGCCACATACAATATCAATAACCCGAAAATGTGAGGCAAACGCATAACATCAGGGATAGCATATAAGCCAACAACGGCAGTAGACGCTCAAATATATAGACAGAATGGGCAAGGCCCGGCGGGGAGCATGGTAAATGACCAAATAACAGGTTGCTAAATCGAAAAATGACAAATGACAAGTAGTACGCACTTGACGTAATCAACCAATCAGCTAGCTTGCAAAATAAAGTCTTTTTCCTCATATAGATTACAAAACCTATGTGGCGAATGTCATCGGATGGACAAAAAGCGTACCCTGAGGTCCCCAATAAATAACACATCAAATAACGTCTACTCTGCCCTGTAAGACACTTATGGGCCAAATTAAGCATTTCAAGTTTATTTCCATCAGGAACAGCGTGCTCCACAACCGAATTAATGAGAACCAATATAGAAGGAATAGCTGCATCAGTGGTAAATTTTTGATCTGGTTGTTGCAGATCGATTTCAGAAACTCTGCAGCTGTTTTCAACACCGAATGGATACAGGAACACAATGACAATCAGGCATTAAAATACAAATTAAACCATATGAAATAAACATGTGTTAGTAAAGCTTAAATAAACATGCCAGCTGTACCCAAGTCATGATGACTCATCGAAAATCAATAGCACATGGTACCACTTGAGATTATACATAACAAACGTCGTGTAAACAAAGCTCGCAACGTACATTTCCATATTTCCGTACAGCTAACCTCTGTACATGACGTCGATAGTAAGTAGCACTAGCTTTATTAGGGTCAGTTGTCCTACATCATTATAAATTATTTAAATAGTAAAATATAATAGTCTTACGTAAAATACAATGGTACCCTTAAATACTAAATTACAATGGCATCCTTAAATACTAAAATGCGTTTAGGAATAGTGCGGAAGCGAGAATGAAGAATCGACGTGTAGATCGTACAAATTGAAATAGTAATGATAATAAACTAAAATCAACACAAATACTAAAAAACGTGTTACACGTTTGACTACATATTGTACGGTGAGTATCTCTTCTAAACTAACGTACAGTATGTAATGTGCAGGACAGATACCGTCATTACTACGTCACGCGCGTAATGCAAATTATTGCTGACTGGTGCCATGGAGTTTGCCTAGTGAGGGAATTTCACCCATCATGAAGTCTGCGTGTGTTCGTCTCAAAACATTTGAAAAACATCTGAAACAGTAAATTGACTGGGTGGGGAAGAATATGAGCCAGCCAATCGAATGTGTGGCCACACTCAAGGACGAAGCTGAATGGGACGCAAGGAGATCGCGTTGGAGGGCTAGACCAGAGAGAGGTCACTTGCAATGGAGACGGCTGTGCACACTCCGACTGCCCTGCCAGGATACATGGCTAACAGTGGACAGCACACCTGCAGCAGACCACGTTGGTGGTGCCAAGAGAGGCTGACAGCTGTCTTCAATGCCTCTTCCGCGAAGCCGATAGCAACATTATCAACTCCAATTGAAATCCAGTACAGTTATCGCGTAAGTTCGCTTGCCAATTCTGTTTATCACACAGAAACCACTGATTAAACACGCTGGTAACGACCGTGAGGTTCTTGTAACTGATAATGGCAAATAATTGTTTCATATTCCATCAGTAAAAGTAATTTGGTAATTATAATTGAATAAGCGTTGTCCAAGTCCCCTTTGATCATAAAAATAAGTGTTTGTCACCACTTTCTTTATATTATTTTATCTTGTCCTTCAAACCCTTTTGCATAATTTGCAAATGCGGCATTTATTTTCAAAATAGTGCGAATCACTTTTATTTTAACTTATATATGTCCCACTCAAGTACAGTTTAAGATATTGTGTTTCGTTAGATTTAATGCATAAATGCTGCACTAAAGTGCAATTTGGCAATATCTTTTAAAATTTCGACCATGTGATGTATGTGCTGTAAAAATGAGATGTTAATTTTGAATAGCCTATGGTACAAGGACTAATGATGACAACAACCTGTTGTTGATTACCTGGAGTTAGTGTGTACAGAGATGTACAGGAATGTTAAGATATAATATCCCGAGGAGGTCAAAGGCATTATTAAAAGGAAAATTTTAATTTTCTTTTACTTTCTGTCACCTGTTCTGTGTTCTCTCACGAACTTCAAGTTACGTAGTGCCTGTCTCAACAATTCATGACAAAATTTATGTATTCTAAAAGAACTTCAATAAGATTTGAAATATTATCTTTTTTGAGTTATTTAAGAACCAGTAACCGAATGTTACTCAGCTACTGAAGAGATGAGGGCACAGCTAAGATGTCCGATAGCCTTCCATTAGAATTATACACAGCGTTTTAAAATAATTATTAGAATAACCGCAAAATCTACCATCTCCAGGATAAAGGAAAACTTCTAAAAAGTAATCTTCACGGGAATTCCGGTTCAAATGACTCTAAGCACTATGGGACTTAACATCTGAGGTCATCAGCCCCCCCTGACTTAGAACTACTCAAACCTAACTAACCTAAGGACATCACACACATCAATGCCGATTCGAACCTGCGACCGTAGCGGCAGCGCGGTTTCAGACTGAAGCGCCTAGAACCACTCGGCCACATAGGCCGGCAGGAATTCCGACTAAGCAAAGTGTGAGAATACAGCAAGGAGTTTTAACGCCAACTTTTACTGACAATTGTAAAAAATTATTTTATTTCCTTATAATATAAGTGTTGCATGTAAGGAAAGCTGTTTTTTTCTCACTACACACAATAATACAAATATATCTACCAAAACCTAAATTGGTGCTCAAAGCGTGGCACGATTTTTCTTCATTAAGTGCCCATTTTCTACAACTTTGTTTTTAAATTAGCATATTTTTGATTGCTTTGAGACATTGCTTTTCTACATTAAACACTCTCCGTTTATTACTAACTTAATTTAACGGAATGGTACGGCAAGTATTTAGCAGTAGACTTACGAACCGAATCCAAAAATGTATGCTGTACATTCCCTCAATAATATTATCATTTCAAGTGCTGTTTCAATTTTCAATACCGATGTTTCATATTCCTTGTCAATAGCGTAGCCACAGCACTGTAAATCAGCGTTGTATTGATCGCGTTGTTGTCTCATTTTGAGGAAAATTGCGATAAGTGCGTTGTTTACTTCGACGGAGTAGTAAAATTGAAGAGGGAATGACGTTCATATTTTGAAGTCGACAGTAAATGAAGACTAGTTCTGACGAGCAAAATTTCGGAAATAAATCTAAAATTGAGAACAGGCATAGTGAGAGTGTTGAGTTAAATAGCGAGCAAACAACTCAATAACAAATCTGAAACGGAATCATAAGTAAATGCAACTGTATAAATAGCTGAAGGATGACGCAAATCGCAGAGAGACCGGCTGTTCAGCAAACGAAAACAAAATTTTTAGAGAGGCGATGAGCTATGCCTGATGGTATCAGCAAATTCTGGGAACTGGTTACTCACGAATTTCTGGGAAGAAGCTGACGGAACGTGCAAAGCACTGTTATTTCACATACACAACCGTTCATGCGAAGCAGGAGCACCAGCCAGAGAATGAGCTGGTTTAGTGAGACCAGACGCAGAAGAGAAAATAATGTGTGATATCTGTGAGGAAATCGTGGACAGTTCAGATGAATTCGACTAGGCTTCATATCAAGTTAATGTAGCCCTACATCAGGAGACTGATTCGTCTCCATAATAAACAGTTGTACAGCAATTCGAAGTTGTAGGTGGATATAACGGCAGCAGTAATTATGTCGAAACATGCGACACTCTCTCTGATAAGGTATCGCGCTACATCAATAGCCTAGCAGTAGTATGCATCATCTCTTGCTCGCTAGTAATTGATGTAGCGAGATACCTCATCAAGGAGGGTGTCGCATATTTCGACAAAGTTACAGCATATATCGACTGACGTTGTGTCAGAGCATTCATTCCTCCTGATCTTCACATCGTTAAATGACACATAGAATACGAGGAAAACGAAGATGAGAATAAGAAGAGAGTGGCAGGGAAGCACTCATTCCAAAGAAACACAGTAGTAGATTTAAACTGGCATGTATCAGAGGACATGGAGTGTTCGTGTACAAATAAGAGCGACATGGCGCCTAGTATAAGATCAGGTGCAAAGAGCATCAATAAGGCAATGAGCTTTCTCCAGATCCGGTCACTGGCTGATGAAATTTTTCAGTGATCAAACTGAAAATTAAATAGTACATACACGTGACGTCATAGAGTTTGTATTAGTCGCGTGTTAACTGCAAGTATAGAGAAGGAAGAACAATATCACAGAAATTGCGTTGAGACATAAAATTGGTGGGAGGGTTTCAAATTAAGGCTCAGATTGGTTGAGCTCAAAGGAATATCTTTAAGAACACATGTTTGATCAGACAGGTCAGCAGTAGGTACGTTTGAGATGAGCTACGGTTGTGGTAACTACGTTTAAGTTACGTGCTATGATTGGCAATGTCGATGTTTGATAATTAAAGGCTATGGTAATATGATAAAATAGTGTGAGAAATGTCATAGAATTGCGATGGTAGTATTAGAGTACATGTGATACTGTGCAGGAATGAGGAATGAGAATATAATATGAGATTTCACAGTAGTGGCCCGGCTGGACCATAGGAGCGGCGCATTCTTGTAAGTAGTTATTTTCTTGATAATGTGTTGGAGGTGGTAGAGTAAGTAATATAGGAGGAACGTAGCTTTGGAAGAGACGTGTCATCGTTTCGTTCATTAAGTAATGGAAGTACATGATGTATTGAAATGTAGTTGTTGAGGTAAACGAAGTTTGTATGGAAAGAAGTTATAGACTATGTGAGTGTGGTGTAATTTATTTCGCAATCCGTAGCTGAAACATACATTAATTACGTAAATAGAAAGTGGTGGGTGAGAAAGGAATGGACGCGGACTATTAATGTCAAGTGCATGGGGACTTTACGGGGAATAAAGGACGACGAGCGAAAATTCGAGATTCGAGCCCGGGGTCTCCTGCTTATTAGCCAGTTGCGTTAAATATTGCGTTACCCTGACTCAGTGTTTATCTAAATTGCGCGGATTCTGTTGGCGCGCCTCTGGGGCACTTACATTCCCACCTAGCGCCACCTATCTGCACTCCCAGTACATATCCTCCCTGCTCGCTACTTTAAGATTCCCGCAGGAGGTAAGACGTATTTGTGCATCCCGACTGAAGATAGTGGATTCATTGCAAATCGAGGTGAATCATTATATGAATGCGTGGTGTCTGTTCTTTCACCCATTTAAAGCAAGTCTCTCTGGAATACTGGCACAATTTCTTCTCAATTGGTGGGAGGGTTTCAAATTAAGGCTCAGATTGGTTGAGCTCAAAGGAATATCTTTAAGAACACATGTTTGATCAGACAGGTCAGCAGTAGGTACGTTTGAGATGAGCTACGGTTGTGGTAACTACGTTTAAGTTACGTGCTATGATTGGCAATGTCGATGTTTGATAATTAAAGGCTATGGTAATATCATAAAATAGTGTGAGAAATGTCATAGAATTGCGATGGTAGTATTAGAGTACATGTGATACTGTGCAGGAATGAGGAATGAGAATATAATATGAGATTTCACAGTAGTGGCCCGGCTGGACCATAGGAGCGGCGCATTCTTGTAAGTAGTTATTTTCTTGATAATGTGTTGGAGGTGGTAGAGTAAGTAATATAGGAGGAACGTAGCTTTGGAAGAGACGTGTCATCGTTTCGTTCGTTAAGTAATGGAAGTACATGATGTATTGAAATGTAGTTGTTGAGGTAAACGAAGTTTGTATGGAAAGAAGTTATAGACTATGTGAATGTGTGGTGTAATTTATTTCGCAATCCGTAGCTGAAACATACATTAATTACGTAAATAGAAAGTGGTGGGTGAGAAAGGAATGGACGCGGACTATTAATGTCAAGTGCATGGGGACTTTACGGGGAATAAAGGACGACGAGCGAAAATTCGAGATTCGAGCCCGGGGTCTCCTGCTTACTAGCCAGTTGCGTTAAATATTGCGTTACCCTGACTCAGTGTTTATCTAAATTGCGCGGATTCTGTTGGCGCGCCTCTGGGGCACTTACATTCCCACCTAGCGCCACCTATCTGCAGTCCCTGTACATACCCTCCCTGCTCGCTACTTTAAGATTCCCGCAGGAGGTAAGACGTATTTGTGCATCCCGACTGAAGATAGTGGATTCATTGCAAATCGAGGTGAATCATTATATGAATGCGTGGTGTCTGTTCTTTCACCCATTTAAAGCAAGTCTCTCTGGAATACTGGCACAATTTCTTCTCAATGAAACCTCTGATTAATTAAGAGGTTAACATCTGAGTTTCAATCAGCGGAAATGCTCCACGTAATCCAAGAGAATTCCTTTTAATAGTCGGAAAACTTACTAATTTTACAGCAGGGGTTACAAATCAGTTTTAAAGAGCAGGTGGTTAATTGCAAGAAGAAGACTTACAGATTGAAGCAGTAGAGGGGAGAACGTACAAGGAGAACTCGTAAGAATGAACGAGATTTCTATGTTGAATTCGCAGACCCTCGGACGACGAGAGTTCACCGAACCAAGTCTTCTTACTAGGTGTGCCACCTCTGCATTCTATCTGCCTCAGCTAATTGATAGTCTCTACGTTTAGAAAGATAGTTTGAAAGCGAACCGGTAACTTGGTTGTGTACCTCTGCCATGTCAGTCCTCAGGGGCATCACCAGATGTTAAAAAGACGCCAAGCGTCGATGGGAATCTTCAGCAGACGTTTTGTCTTTAACAAAACTTGTTCCTAAGGCGTTAACTATCGTCCTTGGGAGATCAATACAAAGTCTTTGAAGTACCCTGTACAGAGTGGCTTAAAAGGGAAATTAAATTAAAGAATATATCATGGAAAGGGAAGAGGAAGTAAAAGCAGTTGAGATGGAAGATATGGTACTGCGAGAGGTATTTGAAAGTCTTAAACATATGAGTCAAACAAGGCCAATGGAGTAGACGGCACTCCCTCTGAATTATTAATATCCAGCCAGTCATGACAGGAAAGCTCCACCTGGTGTGCAGGATGTATGATACATCGGAAATAGTCTCACACTTAATGAAGAAACCAGTAATTACCTATTTTTTTTAAAAAAAGGCACGTGTTAACGCATGTAAACGTTACGGAGCTATCATTTTGAAAAGTAATGCTTGCAAATCGCTGACGTACATTATTTCCAGAGGAAAGGAAAAAGCTAGCACATCTCGAGCACAGAGGACATCAGTTTTGATTTTGGAATAAGGTAGGAAAACGCTAGGCGATACTGATATGCAACTTATGTTAGACAGATTAAAGGAAGGCAAACATACTTTTCTAGGATTTGTAGACACAGAGAAAACTTCCAACAATGGTGAATGGAATACACTCTTTGATATTCTGAAGGTCGCAGGTATAAAATTCAGGGAGAGTAAGGTTTTTATACAGATCCTACAGAAACCGGACTGCAGTTGTAAGAGGCGAAGGACTTGTAAGAGAAGTAGTACTTGAGAAGTGAGTTAGACAGGGCTGTAGCCTACCGCTGGCGTTATTCCATGTGTGCACTGAGCAAGCAGTAAAGGTAACTAGAGAAAAAGTTGGGGAAGGAGTTCAGATTCACTGAGAGGAAAAAGAAAAGAGGAAAGGTAAGGCTTTGGGGTTAACTGATGACGTAATTCCGTCAGGGATAACAAGGAACTTGGATCGGTGAATGAACTGAATGGATATGGCTCAAATGGGTCTGAGCACTATGCGACTTAGCTTCTGAGGTCATCAGTCGCCTAGAACTAATTAAACCTAACTAACCTAAGGACATCACACACATCCATGCCCGAGGCAGGATGCGAACCTGCGACCGCAGTGGCCGCACGGTTCCAGACTCTAGCGCCTAGAACCGCATGGCCACTCCGGCTGGCAACTGAACGGATAGTATGTTGAACAGAGGTTATAAGATGAGCATCATCAAACGCAAAACAAGAATACTGGAATGTTCCCGAATTAAATCGGTCGATGCCGAGAAAATTAGATAAGGAAAAGAGACATTAAACGTTGTAGGTAGGTGAGTTTTTTAATTGGGCAGCAAAATAGCTGATGACCAAAGCAGAAAGGATATAAAATGCAGACAGGCTGTAGGATGGAAAGCATTCCCGAAAAAGAGGAATTTGTTGACGTAGAATCTGTATTTACGTGTTAGGACGACTTTGGTGAAACCACTGGGCCAGTGTATAGCTTTGTGTGGAAGTCAAAAGTGTACGATAAGTAATTCAGACAAGAAGATAATTCAAACTTTTTCTATTTGCTGTAGCAGAATGCTGAAGAGCAGGTGGGTGGATTACGTAACCAATGCAGAGATCTGAATCCAAAAGAGGAAGAAAGAAATTAAGGACACACCTTGACTAAAAGATGAGATCGGTTGATGGCAGTCATCTAAGTCATCACGGGGGGGGGGGGGGGGGGTAATTGTGTGAAATGGTGTAGTAACAATTGTAGACGGAAAAGGAAGGAATCTTGGGCTTAAAGTACAGTCGAAACATAGGTCATTTGAGAGGGAGCATAAGGTCGGTTTGTGCGAGGGACGGGAAAAGAGATCGGCCGTGCGCTTTCCAAGGAACCATCCCAGCATTTTAATGGAACAGTTTATTGAAATGTCGGAAAACTTAAATGTGGATAGTCGAACGTGAGTTTCAACCGTCGTCCTCCAGAGTGCAGTTCCGGTGTGCTAAAAATTGCGCCACATCACTCGGTGCAGAGGGAGTCCAAGGAATGTATACAGTAAGCAAATTCGAATGTATGTAGGGTGCAAAAGTCATACGGAGATAAAGAGACTTCGATAGGAAGAGATCTCCACCCCCTAGTACTCTTACAGATTCATGGACAGCCTTACAGAATTCATGGTGTCAGATACCTGCAGCACTAATTCAAACATTATTCAAGACCATGCCATGTCGTGTTGTGGTATATTTGCATGCTCACGAGGGCCCTACACGATATTTGGCTGGTGTACGAGTTTCTTTGGCTCTTCTGTGTATTATTATCATTATCTTTATTGTTATATTACCCATTGTTCGTCATCCAAAATGACTCTGTCTCCAGGAGCGTCATAGCCTGCCAACCCGGCGATCACTGATTCAGTTTGCATTGACTCGGCAGCAGAAAGAGGCGCGCATCAACTGGTGCTCCCAATGACAACGCTGAACACGGAAGAGGAATTATGTCTACGTTTTGATGCGTCATAGTGTTACATACAGCATCACTATGAGCAAGTTGCGTAAACTCAGGGGGAAGTTAACACTGTCAGACTTCATTCGCCGTAGTCATTTACGTGTTTCTGTTGGGTACTCAACACGATCACCTCTGGTTACATAGGCGGTTGTTTAGACAGTAGGATTTAAACAAGATACCTGCTGAGGGCAGCAGTTCTTTCCTGATCTTCGAGGTAACGATGTCGTTACCTAAGACAACTCAACTTGTTTAGTTGCTCAAGCTGTAGAAGAAGGAAGATCAGCGTTTGATGTCTTTAAGAAATGGAATGCAAGCTCGGATTTAGCCTAGCATGGGAAAGGAAATCGGCAGCGCCCTTTCAGCCTTGTTGTTGATGACCTGACCTGCCGTGTATATGGAGTGTTCGACTGTTGCCATGGCCAGCACGTTCCCTCCATGTATCACCCACAGCAACCATCTGGTCACTAGGTGCTGAAAGTCTGGCACACCACAGCTGGCTAGCCATTACGACAATGAGCTCCGGCACAGAATTAATGCAGCATGGAGTGATTTAACCACATCTGTCATCGAAGTACATAACGTCTCCGTCCCAGGCCGGGTTACAGCAGTAACTGCTGCCAGACGTGGAGACCCACTCTACTACATTTCGCATTCTGCACATACAAAAGTCTTCAAAAATTATAAACTTATGTTCTTCCCACAGTACTGTATGCTGACATGAAGCATAATTTTTGCTATCCTCCGAGGATCTGCAGTTGTCATGGTCATTAACATGGTTGATGTTCACCATAATTTACAGTTAAACACATAGAGTATGTGCGTGTCAGCCTTGAAAGGTGCTTTCGCTTTCGTTGAGGGTGCCACCATCCACTGTTATCTGAAATGTCAGTACAATAATATCATCCAGGAGACTTTTTGTCAACAATCTTGATAGTAAAATCTCTTCTAGATAGCGATAAGAAGACATTATGAAGAGTTGAAAACACCAAATAGCAGATAACTGTCTGGTTTCTGTAACGTAAAAAGCAAGAAAATGACACTAAATTAATGCTTTTGTAATATTTGTCCTTTCACAACTGTTCAAAATGGAAAAAAGTTCTTGTATTACTCTCCTGGTTGCAGTGCTCAACATATCAGTTTCCTAATAGCTTGATAATTTATTTCTCGTTATTAATACGTGGAGTAACTGGTGAAGGTGCAGAAATGTCTATTCGGTTCTGAGAACATTACATCAGTATTCATATTATTTACACACTGATAATAATGTCTCTTACAAATGGTATCTTCTTAGGTTAGATAACAACTCCAAGTCCATGTTGCAAAAGGAACCAATTAATGCTTATTTTCCCCTCGGAAACAGGTCAAATGGTGAAGTATGGATGCGAGGACCCAAAATGGTTAGCCTATACTGACAGACATAGTTCACTTAGTGGTGCTCCTATGTCCATGCAGAAAACTTCAGGCCATAAAATTTGTGACATGCCTGTGGGAAGAATGCAAGGATGCAGAATGAGTAGCCTACACTGACAGGCGTAGCTCAGTTAGTGGTGCTGCTATGGCCATGCAGAAAACATTAGGTCATAAAACTTCTGACATGTCTATGGGAAGAATGTTCCACAGAGAGAAACAACAACCTACACGGTTATGTATGTAAATATTAAGGTGCCACATATAAAGATATGTGAACTTATCGCTGTTACATACTGTATGGACTGTATGCTACAGAAAAGTCACATTACGTCAACTCCTCCTATATTAAAAACTACGTACCTATATTTGTCTAAGGGAATTACACCAGTCACTGCATGAGCAGGCATACTTTCAGTTACAGTGAATACAAGTAATCCATTTCCATATGACAATCAAACTACATGATCATTTTGAATTTACTTATCGTTGCCAAGATTGAAAAACATGGATTTATAGAATGTGTCGCTTGATCGTTTCTCATTCCACAATCCCCAAAGAATTTCGGTGAGTTGGAATGCACGCCATCAGTTTCTTTCAAAATGTTACACACTCCATGGGATATTAGGAGAATGTGAACTCATGTTCTCTGTGTAGCAAAGTAAAAGCTGAGAAGTACATGTAGAAAGAATGAGACGTTTGACCGTGACAGCTATTTGATGACAAAGTACTGAGCTTATAATATACGAATCCGGAGTTACGGCAAAATGTGTTAAGAGTGCTTGCGTCTCGGTTATTACACCAGTAGAACTTATTAGCATTACAAGTTTTCGAATAACTGCTGTAAGTTATGAACACTTATTACTAGACCCTCTGTGCACTGTCGTTTCCTGGGATCGACCCATATCTCTGCAGTACTGTTCAGATTTTATGTAAGTGCTAATAAATGGTTTACTGGCTGGATAACGGGTAAGTGAGAGTGAGCGTACAGTATTAAGACAAATTTCGTAAGAACTGCATCTAGTTGTTAATAATATAGCTTAAAAACGAATCTTATATTCAATTAATGTAGCTGTCATTCATGACACTCTGAACTCCGAAGCGAACTGTAAATCAATAAATTAAATGGGAATGACAAGAACGTAGACGGGTGAAATTCATATAATATGTGAACGTTTATACAATAAGGAGATAGTTTAGGTCTCAAAATACTATTCGTATCTCAAATACGAAAGCAATTGTCAGAATTGAATACATACAACAGGTAATGGACAAACAGAAGAGAACGTGCTGTAAGCAGATGAAGCCCACTGATAGAACAGTTTTCGAGTGACCAGCTAAACAGAGCTGTAATCTATGTGTAACTTTCTTACCCATCATTGTGTTACAAGAGAAGAAAATAAATGCATATTATAAAGAATAATCGCATATTTGTAATGACTAAGTTGGAAACACTATCATGAAACTCCTGTTGGAGCTTAGACACAACGAGTTATATTGAGTGATTTTATGGTGGAAGGACAGTTAGTAGGGCATCATACGAGTTACGGTGTCTTCACTGTGGTAAAACTGATTCCATAGCTGAATAAAGCTCACATTGGGTGAGCAACGTCCTTACACATCCATCGAAGACGTCTTTACAGGTGTCCATCACGTAGTTATCTACGTGCTCTAACAGAAGACATGCATAGCATCTGCGAAATTAACGATATACACTACTTGCCATTAAAATTGCTGCACCACGAAGATGAAGCGCTAGGGACGGGAAAATTAACCGACAGAAAGAAGATGCTGTGATATGCAAATGATTAGCTTTTCAGAGCAGCCACACAAGGTTGGCACCGTGGCGACACCTACAACGTGCTGACATTAGGAAAGTTTCCAACCGATTCCTCATACACAAACAGCAGTTGACCGGCATTGCCTGGTGAAACGTTGTTGTGATGCCTCGTGTAAGGAGGAGAAATGCGCACCATCACGTTTCCCACTTTGAGAAAGGTCGGATTGTAGCCTATCGCGATTACGGTTTACCGTATCGCGACATTGCTGCTCGCGTAGGTCGAGATCCAATGACTGTTAGCAGAATATGGAATCGATGGGTTCAGGAGGGTAATACGGAACGCTTTGCTAGAACCCAACGGCCTCGTATCACTAGCAGTCGAGATGACAGGAATCTTATCAGCATCGCTGTGACGGATAGTGCAGCCACGTCTCGATCCTTGAGTCAACAGATGGGGAAATTTGCGAGACAACAAGCATCTGCACGAACAGTTCGAAGACGTTTGCAGTAGCATGGACTATCAGTTCGGAGACCATCCCTGCGGTTACCCTTGACTCTGCATCACAGACAGAAGCGCCTGCGATGGTGTTCTCAATGACGAACCTGGGAGCACGAATGGCAAAACGTCATTATTTCGGATAAATCCAGGTTCTGTTTACCGCATCATGATGGTCGAATTCGTGTTTGGCGACATCGTGGTAAACCCACATTGGAAGCTGGTATTCGTCATCGCCATACTGGCGTATCACCCGGCATGATGATATGGGGTGCCATTGGTTACGTGTCTCGGTCACCTCTTGTTCGCACTGACGGCCCTTTGAACTGTGGACGTTACATTTCAGATGTGTTACGACCCGTGGCGCTATCCTTCATTCGATCCCTTCGAAACCCTACATTTCAGCAGGATAATGCACGACCGCATGTTGCGGGTACTGTACGGGCCTTTCTGGATACAGAAAATGTTCGACTGCTGCCCTGGCCAGCACATTCTCCAGATCTCTCACCAATTGAAAACGTCTGGTCAATGGTGACCGAGCAACTCGCTCGTCACAATACGCCAGTCACTACTCTTGATGAACTGTGGTATCGTGTTGAAGCTGCATGGGCAGCTGTACCTACACACGCTATCCAAGCTCTGTTTGACTCAATGCCCAGGCGTATCAAGGCCGTTATTAGGGCCAGAGGTGGTTGTTCTGCGTACTGATTTCTCAGGATCTATGCACGTAAATTGCGTGAAAATGTAATCACATGTAAGCTGTAGTAAAATATATTTGTCCAATGAATACCCGTTTATCATCTGCATTTATTCTTGGTATAGGAATTTTAATGGCCAGTAGTGTATGTTAAGCGCTTTTCAAACTCTAGTAATATAACGAAAACAGTTGTAAGGCGATGTATGTCCAGTTGTTTCCTCGGAATCCGATGTCGGAAAGTTATATACCCCTTTTCACATATCTTGCAAGTTGTTACAGTAAAATAATATTGACGAATCACGTTTTACCACAGCAATTCGCCTGCCACAGACTCCCAGAAAACAATGTGCGAAAATAAAATGTATGCCAATCAAGAGAAAATATCCTTTATTTGATGATAATAACGTATGACATACATGATCACGCTAAACTTAGCAGAAGACTGAGATTTAAGAAGCTCTGAGTGTGTTAGAAAATTGCTGAGACTACAACTGGTTTTACATTAATGCAGATGGAATGAGAGAACTTGATCAGACGCCAGCGGCAGCCGTGATCCAGGAACGGAGGTGGCCGACGTTAGTATGGACGCCGCCATCGGTCTCGCAGTACTCCCTTCCCCATGAGACGATGCCGACCTGAGTGCCGCCACTGACGAGCGGACCGCCGGAGTCTCCGTAGCAGGTGCTCTTGCCGGCCTCGCCGGCGCAGATCATGCGGTCTGTGGCGCCAAACCTGGCTACTAAGCTGGCGCGGTCGATGACGGTGATGTCCACCTTCATCAGATTGAACGGTGGCGACTGGTTCGAGGTGGCTGTGGCACCCCAGCCGGTGATGGTGACTGCGAGCCCGCCGGGTGGGTCGTAGCCGTCGGCAGGGAGACCCACAACCTGTATGTTGCCACCGATGGGGAGAGGACTGGCCGCCTTCAGCGTACCAAGCACTTCGTTAGTTCTGATAATGTGCGTAGAGGACTCAGGGTGACACAGTGAGTCTGTTAACAAAACAATTTCTTGACCCACACAAAACACTCATCAAATGATATAGGTAAATGCCAAAGCTGAATCACGAAATTTGTCAAGAAACAAGGCTTTGCAGTACAACAAAAGAAAAAATACGAAAAATATAAATTTGTAGTTATATCAGTCGAGAGAAAAAAAGTGTTAGTCATTTCTTATCTGACTTTGTTCGTCATTCTGTTCAGACCCCATTTTATCAGTAAAGGGTAATGTAATAAGTTGAAATATACGTCAGATACTGAAGTCTATAGACCCTTGGCGGCGTAATAAATGTAACCTTATAAGTCAATACAACTAAAAGCTAGGGCCATTTACGTGACATAATTTGGTACTCACAAACTCACTCATCAAAACGTACACGGTAGTTCCCGTTGGCGTAGAATCATGAAATTTTGCCAGAAGCAATGTTTCAAAGTACAAGTGAGGCGAAAAACCCTAAAACTTTTTATTTATAACTATAAGACATGAATCAGTACTTCTGCATGTATGATTGACTTTTATCACTGCGATACAGGCAGCCTGAATACTGTGCTGCGGAACGGTGTAATAATGGTCGCCTGCTTCCTACAGGATTGTATATCACATATTCTAGTACCTTCCGCCGCGGAAGTCGAACACGCGCCAGAACTAATGGACGTGGTCAGCCCATAGAGGGCTCCGCCTCCGCGGCGGCTATTCCGCGCAGCGGCTCTCGCGCAGCGAGGGCGCCGCCGCTAAGCCACGTGCCGACAGCGGCCAATAGCAGCTCCCTCCGGTTTCGTATATAAGGACCTGCTCTGCCCTAGTCCACACATTCGAGGGTTGGATTCCCTCTCTTCTTCATCGAAGAGTTTCACTGCCTGGGCTACTCTCAGGGTGCGCCTTCGACGTGGAAGATCCCTGCCGTGTCGTCTGCTTGCCGTCCATACTGCCTGCCGGTGCTCGCCGCCGCCGCTTGGTCGCCGCCTTCCGGTCCTCGCAGCCGCCGCCGCCGTCGCCGCCTGCCGGGGCTCGCCGCCCCCGCCTGGTCGCCGCCTGCCGGTGCTCGCCGCCGCCGCCGCCGCCGCCGCCGCCGCCGCCTGCTGATCGCCGCCGACGCCGCCGCCTGCCGGGGCTCGCCGCCGCCGCCGCCGCCGCCGCCGCCGCCGCCGCCGGTGCCCGCCTGATCGCCACCAGCGCCGCCGTCCTGACCCTGGTCTACTGACCCTGGTCTACGGCCGTCTTCGTCTTCATCCGTCTTCGTCTTTGTCTGTCCCCAGTTTCTGTCCTCTCCTCTTCGTTCTGTTCGTTCTTGTTTGTCTCTCCCGTCATGTCCGCCCCCACCACCACTGTCACTACTACCACCACCGCCATTGTCTATACCTCCCCTTCCGCCGCCTCCACCACTATAACTTGGTGTGCCCAGTCCCACCCCCCTCCTTCCATTCCACCTCTCCTCACTCTCCCTTCACCCTCTATCTTTGTCGCCCCCTCTCCCGCTTCTTCCTCCCGCTCCTCTCGTTCTGATCCCTTCCCCCCACTCCCCCAGCCTGTCACTGCAGCTCCGGCTCGGGTGGTGGCCCGTCGGGCCACTGCCCACGCCCAGCTCTCCCCGTCACCTTCGCCATCACCGCCGCCACTGCCACCGTCATCGTCATCGTCGCTGTCGCCTTCACCGTCACCGTCACCATCTCCGGCGCCGACTCCGGCCCCGGGACCTGCCCCTCCCCGCCACATTCCCGTTGTTCCCAACCCCCACACCTCCTCCACCGCCGTCAAGCGCCCCGGTGGCACTCCTGCTTCCTCTGCTTCCAAAAAGGCTGCGCCTCGTCCTCCTTCCCCCACCCCTGATGCCATGGAAGTCTCCCCGCCTATCCCTGCCCCCTCATCCTCCTCCTCTCCCCCTTCCTCCTACCGCTACCTCCTCTCCCGTCCTGATCCCTCTCTCCTTGAAGCCCGGAACCTCACCCTCTTCCTTCGCCAGCATTGTCCTGGTGCCCCCATCTCCCTCCTCACTCCTCGCCGAGATTCTGTTCTCATCTCCTCCCCCAGCCAAACCCTCCATACTGACATCCTCTCCCGTCTCCCCATCACCCGTTTTGGTCCCAACGCCTCCCTTACCCCTGCTCCTTCTCCATCTCCTACCCGCCAACCCCAACCCCTGCGTCGCCCGCCGACCCTCACCGCCGTGATCACGCGGCTCAGTCCGTCGATCACGGAGGAGGAGGTGTTGGCGGAGCTCCAGGCCGATCCCACGCTGGAGGTGCGGGCGGTCCGCCGCATTTTCAACTCGGCCGGCCCCACCCGCCTTATGCGGGTTTTCTCTGAGGACGCCCCCTCCATTGACCGTCTCCTGAAGGAGGGTGCCCTCCTCTTCCACCAGCGGTACAAGGTCGACCCTTCCCGTTCCCCTCCTCAATCCCTGCGCTGCCAGCGGTGTCTGCGCTATAATGCGCACCCCACAGCTGAGTGCCGCGAGGCCCCCACCTGCCCGCATTGTCGGCAGGCGCACTTCCTCCGGCAGTGCCCTAACCTCCAATCCCCTCCCTCCTGTAATACCTGCAATCTCCCTCATCCCACCTACTCCCAAAAGTGTAAAGCCCGACCCCCTCCAACCACTCCTGAACTCACCGTACCTGTCCGTCCTCTGGACGCCCCCACCCCTCCTGGCAATTCCCTTCGTCCCCCACCCACCGCTGAGGACATCATCAGGTTCCTCACCATCGTCCTCCAGAATGTTCATCCCTTTCAGCGCCCTCACACCCTCCAGCAGATCTCCCTTGCTGCCCGTTCCATCTTCCAACTCAAGATGTACGCCACCTACTCCAACAACCAGGCCCATTTCACCTTCTCCCGTCTTGACACCCTCGTTTAAATCCCAGTCATGGCGCGACAGCAACGTATCCTTTTCAACAACATACGCTCCCTTCCCGCCAACAAAAACCTGTTCCTGCACACCCTTACCACCCACCGCGTGGATGCCTTCCTCCTCAATGAAACCTTCCTGCAACCCCACCACACAGTCCACACTTCGCCCTACCTCCTCCACCGCTCCGATAATCCCCTCCCGATTGCGCGTGGCGGAGTTGCCATTGGGCACCACCGCCAGATCCCCGTTCGGCTCCAACCTCTCCTTCCCGACCCCACCGAACACCGAACACCTGATCCTTAGTGTCTTCTTCCCCGGCCTTACCATTACCTGCGCCACCATCTATGTTCGCCCCAACGCTCCTCTTCCCTTCAACTTCCTCTCCCACATTGACCGTACCTTCTCCTCCTACGTGATCGCCGCCGCCCAGTTACGGCGGTGGCATCGGTTCCTCTCCTCCCTTCAAGGCGACCTCATTCCCATCCCCCAGCACACCCGTCCCGAATCCAACTCCACTCCTGATGTTGTCCTATCCTCCCCCAACCTCCTTGGCCGCATAACAGTGGATGTCCTGGAGCCTATTGGTAGCGACCATCTCCCTGTCCTCCTCACCATTTCAGACGGTCGTCGCCCTCGCCCCGACCCTCGTACTGCTCCTCCCCCTAAGTATGTCCACGACTATTCCCGAGCCGACTGGAATGCCTACCGGGATACCCTTTCCACCCAGGTCCATAGCCACCCTCTCACCTACCACCACCCTGACGATGTCACCCATGCCGCCTCCTTTCTCCAGCAGACCTTGTCTGAGGCCGTGGAGGCCCACGTTCCTACTGTCGCCATCCACCCCCACCGTCCTACCTTACCCCCACAGGCCGTTCTCCTCCTCCGTGAATCCCGTCGTCTCTACCGTGTCTTCCTCCACACGCGTGACCCAGACACACTACGACGCCACCGGCAACTCCAGCGACACGTTCGTAATTTGCTCGCGGCTAAGAAACGCCGGGACTGGCGACAGACATGCACCCGTTTAAATGCAACCCTACCAATCAACTCGTCCAAGTTCTGGTCAGCCTTCCATCGCCTTACCGGAACTAAACCCTCCCCGTACTATCCTCTTCTCCACGATGATCACCCCTTCCCTGACACCCTTAGTAAGGCCAATCACTTTGCCTCCTACCTCTCTGATGTTTTCTCCATCCCCGACGATCCCCGGTTCGATTACTCCCTCTTCCTGGATATCCGTGATCGAACTGACTCCTCTGTCCCTCCCCTCGCTCCTGGTTTCCAGTACTTGGACAACATTACACACACGGAACTCAATACCGCTCTCACTACACAGGATCTCATTGATACACTCCGCACCAAACGCAACACCGCTCCTGGTCACGATCGTGCCACCTACCGTCACCTTCGTGAAGCTCCTGTCTCTTTCCTCTCCACCCTGGCCAGGCTCTACAATGTAGTCCTGTCCACCGGTTACTACCCCGACCTGTGGAAAACCTCCCGTATCCTCATGTTCCTTAAACCCGGCAAACTGCCGTCCGCCGTCTCCTCCTACCGTCCCATCAGCCTTACCTCGGTCTTCAGCAAGGTCCTGGAATCTATCCTCACCCGCCGCATCCACCAGCATCTCCGCCAGCACCGCCTCCTTCCCGTCACCCAGTGTGGCTTTCGGCCGTCCTTCTCTTCCGACGACCTTCTCCTTCACCTCACTTATCTCCTTTCCGAACAGCTTAATTCCCGTCGCTCCGCAATCTTCCTCTCCCTGGACCTCGAACGTGCATATGACCGCGTATGGCATTCCGGTCTCCTCTTCAAGCTCCAAACCTTCGCCCTTCCCATCAACTACGTCCGTCTGATCGGCTCCTTTCTCTCCCGCCGTCCTTCCTATGTCACCATCCATAACACCGATTCCTACACCTTTTTCCCCTCCGCCGGTGTGCCCCAAGGCTCCGTCCTCTCCCCCCTTCTGTACCTGTTGTACACGGCGGACATGCCGCCGCCGTCACCCCCCGACCACCTTCTCCAGTTTGCCAATGACACCGCCTTCCTTGCCCTTGCCCCCACCCTACAGCGCTCCCAACGCCTTCTCCAATCCCATCTCGACCGGTTCACCGCTTGGTGCAACCAGTGGTTGCTCAAGGTCAATCCTTCCAAAACCCAGGCGATCATTGTAGGCAAAACCACCCCTTCCTTCCGCCTCCTTGATTTCTATCTCACCGTCTATGGCCGTCCCATCGCCCTCACCCCCACCCTTAAGTACCTTGGCGTCACCCTCGACCGTCGCCTCTCCTGGACTCCCCATCTCCAGACAATCCAAGCCAAGGCACGTTCCCGCCTCCGTCTCCTCAAGCTCCTTTCCGGCCGTACGTGGGGTCTGGACCCCTCCACCATCCTCCACACCTATAAATCCCTCATCCGCCCCATCCTTTGTTATGCCCATCCAGCATGGATCTCCGCTCCCCCTACCTTTTATAAATCCCTCCAAATCCTTGAACGCCATGCTCTCCGCCTCGCCTATCGCATCCGTCTCCCCTCCCCCACGCGGATCCTCTACGATCTCATCCCCTTCCCCCACCTCCTCCTTTTCCTTGAGAGGATACGGATCCTGTACACCTCCCGCAAACTCGATCCTCCTCACCCGCTCGTCTCCCCGATCCTCTCCCACCCCCGCCAGCTGCCGCGTATGTATTCGCACGTCCCACCCGGTCTCCATCTCTCCACCCTCCTTACCCTCTCCCAAGGTGGCTTCCGCCAGCTCCCCCTCCCTGATGATGCCCTCCTCCCTTCCATCTACCCCTCCTACCAACTTTGATCCTCCCGCCCTCCTCCTGTACTTATTCCTCCGGGCACCCTCCCTCCCTCCTCTCCCTTCTCCCTCCCTCCTCCTTTTCTCCCCCCCTTCTCCCCCGGGCCTCCCCTCCCCTGTTCCTCTCCTCCTGCCCCCGACTCCTCAGCCATTGGCCTCCTTTTTCTCCCCTCTCCCCCACCTCCCCCTTCTATCCCTCTTGGCAGGTCCCCGGACTCGCACACATTACGTGGACATTCGCGCGCCGGAGGTCGCCGCCATCAGTGTTTTGTGTGTTTAGTGTTTAGTGTTCATCGTCCCCTCCATCGTTCACCAGTGCCATCATCATCTTCAGTGGTTGTGCGTCGTCTCATCAGCTAGCAGTGTGGATTATCAACGAGTGTGAACGGCTCCATGATTGTCTCTATGTGTCTCCTGTTTTATTGCCCACCGCTCTGTGACCTATGTGTCTTCTCCCTGTTTTTGCTGCTTGTGTCTTCTATGGCTGAAGAGCAGCGTAGTGTGCTGCTGACAGCCTGCCTGTTGTACAGGTTTTAAAATAACAATAAAGTAAAAAAAAAAACCCTAGTCCAGAGGATACGGATCCTGTACACCTCCCGTAAACTTGATCCTCCTCACTCGCTCGTGTCCCCGATCCTCTCCCACCCCCACCCGCTGCCGCGCCTGTATTCCCACATCCCACCCGGTCTCCATCTCTCCACCCTCCTTACCCTCTCCCAAGGTGGCTTCCGCCAGCTCCCCCTCCCTGATGATGTCCTTGTCCCCTCCATCTACCCCTCTTATCAAATTTGATCCTCCCCCCACCTCCTGTGTCCTCTCCTTTAGGCACCCTCCCTCCCTCCCTCCCTTCCCTTCCCTCCTCTTTCCTTTCCCCCCTCCCTCCTCCCCTCTCCACCGGGCTTCCCCTCCCCCTTCCTCCCTCCCCCTCTCTCCTTTGCCCATGGCATCTCTGCTCCCCCCTCTCCCATTCCCCTTCCCATTCCTCCTCCTCCACCTCCTCTCTTGGCAGGTCCCCGGACTCGTACACGCTCAGTGAACATTCGCGCGCCGGAGATCATCGCCGTCAGTGTTTCGTGTGTGTGCCTTCGTTTGTGTGTAGTGTTGTTCGCCGTCACGCCCCCACCGTTCACGTGCCGTCGCCATCATCCATGTTCTGTGCATCGTGTCGCCCAGTGTTAGTGATGTTTCTCGGCCAGCGTGAACGGCTCCATGTTTTTTCGATTTTTAGTGTCTACATTTTTTTTGCCCACCGTTATTACTGTCTACTCTGTGCCACCTTTATGTACTACTTGTTGTAACACTCAAGGCTGAAGAGCGGCGTATTGTGCTGCTGCCAGCCCGCCTTTGTATAAGGTGTTAAAATCACAATAAAGAAAAAAAAAAACCCTAGTCCAGTTACTATGGTACTCGCTTTGGATTTCGTTTCTATCTCGGCGGTACTGCGTTCTGGTCGTTATTTGTTGTTACCACTTGCGTGGCTCTGGTTCCGAGTGGATTTACGTTTGGTGTTTGGTGTTGTGGCTTCCCCAAGCCTCCGTTGTTTATCTGTTCCTTGTTGTGTCGCTCGTAGTTGGTCGTGGTCGGTTGTTGTCAGTTGTCGTAGGACTGTCGTCCGACTCGTCCTGTGTTTACCCGGTGGTGCGTGCTCCACCACCGGCGGCTTCCCCGCCTGGCGGCTCCGATCCGCAGCCCAAGGCGTTCCCGCTGTTGGTTGTGGTTGCTACACATATTACTGAAGTTAAAACTTTGTTGGAAAATCTTGGAAACCCTGGTAGTGATATCTTTCCTGTATCAATGGTGATAACGAGAGAAAACTGTAAAGATTCTCTATTCCCAGAATGGATGAACTCTCTGTATACATAATGAAGATCGTATCGAACCCTCAGTGCTCGAGTCCATTTCTCAGCTGGTCAGTCTTTTTTAAAATATAATAGAATATTCGAAATGCTCTTCTTCACAAAAATTTCTGTGTGATATATGAGGTCTTAATATTTAACTTAACTGACTCTTCTTTATTCAATACAGCATACGGCTGTGCATCAGTGATAAGGAGCATTCTCATCATCAGCGTGCACCATATCAGTAATATGCATGCTGTCATAATACGCAACCGTAACTTTGAAACACCTTCTGTATGATGTATTAGTTTCACGAAACCTGCTTGGTCAAAACAGTGATGGCCAAGGTTCCAATCAGATCTCTGATTGTGAACGAAAATACGATCTTTCGCGGAAGACAATTGTATGTGGTATTTATCAAAGTAGATAAAGATATCTTGTATAACCCTAACAAATAAACACGGGACTATTCAATAACAGTAAAATATGCACTTGGCATGCATATTGGCCCTTCTTATCTTACTTACTTGTTAAACTGCACTTTGCAGTGAGAACAGTTCGATATTTCCACCAACTGATACAAAAGAAATTGTAACTAATTATATATTTCTACACGAATAAACTACCCATCGCAGTAGCTTTCCTATTTATTATTTCTGTCAGTGCAAGAACTTTGTCGTGGATGATATCTCAACAGTCTATGCTGTTAGCAGCTAACATCTTAGACTACGGATGATGCGCGGACATAGAAATATATACAAGAAGAAGCAAGAATATAGAATCGTCAGTTTCATATAATAAATGCTGAGAAATGACAATGGATTATTTACAGAGCTAACCATAAAGAACTGAAGTTATTAATACTCCTGAAAGTGAAGGAACAGAAATTAAATACTAAAAATGCTTTTTCCACTTACACCGTCGATAACACTGCAAAAATGAAGATGACACCTCATCATGTTAATCAACTTGTGACATTATTTGGGTGCCATCTATTTTCAAAGTTCACACTCATAACTGAAACTTTACAAAATTTGTTTTCAAAATCACATTAGCCAAGTACAATCCACACACATGAGCCATGCCCTCCACCTAACGCTCCCGCCACCAGTTTTACAGTTATTGCATAGTCATGGCAACTGGAGAGCTGAATCAGTAATTCCAAGGCTTCATTTCGTCCTGTGTTGCATGGGTTGGCGTTGAGTCCCATTTCTTTATTTCGTGAAATAGAGAGATCCAAGACCTCGATTTTTCGTAAATTTTCCCCCACTACTTTACCAGAACAGTGATATTTTCTCTTTTCAGTTGAGGTAGTTGTGTCTACTGACGAATACATCTACAGTACAGTGTGATCATTTTTCTTAGCAATTTCTACATTCGCTGTGCAGTTTTATAAATTGGGTGTAGTATCAAGAAGTCCTGACTGGGCTCCTTAGACCAGTTTTGAGTGGTTTTTGGAATTTGGGCATTTTACGAAACTTCGTTCGGTCCCCTCTCCGATGCAGGGTTGTGGGGTGACCAATGACCAAGTGTTACCTCTGCAGGGTTGGGTCCAGGGGAGTATATCGGTCAGTGATTTTTCCTGGCCTATGTCTCTCGCCTTGATTAAGCGACTGCCTGTTGACCTAATTATGGGGTGCGATTTCATCAATAAAACTGCGTTGATCTTGGATTATTCCGGACACACCTTTTCCTTTACGTTTTCTCCTAGGGAGAGGTTTGGCCTTTGCAAGTGCTCTAAACCTAGTTTATGGCAAACTGCCGGAGCCTTGGCCGTTGAGGCCGCAGGTAATGAATTCGATTTGGCCCATCTCTTGCCCCACCAGGCTTCTCATTTGATCGATTTGTTGCACAGTTTTCCCCAACTCCTTAGTGATAACCTGGGTGTCACTGGCGTTATCGAGTTTCATATCCGTCTGTTCGATGATATTCCTGTTAGGCAATCTCCATACCATCTCTCACCCCCAAAGATGAAGATACTCAATGCTAAGATATCTCAGATGCTCCAACGAGGAGTGATTAGGCCCTCTACTTCTGCTTACGGTTCCCCAATATTTCTTGTGCGTAAAGGTCAGGGGCGCGATTTCAGACCTATGGTTGACTACCACCGTTTGAACGCCAAGGTTGTACTTGAATCAGTACCTCTGCCGGATATGTATAATTCTTTTACTTGGTTTGCTGGTGCTAACTGGTTTACGGTCCTTGATTTGAATCAGGCCTTTTATCAGATTCCTTTGGGTGACGAATGTAAACATGTTACTGCGTTTTGTACAGATAGGAACTTGTTCGAGTTTAACAGAGTTCCCTTTGGGCTAGCAACCGGAGCAGCGGTGCTTACTCATTTGTTGGATAATATCCTTGGCGACTTAAAGTTAGTCTGTGTCTAAAATTATTTGGAAGACTTGGTTATCTACAGTCGTCTGTTTGAGGATCATTTCGAAAATATCCAACAAGTCATGTTGAGGTTACAGCGAGCCGGTCTAACTGGTAAGCCTAGCAAAATCACGCTGGTTAAGCAGGAGATATCTTTGTTAGGCCATATAGTGTCTAGTCAAAGTATTCGCGTTGACCAAGAGCGGACTAAGGCCATGTGGGCATTGCGTCCCCCTACTGATAAACGGGGGATGCTAAATTTATAGGCATGGCAAATTACTTTAGGCGTTTTGTTCCCAATTTAGCCAAGTTGGTGGCACCCCTAGATCAGTTACGCCGAAAGGGCGTGCGTTTTGAATGTGGACCGGCCCAGGGGGCTGTCTTTGAGCACATTAAGACAGCGATAGCCAACCCGCCGGTTCTTAGGGTACCCGACTTTAATAAAAGGTTTATTCTTGAAACAGACGGTTCTAATGCCGGTATTTCAGCTGTTCTCCTCCAGGAGTTTGAGAGGCACAAACAGCCATTAGCCTAAGCGTCTCGTCGGTTAACTGACGCTGAGTGCCGGCCGGTGTGGCCGAGCGATTCTACGCACTTCAGTCTGGAACTGCGCTACCGCTACGGTCCCAGGTTCGAATCCTGCCTCCGGCATGGATGTATGTGATGTCTTTAGGTTAGTTAGGTTTAAGTAGTTCTTACTTCTAGGGGACTGATGACCACAGATGGTAAGTCCCGTAGTGCTCAGAGCCATTTTTGACGCTGAGCTTAAATACCCTGTCTACGAGTGGGAGGCCTTGGTCGTTTTATTTGCCTTAGAGAAGTACTGCTTCTACACTGAACATCGGGTTTGGAAACCGACAATCAAGCTTTGAGCTGGGTGTTGGCTAGGCTGCGTAAAACTGGCCGTATTGCTAAGTGGGCAGTACATATTTGGGCATTTCAGTTTGAAGTCAAATATGTGAAGTGCTCTGAAAATGTCCTTGCGGATGTCCTCAGTCAGATGTTCACCGAAGCTACATATAGTGAGAGAAGGCAGCAGGTAGAGGGCGACAACCTTAATTGTATGGTGTTTTGTGAAATTCCCCTTTTGTTCAAAGACGTTGCTCAGCATCAGGATCAGGACACTGTTTGGGCCGGTATTAAGCAAGTTGACAAGACAGCTGTCGAACGAGTATGTCATTTAGAGGGGTATTCTTTGTAGGAAGGTGGGAAATGCTAAGCAGTCTAAGATCTGTTTATGTGCAACCTTGTTGCGTCCAGTCTTTCGGTATTTTCATGACTCGTTAGTGGATGGGCATTTAGGGACTTATAAGAATCTCCAAAAATTCGAGGAGCATTTAACTTGGCCCTCCATGAACCGGGATGTGAGAGAGTGATATCCTAATGCCGCTTGTGTAATGTAGCCCAGAAATGCTCTTCAACAACGTTGGTTGAGTTCGAAACGGGAGTCACGTCCAATGCAAAAGCGCTTCATTGATTATTTGGCGCCTTTACCTCGTACTAGAATGGGTCATCGATATGTACTAGCTGTGATTGATGCGTTCTTCAGATTTACTTGGCTCCTTCCCAGCCAGAACATTACTGTTGCCACCACTATTAATTATTTAACTAGTGTCTTCAGTGTGTTTGGACCACCCAAGCACCTAGTTAGAGATAACGCCCCTCCCTTTCTTTCAGCCCATTTCAAGGCCTTCTGTTTTCAGAACTGTATCAAGCGCGTCACTACCACCCCATATTATCCCCAGGGGTCCTTTGCAGAGAGAGTTAACCGAAATCTTAAGTCCTCTTTGATTATTTATCATCAGAAAACCCCATATAAATGGGACTCCATTCTTCCCTGGCTTTGTTTTGCCTTTAACACCGCCAGTCATGAAGCCTTACGAGCTACGCCTGCATCCTTGATCATTTCCTATCCAATTAATTACTGTCTTTCGAACTTGTGGGGAATTAAAGATCTTATTCCAGCCAATATTAATCCGCGTGTTATCAAGGAAAACTTGAACCGGGCCAGGTATAATATACTTAGAGCCTATAATAAGCAAGCGGAGCATTATAATCGTAATCGGGAATTCTTCAAGGACAGGCTGCGGGACCAATTTTATGTCCGCTGTTTCCAGGGGAGGCAGGTATGCGGTGGGAATCTTAGTAAATTTATTCCTCATTTTTTGTGGCCTAGCACTATCATGTGTATAATGGACCCACTAAATCTGTTGGTCAAGGAAAACAGCTCAGTTAACAATATAGGGTTCCCCTTAGTCAAATTAATTTTAAGTAGCTCAGGGTTTGGATTACACCTCCCTAGGTTAAGTTTGAAGTGGTGAGGCTGAGAAGTGCTGGCACCACCTTATATGTTGGTTTCAACCTTGTCTGTTACTCTGCGTTGGGTTCACTGCGGTTATTGTGGTTATGCCTTGATTCCTGTTCTTTCCACGTGTGACAGTAGCAGTGTGTATCGATATTCGCACCTGGCACTATCTTTTATCTGGTGCTTATAGTTTCTGGCTAGCTGGTGTTCCTCCAGTCGGTCTGTTGGTGCGGAACAGTCAGGAAATCTCCACACAGTGCAGTGGGCCGGACCCGTTGGTAGTCTCTACGCAGTGTCGGACTGTTTGGGAGCTGTTATGATTGCAACGGGGTTCGTGGCTCACTAAGCCAGGACATCAAAGTTGAGTGCCCGTCTGTTCACATTGTGCCATTGGTTTTCATGGTTGGCTTTTGGGGGTATTCCCGTGAGCAACAGCGAGTGTTCGAGTAGGAGGAAGGTTGGCCACCACTCCCGTGTAGTTTCACTATATTTTGGATATCCTTTTACGTTTTGGCTTTGGTGTTCCTGGTTGGTATACTGGTCGAGTGGAAGGCAAA
The DNA here is from genome assembly GCF_023864345.2 of Schistocerca serialis cubense. Lineage (NCBI taxonomy): Eukaryota > Metazoa > Arthropoda > Insecta > Orthoptera > Acrididae > Schistocerca > Schistocerca serialis. Next base: position 232,457,688 of record NC_064643.1, read on the forward strand.
TCTTCTTTCTGGTGGGTCCGTTGACTGTCTCTTCGTTGCGATGCCGGCGGATTGGATATAGTTTGGTTGACCACCTGTCTCCCCTAAGCAAACATTTATATTTCAAGTGCAGACTGACCAACAGAAACTTCTGCGCGCCACTGGCTGTACTGCTTTTTTATTGGTGTTTGATTGTGTATTTTAATGGCTCATAGCTGATGGTTTGAATTTGTATGCTTATAGTTGGGTTTCAAACAATGGGCCCTCAGCCACTTTAAAACTGAAAGTTCATTACTTGTCATATCTTGGATTGGTTGGGCCTTCAACCTAATTCAAAATATTTTTTGGGATAAAGCTTTAGGCCTTCTGACTTGAAAAATCATTGCAGTTGTGTTTTTCAATCATGGGCTTTCAGCCATCTTAAAATTAAAATTCCTTACTTGTCAAGTCTTAGATTATTTGCGTCCTCAGCCTCATTAAAAAAAATGTTATTTAGGGATAAAGCCTTGGTGTTTCTATCTTGTAAATATTTATTGTAGTTGTGTTTTGAATCATGGGCCTACAGCCGTTTTAAAAGTAAAATTCCTTATTCTTAAGCCATAAATTGTTGGGGCCTTCAGCCTCCTTTTTTAAAATTATTTAAGGATTAAGCTATGGGCTGTCTGTCTTTGAAAATTTATTGTAGTTGTGTTTTTAAATCATGGGTCTTCAGCCATTTTAAAATTAAAATTTGGAAATTTCATGGTATGTGGCTGAGATTGTATGGATGATGTGTAAGAGTTCCGAGAGAAAGTTCACAGCATAGTCGAAATAACCTAGGAAACATGTGGGCGGGTATTTTCCTGCAGCGGTATGAGGTCGCCTGTCGACTGTCCTGGGCGTTTGTACTGTATGACGAGCATAACTTTCTGCAAGCTGTCCACCCGCGGCTTTGCGTTAATGGTGTTGCAGTGTTCCAGTGGGCTCTGGCATTCGAACAAAAAGATCACCACTTTTATACAAGTTCTTATATTGTCCCGATCTCTCCCCAAGCGATTTCAATTTTTCTGGAGTCGTGAAGAAAAGCGTTCGAAGCCATTGATTTACTACATGCATAGTTTTCATTTCACAACCCCTCATATTTTACCTTCCACAGTGATTGCAAAGGTATTCGTTGTGGATAATATCTTCATAAGAATCTAAATCTATGGGCAATGTATCGTAATGCGTAACGTTTACGCTATTGAAGGGAAAGAGTTCAACAGTTAAGCAGAATACAGTCCACGAACTGTTGTGGTCTGCATAAGCCAACGTAATACTTTAGACTAGGTTTCCACAGAAACCCATACTCACCAGCGAAGTTCGTAAACAACACTTTTAAAATGCACCAAATCCATGATCTCGTTGTAAATAACACTAGGGCGTAATCTCAGTACGACAGTCGTGCCTTGTTGTAACGGTTTTCTGTTCTGTGCCGGTGAGTAAAGGCGTCATCAGCTAGCGCTTCAATTATAGCATGTTTGCTCATCGCATTAGTGATATGCGTCAAGTGTCTTCTACTGCTAACCGTGTGAACTAATACATCGACATCAGCACAAGAGATGCTATCCCTGTAGGAGATACGATGCCCTCTGCTGATAACTCCTGGCACTCTTAGCTGTAGCATATCAGGTGCCATTTTGCTAAATGGGGGAAAATTGCCTCAGACGATGAGCCAATAGATTGTATGGACTAATGGCCGTCAATGCCACCTCTTGCAGATAACAGACCTTTGATCCTGCAGGTTGAAATGATTGAAGAGAATACACGAGGCAAGTGGGAATGTTCTCTCTGTAGTAATGTTTAAGACCTACACTCATTAGGAAAGCAATTATGCAAAAGAAGGCTGTGCAGCCACACATGGGAACTGCAGCGCATCCGCTTCTCTACTGTTGCAGACTGACTGTGGTGCTGACGTGTGTCGTGTAGTGCATCTCTGAGAGACCACAACGTTTGAGTAGGTATCGGAATCGGGAAACAAACTTCTCTTTAAGTAATGTTTGTCTCTCTATTTCAAAAATCGGAGAACAGAAACGCTATGATTAACAGTCCGATTATGTAAGTTCAAGGCTCCTAATAGGACTTTAGTTAAACACAGATCTGCTAAAATTTTAAATAGTTCCTCAACTAATCATTGTCATTGAAAGTTAGATCGAATGCTCTGTACCTTTTACCCAGGTGTGCCTGGTGGGAGTAAAATACATCGTTAGCAGTATGTCAGTAATTGACTACACGTGGGAAATTTAAATTTACGCACTAGATGAATATTGACGTAGGAAGTATCTGATGGTTATCTCCAGTATAAAATTTACATTTTGAACGAGTTTCACACATTAAGAAGATTCGATCTGTGGCTGTTGGTGTGTGAATGTATGTTTCAGTCAATGGGTTGCTACCAAATACTGATGAGGTAGAAACGGATTCCAGTTAACATTGGACACAACGATACAGTGTTATACTCCTTGAAATAAAGCAAGTTACTACATTAATTGTATATTATTCAGTTGTTGATTTACACTAGCGGATTGAAGCAAGTGCTTACGTGCTTGGCTCAAGACACCGAAGGGATGAGAACAATAGTGTGGCCACTTTTTATCGTCTGACTAGGATATTATATAGTTTTCTGATACTAAATCAATCACATTTTCCTTTGATTTTCATACAATTACAATTTGTATTTGGGAAAAGGGAGAAAATTATTAATTATCAGTGTCCAATATAGAACTCAAAAACCACGATTTTGTAGAAAAATTTCTAATTTCATTTGGAGGCAATAGACACACCACTAAATGACAGCAACAACTTAAAGCCTTACCCGCGTGACCGCTATGGTTGCAGGTTCGAATCCTGCCTCGGGCATGGATGTGTGTGATGTCCTTAGGTTAGTTAGGTTTAAGTAGTTCTAGGTTCTAGGGGACTGATGACCTCAGCAGTTAAGTCCCATTGTGCTCAGAGCCATTTGAACCATTATTTTAAGGCCTTACTGTCTTTTATGGTGCCATTAACTTGCGTCTCGTTGTATGACTGTCGCTGTACAAGTCACAATGTTATTGCAGTGTGAAACACCAGTATGGTACATCATTACACATAGCATCTCTTCTTAGCAAGTGTTTGAAGGCATAAAATTTACCGCAACACATGGTACATTTTTACAAGGGACAGTTACTCCAATTTGCCGATAGATTTGCTCAAAGCAGCACAAAAATATCAGTACAGTAGATTTATATAGGAATATAGTCACAACTGAATTTAAGTCATGTATAATACTATACTGAAAACGTTTTTACGGATCACTTTTGCAAGCTAATATCTTCGTTATACAAAATTATGTACAAAATCAAAAAAGGTTTTTTCCATTAGCTTGTTTCTGTCTTCAAATAAGAAATTATTTATCACCAATTATTATATTATTATATTACGTAGAGCAGGCTAGTTCATTTATTATACTTACAACATTCAGAAATCACAGATTTTTTGGTTGATTTTATGCATTAATTGTTGTTATACATTCCAGAAACATTTTACAGATCGGGCTTCTACCAATAAAGATTGGTAGATTTACAGATCGTTTTTTAAAGAGCAGTAATGTTTCTTCCACATATGATAGTAGTAATTACATTTGTTAGACCGTCATTAATTTACTTTGGTAAAAACAAAATTATGTCAGTTTACCTTATTGTACTGTTTTGATCGGAAATTTCTGAAAGGAAGTATTACGTAATTTACTTTAATAACATGATAATGTAAGGTCACATCTGCCAAAGATCAAATTATATAGTTTCCGCCAAAATCCGTGTGATTTTAGCTATCCTCTAATAGTTTATATTCAGTTATATAAAGTTATGAGTAGATGATTGTAACATATTAAATTCAACTTTTTGCGTTTATCAAACGTGTTCCATTTCATGGATGGTTCCTCAGGGAAATAAAAGGAGCAGGTGGATGGTCACTGGGATGTGTGTGCCATAGAAACTGGCATCCGAAGTCGTGCAGGGAAAAGATCAGCAATTTGCACGTACCACGGGCTATGACAGGGTTTGCTCCCACCGATGATTTACCTCACCTCGGCAGATTTATCCAAATGATGACTGGTTGCTGTCAGCGCTTGCCATTAGCCTTACAGGACATGTAAGATTATAGAAGTGCATTAATAAATGTGCGGCATTCTTACAGTATAATATGGTCTGAAAGAGGATGTATGCTGCCACTTGCAAGTCCGTTGACACAACACAAAACATCATTAATTTATGTAATTACTTGCATAGTCTATAGTAGCATGAGGTTTTTAATTATCTATATTTTAGACAGCATCCAACCATAATTATGCATTAAGAGATGTTCTGATGCTAACATACATGCTCAACGAGACATGTTCGCAGTTCAAACTGAATGATACATTGTGTGTAGGCCCCAACGGGCTGTTCGTGAAGTCTGAATTATTTTCGCTGGAGCTCTCCTGAAACAGTCTGCCAACAATTACTTTAATGTATCTTTGCTGCGTTTCGCCACCATTTACTTATGTCAGTAGCAGGGTGTGTCAAAAAGCGTTGGGAGCCGTAATTACCGCTATCGATAAGACACTCACTGATACAAGGACGAAAAATAACGTTCCAGGAATTCTCACACCTGCAGTAGTAACGTTATCTTACGTCACACTAACAGTTAGTGTCCGCTACTGATCTGTAACTTACTGTTTAGCACGTTTACAATTTTTACTTCAGCCACCCTTTTAAAGTAGTCCACCTTGTTTGCTGTTCTACATCTTTCATGATTACTGTCTTTGCACTTGCGACAAAGCAGTAAGCAGAATCCTACATATTTACAAAATTTACTATATACAATATATAAAATTTCGCTCTACTTATAGTGAGCGATGATGAGTCAATGTTCTCTATTACATGTGTATTCACAGAGGACATTAGGGATCTCCAAATTAATCACTCTACAAATTATATTTTACTCCAAGTTTACATTTAATTTATGCAGTATTTAATTAAGGGCTGAGCTGTTCGAAGGCAAGAGTAATTTAATCTTGGTATCACCAACAGTATGCACACTTTTGCCCGTAACATTTTTAAACTCATATATTTACATACAAACAGAAACTATTACAAGAAAAAGTACTGTGACATAAAGTAATTTTTCTTATCACAAATGTGCTAAGTATGGACAGCGCATGTCTAAATTCATCAATGCCCATAATGCTGTCCCCTCTGTAATTTTCAGTTACGAGAAATAGCTGCAAACGTCTAAACACGACATTATGTGGCAGTTCTTTGGAACAAGACACATCTCTTCATCCACATCACTTTCGTTTAAGAGCTAAAGGAAGTAATCACCAGGTCATATATATACTTTATAAGATATGTATAATTGCATCTTTATAATATTACACTGTTCTTTCTCTAAGACGCTCCAGTGCGTATGATTTAATGAATACCTACCAGTCAAGTCCAAGCGTACGCAACAACCTGTTATTTCCTAAGTTCGATGGAACATTGATTTCTGCGACTTGGCTTAAGTTCTGGTCAAATCTGTGACTTCCTCTTAAAATTACCATAAATCGTTCAGTTAGGACGACGATTTGCTTGAATATTCCTCAAATATTATGAGAAGAAAGTCTTAAAACTAAAGTGAATGCTATTAAAAATATCTATTCCACAAGGAATATTTAGATACTAAGGCATATTTTTTCCCCCCCATGAACCATGGACCTTGCCGTTGGTGGGGAGGCTTGCGTGCCTCAGCGATACAGATAGCCGTACCGTAGGTGCAACCACAACGGAGGGGTATCTGTTGAGAGGCCAGACAAACGTGTGGTTCCTGAAGAGGGGCAGCAGCCTTTTCAGTAGTTGCAAGGGCAACAGTCTGGATGATTGACTGATCTGGCCTTGTAACAATAACCAAAACGGCATTGCCGTGCCGGTACTGCGAACGGCTGAAAGCAAGGGGAAACTACAGCCGTAATTTTTCCCGAGGGCATGCAGCTTTACTGTATGATTACATGATGATGACGTCCTCTTGGGTAAAATATTCCGGAGGTAAAATAGTCCCCCATTCGGATCTCCGGGCGGGGACTACTCAAGAGGATGTCGTTATCAGGAGAAAGAAAACTGGCGTTCTACGGATCGGAGCGTGGAATGTCAGATCCCTTAATCGGGCAGGTAGGTTAGAAAATTTAAAAAGGGAAATGGATAGGTTGAAGTTAGATATAGTGGGATTAGTGAAGTTCGGTGGCAGAAGGAACAAGACTTCTGGTCAGGTGACTACAGGGTTATAAACACAAAATCAAATAGGGGTAATGCAGGAGTAGGTTTAATAATGAATAGGAAAATAGGAATGCGGGTAAGCTACTACAAACAGCATAGTGAACGCATTATTGTGGCCAAGATAGATACGAAGCCCACACCTACTACAGTAGTACAAGTTTATATGCCAACTAGCTCTGCAGATGACGAAGAAATTGAAGAAATGTATGATGAAATAAAAGAAATTATTCAGATTGTGAAGGGAGACGAAAATTTAATAGTCATGGGTGACTGGAATTCGAGTGTAGGAAAAGGGAGAGAAGGAAACATAGTAGGTGAATATGGATTGGGGGACAGAAATAAAGAGGAAGCCGCCTGGTAGAATTTTGCACAGAGCACAACATAATCATAACTAACACTTGGTTTAAGAATCATGAAAGAAGGTTGTATACATGGAAGAACCCTGGAGATACTAAAAGGTATCAGATAGATTATATAATGGTAAGACGGAGATTTAGGAACCAGGTTTTAAATTGTAAGACATTTCCAGGGGCAGATGTGGACTCTGACCACAATCTATTGGTTATGACCTGTAGATTAAAACTGAAGAAACTGCAAAAAGGTAGGAATTTAAGGAGATGGGACCTGGATAAACTAAAAGAACCAGAGGTTGTACAGAGATTCAGGGAGAGCATAAGGGAGCAATTGACAGGAATGGGGGAAATAAATACAGTAGAAGAAGAATGGGTAGCTTTGAGGGATGAAGTAGTGAAGGCAGCAGTGGATCAAGTAGGTAAAAAGACGAGGGCTAGTAGAAATCCTTGGGTAACAGAAGAAATATTGAATTTAATTGATGAAAGGAGAAAATATAAAAATACAGTAAGTGAAACAGGCAAAAAGGAATACAAACGTCTCAAAAATGAGATTGACAGGAAGTGCAAAATGGCTAAGCAGGGATGGCTAGAGGACAAATGTAAGGATGTAGAGGCCTATCTCACTAGGGGTAAGATAGATACCGCTTACAGGAAAATTAAAGAGACCTTTGGAGATAAGAGAACGACTTGTATGAATATCAAGAGCTCAGATGGAAACCCAGTTCTAAGCAAAGAAGGGAAAGCAGAAAGGTGGAAGGAGTATATAGAGGATCTATACAAGGGCGATGTACTTGAGGACAATATTATGGAAATGGAAGAGGATGTAGATGAAGATGAAATGGGAGATATGATACTGCGTGAAGAGTTTGACAGAGCACTGAAAGACCTGAGTCGAAACAAGGCCCCCGGAGTAGACAATATTCCATTGGAACTACTGACGGCCGTGGGAGAGCCAGTCCTGACAAAACTCTACCATCTGGTGAGCAAGATGGATGAGACAGGTGAAATACCCTCAGACTTCAGGAAGAATATAATAATTCCAATCCCAAAGAAAGCAGGTGTTGACAGATGTGAAAATTACGGAACTATCAGCTTAATAAGTCACAGCTGCAAAATACTAACACGAATTCTTTACAGACGAATGGAAAAACTAGTAGAAGCCAACCTCGGGGAAGATCAGTTTGGATTCCGTAGAAACACTGGAACACGTGAGGCAATACTGACCTTACGACTTATCTTAGAAGAAAGATTAAGGAAAGGCAAACCTACGTTTCTAGCATTTGTAGACTTAGAGAAAGCTTTTGACAATGTTGACTGGAATACTCTCTTTCAAATTCTAAAGGTGGCAGGGGTAAAATACAGGGAGCGAAAGGCTATTTACAATTTGTACAGAAACCAGATGGCAGTTATAAGAGTCGAGGGACATGAAAGGGAAGCAGTGGTGGGGAAGGAAGTAAGACAGGGTTGCAGCCTCTCCCCGATGTTGTTCAATCTGTATATTGAGCAAGCAGTAAAGGAAACAAAAGAAAAATTCGGAGTAGGTATTAAAATTCATGGAGAAGAAATAAAAACTTTGAGGTTCGCCGATGACATTGTAATTCTGTCAGAGACAGCAAAGGACTTGGAAGAGCAGTTGAATGGAATGGACAGTGTCTTGAAAGGAGGATATAAGATGAACATCAACAAAAGCAAAACAAGGATAATGGAATGTAGTCTAATTAAGCCGGGTGATGCTGAGGGAATTAGATTAGGAAATGAGGCACTTAAAGTAGTAAAGGAGTTTTGCTATTTGGGGAGCAAAATAACTGATGATGGTCGAAGTAGAGAGGATATAAAATGTAGGCTGGCAATGGCAAGGAAAGCGTTTCTGAAGAAGAGAAATTTGTTAACATCCAGTATTGATTTAAGTGTCAGGAAGTCATTTCTGAAAGTATTCGTATGGAGTGTAGCCATGTATGGAAGTGAAACATGGACGATAAATAGTTTGGACAAGAAGAGAATAGAAGCTTTCGAAATGTGGTGCTACAGAAGAATGCTGAAGATTAGATGGGTAGATCACATAACTAATGAGGAAGTATTGAATAGGATTGGGGAGAAGAGAAGTTTGTGGCACAACTTGACCAGAAGAAGGGATCGGTTGGTAGGACATGTTCTGAGGCATCAAGGGATCACCAATTTAGTATTGGAGGGCAGCGTGGAGGGTAAAAATAGTAGAGGGAGACCAAGAGATGAATACACTAAGCAGATTCAGAAGGATGTAGGTTGCAGTAGGTACTGGGAGATGAAAAAGCTTGCACAGGATAGAGTAGCATGGAGAGCTGCATCAAACCAGTCTCAGGACTGAAGACCACAACAACAACAACAACAAGGCATATTTTGCTGCACCCTTCCTTGCTGAAGTCGATAAACAGTTCATATGGAATAATGTAAAACCCTGAAAAAATACACATATGAAACATAAGATTAAGAAGGCTTGATTGGGTAACTCTACATTAGGTGTAATGTCTCTTAAGATGCTGAGAGGGAGATACTTTCATTTTCCTTCCACATTTAGGTAAAGGAATGGATTATAGAAGCGCAAACAAAGTTGACACTCGGCACAATGGCTGACGAGACGATCGTAAAGGAATTTCCCATTTACAGTAGCTACCGTCAGCCATCGCGTCGAGTGTCAACTTTGTCTGTGCGAGTAACAGTGTGTTTTGCAATAGATTTTGTATGGAATTAAATCCATATGATTAATAAATGTTTTGATGATATCTGTTTTTGATTATCAAACACGTGCACATATTTCAACAATACTTGTTCTAGATCGTCCCGTTGGGTTGCACCAATCCCTACAGCCTCTGATATTTTCGGTTTAACTTCCATTTCTAGGTCCTCTACCCCACAGGTGTTCCCCAGTTATACCCCAATTGGTATACTGTTTTACCTTTTACAAATTTAATCTTTATTCCACGACAATACTTCTCAAGTCAAGCATCTGTACGTAAAAGTTCTACTGGACTTTTTTGGCCCAAGCCAACAGTTAGCATTTACCCGAAAAAAATTAATCTTTGCTTCCCTCTCCGTAAGAGAATCAGGCCAGAGAACGCAGTCTGTACTCAATCTATCTAGTACAGGGGACAAGCATTCGATTCCTGAATTTATAAGTTTTACTTTGATCCAGGTTTGCCACTATACAGGCCGTGACCAGTTGCCAAAAGCACCCACTGCTCGATATTTCTGTATCAGATACTTAGAGACTTCATTACTTTTGTTTATTCGGTTATATATGTCCTGTGAAATCACAGTGATATCGGAGGTATCGAGGGTGACATTTTTCGGAATATAGCCTAACATTGCTTTAATTTTTGCTTGAACAATACTTTAGGGTTAGTCTACACAGTTACAATATCCTTCCAACAATTCTGCCTCATAGCGGTATCATCACTGTACTGCAAAAGATTAACCTCCTAAAGAGTGTCTCCCTCGCTCCATTCGTCGGAAAACATGTGTGGGCCGACCTCAGTTTGTCGATTTACTCACCTAATGACGTGCCTCCTCAGCCACTTCAGTTATATATATATTTATACGGGCCTGTCCCGTGTCTGCCAGTGGTGACTGTTACTGTTGCTCGTCATTGGGTTATGCACTGGCTGATCATTACTACTATTGTTGTAGTTGTTGAATGTCGGATTTCCTACAGGAGGGTCCAAATTTGTATAGTAAATACCACTGTTGCTACTGCTATACCAGGAACCGCCCCAAGTTTTGCCATACACTGGTTGAAATCTGCTGTTAGACCTAGGATTCTCTGAATTAAATTGAAAGGGGCCTGACTTTTGCTTGCAGGATTATGAACCTGTCCACCACCGTTCTCACTGAGGAAAGGTGACGTGCCTTCATTGTTATGTAGTAGAAATTGAACGTTTTGGTAACCTGAACAATTGCGATTGATATAATCACCATTCCGAACACGTTTGATGTCTTCATAATACCCTTCAAAGAAGTCAAACACACAATGAAATGTTCCACATCTGTTTCTCGTACATGTATTTGCTTGTCCTTGAAATCTAAAGATGAATTAGTTACTAGTATCCTTAATACACCTAACCCAGATGCTTCTCAAAATATTTCCGTAAACTACTATTCTTGGTATTCAACCTCTCAGGGTTGGAAACCTGTTGCCGCAATCGCTCCTGAATCCTTGCGGCCAGTACATAGCAAGGAAAGTTTCTTCAAATTGTTGAAATATTTGACAGTATCCAATAGCTTCAGTTGCCAAGAGGGCACCAGCACGTTGGATAAGTCCTGACACTTATTGTATTTTCCGTCACTGTGACCTTGACTATGGTAAAGTATCCCAGGAGACCTCCACCACAAGAAGTCACCTTCTTTCTGCAAACCGCCCTATCAGAGAGGACGGAGGACCAGACAAAGATTCCAGACACTCTCTTGTTCTTGGGGAGGGAAACTGCCACTACTGAAAAACCAGCAATGATGGAAGGCATGAGGATGCTGAAGGCAATGGAAACCACCACATTAAAGACACGTAACTTGTATCCACAAAACATGTTGCCTATAATTGAAAAGTGTCATACTGATCTCTCCATTCACAAAAGATTCCGGAATAGTCCCCTATTCGGATTTCAGGGAGTGGACAGCTAAGATGGAGGTGAACACGAGAAAAGGATTGAATAACCAACAAAAGAATAACATTGTGCGAATAGGTGTGTGAAATGTCAGAAACGTGAACGTGGTGGGGAAGTTGAAAACAAAAATGCATTGCCTCAAGCTCGATATAGTAGGGCTCAGTGAAGTGAAATGGAAAAAAGACAAGGCTTTCAGGCCATGTGAGTATAGGGTAATATCAACAGCAGCAGGAAAAGGTATAACGGGAGTAGGATTTGTTATGAATAAGAAGGGACAGCAGAGAGTTTGTTTCTGTGAACAGTTCAATGACAGGTTTGTTGTAATCAGAATCGACAGCTAACGAACACCGACAACGATAGCTCAGGTATACATGCCCGTCGTTGCAAACTGAAGATGAAGAGGTAGAGAAAATATATGAGGATATTGAAAAGGTAATGCAGTATCTAAACGGAGACGAAGCTCTCATAGTCGTGGGTGGCAAGAATGCTGTTCTAGGGGGAGGAGTAGAAGAAAACAATACAGGAGAATGTGGGCTTGGGACAAGGAATGAGGGAGGTGAAAGACAAATTGAGTTCTGTATTAAATTTCGGCTAGTAATATCGAATTAGCTGTTCAAGAATCATGAGAGGAGGAAGTATACTTGGGAAAGTCCGGATGATACGGGAAGATTTCAGTTAAATTACATCAAGATAAGACAGAGACTCCGAAATCAGATAATGTATTGTAAGGCGTACCTAGGAGCAGATAGCGATGAAGAGTAGGATGAAGTCTAAGAGATTAGCCAGGAAGAATCAATATTCAAAGAAGTGTGATATCGATGTACCAATAAATGACGATATATGCTAGACGTTCTCTGACGGTACAGATATGTGAATAACGACTAGTTCAGCAGGCAGCACAGTTTCAATGGAATTGACATCTCTAAGAAGCGCAATGACAGAAGTTTGAAGGAGGAACATAAGTACACTGAAGACAACGCAGAAGAAACCATGGGTAACAGAAGAATTACTTCAATTGATCTATGAAAGAAGCAAGTACAAAAATGTTTAGGGAAACTTAGGAATACAGAAATACAATCTACTGAGGAATGAAATAAATAGCAAGAGCAGGAAAGCTAAGACGAAACGGCTGCTGGAAAAATGTGAGGAAATCGAAAAAGAAATAATTGTCGGAAGAAGTGACTAAGCATGTAGGAAAGTCAAAATAAATTTGGGGTGAAATTAAAAGCAAGGAGGGTAACAATTAGTTTGGAACGGGAATTCCACTGTTAAATTCAATCGAGAGAGCGGATAGATGGAAAGAGTACAATGAAGGCCTCTATGAGGGGGAAGATTTGTCTAATGTGATAGAAGAAGAAACAGCAGTCGATTTAGAAGAGATAGGCGATAAAGTACTAGAATCATAATTTAAGAGACCTTTGGAGGACATAAGACCATATAAGGCGGAAAGCATTAATAACATTGCATCAGAATACCTAAAATCATTTGGGAAGTGACCACAGAACAACCATTCACGGTAGTGTGTAGAATGCATCAGTGAGCGACGTACTATCTGCCTTTCGGAAAAGTATCATCCGCAAAATTCCGAAGAATGCAAGAGCTGACAAGTGCGGGAATTATCGCACAATCAGCTTAACAGCACATGCAGCCAAATTACTAATAAATATAAGGTACAGAAGAATCGAAAGAAAACAAAGGAAGTCTGAGATGTCAATCAGTTTGGCTTTAACAATGGTAAAGGCAGAAGAGAGGCAATCAGGTCGTTGCGGTTGATAATACAAGGAAGACTACAGAAAAATAAGCGCGATCACAGGATTTGTCGACCTGGAGAAAGGGTTGGACATGTAAAATAGTACAAGACGTTCGAATTTCTGAGAAAAATAAGGGTAAGCAAGAGGTACATACGGATAATATACAATATCTACAAGAGCCAAGAGGGACGACCAAGAACGAAGTGATCGGAATAAAAAGTGTTCAAAACACTAATGTAGTCTTCCGCCTCTACTGTTCAATCTGTACATCGAAGAAGCATGAATGGAATAAAAGTAAAGTTCAGGAGTTGAATTAAAATTCAAAATGGAAGGATAACAATGACACGATTAGCAGTGACATTGCTATCATGAGTGAAAGTGAAGAAGAATTAAGTGATCTGGTGAATGGAATGAAGAGTCTAATGAGTGCAGATTATGGATTGAGAGTAAAACGAAGATAGGCGAAAATAGTGAGAAGTAGCCAAGACGAGAACAGCTAGAAACTTAACATCAGAATTGATGTTACCAAAGAAGGTGAAGCTAAGGTATTCTACTACCTAAATACAAAAAAAAATCAATGACGGATGGAACAAGAAGGACATCAAAAGCATGCTAGCACAGGCCAAAACGGCATTCCTGGTGAATAGAAGTCTACTAGTACCAACGACACGTTTTAATATGTGAAATAAATTTACACGGTATGGTCGTAAAACGTGGAATGTGGGAAAACAGGAACAGAAGGGAATCGAAGCATTTGAGACGTAGTGCTGCAGAATGTAATTTAAAATTTTGCGGACTCTGAGGTAAGGAACAAGAAGATTCTGTACAGAGTCGAAGAGGAAAAAAAATTGGGAAAATCACTGTTAAATAGAAGGGACAGGATGACAGGACATCTGTTAAGACATTAGGGAATGACTCCCATGGTACTAGGGGAACGGAAAAACTAGAGGGCAAAAACTGTATAGGAAGCCAAAGATTGGATTACATCCAGCAAATAATTAAGGACTTAGATTGCAGATGCTGTTCTGCGATTAAGAGGTTAGTAAAGGACAGGATTTCATGAGGGGCCACATCAAACCAGTGAGAAGACTGATGACTCATAAAAAAGCTGTAAACCATCGTAAGAAGATTTCAGGATGGGAATTACGTTTTGGGGAATGTAAATTTGTGGTTATCAGTTCTCTGATGATTTCATTCACGTAGCATAGAAGAAAGTGTGTGCTCTGCTCCCATATTATATGTATGGAAAGAAAGTGCCTGATTGTAATTATTTACTGTTCCCATAGGGATACTCTCACTTGGTCTCACATGATCATTCAAATCTCACGTCTTGTTTGCTAATCTTGGACTGTCGTAACTTATTTCTCCAACTCCGGATAATTACTTTTGTAGACTACAGAGTTGGGTATTAACTCTAGCTCTCCATTGGGGTATCACTTTATTTAGAGTTTCTGTAATCTGATTCAGATTCGTCGTAACTAACTTTATGCTTTGTTCTAAGCGTATGTCATCAACAGAGCTGCGTACAGCTTGCTTCATCTTTGAAGCAACAATCTCGTTGAGTGGCGTTTGTTTGTGCCACAAGGATTTATTACATTTTTCTTCTCATGAGATGAAAGCCGTACTCGTGCGTCGCTACATTCGTGAATATTACACTCCTGGAAATTGAAATAAGAACACCGTGAATTCATTGTCCCAGGAAGGGGAAACTTTATTGACACATTGCTGGGGTCAGATACATCACATGATCACACTGACAGAACCACAGGCACATAGACACAGGCAACAGAGCATGCACAATGTCGGCACTAGTACAGTGTATATCCACCTTTCGCAGCAATGCAGGCTGCTATTCTCCCATGGAGACGATCGTAGAGATGCTGGATGTAGTCCTGTGGAACGGCTTGCCATGCCATTTCCACCTGGCGCCTCAGTTGAACCAGCGTTCGTGCTGGACGTGCAGACCGCGTGAGACGACGCTTCATCCAGTCCCAAACATGCTCAATGGGGGACAGATCCGGAGATCTTGCTGGCCAGGGTAGTTGACTTACACCTTCTAGAGCACGTTGGGTGGCACGGGATACATGCCGACGTGCATTGTCCTGTTGGAACAGCAAGTTCCCTTGCTGGTGTAGGAATGGTAGAACGATGGGTTCGATGACGGTTTGGATGTACCGTGCACTATTCAGTGTCCCCTCGACGATCACCAGTGGTGTACGGCCAGTGTAGGAGATCGCTCCCCACACCATGATGCCGGGTGTTGGCCCTGTGTACCTCGGTCGTATGCAGTCCTGATTGTGGCGCTCACCTGCACGGCGCCAAACACGCATACGACCATCATTGGCACCAAGGCAGAAGCGACTCTCATCGCTGAAGACGACACGTCTCCATTCGTCCCTCCATTCACGCCTGTCGCGACACCACTGGAGGCGGGCTGCACGATGTTGGGGCGTGAGCGGAAGACGGCCTAATGGTGTGCGGGACCGTAGCCCAGCTTCATGGAGACGGTTGCGAATGGTCCTCGCCGATACCCCAGGAGCAACAGTGTCCCTAATTTGCTGGGAAGTGGCGGTGCGGTCCCCTACGGCACTGCGTAGGATGCTACGGTCTTGGCGTGCATCCGTGCGTCGCTGGGGTCCGGTCCCAGGTCGACGGGCACGTGCACTTCCGCCGACCACTGGCGACAACATCGATGTACTGTGGAGACCTCACGCCCCACGTGTTGAGCAATTCGGCGGTACGTCCACCCGGCCTCCCGCATGCCCACTATACGCCCTCGCTCAAAGTCCGTCAACTGCACATACGGTTCACGTCCACGCTGTCGCGGCATGCTACCAATGTTAAAGACTGCGATGGAGCTCCGTATGCCACGGCAAACTGGCTGACACTGACGGCGGCGGTGCACAAATGCTGCGCAGCTAGCGCCATTCGACGGCCAACACCGCGGTTCCTGGTGTGTCCGCTGTGCCGTGTGTGTGATCATTGCTTGTACAGCCCTCTCGCAGTGTCCGGAGCAAGTATGGTGGGTCTGACACACCGGTGTCAATGTGTTCTTTTTTCCATTTCCAGGAGTGTAGTTTTCATCGATTATTTTTCTCTCGAATAGAAGTAACCATTTCAGAAAAATCTGTAACTGTTATCGGAACTTCACATTAAGGAACTTTAAAATCACACATATTAGAATCAGCGCTATCTAGCGTGATCGTGAGTCTGGCCAACTCAGATGCTAATTACACCTTCTCTGTTGACATAATCTGTTGTTTCTGGTTACCTTTCGGTAACTGATACGTCATGGCTCTCTGGGCAGTTGTTAACGGGGATAGATCAGATAGTACATGTTCAGTAACATGGATAGCTGCATGTTCGGTCAGCTCATCTTGAATTTGTTTCAATTGAGAATGCAAACGTGTAGAGAATTTGGTTTGAAGTGTATACAGCGGCTGTTTATTTTCATTTATGAAATGTCCAGCTGCTGTCTTATCTGATCCGACGGCTGCCTTATCTGATCAAACTGCAGACTCATTATTTCCATGAGAGCTACCAAAGGAGGAGCCTGTTCGGCCTCCGAATTATCTTCAGGTAAATCAGAACTGAGATCACTTCCGGTTGCGTGTGTGACTTCAACTATTGTACACGCGTTCACCTTACTATTAATCTAGAAATCACAACTGAAATTCACTATAGGGCTGGACAGAACCAGAATAATTCCGACAGCCTTATGTAAAATACTATTTCCGAAATATTGTGGACAATAAACATCAAAATCTTAAAATCTTAAAATTTTGTACACGGCCTCTAAGAGCCCCGACAAATTATTTTATAGCATATGCTTCTGATTTGAAAAGCACCACACGGAAACAGTAAAGAAAAACCAGAATAGAAATTATATTTACCTTCGCGCTATGAGCGATGTTGCAGCACAATACATTTTTTGATTGATACAAACTCTGAAAAACCATCGAAATGCGGGCCAGGGTGGCCAAGCTGTTCTAGACGCAACAGTCTGGAGCCGCGCGACCGCTACGGTCGCAGGTTCGAATCCTGACTCGGCCATGGATGTGTGTAATGTCCTTAGGTTAGTTAGGTTTTAGTAGTTCTTAGTTCTAGGGGACTGATGACCTCAGAAGTTAGGTCCCCGATGGTGAGTGTTAATCGGAGGTGAGGGTATCATCTGGAGTGCCTCAGGGAAGTGTGGTGGGTCCTCCGTTGTTTTCTATCTACATAAATGATCTTTTGGATAGGGTGGATAGCAAAGTGCGGCTGTTTGCTAATGATGCTGTGGTGTACATGAAAGTGACGTTGTTGAGTGAATGTAGGAAGATACAAGATGACTTGGACAAGATTTGTGATTGGTGTAAAGAATGGCAGCTAACTCTAAATGTAGATAAATGTAAATTAAAGCAGATGAATAGGAAAAAGAATCGCGTAATGTATGAATACTCCATTAGTACTGTAGCGCTTGACACAATCACGTCGATTAAATATTTGGGCGTAACATTGCAGAGCGATATGAAGTGGGAAAAGCATCTAATGACAGTTGTGGGGAAGACAGACAGTCGTCTTCGGTTCATTGGTAGAAATTTGAGAAGATGTGGTACATCTGTAAAGGACACCGCTTATAAAACACTAATACGACCTATTCTTGAGTACTGCTCGAGTGTTTGGGATCCATACAAGGTCCGATTGAGGGAGGACATAGAAGCAATTCACAGGCGGACTGCTAGATTTGTTACTGGTAATTTTGATCATCACGCGCTCTTTTCGTGAATCGCTACTGAGGAAATTTAGAGAACCAGCATTTGAGGCTGACTGCAGTACAATTTTACTGCCGCCAACTTATATTTCACGGAAAGACCACAAAGAAATGATAAGAGAGATTAGGGCTCGTACAGAGGCATATAGGCAGTCATTTTTCCTTCATTCTGTTTGGGAGTGGAAAAGGGAGAGAAGATGCTAGTTGTGGTGCGAGGTACCCTCCGCCACGCACCATATGCTGGATTGCGGAGTATGGATGTAGATGTAGATGCAGATTTCAGTTACAATCGTAGAGCACGAAAAATGGGACCAAGTCGTAGTACAGACACAAGAAAGAATTTCTAACACAAATAATCACAAAACACTGCTTACATGAATCAAGTCACACATTGGGCAACATTTATAATGTTCCTGTAAGTAGAAGAAGGGTACCCGTGGTCATAATCAAAACGTCTTCGGTCCCGGGTTCGATCCCCGCCACTGCCAAAATATTGATGAATAATCAGCATTGGCGGCCGAAGACCTCGGGCATAAGAAGTCAGCCTCATTCTCCCAACGGCCTTGTCAAAGAGGGCGGGGGAGCGGATAGAGGTTCAGGGCACTCTCTTGTCCTAGGGGTGGGATATTGCCCCTAAAGGCGGAAGAATCAGCAATTATCAACGACATGAGGATGCAGAAGGCAATGGAAACCACTGCATTAAAGACACGTAACGTGTATCCACAGGACATGCGGCCTGTAATTGAAGAAGTGTCATGATGATCTGTCCATTGGCAAAAGATTCCGGAATAGTCACCCATTCGGATCTCTGGGAGGGGACTGCCAAAGGGAAGGTTACCATGAGAAAAAGATTGAATAATCAACGAAAGGATAACGTTCTACGAGTCGGGGCGTGGAATGTCAGAAACTTAAACGTGGTAGGGAAACTAGAAAATCTGAAAAGGGAAATGCAAAGGTTCGGCCTAGATATAGTAGCGGTCAGTGAAGTGAAGTGGAAGGAAGACAAGGATTTCTGGTCAGATGAGTATCGAGTAATATCAACAGCAGCAGAAAATGGTATAACAGGTGTGGGATTCGATATGAATAGGAAGGTAGGGCAGAGGGTGTGTTACTGTGAACAGTTCAGTGACCGGGTTGTTCTAATCAGAATCGACAGCACACCAACACCGACAACGATAGTTCAGGTATACATGCCGACGTCGCAAGCTGAAGATGAACAGATAGAGAAAGTGTATGAGGATATTGAAAGGGTAATGCAGTATGTAAATGGGGACGACAATCTAATAGTCATGGGCGACTGGAATACAGTTGTAGGGGAAGTAGTAGGAGAGGTTACAGGAGAATATGGGCTTGGGACAAGGAATGAAAGAGAGGAAAGACTAATTGAGTTCTGTAACAAGTTTCAGCTAGTAATAGTGAATACCCTGTTCAAGAATCACAAGGGGAGGAGATATACTTGGAAAAGGCCGGGAGATACGGGAAGATTTCAGTTAGATTACATCATGGTCAGACAGAGATTCCGAATCAGATACTGGATTGTAAGGCGTACCCAGGAGCAGATATAGACTCAGATCACAATATGGTAGTGATGAAGAGTGGGCTGAAGTTCAAGACAATAGTCAGGAAGAATCAATACGCAAAGAAGTGAGATACGGAAGTACTAAGGAATGACGAGAGACGTTTGAAGTTCTCTAACGCTATAGATACAGCAATAAGGAATAGCGCAGTAGGTAGTACAGTTGAAGAGGAATGGACATCTCTAAAAAGGGCCATCACAGAAGTTGGGAAGGGAAACATAGGTACAAAGAAGGTAGCTGCGAAGAAACCATTGGTAACAGAAGAAATACTTCACTTGATTGATGAAAGGAGGAAGTACAAACATGTTCCGGGAAAATCAGGAATACAGAAATACAAGTCGCTGATGAATGAAATAAACAGGAAGTGCAGGGAAGCTAAGACGAAATGGCTGCAGGAAAAATGTGAAGACATCGAAAAAGATATGATTGTCGGAAGGACAGACTCAGCATACAGGAAAGTCAAAACAACCTTTGGTGACATTTAAAGCAACGGTGGTAACATTAAGAGTGCAATGGGAATTCCACTGTTAAATGCAGAGGAGAGAGCAGATAGGTGGAAAGAATACATTGAAAGCCGCTGTGAGGGTGAAGATTTGTCTGATGTGATAGAGGAAGAAACAGGAGTCGATTTAGAAGAGATAGGGGATCCACTATTAGAATTGGAATTTAAAAGAGCTTTGGAGGACTTACGGTCAAATAAGGCAGAAGGGATAGATAACATTCCATCAGAATTTCTAAAATCATTGGAGGCAGTGGCAACAAAACGACTATTCACGTTGGTGTGTAGAATGTATGAGTCTGGCGATATACCATCCGACTTTCGAAAAGCATCATCCACACAATTCCGAAGACGGCAAGAGCTGACAAGTGTGCGAATTATCGTACAATCAGCTTAACAGCTCATGCATCGAAGTTGATTACAAGAATAATATACAGAAGAATGGAAAAGAAAATTGAGAATGCGCTAGGTGACGATCAGTTTGGCTTTAGGAAAAGTAAAGGGACGAGAGAGGCAATTCTGACGTTACGGCTAATAATGGAGGCAAGGCTAAAGAAAAATCAGGACACTTTCATAGGATTTGTCGACCTGGAAAAAGTGTTCGACAATATAAAATGGTGCAAGCTGTTCGAGATTCTGAAAAAAGTAGGGGTAAGCTATAGGGAGAGACGGGTCATATACAATATGTACAACAACCAAGAGGGAATAATAAGAGTGGACGATCAAGAACGAAGTGCTCGTATTAAGAAGGGTGTAAGACAAGGCTGTAGCCTTTCACCGCTACTCTTCAATCTGTACATCGAGGAAGCAATGATGGAAATAAAAGAAAGGTTCAGGAGTGGAATTAAAATACAAGGTGAAAGGATATCAATGATACGATTCGCTGATGACATTGCTATCCTGAGTGAAAGTGAAGAAGAATTAAATGATCTGCTGAACGGAATGAACAGTCTAATGAGTACACAGTATGGTCTGAGAGTAAATCGGAGAAAGACAAAGGTAATGAGAAGTAGTAGAAATGAAAACAGCGAGAAACTTAACATCAGGACTGACGGTCACGAAGTCAATGAAGTTAAGGAATTCTGCTACCTAGGCAGTAAAATAACCAATGACGGACGGAGCAAGGAGGACATCAATAGCAGACTCGCTATGGCAAAAAAGGCATTTCTGGCCAAGAGAAGTCTACTAATATCAAATACCGGCCGCAATTCGAGGAAGATATTTTTGAGGATGTACGTCTGGAGTACAACATTGTATGTTAGTGAAACATGGACTGTGGGAAAACCGGAACAGAAGAGAATCGAAGCATTTGAGATGTGGTGCTATAGACGAATGTTGAAAATTTGGTGGACTGATAAGGTAAGGGATGAGGAAGTTCTACGCAGAATGGGAGAGGAAAGGAATATGTGGAAAACACTGATAAGGAGAAGGGACAGGATGATAGGACATCTGCTAAGACATGAGGGAATGACTTCCATGGTACTAGAGGGAGCTGTAGGGGGCAAAAACTGTAGAGGAAGACAGAGATTGGAATACGTCAAGCAAATAATTGAGGACGTAGGTTGCAAGTGCTACTCTGAGATGAAGAGGTTAGCACAGGAAAGGAATTCGTGGGGGGCAGCATCAAACCAGTCAGTAGACAAAAAAAAAAAAAAAAAAAAAAAAAAAAAAAAAAAAAAAAAAAAAAAAAAAAAGGTAGAAGAATAAGGAAACAAAACTTTTCTTTATCTAAAGCTTCGTCGCACTCTCATTGGGTATAGCGCGATTCATGGCCGCAAATCACTACTTTCCAGTCATCCCCAGTCCAATAGCGTCGGTCTTTACACCGTCTACCACAGCGCTTAGAATTAACTACAGATTTTTTAGCTAATGGGGAGTTGCTCTATCGCTGTACTCCTTTTCTGTTTGAACTCCAAAATCACATTGTTTCTGTTAGCTGCCCCTCAGGTACCATTTTAGATCTCACAACTCATTCCTTCACCGATTCCATTCAATTTTTACAGCCATCCGCTGCATTGCTCGCAAGCCGTGTCCGATGGAACTACCTGCATAGATTATGATTCAATAAAACTCTCACAATGGGAACACATACGTTAAGAGAGTTTCCTTTGTTTCTTTTTCTCTGCCTGGGTCTCGCAGGGCCATTCAGTATCAAACGTCTGCCTTGTTCAACACAATGGTATTCGTAGATGTACGACCATCCCATGTAAACAACATGGAAAAGAATGTTTCAGACAGTACAAACGTATCAATGAACCCTATGAATGTACTGTGTTACTATACATACCAAATGATCATTGTGTTCTACAAAACTTTTGTTTGATTACCAATAGTTACTACAATACTAATTGTGACGTCGTGAAACAAAACACTCTAAAACATAAAATGTGCTTTGTCCTTAGTGATATATTTAGTCATACTCCTTTTAACAGTAGCCATATCATACAGGAAAATATATAAAGGGGCAGTCAGAAAAAAAGGGACACATGGAAATGATGTATGTAAGCAGTTTATTACTACAAATATAATTGCCACTGCTGTTAGCACATTCATCCTACTCTGAGACAAGGTGCTCAATGCCTTCGTGAGAAAATGTTTGCGGTGGCTGATGGAACCCTGACAGTTTCCTGCCATGCACCTTTGCGTCTGGACCTAATTTTCCACAACGAATAGCTTTATTCAAATTAAAAAAAAAATTGGAAACTGCATGGGGAGGGGCTGAGATTGTAGGGATGATGGGTAAGAGTTCCGATAGAAAGTTCTGCAAAATAGTCTTAATAACCTAGGCAACAAGTGGATGGGCATTTTCCTGGAGCGTTATGGAGTCGCCTGTAACTATCGTGGGCGTTTGAACTTCATGAGGAGCTACTACCGTGCGTTAACTGTGTGCGGTGTTTCAGTGCGGTGTAGCATTCGAAGGCACCACTTCTCCACACGTTCTCCATTTAGTCCCGATTTCTCTCCATGCAATCTCTATACAGAGTGTTACAAAAAGGTACGGCCAAACTTTCAGGAAACATTCCTCACACACAAAGAAAGAAAATATGTTATGTGGACATGTGTCCGGAAACGCTTAAATTCCTTGTTACAGCTCATTTTAGTTTCGTCAGTATGTACTGTACTTCCTCATGATCAAATTGTAAGTTTTCACAATCAACATTTGTGGGCTGACGAGAATCCGCACGCAATTGTGCAATCACGTCATCAACACAGACTTTCTGTGAACGTTTGGGCAGGCATTGTAGGTGATGTCTTGATTGGGCCCCATGTTCTTCCACCTACGCTCAATGGAGCACGCTATCATGATTTCGTACGGGATACTCTACCTGTGCTGCTAGAACATGTGCCTTTACAAGTACTACATAACATGTGGTTCATGCACGATGGAGCTCCTGCACATTTCAGTCGAAGTGTTCTTACGCTTCTCAACAACAGATTCGGTGACCGATGGATTGGTAGAGGCGGACCAATTCCACGGCCTCCACTCTCTCCTGACCTCAACCCTCTTGACTTTCATTTAAGGGGGCATTTGAAAGCTCTTGTCTACGCAACCCAGGTACCAAATGTAGAGACTCTTCGTGCTCGTATTGTGGACGGCTGTGATACCATACGCCATTCTCCAGGGCTGCATCAGCGCATCAGGGATTCCATGCGATGGAGAGTGGATGCATGTATCCTCGCTAACGGAGGACATTTTGAACATTTCCTGTAACATTGTGTTTGAAGTCACGCTGGTACGTTCTGTTGCTGTGTGTTTCCATTCCATGATTAATGTGATTTGAAGAGAAGTAATTAAATGAGCTCTAACATGGAAAGTAAGCGTTTCCGGACACATCTCCACATAACATATTTTCTTTCTTTGTGTGTGAGGAATGTTTCCTGAAAGTTTGGCCGTACCTTTTTGTAACACCCTGTATTTCTGTAGCACTGAAGAAAAACGTTCGAGGCCATTGATTTGCTACAGGTAAAGAGGTGCACTCTGGGGTTAGATCATGGTTCAGCAGGAAAAGGTAAATCTTTCTCCATGAAGGCATTGATCTTCGTGGCTCTCAGTGGATAAATATGTTAAACGTTATGGCGATTATTTTGAAATCATGAAGAATTTATTCACATTTTTTTCTACGTGTCTAGTTTTCGTATTACAGTCCCTCATATTTGGCCTTCCACTTTGGTTGCAAATGTAATAGTTGTTGATGATATCTTCATACATACCCAAATCTATGGGCTATGTAACGTAGTGCGTAACGTTTACACTATTGAAGTGAAAGAGTTTACAAATTATGCAGAAAACGGTCCGCGAACTGGTGCGATCGCCGTACGCCGACGTGTTTCTGTCGACTAGGTTCCGACAGAGACCGTGCCTGGCTGTGCTTAAAATACATCGTTAGCAGTACGTCAATAATTGATTACGTGCCAGAAATCACAAATTTCCGCGATTCATGAACATTGACTTAGGAAATATTTGATTATTATCACCTGCATAAAAAGCAAATTACTCTTTGACAAGGTTCATACTTTAAGAAGATTCGATCTGCAACTGTTGGCGCCTGACCGAATGCTTTAGTCAGTGGGATGATACCAAATACTGATGAGCTATAAAGAGATTCCTGTTAACATTTAACAAAAGGATACAATGTCATACTGCTTGACATAAGACAAGTAACTACATGAATTAATTATTATTCACTACTGATTTACACCAGCTTAAGATACTGAAGGGTAGAGAACAATAGTGTAAAGTCCATCAAAGATATTATAGAGTTTATTGATACTAGTTCAGTCACATTTCTCGTTTAATTTTCATAGAATTACAATTCATGTTTGGAAAAATGATAAACTTAACAATTATTGGGGTCCAATGCAGTACTCATAAACCATGATTTTGTAGAGAAATTTCTAATTACATTTGGAGGCGTTCGACACACTCCAGAATCGCAGCGACTAAGCACGACCTTATTCTCTTTTGCGCTGCCATTCACCTGCGTCCGGTTGCGTGATTGTCATTGTACAAGTCACAAATTGATAACTGCTTCATAATCACAGTGTAAAACACCATTTGAATACATCAATACACATATCATCACTTCTCTGCTAGAGGTTTGAAGTATAAAAGTTACAGTAACACTTAGTCCTACTTTACGAGCGGCAGTTACTCAAACTTGCCGATAGGTTTCTCAAACCAGTATAGAAATATCAGTAATTTGGTTTTATATAGAGGTACTGTCCCTTACAACTGAGATGAAAGTCATGTACAATACTATACCGAAAATGTAATTGTGCTCAGTTTTATACGCTAATATCTTCGTTATCCAAAATTCTTTACAAAATTAACAAGGTTTTTATACAGTTAGTGTGTTTCTATCTCCAAGTGAGAGATCATTAGTCACCAATCATTAGATTTCGTAGAGTAGGTTTGGGCATTTATAATAAATGCAACATACAGAAATCACAGAACTTTAGCCTGGTTTTATGCAGTTATTGAGCTTATACATTCCAGAAACATTTTCCAGTTTGGCCTTTTACCGATGAAGATAGATAGCTTTACAGATGTTCTTATATAGAGGAATAAGTTTCTTCTACATATTCATTCGTTACACAGTCATTAATCTACTTTGGTGAAGATAAAGTTAAGTTCCATAATTGGTGTGTTTTGATGAGAAGTTTCTAAAAAATTAAGTATTAAATAATTTACTTTCGTAACATGATAATGCAAGACCACATTTACCACAGATGCTTAACATTTTCGTTCAACAAACAGATCAAATTACATGGTTTCCACAAAAGGCTGTGTGATTTTAACAATCCTCTATTAGTTTATACTGAAGTATACACAGTTATCAGTAGTAACTTCAACACACTAAGTTCAACAGTTAACGTTTATGAAACAGGTTGCATTTGATGGCAAATAAATGGGGCAGGTGAATGGTTACTTGGAGCTGTGCGCCATGGAAACTGGCGTCCGAAGTCGTGCGGGAAGTCTCATGGTCTCAACACTCGACATCATTAATTTACGTAATTCCTGACATAGTCTATACTAGCGTGACAATTTTAGTTATCTATATTTTAGACTGCATCACACCTGTAATTACACATTATGAAAAGTTCATTTCACGCTAACACGCATGCTGATCGAGACATATAATGAGTTCAGGTTATATGACATTGTGAGAAGACCCACAGCAGGGCTGGCAGTGAAGTTTGAATTATTCTCCCTGGAGCTCTCCGAAAACTTTAATGTAACTTCGCAGCGCTTTGCCACTATTTGCTAATGTCAGTAGGAAGTTGCGCTAAAAGGCGAAGGGCACAGTAAATACCGCTATAGATAACACTCTCACTGACATCAGAACGAAAAATATCGTTCCAGCAATTATCACGCCTGCAGCAGCAACGTTATCTCGTGTCAGACTAACTGTATGTGTCCGCTACTCATCTATTACTTACTGTTTAGCCGCTTACAATGTTCCACTTCGGCCATCCTTTTTACAATAGTCCAGATTGTTTAGTGTTCGGCATCTTTCTAGATTACTGTCTTTACACTTGCGACCGAGCGGTAAGTAAAAAGAACGTATTAACACAATGTACGAAATACAATATATACAACTTCGCGCTATGTACAGCAATCAGTGTTGAGTCATTTTTCCCTATTCCATGAGCTTCACAGAGGACATTAATGATGGTCAAATTCATCAGTTTTCTAGGTACATTTCACCCGAAGATAACATTTAATTAATACAGTATTGATCAGGGGCTGTGCTGGTCGAAGGTAAGAATGATTTCGTCTTGGTAACTCCAAGAGTATACACCCATTTGCATGTGATACTTTAACCTTCAGATATTTACTTACAAACTTGAACTGCCTGTCACAAGCAAAAGGACAGTGACATAAAGTAATTCCTCTTTTCACAAACGTGGTAAGTATGGACAACAAACGGCTAAATTCAACAATACCCATAATGCTGCGCCTCTTCAACTTTCGATTACGAGAAATCACTGCAAACCT
Source organism: Schistocerca serialis cubense (assembly GCF_023864345.2). NCBI lineage: Eukaryota > Metazoa > Arthropoda > Insecta > Orthoptera > Acrididae > Schistocerca > Schistocerca serialis. Next base: position 232,484,521 of record NC_064643.1, read on the forward strand.
GTGAACACGGCATTATGTGGCAGTTCTATGGAAGAGGACACACCTCTTCATCTACATCACATTCATTTAAGAACTACAGAAAATAATAACGTGGTTATATATTCGCATGATATCTGCAATTGTATTTCTGTAGTATGATACTTTCCTTTCTCTAAGTCTCTGAAGCTTGTACCTTTTACGAATATCTAACACTCAAGTACAAGTATACACAAGATCCCTGTTATCTCCTACATTCGATGGAACATTTCTGTGACATGGTTTAAGTTACGTTTAAATCAATGACTTCCTTTTAAATTTACAACACAGCATTCAGTTAGGACCATGATTTGCTTGAATAGTCATCTGCTATTATGTGAAAAAAGTCTTAAAACTAAAGAGAATGCTATTAAAAGTATCTACTCTACAAGTAATATTTACGTACTACGGTATATTTGTGCTTCACCATTCCTCACTAGAGTAGATACACAGTTCATAGCACTACAATATGAGTAATTTCTCTTAAGAAGCTGAAAGAGATATATTCCTTTCAATTTCTCTTCACGTTTCGACCAAGGCATCGATTACTGTATCTTGCAATAGGTCTGGTATGCAATTAATTCCATATGGTTAACAAAAGTTTTGAAGATACCTGCTTTTCTTTCTCAAACAAATGTAGACATTTCAAAAATAATTCCTCTACATCATTGTATCGCGTCCTGTCAATCCCTACAGCTTCTGCTACTTTCTCTTGAACTTTCATTTTTAAGTCCTCTACCTCCTAGGCGCTCCCAGTTATATCCCCATGGGATATCGTTTCCGCTTTTACAAGTTTAATCTTTATTCCTCGACAATATTGCCGACGTAAAACTTCACACGTAGAAGATCTACTTTAATTTCTTCGACCTTAGTGAAGAGAAACATTTAGCAGAAAGCAGATAAATCTTTGTGTCCCTTTTCTGTAAGAGAATCAGGCCAGAGAACGCAGTCTGTAATCAATTTATCTAGTGCAAGGGACAGGCATTCAATTACTCCATTTCAAAGTTCTACTTCGATCCACGTTTACCACTTTACAGGCCGTGACCTGCTGCCAAAATCACCAACGGCTCGATAGTTCTATATCAGATAATTGGGGACTTCATTACTTTTGTTTATTTGCTTAAATATGGCCTGGGAAACCACAATGATAGCTGCACCTGTATCAAGAACAACGTTTTTCGGGATATTGCCTAAGGCTGCATTGATTTTTGCACCAACAATTCTTTTGGGTTAGTCTACACAGTTACAACACAGCTCCAACAATTCTTGCCTCATAACGGTATCATCACTATACTGCAAAAGATTAACCTCTTTGAAAATGTCTCCCTCGCTCCATTCGTCGGCAAACATGTGTGAGCAAGTTGATGCCGACCTCGGTTTGTCGAATTACTCACCTAAGGACGTGCCTCCTCAGGCACTTCATTTACATTCACGGGCCTGTCGGGAGGTTGCCGGTGGTGACTGTGACAGTTGCTTGTCATTGGGTTATGCACTGGGTGAACAATACTACTATTATTGTTGTAACGTGGTGGATTTCCTCCAGGAGGATCCAAATTCTGATTGTAATTACCACTGTTGCTACTACTATACCAGGAACCGCCCCAGTTTTGCGATTTCCTGGTCGAAATCTGTTGTTAGATCTATGTTTGTAATAGGATTCGCTGCATTAAACGGAAGGTGGTCTGAATTTTGCCCTGCATGATAATGGTCCTTTTCACCACCGCTATCACTGAGGAAAGGTGGCCTGTCTTGATTGTTATGTGGTGGACATTGAACATTTTCGTAACCTCAACAATTTTGATTTGCATAAGCACAATTTCGAATACGTTGGATGTGGTCATAATACCCTTCAAGGAAGTCAAACATAGAGAGAAAATGTTCTACATGTGTTTGCCGTAAATTTATGAGCTTTTCCCTGATATAAAAAGATAAATTAGTTACTAGTGTCCTCAATACACCTCGTTGTGAAATGGGTTCACTCCAATCTTAATCCAATACTTCTCAAAATATCTCCGTAAATTTTCATTCTTGATATTGCACCCCTCACTGTTGAAAGCCTCTGTCATTCCTGAATACTTTGTCACCAGTACATAGCAAGTGAGCTTGCTCAGATTGTTGAAATATTTGACAGTATTTAATAGCTTCAGTTACCCAGAGGGCCTTATCACCTTGGACAAGTCCTGCCATGTATTGAATTTTCAGTCACAGTGACCATGGTTGAAATGACTCTGAGCACTATGGGACTTAACATCTGAGGTCATCAGTCCACCAGAACTTAGAACTACTTAAACCTAACTAACCTAAGGATATCACATACATCCATGGCCGAGGCAGGATTCGAACCTGCGACCGTGGCGGTCGCGCGGTTCCAGACTTAAGCGCCTAGAACCGCTCGGCCACTGCTGCCAGCCAGTGTTTACCTAGTTGTAAATTACCGAGTTGGGTACTAACTCTAACTCTCCATTGCAGTATGTCTTTATTTAGAGTTTCCGTAGTCTAAAATCAGATCCGTCGTAACTAACTTTGTGCTTCTGTCTGTTCTAAGGGTATGTCATCAACAGAGCTGCTTACAGCTTGCTTTATCTCTGAAGCAACTAAAGTGCGCGTCATTTATGTTGGCGGCCGAGTTTAGGTTTGTTCTGCGCATCTGACGTCACAAAACACAGTCAGCCAATGAACAGATGTCGACTGCAGTGCATAGCATGGACGAGTGTCTTCAGTTTTAGAAACGTTCAGTCATGAATAAAGTAATAGAACAAAAGCAATGTCTTGATATCAGACTTTCTTTCATAGAAAGTTTGGAAAAAAACATTCTTTATACCAATTGCTTCTAATTCTATTAATTAAACCAAACAAGCAATAAGACTCCTAATTCAGGCGATAGCAAGGAAAGGTGTTTGTATCAATCTCACGAACCGCTTTTTCGCAATATAGAACAGCGGTAATTGTTTATTTCCTATTGTACTTCGACGAAGCGTGAGTAATTCATAGTCATACCAACAGTGTTTGTCAGTATTTTGCGTGACGTGTTAGAGGCCTCATAGCGTTCTGTAGTCAGACGAGCTGCGTTACCGTAACGGTTAAGGTGTTGGGCTTCTACGCGAAAGGATATGAATTCAAACAATGTGCGGTGCTTAATATTTTCATTATTTAAAAACAATATCGAAGTGTCTTACTTCACGAATTATATTCGTTAGAATGCAATTATTTGAAATTTCTAGAGCTTTGTCTCATCATTAACCGTTTTGCTGCTGCAGACACGTGCTCCCCGCATTCCGCGCTGTGCCCGATTTTGTCATCACTGCACTGCTCGCCTATGCACACACATGGTGTTCCCACTGTTTTGACACATTTATCATTCGATTTCACAAAAACTATTTGCCCGAAAATTTGATTATTACACGTCTTCTTGACTGATACCTTCCCCCCCATCCCCCCCCCCCCCCCCCCCACAAATGACTTAATTTTGTTTCGATGTTCAACGCAGTTATAATGCAGCATTAAATGTAGTAAACCACTGCACGAAATTTTGAAGAGTTTGCAGAGGTAAAAGTCCATAGCGTATACTTTCCGTATGGTCGATTTTAGTTGCCACAATGTTGAGAATGAAATGTGGACAAGATACCTAAATTTCATATAAAATTTGCTGTATAACAACATAATTTGAGAATTCAGACGTGTAGAGAGTTCGGTTCGAAAATAATCCAGCTGCTGTTAGTTTTCATTGATTCAATGATCCAGCTGTTGTCTTATTTGATGCAACTACTGTCACATTATTCTTTGAGAGTTGCCAAAGGAGAAGCCGGTTCGGCCCCCGAAGTACCCCAATACAAATCACAACTGAGATCTGTGTTTGCTATTGCAACGTGATAGCTGTCCGCGAGGGATTCATATTCATCTATGGTAACGATCGTGTTTTCGTTTCTATCTTCGGCGAATTCGCGATCTGTTGCTTCTAGATTATCACCATTCGACACTGGGGACATGATTGCTATTGACTATCTTCGTGTGCTTCCATACTCACAAACACAACACCAGTACTCAAATATTTGTCGCTTCCTGTTTTGTGTTTGATATCTCAACAACTTCGTAGACGTTTACCTTACTATTAACATGGAAATCACAAATTATACAGTCTTTCGGGCTGGACGCAGATAGAATAACCCTAATCTCTTTCCGCATATTGCTATTTTCGCCAAGTTTGGGGAAAAGACATCAAAAGATCGAAATGTTAAAGTTTTGTACACGGTCACTACGAGCCATGAGAAATTATTTTACTAACATATGCTCCTGATGGGAAAGTACGACACGCTAACAGCGAAGGAAAACCAAAATAGAAGTTATTTTTTCCTTATCGTTGTGCGCGATGTTGTAGCAACTACGTGCACAGATTATGATTCAATAAAACTCTCACAATGGAACCACATACGTAAAGAGCACTTGGTTTCTTTCTTTTTCTCTGCATGAGCCTCACAGGGCCATTCATCATCTAATGTCAGTCTTATTCAACACAGTGATCTTCGTAGATCTACCATTATCCCACACAAACAACATGGAAAAGATTGTTTGAGACAATAAAAACGTATGAATAACACCGATGAACGTATTGAGATTAACGGTAATATGTATATCAAATGGGCACTGTGTTCTGCAAGACCGCTGTTTGATTACGAATATTTACTACAGTACTGATGGCAATGACGAGAAATAAAATACTCTACAGAAGAAAACGTGCTTCGTCCTCAGGGATATATTAAATCACACTCCTTTTTACAGTAGCCATGTCATATAGGCAGATATATATGAGACAGTCAAACGAAAACGAGACATATGCAAATAAAGTGTGTTAAGTGTTTATTATTTTGAAAGGAATTGCCACAGCTGTTGACACATCCATCATACTTTGACGCAAATGGTCACTGCCTACGTGAGAAAATCTTTTTGTATACCGACGGATCCACGATGGTTTCCACGCCTGCATATATTGGTGTGACGGCAACGAATATTTTCTTCAGATTTCTAAAGATTTGGAAACTGCATGGGGAGAGGGTGAGATTGTATGGATGATGTGTAAGAGTTCTGAGAGAAAGCATAGTCGAAATAACCTATTCAACACGTGGAAGGGCATTTTCCAGTAGCGGTATGAAGTCGCCTGTCAACTTCCCTGGGCGTTTGTACTGTGTGAGGAGCTTAACTTTCTGCAAGCTGTACGTCTGCGGCTTTGCGTTAATGGTGTTGCAGTGTTCCAGTTGGCTCTAGCATTCGAAGGAAAAGATCATGACTTTTCCCAACGTTATCCATATTGTCCCGATCTCACCCCATGCGATGAAGAAACCCGTTCGATACTATTGACATGCTACGGGAAAAGATGTGTACTCTTGGGTACAATCATGGTTCAGAAGGAAATGCTATATCTTTTTCCGCGAAGGGATTATTAAAAAAAATGGTTCAAATGGCTCTGAGCACTACGGGACTTAAGTACTGAGGTCATCAGTCCCCTGGAACTCAGAACTACTTAAACCTAACTAACCTAAGGACATCACACACATCCATGCCGAAGGCAGGATTCGAACCTGCGACCGTAGTGGATGCGCGGTTTCAGACTGTAGCGCCTAGAACCACTCGGCCACTCTGGCCGGCGGGATTATCATCGTGTCCCTCAATGGGATGAACGTATTAACTGTTATGGCAATTACTTTTGGAACCATAAATAGTTTACGTACCTTTTTTCCTACTTGTCTAGTTTTGATTTACATCCCGTTCATACTTTTCCATTGTCATTGGCTGCAAATGTAATTGTTGTGGATGATATCTTCATAAACACCTAGTTCTATGGGCTACGTACCATAGTGCGTAACGTTTACAGTGTTGAAGGAAAACAGTTCACAAGTTATGCAGAATACAATCCACGATCTGGTGTGGTCTCTGCAAGCCAACGTGATTCTGTCGACTAGGTATCCACAGAAACCTATACTCACTAGCGAACTTCGTTAGTGCACCAAGTCTGTAAACCGACTGTCTATAACAGTAGGCCGTAATCTGAGTGTAAATGCTATGTGCTATGGTTATGGTTATGGCTATGGCTATGGCTATGGTTATCAGTTCTGTGCCAGGTGACTAAAGGCGTCATCAGCTCGTGCTTGAAGTATCGCATGTTCGCTTGTCGCCCAATAATATGCATGTCTTCTGAACTAATCTATCGACATCAATACAACAGATACAACCACTGTGGCAGATAGGATGCCCTCTCCTGATAAATCCGTGCACTCAGAGCTGTGGCATATAAGGGGTCATTTAGCAAAATGGGGAAAAATTGTGTCAGAGGATGAGCCGATTGGTCGTATGGACTTATGGCCGTAAATGCCCTCCGAGGAACATGAAACCACTTGCAGATAACAGATCTTTGATAGTTTAGGTTGGAATGACGCTAGAGAACACACGAGGCAAGTGGGAATATTCCCTCTGCAGTAGTATTTTAGAACTACAATCAATAGGAAAGTTATTAGGTCCATGACGGCGGTGCGTCCACACATGTAAACTAGGGGGCATCCGATTCTCTGCTGTTGCAGGCTGACTCTGGTACTGACGTATGTAGTATACTGCATCACTGCTTCGCTGGCACACCATAATGTTTTCGTGAGTGTAAGTATGGGGAAACAACCTTCTCTTTATGTAATGTTTGAATTTCTATTTACGATATTGGAGGACAGTAACGCTATAATTATCAAGCCCGTTACGTAAGTTCAAAGTTACTAATATGGCTTCGGTTAGACACAGAACAGCTAAAATTTAAAATGGTACCTCAACTAATCATTTTCATTGAAAGTTAGAACAAATTCTCCATACTTTTTATCCAGTTGTGCGTTCTTGAGCTTAGAATACATCGTTAGCAGTACGACAATTATTGACTATGCGCTGGAATTTGAACTGCCACGCTAGGTGTTTGCGTCTGACCTAATGTTCTAGTTAACTTGAAGATAGCAAATATTGATGGGCTACACAGAGACTCTTGCTATAATTTATCAATAGGAGACGGTATCAACCTCCTTGAAATGAAATAAGTTATTGTATAAATTAATCATTGTACAACTAATGATTTACACTAGTGGATTAAAGCAGGTGCTTACATGCTTGGCTCAAGGTACCGAAGGGATGAGAACAGCAGTCGGTAGTCGCTTTTCATCGTCCATCAACGATGTTACAGTGTTTACTGATACCAGATCAATCGGAGCTTTCCTCTGATTTTCATGGAATTACAGTTAATGCTTGGGAAAATGATGAAAGTCCGTTTGGAAGCATTAGACACGGCATCGACGACGCACGACTTTTGTCCCTTTTGTGCTGTCATTCACTGGCTTCCGGTTGTATGATTGTCATTGTACAAGTCACAATTTGATAACAGATTCATAATCACACTGTGACACCAGTTCAATACATCATTACACATACCATCACTTCTCAGCTAGTGTCTGAAGATATAAAAGTTACTGTAACACTTAGTACGCTTTTACAAGGCACAGTTACTCTAACTTGCCGATACGTTTGCTTAAAGAAGTATAGAAATATCAGTACTGTGGATTTATATAGAGGAATAGTCTCTTACAACTGAGTTAAAAGTCATGTAAAGTACTATATTGAGAATGTAATTTCGGCTCAGTTTTACCAACTAATACCTTCAGTATGCAAAATTATATACAAAATCAACCAGGTTTTTATCCTGTCAACTCATTACTTTCTCCAAATAAGAATTTATTAATCATCAATCATTATATTACGTAAAGTAAGTTGGTGCATTTAAAATAAACACAACATACAGAAATCAGAGTATTATATCCTGGTTTTATACAGTAACTGTGATTGTACATTTCAAATGGTTCAAATGGCTCTGAGCACTATGGGACTTAACATCTGAGGTCATTAGTCCCTTAGAACTTAGTACTACTTATATCTAACTAACCAAAGGACATGACACACATCCATGCCCAAGGCAGGATTCGAACCTGCGACCGTAGCGGTTGCACGGATCCACACTGAAGCGCCTAGAACCGCTCGGCCACACCGGCCGGCTGTACATTTCATAAATATTTTACAGATTGAGTTTTTACCAATAAAGATATGTAGATTTATAGATTTATTTATAGAGTTTCTTCCACATATGACAGTACTAATTTCATTTTTTACTTACTCATTAATTTTCTTTGGTAAAGATAAAGTTATCTGAAATAACGTCATTGGTCTGTTTTGATCAGGACATTCAGAAATTCAATATTCTGTAATTTACTTTAATAACATGGTTATGGAAGATCATATTTATCACATATGTTTAACATTTCCGTACAACAAACTCATCAAATTTACATTATACTAAGGTATTCACAAGGTTTCCGAAAAATCTATGTGATTTTAACTGTCCTCTAATACTTTCTGTTCAAGTGTACACAGTGATAAGTAGACAACTGTAACATATTAAGTGCAACAGTTTACGTTTATGAAATGGGTTGCATTTGATGGTATGCTCCTCAGGGAAATGAATGGAGCAGGTGGATAGTCACTTGTAGCTGTGCGCCGTGGAAAGTGGCACATTTATCCAGGTTATAACTAGTTGCCGTCACCGCTTGCCGACAGCCATACAGTACATGTACGATCATACAAGGGCATTGACGTGTACAGCGTTCTTACAGTATAATTTGGTCTGGAAGAGAACGTGTGCTATCACTTTAAGCCCCTTAGACACAACATACAACATCATTAATATACGTAATTCTCGGCACAGTCTATACTACCATTAGGTTTTTAGTTATCTATATTGTAGTCTGCATCACACATATAATTATACATTAAGAAAAGTTCATTTGATGCTTCCATACATGCTCATCGAGAGATGTTCATTGTTCAGGCTATATGACACATTATGAGTCGGCCCCCAGCAGGCAGTCTGTGAAACTTCAATTATTCTCCGGAAACAGTCTGCCAACTATCACTTCAATTTAACTTCGTTGAGCTTCGCCACAGTCTGCTTATATCAACCACAGGGCGTGTCACAATCGGAACGCACCGTAATCACCGTTGCAGATAACACGCTCACTGATATCAGAACGAAAAATATCCTTCCCGCAATTCTCACACTAAAAGCAGTAACTTCATCTCGTGTCAGGCTAACAGTACACGTCCGCTACTCGTCTATTACTTTCTGTTTTCCATGTTTACAGTGTTCCACTTTAGTCACCTTATAATCTGGTCTAGATTCTTTGCTATTCAATATCTTTCTAGTTTACTGCCTTATTACTTGTGGCCAAGCGGTGAGCAAAATCCTACGTGTTAATGGTACTTATAACAATACATACTATTTCGCGATATATATAGGCATCAGTGCAGATTAATTTTTCTCTGTTAAATCTGATTCTCATAGCAAATTAATTATCATCAAACTAATCAACTTCATCGGTACTTCTTACCCCAGATTTACATTTAATTAATGCAATATTAGTCATGGGCTGTGCTGGCGGAAGGCAAGATAACTATATCATAGTACCAAAAGGGTATGTACCCATTCGCCTGGGGCGGTTTCCCCTCAGATTTTCACGTACAAACATAAACTGCCTACCAAAAGTAAAGGCACTGTGACATAAAGCAATTCTCCTTACCACAGCTATACTAAATATGGACCACGGATGCCTAAATTCATTAGTGCCCATAATGCTGTCCCCTCTGTAAGTTCCAGTTATGGGAAATAAGGGCAAATCTCTACATACAGCATTATGTGGAAGGTCTTTGGAAAAGATACATCCTTTTATGTAATCATATTCATTAAGAACTAAAGAAAATAATCACCTGGTAATGCACATCTATTTACAGATATCTAGAATTATATGTCTGTAATATAGTGTTCTATAAGTCTCTGAATATCTAAGAGACCAGTCCAAGCATACACAACAACCTATTATTTCCTACTTTCTATAGAACAATATTTTCTGTGACATAGTTCATGGTCAAATCTATGGCTTCCTCTTATAATTACTGTACAATGTTCCGTGAGGACCATAATTACCTTGAATATTCATCTACTGTTCTCAGAAAAAGCATTAAAATAAAGGGAATGGTATTATATGCATGATAAAAAATCTATCCCACAAGGAATCTTTAAATACTACGGCATATTTGTGCTACACCATTCCTTACTGGGTTAGATAAACAGCTCACATAGAATTACGTAAATCACTAAATAAATACTCTTATGATACATCTGATTAAGAAGCCTTGATTTCTTAGCACTACATTATGAGTAACATCTCTTCAGATCCTGAGAGGGATAAGCCCTTTTTTTCCCTACACGTTTCGACCAAGTAACTGAGCAGTGTGTTTTGCAATAGGTCTGATACGGAATTACATCCATATGATATACAAAAGTTTTGATGATACCTGTTTCCATTTCTCAAACACGTGGTGATATTTCAACAATACATCCTCTACGCCATTCTGTTTGGTCCCGTCGATCCCTACAGCCTCTGATACTTTCTCTGCAACTGTCAGTTTTTAGACCTCTACCTCATAGTTGCTACCATGTATATCCCCATTGGATATTGTTTCAGATTTTCCAGGTTTAACCTTTATTACTCACAATATTTCCCATGTATAGCCTGAGTACGTAAAAGATCTACAATAATTTCTTGGCCTTAGCCAACAGGTAGATTTTGCCAGAAGAAAGGTCAGTCTTTGAAGCCCTTCTCTAAGAAAATCAAGATTAAAAATACAGCCTGTAATCAAAAAAAATGGTTGCCTCTGAGCACTATGGGACTCAACTGCTGAGGTCATTAGTCCCCTACAACTTAGAACTAGTTAAACCTAACTAACCTAAGGACAACACAAACATCCACGCCCGAGGCAGGATTCGAACCTGCGACCGTAGCGGTCCTGCGGTTCCAGACTGCAGCGCCTTTAACCGCACGGCCACTTCGGCCGGCCAGCCTGTAATCATTGTATGTACTACAACGTATAGTCATTCAGTTTCACCATTTCCAAGTTCTACTTTTATCTTGGCTTGCCACTTTACAGGTTGTGACCTATGCCAAAAATACCAACAACTCGACAGTTCTGTACCGGATACTTGGGGACTTTATTACTATCATTTATTTAGTCAAGTAAGTCCTGGGAAACCACACTGACAGCCGCACCTGTATCGGGAACGCCAACTGTAGGGAATTGCTTACCATTGATTTCATTTTTGCTAACATAATGCGTTTCGGTCTGTCTACACCGTTGTTATATCCTTCCAATAATTGTTGTCTCATATCAGAATTGACATTGTTTACCAAAATATTAAACTCTTTAAGAATTTCGCCATTGTTCCACTCCTTGAGCAACAAGTGAGGACAAGATGCGACCAACCTTAGTTTTTCGAATTGCTCACCTGAGGACGTGACACCTTAGCCACTTTAATTGTGTTCACGGACTCACTGAGCGATTCCCAGTGGTGACTGTAATTGTTGATCGCCACGGTATTATGCACTCAGTGAACTTCAGTATTATTACTGTTATTACGTGTTAGATTTCCTCCAGGAGGGCAACAATTTTGACCATAATTCTTTAAGTTCAGTGGCGACTTTGTACCGTAATTCAATGGGAACAGTTCTGTCCCTGCAATATTTTGCCTAAGGATTTTCTTTCAGCGTAATATGTCTAACAAAATTGTTAGCTTTGCCTAAACCTTCAGAAAAGAATTCAATAGGCGAGCTACAGTGTCTTTTGCATAGAATGCAGTCACTGACAACACATTGTCCTAAACGTTAAAGCGAAAAAGATCAAATGAATTAAGACTAAATACGTTCTCACAATCGCGTGATTGTTGCACTGTAAGTGTCACTTTTCACGTAAGTCAACGATACATGGCAGGCACTGCACATTGTCCGAGAACTCTCAGTTGAGTGCTAGTTTTAGACAGGCGTGGGGAACCTCGTAGTTCATCTTTGTGACGATTTAGCAGTGTGATAGCGGCACCCATGTCCAACTGAAATTTCCCACGTTTCCCAAAAATAAGTAAACGAAAAAAAATTTTTTTTTTTTTTGCTTGGTGTGTCAATGTAGAAACTGCTCGCTTGCTAGGTTTCCAAAAGCCTGTTGCCGATTTTTAATATACTGCGTCAATGACATGGGCCTTGTGACTAGATTTTTGTGAGTGGGCTAAATTCTTGTGTTTGTTCCGTTGCAAACATACTGATTGTACATGTGCCTTCCTGCCAAAAGCGTAACACTGAGCTTGTCAGGAAGGGTATTCTTGGCATCTGTGCCGTGAATAACACCTAGGGCAAGACTTAATTCAGTTCTCCTATGTAGTCGCCTGTTTAGCAAATTGCTTATGCGGCGTGGAGAGGTGTTGAAACCGCCGAATGGGACGATCGGAAACAAGGGACTCAACCCGAAAAATATCTGCCTGCTCAAATGTATGAACTGAGAAGGCACCAGAATCGTACTTATCTAATATTTCCATTACCTGCTTAAATGATCGATCGGACACATTCAAAATCAGTTCTCTATGTTTGACATTAGGCACATTGTACACGATCACATCACGCAACATAACATCTGAATATACAGCACCGCAAGGATATTTGAATCTGCATTCTCTTTTCATACCCTGAAAATCCGTTACCCACTTGTCATAAGCTTGTTTTGACCGTTTTTTGCAATTTAAGAATTGATACCTAGCCGCTACCACAGTCACTTGTTGGTCATAATAGTTTGCTAATGAGGCGACGACTTGGTCGTAAGCAAGTTCTCTTGGAGTGGCGTTAGGAAAAAGTACTTGTAGGAGCCTAAACACTGCACTTCCTACTGTTGATAATCGATATAGAAGTTTCACAGTACCTGATACATTATGAGAAAGGCGGTGCGCTTGGAACTGCGACAACCACTCGAGCCACTCCGTCTCTCGTTCACGAAACTGTTGAAAAGCTGGTATAGCAGTAAGTGTTACTGTAGGTGGAGCTTGTTCGTCGGGCGCGCAGCGTCGGTCACTATTTGCTGCACCGTGTTCATTAGGGCACATATGTGCTGCGTCTGGAACTGAAACATCTGCGTTAGCTGTGTGGCATCTAACGCTTGCGGCATTGGCGCATGAGTAGGGGATGGGATGAGCATTTTGGTAGACACAAATGCAACAAACAGATAAGGCAAGCAAGCAGTAAAATTACAAAGGAAAATTTCTGCAACGCCCACCTGAAAACACTGGTTAGCAAAAACGACAAGAAATTGTTAAAGCAAATAAGCGCCCCTCCAAAGTAAAGACAAGAGAAAGTTAGGGCACCAGCAAAGAACACATAAAATTCCGTGGCCGCCAGGCATTTGGTTCTTTTGTAAGTCCTCGTCGCCAAATGTGGGGTCCAGCCCACTCGTCGTTAATAGGGTGCATAAAGGATCCTGCATTCTCGGGTAACTATACAACAATTCAGGCAAATCTCATTAATAGTTCTCATTACAATAAAAAACATTGACAACACTTAACATGGGATTTACTGGAGCGTGTTGCAAGCGATTGGCGACATAGAAATAGTCAAAGTCTTTTGCTGCATACAAAGTGCATGTATGCAATTGACATGGATCACTAATAACTGCTATCATAGTGACACTCTATTACTGTGCGTTCTGCTAACTGCGCTAAAAGTGCCCTAATAATGGACGGCCGAGGTTGTCAGGAGCGGCGCTTATATTCTCTTCTTGTAAAGGCCGCTCTTGTCGTGGCTATTGGCTGACATCGTCTCACAGCCTACTCTACTTTTGCATTCTTCACCTTCGCAGCCGGCGCTTTCGTTTCTCCGGAACAATTCCCATGTGTTTGCGAAAGTAGGCCTATCATTACCTACTTTACTAACGCCAAAAAGTTCCTTTTGTAAATTATCCAGCTGGGTATTAATTCTGTCTCTCCATTTCGGAAATCTCTTTGCTTAGAGTTTCCCTAATGTGACTGAGATCAGTCCTAAGTGACTTCTGGTCTTCTGTCTTTTCTGTAGATATGCCATCAACAGAACTGCGTACATCTTGCTTTCCCTCTGAAGTAACTGCTTCGTTGAGTTTGTTTCTTTCCGCTTCAAGAACTCAATAAACTTTTGTTCTTGATTAGCAGAAAGCCTTTCTAGGTCTCGCTACGTTCCTGCATATTAATTTTCATCGATCGTTGTTCAGTTTGTGTAGTAGTACCTCTTCGGAAAGTTTTCTAGCTGTTTCCGGAAATCACGGCAACCCCGAAGTTGCACGTCACTGTTTTCACTATATCTTGCATGATTATGAACCTGACCAGTTCTGACGCTAACATCTTCATTTGTGCTGATTTACTCTCTTGTTGTTCCTTGTTCATTTCGGCTAATTGAGGTTCCATGACTTTCTACGTGACTGTGCGGCTGTTCCCAAAGTACATATTCAGTAAACTGGGTAGCTACACGTTCGGTAGGCTCATCTTTTATTTGTTTCAATTGAGAGTCAAAACGTGTACAGATTTCGGTTATAAAATGATCCAACAGCTGTTTATTATCGCTTCTGAATTGATCCAGCTGCAGTCTTCTGTGATCCGACCGCTATCTTACTGTTTTCATGAGAGTTACCAAAGGTGAAGCCTGTTCGGCCTTCGAAAGTATTTTCAGGTAAACCGTAACAGAGATCTGTGTTTGCTATTGCAACGTGATAGCAATCCACGAGTGATTCACATTCATCTATGGCAGCGTTCATGTTTTCGTTTCTATCTTCGGCGAATTCGCCATCTGCTACCTCATAATTATTACCATTCGATACTTGAGACATCGTCGCTATTAACTGCCAATGCGTCCATTGCATGCTAATAAATGCAACACCAGTATACAAATATTTATCACTTTAGATTTCGTGTTTAGTATGTCAACAGTTTCAGAGGTTTACCTTACTATTAACATGTAAATCATACAGGTACAAAAAGGGACGTGGCATTACGTCACAAACCTGAAGGCGATGTCCGCCATCGTAACTAGCGCTAAATATTTGGTTCACCGCATTCATACCCCCATAGTTCACAGCGGTGATATTTTCCCGTGACGTCACTCTGACTGTGTCGTATTACTTGAGCAAATATGCTTTCAAGGAAACAAAAATGTTTAAAATTGCCTTCCTGACACTAGGTTATCCTTGTATGCTCTATAATGTTTAGTATTTAAAACAGTTGTTACGCACATACAACAGAAATAATATACAAGCAGCATTCGTAAACACTAGTCTGCTAATGTTGTATAAAATAGTATCCACTCTAGCTTCAAAATAACGTACAGTATAAGTCTATAGTGCCATCTCCCTTCTTTCTTTATCTCCATGATGAAAATCAACAACTGAATTACACCCTCTGGCTCAACACAACAAGAATATCTCTGACCACTATTTCCCCTATGTTGTGGAAAACAAACATATAAATTCGTACACGGTTACTACGAGCATTAAAAAATTATGTCCGGTACATATTCTCCTGGAGGGAGAAGCACCACACGCGGACAGAAAAGAAAAACCAGAATACAAGTTATTATTACATTCGCGCTGTGCCGCGAAGTTGGAGCCCGACAAATTTCTTATTTGAGACAAACTCTTAAAAATCACCAAAATTATACCAGCTTCTTATCGACTCTCCATTTCTACAATACTGTGAATAATTTCTCCGGCAGTATTTACAATCGTAGAGTATGAAAAATGTGACGAAGTTATAGTACGAAGACAAGATAAAATTTTATTCGTATATATTTACATAAAATTACCTATGTGAATCGCGTCCTACTTTGGGCGCCTCTTACAACGTTTCGCAAGTAAAGCAATAGGGAAACAAACGTTTCTTTAAGGAACGTTTGAATTTGTATCTAACTTACGGGAAGGCGGACGTTATAATTAGCACTCTCGTAACGTATGTTCAAAGTACCTAATTTGGCCTCCCTTAGACACAGATCTGCTAAAATTTAATATGATTCATCTACTGATTACATTCATTGAAAGTTGAAGTGAAAAGTCTCTGTACTTTCTATCCAGCTAGGCCTGCCTGGGCGTAAAACACATCGTTAGCAGTAGGTCAATAATTAATCACGAGCGGTAAATTTAAACAGCCGCGCTGTTTGAACGTTGACTTAGAGAAGATCTGATTATTATCTCCTGCATAAAAAGTGTATTTACCTTCTGAACATGACTTATACTTTCATAAGAATCGATCTGTGGCTGTTGGCACCTGATCGAATGTTCTGTGCAACTTAATGCTACCGAATACTGCTGAGCTTTAAAGAGATTCTTGTTAATATTTATCAATAGCATACAACGTCACTCTCCTTGAAATAAAACAAATCATTACATGAATTAATTATTATTCAACTAAAGAAATTAGAGTACTTCATTAAAGCAGAAACTTACGTGCTTGGCTCAAGATACTGAAGGGAAGATAACAATAGTCGATGATCCCTTTTTACCTTCTCTCAAACATATTATAGAGCTCACTAATACTAGATCAATCACATCCTTCCTTTGATTTTCATAGAATTAGAAGTCGTGTTAGGAAAAATGATTAAAGTAGTAATTATCATTGACCGATGCAGTATTCATAAACCATGTTCTAGCGAAATGTCTAAGTCCACTCAGTTGCGTTACAAGACGATGACTCGGTATACCAATCAAGAAAAGGCCGAGATAGTCTTTACACGGGAACGGCTGTTCTGCGAAAAGTATCCCTGCCGCCCGCATGGCACCACAAGGTGTTAGCTACAGCGTTTGTGTGACATGTTTGTTTAAAAGAATGGGTACCCAAGAAAGTCGGATGCACCGGGGACCGACATTGATCTTGGAGAATGTGACCCCGGTATCAGTAGCACGCAGATTGACCACGTGAGGCTCTCTCCCTGACAACTGCCACTGTCTGCATCACAACACATGCAGGCCTTTATTACTCACCGAATTCCTCCCGTGAGGACGGTTTTGTAGCTGGTTGTTCATAGGCCATCACCAGGTTGGAATATCTGTCATCCCCAAGGAGAGCCTACCTGCACAAGGGATAGTATCGTCAAACTTTATGACATCGTAGTCAAAGCTATCGAGAAAAATGAGCACCGCATCAGCCTCCATTTGCAGACGGGCCTCTTGCGATCTTCCACAACGCCTCGGGAGCGAGACATATCTGCACATCCTGCTGATAACTCGGCTTTCCCTGCTCGAAGACGTGCCTTTGATAGTAAGAAGGGTAGTGTGCCTACAACAAGTAGTGCTCCAGCTGACATCCACATTTCCTTGCGGCGGCATCTCCACAGAATCTACCTCAGCGGATGGAACAGAGGAGGTGGTGCAGTGGCACGGCCACCTGGTCGCAGGACCTTTAGATTTATATTTGTCGTGGTATCGGAAATAAGCCCTGAATTTGGAGACCCTCTCTGAGCTACAGACACTGGAACAACATACACATGCCGCCTGTGACGCTTTTAAGTTGCCTCTTGGCACATTTGAATGTGTATGTCGGAGGATGTTGTGTCGTGTTCAAGCATTCTCAGAAACCAATGGGGGCAAATTCGAACACATTGTCTAACGGTGGTCTCATCGCAGTGTGTCGGGTACTGTATTTTACTGTAAACACATGACGACTTGTCAATTACACTGTAACACAGAGACCATCATTTTACGGCCATATGTTCATATGCTCTGTTTTGCCCACGATCATTTCAGTGATTGTTTGCTGTAATTTCTTCCCATTATACAAAGACGCCCATGAAACAGAGCATGTGCTGACGTCGTGGTGTGTAAGATCCCTCTTCCGAAGTACAGCAGTCAGAACTGGCCTGGCCTTTGGTAACGATAATTTCTCTTGCTGCTGTTACTTCTGTCTATGTGTTTATTTTGTTACTGTAGAGCATAGTTAGCCATAATTTAGTAATACGTTAATTGTTTTACTTTGTCTTAATAGTACCTGTTTTTTTTAGTTCTTATTTACATTTCTGTAGTAATTTACTCCTACTTCCATTTTTATTTAGTAATTAATTGTCATATCGTTGGTGTTATCATAACTTAGTAATAACTTGAGTGTTTTGCGTCACATAATTATTAATTCCTTGTTTGTGTCCATTTACCTTCTTTGTTTCTTATTTACGCGAGCAATTTCTGCAGTATCATAATACTATTTAAATTTTTTTAGCATTTTAGTGTCATATCATTGTCATTTCTCCAATACTGAAGAAAGGAGACACAATGAGATGCTGCTACTATGGAGAAATTTCCCTATTACGCGTGACTTCTAAGATTCTGGTGATAGTGTTACTGAAGCCTCTAACAATATACATCGTTTAGGTACTTGGATTGCAACAAGCAGGGCTTAGAACGGAAGAATCAACCGTAGGCCAACTACATACATTGACGAAAAAGCCGTTAAAGAGCTGGGAATTTCCCAGAGATGTGCACTGTCTTTTTGTGGACCTGCGAAAGGATAGGATAATGTGAAGAGGAAAGCAGTATGGCAAGAACTGGAAAGGGCACAGATAACCAGAAAAAAAATAAAACTAACACAGCATGTACACAGGATACAACATGCCCAGTGGAAATTGGTGGAAAGATGTCAAAAAAATTCAAAGTGAAGACTGGAAAGGAACGATAAGAAAGGTAACAAACTTGGAGACAGAAATATAGCTTGGCAGAAGAGTCAACACTCTGAGGTATGCGGATGATGTAATTTTAATGGCAGAGAACGTGCTATATCTAGTCAGAATGCAAAGCGTTAATGGAAATGAAAATGAAAACAGGCCTGGAAATGGACATGGATACGAATAAATACTTCTCACAGAGCAAAAAGAACGGTGACAGACATTTATATGTGGATTATAGAATCTTTGAAAGGGTAAAATGAGTTCAGATACCTTGAGACAGTGCTCAGAGAAAGTAAAGAGATAGACCAAGAAATAAACTCAGGAAACAGCAACTTTCCACTCGGAAAGCTGCTGAAGTCCCGGCTTCTATAAAGATATACGGAGATTAGGATGTATAGGAAATTAACACAATCTGTTATCCTACACCGAGTAGAGAACTGGGCTATGACACAAAAGGTAGGAAGAAGTCCCCTGAAATTTGAGAATGCTGTTCTGAGTGAGATTTTTGGGCTAATGAGGGATGTAGACCGCTGGAGAGAAATAGAAAACGTGAATTGCGGGAGTTGTACAAGTTACTGGGCACTGTGGCTGCGAATAGAGCGAGAAGACTGAGTTGGTACGACAGCTTTTGGGCACTGTGGCTGTGATTAGAGTGAGGATACTTGGGTGGTACGGTCACGTAATGTGTCGAGAATGCCAGATGACGGAGACAAGACTCCTAGGGGAAGACCTCGGCAGCGACAGACTGATGGGATGAGAGGTGACATATATTTGTATCACGGGACTGGATGGATAAGAGTACATGGACCGAAGAATTTTAGTGGCCGAAAACCGACTGCGGTTTGTGTGGCCAACGTAGTACGTTAGCAATTAAGTTTCATTGGTGTTAGTCATCATAAACTCCATTAATAGTGCACACTATTACTCTTTTTATCTTGCATTTAGTACTGTTGCGTGCCGATTATTATATCTCTGATTAAGGGGATTGTATTTCCTCTCACCACTCCGGTATCTGACGACTGCTGCAAACCCAGCTTACCTTGGCCGCAATACCTCCCTCCTTTCGGAGGTTTGGCTCAAACGAAGCAGTATCACCAGTTCCGTAAATATAAACGGCTATATCTTTGTAAGACACAATAGATATAACAAATGATGTGATAGAGTGGAGGCATAAACACGGTCTGATATAATGTCAACCTTCCCCCTGTCCTCTTAAGTCTCGAATCGAAGAACAAGTATTTTATAGCTAGCGACACGAACGTAAACATTCTGCTCAACTTCCTCCCCAACGAGAAATTCAACCGTTTGGTTTCTTCCTCGAATGTGTCGCTGGTTGACGTTGCGCCTGCCTACCACACGGGTAGTAGTTACACTCTCACAGACGTAGGAGTACATGTGCGACATCTCCAAACACAGGAATCATATTGAAGCTCTGCTTTGTTATTTTTCTGTGTCTGTGCTTTCACAGAGAATTAGGCTTAATATTGGAGATGGAGATCCGGTTAGTGTTTAATACTTTGCTTAAGCTGAGTATGGAAGAGGCAAATAACAAGCAGTTAGAAAATTTTTACCTCTTCTCATTTATTAAATAAGATCATAGAGCGAATTGGTAGACGAACATTTTAGACGGCTGATGACCTATCGACTTCTTACAGTTCTTACGGAAAATACAGTACTATGTAGGCTGTTGATTAGTGCTGGATACAAGTATCTCAGGGACGCATTAGTTTCTTTTAAAGAAATATGCCAAGAGAGAACGTCTTTGGCTTTCGGTCTTTTGCCGCCTAACAGTTCGTCACCAACCCTTCCTACTTTTAGCTTCAAATAAATACCTAAACAACAAAACGATATTATGTACATGAAAAGGATAGAGAATCTAGCTTACACAGCTTACAGAAATTTAAGAACAAGAAAGATATATCTTAGAGTGCTGAAGAGCGTATCGTCATATTTTTTCATGATGCTAATGACGTGTATTACATAGCTGACACATAAAGAGAATGCCACGTCTTGTATGAGATTACACCTCGGTCGGCGAATGATTCCAATCCAGGTAGAGACACATTCTCACATCGAACGATAGCGAGAGTAAACCATCCACTTCCAATACTCCCTGAGGCAACGTCAAGACTGAAATTAACTCGACATACACGAAAAAAAATTGGTCCATGTAATTTGAGACTTTATGCAGTTCCATTTGTTTCAAGTTTATTCTCCAGGCTTATAATGTGAAATACAGGGAGAGAAAGGCTATTTACAATTTGTACAGAAACCAGATGGGGCATGAAAGGGAAGCAGTGGTTGGGAAGGGAGTGAGACAGGGCTGTAGCCTATCCCCGATGTTATTCAATCTATATTTGAGCAAGCAGTGAAGGAAATAAAAGAAAAATTCGGAGTAGGTATTAAAATCCATGGAGAACAAATAAAAACTTTGAGGTTCGCCGATGACATTGTAATTCTGTCAGAGACGGCAAAGGACTTGGAAGAGCAGTTGAATGGAATCGACAGTGTCTTGAAAGGAGGATATAATATGAACATCAACAAAAGCAAAACGAGGATAATAGAATGTAGTTGAATTAAGTCGGGTGATGCTGAGGGAATTAGATTAGGAAATGAGACACTTAAAGTAGTAAAGGAGCTTCGCTATTTGGGGAACCAAATAACTGATGATGGTCGAAGTAGAGAGGATTTAAAATGTAGACTGGCAATGGCAAGGAAAGCATTTCCGAAGAAGAGAAGTTTGTTAACATCGAGTATAGATTTAATTGTCAGGAAGTCATTTCTGAAAGTATTTGTATGGAGTGTAGCCATGTATGGAAGTGAAACATGGGCGATAAATAGTCTGGACGAGAAGAAAATAGAAGCTTTTGAAATGTGGTGCTACAGAAGAATACTGAAGATTAGATGGGTGGATCACATAACCAATGAGTAAGTATTGAATAGGATTGGGGAGAAGAGAAGTTTGTGGCACAACTTGACTAGAAGAAGGAATCGGTTGGTAGGACATGTCCTGAGGCATCTAGAGATCACCAATTTAGTACTGGAGGGCAGCGTGGAGGGTAAAAATCATAGAGGGAGACCAAGAGATGAATACACTAAGCAGATTCAGAAGGATGTAGGTTGCGGTAGGTACTGGGAGATGAAGAGGCTTGCACAGGATAGAGTAGCATGGTGAGCTGCATCAAACCAGTCTCAGGACTGAAGACCACAACAACAACATAATGTGTTTGTAAACTGGCATGCGATGGCGGCGTTGACGATACACACGTCGACGAGGCATAGTGCTTCAATGCTGTTGCAGATATAGCTCACAGCGGAATGATTCCGCTGGTCTGCGTTGGTCGCTTTT